>NC_084498.1:8565000-9815000 GCF_030035675.1 Rhineura floridana | reverse complement strand
CAACTCATTTGAAATGTGGTGTTGGAGAAGAGCTTTATGCATACCATGGACTGCGAAAAAGACAATTGGGTGTTAGAACAAATTAAACCAGAACTATCACTAGAAGCTAAAATGATTAAACTGAGGTTATCATACTTTGGACACATAATGAGAAGACATGATTCACTAGAAAAGACAATAATGCTGGGGAAAACAGAAGGGAGTAGAAAAAGAGGAAGACCAAACAAGAGATGAATTGATTCATAGAATCATAGAGTTGGAAGGGGCCTATAAAGCCATCAAGTCCAACCCCCTGCTCAATGCAGGAATCCAATTCAAAGTATTCCCAACAGATGGCTGTCCAGCTGCCTCTTGAAGGCCTCCAGTGTCGAAGAGCCCACTACCTCTCTAGGTAATTGGTTCCATTGTTGTATGGCTCTAACAGTTAGGAGGTTTTTCCTGATGTTCAGTCCAATTGGCTTCCTGCAACTTGAGCCCATTATTCTGTGTCTTGAGATGATTCAGAAGAGATCCTGGCCCTCCTCTATGTGACAACCTTTCATGTACTTGAAGAGTGCTATCATATCTCCCCATAGTCTTCTGTTCTCCAGGCTATACATGCGCTGATCATCTTTGCTACCCTTCTCTGAACCTGTTCTAGTTTGTCTGCATCCTTCTTGAAGTGTGGATACCAGAACTGGACTGCTTTATACTGAAGCAGGCCATTGGTCCATCTAGCTCATATTGTCTATACTGACTGGCAGCGGCTCTCCAGGATTTTAGGCAGGGTATATTCCTGGCCCTACCTGGATATGCCAGGGATTAAACCTGGAGCCTTCTGCATGCAAGGCAGATGCTCTCCCCTTGAGCTATGGCCCTTCCTCAGCCTACAAGCAGGCTATGAAACAAATAGATTTCTCCTTTAGTTGCCCCCCCAGTCGCTGGTATTGAGAGACTTAATGCCTTTGTGCTTTGAGGTTCCATTTAGTAAATCTGTCTACTAAGAGTAGATAGACCTATCATCCACATATTTGTCTAATCCCTATTGAAGGGAGTGGGCATCATCACATCTTGTGGCAGTTGTCACAAACCTGTAGAACACCACTGTGTAGCCAGCTCTTGACAAAATGCGGACAGCTGTTTTGAAATACAGTGCTGCTCTCTTAGACGTTCCATGCACAAGTATTGGAGCCATTGTGCTCTTTTAATAAATTTCAAGATGGCACACCCTCGGGGGTACTTGAATCCCTATGTGAGGCCCCCTTAAATAGCTTGTGCTGACCTGCGGCTTTGCCATGTGTTGTCAAGCACATGAAGTGCTGCACTTAGATGGGGAGATCCAGGTTCAAATCCCTGCATAGCTGCAAAGATTATTGGGTTATCTTGGGCAAACCATTATTTCTCAGCTTGCTCTATCTGATGGGGTTAACATGTGATTGAAATGATAGCCCCTTCAGTATTGTTACAGGATTGGAGGGTTGGTTTGGTTGATACCTTGGGTCCTCTATAAGCCTGTGATTTTCCATCTATGAGATTGGAATATCTAGCAGAAGGGGCCTCTGAACTGTCAAACCAGTCTCTTTGTTCAGTTAATGGGCCTGGCCAATTCTGTTAGGCATCCATTCACATGTCTAAAGAGTTGGTCAAGTACAGATGTGTTGCCATAGAAACAACTCTCTTGTAATGCTTCCAGAAGTAGGCCTCCCCTCTCACCTGACTGGAGACCATCCTAGAGGTAGGAGAATGATAGATGAGAGGCTACTCTTTGTCTTCCTCTCTTATCTGGAGCTGGGAAGACAGAGAGAGGCTTGACTTTTTCTCTGGGATGAAACTAAAGCAAGGGGCTTTGGGGAGCCTCCTTAGAAACTTAATGAGGGAGCAAGATATGTTGGGCTGTTAATGCTGTGAGTCCTTCACTTTATGTGCAGGTTGTATATATGTGTAAATAAAACCATACATAATATAGATCCCACAGTCTCCAGTTACCTTCATTCCAAGGAAACAGAATCCTGGGTAAGTGCTGCAACCCCTTGTAGATTGGGGTGTCCACAACAGTATTTTTATAGGCTGTCTTTTAGGGTCATATCCTCACAAAGTGGTGTACATAAAAGAAAGATACATAGACATAGCAAATTGTTATACGTTATTGTGAGAAAGTAGCTCTGATCACGTAAGCCAACACGGAAGAAATGAGTCCTCGAGGTAGCCTTTGCCAACTTGGCACCCTCCAGGTGTTTTGGACTACAGTTCCCTTCTAGCTGGGACTAGCTGGGTCTGATGGAAGTTCAAAACACTAGTTTTGCACTAGTTTGGACACATGAGAAGACACGATTCACTAGAGAAGACAATAATGCTGGGAAAAACAGAAGGGAGTAGAAAAAGAGGAAGGCCAAACAAGAGATGGATTGATTCCATAAATGAAGCCACAGACCTGAACTTACAAGATCTGAACAGGGTGGTTCATGACGGGTGCTTTTGGAGATCACTGATTCATAGGGTTGCCATAAGTCGTAACCGACTTGAAGGCACATAACAACAACAACAAGTTTGGTGAAGGTTGCTTTAAGGCCTTCTTGAAAGACTGGAAGGCAGCAACCAAGGTCCATTCAGAAGGGCATTCTGCAGTCACGCAACTCTTGAGTTCTTTGGAGGAAAGGGTGGATACAAATGTGGTTTATGATGATGACTACAGTTAGTGTAATCACAACTGGGCTCACCAATGTTAAGGTGAAGCTTGGACTTGATCATCATCAGTGATGGTCCTGGTTGGTGAGACTGAAGAACCCAGTTTGGACACCGTGAAGAACTGATTATGATCAGTTCTATGCTGTTGCATAGAAGAAGACTGCTGCTTGAGGCCCCATAGTGGCAAGATGTCCTGCGCGAAGTGGCCTGTTTGGCTGTGGCTGTTAGGGATGCTGTGATTCAGCCGTCTCCAACTTGTTGCCTTCCAGATGATTTCAGCTACAACTCTCTTCAGCCTCAACCAGCATGGCCAGTGATTAGGAACGATGGGAGTTGTAGTCTAAAAAATCTGGAAGGCAACTGGTTGGGGAAGGCTGGTCTGAATAGTTTAGTTATGTTGCCAAAGTGAAGCAGGCCCTATGCCAGCCTGGGGTGTGGATGTGAGAGTCTCTGGAGGAATGCCTCATAGATTGCCCTGAACTCCTTGAAATGAAGGCAGGAAACAAGGGTAATATAGTAATTCATAAAGCTGCAGAGGAGAAGGGAAGTTCTGGCTGGCAAGTTTACACCTGAGGGGCTACATAGCTGCAGTTGATGTGGTTTTATTCTAAAGATGGTAGTTACTTTTTGGGAAGTTGGTCTTTTTTTCCAGAACTCAAAAGTGTTTGGGGGGAGGGTTCCTTATTTTCTTCTTCTTTTTAGTGGGGTTTTTACTATTGTTGAATTTTTTTAAAAAAAGTATTGTGTTTGCTTCACAATTCAACCAGCGCTGTCTCCTGACTGTACTGTCTGCACATGACATGTATACAGGAGCTCACGTGGCTTCCTTCAGTTGTGGATTTCCCTCTCTCTGGAGAATGTCGGGTTTTTCTTTGAAGGGGGTGGGGAATTTGCGGTGACTGGGGGTAAGTTTATAGGTTTGGAACAGGGAAGTGAGTCAGTTGAGATGTTAATCTTAGCCCTAAAGTCAGGAAAACGGGGTTATGCAAGTTTGCTGCAGAGAGGCTGGATGTGTGTGTTACTTGTTGGTTGATGTCTGCATCACTAAGAGACCTGTACTAAGCTTGCAGAGCTGTTATGCATTTTAATTTTTTTAAAAAAACGGGTTTATTGTTTATTAAGAAGGTGAAGGAGGAACCAATAAACATTAATAAAAAGTGGCATGGTTATGATTATTTGCATTTATATCCCACCTTTTCTCCAAGGAGCTCATGGTTCTTCCCCCTCCTCATTTAATCCCCTTAACAGCCCTGTGAAGTAAGTTAGGCTGAGAGGCAGTGACTGGCCTAAGGTCACCCAGTGAACATCATGGCTGAGTGGAGATTTGAATCTTGATCTCCCAGGTCCTAATTCCACACTCTAACCACTGAAAGACACTGGCAGTGCGTGCTACACTACTCCTATTTAAAACGCCTGTAGTGTATCCTCCAGGATCTACAGATCATCCTAGACAACGACACTCTCCTCTCACAGACCTTGGGAGGCAAGCCTGTGTCTGCTTACAGACAGCTCTCACCTTCCAGTGTAAAACAGCTTCTGAAATAGCATCAACAAGCCACAAGCAGATAAGTAGATCCAGACGCCACCTCTTTATCCAATGCCAAGTCTTTTCCCATGCTGTAGCAATGCTGTTACAGGTCCTAATAATGTCATCTGCAACATCAGAGGCTCATTTACCTACTCATTTTCCAATAGGATGTGTTGCATCATTTGCCGTTCTGCATTCTACAGCGTAGAAACAGGCCAGTCTTGATGCTAAATCATAAACGGACACAAATCCGATAAGGGAAATGGCAATATTGAAATACCAGTGGGGGAACATTTCAACTTCTCAGGATATTCAATAACTGATCTTATGGTGATCATAATGGTGCAGTGTAGCTTCAAATGGAGAATGTAGTGTGAAACTGGTGAATTACTATTAAGCAAGAGGTTCATTGCTATCACTTGTAGATTGAGTAAACACAATGGATTTTTATTATGTTACATGTGTTAATTGGCTTACCAGTGACAGGGTGTCTGTGTTATCAACACAACTTATTTGTGAATGGCCACTGTTAATTACATTATTAACACTGTTTGTACTTTTCTGCATTGCATTTTCTTCTAACCTTACTGTTTACAATTCCCCTCCCACTAGTGTATGTGTTTTTTATTTATTTAGAAACCACTTAATTAAAAAAAACTCTTAAGCGGTGTACATAAAACAATATAAAACAATTATCAATAATACACAGATAAAATCAGCAAATATTAAAAGCCGGCACACTTAACTAAATTGTGTGTCTGGATAGACTTGCTGAAATTTTAAAAAAATTCAGAAATCCAAAGGGGTTTGGTGAGGGTGCATGCCTAATAGGCAGGGAGTTCCAACGCATAGGTGCTGTGGCTGCCACACTGAAAGGTCAACTTCCAACAGATGCAGAGCAGACCTTATATGGCACTTGTGAAAGTGTAAGTCCCACAGACCAGAGCAGATGAGAAGGCACATATGGGGTGAGACAATCCTTTGAGTAAGCTGGTCCCAGGTTGTTACGGGCTTTATATACTAATAGAAAAACCTTGAACTTGGACTGGTATCTCTCTCCCTCGCAGTTCAGGATAGCATCATGCATTTTACGTTAAAGTTTATGCCATAGTAAATAAAGGGTCATGGCTCAGTGGTAGACCATCTGCTTTGCATGCAGGAGGTCCCACGTTCAGTCCCTACCATCTCCAGGTAGGGATGGGAAAGATTGCTGCCTGAACCCTGGAGAGCAGCTGCTGGTCAGTGTAAAACAACAGAGTTGAGGCAGATAGACCATGGTCTGACTTGGTATAAGGTGGGTGTTGCAGGACTGTTTGGTAACGTGGCTGGAAATAAACATTTTTTAAAAAAACTCAGTCTTCTTGAAGTATTGAGAAAACGGAACTGACAGGTGAACCAACATTGAATTCACTGCTGCCCTTACGATAGCAATATGAGAAGGAATCCAGACAATGTTACAGCTGCCACTATTTATTATAATTATATTCCACCTTTCCTCCAGCTGCTCAAGGTGGTGTACATAGTTC
The DNA here is from genome assembly GCF_030035675.1 of Rhineura floridana. NCBI lineage: Eukaryota > Metazoa > Chordata > Lepidosauria > Squamata > Rhineuridae > Rhineura > Rhineura floridana. The sequence continues at coordinate 9,809,282 of NC_084498.1, read as the reverse complement.
TCCTCCCTCTTCATTTTATCCTCACAACAACCAGGTGAGGTAGGTTAGGCTGAGAGATTGGCCCAAGGTCACCCAGCAAGCTTCATGGCTGAGTGGCGATTTGAACCCTGGTCTCCTCAGTCCCAGCCACTACACCTAATTTGCTTTCTCAGCTGTAATGGGCCTTTGTGAGTTCTCTTCTATATTACATTTGTTTTTACCCTAAGAGTCTCAGGATGCTGAATCCTGCAGCTCTTTTACACCAAGCCCCACCAATACTCCACTGGCTACAGCTATTGAGAGACAACACACCCTAAGAACATAACTAGAGCGCCACTGGATCAGACCAAAGGCCTGTCTAGTCCAGCATTCTGGCCCACAATGAGGACGTATAGTGCACAAGCACTCTCCCATTTGTGATCCCCAGCAACTGATACTCAAGAGGCATGAATACAGTCTGTTACTGGACTGGTCATAGTCATTATGACTAGTGGCCGCTGACAGCATTATCCTCCATGAATTTGTCAAATTCTCTTTTAAAGCCATCCATGTTGGTGGCCATTGCTACGCTTCTGATAGTGAGCCCTGTATGCTGTGTGACCTTCTACATGCCAGGTAGACACTCTGCCACTGAGCTGTGGCCCTTCAATTAATATGACATAATCTTTAACTGTCAGATGAATGATGTCTTTTGTCTAGGCTCAGTGGACTTTTGCCCCGATCCCCATAGCTGTTTGTACAACCCCTGCAGCATCTTACTCTTGCCACCACCTTTTTTAAAAATAAAAATGATTCCCAGTGTTGTTGTTAGGATAAGCAATGAGGAAGGGATGAGGAAAAGAAAGCTGGCATGCTGTTGCCTTACTTCCAGCTGGATGTTTCCCAGGAAGACAGAAACGTCAGGAAATATCAAATCTCAACATTTTTGGGCTGTTAAGTAATAACAGATTTCTACAGTTATGTGATGGAGAAAAAAAAACTGGGGATGAGAGAGAGTGAGGGTGGGAGGCAAAAGAAAAGTATTTTTAAAATTTCTCCCTCTTTGGATGCCAAGAAAAATGTGTGTTATTTTAATCCCAGGGCTCTCATTCATGGAACGCTTCCTTGTTCCAAATGCCAAAAGTGGATGGAAAATGGTGGCTTCTCCTTGAGGGACTTGCTCATTTCTCGTAACTCAGTGGCAGAGCCTCTCCTTTGCATAGAGAAAGTCCCTGGCATCTCCAGGTAGGACTGGGAGAAACTCCCTGCCTGAAACCCTGGAGAGCTGCTGCCAATTAGAGCAGACAATACTGAGCTAGATGGGCCAGTGGCCTCACTCCTCCGCATAGGGACATAGGAAGCTGCATGGCGGGGAAGCTGAAGGTCTTGCACAGGCAATCTGATCGCTTTTAGGTGGCAATGAAGCAGAGTGCAAGTTGAAAGGTGCTGACAGGATCTCTTGGCATGTTGCGGAGCAGGAGTCTGTATCCATTTCAGACCACCTTTCTGCTAAGGGAGGGGGAGCTTGTGGCCCTCTAGATGTTGCTGGATTCCAACAGTCCAGATGCATCGGCCATGCTGGCTGCGGTGGATTGCCCTTGTACTCCAAAAGCATTTAGAGGGGACCAAGCTGGGAAAGGGTGCAGCAATTTCAGTTTGTATCTGTCTTAATTCACATTTCAAAACGTGCTTGTGTATATTAAGGTTTGTTCAGCACTCATCCTGATTGACTTGCACAACGCTTATGTGGAGGTTAGCCTATGCCTTTATTGCGCATTCATTTTGATTTGTTTGCTAGAAGGTTATACAACAATGATTTGCTTGTGCAGTGTTTATATGCCTTTCTGTTAATTGCTCTTCATCCCACATTATTCTCCGGCACTTTTCTAACTGCAGTGTCCTTAATTTTTTAAAAGTGAATTTGTTGCGCTAGGGCAGTAGAGCACTACTATATAAACTACTATGCTATATAAACATGTAAAACCACAGGATAGTGCCCTTTGGGGGTAGGGTTGGGGGTTCCTGTGCCTGTAAGGGCGGTATTGCCCCTGTGTCACTAGCAGTGCTGCGTGTTTGGTGTGCAAGTGCCCAGAGCACATGTTCACAGCAGGAGCTCAGCCTGGCCAAGAAAAGGAAGCCTTTTGCTGCCATGCATAAGATTATGCATATGATAACCTAGACTCAGGTTGTGGTTTGTGGCTAATAACGCCTGTTTTTTGTCCGCTCCTTCCATCTGCTTGATAGATGTTCTGTTTCCACTTTCTTACGAAAGGTGAAACATTTAATGCACACCCCAGAGGGCTTCATCTGTACAAATGCTGTTGCTCAATATTTTGTTTTTATTCCTCCTTGACATCACCTTTTTTTTGGGTGCTTCTAAAAAAGGGAAAAAAATTATTTTTTTCTTAACTGCGTTATGGAATTTATTTATTTTTATTTATTTATTTATTGGATTTGTTAGATGCCCATCTGGCAGGTTGTCCTGCCACTCTGGGCAACGTACAATAAAATACATGGTACATTCAATATAAAAACATATACACGAAAATTAAAACCACAAACTAATGACTACCAAACCTGAAAAACCTAACCCTAGTTATCTGCTCTGAGACCTTGCCTTGTTATACGCAGAGTACACCCATTGAAATAGGGAAGCACCATAGCTCAGTGGTGGTACATCTGTCTTGCATACAGAAGGTACCAGGTTCAATTCGCAGCACCTCCAGATAGGGCTGGGAGAGACCCCAGGCTGAAATCCTGGAGAGCTACTGCCAGTCAGTGTAGACAATACTGAGTTAGATGGACCAGTGGTCTAACTCAGTATAAGGTAGCTTCCTATGTTTTTAATGGACGTAAGTTGATGATGTCTCATTAATTTCAATGGGTCCGGGCAGGACTAATATTGGATGGCACCCTCTTTTGCTGTGGTGACTGGGGCTGATGGGAGTTGTAGTCCAAAACGTATGGAGGCCACCCGGTTGGCAAGGGCCTAAAAGGATGTAGTAGAGGGGCACACATAAGCAGACTTGCGTTTCAGAGGGCAGGATCTTGGTGCCAGTGTGTTGGCTATATGTGTGCGGAGGATGTGGGTGTGATTTGTAAGAAGAGGAACTGTCCCCAAATCCCTGTGCCAGGGGTTACTTCTTTCCCTAACCCTAGACAATACTACGCTAGATGGACCAATGGTTTGACTCACTATCAAGCAGCTTCCCATGTCGCTGTTTACTGTCACGCAGCCAGATCATGTGGAAGGTTGTAGGCCCACTGAGAGTCTGTAATAGGGAAATGGAGCCAGCATGAAAGCCTCTTCAAGCCGTTTCTTTCCTTCCTCTTGTCTCAGGATGTGGGGCTCTTGGAGTTTCAGCACCATTCCAGGGACTACCCTTCCCACCTCCCTCCTGGGTCTATCTTGCAGCCGCAGCGGAGGAGACCATCCTTACTTTCGGAGTTCCAGCCAGGGAATGAAAGGTAAGAGGGGAGGGCTTTGTGTCCAGTGTTATGATGCAAGGCGCTTTGTACATCACTGTAAGTGGGTCTGTGGTAGGGTTGGAATCCACATTTTAGTGCTGGTTTGATTCTCGCTCCGTTGAATTTGCTTCAGGCACCGCTTTGTCAGGGGTATAATTACTGATTTTATTTCCCCCACAAAAATATTGATATTTTTATTGCTGTTTTTAAAAATATCATTTTTATGATATCAGTATTTTGATGGAAATATCAATATTAATACTGATACTTTCCACAAAATATCAGTATTAATATCTGGGGGGAAATAATTGATATTGGTATCAATATTTTTGAGGGGATTTTTTTTTTTTTAAAAAAAGATCAGCTTGAGCCATGGAAAACCACTGGAAAAAACCTGATCTATGAATGCAAAAAAATGCAAATAAATTGGAAATCTGGGGTCAGATTTGAATTTTGCGAAATTTGAGCACATCCCTTGTTTGTAGGGGTCTCAAGGTTGCAAAACCTTGAAATGTGGGGAGATGCCCAAGGTAGTCCCAGTTTATCTTTTTGGCAGAGGTCCCTGTGACATTGGGTGGCCCAAGGCATTTTGCTGCCCTGACTCCCCCAGTTACATGGTCTGCATGCTCCCTTGCAGTGTCTCAGAGGATGGAGGTGTGTGCAGTCTAGGAGTTGCACCTCAGTAGTCTCTGTGACACATAGCCCTCACTACTTCAGATGATTTGTGCAGATCAGCTGAAGAGGAGGGTTATTGTCTCCTCCTCTCCCCTCATCAAATGATCATTCCGAAAGTTTTAAATTACCCTGTCCCCCTCCAGGACTGGGTCTGCTTCAACTTTTTTCATTTTGCCACTGCCACCATTGGTGAGGTCCACAGGGGCCAGAAAAAAATTGCTTAGTGGGGGGGTGATCTGGACCCTTGGGCTATACCTAGGGATGGAGGAGAATTTTCTTCAGTCCATATTTTTCAAGGGAACTGGCTTAACTTGCACCTCGTGGACTAATATATGGATTGGAACATAATTGTTGTCCAGATTCAGCAATTTTGTTATATAATTCTCAACTTAAAAAAAAAGTACCAAAATGTGCAAAACAAATTGTGCGTTTTCAGATAAAATACTCTTAGAAATACAAATATTGAGATAAAATACATACTCAAAAATGTATTTTGCAATAAAATATATGTTTAAATATACATTTTCATTTGGATTTTTTTTAAAAAAATCACAGATCAGTGAGGAAGTGCGATGGAATGTTCTTGTTAAGGAACAAATGCAAAATGGAGAAAGGCAGAAAATGAAATGATCCATTCATCTGTAGCTGTAGGCAACACCTGAAAAGGTGCTCAGAAAAAGAGATGGGAACCAGCACAGAAACTGGCTTCCTTTGGAGGTTTCCAGAACATGGGATGGGCATTGGCAAGGGATGTTTTCATGCATGGGATATACCTGGTGAGATCATTTAATTGGGGCCTCTTCCAGTTTTATGATCTATGATACCCTGAAGAAAGTCACAACATTTCTTGGAAGTGGTTGCCAAAGAGAGGCCACGGAGTTCCTTCCTTTCTCTGTCAGTGGAAGTTTTTGAAATGTAGACCTGCATAAACATATGTCAAGGGTGGCTCAAGCCTAATTAATCCTGCTTTGGTGCAGCGGTCGTGGACTGAGATGACCTCTCACGGCCCTTTCCCACACCCCCACACTCTCCCCTCCATCCCTTTGTGTGTCTTGGATCTCTTGGTAGCCAGAGGCTGCAGCGCTGGCGAGAGGCAGGCCTGTCCTGTCACCACAAATACTTCTGGGTTTCTCTGGCACCAGAAGCAATCCCCTCATTTCCCCCCTTACTTCCCTTTGCCAGAGGAGCAGGGAAGAGCGGGCATTCATGCAGCTGAGTCCCCCTTGGCAGCTTCAAGCGCGACGCATCTGTAAGGGCTTTGGCTCCGTTCCCAATTCCGATTGCTTGGCTTCCAGCAGAGGCAGCTGGTTCTTGTGGTCTGGCAGGGGGGCGGGGAGAGAAAGAAGTGGCAAGCACAAGGAAGGCCTGTGAATGCGGGGGCGAGGATGCAAACAAACAGCAAGCACAAAATGCTGCTGTGTCTCTGAGGAGAGAGAGAAAAAGCTTGGCCTGTCTTTGGTAGCGGAATGCCAACCCTGCCACAGGCCGGTGGTAACTGTGCCAAACTTGTTTGCAGCCAATCCCCTACTGCTCGACTTTCGATAGAAGAGGGGTGGGGAACCTCACGGCCAGAGGCCAAAGGTGGTCCTCCAGCTTCTCTGTCTGGTCCTTGGAAGTCTCCCCAGCCACACACTTGCAGCCTCCTTGTGTGTTTTTGCCTGGCTAGAACCCTGATGGTGCCACGTGCTTGTCGGGATAGAGGATCAAGAGAGGGGTGTGCATGTATGTGTGTGTGTAGAAACTAACCTACGATGGAAAGTTCAAATTTACTTTGGTGTTCTGCCCACTTTTGTCTCTGGCCCCACCTGTGAGCCCCTCCCCCACGTTGAAAGCACCGTGATCCATGGGTTCCATGGGGATTACACCCACACCTGAGTCACGGTTACCACTGCAATCAACAGGAGTAGCGCATCTTGGAGCTCATTGAAGCTTTAGCCCTCGTTGCAGACTCACTTCTTCCAGGCACCACGAGGCTCAGTCCCCACACTCACAACCCAACGAGTTCTTTCTAAGGCCTTCTATCTGTACTTGCCCACTTCCAGGTTCCTTGCTAGTGGCAGCTGCTGTAAAATCCCGAGGTCTGCCTGTCTCCAGGGTCCTTGGCAGGGTAGATCTAGGCCCTGCTGCCCTTCTGAATCCAAAGGCTTTCCAGTAGCCACTTTCTCAGGGGTATGGGGTGTGGGCAGGGATAGGTCCAGAGGTCCTAGGGCTGTCCCCTTTGCAAGGATCTCTATGGCTACCCCGGTGGGTCAGTCCTGCAATACCCTTGCCCCAGAGGGGTTGGGTAGCCTCATCTCCAAGCTCCCTGTATCCCTCAGTTGGCAGGGAAAGAGGCTTCAAGAGACCCTGGTGACAGCAGCTCTTCCTGTTTCAGCTTCTTCTCCAGAACCCCCTCCTCCTGGCCTGCAAATTCTGGACTATTTATGCCCAGCAGCTCCAGGAGAACTTCATCAACCCCAGGCATTAGCAGCTGCTCCCTGCCCCATCCATCTCCTGGCTTGGCTGCCCTGATCCCTACAGAAGTGAATTGGGGCCTTCTTAAAGGGGCCATGCTGATAAGAGTCCTTTGGCCTGAGGCGATCACCTGTGGACCTTCACGCTGTTGACATGTGGCCCTCGAGAGACTGCCAGAAGGGAATGTTGCCATCTGGATAAAAAAGGTTCCCCACCCCAGTGATAGAGCAATCTTGCCCAACCTGGAAGCTGGACTACACCTCCCATCATCTGTGACCATTGGCCATGCTGGCTGGGGGCTGATGGGAGCTGGGGAAAGTTGAGGTAGAAGAATATTCAGGAAGGGATGGAGTTGTGGTGGACAGAATGATTACAGACTCGTAGCCGATCTCTCATCTGATGCCTTCCCTTCGTCTGGCACCTTGGCTGATGCTGGTGAGAGCGTTTCGGAAAGTGTCAGCAAATTGGCCTCCCTTTGGAAATTGCCATTATTGTAAATCTGCAGGAGGCCTGTTTTTATTTTCGTTTCCATTTCTACCCAGTTCCTAGCCTGCCTGTGGGCTCTTGTGACGTGTGGGTTTGAGTCCTGTCTGATTCCCAAAACAGCGCAGGCACAGGCTTTGCTCTTCTCCTCATCACCAATACAACAGCTGCAGATTTCTTTCTGCTCTTGCTTCTCCACAGCCCTCCAGATTCCCTTTGGGCTGAAAGTCTGATCTACCCCCACCCCCAGTTGCGGGGAGCTTAGGCTTGATAGCTGGTGGGCTATTCAGCAATTTCCAGAGATGAACCCCATGTGCCAGATGAACAGCAGCTGAGGCTGTGGCAGGGATGGGCAGCCTCAGGCCTGGGTGCCAAATGTGGCCCTTCAGATTTCTCCACCTGGCCCCTGGGCTCTCCCTAGCTACACCCCCTCTCCCCAGCTCACACCCTGCACCAAGCCTGCCACACACCCTCTATGAGTATTTTTGCCTGGCTGGAATGAGCTCTTGCTTTCCTGGATGGAGGGTGTGTGTGTGACTGTCTGTACAAACAAGCCTACTGTACAAAGGCAACGCCTGTTGCTCCACCCACTTTGCCTTCCACCACTGGCACGTGGCTCCTGGAAAGCTGCCTTGATGAGAATGTGGCCCTTGGGCATAAAAAGGTTCTCCGTCCCTGGGCTATGGGGCCTGTTTTCAACAGCACAGGCCTGCTTGTGTTGAAACTCCTCTCCCAGCATTTCCCTCCAACAACATGAAATTGACTGAAGCAAGTTTGCCTTGCTCTGCAGTAAGTGAAGTAATGTGTAATGCACATGGCAGTTATGAGGCCTTCAGGTTCCAAGGCTCAGCCATGCCCTTTAAATGCCACCTATTGTATACTCCAAGCGTGGATCATAGTCTCGTTTATAGGCTTTTTGTGGGGGCAAACGCCAACTATCCGAGATGTATTCTGCACTAGGGTTTAATGCAGGGATGGGGAGCCTCAGGCTTTTTAGGCCTCTTTGCCTGGCCCTCTCACCTTTCCCTCCTGAGGTACACCCCTCACTGGCCCTGCATTGCCTCCTGGCTGCCTGGATAGAGGAGGCAAGAGACTCCCCAGTAGAAACACAGACGAGGGCAGCACGAGGGCAGTATCCAGGGTCAGTCCCAAGTCAGAGTCTACCTCAAAGCCAAGAGGGTCAGGCAAGACTCGGGATCAGAGCAGTCCGGGATCGGGAGCCAAGCAGTCTGTAAGCATCACAGGTAAGGGGCAAGGCAAGAGATAGGTCTGGGATCATGGAATATAGATGTTGTTGCAGTAGCCCGTCCAGCCTAGCACTGGGTATTTTATGCTGGAGCAGCTGAACCACACCCCAAACCTCGTTCCCACTGATCACCTACAGCCAGACCTTTACTCCCAAGGAGTCTGGAGCTGTTGTTGGGCGCTCCTCCAGGTGGGCCGGGTCTCCATCTGGCATTGGAGGAGACGCCTCTCCCTTGGGCTTGGGAGCTGTTCAGCCTCAATGTCAGAGGCAGAGGTTGCCCTGGATATAGACAGCTTGTCCTGGACCTCGTCAGAGGATCCTGGCCCCTCACCCTCAAATGGAACCTGAGCCAGGGCTGGGTCCAAGACTGGAGCCTCCTGGTCTTCCTCCGACGCGGACTCCTCTGATGAGGACTCCCTTGACTGGGACCTGACAAGGATAGAGAGTGGCGTGTGAGTGTGCTTAGAAACTACCCTACGGTACAAAGATCATTTTCGGCCTGCTTTTGCCTCTGGCCTACCTTCCACTGGCATGTGTTCCCCAGAAGGTTGCCTAGAAGAGAATGTGACCCTCAGACTGAAAAGGGAAGGGCCCCCCAGTCTCTCCACTGGTGGGCCACTTCGGGCTCGAGTAGTGGAAGAGTAGTTTCCTTGCAAGTCCAGCATGGCTTCACGTGAGTACGTGCTCACAGATATCCCATAGGTTCTCCTGAGGACAGACCTGAGTCATTACCTATGTAAACAGCCAGATTTAGGCCTTGTTTTGGCCTTTTTTGATCCGCTAGAGTCTGCGCTGTCTCCCTGCTCCCCCTCAGTTTGTAAGGTTCCATATCTGCTTGCTTGCTTCTTCTGCCTTCAGATCAGGCTCCTGCGGGGGAGAGGGGCAGTAGCTCAGTGGCAGAGGTGTTTTGTATGCAGAAGGTCCCAAGTTCAGTCACCGGCATCTCCTGGTAGGGAAAGATTCTCTGTCTGAATCCCCTGAGGAGTCGTTGCCAGTGAGTGTCGACAGTGACTGAGCTAGATGGACTAATAATCTGACTTGGCACAAGGCAGCTCTGTATGATTCTAGTTTATAAGAATCACATCCTGCAAACGCATCCTTGTTGTGGGCATGGTCTTGACTGCTTACACCTTTGCTCCAGCCTTGGATGGATTTCATGAGTCAGATCCTCAGGCTTACAAGTTGTTCAGTTTCCATCTGTACTGTGGCCCCGACCCTGCTAGGACATTACAGTTCAGCTAGCTGTGGGCTTGGCTGCCTGTAATTCAGCGCCATCCCCTTCCAGCTCTGACAGCTGCATTCAAGCATGCAGTCTCCCACCTGCAGTTAAATTGGTTCAGTCCTTGAAGATCTGTTTTGCTTCTGAGCCATAACTGGAGTTCCCGGGTATTTAACCTTGTAATGCGCAGAAAGTGCTTCACCATTAAACTATGCTTTCCCGCACCTCGTCCATTGTTTGTGGGCCATTATCTGGAAGGTTTCCCCTCCAGCATGTGTGCAGTGGGCCGTGCCAGCTGGAACATGAGCTTTGAAAAGTTATCTCCCTTTTGTACACGTTGTACCACAAATACTTGTGGAGGAATGTTCTGGCAGGTTTGCTTCTTTGTCTGCTTCTTTCCCCTTCTCTTACCTCCCCCCCCCCCTGGCCAGCCTGGGCTGTCCCTAGAACATTAGAACTATATTCTTGATACTGTACAATATTCTCAATACTATTCTCGATCAGCAGAGGGGGCCCTCTTAGTACTTCTGCTGCCCTCAGAAATGTAGGCCATGGCAGCCCCTCAACAGTGGGAAATCACTCCCCATGGAGGTGCATCTAGGATCTTCCTTTGTATATTTTTTGCCATATACGGAAGATCATAGAATCATAGAATAGTAGAGTTGGAAGGGGCCTACAAGGCCATCGAGTCCAACCCCCTGCTCAGTGCAGGAATCCAAATCAAAGCATTCCCGACAGATGGCTGTCCAGCTGCCTCTTGAATGCCTCCAGTGTCAGAGAGCCCACTACCTCTCTAGGTAATTGGTTCCATTGTCATATGACTCTTAACAGTTAGGAAGTTTTTCCTGATGTCCAGTTGAAATCTGACTTCCTGCAACTTCATAGAATAGTAGAGTTGGAAGGGGCCTATAAGGCCATCAAGTCCAACCCCTGCTTAATGCAGGAATCCAAATCAAAGCATTCCCAACAGATGGCTGTCCAGCTGCCTCTTGAAGGCCTCCAGAGTTGGAGAGCCCACTACCTCTCTAGGTAATTGGTTCCATTGTCGTATGGCTCTAACAGTTAGGAAGTTTTTCCTGATGTCCAGTTGAAATCTGGCTTCCTGCGACTTGAGCCCATTATTCCGTGTCCTGCACTCTGGCACGGTCGAGAAGAGATCCCGGCCCTCCTCCATGTGACAACCTTTCATGTACTTGAAGAGATGTACCTCTTTACTCTGGCTTGTGTCAGTTAAGCTATTTCTGATTAATCTATACTGTAGTGCTTTTGTTTGGAATTGTTTTACATTGTTTTTATAATTGTATATCAACTGTTCTATTACTTTAGTTGCTTTAAATTGGTATGCTTGTGAAGGGCAGGTAAGAAATCATATAAATATATGAAAAAGTATATAAATGTACCAGTAGGACTGGATTTTGCCTTCAACATTGAAGTGGGTCACGGTAGGGTAGTCTTGGGGAAAATGGGTAGTTGTGCTATATATCTACGTACCTGGGATTTCTTTTTTTCTTAAATTATTGAAATTGGTTACTTAAATACCTGGGTTTTTTTTATGTAAATGGCTTGGAGATCGATTTGATAGTAAGCAGTCTATAAATAACATAAATAAATAGGGCCCTTTTAAGAAGGGGAGTGAATGTGACTGTTTTTGCCCAGAGGACATGGCCATCAGCAAGTGGGCTGGAGAATAGCCTTCCTAAGCAACTGCTGGACCTCCATCTCATAAAATGTGAATGCAGATTGTGGCATAGTTTACATTGGAGATGGAAAACCTGTGCCATCCATATTTGCTGGGCTGTACCTCCCGTTGTCCCTGACCTATCGGGCCGGGGTCGATGCCGCAGTGGTGGCTGTTGCCTGCTGGACTGGTAGGGCATAAGTTGCGGACCCACATAAATAGGTGGAGCCAGAGCCAGAGTTGGGTATAGCCAGAGCCAATGACAGGCAGAGACAGCTGATGCTAGTTTTGTCCTCACCTTCCTCCCTGCTGAGGAGTAACACTAAGGGGGAGGCAATGCCATCCTCTGGACTGGATGCCAATAAGGCAGGCAGAGGACTGGCTGAGGTTGGTGGGGTAGTGCCCTGTTTGCCCTGTTGGACCAGCTTTCACTGCCATGCTGGCTGGGGCTGATGGGAGTTCAGGTCCAACACCATCTGGAGGGCCACAGGCCCTGCTTTATATGCTTCCCCTTCACTGTAGTATATCACACCAGCAGGAAACACTTCACATATATTTATCTCAGTTGACATCCCTAATGCAAGTGTACTTGCAGTACTGTGTACTTGCAGTATTATTTTCCCCATATGGCAAAAGGAGAGAGGCTTGCCTGAAGGCCACAGGAAGAGATTTGAAACAGAGGTTGGAAACTTTGGAGCTTGAATCTGGTCATAGGACATCGGAAGCTGCCTTAAACTGAGTCAGACTGCAGCTCCATCTAGCTCAGTATTGTCTGCACTGACTGGCAGTGCCTCTCCAGGGTTTCAGGCAGAGAGTCTTTCCCAGCCCTACCTGGAGATGCCGGGGTCAAGCCTAGAACCTTCTGCATGTAAGGCAGGCGCTTTAAAGACTACTTTTCAGCCTTCCCCCCCCCAAAAAAAGGAGCCACCCAGCATAGTTTACAAAAATATCTATCCACCGATACACAAAAAAATAACAGTAAAACATTTAGGATTGATTTAATTCAGGCATTGTTAAATATTAGACAGGCGTCATCTCTCATCTTTTTGCCACTTGCTGAAGCCCTTCCTCTTCCAACAAGCCTTTTAAGTAGAGATCTTATCCCAGTCTGCATCTGTGTTGGAATAACTTTTTTAGATGTTTCTAAAACTTTTATTTAGAAAATATTTTTTTAAATATCCTTTGTTTTAATATGTTTCTAAAGATGTTTTGTTTTAATGTATTTTAAAGTCTTTTGTTTTTTAAGATGTTTTGGAGTGTTTTTAGTGTTTATGTTTGCCACCATGGGCTCCTTCTAGGAGGAAGGGCAGATATACATTTAATAAACAAACAGACTGACTTCTTACTCCAGGAACTGACCTCAGGGACCCCCTCCCCTGACTTCAACTGGAGACCCTCTTGATCTACTGTAGATTCAGGTTCAGCCACCCTCACCTAGACCTGCCCAGTGGTGCAGTTAGGTAGTTTTGGACTTATGGTCTTACAGCAGAGGTGGGGAACTTTTTTCAGCCCAAGGGCCGCATTCTCTTCCAGGCGACCTTCTGGGGGACCACATGCCACAGGCAAAAGTGGGTGGAGCATGGATGTAAATTTTACGTTTATACAGTAGGCTGGTTTCTACACACACTTGCATACTCTTCTCTGTCCTCCATCCAGACAAGCAAGAGGTATGATCAGAGTTCAAGGACACATTCCACCCAGGCAAAAATACTCAAGGGTGTGTGTGTAAAACTGCTAGGGAGGGGTGTGTGGCTAAGGAGGAAGAGCCTGGGGAGTATCCTGAGGGCCAGATAGAGAGTCCTTGAGGGTCTCATTTGGTCCCCAGCCTGTGGGTCCCCACCTGTGTTTTATGGGAACACCCTCTTTAGATGGTAACATGAATTATCACATTTTGAAGGAAATGAAGTTAGCCAGCCCTGTTGTGCTGGGGCCCCCTCTTGCTAACTCATCTGAGTGGGGCCCTGGACTTCTGCCCTAGAGGCCTGTCCTGACATGAGCCCTGTTTCTGTCACCTGGGATATTCCAGCTGACTGCTGCCTAGCCCCACTTTACCCCACCATCTTTACCTTTCACTGTGTCTATATTGGGTGGGGAGCGGTGGGTCAAGGAACAGGGCTGTGCATGCAAAGTCACTTCAGAAGAATTCAATATATAGATAGAGAGCGCATTATATGCAGTCCTTTTTTTGTGGGGGAGAGTCTTGAGGAAAGAAACAAGTGATAATGAACAGCTATGTCCATTATTTGCCATGTTTACCTTGGCCTTAATATATAGTAGTAAGGCAAAGCTAATTCTTTGCAAAGGAGGCTTGATTATTTTGGTTAGTTTGTGGGTCATTCTTTCTTGGAGCTGGCTTATTCTGTTTTGCCCCCCCCCCAAGCAATTAAGGTTTCGAAGCATTTGTCCCATGGTAATGAGAAGTATGTCAATAACGATATATTCTGCGCACGTTAATAAGCTGCCGTTCGGTCACAGGCCTCTGAAGCGGACGTGCAGAGTGTGGCAAGATGGGAGAAAGCTTAATTGCTTTTCTTATTGAAAGTGATTTATCCTCTTGATTGAGGGGCTGGGAATGTAGCTGGCGGAGTTGGGTTGGGTTGGGAAGATGAGTTGCAACACGTTCACTGCTAATGCCAGATGTGATGACAGAAATAGGTTTGCCAGGTTTAAGATGGGATTGGAGATGTTTGCGAAGGATCTTCACCTCCGTCAGCCACCATTTGGTGTTGATGGTGGCAGGCTATTACTTCTGTGAGGGCTGCTGTTGCCTGCAGGCAGGAAGCCCCAAGGGCAGGGAGGAGAAGCCTCCAGATGTTAGACTCCTGCTTCCAGCAGCTCCAGTAACGTGGCCAATGGTTTAGGATGACGGGAGATGTATGTATGTATGTAATTTACAGCCCCACCTGTGCTATATGTTTAAAGCAGTATTATACCACTTTAAAGAGTGACTTTTTTCCTGCCTACAGTGGCAGAAGACAGAGGGTGGCACCCCTGGTTCAGGTTGTGAGTATCCTTGTGTGTGTTGATTTCAAAAGGAAATCCAAGTGGGGTTTCTTTTCCTGGAAAAAATCTGTAATGGCCAAAGGAAGGCTAAGAGCAGAAGCCAAGGGGAATGGAGTCTGTGCAGACGTAGGAGACATGGATTCAAGAGTTCCCCTCCCCCCCAGTTATTTGCGATTGTAACAAAAAGAGGGAGAACAAAAACAAAAAATAACAAAACAAACAACAATCTATTGCCAGCTGACATTGATATTCTGTTTTAAATGTATATATTAATATAAGTAGTCCAAATAGGTGTCTAAATTGGGTTGATGGTTGTAAGCCATACATTCAGACGCATAAAGGACAGTGAGACCTTTAAACCACTGAGTGACAGATGGTGGATATTTGTCCTTCCAGCCTTGCAATATGTCTCTTAGCCACAAAAGGGCTCGCAGAAGCCACTCCTGTTGCCCATCTGTTAGTCCCCACACCACAGGAATATAATTTAAGAGACATGGGTTCAAGCTGACTTCTGCCATTGGCGTATGGGTGTGTGTATCAGTCATCGTAGAAGTCTACCCTGGAGAGCAGTTGTGAAGATGAACGCCATGAGCACAACAGGGTACATAGGAAGTGGAAAAAGTTTGGCATCAGGCATTTGGGTTGAAAGGCTGGCAAGCACGTGAGGCAATGAGGAATGCCAGAGGCAAAGTGACAGGCAGGCAGCTTGTTGGGTGCTACAGGAGAGAGAGCCTGGCTGCCAGTGTGTTTGTATATCCTCCACTGGTTGCCCTGACTGAGGGAGACCAGCAGAGCTGGGGGGGAGGGGGTTTATAGTGGGCAGTGTCACAGGATTGGTTGTGTGAAGTCACATGATTCCCAGTACCAGAAGGATTCTGTGTCTCAGCTTGAATTGCCCACAGTTCCCTTTTCTGCCTGGCAAAAAAGAAGTGGGAAACTAGTGGTCGCTCCGCCAGGACTCCTAGGCCAAGCTCCAGCCGGACCCATCACAGCAGTTGTAATTCCTTCACTCCTTTTGCCTTCTTAACACTGCAGGTGTCTCTTGTGTCCCAGGACTAATTCTGCCTTGTGGCTCGGTGATGGATCCCTCATGTCTTTTTCTCTCTCCCCACCCTTCCATCAGGTCGCAGGAGTTGCACACCCGAGCCGAGTCACATTCCTACCTCTCTGACTTGAGCAAACAGTCAGAAATCGAGTTCATTGAGACGAAACGGCCCCGGCTGGAGTTGCTGCAAGAGCCGCTGCTGAGACACTCACCTTTGCTCAGTCAGAATCAGCAGGGAGGGACAGAGGATCTCTCCAAGGTAAGCCAAGGAGACTGCCTTAGAGCCAGAGTGCATGTCGGTTTTGCCAGGAGGAAAAGAAATATGCTGTGCCCTTTAGAAAAGCTGTCTGTGTGGTCTGTAATAGCCTAGCTCGGTTTGCAATATGCAGGCAGCAGATCAATTTTTAGGGCTCTCACCTCTGTTGGCCTTAACCAGACTGGAGCCAAAAAAATCATCTTCACCTTATAGGGCACACTGGCTGCAAGGTTTGCAGTGTAAAGGCCTCAAAGGCATGCTGAGCCCACCCCAGAATGCATTTGGACATTTTGCACAGCCTGGAAAGGTCCATTTTGGCAAATGGAAGGATATGCAACCTTAATGGATTTATCTGCAATATAATGCAGGCAGGGAAGGCTGAGTATTTGGAAGCTGTATTGGGAGGAGGGCAGAGGATGTAAGGGGTGTTAAGGACAAAGGGTGGCAGAAAGATGGAGGGCAGAGTCACTAGCTGGTTGAGAAGCAGAAATCTGAGGACGAAAAGTGATGGTGTGGTGCAGTGGCTAGAACGTTGGGCTCTGACTGGGGTGTCCTGGGTTCAATTTCTTCTATCAGCCAAGATGTTAACTCAGTGATCAGTCATTGTCTCTCACTATGGATCTACTTTACATGGTTGTTCTGAAGCCCTTTGTACAATAAATGGGATGCAGGTTGGATAAGTTGAGAAATAAAAATAGGTAGAAGCGACAGAGGAAAAGGGAGGGGAAGAGAGGCTGGGAAAGAGTGTGGAGAAATTTTTGTGTGAGTACCCAGGGATATAAAGGGGAGGATCTTAAGGGGCTAATAGTTGTAGTTATTCAATTTATTACCCACCCTTCACCAGCAGGACCCAGGGCAGGTTACAGCAGTTTAAAATTTAATATTAAAAACAATTAAAACAAATTACAATCACAGGTATGTCAAAGGCCATGGTAAAGAGATGTGCCTTCAGTAGTAGCCAAAAACTGTACAGTGAAGGTGCCAGACACATGTATTTGTGGATTTGCAGGAACTAGCTCAATAGCTGTAGCTGTAGGAATTGAGAATCCTGCCTCCATGTACTGGGATAAAGGTCCTTTCAACCTGTCTGTTGGATTTTTTAAATTACTGCTCAGTTTTGGAAGCTTTGAATTTGGCAGCAGTTTTGTCACTGAAAAAGCATATTCTGAACTGCAAATGTATGGAGGAACCTTATTTGCCAATATTAGGTGTTTTTGTATGTCTGCCTCTGTAGATTGTAATAATTCTCAGTGCAAGTTGTAATATATTTTTGTGCTCCAGCTGAGCAGACTACGGGCTTGTGAGATCTACGTTGTTTATTACTAGGACTCAGAGGTCCACCAGAGAGCCAGTGTGGCATAGTGGTTAGTGTGTTGGACTGAGACCTGGGAGACCAGGGTTCAAATCCCCACACAGCCATGAAGTTCATTGGGTGACCTTGGGTCAGTCAGTGCCTCTCAGCGTCAGAGGGAGGCAATGGTAAAACCACCTCTGAATACTGCTTACCATGAAAACCCTATTCATGGGGTCACCATAAGTCGGGATCGACTTGAAGGCAGTCCATTTCCATTTTCAGGGTCCACCAGCCAGAGCCAGGTGCAAAATACTCTCTCTCTCTCTCTCTGTGTGTGTGTGTGTGCGTGCGTGCGTGTGTGTGCGCGTGTGTGTGCGTGCGCACGAGCGCATGCATGCACATGTTCAGAGTTAAGAAAGAGGGTGGCTCTGAGCACATGCTTAGTTTTCAGACCAGAAATGAACACATTTCATTTTCAGTCTCAAATCCACTCCATTCTGTGCTCAGAAACATCTGGATTCCACGGAGATTCCTGGAGGCCAGTCATTGGCTTTGGGAATGGTGCCTCCCTCTGGGTCAGCAGGCAGGGTCCACTTCCGATGACTGGGGGAGGGCCATCCCGCTCTCTCCAGACTGGCCCTGCCTGCAGCAGCATTTGGTTGGCGTCCATAGACCTGTCAGAGGCCTATCTTCATATCCCTATCCACAGGGAGCAAAGAAGATTCCTGCGCTTCTGCTACAGTCAGAGCCATTTTCAGTACAGGGCACTTCTCTTTGGGCTCACCTCCTCCCCCAGGGTTTTCACAAAGGTTCTGGTGGCTCTGGTGGAGCATCTGAGAACTCTGGGGGTAAGGGTGCACCCTTATCTAGACAACCTACTGGTCAGGGCATTGTCAAGAGTTCAGTGCCAGAAGGATGTGGAAACCACTCTGGAGTGCCTTCAGAGGCATGGGTTTGTGGTAAATTTGGACAAGAGCATGTGGGTACCAATACAGGTGATTTCGCTTCTGGGGGTGGTGATAGACTCAAGAAACTTCCAGATCCGGCTCAACGAAGAGAGGGTCTCCAAGATTCAGACTCTTAATGCAGAAGGTGGTCACATCGGAGTCAGCAGACTTGATGACCTTGGCCAAGCTACAAAGCATGCTGGTATTCTGTCAGGACTTAGTAAGCTGGTCCCGGTTCCACTCCCACCTGTTACTCCAAGGGTTAATTCCATTTCAACTCCATAGATCTCCCAGTCAAAACACATGTTGATACCATTTTTGCCAGCCCTATGCCAACAATTGAGGTGGTGGCTGGACTCCCACAGACTGACACGGGGTGAGTCTACACTCCCCAGTTCGCAAAGTGGTGACGACGGATGCCAGCATGTTGGGCTGGGGAGGACACTTGGAGACACATGTGGCTCAAGGTATGTGGTCGCCAGTGAAACCAATTGAAGCATCAACTGGCTAGAGCTTTGCGCAGTGAGGCTAGCTTTGCTGACTTTTGCTCTGCACATCCGGGGCTGCCATGTTCTTGTTCGGACCAACAATGTTTCTTTGACAGCATATCTCAATCATCAGGGAGGGACCAGGCCAAGGACCCTGATGGAAGAGGCACAGCACATCTTCAACTGGACAGAGCTACACCTGCTGTCCCTGCGGGCGGAACACATGGCGGGACTTCAGAATGTGAAGGCGGACTGGCTCAGTCGGACCACGATCTCCGACTTGGAGTGGCAGTTGCATCCAGAGGTTTTTCACCAGGTGACCAAGCGTTTTGGTTGCCTGATCATCGACCTCTTTGCAGACACAGTGCCCAGGTAGTCCAGTTCTTCTCTCGGTATCAGACCCAAGGGACACAGGGAGTGGATGCCTTAGTGGTGGATTGGCTGGAGGGCCTACTGTATGCCTTTCCCCCCTTCAAACTCTTACTACAAACTATGAGGAAAATCAGAATGTTGAGGGCAGAGGTGATTCTAATAGCACCCTTTTGGCCAAGAAGGCCATGGTTCCCGGAAATAATGCACCTGGCCTCAAGGACACCATGGACGCTGCCTCACAGGGAGGACCTGTTGAGGCAGGGCCCAGTGGTTCATCCCTGGCCAGAACTCTTTCGACTGACAGCATGGCGGTTGAGCGGCTCTGGTTGAAGGAGCTTGGGTTTTTCAGGGGTTGTGTTGGATATGTTGTAGCCTCCAGAAAGGCTTCAACTAACCAGGCATACTGTTCTACATGGCGGGCCTTCCTTATCTGGTATCAGGCGAGGGGGAGGGACCCGTCTTCCAGGAACATTGCAGATTCCCTGGGGTTTCTGCAGTCAGGTTTGGACAAGGGTCTTAGCACCAACACAATTAAACGACAGGCAGCAGCCATTAGCAGTGTTTTAGGATGCAGGGGAGATTTTTCAGTTTCTTCACATCCACTCTTTAAACGGTTTATCAGTGGGGTGGGCCTGAGGAATCCCCCAGTGGTCCATCGTTTCCCCTCATGGAACCTCAACTGGGTACTTACAGCGCTCATGGGTCCTTCTTTTGAACCACTAGCCACGTGCAGTTTAAAGTTACTAACCCTGAAGACGGTGTTCCTGGTGGCAATTACCTCTGCTCGGTGGGTGTCAGAGCTCGGGGCTCTCTCTTCTGATGCTCAGTTGTGTATCTTTCACACGGATAGGGTGGTCTTGAGGACAGACCCCTCCTTCATTCCTAAAATCAACTCGCTCTTTCATAGGGCTCAGGAGGTGGTTTTGCCATCATTTTGCCCAAATCCTTCTTCCCCTAACGAGAAGGCATGGCACACTCTGGACGTGCGTAGGGCTCTGCGTTTCTACCTAGACAGGACGTCAGGATTTAGAAAATCAGAAGCACTGTTTGTATCTTTTGGAGGGACCTCCCAAGGAGGTAAGGCTTCCCCCTCCTCAATTTCCCACTGGCTTAAAGAGGCGATAGTTCAAGCCTACCAGTCTTTGGGAAAATCTCCCCTGGGGGGGTTTAACAGCACATTCTTTGAGGGGGGCTTCTACATCAGCGTACAAGGGTAGTTTTCCCATACTAGACATCGGTAGGGCAGCAACATGGGCTTCTGTTCACACCTTCGCTAAACACTATAAAGTTGATTCATGGGCTTCTGCCGATGCAGCCTTCGGGCGGAGAGTCTTGCAGAGAGTGGTTAAGATGTGACCTGCATTACCGGAATCCCACCCTGCTTAAGGGCTCTGGCATGTCCCAAGGCCAATGACTGGCCTCCAGGAACCTCGAGGGGAAAACGGAAATTCGTACTGTGAATTTCTATTCTCTGGGGTTCTTGGAAGACAGTCCCCCTTGCTTCATTCCTATGCAGGTTGGGGGTTAGTGGCTTCTGCCAGCACCCTACATGTGGGGTGGTAGTTGGGGCCGCCCAGGGATTTCCTGGCAATTTCTACTCCTCTCTTCAGTTTCTGTTCAAGTCAGGAGACATTGGAAGGATGGACTCCTACACTCGAGTCAGATGATCTGGGGGGGAGCAAAGGGGTGATTTTGCTTGTCCAGCTGGTCTGGAGAGAGCGGGATGGTGAAGCCATCGGAAGTGGACCCTGCCTGCTGACCCAGAGGGAGGCACCATTCCCAAAGCCAATGACTGGCCTCCAGGAACCCCCGGGAAGGGAAGTTCTGTGTTTCATAGCTGCTTGTCATACTACAAAAGACTATATATAGTTCCCTTGGGTTAGTGGAAAACCAGCAACTTGATAGGGATCTAGAGTCCTGGTTTTAGAAATTTGCAGTTGGAGTCCTTCACGCAGATGTTTGCCAAGTTGCCCCAGTTCAGCAGGTCAGCTTTATATTGTCATGCAATAGGCTACAGCTCCATATACAACTCACCTGGCCCAAGAGGTCAATTTCAGCCTAAAGTAACTATGATGTTGATAGGGTGATTGCAGAGCTTGGAAAAGTTACTTTTTTGAACTACAACGCCCATCAGCCCAATCCAGTGGCCATGCTGGCTGGGGCTGATGGGAGTTGTAGTTCAAAAAAGTAACTTTTCCAAGCTCTGGGTGATTGGTCCTGTCCTTATGCTCTTGTTTCTTCTTTACTAAATAGCAACCATGGAGTGGTGGTGATTGGTATGGCAATCCCAGTGATGCGGGTTTTCCAGAAAAAAAATGAATTAGAAAGTTTTCTGGAAATTAGTAGACGTTCCATTGGTAAATTTTCAGTTTGCATCACAAAGTTTTCTAATGGCCTAGAGATTGATCTAATTTAGCATATTTATTTTACTTGCATTTGGTAAACAAAGCTAAAAACTTTGAAACTGCCAAGCTAGCCTAACGTTTATTTGCAGTTGGCATCCATTCATTGTTATTAATGAATTTGTGAAATGGAAAATTTTCTGCAGAACAATAAAGCACTCCACCCAACATCACTGAGCAATCCAGACTGCGGGGGGGGGCTTTGAACTTCTTGCTTGTTGCTGTGATTCTGATTCAGATTGAGTCTGTCTCTGTATATACACACACACAGAGCGGTTGAGATGGCAACTTTCCTCCTGGGACAAAAAAAAAAGAAAAAATTGCAGTCATATGGCTTTTGTTGCTGTTGTTTTAAGTGGAAGTGGAGTTTCTTGGGAATTTGGATTTTACACCTACCACTATACATTATGTTCTTTTAAAAAATGTGCTCCTGCAAAATTGCAGCTTATCTAAATGCCTGACCATGCTGTTCTGCATGCAGCAGAATGAAAGGAGACAAAAAAGAACTCTGTAAATCTTTCCCTTGACAACATGAGCTGTTGGTGTTTCTCCTTGAGTTGCCATGGTTGTAGGTTTCTTTAGCAGTCCCGGTTATATGTTTGTGGGCTTGCAAAATGCCACATCCCAACGGGATATAGCGAATCCCATTTAGCGCTTCCCTTTGCAAGTGCTTGGCCGCCATGGTTGCTCTCCCCCACCCTACCTCATGGGCACATGCTCCTCAATTCTGCCAGATTCCTAGGGTGTCTGGTTTTTTTGCAGGCTTCCCACCTGCCAGTCCCTTTCACACACAGGACCGAGAAATCTATTGTGTGTTTATAAGAGTTCCCTTGATTGGAGTTGAGAGGAGTTTTCTATACATTGCTGCTGAGCACTGCACATTGCAAGTTGGCCCAATTGTATAAATGTTACCTTAGGCTGCCTCCAGACTGTCAGCACTTTGCAGGAGGGATTCAGGTGCATTGGTTTGGGGAATTAAAGTTGGTTAAAGCGCTCTGTCACCCTAACACAACAAATCCGCTTAAAAAAGCAACACAGACTTTTTGCGGTTAGGGAAGTGATGGGGAAATGCACTAGAAAGTGTGGAAATGAACTGATGATTATCGGGATGATGTATAAACACCACACAACCAAATCAGGATGATGATGATTGTCATATAACCTCTCTGCAAACAAATGAGAACAAATGCTCAATAAACACAGGCCATAGTATAGCCTCTACATAAGCTTTGTGCAAGCAAATCAGGATGAATGTTCAATAAGCAGGCTGCCTGGAGAAGCCCTGAGTATCTTGTCTCCATAGGAACATAGAGACCTGTAGTGCCAGGTGTTCACCCCAGCTTGTAATGGTTGGTCCTATCTGGGCTCATTGCCATTTTTGTGTTTGGGGTCCAGAAGGAGATCATGGAGGGTCCTGTGGGAATGGGGGTGGGAGTCCGGGCAAGGGGTATATATCTGAGTCCCTGGGTTCATTGAGGCTCCAGGACGGCATGTCCTTTATGGCATTTGTCTTGGAGATCCCCCTTGAGGGAACCAACTCCTCCGGGGCCCAGAATGTACTGAGATCTGCCTAGGGCTCCCCATCCTCATTTGAGGAGGTCCCATCTAATTGAAGCTCCAGGAGCTGGCAGGTCCTGACATTTCACTTACAAATGTCGATTGTGTAGTGTCAGGGAGATGTCCCTTTACACACACCATGGTAGGGCCCCTATCCCAGCTTGAGGGCCACATTCCCTCCTGGACAACCTTCTGAGGGTCACATGCCAGTGGTGGAGAGGGCCAGAAGCAAATTGGTCAAAACAAGAAATGGAAATTTTATACACTAGGTTAGTTTGCACACATGCTTTCACACCCCTCTCTACCCTCTATCCAGACAAGTGAGAGACATCATCAGTGAAGGGTGTGGTCTGAGGAGAGGGGGTGTTGCCTAGGGAGAGTTCTGAGGGTCTGGTAGAGAAGCCTGGAGGGGCACATTCAGCTGGCGGGCCTGAAGTTCCCTGCCTCTGCTGTATGTTCCGGCATACTGTGTAGGGTGCGATGGGGGCCTCAAGCATCCCTCCTCTTTGGGATCTTTCTTCCAGCCCTAGAACAGGTATAGGAAACCCTTTTCAACCCAATGACTGTATTCCTTTGTGGGCTACCTGCTAAGGGCTACATACCAGTGGAGAGTGGGATCAGCAGCAGAAGTGGGCAGGGCAGCAGAAGTTACTCTTATTTTGTGGAACAGACTGCATTCCATCCATATAAACATTAGAGGGTTCTACACTCTCTCTCAGCATTATCACAGTTCAAGGACACATTCCAGCCAGGCAAAAGCATTCGAGCAGGGCATAGAATCATAGATTCATAGAATAGTAGAGTTGGAAGGGGCCTATAAGGCCATCGAATCCAATCCTCTGCTCAATGCAGGAATCCAAATCAAAGCATACCCGACAGGTGGCTGTCCAGTTGCCTCTTGAAGGCCTCCAGTCCTGAAGAGCCCACCACCTCCCTTGGCCATTGGTTCCATTGTTATACCGCTCTAACAGTTAGGAAGTTATTCCTGATGTTCTGTTGAAATCTGGCTTCCTGTAACTTGAGCCTATTATTCCGCGTCCTGCACTCTGGGATGATTGAGAAGAGATCTTGCCTCTCATTTGTGTGACAACCTTTCAAGCACTTGAAGAGTGCTATCACATCACTCCTCAGTCTTCTCTTCTCAAGGCTAAACATGCCCAATTCTTTCAGTCTCTCCTCATAGGGCTTTGTTTCCAGTCCCTAATCATCCTTGTTGCCCTCATCTGAACCCGTTCCAGTTCGTCCGCATCCTTCTAAAAGTGTGGTGTCCAGAACTGTACGCAGTACTCAAGATAAAGCCTAACCAGTGCTGAATAGAAGGGAACTAGTACTTCACGAGATTAGGAAGCTATACTTCTGTTAATGCAGCCTAAAATAGCATTTCCTTTTTTTGCAGCCACATCACACTGTTGGCTCATATTCAGCTTGTGACCAACAACAATTCCAAGAACCTTCTTGCATGTAGTATTGCTGAGCCAAGTATCCCCCATGTTATAACTCTGCATTTGGTTTCTTTTTCCTATGTGTGGAACTTTGCACTTATCCCTATTCATTCTGTTTTCAGCCCAATGCTCTAGCCTATCAAGATCATTTTGAATTTTGTTTCTGTCTTCCAGGGTATTAGCTGTCCCTCCCAATTTTGGATCATCTGCAAATTTTATAAGTGTTCTCTGTACCTCCTCATCCAAGTCATTACTAAAAATGTGGAAGAGGACTGAGCCCAGGACTGAGCCCTGTGATACTTGTTTGTTACCTCCCCCCACTTTGAGAAGGAACCATTGATAAGCACTGTTTGAGTACAATTCTGTAGCCAGTTGTGGATCCACTTGATAATTGGTTCATCCAGCCCACATTTAGCCAGCTTGCCAATCAGCACTTTGTCAAAAGCTTTGCTGAAGTCAAGATCAGAGCTTGGAAAAGTTACTTTTTTGAACTGCAACTCCCATCAGCCCCAGCCAGCATGGCCACTGGATTGGGCTGATGGGAGTTGTAGTTCAAAAAAGTAACTTTTCCAAGCTCTGGTCAAGATATATTATGTCCACAGCATTCCCACAGTCTACCAGGAAGGTTACCTGATCAAAAGGACAGGTGAGGGAGTGTGACCTGGGGAAAGCAGGTATGGTCTAGGGAAGGTGCGTGACTGGGCATGGGTCCTGAATAGAGAGGCCTGGAGAAGCTACATTTAGCCTCTAAGCTTGAGGTTCTCCACTCTTGCCTTAGAAGAAAGGGGTTGATGAGAGCTGTAATACAGTAGGGCCCTGCTTCTTGGCGCCCTGCTTTTCGGCGTTCAGCTAATACGGCGCCAGCAGGGGCGATCAGCTGGAGGGGTGGGCTGGAGCTCCCTGCACTCCAGCTGATCGCGCCAGAGCAGGGGAAGATCAGCTGTAGAGTGCTACAGCTGATCTTTTCCTTGGGGGTGGTCAGACTCCTGCACTCCAGCTGATCACGACAGAGGAGGGGGAGATCAGCTGTAGTGTCCTACAGCTGATCTTCTCCTCTTCTGGTGTGATCAGAGTCCCGCTGGAGCTGATCGTGCCCAAGGAGGGGAAGATCTGATCTTCTCCTCCTCTGGCGTGATCAGCGGGTTAGGTTCCAGACCCCTGCTCTACAGCTGATCTGCTTTCCGGCGGTTTTCACTTTCCGGCGGGGGTCTGGAACCTAACCTGCCATATGAGTGGGGCCCTACTGTACTACAAATGTCTTAGAATTTTGGGGGGTGGGGGAAATCATTTCTTTACAAATAAAAATGTGAGTGGAATGGCAAAAATGTTGGTACCTTGATTCAAGTTTTGGAGACCCAGATAAAACTTTTTTGCTGCAGGATTCAGCCCACAGGCTTCTGATTGGCCACCTCTGAGGTCGAAGATAACATCTTATTGAACAGTAAAGGCTGGTTTGCCTGGCTTGTGAGTGGATGCAACTGTGCTTTTGCCCAATCCTTTAAAAAAAATTTTTTTTTAACAATAGCAGGCAGTTGGGAAATTGCGACTCCTTTTTCTGCCTTGTGGCTCTTCTTTTTTGGTGGGAATTGGGGGCTCTCATCTCTTGCAGGGATTAAATAGTGAGCGACTCTCTTCCCCCTTCTTCCCCTGGTAGGCCGAGTCTTGCAGTTATTAATAAAACTGGCTGAAGCCTGCATTGACCCTGACAGGCCTCCCACTTGGCCAGGGAGCGACTGGCAAAGGCCTAATCCCTATTTGAGTAATCTAGCTCCGTTAGTGGCAACACTGGAGGAGGAGGCTGCGTCTCTTTGAACGTAGAGAGCTCCAGCAGTGGCCAAAGGGAAAATGTGTAGGATATTGCCACAGCTGCCGACTCCTTGCCCATCACTCCAGCTTGGGAACACATGGAGAAGTTTGCAAATAACACACTTCTCATCTCTTTAAAACAAAATAGTCTCAAGAAAAACACTGCAGAGAAGAGAGGGAGAGAAGGGTAGAGGCCTATCAACCTATGAAGATGCCCTCTGTTGATTTATGGCCATGTAATAATAGAGCAAAGGCTTGTGGGTAAAACAGTGTGGCGTTGGAGGTATGAGTGAGAGGACTGAAAGGAGCCAACTTCAGTCCAAGCTAGTTGTTGGTGACTTGTTTCTCCTCCTCTCTGGCACAGTATATTATTATCGGGTGTGAAGTTAATGGACATGACTAGGTTAGGTTCATTAATTTAATGGGTCTATTCTGAGTAGGACTTAGTTGGCTACAACCCATTGTTTTCATTTTAAATGTATCCGTTTGTGGAAAAGCAACGAAAAAAGCAGGTGGATGTTTTCTTGACATGGTTGATTTGCTTACTGGGGCAGATTAAGAGCAGCTCCCCGATGAAGAGATTGGGGTCACTTCCTGAAGAGAAAGACAGGGGAGCAGAAACCTACCCACTTAACTTGGTGGTGTCATCTGACACCCATAATTCCTTATTGGTTGGAATGGGATGCATTTAGTCTGTGTTGAGGCACAGGGTTTCTGCACATGTTTAGAGACTGTGCACTGGAACTTCACATTCTAGGTCTTGCTCCTCCTGGCAACAAAAACAAGTACCAAGGCTAAAACTAAGTCCCACAGAGAGGCCTGTATTGAGATGTACTATACCTCCAGCAAGCAGATCCCAAACCTTTTCTCTTTAAGGGATTAATGTTTTGTTTTCTTTGGTGTTTTTTATCCACTAATGTTGCTGAACTACAGTGCCCATCATCTTTGGCTATGATTGCTGGGGTTGATGTAGGTCAGCAACATCTGGAGGGCCAAAGGGTCCCCACACCTATATAGCATGGGTGGGGAACTTTTGACCTGGGTTTGAATGCGGCCCTCCAGGCCTCTTTATATTGCCCTTGGACTCCCCCATGCCACCCCCTTCAATCGTCCTGCTTTGCACCCAAGTGTTTTTTGCCTGACTAGAATGTGTCCTCGAATTCTGATAATGTCTCTTGCTTATCTGGATGGAGAATACAGAGGGAAGTGTGAGTGCATGTAGAAACTAGCCTGCTGTATAAAGTAAAATTTACAACCATCCTCCAAGCACTTTTGTTTCTGGCCCTGCCCACCACTGGCATGTGGCCTTCAGAAGGTTGCCCAGATGGGAATGTGGCCCTTGGGTTGAAATGGTTTCCCCACCTCTGTCTTACATGAAATCATATAGTCTCCCTCTGAAGTTGGCTGCGACGTTGAGCAGGAGAGGCCTGTGTTCAAATCCCTCCTGCTCAGGCCTGAAGACAACTGGGTGTTCTTCTTGGGCACATCACTGTCCTTCACCCAGCCTATCTTGCACAGTTGTTTGGGGGGGGGGAACAAGAGTACCCCAAGCTAATTTAGTCATAGAGCAGATGTGAGCAATCTGTTGTCCTCCAGATGTTATTGACTACAATTCCCATCATCTCTGACTGTTGCTGTGCCTTATGGGAGCTGGAGTCCAATAACATTTGGAGGACCACGGGTTCCACTGCCTTTGAGTGGGCTGGGTGGGCTGTAATTATGGCAAATGAAGGGATACATATGAAGCTGAGGAAAGCAGAAAATACCTGGCATGTTTTCAAAAAGAATCACACTGCATATGTTAACTGATGGAATTCACTGCGGCAAGATCCAGTGGTGGCCATTGACTTAGATGGCCTTAAAGGCAGATTGACTTTACCATCTAATGTGACATCAGTGGATATTTGTCATGATGGCTAAGTGGAACCCCCATTTTCAGAGGCAATCTATCTCTGAATATCAGTTGCTAGAGAATAACAGTGGTCAAGGGCTGTTGCCTTCAAACCTTCTGGTTGGCTACCCAGAGGCATCTGATTCAGCTCTGTGGGAAACAATGCTGGGCAAGATAGGCTCTCGGTCTGATCCAGCAGGGCTCTTTTTAATGTCCTTAATTTCCCCCGGAATTCTAATGTTGAGTTATCCAATGCATTGATCTTCAGATGGAAAATGATTTATACACCACATTGATCTTCAGCTTGTAGGCTGGGTCTCACGAGTGGGTTGTACTCACTTGTGCTGCATCCGTGGCTCCCCCACCATTTTCTTTGTTGTTGTATGTGGGAAGTGGGCTTTAATGAGGGGAGGAGGTTGTAAAACAGACAAAAGAAACTACTTCTTCACACAGTGTGTAGTTAAAATATGGAATTCACTCCCACAAGAGACAGTGATGGCCACTAACGTGGATGGATATAAAAGAGAATTAAACAAGTTAATGGAGGGAAAGATTATCAGTGGCTACTAGCCATGATGGCTATGCTCTGCCTCCATAGCATTCTTCCAGATACCAGTTGCTGGAAACCGCAGGAGGGGAAAATGCTCTTTGCACTCAGATCCTGCTTGCAGACTTCCCATGGGCACCTAGTTGGCCGCTGTGAGAACCGGATGCTGGACTAGATGGGCCATTGGCCTGATCCAGCAGGCTGTTCTTATGTAGAGGTAAAGGATTGTAAGAGGGCAAAGGAAAAAGATAGAAAGAGACCATAAAGTGGACCCTGAGTTTGAAAAGGTTGAAGGCTGCTGTTCTTATGGCTTTCTGGTTCTGCTTTCTATCCGCTGCCAACTGTAACCTGTGTAGAGAGAGATTCAGAAAGGAGCCATATTGGGAAATTTATTCTCCTGGTGCTCTGTTGTGTACCAACCCCTTTAGCTGGGTGCAGCTTTCAGAAATGATCTTCCATCGCTTTCTGCTCCGTGCCTTTTTGATTGACACTTATAGCCACTGTTTAAATTATCTTTCAAGCTGTAACTGTGGCAAGAGCCCCCCCCAATATTCCTTGTTAAGGCTGGCTGCTTCTTCTTAGTGAGCCCAGCTCATAATTTACATAATTAGACCTATCCGTTCTGTTCCATCAGTATTACAAGGTGACATCTCACCCAGTCCGCTCTGGGTGAATGCAAATCCCTTAACTTCATGCGTTCCACCTCTATAATTGGAAGAAATGTTGACTCCCCCTTTTTCTCCTCCCCCCCCACCATCTCCTTTTGATGAGAAAACTTTGCTTAGCTACACCAGCAGGATAGTGGTTTCACTCTATCAGTCAGCCGAAAAATTAAGTGCACCTTTAAGGCATGATAATAAGACTGTTAGAATGCCAGAAAGCAAGAAAGGAGATTCAAAATTGCATGATATCTTGCCATTCTAGCTTTAGCACCGTATGGTTTTCACATGTGCTGGCCCATAATAAAGTGAGATGCATAGGGTAGTCTGGGGGCATCTGATGCAGCAGCATTGGCTAAGCCCCGGGTGAAGAGCCTTTTTCAGCTCGAGACCCGCATTCCCTTCTGGGCAACCATCTGGGGTGCACCTGCCAGTGGTAAGTGGGGCCAGGGGCAAAAGAGGGCCGAGCAGTGTGTGTAGGTTTTCATTGTGTACAGTAGGCTAGTTTCTACACACTCTTGCACAACTCTCACTGTCCTCCATCCAAGCAAACAAGAGGCAATATCAGAGTTCAAGGGCATATTTCAGCAAGATAAAAACACTCAAGCAGGATGTGAGTAGGGATGGTGAGGGGTGGGGCTTGGGGAGAGGCCCTGGGGGCAGACAGAGATGTCTGGAGGGCCACATTCAGCCCCCAGGCTTAAGGTTCTCCATCCCTCCCTAAGTTAAACAGGTGTTCTGCCGGTCATGCCTACTGGATAGGAGACCATTGTAAGCCCCGTGTAAGAATATAAATTCAGTCAATCAGTGTGTTGTACAGTGAATGGCCATTACAAAATTCAATTAAACAGAAAACTTCAGAATATCATAAAACATGGGAAATGTTTACAGAATAAAAAATATTTTTTACATAAAACTGGCAAATAAAGTGAACCCTCTTTTGTCGCCTTGATAGACATAAAGCTTTGTTTTCAAATTGCCTGGATCTTAGATGCAGACTTTGCATAATGGGCTACATTTGAAATCATGGTTCAGTCAGAGGTGCCTAAAATATTTAAATTTTCAACATATTCAATATATTAACTTAAACCTAAGGTGCCTATTTACTGGAGAAGCCCTTCGCTTATTTGAGATTTTGCATGGGTAGTCGTACAAAAGCCAAGTCAATGGTCAGTGATGTGAGAAGGCAGGTCTCTGCGTCAAGGGCTTTCAGTATACAAAAAGACTCAACAGGGAAATTGGGGCAGGGTGAATGGGGACAGAATATGCAATTGTTTATTGTTTATTATTGCAATTGTTTATTATTTCCAAGAACAGCTTACAATAAAATCAGTTAAAATATAAAACACAATAAAGCCAATTTAAACACAGCAAAACAGTCACAGCTTGATGAAGTGGAGAGATAGTTATTTCAAACCAAATGAGAAGCTATGTGGTTTTTTTTAGGTCTGGATAACCCACTTAAAGATTGAGAAGGAGGGTCCAACCAAACGTGTGTGCAGTTTCACAGCCTAGGTACCACAGTGGGAAAGGGCCTGTCTCAAGTCTCTGAAGGTGGTGGGGCATACAACGAGGCCTCTGGTGCTGTGGAGGGTAAGCAAGATTATTAGGGCCAACTGTAGAACAGAAAAGTGAGCAAGGTTTCCAAATTCCCACAACTCTTCTTCAGATTGGATATTAAGCTCCCCCCCCCAGAAAAAGTAGGGGTGATATGTCTGGGCCTGGTGTAATTGGGTCCTTGACGGGCCCAGCTGTGGAACGATGGGATCACCCTTGGGAGGCCAATCTCATTTGTGGAATTGATTGAATAAAAGTGACCTCTATTCGTGGTGCGGTCAAAGCAGGGCTGTTGCCCAGCATTAGCACCTTTGCTGGTGCTGATTAACCCCCTGGTAAATCTTTCCCTCCCCCCCCAAATGGTCACATGGGAGCCAGAATTCAAAGGGTTGCAACAAGGAGTTTTAGCCCCCCTCCCCAGTCTCATCTGAAATTTGAGCTTTCCCAAAGAGCGACATTTCCATTACAAAAGCTGTTGGCTGAAGTGTGTCTCAAGTGGAAATTCACTTTCCTCCCTTTCCACCCCCCCCCCCGTCTTCACTTTAAATGTGAGCTTTAGAAATCTCATTTCCTTTCACTGATAAGAGTGCTGAAAAGGGCACTAGGGTGTTCCCTCCCCTCCATGTCTTCCCATAAATGAGATTATCAGAAAAGAACTAGGTTCAGAATAGCTTTTTCCTTGCCACTTTCCACCAGCTCTTTCTATAACACCTTTCCCTAACCTGGTGCCCTTCAGATGTTGCTGGACTCCAACTCCCACCATCCCCCACCATTAACTATGCTGGCGGAGGCTGATGGAAGCTGGAATAAAAAATTTGCCTCAGTCACGGCGGGCTGAACGGGTTCCAGCTGCTCTGCTGCCTTCCCTTCCCTCCGAAGCCACTGGTGGCCTCTGTTCACTAGAAGGCAGAGGCTGAAGGGCAATGGTCAGGGGAGACCAAGGATGAGGATAGGAAATGCCATGTTATTTCTGTTCCTGCAACAAGAGTTGAATGTGATTTTTATTGTGAGAACCATTGGTAAGCCGCTTTGACAGCCTCTGTGCTATAAAGTGGGACATAAGTATTTTAAGGCTTGCATACACACCATACATTTAAAGCACATGACTTCCCCCCAAAATCCTAGAAGGTATAGTTTGTTAAAGTTGCTGGGAATTGTAGCTCTGTGAGGGGATAAACTATAATTCCCAGGATTCTTTGAGAAAAGCAGTGTGCTTTAAATATGCTTCAGATGTATGGTGTGTACACAACCTTTAAAATCAGGGGTGGGCAGATTTCAGGTTTGTTGGAACTATTATTTATTTATTTATTACAATTTATATCCTGCATCTTTCTGCAAAGGTGCCTAGGGAGGCAAATATATAAATACTAAAACAATACAATCAAAATGTATAGAAAGAGTTAAAAACAGTCTTCTAAAAACAATTAAAAACAACCTACTAAAAAAAGTTTAACATGCCTACAAGCAATCCTCTGCTCTAAAATGAATAATTTTAGGGTTGCCAAGGACAGTCCTTTCAGCCATCAAATGCCTGGGTAAACAGGAATGTTTTTAAATTTCTCATAAAAGTTAATAGTGAGGAAGATTTATGCACCTCACTAGGAAGGGCATTCCACAAATGGGGGACCAACACATAGAAGGCCCTGTCACAGGTCACCGCCAGAAACTCAAGCTCTACCAATTGAAGCCAAGTGTAAAAAGCTTATAGTTTAAAATTTTAAAAACAGAGTGCTTTTGAGCACTTTTTGAGCCCTAGGGATTTATTTTCAGATCCAGAACTGAGCTCACCCTCCTTTCACCCAAAAGTTCACTCCTGGTTACCCCGAGTTTTCTTTGTTTCAGCAGCCTTATTTACGGAGGGAAAGGTGCCTTTTTCTTGTTGCCAAATGTTGGGGGGACCTATCGAGATGGTCTTCTCTCGGAGACTGAGGGATTTCTGAATGCTCTAGTGGGTTTTTGGCTTACATGGCTGGCACTCCAGTTGAGGCTCTCGTCACACCGGAATGGTGAGCTGCGTAGAGCCATTGACACAATCGCTCCTGAGTGCCCTTGCTGTTGAGTAGTTGGCTCGCCAATTGAGAATGGTATCCCTGGCCTAGTCAACAGGGGGTTCACAAAACCCTTGAGGTCCATTATGTTGGGGTGCACCCTGGAATTGAGGACGTTGGGGCCCATGAGGAGGTTGGGGAAAAGGAGGTTGAGAAAAAGGAGGTTGAGATGATTCTGGGTGAAAAACCAGAGCAGTAGGATCAAGTCCTTGGCTAGCCACATCTCTTGTGCCCTTTCTGCATCCATTTTTACAGTGGTTGGGGCGATGGCAATAATTACAGAAAGTAGGGGGGGGGGTTTGTTGCCGCGGTATGGAAGGCCAAAAGGTTGCCTAGGCTGCCCATGTGATCCTTGTTGCTGCTTTGGGCGTTGTTGAGCTTGACCCTTGTTCTGCAAGTCTGCGATCTGCATGGCCATGAGTGTGGTTTTGAGCTCTTTTTTGTCTTTTCGCTTTGCAGATTTTCCCAAAATTGTGTAGCCACTCCCACAATTTTCCATGGCGTTTTGGCCTTCCAGCCAATTAAATTATTTTTAATCTTTTCAGAGATCTCTGGTTGCATGTTATCCACTAGGGTAGTGACCAGCATGGGATGGACGCTCTCCACCTTGAGGTCAAATGTTGTATGCTTTTTGAATGTGGCGACAAGTCTGGCCTGGGATTCCATGGGGGTCTCATCTGGCTTCTGTTTGCAGGAATGAATCTTTGTCCAGTCTGATTGGATCGGGCAAAGTTCAATAACTGCATTCAGGAGACCTTCTAAGTCACCTGCCAAGCGATCATTGTCATTTTGATTGAGTGGTGAACCCCTCAAGGGATGTGATGGTCAGACATTACCCTGGTGTACTGGGTTGCCTTCTGTTCTGTGTGCTTGCTGCATTAGAGAGGCATAGTCATATGTCTTAAGGATGCCCCTTAATAGCCAATAAACATCTCTCCAGGTTGGACTATATACATTAAACAATCCGGAGTTCATGCTGGAAGCCTCCAGGTTCTTCTCTAATTTTGGGTAGCATGTTTTTTAAATTTAGGATGTCCGCTGCAGTCCAAGGAACATGCACCACAGTGGGGTCTCCCCCTTTGGATTTGGAAATTGGTGTAGGGGCAACACAAATTTTTCATCTTTGCTTATCTTAGAACTGGCAAAAGGGCAGGGAAAAGTTTTAGTAGTGTAATCGAGTGCCTGTTTTGTCCCGGTTGCATCTAGGCAGTAAAGAAGCCCCTTATTGAAGTCCACTGAAGTGATTTGTACATTCAGGGACTTCAGGGCAGGGTGCAGGGATTTCTGAAGAGCTGAGATACTTACATCCTTTAAGGATGTCAAAGTGGACATATAACCAGATTCAGGAGGGGAAGTTTCAGTAAGGGACTGGTCAAAATGGGTAGTACCACCAAACCAATTGGTAGCACACTCATGTAGAGAATGGAGAACCCCAATCAGACACAGACGTATGACTCTCCCTAGATGTATGTGTAATGGAAGGTGGAGAAGAAGCAGGAGTGGGAGATGTGGAGGACTGTTGGAGATGGAGGGTAGGAGAAAGGGGGGTTAGCAGCATTAGTAGGGACTATCGGGGACAGTGTTTGAGGGTGAGGAAGTTGAGGCTGAGGTAGAGCTTGTGGTGGAAGTGGAGGTACAATTTGGATAGGCGGTACAGGTTTCCAGAGATCCAGGAGATCAGGTTCTGGATCTGGGACAATGGGATTGGGAGGAGGTTAGAAGGGTATAGACTAGTCTAAGAGGAAGGGGGAGAATGGCGATGAAAAGAGGGGAAGTGGTTGGGGACAGAGCAGAAGGAGAAACGCACGTGCGATTTATCTCATTGTGTTTCACTGGAATCCTTTTGGCTAGCCATTATGCTTTTACCTCTCAATTTAGGGGCCACATCATCCCAGAGGAAAAAGTAATCCATCTGGGCAGGGTGTAGATCTTCAGGAACCCTCTTAAATATTTTAATTTGTCCAAATCAAAGCTACCTTCTAAAGGGAATTGAAGTGCACTGTCCTTATATGTGTATCCATTCCACCACTGCACCAATGCAATCATCCTATTCAATTTTAAACCAGCCGGCAATTGTCCAGGTTGACCATAAAATTTTTATCATTTTGTCCAAAAGTGTTCCTGGCAAAGGGTCCACCTTAGACCCCTTATTTCCCATGTTCCCCTTGGTTGAATGTTCAGGTTCAGTCTATCCAAGGCTGAACTGGGGCTTTTAACAGCCGCCTGTACCTATCTGTTCGGGTTCAGTCTAACTAATGCTGAACTGGGGCTTTTAACAGGTGCCACTACCTGCCCCTAGCCTCTCCAAGACCTAGGGTGGGACCTTCAGTCAAAATTCAATCACTTCGCCAGTTCAGGAGTATGTTCACGTGGGGAACTACTTCCCATATCAACCTCTTTCAAGGAGGGCGTGCCACAACCTTCACCGGGTCAACAAGTTTCCCCTAGCTGGTGGGGACGTCTTCTCAAAGTGTGCTTATCAATGGTTCCTTCTCAAACTAGGCAGAAGTAACGAGTGGGGTACCACAGGGCTTGGTCCTGGGCCCTGTGCTCTTCAACATTTTTATTAATGACTTGGATGAGAAGGTACAGAGCATGCTTATCAAATTTGCAGATGATACAAAATTGGGGGGCATAGCTAATACCATGGAAGACAGAAACAAAATTCCAAAGGACCTTGATAGGCTGGAGCACTGGGCTGAAAACAACAGAATGAAATTCAACAGGGATAAATGCAAAGTTCTACACTTAGGAAAAAGAAACCAAATGCACAGTTATAAGATGGGGATACTTGGCTCAGCAATACAACATGTGAGAAGGATTTTGGAATTGTCATTGATCACAAGCTGAATATGAGCGAACAGTGTGATGTGGCTGCAAAAAAGGCAAATGCTATATTAGGCTGCATTAACAGCCAAATCGTGTGAAGTATTAGTTCCCCTCTATTCGGCACTGGTTAGGCCTCATCATGAGTACTGTGTACAGTTCTGGTCTCCACACTTCAAGAAGGATGCCGACAAACTGGAACAGGTTCAGAGGAGGGCAACAAGGATGATCGGGGACTGGAAACCAAGCCCTATGAGGAGAGACTGGAAGAACTGGGTATGTTTAGCCTGGAGAAGAGAAGACTGAGGGGAGATATGATAGCACTCTTCAAGTACATGAAAGGTTGTCACATAGAGGAGGGCCGGGATCTCTTCTCAATCATCCCAGAGTGCAGGACACGGGATAATGGGCTCAAGTTGCAGGAAGCCAGATTTCAACTGGACATCAGGAAAAACTTCCTAACTGTTAGAGCCATATGACAATGGAACCAATTACCTAGAGAGGTAGTGGGCTCTCCGACACTGGAGGCATTGAAGAGGCAGCTGGACAGCCATCTGTTGGGAATGCTTTGATTTGGATTCCTGCATTGCGCAAGGGGTTGGACTTGATGGCCTTATAGGCTCCTTCCAACTCTACTACTCTATGATTCTATTATTCTTCCCCCTTTCAGTCAGTCTGCAACGCTCAACAGAACTCAGCATTCAACAATCAACATTCAACAGCATTCAGGTCCGTATAGTTCCAAACCAGCAATAACAAGCATAGCAATACCCCCACAACAGTTTTGCCACAAGTCTGTATTAAAATAACATGGGGATGGACTCTTACCACCAGTGAAACAGGAGCCTGGAGGAAAGGAGAGAAACAGACAGCAGAGAATGAGATTTTGGAAATGGATCTCTTACCGAACTCTGGTGAGGTTTCTCAGCTGTCCAGTCTCCCCTGCTCCGATCCAGTCTTGTCGTTCACCTGGTGTTCCAATCATATCCCACCTTTGACACCAGCAATGATGGGGAATTTTGGGTTCTTGAATTTAGAGAACACATGCTCGAGGCAAAAGTAGGCCTTTATTCTATACGAGCACATGCCTGGACAGCTTCCCTAGAGCATCTAGTGAGGACTGCAACATAGCCCTTTTTGGGCAAGGCGCTCGAGAAGGTAGTGGTAGTCAAGCTTCAGGCATACTTCAGACATACTGAATATCTGGATCCATTTCAGTCTGGCTTTAGGCCTGATCATGGCACTTGAAAGTGCCTTGCTCGCTCTAGTTGATGACATTTGATGACATTTGTCAAGAGAGAGATGGGGGGAGTTCTTCACACGCACAGGTCACCTTCAGAATGTCAGTAGGTTGCGGGAGGGATTCAAGTGTATACCAGATATTTAAGTTTGCATGATTAAAGTGCTCTGTCGCCCTGACACAACAAATCCACTAAAAAAAAAAATAACCCAGACTTTGCGGTTAAGAAAGTGAAGGGGAAATGCACTAAAAAGTGTGGGATGAACGAATGATTGTGGAAAGATGTATAACCACCACCCAAACATACCAGGATGAATGCTCGTTGATGTATAGCCTCTCTACAAACAAGTCTGAATGAATGCTCAATAAAGACTGGACATAGCCGAACCTCTGCATCTGTGCAGGCAAATCAGGATGAATGTTCAATAAGCAGGTCATCTGAACGAGCCCCAGATGAAGTCGTATACGGAAGTCACTTTTCTAAAAAGCCAACTGATTCTGCCTCTACCTACTGGGAAGTTGCTTGCAGAGTGATGCTGCTTGCAGATTCATAGGCTTATCTCCCTGCCCATTTTAAATCAGCTTTCCCCTACCTACTGCCCTCCAGATTCTAGCTCAGTATTGTTTACACCAGCCTTCCCCAACCTGGTGCCCTTCATATTTTACGGACTTGAACTGCTGTGATCTGTGACCATTGCGCATGCTGGCTAGGACTGATGGGTGTTGGAATCCAACAACATCTGGAAAGTAGCACGTTGCAAAGTTGCTGGCATTGGCTGTCCGTGGTTTCAGACAGGAGGCTTCCCCAGACCCACCTGGAGATGCTGGGGATTGAACCTGAGAACTTTTGCATGCAAAGCGGGGGCTCTGCTGTTGAGCTGTGGCCCTTTCCCTTGTGGTTACAAATACTTAAGAAAAGCAGTAAAGAGCCTTCTGGATGGCTTGTGAGCTCCATGGATTATGCTCCACCTTCTATTCTATTCTTTTAAATAGCGACAGCTTCTTAGGAACATAGGAAGCTGCCTTATACTGAGCCAGATCACTGGTCCATCTAGTTCTGTATTGTCTACCCAGACTGGCTGTTACTCTCCATGGTTTCAGACAAGGAGTCTTTTCCCAGCCGTACCTGGAGATGCCAGGAATTGAACCTGGGACCTTCTGTGTGCCAAGCAGATGCTCTGCCACTGTGCTCTTCTTTGAAGCTCACCTTAGCACCATTTAATTGCCTCCCCACTTGCCTCCTCCCCTTCCCCTCTTATGTAGCTCTGTTTTGTGGCAGCAACATCTCTCCCACACAAAGGGTGTAAAGCTCAGGCATCGGATGGGGTTTGGCGCTAGCAACTCATGTGTCATCTCTGCATGAGAGTATGCAAGTCTTGGCATCCAGCTTCCCCCTCCTCTCACTTCGGAAAAAGATGCCAGCCGCAGAGGTGTGAGGAGAGGATGCAAAACCTGCAAAAGCCAAAGCGTGCAAATCCAGCTGGCTGGGTGTGGATGCTAAAAATAGTCAGCCTGGTTTTGTCTTGGGCTGTCCCTGTGGCATTGACTTGTGGAATTGGGGGGGAGGGAGTTATGGAGGTCTCACTGCAGAAAGCCTTGTCGTGGGACTCAGGGCTTCTTTTTCGTAGGGAACTCCCTTGGTAGCATTTGAGTAATGTGACAAGAGACCACGGAAAAGCAGAGTGAAAAGTAACCCCGAAAGGTCGATGGGAATGTGGCCTTTGGGCTGAAAAGGGTTCCTCCCCAATGTTGTTGCTGGTCAAAGTTTGAAATGGAACACTGGATTAGATATGTGCTTGGTCTGATCTAGCAGGGTTGTTCTTAAATTCTTTCAACTTGATGACAAGATCAGCCACTACTGGTCTGTATTCTGACTGGCAGTGGCTTAATGTGTGCCCCTCCAGATGTTGCTGGACCACATCTCCCATCATCTTTGTCATTTGGCCAGTCTGGCTGGGGCTGATGGGAGACAGAGCCCACTGCTTAGCCACCCCAGAGATTTCTTCTTGCTCACAGCTGGAAATGCCAAGGATTGTGTCTGCCTGAGGGGAGAAAAGAGCAGCGACTTCATTCTTTACAACAATGTTTTGGCAGTAATTATGCCCTTTCCCTGCAATTTGATATTTATTCCCGGTTAACAGTAACCGTACCTCCGAGTTTTAGGATTACTGGTATAATTACGTGATTTGTGAAGAAACAAGTGGGGCAGGGGAGCGGAGGGAACCCAGGTTTTCATAAAACTGCCCTGAGCTGCAAACAGCTGTTGCAGAGAACAATTAATGGGAAAGGAGTCAAAAGGGGGAGGCTGTCAGGGGAGTGAACTAGTCTTTTTGCAGCCTTCTTCCAAAACTTGCAGGGTGGTGCCATCGTCACCCAGGAAGCTTGGTGGTAGAATTTTCCCATGCCATCTTTCAGCAAAGCTCCTTAGTCCTCATACTCTCCTACAGGGATGGGGGACTTTGTTGCCAGATTAGGAGCACATTCCTCTGTTAGGGATGATGCCTTCCACTGGAAGTGACAGGCAGCATCCAGAGAGCCTTCTGCCTGCTCCCCAGGGGTGAGGGCCGCCTTGAGGGCCACTTTCTGGAGGTGGGGGGAGTAGGCGCATGATGGTGGGTGAGACCAGAGGCGAAAATGGACCACCCCTCCCATCAGCCCAGCCAGCATGGCCAGTGGTGAGGGTTGATGAGCATGAGAGTCTGAAACAATGGTCTTCCCCCCCCCCCGGAACACACCTTTCACCCATATATGCATTTGGGGACCCATTTTTTCTTTTTACCATGTATCTGTTTAGTGGTAGTGCTGCTGTTGCAACCTGCTTGAAATCAGTCCATGACTTGGCAGTGGGTCCTGACCCACCAGGTAAAGACCCGATGGTCTAAACACCTGGGGGCTGCGAGGCTGGGGAAGGCTGGCTTGGCCAGGGGTGGGGGGTAAAAAGAAGGAAGACTTCAAAACACAAAGTACTTGCACAGGTATGTGTGGGCGAGGAATCTGGCACAAGCCTCTGTGGTCCAGTACCTTTGGTAGACTTAATGTTTTGCATGGCACCTACACCCACCGCCATCAACGCAATCTGCTTTCAGTGGAGAATTGTCCACAAAAGTTTTGTTGTGCAGTAAATATATTCCTACCTAAGGGAGTTGCCTTTTTGCCTCTAAGTTAGCAGTTTTCTACCCAGTCTTGAAAACTGAAGGTTTCACCCATTGAGAGAGCTGAACTGGGACTGCAAAACAATTTGACAAGGCTGAATGCAGGAGTCTTGTGTTTATAGAAGGTAGCAGGCCTGCAAAGGTGATGGAATAACCCAGTTCTCGTAGCTCAGTGGCATAGTATTTGCATTTCATGCAGAAGATCCCAGGTGCAAT
Source organism: Rhineura floridana (assembly GCF_030035675.1). Taxonomy (NCBI): domain Eukaryota; kingdom Metazoa; phylum Chordata; class Lepidosauria; order Squamata; family Rhineuridae; genus Rhineura; species Rhineura floridana. The sequence continues at coordinate 9,769,353 of NC_084498.1, read as the reverse complement.
TCCTGTCATCTACCAGATAGGGATGGAGAAACTGCTAGTCAATGTAGACGATGTAGAGGTAGATAGATTGATGGTCTGAATCAGTGTAAGGTAGATTATGTTCCTATGCTGGTTGGCTCAAGAAAGGCGGAAGAGCCTGGCATCAAACCAGAGACAGTGAGTCATCAAGGAAAAAGAGGGGGAAGCCTCCCGGGGGGGGGGAATGCCAGTTGGCACCACCAAACAATGGTTGCCTTGTCTCCCACCTCTGGTTGGGAAGGCTGCCTGTAATTAAGGTAGCAAACTTGGATGTGGGCCTCTTTGTGTGCCTTTTCAGTGGTTTAAGGTTACAAACCCAGCCATCTGTCCTTTGTGGGGGAGAGAGAGAGAAGAGGGAGGAGGGCCTATGAAAGCAATGAGTGATTACTGCCAAATAAATGTGTGGAATGTTGAATGCCCGTGAGGCAACACTGTATCTACATTCACACAATCAAAGCACACGGCTGTGGTGTTCAGACGGCAAACTCTGCAATTCCTTTTTTTTTTTTTTTTTCCAATAATTTTTATTCAGATTTTCATAAAACATACAAGACGAAATCATAAAACATTCAAAGACAAAAAACAAAATCAAAAATAGTTAAACAAAAAAAAAAAAAAAAAAGAAAAAAAAAACAAAAATAAAAAATAAAGAGTAAAATATTGACTTCCCATTTGTCAAAGATCAAATCAGTTATAAGTCTATAATATATAACAATCCTGTCTCTTAAGTCATATTATAAAATCACTTTCCTCCAGTAGTTATCTTACTTAATCATCAAATCTCATAAACATTACTTTATTCTTTCCACAAAAAGTCAAAGAGAGGTTTCAATTCTTTAAGAAATATATCTATCAATTTTTTTTTTCCAGATAAGCATATCGATTAATCCATCTCATTACTAATTATGATAATCTTATTGTCATAACCATAGTCAAAATAAACATTTCAATTAATCCATCACATCAGAATCTGTTAGGTTCAGTAATTTCAGTAGCCATTGTTCTATTATCCCTATTAGTTCCATTTTCCATCTTCCATCTTCAGTAGTCTTGTTAAGTCCAGTAATTTCAGTATCCAATCTTCCATTATCAGTATTCCATAATAATCTTGCTGTCAAAGCCATAGTCATATAGTAAGAGTCTGATGGGAATTACCTCTATCCCAAATATTTTCTTGCCATCCATTCTGAATAGGTTGCTGAAATACTGCTGTAAAATCATATCTCTGTTCTTTTTTTCAAAATACACTGGGTCATCTCTTGAAAGTTTTTCCATTGTCACATGGCTGCAGTTAATTCCATAGATTTTCTCTATATTGGGCTCCATCACATCATTCCAGTCCAGAAGATTATCCATGCCATTGATAACTTTATCTCTAGAATCTTCATTAATTTCTTCAGAGATAACATTGAGTTCCAAACAATAGATTTTATTTCTAAAGTCCATAGACTCCAAATCTTGTTCCTGTTCCACGTTTGTTCCAATCTCCGGGATCTCCTCTCTCACAGGGACCCCTGTTCCAGTCTCCAGGGTCTCCTCTCTCACAGGGACCCCTGTTCCAGTCTCCAGGGTCTCCTCTCTCACAAGGACCCCTATGTCTTTAATCTCCTGTGTCTCCAAACAATAGATTTTGTTTCTAAAGTCCATAGACTCCAAATCTTTTTCCTGTTCCACGTTTGTTCCAATCTCCGGGGTCTCCTCTCTCACAGGGACCCCTTCCAGGGTCACCTCTCTCACAGGGACCCCTATATCTTTAATCTCCTGCTTCATTTTACTCAATTCAATTTTCAGCTCCTTACAACCCTGTCGCAGGTTTTGTTTCGTTATCTCAATCTCATCCATTATTTTCTGAAACATAGTTATTTCCAGATTCTCAGCCACTTTCTTAATTGCCATTTTAAAAGAAAAATATAGGAAAACCACTTCTTATTTCAGCAACAATTGGGTTAATACTCCAAACTTGGTGACATCACAGTATAAACAGAGCAGACAGCCTTATCTCTCCATGCTTAAGTAAACAAAATGCAGTTCCCAGGATCGAAACAATTAATGGCGGTCGTCAGGAAACAGATTCGTCAAAATAAAATAGACCAAAAAGAGAGTAGTCTCAGACAATATAATATTCTTCAAAATAAAAATCTGGAATAGAAATCCCTCTTCTGTGTATATCTTTAGAATGCAAATCCAGGACAGCTTTTTGCAACAAAAACAGAGATAAGCTATTAATTAGTGAGTAGCAGAGAGAAGTTATGGCTCCCCAGTGAGATGTCAAAAACCGATCAATCTGGCAAATCTCTTTTAAACAGCAACAATTTAAGTCAAGTAAAAGAAAAATATAGAAAGAAGGGTGCTTGCCTGTTAGTGCGTTCTCTCTTAGAAGATAAGATGAACGTTCGCTTTATCAGATAGAGCTTGTTGTTGAAAATCCGTCCCACCTTCGTCGGCTGGACCTCGTCCCATAAATTAATGAGATCTGGTCGTCCCAACAAAAATAGGCTTTGAGGTTAATCTCTTCGTTTCTCCCTACCCGGGAGAAGTTTAATCAGTCAAAAAAAAAAAAAAATCTGACTGATATATCTGAATAAGCTTCTTTTGAGGCAGGAGCCCGTCTCAAAGCAGGCACAGGCTAAGTCACCCTTCCCGGAAGTCCAAACTCTGCAATTCCTGAAAAGCTTTTTGAGGATTCCTCGGTGAGAGCCCTAATGGCAAGAAGGAATTCTTTTCTAATCATTCTTTCTCCCCCGTTTAATGTTGCAGGATCGGGGCATAACCGGAAAACTGGAACCGGTTTCTCCAGCCAGCCCTGCTCATCCTGACTCTGAACTGGATCTGTTACCATCCAGGCTTTCCAAGGAGGAGCTGATCCAGAACATGGACCGTGTCGATCGCGAAATTACCATGGTTGAGCAGCAGATTTCCAAGCTGAAAAAGAAACAGGTAATTCCTCCCCCAAAGCACTGCCATTAGTGAAATAGCCGCTTGCAACCCTGTCTTTGCTATTTGGGTCACAGCCTCCTGTGTCAGCCTGATCCAAAGTGTAACCAACCGCAGATGTGGACCAGTTTTCATATGTTTGATTAGGACTGAGCCAAAGTGGACCATCTGACTTCACAGCACTGTTCACAAGCAACAAAATGGGGATACCCAGCAAAGCTTCATCCATGGATGAGTTTCAGTTGGTACAGCCTGAGGACGTTGACAAGGTGCTTGGACAGGTTCATGCAACCACTTCTGTGCTGGATCCTTGCCCTTCAGAATTGTCCGGGGACTATTACACTCTGGCCCCAGGGACATGGTAGAACCATCTGAGGCCCGCTGTAATGAATTTGCTAGGCACTTCCAGGATAAAATCTTTAGCATCCGCCAGGACTTAGACTCCAGTGTTATAGCAGGTGAATCAAGCGAGGTATCCAGTGCACAGCCTTGTCCCGACTTCTTGGATGAGTTTCAGTTGGTGCAGCTTGAGGATGTTGACAAGGTGCTTGGACAGGTTCGTGCCACCACTTCTGTGCTGGATCCTTGCCCTTCTTGGCTAAAAAAAGCTAGCAGGGATGGAACAGTCGGCTGGGCCAGGGAAGTGATTAATGCCTCTCTGTGAGAGGGGGTGGTCCCTGGCTGCCTGAAAGAGGCAGTAGTGAGACCACTCCTGAAGAGGCCCTCCCTGGACCCAGAAAATCTTAATAACTATAGGCCAGTAGCAAATGTTCCATTCCTGGGCAAGGTCCTGGAACGAGTGGTTGCAGGCCAGCTCCAGACACTCTTGGATGAGGCGGATTATCTGGATCCATTTCAGTCGGGTTTCAGGCCTGGTTTTGGCACGGAAACAGCCTTGGTTGCCCTGTATGATGACCTTTGTCGGGAGAGAGACAGGGGGAGTGTGACTCTGTTGATTCTCCTTGATCTCTCAGCGGCTTTCAATACCATCGACCATGGTATCGTTCTGGGGAGACTGGCTGAGTTGGGAGTGGGAGGTACTGCATGGCAGTGGTTCCGCTCTTACTTGGCAGGTCGCCTCCAGAAGGTGGTGCTTGGGGCATATTACTCGGCACCCTGGACTCTCCAGTATGGGGTTCTGCAGGGGTCAGTTCTGTCCCCCATGCTGTTCAACATCTACATGAAACCGTTGGGTGTGCTCATCCGGAGCTTTGGAGTGCATTGCCATCAGTATGCTGATGACACGCAGCTCTATTTCTCCTTTTCATCTTCTTCAGGTGAGGCTGTCAATGTGCTGAACCGGTGCCTTGCTGCGACAATGGAGTGGATGGGGGGTAATAAACTGAGGCTCAATCAAAAAAAATTCTATATTTGTTTTTATTGTTTTTAATTGCTGTAAACTGCCCAGAGAGCTTTGGCTATGGGGCCGTGTGTATATATATATGTATGTTGGCAGCTGATGAAGGTGGAAGCTGAAACGTTTTGTTAATATAATAAAAACCTCTGTTTGGTTAATCACAATTTCGTTCACACACACACACACACACACACACACACACACACACACACACACACACACACACACACACACACACACACACACACACACACACACACACACACACACACACACACACACACACACACACACACACACACACACACACACACACACACACACACACACACACACACACACACACACACACACACACACACACACCACACACACACACACACACACACACACACACATAAATATATAAATAAATGTGTGATATGGTAGATAGTGTATAACCACCTAGGTAGCAACAGCCACAATATCAACTGCATCCCCCTTCCTACCCTGTGTTGTATGTGTCTTATTTGGGGCAAATATTTTCCCATTCCCTCCATGCCCATCAAGAGTAAGGTTACAGAGCTTGGAAAAGTTACTTTTTTAAACTACAACTCCCATCAGCCCCAGCCAGCATGGCCACTAGATTGGGCTGACAGGGAGTTGTAGTTCAAAAAAGTAACTTTTCCAAGCTCTAAGGGTGATATGATATAAGGATCATTACTGTCACTCTGAATTAGCTTTGTGGCTTTGGTGATATTGTCTTAATGCCATTTCTGATTGGATATTTGACAATGAGACTTCATCACATTCACAACATGTTCTGTTATTGACTGGGATTATATTGTGAGGAAGAAGTCGTCCCTAGTGGAAAACAAAAAATGGCAGTGAAGCAGTTGCCCAGAGGGACAGTCAGTAGCAGACAAATAAATACAGAAAGATAAAGGGGATTGCAGAAAATTATCTTCTTGCACCTAAAATGTTTGCCTGAGAACTTTCTGACGTGGCCCTAATTTTCAAGGGAGTAACACTCCATATACAAATATTGATAGGGTTAGCTAGTTCTTAAATAGCAAACAGCTTCTCATAAGCAAAAGTCAGGCTGTATTTTCTGTGCATGTGATAGAATTGTCCCACCCCCCCAAGCAGAACAAGTGTAATTAATCCCAGACACCTGCTTTCTGTTGCTGTCTATCACAGCAGTATTGAAAGGGCTTACGGGCTGAAAAGAGGAAAAGATTCCCAAAGCAGCTGCACTGCCAGGCCCAGGAGAGTAGCTGCAACACCTGGAACTACATGGAGGGGGCGGCAAAGAGAGAAAAGCTATATCCCTTGTTTTATTCTATTAGACAACTTTAAAGATGGAGGAATGTACCTTACTGTTTCAATTAAAAGGATCTCCAGGGACAAAAGTGCTGTGATATTAATAGTGACCTGTACAAATGTGTCTTAAGATGGATATGCATAAACTCAGATTCCAAGAGTAGACCCAGTATGTGGGAGAACGTTACGAAAGCACTTTTTGTCCAAGGAGGCATTGATTGTACACATGCCCCTCCACCACTTCATCTTCACAAAGCCTTGAAGGTAGAATAGGCTGAGAGAAATTGGTTTGCTACCTTGTGAGCTTCATGGCTGAGTGTGGATTTCAACTCTGGTCTTCCTTATCCAAGATTGACCACAGTGTCTTCACACACACACCCCACACTCACTCTCTGCCATACCCTCTCCCACTCTCTGTTGCCCCCACGCCCTCACATACCTCTCTTTCTCATGCAGACACACATGTGCACCTACCTCCCCTCTACCCCCCCCCCGTGCGCACATACACAAACATGATAAGACAGCACAGTCAAATGCAGTGGGGCGTTTTTTATTCCTCACAACAGCAACAAATATTTAAAGCACAGAGGAGTTTGTGCCTAGGAACATTTTGCTCTCTGGTTCTTGAGAGAGAGAGAGAGAGAGAGAGAGAGAGCAAACAATGCATATGAAGTAGAGCTCCTTCTGCTGCAGCATTGGGAACATATTGTGTAAATGATCCTTGCATTTGAATGCATTTTCTCCCTCTCTGTCATTGGGAAGCCTCCAGGAGATAATGAGTTACATTTTTAGGCCATACAAATAAAGCAAACGTCGTTGAGACTTCCAAAAATGGCAAAGAAAAGAGGAAAATGAAAGACAAAGCAAAACTCTGTTGCTGCTTGCAGTGTGGAGGGCTTGTTGGCAGTCTGGACATTTTCAACTTGACTATCACAGAAGATCTTGTCTGTTGCCCCTTGTCTTCCTGTTCCCTTCCACCTTCTGTCGAGCACCCTTTCTTTCATGCGTGGAAAGCCACACCTGAGTTAGCCAGCTAGCACACATGCAATGGCAGCCTTCCTCAACCTTGTGCCCCTTGGATGTTGGTGAATTACAATTCCATCATCCCTGACCATTGGTCATGCTGGCTGGGGCTGATGGGAGTTGTAATTTAACAACATTTGGAGGACACCAGGTTGGAGCAGGCTGCCCTATGGCATATCTCTTCAAATACAATGAAAAGTCATTTTCTCCTGGGAGACTGAGCCTCAAACGCTCAAGGCTGTATCTGATGAAGTCGTCCTCTTCATGCAATGACGTTGCACTACTGCACTTCCCCTCTCTCCCCCCCCCAAACCTGTTCTGATGTCTTCCCCAACTTCCCAGAGCAGATGGGGGGGGGAGGAGAAGGAGGGGAAGTTCTGCTGCACTATCAGAAGTCCTTGTGTGAACGGGACAACTTTGTTTGATGCAACCCTTGAGGTCCGTGTTTATGTACGGCTGCCCATAATCCCAACCTGATGCAGACAACCCTGTGGACCTCCATATGTCCCTGCTGATTGACCATGCTAGCTGGGACTGATGGGAATTTGCCCACAGATTCTCCACCAATGCCAGGCTCCCAGCAATCTCTTTTGAGCATTGAGTGATGAAGAGCTGCAACTTCCCGAGTACGTGACCAGCATCTGTGATATTTTTGTTTGCAACTAAGAAGACAAATTGGTTCAAAGTTCCTCTTAGAAGCTGACTGGCTGAACATTTCCAGCACTGGTGGAGAATCGGGTTCATGCTGTCACCTCCTTCTGAGTAGCCACAGCAGGGAGTTTCAGAGTTGAAGGGAAGGAGAGGTGGCAAGTGATGGTTGTTTGTGGAGTGGGCAGAGCACTCATTCTGATTCATAAAGGTCACAAGCTGGGCTTCTTTCCTCCACTTTCTTTTCCCCTTCCCTCTCTTTTAAAAAGTCCTTTATAATAAAATATATTGTCTGTCCACATTGACCTCTTTTATTTTCTGTTTGTCTCTTACATTTTTCTGCAAATCCCAATAGAGGCAGTTAGCTCAGCCAGATCTGCTGTGGGCAGGCTTTATCGTTTTAGAGGGTGCTGAAGAGACATTTCTGTTGCTGGTGGGCTGCCTCTTGGGGAAAGCTTAGCCATGCACACACTTTTCTGGGATAAAACGTGTCACCTGATTTATTTTTAATTTTTTGACTGCAAAATAGGAGTCCTCTTGGGTAATCAGGAGCATATAGGTTTTTTTACACGAGGAAGAAAATCAGCCAAGTACCTTTCAAATTAAGCTCTTGGGATCAAGTGTGGCAGAAAATCCACTTGCACTGTGGCCCGATTTGGCCTCCTGACCATCTCCAGTCCTTTTGGCTGGTCCCTCAGTCTCTAATTGGGTGCCAACTGGGAAATGCATGACTGCCACCAGAAAATGGCGAATCTCCTCTACTGCTGCCTCTTCTGTTCCCTGGTAATGCCTGCTGCAGCCTTTCCTAACTGAGTGCCATCCAAATGTTGTTGGACTACAACTCCCATCATCTCTGGCCAGGCTGGTGGGAGTTGGAGCCCAACAACATTTGGTAGGCACTAGGCTAGGGAAGGCTGGCTTGCTGAAACAAAACATGCAATGTGATGTTGTCGCACTTCAGGTTTCACTGCTCCCAAGAGTGGAGGTCAGTGATGCCTAAGGAAATTTGGAGCACAGCAATGTCACGCATCTGGTTTTCCTAGGCTATGTATGGGAAAGCTTTGGCCCTCCAGATGTTGCTGCAGTACAACTCCTGCCAGCCTTAGCAAGCATGGCCAGTGGCCAGGGATGAGAGGAGTTACAGGTTAGCAAAATCTGGAGGGCCCAAGGTTTCCCACCCCTGCCATAGACTTACAAAAGCAGCTGCACATCTTCTGTAATGCCTAGTTTAACCCCTGGTCCCTGTTGTTGGCAGGCTCTGCATTGCTGGAGCCTGGTTTAGTAGATCTTAATGCAGCCAGAGGATTATATCCAGCTAAGCCCTACTCAAAGTAGACCCACTGAAATCAGTGGCCCTAAATTAGTTGTGTGTGTTAACTTTAATGGTTTACTCTACTCTGAGTAGAACCAGCACTGGATACAATCCAGAGTTTTGGGATGAAGGAAAGATGGAACACTACTTGTGCCTGATTCCCTTCCCTTTTCTCTTCTTCCATCCCCAAAGGTAATGTCTAGGTACCAGCACAGCATGGCAAGGCTTAACCCTTGCAAAAAGATTTTTCTTCCCTTCCCCATCCACAGGCAAAAAATCCAAGCAGGCTTGGGAGGCCTGCTTTAGTGTGCTTGCTATAACTGCTGTCCCAAGTATTTTGTTTTAACCTTTAAACGCCTACTGAAAACCTTTCTGTTCTTCCAGGCTTATGCAAGCTGTTAAGACAATGTTTCTTTGCAATAGTTGACCTTGTTTTTACTGTATTTAATGGGCTTTATTACACACTTTAATTTGTTGTAAACTGCTTTGATGTTTTTTTCAAATGAAATAGGTTTATAAATAAATAAATAAAAGCGTTGGTCCAGCTTCATTTGCACATAACAGTAAGCCATGGTTTGTGTTGTCTCACAGGCAAGCAAACAAGCTGTGATTTGTTTCTCCAAGCTTGGTTTGTTTTCCAGCTGTTCTTGCCTCATACTCCTGGAGCTTGGCAAGTGTCTGGGATGGGGTGGCCAAACAAACTATGGTTAAAAACGTTGTTGGGTTTAGACATAATATCAAACCTTAGTTAAGACCAGCCCTGGTTCATAAGCCAACAAGAAACCATGGTTTCATGTTGTGATTTGTTGCCAGAAGAGAAACCATGGTTAGTCTGCTGGGCTGGGTTTGCATGTTCAGACAAACTATAATTAGACTAAACATACCATGGCTTAGCGTTATGCGCTGAGGAGAACAGGCAGGACAAAATCCCGCTTCTTCTTTTAGCTATATTTGCATTTGGAATGATGAGAGGACTGAGTAGAGTGAACTTCCTTAAATAAGCCTCCACTGAAGACGTGGCTGTTTTTTTAAAAAAGAAAAAGACTTGATTCCTTCTTCCTCAGAATTTAAGTTGCCAGCCAAGATTCCAAGTTGGCATCCTGTCAGCTGGACCAGGCAGATTCTTAATAGCTTTGGAAAGGCCACAGAGCTAGATTTACATGTGATGAACTAGGTTTCGAGATTATCGAGGATATCTGTTGTGCATTCAGACTTACCTCCAAAAATCATATGGTCTAGGTACTTATTAACTTGCCTTAAAAAAAAAGCCCCCAAATTAAAGGTGAGAATTGTTTCAAAACCAACTGCACTAATATGACTTGGGGATTGGGTGTAACCCACCCCAATTTCTGGGATGCTTCATGTTAAGATGTTGCTACATGGAAGACATTGCTGTAAGAATTAATACATGTCACACCCATGCTAATCATTGTATCTGTGGGTGCTAGGGAGTTGTAGCCAGTTGTACAAGCAGCGATGAAGATTTAGACTAAGAATGGGGAACCTGTGGCCTTCCAGATGTTGTGGGGCTCCAGCTCCTATCATACCTGATTGTTGATTGAACACCTGGAGGTCCTAATTTGGACAGACTCCAGGAGTGAGTCTTTAAAATTTGGAGCACAGCAATGTCACACACCTGCTCACTCTTCCCTTTTCAAAATCCTGCAGCAACAGCTGGAGGAGGAGGCAGCAAAGCCACTGGAGCCAGAAAAGCCCATCTCCCCTCCGCCCATTGAGTCCAAGCATCGCAGCCTGGTCCAAATAATCTATGATGAGAATCGGGTAAGTCTTGACATGTTTGCTGTTTTGGGGAAATGTTCTGCTTGGGCAGTCCTGAGTTCTGCATCGAGAAGAGCTGGATGTTGCAACCAGCGGCAGTTATCCAAACTGCGCTAACCTGCAAGATTCCTCATCATTTTACATAATTTATTCAGCAGTGCTTACTGTTTTGAACAATTTATTCTTTATTCAACTCTCTCCGGGAGAGGGGCAGAGAACACGGAAGACTCATCCATCCCCCCGTCCCCACAGGAAATCTTAATTTGTTACCAGCAAACATCTCTCCTCCCTTGTTTGTTAGTCCTCAGCATTTGATATTTATCTAGCCACAGATGCATTTATCAGTTTACATAGGAAGCTGGCTAATTCCGTTAGACCATTGGTCCACCAAGCTTTATATAGTGTACAGTGACTGGCAGCGGCTGTCCAGGGACTCCAGCTCCCATTGTCCCTGACTATTGGCCATGCTGGCTGAGGCTGATGGGAGTTGGAGTCCAAGAAGACCTGGAGGGCCACAGATTAGCCACTCCTGGTGTAGGTAATGCTGAGCAAATGGATCAGTGGTCTGTGTCCAACAGGAAAGGGTTGTAGCTTAGTGGTGGAGCACCTGCTTTGCATGCAGAAGGTCCCGGGTTCAATCCCCAAGATCTTCAGGTAGGGTTGGGAGAAACTCCTGCCTGAGACCTTGGAGAGTGGTTGCCAGTCCATGGAAACAGTACTGAGCTGGATAGACTTGTGGCCTGACTCAATATAAGGCAACTTCCTATGTTCCTGGATGGAGCCTCCATATTTGCAGGCAGTTTACCAGTTACGTTGCCTTATGCATATGAAGAAGCAGGGTAGAAATAAACAGGTATATCAGTCAAAGAGTTCAGGTGCCCCATAACGTGGTATACCTTAGAGTAGTGGCCTTTTTTGACCCAGCACCCACCTTTAACCAAACATTTATTGGGGGACCCATTTCTTAATGTTTAAATCATGTACTGGTATGGTGGCAGGGTTGTTGTTGCAACCCAACTTAGATCAGGCCATGCCCTGGTAGTGGGCCAGTTGAAGACCAGTGCCTTAGAGCCCACCTGTCTTTCTCCAGTGTCATTCCCACCACCACACCACTGCCAAGCCACCTGTTGTGGCTAACACCTCCTTATTTTCCTTGGACCCTCCAACTTGCTGAAACCAGGTCTCTCTTAATGCTAGGCGAGGAGGAAGGAATAGCATTTCCCTACAGACTGGCTGCTTTTTCATCCACCCCCAGTGACTGCGGCGTTTCTCTCGGATGCAAGTTTGCCTTTGAGCTAACGCCTATCAGCTTCCTTTTTGAGAGCTGACCTCATTGTTTCTCTGTCTTTTCCTCTTCAGCGCTCTCTCTCTTTCTTGCTGGAGAGGGAGAGTTCATGCGAGGACACCCACTGCAGCATTTTCCCTTTCAGTGCTTCTGCTGTGTCAAGAAAAGGCAAAGCTCGCTCTTGAAATGAGCAGTTAAGGCACAGCATCCCAGGGTTCTGGATCCTTTAAAGCCTCCCTCCTTTTTTTCTCCCACACCCCCAAATTCTCTGGTGGAAGGGGAGCCGAGGGTGATGTCTGGTGGTAGAGAAGCTGCAAGCGCTCCTTTCCATGCTCAACTGTCTGAACTCCAGTGTGATGCGGTACAGCCAGTGGGAGGAGGCAGCAATGTCTGCTTAGCTCTTGGGACTGTGTCTGTAGAAATCAATACTATTAAATTTTAATTCGGTTTCAGCCTCAGTGTTTGTATCTCTGAAAGGGCATAGCTGGCTATCTATAAATACACACAGCATTATGCTGAAAAATGGAAAGTTGAAGCAATTTGCCTGCCCCCTTCCCAAGTCCCTTTTTATTTTCCTTTAGAGAATAATTGTTGTAGTGTATGTTTTGAATTCATTTTATTGGGAAATCTTATGAACCCCCCACCCCGATTTGGATTGGTCTGTTCGTGGCTATTAGCTGCTGATAGCTACTTGGTACGTTCAGGTTCAGAGTTGGTATACTTCTGAATACAAGAAGCAGGTAACAAGCAACCTGGAAAGGCAGTAGCTCAGTGGTAGAGCACATGCTTTGCATGCAGAAGGTCCATGGAGAAACACTGCCAGTCAGAACAGACAACCATGAATTATTTGGTCTGACTAAAAATAAGGCAGTTTTCTATGCCCGTATGGACTATTTCCTTTGCCCTCCTGCTTGTGGTCTTCCTAGCAGTGCTTGACTAGCCAGAATTGGGGAGACATCTGCTAGACTTGGAACAGGGATGGGAAACCTGTGGCCCTTCAGATGTTGTCATCCTTGGCCATTGCCCATCTTATTAGGCGGAGCACATTCCTCAGGTGGGGAGCCCCACAACTGAGAAGGCCCTCTGTTCTTTGTCACATTGATTGGGATTGAGGGGAGTTGGAATCCAACATCTGGAGGCCCACATGCTTCCCATCCCTAGCTTAGCCTAATTAAAGGAATTTTAGTCTGTTAGTTGTATGAGTTTCTGTCAATTTATTTATCATAGCTTCACCAGTGTACCTGGTGTTTTACACAGTATAATAGGTTTCTGTGAGTACCTCAGCTGTAATCTAAGATTTGAGACTGGGAAGACAACAGAGGAAAAGGGGAGAGAAGCGACAGCAGGAGTATCATGGAATCATAGAATAGTAGAGTTGGAAGGGGTCTATAAGGCCATCAAGTCCAACCCCCTGCTCAGTGCAGGAATCCAAATCAAAGCATTCCCGACAGGTGGCTATCCAGCTGCCTCTTGAATGCCTCCAGTGTCGGAGAGCCCACTACCTCTCAGGGTAAAACCTGAGGAAGAAATTGGTAGTTCTTCAAATTGATACAAGAACCTTGAACCTGACCCAGTAACATATGGGCAGCCAGTGCAAGCTTTAAGCACTGGAGTGATGTGCTGACAGTAATCTGTCCCCATCACCATGAGCAACTTTCTGTATACTGTCAGTATACTGTCTTATACTGTGTCAGACCATGGATCCATCTAGCTCAGTGTTGTCCGTACTGACTGGCAGCTGTTCTCTGTGTGTAGGTTTCCTTGTTTGTTTTCTTACTTTTATATGCCATGTTTCTTTCATCAAGGAACCATGTGGTTCTCAGGAGGTCTCCAATCTAGGCACTGACCAGAACCAGACCTGCTTAGCTTCAAGAAGGTGGTGGCCTCATGTACCTTCAGACCGTACCCTGAGACCTTCTAAAACATGTTAAATAAGGGGCATTCCCGGCCCTTCCTGGGATTGAGCCTGGGGCCTTCTGATGCAAGCAGATGCTCTGCCACTGAGCAGTGGCCCTTCACTCTCTTGCTCTAGCATTTTAAACCGCTGAATCCTTGGAGGTCATATAGTCTGACCCCCTCTCAGTACAGAACGTTGCAATGCAGGATGCCGCTTCAGGATCCGTCAGAGGTGGCCATCCACCTGTTCTTCAGTACCTCTTGTGAAGGAGAGCCCATCAGCTCCTGCGTCACTCTGCTGGATTTAAGTCTGCTGCTCAACTAATCGGGAAATCTTCCTAGTCAATCCAAAGGTTTTTGAGTTTATTATTTGTAGTTAATTAGCCAAATAAACTAGTAGAATTATCCAGATAGAGTAAGACAGAAGTATAAAATATATTTATAATTGCCAATAAAACCCTGGGGGTAGAGGAAAAATGAGAGAGAATAGGGAAACGCTTTTGTTTTTCTGTCAGGTTTTTGACAGTGCATTGCCAGAATGTGAGGGACTTCACTCTCAGAAACCCACTGAAAGGAAACTTTGATATGACTGAAAATACGCACTTGAGGGGAAGTGAAACTAATTCTTCTGTTGCACTCTGCTCAGGAAGTGGTGTTGGTGGTGTTTGGAGCCATCCCTGGCAGTTCGTTTCCTTTATATTAGTCATTTGTAACCGACTCTGTTAGAAATACCCAGCTGCCGTAAGAAGAGACCCTCTGGATCAGACCAAGGAGCCATCTAGTTTGGGATCCTGTTAGAATATAAGAAGCTGCCTTATACTGATTCAGTCTGTTGGTCCTTCTAGCTCAGTATGTCTTCTCTGGCTAACAGCAGCTCTCCATGGTTGCAGATGGGGGTCTCTCCCAGTCCTGCCTGGAGATGTTGGGGGATTGAACCTGGGACCTTGTGCATGCAATGCAGACGCCCTGCTACTGAGCTATGGCCCTTCCCACTGTTCCCACAATGGCCAACCGGATGCCTGTGCAACAGCACTCTCTCCGCTTGTGATTCCCAGCAACTGGTATTCAGAGGCTGGCTGCCTCAGATACTGGAGGTAGTACACAGCCATCGTAGCTAGCAGCCATTGATAGCCTCATCTGCCATGAATTTATTGAAACCCCTTTTAAAGCTGGTGGCCATCACCCCACAAGATGGTTGTGCTGTGAGAAGAAACCCTTCCTTTTGTCTATTCTGAATCTTCCAACATTCATCAGCTTCATTATATTCTAACACCATAAAACCCATTTAAATAGTAAGAGCAGGTAGAACCAGAGAGCAGGCTAACTTGTTGCCAACAAATTAATGCTCTAAAACCATGAAAATGCCTGGCCAAAGAAGTAAGTCAAAGTGATTACAGTATCTGTGTCAAGTTCACTTTTAAGAGGGAGGCATTCCATAAACTTGGCAGCCACTGCAGGGAAGGCTCTTTCTTGTGTCGCCACATAATGCACCTTCCTCAGTAGTGGAAGGTGAAGAAAAGCCACCTCTGAAGATCTTAAGGCACAGGCAACATGTTGCAGGGCAGTAGTGGAGAACCTCTAGGTGTTGTTGGACTATGACTACAGCTCCCATCGTCCCTTACCCTTGGCCATGCTGGCTGGAGCTGATGGGCGTTGGAGTCCAGCAACATCTGGAGGGCCACAGGTTCCCTATCAATGGCTGCATTCCCGAGGGCTGCATACCCTTCTGGCCGACCTTCCAAGGACCATATCCTAGTGGTGAGTGGGGCCAAAGGCAAAAGTGGGTGGAGCAAGAAGTGCAAATGTTACCTTTGTACTGTAGGCTAATTTCTATACACACTCACACACCCCTCTCTGCCCAGAGAAGCAAGCGGCATTATCAGAGTTTAAGGACACATTCCAGCCAGTTGAAAATGTTTGGGATGTGCAGCAGGACAAGTGAGGAGCGTGTGGCCTGAGGAGAATTCCAAGGGCCAGTTAGAAAGCCCTGGAGGACCATATTTGGCCACCAAGCCCGTGGTTCCCCACCCTTGGTGTAGGGAGAGGTGCTCCTTCAGGTACTTGGCCCCAAGAAGCCCAAATATTCCTTCAGGTACTTGGGTTCCTTCTCCAGCCCAAGGAATAAAGCCTTGGGAAGGCCCATTCCATCCAAGAAGCCCTTTACAGGGCTCATTCCCAGAGTGGCAGTTGTAGCTTGGATTTGTGTCTCTGACTAGATTTGAGCAGGTGGAGGGGGGGCCCCCCAGAGGGGAACACAGGAAGCTGCCTTATACCAAGACAGACCTGGAGATGCAGGGACTAAACCTGGGGACTTCTGCATGCAAAGCTTGTGCTCTACTACTGAGCTCCAGCCCTTCCCCAGCTGATGAGGGTGGCTCTCTGATTGTTGTCCGCAGAAACTCTGTCTTGGCTGTTTTCTATTGCTCATTCATAATAAACTGTGTTGTTTTATTGTAATGCTTTAACACCCTGTGATGTTCCTGTATTAGTGTAAATAGGGTAAGTGCTGTTTGTATAGGAGATACATGGTAAGTGGAATGAAAGAGGAAGGGGGAGTGAATGGGCAGTAGAATGCTGGATGATTGGCTGAATGTTTAAAATGGCTGACAGTATAAAAGGAAGAATGACAGGTAAATCTGGGTGGATGTGAAGTGGATGTGAGGTGGACATGGGTGGACTGGAGTGGGTTGTTTTGGTGGGTTTGAGAGAGTTGTTTGTCAGGAGAGCGTGGAGAAGGAGGGGGTGGAGTTCGGATTAGTATTAGATAAAACCATATGCTTATGTGCCTTATGAAGAAATCTTGTTAATCTTGTTCTCTGTGTTATTTAATAAATACTTAATTTGGTTTACCAGAGGCCTGATCCTTGGCTGGGGTTTCACAGACCAGAAGGGAGGGTGGGGTAAATAACCAAGGCTGAAGAGTGGCAAATGGTGGCAGCGGGTGAAGGGAAGAATATAACCCCACAAGTATTCAGAGCAAACCAGAATTATAAGCAGTCTGAGTAAATCAAAGGGATTGGGACAACTTAAGCACGCAGTCACAGAGGTAACCTAATTGAGGGAGACTCAGGCAGAGTCTCTGGGAATACTGGTTATAGGACGTGACTGGTGGTGCTGCCTAGCAGGGGGATCTGTTGAGATCTATGCTAGAGTGGAGAGGGAAACCATAAAAAAGGACAGTCCGGACTGGTGGAGTCCCTGGTGGTGCCTAGAGACAGGCAGTAACCACGAGCAGGTAGGAACCTGACAGGGAGAGCCAGGGAAGGGCGTCACCCCCCCCCATTTTATAAACTGTCTTGTAGGCCTACTAGACCAAAACTACCGGTCCCGTAAGCAGAATAAAACTGTTTCAATAAATTAAAGGGGGGAGTGGGAAAAGCTTACAGATAAAATCCAAGAACATCTTGAAAAACAGACATGAATTGCCCACCAGATGCTGCAAACAATCTAGTCCCTTGAGACTGCAATCTAGACATGCATACTAGGGAGTAAGCTTTGTTGAACAAACTGAGACTTACTTCTGAGTAAGCATGCTTAGGATTGCTCTGTGAGTCAGTCATGTGCTTCAGGGATTGTCAGAGGGGGTTTAGCCTTTTTTTGAGCCAAGCAGGAAGGAATGAGGAAACAAGAGCTATTTGGGGGGCGGGGGAGGGGAAAGAGGGAGGTGTTTTTCCTGGCATAATTCTAGCCACCATTCCAGAGAGGTGGCTGCTGAACCATGCTCTGGATTTTATTTATAGTATCTCTCAGCCGGGCTCTACGATGCCTCAGAATGTAGCATAAGCATTTCCATTCAGGATCAGGCTTTCTCGCGTGGATGGAGACAAGTGGACCTCTTAAGAGAGGCAGGAAACAACAGAGAGAGTTTCTTTCTTTCTTTCTTTCTTTCTTTCTTTCTTTCTTTCTTTCTTTCTTTCTTTCTTTCTTTCTTTCTTTCTTTCTTTCTTTCTTTCTTTCAAAATAGGCATCTTCTGCATGGTATTTCCGATCTCTATGTATGGATGTGAAAGTTGGACAGTGAAAAAAGCTGATAAGAGAAAAATCAACTCATTTGAAATGTGGTGGTGGAAGAGAGCTTTGCGGATACCATGGACTGCAAAAAAGACAAATAATTGGGTGTTAGAACAAATTAAACCAGAACTATCACTAGAAGCTAAAATGATGAAACTGAGGTTATCATACTTTGGACCACATCATGAGAAGACATTTCACTAGAAAAGACAATAATGCTGGGAGAAACAGAAGGGAATAGAAAAAGAGGAAGGCCAAACAAGAGATGGCTTGATTCCATAAAGGAAGCCACAGACCTGAACTTACAAGATCTGAACAGGGTGGTTCATGACAGATGCTCTTGGAGGTCATTGATTCATAGGGTCGCCATAAGTCGTAGTCGACTTGGAAGCACATAACAACAAAAAATTCCTCCTGGTGGGAAGGGCTATAGCTCAATGGAAAAGCACAGGCATTTGCATGCTGAAGGTCCCAGATTCAATCCTGGCATCTCCAGTAAGGTCTGGCAAAGATCCCCTATCTGAAATCCTGCAGAGCTGCTGCCAGTGAGCGTAGACCAGCCTTTCACAACTTGGTGCCCTCCAGAGGTTTTGGACTCCAGCTCCCAGCATCCCTGACCACTAACTATGCTGGCTGGGGCTGATGGGGGGTCGCAGACCAAAACATCTAAAGAGCACCAGGTTAGGAAAGGCTAGTGTGGTAACATAGATGTTCAGACTTGGTACAAGGCAATTTCTGGTATTCCAACAGGAGCCAGCGAAATGCCTGTGGAAGTCTACCAGTAGGATATGAAAGGCAACAGACCTCCCCTCTTGTTTCCCTCTCCCAGAAGAGATCCTGGCCCTCCTCTGTGTGACAACCTTTCATGTACTTGAAGAGTGCTATCATATCTCCCCCTCAGTCTTCTCTTTTCAAGGCTAAACATGCCCAATTCTTTCAGTCTCTCCTCAGAGGGCTTGGTTTCCAGTCCCCTGATCATCCTTGTTGCCCTCTGAACCTGTACCAGTTTGTCTGCATCCTTCTTAAAGTGTGGTGACCAGAACTGGATGCAGTACTCAAGTTCAGGCCTAACCAGTACTGAATAGAGGGGAACCAATACTTCATAAGATTTGAAAACTATACTTCTATTAACGCAGTCTAAAATAGCATTTGCCTTTTTTGCAGCCACATCACAGTTAGCTCCTGTTCAGTTTGTGATCAGCAACAATCCCAAGATCCTTTCCACGTGTAGTATTGTAATATCCCCCATCTTATAGCTGTGCATTTGGTTTCTTTTTCTTAGGTGTAGAACTTTGCACTTAACCCTATTAAATTTCATTCTGTTGTTTTCAGCCCAATGCTCCAGCCTATCAAGATCACTTTGACTTTTGTTTCTGTCTTCCAAGATATTAGCTATCCCTCCCAATTTTGTATCATCTGCAAATTTGATAAGTATTCCTTGCACGTCCTCATCCAAGTCATTAATAAAAATGTTGAAGGGCACTGGGCCCAGGCCCAAGCCCTGCGGTACCCTGCTCGTTACTTCCCCTCAATTTGAGAAGGAACCATTGATGAGCACTCTTTGAGTATGATTCTGGAGCCAACTGTGGATCCACCTGACAGTTGTTCCATCCAGCCCACATTTAGCTACCTGGCTAATCAGAATATCATAGGCACTTTGTCAAACGCTTTGCTGAAGTTGAGATATATTATGTCCAAAGCATTCCCACAGATTACTAGGGAGGTTACCCAATCAAAAATGAGATAAGATTGGCAGGATTTGTTTTTGAAAAATTCATGTTGGATTTCTAGTAGTCACTGCATTGTTTTCAAGGTGTGTACAGATTGACTGCTTTATAATCTGCTCCAGAATTTTCCCAGGGATTGATGTCAGGCTGACTGGCCTGTAGTTCCCAGGTTCCTCCTTTTTGAAGATAGGGACAACGCTAGGCCTCCTCCAGTCGTCTGGCACCTCATCCATCCTCCACAATTTCGCAAAGATCATAGACAGTGATTCCAAGAGTTCTTTAGCCAGTTTCTTCGATACTCTAAGAGGCAGTTCATCGGCCCTACAGATTTGAACTCATTCAAAGTGATTAGGTATTCCTTGACCACTTGTCTGTCAATCTCCAGCTGCATCCTGCCCGTTTAACTTCTTGTTTCCCAAGAGGGTCATAGACTGTCTTTTGTGAGAAGAATGAGCCAACGTAGGAATCCAGCACTTCTGCCTTTTCTTTGTCATTTGTTGTCATTTTGCTATCCTCATTGAGTAGCTGTACCACCATTTCTTTTCTCTGTCTTTTACTGTGAATGTACCCGAAGAAAGCTTTTTTGTTGCTTTTAGCATCTCTCGCTAACCTCAGCTCATTCTCAGCTTTAGCTTTCATGAAACCACCCCAGGACTTCTGTGCTACCTGTCTATGGCCTTTCTTTGTGGTCTGGCCTTCCTTCCACTTTCTGTATGTGTCATTTTTTGGTTTCAGGTCATCTCCAAGCTTTCTATGAAGTCACATTGGCTTCTTCTGTTGTCTTCCCTCTTTTTTCCTTAATGGAATCGTTTGCCGTTGTGCCTTTAGAATTTCCTCTTTTAGAAACTCCCACCTATCTTGGACTCCTTTTCTCATTAGGGTCTCTTGCCATGGAACTTTACTTATCATTGTTCTGAGTTTATTAAAATCGGCTTTCCTGAAGACCAGAGTACGCATATGGCTACCCTCAACTTTTGCTTCCTTTAAAATCAAGAACTCAATGATAGTGTGGTCACTTTCCCCCAGAGTAATTGCAACACCATCCTCCAAGTCATCTCTGTTGGTTAGAACCAAGTCAAGGATAGCTGATCCTCTGATTGGTTCCTCCACTTTCTGTAGGAGAAAGTTATCTCCAATACAAGTCAGGAATTTCTTGGAGGGGCTGTGTTTGGCAGAATTTGTCTCCCAACAGATATCGGGGCAACTGAAGTCCCCCATTACTACTACATCATGCCTCCTTGAAACATTGGCAGTTTGCTTTGCATACGTTTCATCCTTGTCTTCTCCTTGATTGGATGGTCGATAATAGACTCCAACCACCATGTTCCTTTTATTCCTTGCCCCCTTAATTTTAATCCAGATCCTCTCAGTGGAGTACCAGATCAATCAATCATTCAAATTTTATTGTGCGGTCATGGACCCAATATACAATTGATTTACCAACAAAGTTAAAAAAAAGCATATACTATAAAATAGGAGGTAACAAAGCTCAATAGTACAGCGTTAAAATAGAGCATGGATGTCTAAAGAAGGATCTTCTTGCATATTTATTTATTTTATTTATTTTATTTAATTTATATACCGCCCTAAGCCCAAGGGCTCTCTGGGCGGTGTGCATAAAATAAAACAGTCAGGAATATATAAATACAATAATACAATAGTTTGGGCAGCAAAGATGAACTTAGCAACAGATAAGGTGAAGTACCAAGTTCATCCTCCTCTATTTCTGTGCAGGGATATATATCTTTAGTACAGAGTGCGACTCCCCCTCTCTTTCTATTCCTTTTTGAACAGGATATATCCTTCAATCGCTGTGTTCCAGTCATGGGAGTCATCACACCAAGTTTCAGTTGTACCTATCAAGTCGTATTTACTCTCCTGTATTAAGAGTTCACGTTCATCCTGCTTGTTTTCCATACTCTGGGCATCAGTATACAGACATCGAAGACCATGTGATTGACACCCTGCCTTTCTTGCTACATTTTTATGAAGACTATTCCTGGGCCCCGTTAGAGCCGTTCCCTCAGTTCCTCTTATTCTGCACAAGCCTTTGTTGGTCGTTACTGCCAAGTTTACGTCTCTCTCCCCCTTAGGATAAGTTTAAAGCTCTCCTGGTGAAGTTCTCCATACTGTGGCCAAACACATTCTTCCCATCACTTGCCAGCAGTCCATCTTCCAGAAAGCGTAGCCCGTGGTCCAAGAATCCAAATCTCTTGCGTCGGCACCACCTTCGAAGCCAGTCATTCAGCAGGAATATATTTCTTTCCCTTTCCACTCCTCTTCTAAGTATCAGAAGGATGGACAAGAAAACTATCTGGGCCCGAAAGTCCTTGAGTTTCCTTCCCGGAGTTTCAAAGTCTGATGTGATTTCTTCGTAGCCCTACTTTGCAGTATCATTAGTTCCCACATGAATGAGAAGAAATGGATACCTGCCAGTTGGCTTTATGAGTGATGGCAACCCTTCTGACACATCTCTAATCTGTCCTTCATGGATATAGCATACCTGGCGAGTCCATGGATCTTCTTTGCATACTGGGGTTTCAATCCCATGCAGTAGGGAGTCTCCCACCACTATTACTCTGCTTGTTGTGGGGCATGGTTTCATTGCCTCTGCTTGACTGAGTTTCAGCCTCTCGCTCGCTATCACATGGGGTCTCCTGTAATTCTTCCTCTGCAGACTGTCCTCTAGTCTCATCCTGAAGTGCCTGGAAGTGGTTCCGTAGTTCCACTGTTGATTGATGTCTTCTCGCTCTTCTGCTCCTGTCACCCTTTTCCATGGAGTTTCCTCCACTTTGTTGTTGCTCTCCACAACAGTCTCCTCTTCTGTTTCAACATGCTGTTGGTCTTCCACCTCCTGTACTTCTCTTTGCTGCTGTTGTTCCAGTGTTCTATCTAAGAACTCTTCATCTTCTCTTATACTCTTCAGTGTGGCCACCCACCATTCCAGGACTCTCACTTTTTCTTCCAACAGCACCACCAGCTTGCACTTGTTGCGCGTGAATGCCATGTTGTTCTCAGGCAAGAAAACAAACATTGCACACACCTTTCAGGTCACCACCACTGGAGTGGCCTTCCCGTCCATAGTCCCTACGGCCTTTTCCTTCTTTCTTCCTTTCTTCATTGGCATGGCCTGTGCTTCGTCCTGTCCTCCTTCAGAGTTAATAGAAGAGTCCCACTGATGTGTGGTGTGCCGTACAAGGGAAAATAGTTTTAGGGACCTTCCCCTTGACCTCCCCCCCTGAACTCGTTCGCTCTCTCTCTGAGAGCCGGCTCACTTGTATCTCCTCTGGAGCAGCTGTCACAGCTTCCTCTGCTCTGCTTAGCGAGGAGTCAGGAAACAGAATGCTTGTAAGAAGCCTGCCTGGGAAGCTTAAGTTGAGAGCCTGTGACTTGCCCAAGGCCACTGCACTGAGCTTTGTGCTTAAGTGAGGATTTTAAACTAGATTTGACAGTTGCTACATCGTGCTGCCAAAAGAATAAAAGGCAATGAAGTACATTGCATGCTGTCCTGATTTCCAGGGACTCTCTGTTCCAAAAAGCTCCTCCTGGGGGTGATTTGACCAAGTCCTTCAATAATTAAATGTTTCAAGAGCACTTTTTAGAGCAAATTCCTACTGGGGGTGTGGGAAGCAGAAGCCTCTTGGGACAGAGAAAGAGTTACAAGAATAGATTGCAGAGTTCTGCAGATTTCAGCACATTAGATCATTTTACTTCAGTGTGTCATTTTTCCAAACTGTCTCACAGGCCACATATGAGGTTAGATGCTTTCCTTCTTTGGTCTTCAAATGCTTTTCAAATAGTTTTTGAAAGCTCAGCACAATATTGCACTGATTGGTGTAGGAACTGCATTATACTGAGTCAACCTATTGTACCTATATGTACGCCGCCTAGAGTGGCCGTTAATTCGGCCAGATAGGCGGCTTAGAAATAAAATTTTATTATTATTATTATCCATCGAGCTCTGTATTGTCCACACTGTCTGGTGGAGACTCGCTAGCCTTTCGGGGGGGGGGTCTTACCCAGCCCTAACTGGAGATGCTGGGGATTGAACTTTGGCCCTTCTGCATGCAAAGGAGGTGTTCTACCACTGAGCTATGGTGGCATCACGTACTACTTCCAGTGCAACTTGGATCTCCATCTGGAAGACGGAGACACAGGCAGTTTAAGCTGCAACTCTAGCAGTAAATTCTGGGACCTGCTGACTGAGCCAGATGGCAGCTAACGGAACAGGAATTGCTGGCTAAACCTATATTGTGTTACGCTTGGGAGGGGTGGAGGGTGGAGTTTCTGACACCAGTTGGTTGACCTCTTGTGGTGTCATGGGATTTTCAGTAAAGGGCGGCAGGTTAAGGATATAGGGAAGCTTTATCAGACAGGGATCACAGAGGTTGAACATAAGGAAAGCTAAGGAGTAGGCTGAGTAGACTGAGGAAGAGGAAGCTGAAAGGGAGGCAGGTGGAGAGTGAGGCAAGGAAATGGGTCGAGAAATATAAGAACACAAGAATTGTGTTGCTGGATTAGACCAAATGGCCATCTAATCCGGTAGTCTGTTCTCATAGTGGCCAATCAGATCTAGTTTAATTGTCCAAGCCTGAATTTCCACTATGTGCTTGAATGCCTTCTGCAGAACACTGACAGTCTGGAGGCAACCTTAGATCCTGGCAGTTGTGGCTTCTGCTATTACTATAGCATTATGCCCTGGCAAGTTTAAGAGCCAGTGAGAGGCAAAATAAATGTGTGTGTCAGGGAGCTAAATTTCGCATTGTTTTGAACTAATAAGCCAGTTACAAGGCTGCAGACTTTTACCCTTCAAGTTATTTTACACTTCCACTATTAGGAGAGAGGAGGATTTAGATCTAGGATCTTTGGAGTTCTGGTGGAACAAATTCCTAATTTTAGACCTCTGTAGGCATCTGTGATATTGGAGCTTTCATCCACGATGTGAAATGCTGATGTGAGTAAGGCTGGACAGAATTTCCTGGATGTGATTTAAAAACTTTTGAAGGACCTTGGAGCAAATGTATTCTGATCTTCCCAAACTCTGGAGTGGATCACATGGTTTCAAAAGAATTCCATAATCTGTTCAGGCCTCTGACATAGAACTTGAAATGGCTTCCAAGAATTGGCGGTGAGGCCTTTTGCATCATAGGGTGGTCAGTGCCATCAACAGATCCATACCACACTGGAATCTATTGCCCAGTGTCAGTGATGTCATTGACTCTGTGAGACGGTTTGCATGTGCAGACAAATTTCTGTCAACATATGGTTGTGCTAATGACCCTGTAGCATCAGTAAGGAAGGAGTAGAATAGTGATAGGAGACATAGGTTTGGGAGAATCTGTAGAGAGAGTGGATGTGGAATTGTACAGGCAGATCAACACCCTTTCCTGTCTTGCTGAATTTAACAGGAAGACCCATTGCATAGCATTATTTCCTTCAAGAAAGACTTCATGCCGGGGGGGGGGTAGGGTTTTCTGAAGAATGTCCCTTTGGCTTTTTATTAGGAGGAATTTGACTCCTTATTCTCTAGGCTAAAGATGCTTTGCTCAGACAGCAAAAGGGCTTCCCCCAGGCACCTGGTTGGCCACTGTGAGAACAGGATGCTGGACTAGATGGGCCACTGGCCTGATCCAGCAGGCTCTTCTTATGTTCTTATGTTCTTATGATGCACAGTTGAACTCAGACCACCGGCATAAGCTGTGTATCTACATTCCAGCTGTAGTGTTTATGTACAGAATGAATAGTAGAGGAAATATTCGGTCTAGCATTTCCAGAAATGAAATATACTGCAGTCTCAGGGCATGGTTTGAGGGCATATGACCACAGCCACTTTGCTGATGCTAAGCAGGTCTGGGTCTGGGAAGTGCCTGGATGGGAGCTCACCTAGAGACCCAACATCTGCTGCTGTGAGTTTCATGGTGGAAGAAAGGCAGAAAGGTATACATGTTGTAAGTGGATGAATAATTTGTTAAGGTTGTAATATAGGTGATCAGAGCTTGGAAAAGTTACTTTTTTGAACTACAACTCCCATCAGCCCCAGGCAGCATGGCCACTGGTTTGGGCTTATGGGAGTTGTAGTTCAAAAAAGTAACTTTTCCAAGCTCTGGGTGATATGCATTTTGTTCTGTGAAACTGTGGTCATTCTCAAAAATAAAGGAAGGCAACCAGTCATCTACATTACATGTATCTACTAAATATTTGTTTGTTTGCTATACATTTGGACACCTCTGAAGATACCGTAACCAGATTCTGCATGATGGTTCTTCAGATCGAGGAGCAGGTTTTTGTCAATGTTTGGATGCAGTTGGATGCCATATTGAATCAAGATAGAGGACTGAATCTTTCAAAACTGCACAGATTTTAACCAAATCTTGCATGATGGTGCTTGAGATAGACTGTAGATAGAAGCATTAAAAAAAAAAAACCCGGCTGGAATCATTGAGATTTAAATTCTACTTCAGCCGAACAGATATAAGGTTTAACAGTGTCTCCATGTGCACTCTGCACACCTAATTGAAATTTAGTAGAGCTCCCAGCTAGGAGCCAACCCCACCCATGAGCATGCCCTGTGAAAGTTCCCCATATTATTAAACATGCCGTGCTGAAATGTCCATTATTCATGCAAGGAGCTGCCCTTTCTGCATTCCCAGTGCCCTGCTCTGAACTTAGCTTTAATTATGGGCAATGATGTTGATTTACAGGCTTTATTCATGTTCCTGTGTTTAAGAGTATTTGGAATACTGGGAATGGATTGCTGATGGAAGAACTCTGCTTTTGCAACAAGACTAGTGCGTGGTGCAGTATGACCTAGTTCCCCCTCAGCCATAAATGTCCATGTTCCTACCTACTCAGGAGCAAACCACTCATTGCTTTGGGGTGGGATCTGGCCTGCCAACAACTATTTACTTTTCACAATACCACCTGTGCATATCAGGTGTGCTCATAAGCCTTTGTACAAATCAGTAATCTTTATATATAAATATATGGTGTGACCATACCTGTAATTCTGTGGACAGTTCCAATTGCTGCACCTCCAAAAGGATATTGTAGACCTGGAAAAGGTGCAGAAAAGGACAACCAAAATGATCAAGGGGATGGTGCAAAGGCTGCAGCATTTGGGGCTTTTTAATTTAGAGAAAAGGCAAGTAAGAGGTGACATGAAAGAAGTGTATAAGGTTATGTATGGCATGGAAAGGTTTGTCTCCCTCTCTCCTGACGCTAGAACTCATGGACATCCAATGGAGCTCAATGTTGGAAGATTCAAGACAGACAAAAGAAAGGACTTCTTCATGCAGTGCATAGTTAAACTACAGAATTCGCTCCCACAGGGTGCAGTGATGGCCACCAATTTGGACAGCTTTAAAAGGGGATTAGACAAACGCATGGAGGATACGCCTATCAGTGTCTACTAGTCGTGATAGCTGTATGCTACCATATCGTAGACACTGTGCCTCAGAACACCAGTTGCTGGGGACTACAAGCAGAAGACTGATATTGCGCCTATGTCTTGCTTATGGGCTTCTCATACAAATTCAGTTGGCCACTGTGAGAACAGAATGCTGGGCTAGATGGGTCTTTGGTCTGATCCAGCTTCAGGACTCTTTCTGTGTTCTTATTTTTAGCGTATATGGAGCTTTTCCCCAAAGGCTTGCCAGAGCCCTACCCAGAGCATTCTTGAGAAGTATCAGAAGATATTGTGGCTTGGGCACACATTTAACAATTGGAATTAAGTAAAGGGGAAGACACACACACCCCTCCAGTTTATAACAGATTCTGCTTTTCAAAAGTCTTACGTGTTCTGAGCTACTAGGATGGATGTGTTATTTACACCTTGCCTTTCAGGATGTGAGTTCTTCCAAGGTGGCTTCTGGGAAAACATAAAAAACTATAATAAATAAAGTTAAAATAATATCAAAACGGCAAAAATAATAATGTCCCTCCCACAACACAGCAGAAATAGGCTCAATATGAGCAGGCCCAGTTCCCAGTGTGTCAATGTATTCCGCATTCCTTTCTGAATCTCTGTCTCTCTAAAAATGACACCAGTATGATGTAAGCAGATCATATATCTTATATATACAGGACTGGAACCAGCTTAATGTGAGTCACGCTTAAGTCCCATTGAAATTAGTCACAGTGCACAGAAGATCTGGCATAGCTAACTGTCAGGCCATGGATGAGATCCAGCCCCACAAATCAATCTCATCTGACCTGTTCCCTGATTTTAATCAAGATGCGCTAAAGATGCGGAAAGGATGTTACAGATAAATATCTCGGAGGAGGTTTGGAAATTTTAATTGCATTGTCAGCAAGATAGTTTATTGCTGGTATTTGACTCCAAAGCGATTAGCAGGTATTTATCCTAACCTGAGTGTTCATTGTTGAAAAAAATGAAGCCGAGTTCATGCACGTTTGCTGGAGTCGTGATAAAGTTAGAACTTATTGAGAGATCATCTTAAACATAGCAGAAGGTATAATTGGCTGTTCCATACTTTTAAATAATTACACACTCTGTTGGGGGAAGGGCTGTAGCTCATTGGCAGTGCATCTGCTTTGCATGTGGAAGGTCCCAAGTTCAGTCCCCAGCACCTCCAAGTAGGGTTGAGAGAGGCACCTGCCTGATCCCCTGAAGAACTGTTGCCAGTTAGTGTCGACAGTACGGAGTTAAAAATGGACCAATGGTCTGATTTGGAATAAGGCAGTTTCCTTTTCCCTCTGCTGGGATGTTTGAAAGGTGACTTATGTACAAATATTTTATTTTAGTAGGAAATCTATTAAGAGCAGCAAACATATTTTTGACTGCTAAATGGCATACTTCAGATGTAGAAGAGGAGGCTGTTGTGGAGAGCAACAATGAAGTGGAGGAAACTCTGTGGAAAATGGCAGCAGTTAGGAGTGGAAGAGCTAAAAGACACCCATCACCAGTGGAACTACAGAACTGCTTGCAGACACTTGAGGATGAGACTAGAGGGGGGAAATTAAAGGAGACCCCACGAGACAGCGAGCGAGAGGCTGAAGCTCAGTCAAGCAGAGGCAATGAAACCATGCCCCACGACAAGAAGAAGAGAAGAGTATAGAAGTGGGAGATTGCGTGGGATTGAAACCCAAGTATGCCAAGAAGATCCATGGACTCGCCAGGTATGCTGTCTCCCTGAAGTACAGATTAGAGATGTGTCAGAAGGGTTGCCATCACTCATAAAGCCAACTGACAGCTATCCATTTCTTCTCATCCATGTGGGAACTAATGATACTACCAAGCAGAGCTATGAAGAAACCACATCAGACATTGAAGCTTGGGGAAGGAAACACCAAGGACTTCGGGGCCCAGATAGTTTTCTCATCCATACTTCTGGTACTTAGAAGAGGAGTAGAAAGGGAACAAAATATACTCTGGGTGAATGACTGGCTATGAAGGTGGTGCTGATGTGAGAAATTTGGATTCTGGGACCACAGGCTACGCTTCCTGGAAGATGGACTGCTGGCAAGTGATGGATTCACCTCACAAGGACTGAGAAGAATGTATTTGGCCACAGCATGGAGAACTTCATCAGGAGAGCTTTAAATTGAATACTGCGGGGGAGGGAGACATAAACCTGGCAGTAATGACCAACAAAGGCTTGTGCACAGTAAGAGGAACTGAGAGAACATCTCTAATGGGGCCCAGAAATAGTCTTCATAAAAATGTAGGAAGGAAGCCAGGTAGTCAATCACATGGTCTTCGATGTCTGTATACTAATACCCAGACTACAGGAAACAAACAGGACAGACTTGAACTCTTAATACAGGAGAGTAACTGTGACTTCATAGGTGTCAAAAAATACCTGCACAGAAATAGAGGAGGATGAACTTGGTACTCCACCAAGAGGATTAAAATAAATGGGGCAAGGAATAAAAGGAACATGGTGGTTGGAGTCTATTATCGACCACCCAATCAAGGAGAAGACGAGGATGAAACGTTTGCAAAGCAAACTGCCAATGTTTCAAACAGACATGATGTAGTAGTAATGGGGAACTTCAATTGCCCCAATATCTGTTTGGAGACAAATTCTGCCAAACATGGCCCCTCCAAGAAATTCCTGACTTGTGTTGGAGATAACTTTCCTACAGAAAGTGGAGGAACCAATCAGAGGATCAGCTATCCTTGACTTGGTTCTAACCAATAGAGATGACTTGGAAGATGACGTTGTAGTTACAAGAACTCTAGGGGAAAGTGACCACACTATCATTGAGTTCTTGATTTTAAAGGAAGCAAAAGCTGAGGGTAGCCATACGCGTACTCTGGTCTTCAGGAAAGCCGATTTTAATAAACTCAGAACAATGATAAGTAAGGTTCCATGGCAAGAGACCCTTATTGAGAAAAGGAGTCCAAGATAGGTGGGAGTTTCTAAAAGAGGAAATTCTAAAGGCACAACGGCAAACGATTCTGTTAAGGAAAAAAGAGGGAAGACAACAGAAGAAGCCAATGTGGCTTCATAGAAAGCTTGGAAATGACCTGAAAACAAAAAAGGACACATACAGAAAGTGGAAGGAGGGCCAGACCACAAAGGAAGACTATAGACAAGTAGTACAGAAGTCCTGGGGTGGTTTCATGAAGGCTAAAGCTGACAATGAGCTGAGGTTAGTGAGAGATGCTAAAAGCAACAAAAAAGCTTTCTTGGGTATATTCATAGAGACAGAGAAAAGAAATGGTGGTACAGCTACTCAGTGAGGATGGCAAAATGACAGCAAATGACAAAGAAAAGGCAGAAGTGCTCAATTCCTACTTTGGCTCAGTCTTCTCACAAAAGAGGGTTTATGACTCTCCTAGGAAACGTGAAGTTAAAGGGGCAGGATTGCAGCTTAAAATTGACAGACAAATGGTCAAAGAACACCTAATCACTTTGAATGAGTTCAAATCTACAAGGTCTGACGAGCTGCATCCTAGAGTATTGAAGAAACTGGCTGAAGTACTCTCAGAACCACTGTCTTTTATCTTTGCGAAATCATAGAGAATGGGTGAAGTGCCGGACGACTGGAGGAGGGGAAGTGTTGTCCCTATCTTCAAAAAGGGTAAAAAGGAGGAACCTGGGAACTACAGACCAGACAGCCTGACATCAATCTCCGGGAAAATTCTGGAGCAGATTATAAAGATGTCAGTCTGTACACATCTTGAAAACAATGCAGTGATTACTAGAAGCCAACATGGATTTTTCAAGAACACATCCTGCCAGACTAATCTTATCTCGTTGTTTGATCAAGTAACCTCCCTCGTAGACTTTGGGAATGCTGTGGACATAATATATCTCGACTTCACCAAAGCTTTTGACAAACTGTTGCATGATATTCTGATTAGCAAGCTAGCTAAATGTGGGCTGGATGGAACAACTATTGGGTAGATCCACAGCTGGCTACAGAATCATATTCAAAGAGTGCTTATCAGTGATTCCTTCTCTAACTGGGGGAAGTATCGAATGGGGTGTCGCAAGGCTGGGCCCAGCGCTCTTCAACATTTTTATTAATGACTTGGATATGGACGTGCAGGGAACGCTTATCAAATTTGCAGATGATACAAAATTGGGAGGGATAACTAATATCTTGGAAGACAGAAACAAAAGTCAAAGTGATCTTGATAGGCTGGAGCATTGGGCTGAAAACAACAGAATGAAATTTAATAGGGTTAAGTGCAAAGTTCTACACCTAAGAAAAAGAAACCAAATGCACAGCTATAAGATGGGGGATATTACAATACTACACGTGGAAAGGATCTTGGGATTGTTGCTGATCACAAACTGAACAGGAGCTAACTGTGATGTGGCTGCAAAAAAGGCAAATGCTATTTTAGACTGCATTAATAGAAGTATAGTTTTCAAATCTTATGAAGTATTGGTTCCCCTCTATTCAGTACTGGTTAGGCCTGAACTTGAGTACTGCATCCAGTTCTGGTCACCACACTTTAAGAAGGATGCAGACAAACTGGTACAGGTTCAGAGGGCAACAAGGATGATCAGGGGACTGGAAACCAAGCCCTCTGAGGAGAGACTGAAAGAATTGGGCATGTTTAGCCTTGAAAAGAGAAGACTGAGGGGGAGATATGATAGCACTCTTCAAGTACATGAAAGGTTGTCACACAGAGGAGGGCCAGGATCTCTTCTCAATTGTCCCAGAGTGCAAGACACGGAATAATGGGCTCAGTTTGCAGGAAGCCAGATTTCGGCTGAACATCAGGAAAAACATCCTGACTGTTTGAGCGGTAGAACAATGGAACCAATTACCTTGGGGGAGGGGGCTCTCCAGCACTGGAGACCTTGAAGAGGCAGCTGGACAGCTGCCTGTTGGGTATTCTTTTAATTTGGATTCCTGCGTTGAGCAGGGGGTTGGACTCAATGGCCTTATAGGCCCCTTCCAACTCTATGATTCTAGTGTAAGCGTATGGCTAAACAAAGCATGGTATGTCAAGGAAATGTCCAAAATTAGAGAAATAGTAAAATTAAGGGAGCCAGGAACAAGGACATGAGCAATTGGGGTGGGGGATAGTGTTATTCAAGAGATAATATTTGGTATGTCGTGTGTGTGTGTGTGTGCTTTGCATTCGCTGCCCAAGCCATGTCTGAATGCAAATCCTCCACAACTGTGAAGCGTTTCCTGCTGGTTCTGCTACCTTATATGAAAGAGCTTCATCAACGGAAGAGTCTATGTCACGTCACAAAATGTACTTCTAGCATCTGGACCGCTCTCTGGAGAGCAGAGCTGTCTACAAGAAAAAGAAGCTGTCTGTCCTTGAATTAGATAAATTTAAAACCCTTTCACTCAGATGTGGTTTGATTATGCTTGCGTTCACACTTCCTTTTTCCGCAATGACTCATTCTCTCTGCTAGTCTGTGGTTCTTTGGAAATTCAGCCAGAAGTCGCAGGGACTGAAACTATTTTGTGTGAGGTTATGCAAGTGCTGGTCACTAGGTGGCTTCGGTAGCTGTGTAACATCTCCAGGAGAGAAGCTTGTTGCTGTCTTCAGTGGTGTGTTTTGTTGTACTGAGGCCTCATCAAAGATCCTCGAATAAGTCACAGAATAAGAGAAATAATCTTTTATGGACTGGTAACTGGTTAAGGAACAGGAAGTAGAGAGTAGGAATAAATGAACAGTTCTCCCAGTGGAGAGATGTAGAAAGAGGAGTCCCCCAAGGATCGGTATTGGGACCTGTAATTTTTAACTCGTTTATAAATGATCTAGAGTTAGGGGTGGTATCAAGTTTGCTGATGATACCAAATTGTTCAAGATAGTTAAAACAAGAAGGGATTGTAAGGATCTCTTGAAAATGGGGGAATGGGCAGGAAAATGGAAAACGCAATTCAGTGTAAGCAGTGTAAAGTGATTCACATTGGAGTAAAGTAAATTTCACATACACACTTATGGGCTCTGAACTGGCAGTGAGTGACAAGGAATGAGACCTTCAGATTGTAGTGGATGGTCCAGTGAATATGTTAAATGAGTGTGGCAGCTTTGAAAAGGGCAAATGCCATGCTAGGGACCACTAAGAAAAGGACTGGAAACAAAACTGCCAATATCATAATACTGTTATAAAAATCCATGCTGCAACCACACTTGGAATACTGTGTATAGTTTTGGTCACTTCACCTCAAAAGGAATATTGTATAGCTGGAACCATTTCAGAAAAGGGCAACCAAAATGATCTAGAGCAGTGTTTCCCAAACTTTCAACATGCGCGTACGACATTGATTTTACCGGCGTACCCAACTTTTACAAAAATAATTGGGAGGGGGTAAGGTATTATAACACATTCGTAATTCCTATAATTTTATATGAAATGTTTGTAAAAAAATAAATACAAAGTAAGTAATAAACATTTTAATAATAGAAATAATATTTATATAACAAAAATATATATTCAAAAATATAGAAATAATTCATATACTAATAATTAAAATAATTATTATTCAAACAAAAAAAACCATTCTGGAAATAAAGAGTAATACATTTTTGGTATTAAAATTGTCAATACAAAACAACTGTTTAATGGGAGGGATGGAACTGCTTGTGACCAGATATTAGTGCGGCGATATCCGGTTCAATATTTCCCCCATCCTGCCTGGGAAGCCACTCAGGCACGGAGCCCAAGAACAGGCAGGGGATTCCAACCTCCCGCCTAAAATTCACAGCTGATGAGCAGGCAGGCCAGGCAGGATGGGGGGGGGGAAACCGCTCTGCAGCCGAAGAGCGGGAGATTCCCCAAGAGGGAAGTGGCTGGCGAGATGGCTGCTGCAGGGCTGAAGATAGAGAAAAAACCCCGCTTCCCGGTGTGAACATTTTTGTAGTCGAGCATACACATAAATATCTTTGTGGAGCCATCTGTCTGTCTGTAGAAGCATTTTTTGGTGGCCAAAGTCATTGCGAGGGAGTCCAAGTCTTATGAGAAACTGGAGGGGTGCACGAAAAGACAAGGAATGCATTGAGAGCAAAAGAGACTACGCTTTGAATAACATCGGGATAAACCACTGTTATTATATTGATCTTCCCTCACATGATTGTGTGAGAAACTGGAGAAATCACAAGAACTGTATTTTCTCTTGAACACACACACACTGTTTTTGCCACTAAAACCCAATGATAAAGTACAGAAAAAACCACATTCGGCCGCGTACCCCTTGAAACCCTTTTGCGTACCACCAGGGGTATGCGTACCACACTTTGGGAAACACTGATCTAGGGGATGGAGTGACTCTATGAGGAAAGGCTGCAGCATTTGGGGCTTTTTCGTTTAGAGAAAAAGCGAGTCAGAGGTGACATGATAGAAGTGTATACAAATTATTCATGGTGTGGAGAAAGTGGATAGAGAAAGGCTTTCCTCCCTCATAACACTAGAACTCACGAACATCCAATGAGTTTCATGTTGGACAAGTTTATTTATTTATTTGAGTGATTGATTGATATCCTGCCCTTTCTCCCAGTAGGACCCCATTCAGGACAGGAAAAGAAAATACTTCTTCACACAGCACATAGTTACCCTGTGGAATTTGCTCTCACAAGAAGCAGCAATGTCCATCCATGTGGATGGCTTTAAAAGAGGATTAGACCAATTCACAGAGGATAAGGCTATCCATGGTTACTAACTACAATGGCCATGTTCTACCTCCGCTGTTGGAGGAAGTGTGCCTCTAAATACCAGTTCTTGTGAATCACAAGTATCCACTATAACCCCACAGTTTCATAGCCCTTAGGTCCTGTTTGTGGGCTTACCAGGACCAGGATGCTGGACTAGAAGGGCCTTTGGCCTGAACTATCAAGGTTCTTCTTA
The DNA here is from genome assembly GCF_030035675.1 of Rhineura floridana. NCBI lineage: Eukaryota > Metazoa > Chordata > Lepidosauria > Squamata > Rhineuridae > Rhineura > Rhineura floridana. Next base: position 9,734,771 of record NC_084498.1, on the reverse strand, counting down.
TAAGCTTAGCAGGGCTGATCTTATATAGCTTAATTTCTGCTAGAGGTCCCCAGTGTTCAGCCTTAACATTCTGTTTTTAGTGCAAGGGCTCAGTTCTGGAACCTATAGCCAAGAGTGCCCTGAGCAAGCACGGAGCGTATTGATCTTGTTGTTGAGCAACTACAGAGTCCCCAGGTCTCCAGGTTCAAGTGGTAAAAGGGCTTTAATACTGGGTACTTCAAGGCTATGTTTGAAACCCAGTTTCTCTCTTTCTAGAAAGGGAACACAGGATAACCATGAGTGCCTGGCACATGCCAGCTGTTTGATATTAGTGCCCTAAGGCAGTAATATCAAACAGGCTCATTACATGCTGCTCTTGCCACCTGCAGAGTTAGACTTTTCCATTGAAACCTACATGCATGGTTTTTTGGGGGGGGTGTCACTTACGCTAATGTACAATAAGCGTGTGGTGCAAGCTGTATATGGCTGGATATTGGGGAGATAAGGAAGCCCAACTTTTATTCTTTGCGGCCAGGGTTCTGCTCATGTGGTTTTGCCAATGATGATAATAAAAACAAAGTGGTGATTATTCATGATGGGTATATGGCAGGAGCAGGAAGACGTCAGTTGTTGTTACTAGAGCCCAAGCCAGGTGCAGAATAGCTGCTCAGGGACTGGCAACATCTACTTTTAGGTAAAAAATGGAAATTTATTTATTTATTTATTTATTTATTAGATTTTTATACCGCCCGACTAGCGGCAACCTTATGAATAGAAACCCTATTCATGGTAAGCGGTATTTGGAGGTGGTTTACCATTGCCTTCCTCTGAGGCTGAGAGGCAGTGACTGGCCCAAGGTCATCCAGTGAGCTTCATGGCTATGTGGGGATTTGAACCCTGGTCTCCCAGAACATAGTCCAACACTCTAACATACACACATATTCATTTAAAGCACATGACTTCCCTCAAAAAAACTCTGGAAACTGTTGTTTGTTAGTGCTGGGAATTGTAGCCCTGTGTTGGGTAAACTACAGTTCCCAGTATTCTTTGGTGGAAGTCCTGTGCTTTGAATTGATTCCCCTCTATTCGGCACTGGTTGAGTACTACATCCAGTTCTGGACACCACACTTTTAGAAGGATGCAGACGAACTGGAACGGGTTCAGAGGAGGGCAACGAGGATGATCAGGGAACTGGAAACAGCCCTATGAGGAGAGGCTGAAAGAACTGGGCATGTTTAGCCTGGAGAAGACTGAGGGGAGATATGATAGCACTCTTCAAGTACATGAAAGGTTGTCACACAGAGGAGGGCGAGGATCTCTTCTAGATCTTCCCAGAGTGCAGGACATGGAATAATGGGCTCAAGTTAGAGGAAGCCAGATTTCAACTGAACATCAGAAAAAACCTCTTTACTGTTAGAGCGGTACAACAATGGAACCAATTACCTAGGGAGTTGGTGGTTCTTCAACACTGGAGGCCTTCAAGAAGCAGCTGGGTATTCTTTTAATTTGGATTCCTGCATTGAGCAGGGGGTTGGACTCGATGACCTTACAGGCCCCTTCCAACTCTATGATTCTAAATGTATGGTGTGTACAGGAGATCAGAATTGAGGAGCAGGATGCCTCTGAGCACATGTTCAGCCCAGGAACTTGTTTCCACTACCAGAATTGAGCTCACTTCCTGCCATACAAAAAACCCATTCCTGGTTTTCCCTCTAAGCTTTCTTCATGTCAGCAACCTAAATTTAGACGGTGTGTGTGTGTGGGTAAAGCTTCTTTGTTGTTGCTATTGTTAAACAATTGGGAGTCAGAATCCTTGCTAGTCTACTGCAAATCACTTAGCAACTTCATCCACTTTCTGCCCATCCTGGCCTAACACTAAAGAGGGAGGGTAACACTAAATTCTCGTTACTGGGGACCATCAAAAGAGGAAGAGCAATTGCCTTTGTTCCCTGCTTTGATACCTAACCAAGCCGAGCGCCCTCTGTCAATAGTGCAAGAAATAAGGACCATTACAGTTTACATTATTGTTTACTGCAGGGATGGGGAATCTGTCACACACATACGCACGCGCGCACACAAAACACACACACACAAATATTCACAAAAATAACTCCCATCATCCCTGACCATTGGCCATGCTGGCCGGGGCTGATGTAAAGTGGAGTCCTCCAACCACATGTGAAGGGCGCATCCCTGGTTTTAGGGCTTCCAACCTTTGCTGTAGACGCTATCTTAGAAGAGCCATTCCCTTCTGTATGACAGGACACATCTAAGATGGCCAGAAGAGGCATTCTTTGTTGAGTGACAGAGAAAAGTGAACGACTCTTCTAAGATGGCATGTGCCACCCTCATTACTTTGTAATTACTTGTATTAAAAAGTTTCATTTGTAAGCACTTAATCCGTCATGCTGTAGTTCACAGTGCCACAGACAAGTGGTACTATGGTCTGCGGCGCTGCAAACTACTGCATGATGATCTGAGCAGCGGAGATCAGGACAGTGGGACAACGGCATGTTGTGGCTTGGGAGAGCCACAGAGTGCCAGGCTGGGACAGCTCCGGGAAGCCTGTGTGTCACTACCGCAAGGCCTCCAAAGCAAGAAAGTTGTTGACCTGTCACCCGGGGGGGGGGAGGGAAAGCTTCACAACCTGGGGAGACGGAAAGCTTGGCAACCTGTCTGTCTTTGTGTGTGGGAGGCTTGCCAACGGGGTGGGATGGGGAGTGCCAGTCCAAATGCTCAAGCAAGCAGCTCAAGCAAGGGGAGTTGGGTGCCTGGGGGTGTTTGGGAGTCCCTGGCGGTGGTGTGTATTTGGGAGTGCCTGGGGGTGTTATGTGAATGCCTCCATTTGTGTGTGTGTGTGTCAGTGAGTGAGTGAATGCACATGTGTGTATGTTTGGGAGTGCCTGAGTGTGTATATGTTTTGGGGTACTGGTGGAAGGGTTGGTGTGCAAAGCATGTAGGGGCAGAGGGCCCTAGTACAACAACCCTTTTGCTTAGCTAATACAGGGCCCTTTTTTAGTCAGTCAGCAATTTTAGTCTAAACATCTGGAGGGCCATCCACCCCCCATTCCTGATTTACTGTGCAAACAATCTTAAGTTACGAAAATGCAGTTAAATAAGTAAAATAAAATAGTATCTGACTGGCCACTGTGGGGAGGCAGGAAGGCAGGATTAGATGGAGCTTTTTGCTCTGATCCAGCAGATATCTTTCTATATTTATATCACACCTAAGAGTGCAGGTACTTTATCACAGTTATTTTACAACAACCTGTTGCAGATAGTTGGGGCTTACCTAAGACTTTGGTGGATTTGAACAGGGACTTCTTAACTGCTGCATCACACTTTGGCTTGCAAGATATTTATTTATTTTGGGGGTCCTTTTTGACCCTTCCTTGTCGCTTGAGGCTCAAGTGGCCTCGGTGGCACGGAACGCGTTCTACCATCTTCGCTTAGTAGCCCAACTACGCCCCTATCTGGACAGTGATGATCTCGCCTCAGTTGTTCACGCTCTGGTAACTTCTAGACTGGATTACTGTAATGCGCTCTACGTTGGGCTGCCCTTGAAGACTGTTCGGAAACTTCAGCTAGTGCAAAATGCGGCAGCCAGGTTGCTGACGAGGACCAATCGGTCCGCGCATATAACACCTGTCCTGGCTCGCTTGCACTGGCTACCTGTTTGTTTCTGAGCCAGATTCAAGGTGCTGGTTTTGACCTATAAAGCCTTACACAGTGTGGGACCGCAATACCTTGTGGAATGCCTCTCCCGCTATGAACCTACCCGCTCACTTCGTTCAGTATCTAAGGCCCTCCTCCGGGTACCAACTCACCAGGATGCCCGGAGGATTGTTACTAGATCTAGGGACTTTTCTGTGGTGGCCCCCAAACTGTGGAACAGCTTACCGGAGGAGATACGCCTGGCGCCTACGGTTCTTTCTTTTAGGTGCCAGGTTAAGACCTGGTTATACTTCCAGGCATTTTAATGTTCAATGTTTTTATGTTTAATGTTTTAGTTTAATTTTGTTGCTCTTTATTACTGATTTTATTCTAATATTGTATTTTAATCTTGTTTTGTATGCTGCCCAGAGAGCTATTAGCTATGGGCGGTTTAGAAATGAAAATAAATAAATAAAAATAAATAAAATAAATTTTCTGTTCCCTGTAAAAGGCCATCTACTTTCCAGTCTTAACTGTTTTACACAAGACTGCTCCTTTCGCCTTGCAGTTAATGAATCTAGATTTTTTCTTTTTTTTCTTTTTCCTTTTTATATTGTTTACTATATTTTAAGTTATTGAGAAGGACCATTGGTTCAAATAAGACATAATGACCAACTGTGGTTTGTCATTATGACAGCAGGTTCTACTTTCCACTCTCCTTTGCATAAGAGCAGCAGAGACCTGAAGCATCTCTTTCTAATTTGCAGCAAACCATACTCATGCTGTAATATCCACATGTAGCAAATGATGATTTGCTCAAACCTTCATTGGCTATATTCAGATAAAATGGTAGGCTGTAGTTTGCTGCAAATTAAGAAGTGGAAATTTCTAATCTCCTCCTCACATAGACAAGGGAGAGGAGAGTGTGTAAGCCCAAGGCTTTACACAGTTCATTCTCATATGATTAACCATGGCTTGCAATTGAAGCTCCGTAGAAAGCCATAGTTTAGCATGATGAAAACAAGCCCTTTCCTCCTCTAGTGCCGCTGCAATGAGGATGTGGGAAGCTTTCACTTCTAGTTTACATTAACTGCAGCTTGTCATGTTATCGTAAAGCTCACGAATTGGGTTAATTTTAACTATAACTTGTGTGAAACAAGCCAACTTCAAACCATGGTTTATGGAGCAAACTTGTGTAAACCAACTATCAACCACAGCTGAGACTTCAGACCCCATGTTAACCTGTGCCTAATTGAAATTGGAAGTTAAACCTTTCAAACTCCTGCTCATTGTTACACTGGAGGAGGCGGAGGGAAGTGGGACTGTGTAGACCCAAGACTCACTGTGGGTTGTTCTTTTCATGCTAAACAATGGTTTACTCTGATGTCCAAACATCTATTGATTGCATGGTGCCTAGCTTTTAATTTGGATGCTAAATAAATCAGAGATATTTGTAATCAGATTATTATTCACTACACCCCTGTGGTTGTATACTCAGATTTGTCAATGCTAATTAAGGATCCTGGATTAATGAGCAGGGAATAAAATCCATTATTTTGCCATTCTCTTAGCACCCCTGGTGGCGCATGCCCTGGAGGGATGAAAGGCTGTTACAGGATAGCAAGTCTTCAGTGACTGGGCATCCCCTTTCCCTGTTCTGTGTGCTCCTTCCTTGAGCTGCTTTAAATTCTGTATTCTCTGTCACTATCCTGTTGAATGATTTGACTCCAGGCCCTTCTGTTCCTGGGCCCATGCTCTTTGCTTTCCCCCCTCAGTTGGCTTTTTAAGGAGCGAATTTATGGGGTTGTTCTTAACAATCATCAGTGGGGGGGGAGGAGAGGGGCTATGTGTTAGTGGAAAAGTCATCTTTTATTTAGACTCTTTGCTGCTGCGAGCCCATGACTTTTCCTAGCCCTTGTTCTGACATATGTCCTTAAAGTGTGTGCGTGCTGTCTTGTGTATATTTCTGTTGGAGCCCAAGGTAATCTCGCTTGTGGAAGAAAAGAGCAGGACGATAAAGAGGAGGGGAAGGTGCGGTGGCGTGGGGAGTGTGGGAATGGACAACCCAGGGTAGTGGCGCTAATAGTACAGTCACATGCTCCAGGGAAGGCCGCTTCCTGGAAAAGGGGGCACAGCAGAGCAGACTCTGTCCTCCTCCTTCCAACTTCTCTGGTCTCAGATAGCCACTGAGATAATTGTGCAGGATCCAGATGCTTCGCAAGTGAAAGAGAATTCATTTGTCTCAGATAGAGAGGGAGGGAGGGGGAAGGCTCTTTGGTGCGTAAGTGTCTGAGACAAGACAGCCACCAGCCACCACAAGCAGAGTGCATCCCAGCCTCCTTCCCACATGGTTCATTTTTGTAGCTGAGGCTTTGAAGCATACGTGAGAGAGTGCGTGGGTTTCTTTTTTCTTTTCAACTTGGTAGCCTTTCCAACCTGTCTCCCGGCCTGTGACATTGTACTGTGGGAAGGTTTCTGACTTTCTCTCTTCATGCTTTTAACCTTTCTCCTCTTGCCTTGGGAAAGGGTGGGGAGGGAGGTGAAGTTAAATTTGCCATTGCTTTGGGGGGGGGGGAACTCAAGCAAAACCTTCAAGTGTGGGGCTCCAGTTATCATTGTGTAAGACATTTAACTTTCCTTTCTTCCCTTTCTATGTTTGTCTGCCTGCCTTGCAGAAAAAAGCAGAAGCGGCTCATAGAATATTGGAAGGGTTGGGACCTCAGGTGGAGTTGGTAAGTCTGACTATACGTTTTACAAATATATATTATGTATATGTCTCTCTCTCCCTCTCTCCCAATTTCCTCTTTCCCTCCTTATGTGTCAGCCTTTGAGTTATGGAGGGCAGCCAAATGTTTGAGAAAGAGGTAGACTCACTCCAGACATCTGTATGATGGTGAGATGTGCAAGGAAACCTCCCTCCTGCTGCCCTGATGCTGGCACAGGAAGCTTAGTAAATCACGTCAGTGGCCTGAAAACACCTGCCCGACAATGGCGCAACATAGAAACCTGCCTTATACTGAGTCAGACTGTTGGCCCATGCAGCCCAGTATTGTCTGCCCTGATTGGCAGTGGCTTCCCAAGGTTTTAGGCAGGGGGTCCTTCTGTGGCCCTTCCTGGAGATGCCAGGGATTGAATCTTAAATCTTCTCCATGCAAACAGGGTGCTGCACCACTGCGCTACGGCCCATCAGCTCAATGTTCAAGGATGATGGAGTCGGAGTCCAGCAATATCTGGAGGGCCAGAGGTTCCCAGTCTGCTGCAGTCATTACAGAAGTGCTAAGTTAATGTAAGAGTAAAAATTCAGGATCTTTCTGAAGTAAAATAAAAAGTCAGAAACATCCCGAATCTTTGCTTTTGGTCTTTGTTGAAATTTAGCTTGGCCAGTGGCTGCAGGAAGCAGCTGGATGTTAATTGCTTGGTGAATTGTGGAAAGGGCTCCTTTTGGTCTTTAGTTGCTGCCTTTCGTGTCCGGTCACAACACCCTGGTTGCTGTCTGTGGTTACTGTACAGCTGTGACAGTGCCATTGAAATGGGTCTTCTTCCTCTTCCTCCTCTTCCTCTTCTTCTGTTTGGAGCAATTCAATTTTTTCAGTTAAGAAATTCTCTCTCCTCCCCCCCCATTGGCCTTTCATTCTTTCAAAATTAAATGTTAATAATGTATTCTGTTCATTTGCTAGTACGTTTCTGTCCCTGAATCTGTATTCACGACCATGGTCACATCCACACTATACATTTAAAGTATTCTTATACCACTTTAACAGTCAAGGTTTTCCCAAAAGAACTCTGGGAGCTGTAGTTTGTTAAGGGCGCTGGAAAGGGTAGCTCTGTGCAGCAGTCTCCTAATAATGATCAGCACCCTTAACAAACTACAGCTCCCAGAATTCTTTTGGGAAAACCTTGACTGTTAAAGTGGTATAAGAATGCTTTAAATGTATAGTGTGGATGTGACCCATTTTTTAAATTTTACAGTAGCTCTAACAGTGGCAGCTCTGTTAATGTAGTATGTTGCCTTGGCAAGTGTCGCATCCGTAGTACTTACACCTGAGGCTTTGTAGATTTTGCAGTTCAAGCGTGGAGCATTGGCACTGCATGTGCAGACTGTCAGTTTGAAAATGTCTATTTTTTGTTTGCTTGTTTTTACTTTAAAGTGCAAGATTCTAGTCCTTAAGGTTGTGGAGATAGGGTTGAAAGTATGTAAGCAGTGTGTTGACAGGGGAGAGGTCCCAGCAAAATTTGCAGTGATTAGACTGAGGGTGGGACTAATGCTCACAATATTGCTCATTGTTCCTCCTCTGACAGCAGGTTAATTTGCAGTCAGGTCCAGAGCTTGGAAGTAATTCGTTACAAGTAACAAATTACTTGTCATTCATTACTTTTTTGAGGAACAAATGGGTAATTCCTTTACATTTTGATTGTAATAGAACTAGGAGTGATTTTATTACTTTTAAGGAGTAATTGTAATGTTTCCAGCATTAGTTTTGGGCATTACTTGGGGGGGGGAAGCAGGAGAAGTCTTCTGCACCTCTGTTTTGTGGATGAAAATCATGTACCTCAAGCTGGGCTTCTGCGCAGCATCGCTCTTCCGTCATGCTCTGTGGGTGGATAGGAGGCAACGAGGGACGAAGTGGAGAGCAAGACAGGGTGGAGTGGAGAAAACAATTGTTTAAAAAAATGGATGGTGGTGGTGAAGAATGGAGGGGAAAAGGAGCCTGAGGGCAAGAACATTGATAAAGAAGGAGAAGGAGGCAGCAGCAGAATGGAGATAAAGAACTGTACTTTACCAGAGCTACAATTCCCAGCACCCTTAACAAATTACGGTTCCCAGGATTCTTTGGTGGTGGTGAAATGCGTTTTAAATGTATAGTGCATATGTAGTCTAAGTTATGGTCCCTCCTTGCAAGTGTTTGAAACAATGTTAAGTCTACGCTTCTCTCTCTGATGACACATTCATACATGTAAGCCATCATTTGAGACTGTAATCACCCAGTGATGTTTATGTGTGGCCCCAGTGTTGAGAAAGCAAAACAGTGAGCCATCCAATGATCAGAGTGAGCTGAGTTCACTCCAACATTTCCTGTTCATAAGATGACTTCATGGGTTGCACACAGCAAAATACCCACTGAAGTATGGCTGTGATTAATTTCCATACGACACTTTGCCTGGGTAAATGCACCACATCTGACACATCTGACTGCAATATGAGAAAGTTCAGAAGGTAAACGGGGAGATAAAGGGTTGAAAGGAAGCCCATTGAAATGAATGGGACTACGTCCGTTAACTTAAATGGGTCTACTCTGAATAGGACTAGCATTAAAACAACTCACACCTCCAATATGCTCCATTGAGAGGACACTTTATGGCTTATGAGTTGTATTCAACTAAGTCCTACTTGGAGTAAACCCATTTAAATTAATGAACCTAAGTCAGTCATGTGTATTAACTCCAGTGGATCTACTCTGATTAGGACTAGCTGTGAATGCCACCCTATGAACCTGCCATCCTCAGCCCAACCTTCCCCAGCCTGGTGCCCTCCAGGTGTTATTGGACTACAACTCCCATCTGCACCAGCCAGCATGGTCAGTGGCCAGGTATGATGGGAATTGTAGTCCATCACCAGTTTGGGGAAAGCTGCCTTAGTCCATCTGGCCTAGTATAGCTTATTCTGACCTACCAGCAGGTCTTCCAAGGTATCAATCAGACAAATCTTTTCTTAGCCCCGTCTCCCGAGATCTTTTTAACTGGAGACAGCAGGGATTGAACCAGAAACCTTTTGTGGCCTGTTGCTGAGCTATACGCCTTTTGACCTTCTAACTATAGCTTTCAAGGTCCTCTATTCCTATAGGATTCTCAGCAATGGGTCAGGAGTTAAAGGTGGCAACACCAGCGATGTCACCATTGTTGTTGTTATTTAGATTTTGTGGCCTTTTTATGTATGTTTCCACTGAGCTGCACTGGATCAGGTTCCCCGTGGTTCCAAAAGTGCAACTACTGTGTGTGCATATGTGTGAGAATGAGGAACAAAGCTTACACCAGGCCAGTCTTATTTGGCCTTGTTTTGCCCAGTATTGTCTAGTGCAGCCTTTGCCAACATGGTGCCCTCCAGATGTTTTGGGCCACAACTCCTGTCAGCCTCAGCCGGCACAGTTGTAGTCCAAAACTTACAATCTAAATCAGGGACTGGTTGTGGCTCTCCAGAGTCTCAGGCAAAGGAGGGTCTTTTCCATCACCTGCTACCTGATCCTTCTTACTGGAGATGCCAGGGGGTCGAACCCGGAACCTTCTCCATGTGAAGTATATGCTCTGCGCTAAGTACCATCCCTCCCCAGATATGACACGTAAGATGAGCATCTGATTGGAACCACATAGGAAGTTGCCTTAAACCAAGCCAGACCATTGGTCCATCTACCTGAGTACTATTTACACAGACTGGCAGCACCTCCCCAGATGGGGAACAATCCCGGCCAGGGATTGAACCTGGGACCTCCTAACTGCAAAGGAGATGCTTTCCCACTGAGCTGCAATCATCACCAAGGGTCCTCACTGTCTTCTTCAGCAGGATGCTGATCAGTTAGGAAGGACTCGCCCAGTTAGATCCATCCACGTAGTTGTAGAATCCATGATCTCTTTCTCTCAGGTGTCTACTCCTTCACTCTCTGCCCCTCCACCACAGCCATGGGGAAGGGGCTGCTACACAACTTGGGTTAGTGCAGAAAAGGGTCTTGTGTACAAAGTAGTAAGGGGATGGGAGGAGATAACGTGAGGGTGGAGGCATAGAGAGAAATATGGCATCCTTGTCCTTCTAACTGTGGAGCTGATGTCCTCCTAAAGTATTTTTAAAATGGGCCCCATATTTCAGCAGTCTCAAGGGCCTGGAAAGATTTAATAATTTTGCAGTATAGGACTGTGGTCCTGACCTTTTGTTGTTATTGATGATGATAATTTGATTTCTTACCCGCACTTCACTATTAAGTCACAGGGCGGGTTACAACTATATAAAAATACAAGACTGAAATCAATTAAACTAATTCACAATCTGAAGAACAGGGGAGGCCCTCATCTATGGACATCTATCCTTTTGCATTTGAATTAAAATGATTAATCAAGGTCTTTCCAGATTAAAGGATCTGTGGAGCCCCTGCTGATTTCTTGTGCATGTGCCCCATCTCACTCACTCCAGCAGCAAGAGCTTCTGCAGAAAGGGAGTCTCCCATCACTGCAACCCATACAACCACACACACCCTCCTTGTTTATAGAAAGCATGCATGTCCAGACAGACAGACCTTCCCTCTGACTTGCTATTTTTCTGTGCCCAAGGAGGAGTGGGGTTTTTTTTAATGCATGGGGATTATTCAAACTGTAATCCTACCTGTGTTGTAAAGTGGTACTGTGCAGGAGAACCTGGCCTTTAAGCTGCCCACCTTTCACCAAACTCGTTTCCAAACTTTCACCCTGAAACCTTTTGAGGAAATCCCCTGTGTGGATAGCTCTCTAGCTTGTGCTCATCTTTACTTAAACAGCAGGCAGGGAGAATTTATTGCGCTGACCCCATAAAACATGGGACATTTCAGCTTCCTAACTCATGACTGATATTAAACTTTGAAGGCCCGGACTACATTGCTCATCTGGAAATGGCCCAAGTATGGCCATAATTATAATGAGTGATTCATAAGCTAAGTGTTAGTCATGTCTGAGGAGGCCTGGCTGTGGATTTGAGGTAGTTACTTACAGTGGGCTTGGGGGTGCATTCTTCCTTCTCTTTAAGTGAAAAGGGCCAGTGTGGTCATAGATGAACAGGAACTTGCAGCAAGAAGGGCTTGTGGCTGCATACACACCATAATTTAAAGCACATGCAAGGCATATTTCTCTTCCCCCCCCCAAAAAAAAGAATCCTGGGAAATGTAGTTTTCCTCTCATAGAGATACAATTCCCACCATCCTTAACGAACTACAGTGCCCAGGATATTCTGTCTGTCGTGTGTGTGTGTGTGTGTGTGTGTGTGAGAGAGAGAGAGAGAGAGAGAAGAGAGAGAGAGAGAGAGAGAGTGCGCGCTTTGAGTATGCGTTAAATTTTTGTCTGTACACAGTTGTAGTCTCACTCATGCTTTGGCCATGGGTTGGTCTGGGCTTTAATTTTTTAAAAAAAATGTAAGTAGCCACCTTACAATGAATCAGAATGCTGGTTCATCTCCTTTAAAGGTAAAGGTGTCCCCGCACTTATAGTGCGAGTCGTTTCCGACTCTTAGGGTGACGTCTTGCGACGTTTACTAGGCAGACCGTATACATGGGGTGGGATTGCCAGTTCCGTCCCCGGCCTTTCTTTACGCCCCAGCATATGCCGGGTACTCATTTTACCGTCCACGGATGGATGGAAGGCTGACTGGACCTCGACCCCTTTTACCGGAGATTCGACTTCCTCCTTCCGTTGGAATCGAACTCCGGCCGTGAGCAGAGCTTCGGCTGCGTTACCACCGCTTACCACTCTGCGCCACGGAGGATCTTCATCTCCTTTAGTAATGCCTATTTTGACAACTCTCCAGTAATCTTTCCGCAGGTGGTTGTTAATATTTTCAAGTGGCGATGCCAGGATTGAATCTACAATCTTTATACCTGCGAAGTATCTTTGTGGGGATATGTGGTGAGGAGACAGTGCTCTCTTTCTGTCTCCCTGTCTTAAATCCCACACTGGAGAACTTTACTGTACATGTCAGTGTGCTCCACAGGCTCTGAATTCTGTTGCAGATACATGGAAGGAGTTCAGATTTCTGTTGACTGCGTGTTGAAAATACCACAAGATTATTGGTTTTGCTGCAACAGACTAACATGGCTGCCCCTCTAGAAATTAGGGAAAGAGATCCAGAATATATACGTGTTTGTGTGTGTGCGTGTGTGTTTAAAGTGATTTTACTGTATTTGTCGTCCTCCTAGGTTGTAACTCATGATTTCCCAATAAAGTTTTCTTCTCAGTTTTATTGTTGTTTCCTATCTGAAAACTAAAACAGCGAGAGAGAAGAGGGAAAAACACTAACAATGGGCGAGAGGTCACCCAAGTTCTTCTGCAGTATTATTACAAAGTAACTAAATTAATTTCCTGGACATCTGAGGGACATCTGGAATAAAATGGATCTGCTCTATAGATTGATCCACTCTCCCCTTGGGCTGTGCCATGCAGTGATTATATTTTGTCCCAGGTGAAAGAGAGCCCTGCCTTCTGGAGCCTTTAATTGCTTGGTCATTTGCCCACTCTGACAACCCCAAACCATAGTCCATTTCTGAAACATACTTGCTTTTTTGGATTTTATACACTGTCCATTCATCCATATCAATTGAGTGCTTCATAATTCAAAATCAATAGTCAGTACAAATAACAGCAATTAACATCAATTAACAACCAAGACAGCCAATGAAGGGATTTTGCTTTTGGCTTGGAAGGTCAAAAGAGCTAGACACCCTGATCCTATGTATATTTACTTGGAGACAAATTCTAAGGTGAGAGTGTGTAGGATTGCAACTGAAGGGTTGAAGCCAGCTAAGTTCTACTCAGAGTAGACCCAATTAAATTAATGTATTTTAAGTCATTAACTTCAATGGGTCTATTCTGAGTAGGACTAGCATTGGATGCCATCCTGTGTGGTTTCAGGTTAGGTGTTCTGCTACATCCTTGGCCTGATGCTTAGGTGTTTATTGGTTGATTGAACATAGTAGCTGCTGTATCCCTTGGTGCATCATCATGATCATCGTCATTGTCATCATGTAGATTTGTTAGCAGCTTGTTATCTAAAAGGTCTCCAAGTGACTTAAAACACATTTTGAAACATTAATATAAATGCATTATACCATCAAAACAAATCCAGTTCAGAAGTGCCTGCTTTCACTAGCAGAAACTCTCCAGCCTTCCTGCTTCCTAAGAGGATTTTTTTAACTGGAGATGCGGGGGCATTTTATTTATTTATTGGTTGATTTATATACCACTGATGTGCCCAAGTGACTTCTAAGCAGTTTACAACATAAAATCAATTACAAAATACATACATGATTAAAATAACCAATTACAATTCAATCAGAAGATTAAAACATCCTCAATTAAAATACACAATATACAGTAGGACCCCGCTTTTCGGCGTTCCTCTAATACAGCACCAGCAGGGTGATGAGTTGGAGGGGGGGCTGTAGCGTGCTACAGCTGATCTCCTGTTCTGGCGCGATCAGACTCCCGCGCTCGAGTTGATCACGCAATCAGCGGGTTAGGTTCCAGGCCCCCACTTTTTGGTGGGGGTCTGGAAGCTAACCTGCCATATGAGTGGGGCTCTACTGCATAGTTAAAAATGGCAATGAAAATGGTTAAAAAACCCCAGTCAAACCAGTTAATAAAACCAGAAGTTTAAGTGCAGGGCAGCATGAGAAAGCTTATGGCGGTTGTTCTGTCCTTTGCATGTGTACCTCCAACCCCACCCCACTCCGGTGCTCTGTGTTGCAGGTGTGCAACTTTCACATTTTCTTCCACAATAAAGTGAATAACAGCCTGCTTCCCCCTGCCCCCTCCGGGTTTGCTACACTCCGCTGTGTTGGACACGGGCTTCAGAGGAATTACCTTGCAAATTGCTTGTTTAAACAGCGTATTCTTAGCTCTGTGGTGACTCAGGCAGGCAGCACCTTGGGGAGGAAAAGGAGAGAAGGACAATGAGAAGAAGTATAGCAGGTGATGGTGGTGGAAAGCTGTGAAGGGCAGTGGTGCTAGTCGGCCCTTGGCACTGACGCTTGGAATTGTAGGGACATGGCATCCTTCAGCTCCCTAGGAGCCAGAAGCTCATAAGCGATGTTGGCTGCCTTACAATCAGGACACCTCAATTATAAAATGCAAGCCCTTGTTGTGATTTACACCTCACATTTTTGTTTTCATTTCAGCCCCTCTACAACCAGCCTTCAGACACAAGGCAATACCATGAGAACATTAAAATGTAAGTATGTGGCAATAAAATCTCCTCTTCTATTGCTTTCTCTCCGCCACCCCCATCTCACCTTTCTTTCAAATGCCAGCACACAAGTGAGGCGAAAGCAGGGGGAAAATGAGATCCTTGTCTTTTCTGTCTCGGATCTCCTTCTCCCCTGCAGAGACGGAAAAGGAGGAGAGAAGACATCTTTCCTCTTCTCCCTCCAGTTGTGTTTCCTACTTTTGAGGCTTGAAGCAACAAAATGTCTTAAGCAGTTCATCATTCAGAGTCAACAGAGAGAGTTATCAGGGATGGATATGTACTGGTTTCTTGCTGTGGGGTGTGTGTGTGAGGGAAGGAGACAGTTGTTGGGAATTGGAAAAGGAGGAGATGAGAAAGGAGCTGGAGAAGTGTGTGTGTGTGTGATGCAAAGTACAAAGAAGTGTGTGATGCAAAGGACAAAGATGGCACCTTCCATGTACAGAAGTTAACTGGACTGATAGTTGGATTTTATTTCAACATTGGTGATAGAGCATCACCCTCCACCATAGCTGAGGGCAGCAGGCTGGCATAGGGGCTGCAGGGCAGGCTGTGTGGCACAGCAGATCTGTCCTCCTGCACCTCACTGCCACTCCCACCTTCCAGCATCTGCCACCTGAGGCTACTGCCTCACTTTTCCTAATGGTAGGGCTGGCCCTTTTTTGACTATAATGCTCTGTGGACTGAGTTTCATTTATTATTGTGGGGAATTTTCTGTTCTGCACATTGTATTGTTATTAGCTCTGTGTTGGGTTGGCTGGCTGAGTCTTGAGCTGTGCCTTCGAAGGACAGACAATTGTGTGGGTGGGTTGGCCGCTGACATTCAAGCAGCAGTGGGCAGAGGAAGTTGGGTCTGCCTTGAGGGGAGAGAAGGGTTAGCCGTCCGATGAAGGCTGTTCCTTTGTCTGGCCCTTCCTCCCTCTAGCCTGGGGCATCCTAGAAGGCATGCTGGCAACCCTCTTAATCTGCAGATGCTGCTGGTTAATGCTGTGACAGCTAATAATAATATTGTAGCTATCCAGGATTTGATCCTGGATGAACGAGGCCAATCCGGCATGTACCGCAGAAATCTGGTTGTATGAAGTGGGAGAGGTTAGCATCTCCCAGTGTGGTCCTTCGTGTTTCAAAGTCCAGCAGCAACCAAGACGTGAGAGGCAGGGCTGTGGAATGAGCCTGTCCTCCTGTCCAGGTCTCATAGTTTCCAGGTTTTGAGTGTCTGTCCTTAAGGCAGGGGTGTGTGAGACGGGATTTGGATTCTCTTGGTCTACTGCCTACCATGCTGCCTAGCAGTCTCCCGGCCTGAGGTGATTGGGGTGATACCTGGCATGGCAATGGAAACCCTCACTTTGTTTATTTCTGACATTTATATCCTGCATTTCTTCCATCATGAATTTGAAGGTTAAATGTGGTTCCCAGGTGCTCACCCACCCAAGCACTGACTGGACCCTGACCTGCTTAGCTTTAGCAGGATGGTGACCCTATGTGCCTTATCCTGCGACCCTCAAGTTATTCGTGCTGAGGGACTCAATGTCCATGCCTCTCCCCTTCCTAACTCCACCCCTGGTAGGTGCAGCTCAGTATTTAATGGCCATTTTCCACAATCTTTGCGCGTTTTCTTGAGGTTCGCTTCCCTGGATAGCTTAAATATGGTTCTTGTCAGGTGCAGGTACCTGCAGAAACACGCACATGGAGGAAATGTATCATCTCTGTGATCTACTTTTAAGGGCCATCCATTGCCTGCTCAGCCATAAAGCAGCAAGGGGAGAGAACGTAATGCTGTCACTCTCATGGGACCTGTGGCATGTTCCTGGAGTGATCCAAGAGGTGGGAGAGAAGGAGGTCTGGGATCCTGGGGAGTGGCCCAGTAGGTTGCAGCAGGAGGGGGCTGAAACAGGAGAAGGCTTGAGCACTTTTTACAGTGCCAGATCCACCCTTGTAGTTCCAGTTACAACTAAAGAAATTCTGTCTGACAAGGAGCCGGCCCTTGTCCCTCTTCTCAGTCTTCCCTCGTTGCCCAAACTGCCACCACTTGCCTTTCCTCTTGAGGAGGGATCAGAGACTCAAGCAGAGGTGATGTCCGAGGAGCATCTTGATGAAGTACTGCTGCCGCTGTTGCCAAGGATGCTCTGGCACCAGCACTCACAGATGGTGACAGCTTTCAGCCTGTTCATAGGAGTGCCAGATTGCTAGCCCAGTCCCATTCAGAGAAACTCTTGCCATGCAAATAGAACACCCATCCCGAGCCTATTTAACATGTTTCAAGGGGTGTGTCTAATTGCTGTGACAACTTCTTGGCTTGAGTAGTCATGCCTAGTTATGCTACATAAAGTTGCAGAGTTCTGTGTAATCTGTAAACTGAACTACAAAATGCTCTAAGCTGAGATTTCAAATTAAATGTAATGGAGAAAAACACACTAGTAAGTCTGAGTCAGAATCCAATGGAGTTGGCCAGGACTGTCACCCTAAGAATAGCCATTGCAGGCTTATAATGCTGCTTGGAGGCTGTCAGCCCAAGCCAGTGTGTGGAGAGATAAAATCAGAACTGACTGCTGGGTTGGCACTTGTGATCCTGGGCAGCTGAATAGCAAACTAGAGGGGAACGAACTAGACAGGTCAGATCATTGGTCCATCTAGCCCAGTATTGTCTTACCCTGCTGGCAGCAGCTTTCCAGGATATTGCCAACCAGCCCTAACTAGAAATGCTAGGGACTGGGACCGGGACCTTCTGCAAGGAAAGCAGATATTCTAGCACTGAGCTAAGGACATAGATGGACTGAGCAACAGCGCTGAAGGCTTGCTTCATGACCCTCTGACTGTTAGAAGCCGTAGCCTCCTTCTGCCCACCCATCTTTGGCTTCCGAAGTCTCACTTCCTGTTCTTTCTTAAGCTTTTCTCCACAACTAATAAGAACTAGGAACTTTTTTTATGAAATGAAAGAAAACATAAGGTTGCAGCCAACTAAATTTTACTCAGAGTAGACCCATTAAAACTACTATATCTGCGTTAGTCATGCCTTCAATTTTAGTGGGTCTGCTCTGAGTAAGACTAAGGTTGGATACAGCCCATGGATTCTTGGTATGCTGAAGCCTGTACCAGCTATGATATGACCTGCTTATGGATTTAATGACACTTGTTTGTTTACGTTTGTTTAGAGAGCTTACAGCCAACTTGCCCATGCAATACTTCCCAAGGTAGAGAACAGAAATGTAAAACCCATAAAGGACAACCCTCTCCCCAAACAAAACTGTGAGAGAAAATGACATGCAGAAATTTTGTGAGAGGCCAGTAGTACTCCCCTCCCGCCAAAAAATACACATTAAAAACAGACATAAGAGCCCTGCTGGATCAGAACAAAGGTCCATCTAGTCCAGGATCCTGTTTTTCACAATAGCCAAGCAGATGTCTCAGAAGGAAGCACATGCAGTGACTGATATTCAGAGATATACTGCCTCTCAGTATGGAAGTGCTATCTAGCAATCATGACTAATAGCCATTGACAGGCTAATCCAGCTCCATGAATTTGTCTCATTCCCTTTTAAAGCCCCCTATGTCTAGGTCTGTCTCCATACCATGCAGTAGCAATTTTCATAAACTGTCCTATTTAAACGGGCCAAGCTCCTGAATCTGATGCACCTGTCCCGTCCTAGCTTGGCTTCAGGCACCCGGGGTAGGCTGGGTTGAAGCAGAAGCATTTGCTGGAAGGATGGGCCACATCCAGAAGGGCAAAGTCAAGTTCGGTAGGTTGAAGTCATGGTAGGCTATGGTGGATCACAACTGGCGAGGCAAAGCACAGTCCATGAGGACCCTGGACAGGCCACTGTCACACATGCTGGCTGGAAACCACCTACAGTGAGCTGTCGTCTCAGCAGTGTTCTGTGGCCTTCTGCAGGCTGCCTGGTCTGGACTTGCTGTTAACACGTGTGAGCAGCAGTCAGTTTTTTAAAGACTACATCATGGAAGTGGTGAGGACTTTATCAAGGAGTGCCTTTTGGGTCTGAGGAGTCCAATAAAGCCATGTCCTTTGGCCTGAAGAGTCCCACAGTGGGGGATACTTAGATCTGCCATGGTCACCCTGGTTGATGACATTTGTCAGGAGAGGGGTGGGGAATGCGACCTTGCTCGATTTCCTTGATCTCTCAGCGGCTTTTGATACTGTTGACCATGGTGTCCTTCTGGAACGTCTCGAGGAGGTGGGGGTTGGGGGCACTGTCTTTCAGTGGTTCCTCTCATACCTCCAGGGCTGCTAAAAGTAGTTATGGGAGGCTACATGGGAATTATCCTGTGGTGCTCTGGTGATAGCATCTTGCCCCCCATGCTATTTAACATCTATATGAAGCCACTGGGAGCTGTCATCAGGAGATTTGGAGTGAGGTGCCATCAATATGCAGATGACACCCAGCTCTACCTCTCTATTCCATCTGAATCAGGAAAGGCAGTTGAAGTGTTGAACTGGTGCTTGGTGCTTGGAGGTAGTGATGGACTGGATGTGGGCCAGTATATTAAGGCTGAATCATGAAAAGACAGAGGTGTTATGTGTCTAGAGTTCTCATGTCCAGAAGGTGGGAAGACAGCCTGTTCTGGATGGGGTTGCCCTTTCCTTGAAGGAGCAGGTCTGCAGCTGGCAGTACTCCTGGATCCAACACTGTCACTGGAGGTTCAGGTGGCCTCAGTGGCTAGGAGTGCCTTTTTCCAGCTCTAGCAGGTTTGCCAGCTTCAGCCCCTTTTGGACAGAGATGACTTTGCCACAGTGCTCCATAATCTGGTAATTTCCAGACTGGAATGCGCTTTACGTGGGGCTGCCCTTGAAGACGACTCAGAAACTTTAACTGGTCCAAAATGCAGCGGCCAGATTACTGGCTGGGGTTCCCTTTAGAACTCATCTAACCCCTGTTTTAAAACAGCTGCATTGGTTGCCAGTTCATTTCTGGGCTCAGTTTAAGGTGTTCACGTTAGTGTTTAAAACCCTAAATGACCAAATATCTGAAAGACCACCTCCTCCCATACAGACCCTCTGAGGCCCTTTTAGTAGTTCCACCACCCTCAGAAGTTTGGGTGGTGGTGGCCCAGGAGAGGGCATTCTCTGTGGCAGCCCCATAGCTGTGGAACTCCCTCCCCACCAAGGTGCGTCTAGCAACTTCATTGTACAACTTCGGGCAAATGCTGAAGATGCACCTCTTTACCTTGGCCTTCAACACCAGACATGTATATTTTTAGGACTTACCCTTTTTTCTGTGATGTTGTTTGGATTGGTTTTAACTGTTTTTATCTTTTTAAATTGTTGTAACCAGTCCTAGGACCTTTGGGTGAAGGGAGGGTAATGATGATGATGATGGCTCCAGGCAATGCCTCCTGAGTCTTTCTCTGAGCCAGAGGGGAAACTGAGGCCAGAGAACATGATAGCACTTTGGCAGGCACCTGATCCCACAACTTGAGGGCAGCTAGAGAGAACAACTACTCTGCAGAGGCCACCAACCTTATGGCACCATTGAAAGGGCTTTTGTAGTAGTAGTTGTTGTTATGTGCATTGGTATCACCTTTGCTTTAAAGATGTTTATAACAGGGCGTAGTGAGCCTGGGTATCTATAGTTTAGCAATCTGTTTAAGGATTGCAAACTGGCGATAGATTTCATTTCAGTTTTCTTTATATGTGATGCCCAGGATCCTGAGGATGAGAAGGTAATACCAAGATAGCAGTAAGATTTTACCTGCTCTAACTCTTCGGAGTTAATAAACCATCTATGAGATTTCCTCTTTCTACCAAAGACTACTACTTTAGATTTATTGTTATTAACAACCAGGTTGTTTTCTGTGCAGTAGGAGCTAAACTGTCTTAGCAGTCATCTCAGGCCAACTTGGGATGTTGAAAGGAGGATCATATCATCTACATATAATAATATATTTACTGCTCTGTTTAAGATGTTGGGCATATGGTAATTCTGATTTTTGAGCGGAACAACAATATCATTAATATAAAAATTAAAAAGGAACGGTGCTAAAATACAACCTTGGCGTGCACCTTGATCTTGTCTGTCAGGACCAAAGTTGAGCCTGTTCTGACCTTCAAGTAAGTTTCTGCATAAAGTGCTTTCATTCGGAATAAGAGTCTCCTGTTTATATTTGTGTTTGACAGCTTTTCTCATAGACATCGTCTATTTATGGAGTCAAAAGCTGCGCTTAAATTGATAAAAGCTGCAAAAAGCTGTCCACCCTTTGTGGAATACTTAGTTATCAAAGGGAGTAATATATAGCCGTTATCCAAGGTAGATCGGCCTTTCCTGAAACCAGCGTGTTCTTCGGCTAAGATAGAATTTTCTTCCGCCCAGTCCTCTACTTTGTGCAAGAGGTGCTTTGCATAAATTTTGGCTGGGATATTAATCAGACTAATTGGTCTGTAGTTTCTAGGATCCTGCCCCTTACTTTTCTTAAATATTGGAACTACTATACTAAGATTCCAGCCTTTTGGGATTATTATTTATTCTTATTATCTTTATTTATACCCCACAATTTTTCCAAAACTGGAACTCAGGGATGCAGCCTGTCTTCTTTATATGGGTGAATAGCCCTGCCAATAATGAGGCCCACCAGTCAGCATCGCTTTTAAACAATTCTGGGGGCAGAAAGTCGTCACCTGGGGCCTTATTGGTCTTCGTTGTCTGTATAAGAGATTTAATCTCAAATGCAGTTACAGGTGACCATAAAGGAAGGGAGGTGATCTCCAATGCCCACAGAGAACTACTAACTGTCCTTATATCTTCTTCTTCTTCTCTAAATAAGTTTGAATAGAACCTTTCCCAAATTAGGGCTGGAATGGGAATATCAAGTGTAAATTTTGTTTCTCTGAGTCTGCCAGAGACCAAATGCCCAGAAGTAGGCAGAATTTGACCCTGTTGCTGCCAGTTTGAGGTCAGCCCAGAAAAGTTTCTGAAACTGTGATTTCTTAATTGAGATTAATTTTTTATAATCACTTCTAAGTTTTAACATGATATTCTGTATCTCGGGATCAAATGAGGCATGTGCTTTCCGTGTCTGTCTTCTCAATTTCCTTCTCATTACTCTACACTCTGTGTCAAACCATAAAGACTTTAATTCATTTGGGCTCGTATCAGTTTTTAGAAAAGGTCTCAAATTATTACATATCTCCTGGTACGCTTCCAGTACTGCATTAATATTGGCATCAGGGGTTAAAATTATATTACCAAGTACTCTGCCCTTAATTGAGTTCTGGAAGTGTTTAAGTTTGCTCACATTTACCTTTTGCCATTTCAATCTCCTTTCCCCCTGAACCTCAAGTTGCTGTGATAACCATTGATCTGAGTAGGTCACCATCCTCATATCAGATTCAACGGCTATCTTCACTGTTATGGGTTGATGATCACTATCCTCCCTAGGATTTACTATTACACCCGAGAACAAGTGAACTTTCCCTCTGGAGACACAGATATAATCAAGCACACTGCCTGCACATGCAGAGAAATGAGTAAAAAGGTACGGAATGTTAGGATTATTGCTGCCTACTATCCGTAATCCAAACATATATGTTATCCTAAACAGATTTACACCAGCTTTGTTTATCTTCTTATCTTTTTTTTTTTTTTCAATAATTTTTATTCAGATTTTCATAAAACATACAAGACAAAATCATAAAACATTCAAAGACAAAAAACAAAATCAAAAATAGTTAAACAAAAAGAAAAAAAGAAAAAAAAAAACAAAAATAAAAAATAAAGAGTAAAATATTGACTTCCCATTTGTCAAAGATCAAATCAGTTATAAGTCTATAATATATAACAATCCTGTCTCTTAAGTCATATTATAAAATCACTTTCCTCCAGTAGTTATCTTACTTAATCATCAAATCTCATATACATTACTTTATTCTTTCCACAAAAAGTCAAAGAGAGGTTTCAATTCTTTAAGAAATATATCTATCAATTTTTTTTTTCCAGATAAGCATATCGATTAATCCATCTCATTACTAATTATGATAATCTTATTGTCATAACCATAGTCAAAATAAACATTTCAATTAATCCATCACATCAGAATCTGTTAGGTTCAGTAATTTCAGTAGCCATTGTTCTATTATCTCTATTGGTTCCATTTTCCGTCTTCCATCTTCAGTAGTCTTGTTAAGTCCAGTAATTTCAATATCCAATCTTCCATTATCAGTATTCCATAATAATCTTGCTGTCAAAGCCATAGTCATATAGTAAGAGTCTGATGGGAATTACCTCTATCCCAAATATTTTCTTGCCATCCATTCTGAATAGGTTGCTGAAATACTGCTGTAAAATCATATCTCTGTTCTTTTTTTCAAAATACACTGGGTCATCTCTTAAAAGTTTTTCCATTGTCACATGGCTGCAGTTAATTCCATAGATTTTCTCTATATTGGGCTCCATCACATCATTCCAGTCCAGAAGATTATCCATGCCATTGATAACTTTATCTCTAGAATCTTCATTAATTTCTTCAGAGATAACATTGAGTTCCAAACAATAGATTTTATTTCTAAAGTCCATAGACTCCAAATCTTGTTCCTGTTCCACGTTTATTCCAATCTCCGGGATCTCCTCTCTCACAGGGACCCCTGTTCCAGTCTCCAGGGTCACCTCTCTCACAGGGACCCCTGTTCCAATCTCCGGGGTCTCCTCTCTCACAGGGACCCCTTCCAGGGTCACCTCTCTCACAGGGACCCTTATATCTTTAATCTCCTGCTTCATTTTACTCAATTCAATTTTCATTATCTCAATCTCATCCATTATTTTCTGAAACATAGTTATTTCCAGATTCTCAGCCACTTTCTTAATTGCCATTTTAAAAGAAAAATATAGGAAAACCACTTCTTATTTCAGCAACAATTGGGTTAATACTCCAAACTTGGTGACATCACAGTATAAACAGAGCAGACAGCCTTATCTCTCCATAGTTAAGTAAACAAAATGCAGTTCCCAGGAACGAAACAATTAATGGCAATCGTCAAGAAACAGATTCGTCAAAATAAAATAGACCAAAAAGAGAGTAGTCTCAAAACAGTATAATATTTTCCAAAATAAAAATCTGGAATAGAAATCCCTCTTCTGTGTATATCTTTAGAATGCAAATCCAGGACAGCTTTTTGCAACAAAAACAGAGATAAGCTATTAATTAGTGCGTAGCAGAGAGAAGTTATGGCTCCCCAGTGAGATGTCAAAAACCGATCAATCTGGCAAATCTCTTTTAAACAGCAACAATTTAAGTCAAGTAAAAGAAAAATATAGAAAGAAGGGTGCTTGCCTGTTAGTGCGTTCTCTCTTAGAAGATAAGATGAACGTTCGCTTTAACAGATAGAGCTTGCTGTTGAAAATCCGTCCCACCTCCGTCGGCTGGACCTCGTCCCATAAATTAATGAGATCTGGTCGTCCCAACAAAAATAGGCTTTGAGGTTAATCTCTTCGTTTCTCCCTACCCGGGAGAAGTTTAATCAGTCAAAAAAAAAGAAAAAACTGACTGATATATCTGAATAAGCTTCTTTTGAGGCAGGAGCCCGTCTCAAAAGCAGGCACAGGCTAAGTCACCCTTCCCGGAATCCTTCCTTGGATTTCCAGTAATTCAAATCTACCGAGTCTGTTAGATCATCTTCCGAAAGTCCACACTGCTCAGCCACCTTTATCAGAGATGGGCCTATTCTGGCATTAAAATCCCTCAGTAGTATAAGCAGGGCATTTGGAAACCTAGTGCCCAGCTCCTCTTAGTTGTTCAAGGTGCACCCAAACATCAGGCAAAGAATATTGAGAGGTAGTTGGGGGTATATAAACATTTACCAGGATAAGCATCATACCTTGAACCACGAATTTTACCACCAAAGAATTGGTAGTCAGGGCTGCTGTACCAACCAATTCTCCCCTCCATCTCAGCTCTTCCTTAACCAAAATGGCTAAAGCGCCTATAGCTCTGCCTCTATCTTTTATTTTCTGTGCTGAGTTAACCCATGACGTAAATCCTGGTAACACTAACTCATCCTTTGCCGTGAGCCAAGTTTCTTGTGGTGCTATCATTGGATACTTAGATAAACACTCGATAATATCATTGTCCTTCCACCCAGCTATATTCCAAGACACGATACCTACAAGCCTGTCAGCGTGATCATAGTTTCCTGTTTTTGACTTCTTTGGGGATCCAGCTGCCACTTTCAATGGGTCTGGCAAACCTATGACCTGCTGTTTATGATGTCAATTTGTACCCTCCAGAATTTTGCTCTGCTTCCCCCAATTTTCCAGATCCTGCTCCAGATACTCAATTTCATCGAATTGTGGGCGCATCCTGCTGACATTAGAGATCACAGGGCACACAGATTTTGCTGGGTAGGGATTCCTATAGACTGATTTTTCTGTAGATCCCAGTTCCCTATCTTCCAGATATCTCACATCAAGCCACATAGAAGGCTTTAAAATCAAAGAGTCTGCGTCTAATGTTTTAGGGGCTATGCCGCTCCCTGTCGTGTCCAGGACTGGACTCAGTAACCAGACCAGGTTGTGAAAGCAATTCAGTCTTTATTAGAGTAATATCCAAACAGAGGCTGCGCCTTCTCATGAAGGAACACAATACACGTGTCCAGCGACATGCAAGAGAGTTGACAGAACAAAGGAATTCCCGCCCCCCCTTATCCTTATTAAGGCGGTTTTCTGGCGCGAATTCTCTCACTCCGCCTTAGGGTGCTTTCTTCCCCGCCCCTCCTCTCTCTTCCCCTGACTCGTTTTAGTTTTCTCCGGGTTCACGGTGATGGAGGAAGTTCTGCCTCCTCCCCTTCTGAAGATTCTACCTCTGGTATTGGGGAAAGAGGGGGGTGAACGTCATGCCCATCAGGCGGGCTTTTCTCTGGCTGATGAGGGAGTTGAAGTCCCCCTCCTTCTTGTTCTAACTGCTCTGGCTCGGGAAGGGGGGTGAGCATGGGAAATTCCTGAGCAGAGTCTGTATCTGTGTCTGCTGGAGTTTCAAGGCCCCCCTCCCCCTCTTCACACAACTCTGGGAAAATGATCTCCTCATCGTCTGAAGTGCCAGGGTCCCAATCCTGCATCCTGACACCTTCAGACTATGCTTAGGGCATGGTCCAATAGGCCTATCAGCATTAGAGCCACTCTGGGAAAACCCAGGCTTAATTTCACTTTGTATGGAGCCGATATTTCCCCTTGTGCAAAGTTCTACCATTGTAGTTAGTAACCCATTACACTCTGCCAGAAAATATTTGATTAAACCTAGGTCCTTGAGCATGTCATTTGTCCGTTTTTCAATTTCAAACAGCTGCTCGATTGTTAGTTGTTCCGCCTCATATTTTAGGTTAGTCAATTCTTGGATGTTACAGTTCCCGTTTTGGGGTGGGAGGAGTGGGCACCTTGCCATTTCATCTATCTGTTTGACCATTGACTCATCTAAAGCGGATTGTGCCTCTTGTTCTCCCACCCAAGAGGTACTCTCAGCGAGAGCCAACTCGGGTGCTAGGTCCCTAGTCCCATCCGGTACTGCATCCCCGAAGACAGCACATCTAGGGTCAATCGACCAGTCTAGAACAGAGTTTGACAAGGAATTGTTTGCAACTTCATCCTCTATTTTTGGAGTGAAGAATTGTGAAATTTTTGCTTGGCATTTCTGTTTCTGCCTCTCAGATGGCACTTCAGTTGTGAGTCCCAGGTTTTCATATCCTTGCCTGGTATAAACCATTTCCTGGGCACGTTCCTCACCTCCACTCCAACTATGGCTACTGCCACTCATTCTCTCTGTCTGCTCTCTTCTCAGTTTCAGGGCACTCCCAGAGGAAGTGAAGAGGTACCACAAATATGATTGAGAGAGCAGTTCAATGTTGGAAGAGCCTCCTGATGTATTCTTCCTCCTCAGCTGTAATCAGCAGTTAAGGGGTGGTGACGCAGAGACCCAAAGGCCCGCTTCCACTTGCTGTGTCTGCTGCCACTTCTCTCCTTTTATCCTGGAGTTGCTCCCAAAGGGAGTCAAGGCTACCAGTTCCCAGAA
Source organism: Rhineura floridana (assembly GCF_030035675.1). Classification (NCBI taxonomy): domain Eukaryota; kingdom Metazoa; phylum Chordata; class Lepidosauria; order Squamata; family Rhineuridae; genus Rhineura; species Rhineura floridana. The sequence continues at coordinate 9,708,169 of NC_084498.1, read as the reverse complement.
ACAGAGTAAACCAAACTGTCGGCGTTGGTGGGTCCTCCCAGCACTTACTCCCTCCTCTGTGAGCGCATTTCTTCCTTGAGATGATGTTAGCACTGCGACTTCTGCCACTCCGAATCTTACATGAGGATGGCAGCCAATATGTCTATGGATATCAGGGCGAAGGCAGTAGTAACCAGGGGAAAGGAAAGAGGAAAAAGTCTGCTCCCAGTACTACTTAGAGCTGGCTATCCTGTATCTTCCACCTAATGGCTTTATATCAGTAGGCTTTCCCTCAGTCAACACAAACAAACGAACAGACAAAAAAAGCCAAAGACAAATCTTGGCAAAAATTTGCAGAAGGCTGTGGCAAAAAAGTTCATATGAAGTCTGCTGCTCGTATGCAAGAAGCCCATCAGAGATATTCAAAACATATTTTAAACGCCGAGAGCTGTAGCAGGCAATAGCAGTGTCTCCCACGCAGCTGATATCGGCTTGGGAAAATTAAGCCTTAAAACACTTTGAAGTCACAAACAGGAAAGCAGAGAGCACATAAATCATCCAGCTCGCAATACACACAAAGGAGAATTTAGACGTTAAAACAATTTAACTGTTAAAAGATTAAAACTTAAAAGCAAACCACGGAGCCTGAAAGAGACTAGTACTCAGGACGCCATCTTGCTTCCACTCTCCCGCCTTTGTTGTAGAATCTTGAGCATTAGTTCACTTGCATGGGGTATTAAGGCAATAGTTCGATAATTACGGCATTCCTTGGGATCCCCTTTCCTTGGAATAGGGATATGTATTGAACACTTCCAGTCTGTGGGCTATTCTTTTAATTTCCATATTTGTTGACAATTTTTGTCAAAATTTGGACAGATACAGTCTCAGTAGCTTGTAGCAACTCTGTTGTATGCCATCTGTTCCTGGTGATTTGTTTCTTCCAAGTATTTTAAGAGCAGCTTTCACCTCACATTCTAAAATGTCTGGTTCTTCATCATACGGTTCCTCCGTGAATGAGTCTGTCATCCTTGCATCTCTTGTATAGAGTTCTTCAGTGTATTTCTTCCATCTTCATGGTTCTCTTCCCTGCCTCCCACTGTATCCACACAACAAGTCTGTGAGGTAGATCAGTATGATATATGGTAATCTAGTGAAGGAATAGCTGAGTGCGGATTTGAACCTGGGTCTCCAGTCTGATCAAGGCTCTTAACTGTGGCGTGAGCCTACAGTGGCTCCTAAGTAGTGAGGGGTTGGACATGGGAGAAGATTCTTCATCTCTAAAATGCTCCTTTTGGCACTGTAAAATCGGCTAAGCAGCTGACCTTGTAACATGACTGGTCTTGTGGCAATTTAGTGATGCATGATTTATATGTTTATTTGTAAGCTGTTTTGAGTGGTGGTTGCTTTTAAATCATAGCACGCTGAGGTGTTATGTTGAAACAAATAAGATGAATTAACTTGTACAACATCTGTGTGAGTGGAACAGTGCTATCCCCATAAACGTCCTTGGGTGGAAACTGGGAGTGACTTGCCTAAGACCTTCTGGTGAGTTCATGACAGTGGCAAGATATGAACTGGGGGCATGCTGATTATTGCTCAGTTTCTGAGCTATTTTGCAGCATTCGTTCACTTAAGACAAGGGTAAGGAACCTCAGTCCAAGGGGGAAATACAGTCCTCCAGGCCTGTCTGTCTGGCCTGTAGAATTCTTCCCAGGGTACCCCTATCCTGCTTTGCACCCCAAATAATTTTGTTTGGCTGGAATTGCATCCTTGGACTCTACCTCTTTCCTGGATTGACGATAGAGGGTGTGTGTGCGCGTGTGTAGAAAAAGGTAAATTAACATCCTCCCGCTTTTGCCTCTGGTTTTGCCCACCGACCTGTGGCCCTCAGAGGGTTGCCCAGAAGGTAATGCGGCCCTCGGGCTGAAAAAGGTTCCCCCCCATCTTAAAGCATGCAATAAATTCTGAGAGCCCAGAAACCTTCCCTCCTACCTGCTTTCATTCCTTCCTTAGGTACAGCACATCAGGTTGTGTTGTTGTGGGTATGGGCGGTGATGGTAAGTCTCCATTCTGGCATTTCAAACCTTAACAATTGGCTCTACAAGGCTGTTTTTCTACCTCTTTTCTACATACAGTGTGGCCTTTTGTCCAGATAACCAGTGCCTGGATGTTTAATGTTTGTGTCTTTTAACAGTGTGCAGTTGAAATTAATTTCATGCCCCAGTTCATTTCAGCATCTGCAATTTTAGAAGCTTCTAAATCACATTTGGCTCCCTGGGAGACCAGAACACAGCGCGGCTTAAAGAGCTTCACTGTCACTGTGTACATTACCTGGGGTGGTAACATAAGAAGCTGCTTGAAATAAAGTCAGGCCTCTGGTTCTCCTTGTCCAGTTTTCTGTTCTGGCTTTCAGTGGCGCTCTCAAGCCTTGAAACAGAGGAAGGTCTTTCCACTCCCTGTAACATTAAGATCCTTAAGCTCAGGGATGGGGAACCTGTGGCCCTGCAGACATTGTTAGACTCCAACTCCCGTCACCCCGATCATTAGCCATCCTGCCTGGGCCCGATGGGAGTTGGTGCCCAACAACATCTGGAGAGCCACACATTCCCTATCCACTCCTGTTTTAGCTGAAAATACCAAGGGTTGAACCTGGGACCTTCTGCATGCAAAGCATGTGCTGCTGTCCCAGCCCTGTGGACCCCTCCCTTGGGCTAAGGCTTTAAATGACTTTAGCCCAGAGTAACCCTAATGAATTTGTACTGGTGACAGCTGACTATAAAAGTATTGTGTTTCTCTCTTATCTTCAATTATTAAAGCCTTGCTTTTGGAGGGTCTATCCAGTTTTGACCTGTTTGCCTTTTCTTCTGTAATTTTGCCTGTTTCATGCTCATGGTATGCAGCAAGTTGCTAAGTTAGACAGATCTTTGCACACTCTTGTTGGTTGTTTTATTCCCCTTTCTCTTTTTAGCAACCCCCTTTATTTAAAGATTTCTCCCCATGTCCCTTTGGCCCTCTGCAGCATTCAAGGTTTCCCATTCCTTTAGTTCTCCCTTGTGTGGGCTTGCAAAGGAAGTATGAGCTTTGGTTGAATTATTTAAATGCTGGAGAAGCGTGTTGCAGGCCTTGGTAGCATCCCTCCCCGCCCCCAACACATACAGAGTACCATTCCATCATTCCCCACCCCTACCTCAGCCCAGCTGAATGAAGTGTCTTAAAATGCCTAGAATAGTGATGAGCAAAACATGGCCCCATCCTCACTAAACATTTAAAGCAGTATTAGACCACTTTGTAGTCTGTAAAGGTTGCAGAGACCTCTATCCCCTCATAGAGATACAATTTCCACTGTGGTATAACAACCAGTCCCTCTTCCCCAGTGAATACTGGGGATTGTCATGTGTCGTCTAGATGGAAACTTTTGGTTAACCATGAGGACCTGTAACCAAGGTCTTTTTTGCAGCATAAAAGACCAGGGAGGAGCAAAGTGCCTGGGAGTTCCTCTTTGGAGTCCATAAGGTTTGGCTTAGTGGTTTGGCTTAGTGTGTTGTGTGAACATAGAGTGACAGAGAGTGAGAAAGCGTAGAATTTTGTTTGCTAGAGAGCATGATTTCACGATCTTAGTATGGGTCTTTGTTCCTCCCCATGATAGGCAGAGTAAATAATGCAAAGCAAACAAAAGCGTTGTTGTATTGGCCTTGCCCATAGACTCCCTGCTGCTGTTGTCACCCACAGGCCTGTAAGTGTGTAGTGGCCGCTTTACCAGGCTGGGGCAGGTTAACGCACTGCAAATTCTCTGAAAAACCCAACTCCATTTCCATATCAGTCACAGACAAGAGGGTACCTCCATGCTTGGAGGAACTCTGAGGTTTGCAACAGTGTAAAACATTAAAAAAAGGACCTCCCCCCCAAACACACACACACACAGAGCCCAGTGAGGAGTGAGTGTGGTCAGTGTCTACAGAATGATGACTGGCTGTTGGGAGGGGAAAACCAAGTGGGAGGGAGGATGGAATAGGGCAGTTGCAGAGAACTCCCATCATCCGTGGCCATTGACCCTGCTTGCCTAGTTGAGCCAGAGAGTCCCCACACCTGGAATAGAGTATCCCAGAAGATGGCATGGCTGGCTGGAACCCACAACAGGCATACTCCATATAGCAACATTTTGTTTCAGGTTCTATGTGTGTAAAGTCAGGTGAAATTGCTCCTGCTTAGTTTCAGTGATGATGGTAATGATTATTTTTTACCCACCCTTCACCGTAAGGTCCCATGGTGGGTTACATCCATTTAAAATGCAACATTAAAAACAGTTTAAAACAAATTACAGTCATAAGAATAGGGTGGGTCCTAAAATATACATTTCTCCGGTGTCAGAGGCCAGGATAAAGAGGTGCATCTTCCTGCTCACATGCAGTACTAATCCAGACTGTGGGTTAGCATGAACGAGCAAACATGCAGGTTCCTGGAGTGCAAACTGTGGGCACTGTGCTCCTCCTCTGCTCCTACTGCCACTGTGCTTCTTGGAGCTAAGCCACGATTTAGCTTAACGTTATGTGCAAATTGGGCCACTCTCAGTTTTGCATGAGTTCTATCATAAGTATGTTTTCTGCTGATTTTAAAAAACAACACCATATGTTACAAACATATTTAAATTGCACACCTTTTTGCATGCACTTCCTGTAAAATGTGCATTTTGTATGCATTTCCCACCCCCCAAAACATGGTTTTATATGCTTTTCTCCCCTTAACTATGTACACTTCTTCTCTATAAAATGTGCAGACTGTATGCAGTTCTTTTAACTGAAAATGCACTGCAAAATTTGAAGAGGCATACAGTCCAGTTGTTCACTGTGTTCTGATCCACATATAAGCCTTGGAACTGGGAATTAGGTTGGTTCAAATGCAGACTGGATGAAATTCTTCTCTGCCCCTCTTTTTGGGTTTGCTTCATTTCATCCAAACTTGCCTGCACAAATCTCTTTTCCTAGGATCGCCAGACAGAACGGGCAAAGGCAAGTGGATTGCTTTTCTTCCGCTCCCAGCCATCTCCTGTTGTTTTAGTCCTACCATCTGAACCACCGGCCATGCATTGGTCCCCTTCTTTCCTTTTCCTTTGCCAAACTGTTGATCCTGGCTTTTGGATGGAATCAAAAGGCTTCCTATGTAACGTAATACCTGCGATAAAAGGTTGTGACCACCTAACAGACTCTCTTTTGTCTCTCTCTTGGCTCCAGCGTCTTCTCAGGAAAGCTGGGCCTCTCTTATATCTCAGCTACCTTTATCTCTCTCTCTCTTCCCCCGCCAGCCACTCCCTGGCTTTGAGGGTTTTTAATCTGTGTGTGGCATACATTTATACAATATACTCAAGCCATTAAGCCTCCTGGAGGCAGGCCAGAGATATTCAGGTGGCCATGGGCCAGAGAATTCAAAACTTTTTTCACAGGCTTCTTCTTCAAGGAACTTGGGAAAAGTGCCTGAAGAGAGTTAAGGTGGAATTGTTCTCTTTGGAATTTCCCAATGCCGTTTTAAACACAGGGAATCAACTTTGCTTATGCTGGCTAATGCTTTGATCCTCAACGTGTTTTACATAGAAGCCAGTAGTCCAGGTGTGGGGAGCTTTGGCCTTCCAGATCTTGCTTGAACTACAACTCCCATCAGCTCCAGCAAGCATGGCCAATGGCCAGGGATGACAGGACTTGTAGTTTAGCAACATCTGGAGAGCCAAAGGTTTCCCCACCCCTGCAGTACTTCTTGGTAAGTCAAGGGGGGAATCTGTGGCCCTCCAAATATTGTTGGAGTCCATCTGCCATCAGTCGAGATGGGAGTTGAGAGTCCAGTAACATCATTGGGAGGGCCATGCGTCCCCTATCCCTGATGGAAGGGACTCCCAAGTGTGAACCAGGAGCTACCCAGAATAGTGTGTGCGCAGGGCCTTCTTTTTAGGCTGTGAAGGAACACAGAAAGCTGCCCTAAACTGAGTGAGACCATTGCTCCATCTGGCTCAGTACTGGTCCCAGGGTAAGGTCTGAAGGCACATGAGGTCAGCACCCTCCTGAAGCTAAGCAGGGTCAGGTCTGGTCAGTGCCCGGATGGGAGACCGCCTGGGAACCATGTGTAAGCCGCCTTGGGTTTCTATCATGAAAATAAAGGTGGGGTAGAAATGTAATAAATAAATAATATGGTTTGCATTGACTGGCAACAGCTCTCCAGAATCCCAGACTGGATTCATTCCCAGACCTACCCAGAGATGCTGAGACCTTCTGCAGGCAAAGCGGGTGCTCTGCCACTGAGCTGTGGCTATTTACCTTTATGAGAATTGGGATAAGGAGCATCAGCCTCTGTAGTTGGCAGGAAGGATGAAGCTCTGGATTGGCCAGCCTGGCTGCCCCTTCTTATCCAAACCCAGTCTCCCTGCCCCACTAGTACATAATCTTCCCTGTTTCCCCTCTCTGGCCCCATTTCCTCCTCTTCTTTCATTGCCTTTTGAAGTTTAGGCTGTAAGCATCTTGGGCAGGAACCTGCCCTTTTATGTTTTTGGAAATGGTGCTAAGTCAATTAAGTAGCAGCAGCAGCAGCAGCAGTAGTAGTAAACATGTAATGTCTTCTGTAAATTTATTTGTAGGTTTTACTGCATTTTAAAAATAAAATAAAATCCTCTCCAACCCCTCCAAGTGCCTTTTTAATGTAAATGGCTCCCCACAAGAAAAGGGGCCTGAGTGGTTTGTATTCTTGGCGCAATTGAAAAATGAAAAATTGCTGCTTTTTATTTGGCTTATCATTTCAACTGTATCCTTCAAGGTTTGGGGGACTTTTTAAAAATAAAATTAAAAGGAGCTCATTAGAGACAAAAAGGTATCATCAGCATTGCTTACAAAGGTAAGTTTCTGTGTGTTTAGCTTGACCACACTCTTAAGACTCCCCAACACTTCTGCCATCTCTAATTTTCCTTCCCTTTTAATGGATGTAACAGTTAGACGTTTGCTGCTGGGGAGGTGATGGTGTGTGGCAATCTTGACCTTTCTAAATGCTGTTTGCAAGCACTGTGTGCCTCTCCCACTGGGATATGTGTGTGTGTGTGTGTGTGTGTGTGTGTGTGTGTGTGTGAGAGAGAGAGAGAGAGAGAGAGAGAGAGAGAGAGAGAGAGAGAGAGAGAGATCTTTACCTTCTGTGCTATGCTTGCTGGCTTGCTATGCCCCCAGGAACATGACATATACTTCCTCCGATATGTGGCCTGATTTAACCTTCTTGCAAATGGTTTCTAAGTAACAGCAGCGGCACGTAGTAAGGACTGACTGTGAAGCACGCTGAGGCGCACTGAGAACACACGAGCCTCTTGAAGCAGGGTTTGTGTTTTGTTTTTTTTAAAATGCAAAGGGGGACAGAAGGAAAGAAAACTAAGGCGGCCCTGTCTATCACAAAGAGGCTGCAGCTTTCAAAACTCTTCTGCTGCTTTTCCAAACGCAGAGCGCCATCCAGCCTTCCACATACACCCATATTGATGTTTTTATGGTCCAGCAAAAGTGGAAACTTAAGGCCGTTGATGGGGGGACCTGTTTGTACTTTTAAGTCCTCTTGATGCGCTTGGAGATGGCAGCAGCTTCCAGGTCTCTCTGATTCATCCCGCAGTTCCCAAGGCCCCTCTTGTTTGCTTTTGAAAGAGATGACTCATGATTACTTCAGCTGTCTTGCCTAGAAGGGAGAAGGGGAGGCTCCTGGAAGGGTTTCTCTGATTCTTGACATCTTTCTCTCTTCCCCCACCCCCTTTTGGAGCAGCTCCCTTGTTGTAGGTGTCTTTAAAGAGCACCAGAAATCTTCCTCCATACGTAAACTTGTAGGAGGTGATGCTTTTACACAACTTTGGCTGCACTGGTGTGATGCCTTTAGCACACTTGGAAGATCATTCCCAGGTGGTTTGTCATTCTTGATGAGGACAGAATGGGAGAAAGTCCCCATTGCATGGAATGCCCTACGTTGTGCAGGTCATGGGCAATGCTTAATCAGGCTGTGGTGCTTTGGGGATTTTGTACAATTCTGATGAGGTGTTTGTATTTATTCCACATATTAGTGTATTTATATCTCATCTTTTTCTCCAAGGAGCTCAAGATGTACATGGCTCTCCCCCCATCTGTTCTGTCCTCACAACAGTCTTGTGAGGTAGGTCAGACTGAGAGGCATTGACTGGCCCAAGGTCACCCAGCGAGCTTCATGGCTGAGTGAGGATTTGAACCCTGGTTTCCCCCATCTGTGGTCCCACACACTAACCAATACAGTACACAGGTCGCCCACCCCCCAGTATGAAAACAAAAGGCTGGATGCCCAGAGCTAAAGATCTGCCACAGTTATTTCCTTCCATGTTTGTTTGTTTGTTTGTTTATTCATTCTATTTTTATGCCGCCTTTTGGCCAAAGGCCCTCAAGGTGGCTCACAAAAAAAAATGTTTGTAGTTAATGGGGAAGGGATGTGGAACAGCATAAGACACAGACAACCTCTTCTGCCATCATAGTGATTTCTTAACATTCGACTGATGGTGACTCCCTGTTGTTTTCAAAGCTTGTTTTTTCCTCCCACCATGAGATCTAGAAACATTCATTTACATTAAAGGAAGCTGGAGCATTGTGGGACTCGATTCAATTGCAGAGGCAGATTCTGTTCTGAGTAGTATCAGAGGGGTGCTGTTCTATCGCTCTTTTTAACCATACCACATCAGAAACAGAACAGGCTGCTTTGAAAGAATTTGGTTAACTGTGGCCTGCTAATTTAGCATCAGGCTTATTCAGTTGGCATTCTTGCTGGCTGCAATTGGGCTAACCAGAGCTTTTGCGTATGGGGGTGGGGTGGGGGCTCTTGTGTTTCATTTTCAGAAGGTTAGTTGCTGTTTCCCACTTAAACGGAGGAAGATGTCAACTGCCAAGTGCTACCTTGGAAGTTGAGTTCTGTTTTTACATCAAAACCTTTGCAGCCAAACTGGTGAAAATGGAGCTCATCATGGTCATTGTTTGGGAACTTGGAGTTTGCTTGTTACCTCAAAGAGCTGGTTATGAAAATGGAGATCACTGAGAGACTTTGATTGTTAATTTATACCATAGTCCAAAATCAAGTGGGACAGTGGAGGCTTCCTTCCAGAGTAAATCTAGTTGGAGACCCTTGTGGTCATATCCTATAAAGGACTCCCTTAGGAGTTTATTTTTTCTGCAATTTATGCACCTGTCCTGTTTTGGCAAGACTTTTATTTTATTTATTTATTTATTTATTATTTGATTTATATCCCACCCTTCCTCAGGAGCCCAGGGAGGCAACATAAGCACTAAAACACTTTAAAACATCATAAAAACAGACTTTAAAATACATTAAAACAAAATATCTTCAAAGACATCTTTTTTAAAAAAAGGGTTTTAAAATATATTAAAAAGCAATTCCAACACAGACGCAGACTAGGATAAGATCTCAACTTAAAGGCTTGTTGAAAAAGGAAGGTGTTCAGTAGGTGCCGAAAAGATAACAGAGATGGCGCCTGTCTAATATTTAAGGGGAGGGAATTCCAGAAGGTAGGTGCCACCACACTAAAGGTCCGTTTCCTATGTTGTGTGGAACTGACCACCTGATAAGATGGTATCTGCAGGAGACAGAGGAGGCATCTGCAGAGTGCAGTGATCCACTGGGTATATAAGGGATAAGACGGTCTTTCAGGTATCCTGGTCCCAAACTGTATAGGGCTTTTTACACCAAGACTTGAACCTTGAGCTTGTGTCTTTTGTATCCGCTAGGCACAAAACAAGGCTTGGAGCAGGCTGAGCTTTGGTGAGAGTTGCGTAGCAGCAGCAGAAGCAGAAACAACCAGCAAGTCCAGGAAAAGTTAGATTCTGATCTGATGCTCTCCAATCCTCAATGGGACATTTATATGTCCTACGTGGGGCCTAGTGATTTTCAGAGCTCTGCCCTTTAAGCTGTGGTCTGGGTAGCATCAGCTAATTTCTTGGTGGCGTTGAGGGGAGATGGGTGGTCCTGCCATCAACACAGGGAGTGTAGGATCACTCAGGTGTAACGTTGGTCACATCTAAATGTCTGGGCATGTCTACATGTGCATAAGAAGAGCAGTGCTGGATCAGTCCAGTGGCCCATCTAGCCCAGCGTTGTGTTCCTACAATTGCCAGCCAGATGCAAGCGGGGCCTAAGCACAAGAGCACTCTGCACTCCTGCAGTTTCCAGCAACAGGTATTCAGAAACATATTGCCTCCAACCCCATGGAGGCAGAGCATAGCCATCATGGCTAGTAGCCATTGATAGCCTTGACCTCCATGAATAATCTCCTTTTAAAATCATCCAAGTTGATGACTGTGGTAGTGAATCTCATAGCTTAGCTATGTGCTGTCTGACTTTCTTTTGTCTTTTCTGAATCTTACAACATTCAGAGTCATTAGATGTCCACGAGTTCTGAGAAAGGAAGAAAAACTTTTCTCTATTCACTTTCTCCACGCTATGCATAATTTTATATGCTTCTATCATGTCACCTCTTATTCATCTTTTCTCTAAGCTAAAAAGCCCCTAATGCTGCAACCTGCTAGGGGAGTTGATCCCTTGATCATTCTGGTTACCCTTTTAAATTTCTGTCTCTTTTATACCAGTTTAGCTGTTTTAGCTTCCTCCAGAGATTTCTGGTAATTGTAATTTACTTGAGAATGTTGTTAGAGAATCCTAATTTTGCTTGCCTGAAACAATATATTAGATGTTTGTTTTGTATTAATTATATTAATCTGTTTGAAATCTGAATATATTTTTTGTTTTATGTATTGTATGCAGAATAATTTGTGTGTGCATTTTGTGTGTATATAATATATATACATAGATATTAAAGTAATCTAAGTTTGTGGTGTAGATAAACAGTACTGTTCCTACAAAACAGCAGTGTAGATTTGCAGTGAAGTTTCTGCAAAAACAGCCTTTCACACTCTGTTTAGTTCAGTTATCCATCCATGCTAGAGGTGTGGTGGGGAATTTTCTTTCAAATGCTGGTAATTCTAAAGGGTCAGGGTTTTTTCCTCTCTCTCCATGTGAACTATCTACATGTGTGCAATTTACACAGGGCAGATAGCTGTAGGTATGCAGTTATTTAAAACTAGGGCCAGGGCCCCAAATGATTGCCACGGCCACAGCAATGACATCTGTGTGCTGCTGCTGCACATGGTACCTTCTCTGTGTGATTGGCAAGCATGGATGTGCCTCTTGAGGACCATGGAATAGAGAAAACTCAGTGTGCACAATTACCTTGTGAACTGATTCTAAATGGGAATAATGGCTGTGCAGAACCGCCTCCGCTGTTCTGAAAGTGCTGTGGTTCAAGGTGAATCTTAAAAGGTGGCTTTGTAGCAGAAGAGGCTGGAGCTGTGTGTGTGTGTGTGTGTGTGTGAGTGAGAAACTATATGCAGGCTTTAACATAACTTTTTGTGCTTTGCAGAAACCAGGCAATGCGAAAGAAGCTGATCTTATACTTCAAGAGGAGAAATCATGCCCGTAAGCAGTGGGTACGTGACACCTTTGTTGGCTTTTGTGGGCCTCCTTTGAAAAATAAACAAACAAAGGATGGGGCTACATATTCAAATGGCAACCCTTGTATCCTGGAGAATCCAGCTTCACCATCACTGTGGCATTGATGGATTTGTTGGGGAGAAACAGTGGGTAGAACTGGATTCAGAACGCTCTTCAGGCACAGAAGGGAATCCGGGGTGTGGAATTGCAACCCCAGTGACTGGCAGGCAGCATGAAGCCTTTAGATTGGCTGGGGTGCCTGGGATAAATGTGAGGATCCTTGCCTGGTCAGCAGAGCCTATTGTGCTTCAGGCTCCAGCTGTTCTCTTTCAAACTTCTTACAGATTCTCTGCACCCTTCAAGCCATCAGTGGCTACTAGCTACGATGGCTGTGTTCTACCTCCGCTGTCAGAGGCAGTATGCCTCACAATACCAGTTGCTGAGAATCGCAAGCAGAGAGAGCACTGTGGCTGGTGGGCTTCCCATAGGCATCTGCTTGGCCACTGTGAGAACATAATCTAAATGGGCTTTGGCCTGATGCAGGAGGGCTCTTCTTACGTCCTTAAGCCTAGATTTGGGTACAGCTTTCCAAGGTCCTTGTCCTTGCAGCCCTTTCTTCATGGAACCTAGCAGGACATGAATCATGCCAGTATCTTAAATGTTTTGGCAAGATACATATCTGGGGTCTGTTCCACTTGCCGCCGCAGCCCTTTTTCTTAAGCTCTTTGGAAGTGATTTAGAAATCATCCTACTAAAGGGATTAAAGTTCAGAGCTTAGCTAAGTAGCCAAGCAGATGCTGGTTGGCTGGAGAATTCTTTTTGCCAGATGGATGGTTGGTATTTCAAGGTACCAAGTTAAAATGGAAGCTAAAGTGACCGAATCCTTGGCCAGATTAATTGGGAGCTTGAACTTCAATCCCTTTTCGTTTCTCTTCCTGGCTGAGCATCAGGCACAGCTGGAGCGGAGCAACACTTGTTCTTGGCTGGATCTAGATCTCACTTCAGGAGCCACTAACTAGGCTGTTCTGAAATGAAGGTGACTTTGACTTCCGGGAAGGGTGACTTAGCCTGTGCCTGCTTTTGAGACGGGCTCCTGCCTCAAAAGAAGCTTATTCAGATATATCAGTCAGATTTTTTTTTTTTTGACTGATTAAACTTCTCCCGGGTAGGGAGAAACGAAGAGATTAACCTCAAAGCCTATTTTTGTTGGGACGACCAGATCTCATTAATTTATGGGACGAGGTCCAGCCGACGAAGGTGGGACGGATTTTCAACAACAAGCTCTATCTGATAAAGCGAACGTTCATCTTATCTTCTAAGAGAGAACGCACTAACAGGCAAGCACCCTTCTTTCTATATTTTTCTTTTATTTGACTTAAATTGTTGCTGTTTAAAAGAGATTTGCCAGATTGATCGGTTTTTGACATCTCACTGGGGAGCCATAACTTCTCTCTGCTACTCACTAATTAATAGCTTATCTCTGTTTTTGTTGCAAAAAGCTGTCCTGGATTTGCATTCTAAAGATATACACAGAAGAGGGATTTCTATTCCAGATTTTTATTTTGAAGAATATTATATTGTCTGAGACTACTCTCTTTTTGGTCTATTTTATTTTGACGAATCTGTTTCCTGACGACCGCCATTAATTGTTTCGATCCTGGGAACTGCATTTTGTTTACTTAAGCATGGAGAGATAAGGCTGTCTGCTCTGTTTATACTGTGATGTCACCAAGTTTGGAGTATTAACCCAATTGTTGCTGAAATAAGAAGTGGTTTTCCTATATTTTTCTTTTAAAATGGCAATTAAGAAAGTGGCTGAGAATCTGGAAATAACTATGTTTCAGAAAATAATGGATGAGATTGAGATAACGAAACAAAACCTGCGACAGGGTTGTAAGGAGCTGAAAATTGAATTGAGTAAAATGAAGCAGGAGATTAAAGATATAGGGGTCCCTGTGAGAGAGGTGACCCTGGAGATTGGAACAAACGTGGAACAGGAAAAAGATTTGGAGTCTATGGACTTTAGAAACAAAATCTATTGTTTGGAGACACAGGAGATTAAAGACATAGGGGTCCTTGTGAGAGAGGAGACCCTGGAGACTGGAACAGGGGTCCCTGTGAGAGAGGAGACCCTGGAGACTGGAACAGGGGTCCCTGTGAGAGAGGAGATCCCGGAGATTGGAACAAACGTGGAACAGGAACAAGATTTGGAGTCTATGGACTTTAGAAATAAAATCTATTGTTTGGAACTCAATGTTATCTCTGAAGAAATTAATGAAGATTCTAGAGATAAAGTTATCAATGGCATGGATAATCTTCTGGACTGGAATGATGTGATGGAGCCCAATATAGAGAAAATCTATGGAATTAACTGCAGCCATGTGACAATGGAAAAACTTTCAAGAGATGACCCAGTGTATTTTGAAAAAAAGAACAGAGATATGATTTTACAGCAGTATTTCAGCAACCTATTCAGAATGGATGGCAAGAAAATATTTGGGATAGAGGTAATTCCCATCAGACTCTTACTATATGACTATGGCTTTGACAGCAAGATTATTATGGAATACTGATAATGGAAGATTGGATACTGAAATTACTGGACTTAACAAGACTACTGAAGATGGAAGATGGAAAATGGAACTAATAGGGATAATAGAACAATGGCTACTGAAATTACTGAACCTAACAGATTCTGATGTGATGGATTAATTGAAATGTTTATTTTGACTATGGTTATGACAATAAGATTATCATAATTAGTAATGAGATGGATTAATCGATATGCTTATCTGGAAAAAAAAATTGATAGATATATTTCTTAAAGAATTGAAACCTCTCTTTGACTTTTTGTGGAAAGAATAAAGTAATGTTTATGAGATTTGATGATTAAGTAAGATAACTACTGGAGGAAAGTGATTTTATAATATGACTTAAGAGACAGGATTGTTATATATTATAGACTTATAACTGATTTGATCTTTGACAAATGGGAAGTCAATATTTTACTCTTTATTTTTTATTTTTGTTTTTTTTTCTTTTTTTTCTTTTTGTTTAACTATTTTTGATTTTGTTTTTTGTCTTTGAATGTTTTATGATTTCGTCTTGTATGTTTTATGAAAATCTGAATAAAAATTATTGAAAAAAAAAAATGAAATGAAGGTGACTTTGTTTTGCACCATGCAAAATAAGCCATCCCTCTTCCCAAAACAGATACAACTATCTCTATCACCATCTTGATGAAGCAGAGAAATTGCCAGTAAGCATACTGCTGATTTCATTTTTGGATGGTCCAAACCTTCCCACCTGGGCATTTTTGGATATAGTGGCTAGTCGTCTGTCCTGTGCTGCTCTGTTCCATTTGTCTTTGGCTGTTTCCGCTAACTTCCTCTTTTACCCTTTGACTGGAGGGAGAGATTGAAATAACACCAAGCCTAAATAGCCCTCATTCAGAAGGAGATTAAGAAGATTGTAATGGAGATTTTCTACCCTTTTAATCTCTCTGTAGTCAGTGTTAATAGTAACCTGTTAAATGCAGACAGGCTTGGCTGGTGATTGTTTTCCCCCTAGCAGATTGTTTTCCCCCTAGCAGACAGAGAGACTAGGCTTGGCTCAGTCCAGTCCTCCTCCCTTGAAGCTTGGATTATTCTCTTCAAGGGAGGAGGAGAGAGAGAGAGAACGAAAGAGAAAGTGAAGGAAGGAGAGAGGGAGAAACCTGCGTAAATTATTGTTGTGCCCTGCTGCCTGCTTGAGTAGAAATGGGTGAGAATTCCAAGATGCTTCTTATTCAGTGTCAGGAGAAAGCCACTGGAGTCCGGAGCAAATGTAATGACTCCACAAAAATGGAGAATATGAGAAGTTCTGCAAAATCCTGTTTTAAATCCGACTTCAGCAGAATTCTCACCCATCTGTACCTGTGGTCAACATCCAGATGCTGCTGGACTCCAACTCCCATCAGCCCCAGCTAACATACCAATGGTCAACAGTGATAGGGGTTGTAATCCAGGCATATGTGCAGGGCTATGGATCCTCCCATCCCTGCTTTATGATACTGTGTCCCACCTTCTCTGATCTTCTGCCCCAGAAGAGTTACCTGTCCTATGCATCTGCTTTTTCCTGGAGTCACCAGCTCTCCAGACCTAGTTGCCTTGTTGCTTTATGGTGCAGTTCATGTGTGACAGTGTCCCACTGCCTGCCAACTTTGTATGTGTTTTTCTTGTTTCAGTTTGTATGCCACTTTCCCACATAAACATGCCCAAAGGGATGTATACCAAAGGTAGCAGTGGGAGAGAAGAGGAAGAGTCAGGAACTTTGAGGGCCGAGGCTGGGATCCAGGAGCCTAGAGTCACCCTGATCGACTAGTCTTCCATTATATGCACACGTGTGTGTGTGTATGTGTGTGTGTCTTAACTTTTTAATATACCATTTAAAAATAATAGTATATTATTGTAATCCATCTTGGGTACTGAATGTAGAAAATTAAAGTAACAAATAATAACTTATTTGTTACATTTATATCTTGCCTTTCCTCAAGGAAGTCCAGGCAGTGTATGGGGTCCTCAAGACATTCTGCTGCCTGGGGCAAAGGATAAGATGCCATCCACTGCCTTCCATGTCCAGAAGCCAGCTGGACTGGCAGCTGAATCTTACTTGAAGGCTCGTGACAGGATTGCGTCCTCTACTACAACTGAAGGCAGCAGGCTGGACCATGAGGCTCAGGCTAGGCCAGGAGGCGCACACAGCTCTGGCCTCCCTGCGTCCCCTCCTCCAGGTATCTGCGGCCTGATGTGGAGGCCTCACTTAGCCTGGGGAAGGGCTTGCTCTTGTTCTCCCTCACCCCAGTGTCAACCACCCACAGCCCTGCGGCTAGGCTAGGCAACGCTAGGCTAGGGATGGTGACTGGCCCAAGATCCATGAGCAGTGGGTTGGACTCAATGGCCTTAGGCCCCTTCCAGCTCTACTGTTCTACAATTCTATGATCCCACGGCAGTGGTCCCAGCTGAGGGGCAGGGCTCTAACCAAGTGGGGCTTTTACAAGGCATAGAGTCCAGGGTTAAGTTGATATCACCCTGGATAGCTCCAAGAAAGGCCTAGTTAGCTGATAAGGCAGGCTTGAGTGTTGAGCTCCAACAATCAGCAAACTCAGAGTGGCCTTAAATAGGCCTGCAGCTTCCTTTGAGCAGCTAGCCCCACTCCTTGTCAGATGTCTGTTACAGTAAACTAGCTAATAAGACAGAATACAAAGTATAAAATACAAAATCACAGCCTCAATTAAAAAGAAAAGGCAGGCTAAAAACTAAAATCATAGCAAATCTAAGAGACATGACAACATTCAAATATTTTGCCACCTACTGAGTAATAAATGTATTGGTGTCCTTGGGACCAGCAGCACAGGAGGATGTGGTACTTCCTCCAGACTGGAAGCATGGGAGGAGTGTGAAGGTGGTAATGCAACCTCTTCAGGCCAGAGAGGTGCTAGCATTGTAGGTTCCTGTGAGGCTGCAACTTCTGAGGAGGAAGGGACATCAAAGGCTGCTTCAAAGACCACAGTCTCCTCCTGGTCTGAGTAATCCCGAAGTTTAGATGTCTGACCCACGGAGCTTCCTGGCTGAGTGGGGATTTGAGCCTGGAACCCCTCTATTCTAATTTCACATTCTAACCACTACACCCCACTGGTTTTCAATTAATAAATATTTTTGTCCCCAAGATAGAAAGCCTTCCCTCCACCTGCTAATTAACATGGGGCACAATCGCCAACGAAGCTCTTCTATGGAAGCCTTATTGTCAGGTGTCCATTACAGTAAACTGGCTAATAAAACAAAATACAAAGTATAAAATATAAAATATAAAATCATAGCCTCAGATTTTAAAAAAAAGGCAGGCTAAGAACTAAAATCATAGCAAGTCTAAGAGACATGACAACATTCAAATATTTTGCCACCTACTGAGTAATTCCCCTGAAGGAAGATACTCAGGAGGGTCTCTAAAGATTGGCCAGGAAACGTAAGAGGAAATAATATGCATTTTCTAACCCCCTGATAAAAGCTACAGTAAAAGAACACTTGAGAAACCATTTTACCCTTTGAGTAGTTACACAGACAGTACCCATCTTTAAAGAGAACCTTCACGAACATTCCACGAATACATGCCTTCAGCAAGGTGTCCTCTGGAGACCTTCAGAGTGGATTTTGCATCATGGGCCCATGATACCCTCCTCAGTGGGACATCTCCCTCTTTCTAATCAGCCAGATGAGGTATTTGCTTCATACCTTGCCTCATAGGAAAGTCACCTCTGGCCACGACCGAAGGAAAAGCAGCAATGCGTGGGAGCTGTTTAAAAACACAGTATTAGAAGCTCAACTGGAGTGTATACCGCAGATCAGGAAAGATACCGCCAGGCCAAGAGGATGCCTGCATGATTAATGAGCAGAGTCAAACAAGCTATTAGAGGCAAGAAGGCTTACTTCAAAAAACAGAAGTCTGGTCCGAATGAGGAGAATAAAAAGTAACACAAACTCTGGCAAAAGAAATGCAAGAAGGACATAACAATAACAAGCCCAATCTCATCTGATCTCGGAAGCTAAGCAGGGTCAGGCCTGGTTAGTACTTGGATGGGAGACCGCGTGGGAATACCAGGTGCCGTAGGCTTAGAGGAAGGCCATGGTAAACCACCTCTGAATACCTCTTACCAGGAAAACCCTATGAAGATATCCAAAAGATTCATAGGGTCACCATAAGCCGTAATCGACTTGAAGGCGTATAACAGCAAAAAAGAATTTGAGGGAAGCACATTGCTAAAAATGTAACAATCAACAACAAAAATTCTTTGAATACATTCAAAATAGGAGACCGTCTAGGGTGGCAGTTGAACCCTTGGATGATAAGGGAGTCAAAGGTGTGCTAAAGCAGGATAAGGAGATTGCAGAGAAGCTAAATGAATTCTGTCTTCACATTGGAGGATATCAGGCAAATCCCTGTGCAAGAATTAACTTTTTCAGGACAAATTGCTGGGTCCAGCTGGCATCCAAATGTGAAATTGCTGATCTTGTAAAAAAATACATAACTTGCCCCTCAGATTCGCCTCCATGCCTGAGGACTGGAGTGGCCAATGTAATGCCAATATTTAAAAAGGTATCTAAGGGGGAAATTACAGGCTGGTTAGCTTAGTGTCTGTCTTAGAAAAACTGACAGAAAGTATTGTTGAAGATAAAATAAGCATATAGAAGAGCAAGCCTTGCTGAAGCAAAACCAGCATGGCTCTGCAAGGATAAGTCCTGCTCACTAACTTATTTAAGAGTGTCAACAAGCATATAGATAGAGGTGATCCAGTTGACATGGACTTTCTACTTGGATTTTTAAAAAGCTTTTGACAAGGTACCTCATCAAAGAGTCCTGAGTAAGCTTAGCAGTCATGGAATAAGAGGAGAGGTCTTCTTGTGGATCAGGAATTGGTTAAGTAGCAGGAAGCAGAGTAGGAATAAATGGACAGTTCTCACAATGGAAGGCTGTAGAAAGTGGAGTCCCCCAAGGACTGGTATTGGAACCATTGCTTATTAACTTGTTTGTAAGTACTCTAGAGTTAGAGGTGAACAGTGAGGTGGCCACGTTTCCTGATAATACTAAATTGTTCAGGGTTGTTAAAACAAAAAGGGATTGCAAAGAGGGACCTCTCCAAACTGAGTGAATGGGCATTAAAATGGCAAATGCAATTCAATGTAAGCAAGTGTAAAGTTATACATATTGGAGGAAAAAATCTTAATTTCACATATACGTCCATGAGGTCTGAACTGGTGGTGACTGACCAGGAATGAGATGTTGGGGGTGTAGTGTACAGTAGCTCAATGAAGATGTCAACTCGGTGTGTGGCAGATGAGAAAAAGGCAAATTCCATGCTAGGGATCATTAGGAAAGGCCATTAAATATATATATGGCGCAGCCACATTTGGAATGCTGTATACAGTTTTGGTCACCTCATCTCAAAAAGGATATTGTAGAGCTGGAAAAGGTTCAGAAAAAGGCAACCAAAATGATCAAGGAGATTGAGCGACTCCCTTATGAAAAAGGTTGCAGCATTTGGGGCCTTTTAGTTTAGAGAAAAAGAGAGTAAGAGGTGACATGATAGAAGTGTATAAAATTTTGCATGGCATGGAGAAAGTGGATAGAGAAAAGTTCTTCTCCCTCTCTCATAACACTAGAACTCATGCCGGTAAGTTGGGATCGGTTTCGGCTTCTCCCTTCTGAGGATGTGGACAAGGTGCTTACAACTGTGAAGCCTACCACTTGTCTAACTGATCCTTGCCCATCGTGGCTCCTTATGAGCTGCAGAGAGAAATTGGGCAAGGGGATTAAAGCGGTGGTAAACGCATCCTTGAAAGAGGGTGTAATGCCATCAGCCTTCAAGGAGGCAATTGTAAAGCCCATCCTGAAGAAGCCCTCCTTGGATCCCCAAGTTTTTAATAACTTCCGCCCAATTTCGAATCTACCATTTTTGGGCAAGGTCATTGAGCAAGTGGTGGCCAACCAGTTGTCAGCACACTTGGATGAAACGGATTACTTGGATCCATACCAATTGGACTGGTCACGGAACTGAAACAGCCTTGGTCGCTCTGGTAGATGATTTGAGGAGGGCATTAGATAGGGGAGAATTCTCCTTTCTTGTCCTCCTCGATCTCTCAGCGGCTTTTGATACTGTCAACCACAGTATCTTTTTACATCGCCTGGAGGGATTGGGAACTGGAGGTACTGTATTACAGTGGTTCCATTCCTTTCTCTCCGATAGGTATCAACAAGTAGCATTGGGGGAGGAGGTTTCAGACCCTTGGCCTCTCAACTGTGGTGTGCCACAGGGCTCTATCCTCTCTCCCATGCTGTTTAACATTTATATGAAGCCGCTAGGAGATTAGGAGATTTGGGCTGCAGTGTCACCAATATGCAGATGACACTCAGCTCTATCTCTCTTTTAAATCTTCACCAGAGTCGGCTGTGGAGACCTTGTCCAAGTGCCTGGAATCCGTGAGTGGATGGATGGGAAGGAACAAGCTGAAGCTGAACCCCGATAAGACCAAGGTGCTGCTTGTGGGAGACAAAGGAAGGTTGGGAGATGTTGACTTGAAGTTCAATGGGGTGAGTTTACCCCTGAAGGACCAGGTCCGCAGCCTTGGGGTTGTACTTGATTCCAGGCTGTCCATGGAGGCTCAGATTTCGGCAGTGAGCCGGGCAGCCTGGTATCAACTACACCTCATACGAAGGCTGCAACCCTACCTTCCTGTTCATCAGCTCCCACAGGTAGTACACGCCCTGGTCACCTCTCGTTTGGATTACTGTAATGCGGTCTACGTGGGGTTACCCTTGAAAACGGTCCGGAAACTACAACTTATACAAAATGCGGCGGCTCGACTACTTATGAACAGTCGCCACCAGGATCACATCACACCAGTGTTGTTCGATCTACACTGGCTTCCAGTTGTTTTCCGGGCCCAATTCAAGGTGTTGGTATTAACCTTTAAATCCCTATACGGTCTCCGCCCAGTTTATCTTACGGAGCGCCTTCAACGCCACCAATTATGCCGCCCGACAAGATCAGCCACTCAAGGCCTTCTCTCAATCCCGCCGACAAAAACAGCTAGATTGGCGGGTACTAGAGAGAGGGCATTCTCAGTGGCGGCCCCCACTCTCTGGAACTCCCTCCCGCAAGATCTACGCCATGCCTCTTCCCTAAATGTATTCCGTAAAGCCTTAAAGACCTGGCTGTTTCAACAGGCCTTCCGGATTTCCAGGGAGGGTTAATTACTAAGATTGGAATGCCTCCTACCCTGTTTTAATATTATTGTCTGCTGCTGTATTGTTCTTATATTGTTTTTATATTGTATCATTGTATTGTATGTTATCATATTATGTTTTAACTGTTGTACGTCGCCTAGAGTGGCCATTGGCCAGATAGGCGACACAGAAATTAAATTTATTTATTATTTATTTATTATTTATGGACATCCAATGAAGCTGAATGTTGAAAGACTCAGGACAGGCAGAAGAAATGACTTGTTCAGACAGCCCAGGGCTGGTGCTAGGCAGGCCAGGGCTCTTGGGCACCAGCCCACCCTGGCACCCACATGCACCCACACCCCACCTACCTACTTTTCTCTTGAAGTGAATGCTGTGTGCATGCCTGCCATCAACCAAGATGGCAGCCAAGGCTTCCCTAAGGGGCTGATGCCTCCGCTGCCATCTTAGTTGATGGCATGCATGCATGCTACACACACGCATACCTGCCATCAACCATCCCTCTAGGGAAACCTTGGCTACCATCTTGGTTGATAGCAGGCTTGCACCCTCAGCGTGGCCAGCATTTACTTCAAGAGAGAGGTAGGTGGGGCATGGAGGTGGGCGTCGTGGGCCTGCACAGTAGTAAGGAGGGTGCTTGGGAGCCCCCTCTCTGCGATCCGTGGCAGGGTCAGGAGGCGACACTGCCACAGATAGTTCAAGGGAGCACTACCACCCACCCTAAGGAGGGGCCCTTGGCCAGGGCCCAACCTGGCCGCCCTCTGGCGCCAGCCCAGAGACAGCACATAGTTATGGAATTTGCTCTGCAACAGGCATTGGTGGTGGCCACCAACTTGGATGGCTTTAAAAGAGGATTAGACAAATTCATGGAGGAAAAGGCTATCAGTGGCTGCTAGTGCCAGTGGCTATGTATGCTTCTGAAACCAGTTGTTGGAAACCTCAGGAAGGGAGAGTGCTCTTGCACACAGGTCCTGCTTGTGGCTTTCCAGTGGTTGGCCACTGTGAGAACAAGGTGCTGGACTAGATGGGCCATTGGCCTGATCCAGCCTTATGTAACTTTTTAAAGAGGAGACGTGGGAGCAGCTAAGGAGAAAATGTCAGTTTGTGTGCCTATGTCATGTGGATCTTGCTGCACAGAGAGCACCAAGGCGTTTGATGCTGACAGTAAAAACTATGAAGGAAACAGTGTCCTTTTGGGATTGTGGGCCCCAAGCCACTCATAAGAAACAAAGCAACACCTTGAGTTTATAGCAGGAGAGGAAACCTTTTTGGCCCAATGGGTTAGATCTTAATTTCCCCCCACCTCATGGGCCAACTTGGACAGATGGGCAGGGTCACCCACCTGTCAATCATGTGATGTTGTGATGATGTCAGGTGACTGATAGGTGCGCGATCCCACCTACCTGTTAGAATTGACTTGCATGGGGAAGGGTCTGTTTTGCCAGCACGTTCCCCCCCAGGGGATGTGCTGGCAAAGCAGCATCAAGCAGGATTGAACTCTCCACTCACCAGACGATGCGTGTCCTTTGCCACTGGCAAAGCAGCACCAAGCAGCTGATGAGTGGAGGGTTCAATCCTGTTCTCTGCAGGGTGAATTTTGCATGTATTCCCCACAGGATGTCAGTCTCTGCTGACTGAGACAAGTCCTGGGGAAGTCCAAAGTCAAGGTACCAGGGATCCGATGAGCGCAGGCAGGGTCGAAGACACGTGGTCACAAGCTGGGCTGGCTACAAGGTGTCACAAAAGGGCAACATTGTTTCCAGCAAGAGCCCCAAGTCACTCACAGCCTTGTAAGCTCCCCTCCCTGGTTCAGGAGCTAGCAATCAGCCCTCTGACTCCCGGGGGCTTGTAGCCTTAAATGGCCATAGCCCCTGTGTTGCTGTGCTACTCGCAGGCATCTTCGCTCTGCAGGGAGTGAAGGGGCCTCCTGTTCACTCCCTGAGTCTGATTGAGGGGCTCCAGCTGTATCCTGGAGATCTAGTGATGGGAGGTCTGCAGCTACGTCTTGGCTGGGTCTGCTTCTTCCCTCTCCTGGATCTGTTGCGCCAATCCCCTGCTCCTCATCTGAGGGAGGCATGACACTGGGAATGTGCTGGCGAAGCAGCAGCTAGCAGGATTGAATGCCCCCACCCATCATCTGATGCCACCAGCTAATTGACAGGCGGATGTGGTTTGGGGGAAATCCTTGGGGGCCCAAGATTGGCCTGCAAGCTGGAGGTTCCATACCTGTAGTCTATAGAAACTGAGAGGAATAATTGTCTCTCAAGCCATTCAAGGTTGGGGGAGGGGAACCCAACAACCTGGAAATTTCCAAACACTTTGAGGACAGACCTTTGCAGTGAACAATGCAGTACAGTAGTAACGTTTTGATGTTTCAGAAGAATGGTTGATAGATAGGCTCAAGCCTGAAAGGAAATGGCGGCAGCCTTCTCATCAGATGCATCAGATGCTTTTCTTAAGCATTGGAGCGCCTTGGCCATGCATGCTGTACACAACAGACCAGAGTGATTCCAAGAGGTCTACGAGGATTACTACAAGGACTCTCTGAACATTTTCAGTTGCTCCTTTTCCTCGGGCATGGAAGCCTGCCAGTACATGAGAAGCCTTCCTTTTGGCTCTGGACAATCGTCTCTGCTCCCACATGGATGCTTCTTGGTAGCTGAGTAGCTCTCATGGGTGTGCGGGGGTGGGGGTGGCCCTGCTGTCTTTCTCTCTACTTGAGGAACTTTATTGTACAGCATTTTCAAAGTCATTTCATCCAGAAATGGCAAGTCTTTGTATGCACTGCATTATTTATTTGTACGTGGGGGGGTGGGTTTGAAAACGGTAGTGCTTTTCAAAACTACAAGGAACTTTTGCCCTGCCAATTTGCCTGCTGAGGAAGCACTTTGCGGCTTTCCAGGGACCCCTGCAGAGTGGTCTGGGAAGTGCCACAGGGGGCACATTCAGTTCATGCCCGGCTCAGCCTCTTGGAGCCTTGTCACAACTCAAGAACAGAGTTGTAACCTTTCCTCATTGGGGAGGTGCTACTTGATCATTTGGGTTGCAGATTCCAGCTCTCTATTACTGTTATTGTTTTGTTGTTGTTGATGATGATGATAATGATAATAATAACAATAACAACAACCTTCCCTTCACCCTAAGGTCCCAGGGCGGGTTTCAGCAATTTAAAACACAACCATAAAAATGGTTCAATTACAATCACAGGAGTAGGGTGGGTCCTTAAAATACACATCTTCAGGGTCAAACGCTTGGGTAAAGAGGTGCATCTTCAGCCTAAAACTGTCTAGTGAAGATGCCAGACACATCTCTGTGGGGAGGGAATTCCACAATTTAGGGGCAGTCACAGAAAATGCCCTCTACTGGGCCACCATCATCCTAATTTTCAGAGGGGAATGGAACTACCAAGAGGTCTGAGGAAGGTGGTCTATAGGGAAAGAGGTGGCCTTTCAGATATTTGGGACTTAAGCCATTTAGGGCTATAAACACTAACATGGGCACCTTGAATTGGGACTGCAAACAAGCTGGCAACCAATGCAGCAGTTTTAAAACATGGGTTATATGGGATCTAAATGGAACCTGAGCCAGTAATCTGACCTCTGCATTTTGGTCCAATTGAAGTTTCTGAGTTGTCTTCAAGGGCAGTCCCATGTAGAGCCAATTTGAGATGGGGCTGTAAGCTCGACCACCATGACTGATCTTGTGCATAAGGACCCCCCTTATAAGCATGCAGAGGTTTCCCCAGAGGCTAATGTGAAAAGACCTTATTCATCTCAGTGATTTGGAAATGCAGCTTTGGGGTGGCAACCTTTAATCAGTTGAATCGATTAAGATCACAAGCTCAAGGGACAGAATTTGGGACATCCCAATCCCTAATGTACATGGGAAATCTGTGCCTGAGGTGATTGCCACACTCCCCACATTCCATTCCTCAGTGACTAGTTGTTCTCCCTCTCTCATAATACTAGAACTCGTGGACATTCAGAGAAGCTGAATGTTGGAACATTCAGGACAGACAAAAGGAAGTACTTCTTTACTCAGCGCATAGTTAAACTATGGAATTTGCTCCCACAAGATGCAGTAATGGCCACCAGCTTGGATGGCTTTAAAAGAAGATTAGACAAATTCATGGAGGACAGGGCCATCAATGGCTACTAGCCATGATGGCTGTGCTGTGCCACCCTAGTCAGAGGCAGCATGCTTCTGAAAACCAGTTGCCGGAAGCCTCAGGAGGGGAGAGTGTTCTTGCACTCGGGTCCTGCTTGCGGGGTTCCCCCAGGCACCTGGTTGGCCACTGTGAGAACAGGATGCTGGACTAGATGGGCCACTGGCCTGATCTAGCAGGCTCTTCTTGTGTTTTTATGACTACAGTTTGGTCCTAGACTGCATATTTCATCAGCACACACAAACGCACTCCAGAGACATTTATCATGAGGGCTCATATGATAAAAGCAGGTGTTTCACAAAGTGAGCACATGGTGAGTAAGGATGTGGGAGAACTCAGAAATGGGAGCAGAAATTGCTGGTGTTTGTTTATTTATCCCACATCTGGAACAGAAATTGATCCAGCGATTATTATCAGTATTTGTTGCTGTTGTTGCTTTCCATCTGCAAACAATATCTGAGTATGTTCTCCCCCTCATGTTGTGTTTCCTTTGCATTGAAATGAATGCAGTAGAATAGTGAAATGACAATGTAATTTATGTAATGTACATGATTAATTTAAATTTACATAAATTATGTACACTGCGTTATGTTGCCACAACAGATGAGACAAAAAATGTAGTTTTTTGATGAAAATGAAATGCAGCAGAACTTAAACAGTGCTGCATTTGATGAATGCAAGGTGGAACAGAAAATGATGCTTTCTTACATCCGTAGTGGTATGACTGATTTGGCTCATGTACATACCTTCTCAGCCACCTTTCATGGGCAAGTTTCCATTGTGCACCCCGAGAATCCTTGTTAATTTTCCTCTGAGACCTCACTGCTACTTAAGTCTGACAAGATATTTGAAGCTGGGTTTCAAGGGACCATTTCTTGATCCCTCTCTCCCCCCCCCGCTCCCTCTTTCTTCTCCCTCCCCAAAACTTCACTTCCACCTCTTTAGGAACAGAAATTTTGCCAGCGCTATGACCAGCTGATGGAAGCCTGGGAGAAGAAAGTGGAGCGCATAGAAAACAATCCTCGGCGCCGAGCCAAGGAGAGTAAAGTGCGTGAATATTATGAGAAGCAGTTCCCAGAGATCCGGAAACAGAGGGAACTCCAAGAGCGCATGCAGAGGTTAGTGGAGGCATGTTTAAGCGTGTTGGGAAGGAACTGTGAGAGTGTTGTGGGGTTGGCAAAAGTGCATTAAGACTCCTTTGACATTGATGATGGCATGTCAGTTTCTGGTGGAGGGAAGTGCCTTGTGGTAAAAGGGACCTTTTTTCCCTCCAATTCCTTCTGGGGAAAATTTGGCCTCCAGGCAGCATAGAATTTGAATATGTGCATTTAAATGTATAGATGTACATTCAGGATTTAAATGTCATAGAAGGCAAGCTGTTTAATTTCCCATTCAAAACACCCCAGATAACTTCTTCAGTTAATTTGTACCCCACCCCAGATGACCCCAAATCATTTACCCCAATTAATTTCCCAACAAAGCCTGCTCCAAATAATATGACTTTCCTTTCAGTGCCCCACCCCCACATTGTCTCTAGATAAAATAAATGTTTATCAATTTTTGCTCCCAAATTAAAATTGGTGGGGAAAGCAATACTGTACGAACATAAGAAGAACCCTCCTGGATCAGGCCCACGGCCCAAGTAGTGTAGCATCCTGTTCCCGCAGTGGCCAACCAGATGCCCATGGCAAGCCCAGAAGCAGGACCCGAGCGCAAGAGCCCTCTGCCCACTCATGATCTCCGACACTGGAGGTAATATATACCCATCATAACTAGTGGCTATTCATGGTCTTGTCTTCCATGAATTTGTGTAGTCCCTTTTTAAAATCCATCCAAAGTTGGCGGGTATCAATACATCTTGTGGTAGTAGATTCCATTGATAAGGATGGTGTAGTTCTCAGGTACTTTGGCTGAAGGAAGGTCTGATCCAGTCTCTTCAAGTTTAGGAATTTAGCCATTAGTGGTATAGGCTGCATACACACCATACATTTAAAACACATTTAAAGCACATGACTCCCCCCCAAAGAATTCTGGGAACTGTAGTTTACTCCTTAGAGAGATACAAACTACAGTTCCCAGGGTTCTTTGGGGGAAATCATGTGCTTTAGATGTGCTTTTACATGTATTATGTGTTACATAGCCTTAGAACATCTGTATAGCAGTTTCAGTCTCCCAAACCCACCCAGATCAGCCAACTCAATCTAGACTGGCTTTCCATGCCCACTGCCTCCTTCACCCATTAAGCAGCACCAATTGCAACAACTGGATCTTGAGACATGTTGTAGCATTCACAAGACCGGTTGTCCCAGCGAAACAGTTTCAACCTGTGGCAGTGATGGTCACATCACTTCTTTGTCAAAAGAGTCACAGAAGCCAGTCCTAAGTGCTGCACAGCAGCTGTTTGATCCTTTGACTGAATCATCGGGAAGGGTTTGTGCTTCTCTCGTCGTGTCCCAGTGCTATCCTTACCCCCTACTCCTGCCGCTGAACCACCTTTCCCAGCTTTGACCTCTCCTCTTTTTGCGTGGCACTTGTTCCGTCGCACGCAAGCGGCCACAGTAATTGTTGAGAAGATGCATTGCCAAGTGCAAAATGGAGCATAAATTTTTCAGTGCTTTCTCTGCCGTTTCCCAGCAGGGTAGGACAGAGGGGCAGTGGCCTCTCTATGTCTGCGGCACGCAGCGAACACGAGGTGTCAGAAATTATTGATGGGCTGTCGGAACAAGAGGTGAGGTTGGGACGCCGTTTTATCCTTCCTCCTTCTCCCTTCTCATTCTCACCTTCTCGTTTTCTTTCCTTTCCTCTGGGGAAAACAACACAGCTGTTACCGACCTTGGACTTACTTGTTGACACTGCTGCCAAATTGCATTAGCTTCAGCCTGAGCTGTGTTTAGCAAACACTGTCTTATGTTGGGGAATGTGATGCCTTAATGGAGTTGACAGGACCCAAAACAGGACGTGTTCTCTTTCTCTCTCCCCCCCCCTCCAGTCTGCCCTGTTGTCTGCCTTCTGGGTTTGCTGGCTTCTGTGGTGTCTGCCAGGTGATGCCTTAAGAACATAGAAATCTGCCTTATATTTGGTCCATCTAGCTCAGTAGCATGTAACACTGAGTGGCAACAGCTCTCGAGGAGTTCATGCAGGAGTCTCTGCCAGCCCTACCTGGAGATGCTGGGGATTGAACTGGGACCTTCTTCATGCTAGCAGATGCTCTACCCCTGAGCTCCAGCCTTCTATTATTGCTGATGAAAATCTCTGATGTTGTTTGTACAGGGGGCTCCTGAACTGAAATTCACTCACACCCATGAACCCTGCTTGGCATAAATGAGATATAAAAATCAGGGCAAGCTGGGGTGTCAGCAGATTATCCCTTCCCAAGCTACTGTCATAATAATATAAAAAAGGCACTATCAGATCAGAGCAAAGATGCAACTTCTTCAGTGTCCTGATTCTTGCAATAGTCAACCAGACACCTTTGGGAAGCCCATCAGCAGGACCTCCCTCATTTTTTGTTTCCCATCCCCCCCAAACTGGTATTCAGAGGTACACTACCTCTGAACATGGAGGTTCATTGCTAATAGCCATTGACAGTCCCATCTTCTACAAATGTGTCTAATACTAAGAAATCCCATGTAATGCCTATGCATTCCTAGAGAGAATTGTTTCACACTCTTTGAAGTGAGACTCTGCAGCAGTCTTCTCCAACCTTGTGCTCTCCAGATGTTGTTAGGATACAACTATCAGCCCCAAGCCAGCATAGCCAATAATTACAGATGACAGGAGTTGGAATCCAATCCGTCTGGAGGGCATTAGGTTGACTATCCCTGCTCTAAGAGAGCAATAAGCAACCGCTGGTATAGGGACTCTCCCATCAGTCCAATTCCCAGTCCTTCCCATCTGACCCCAGAGCCCTCAGTGTCTCAGACACCTTCACTTTTTAGAGAGCCAGCACAATGTAGTGTGTAAAACAGGGGTTCCCAGTCTGTGGTATGTGGACTACCAGTGGTCCATGAGCTTCATTCCGGTGGTCTGCGGTCTGTCTGTGAAAACCAATGAGAGCAGTAGCCATGAACACTGGGCACAGTGGGTGAAACACTAACATTTTAATTTACCTTGATTGCTTCTTTTATTTCTTATATTGTATTTTATTATTTCTTATAGTGTTTTATATTGCAATGCTTATTATTAACCTAATAATAATAATAATAATAAATTTCTGTTACACTCTTCCTCCCAGAAGGCAGTTTTCTTTGGAATTCAAATACAATGTAATACAGTATACAATGCCTTGCAAAAGTACTCAGACCCCTGACCAATGCTCTCATATTAATGAATTACAAATGGTACATTGTAATTTCGTTCTTTATGATATTTTATTTTGAAACACTGAAAGTCAAAATCAATTATTGTAAGGTGAGATTGGTTTTATGTTGGGAAATGTTTGTAAGAAACATACAAAATTGAAACATGTTGCTTGCATAAGTATTCAATCCCTGTGCTGTAGAAGCTCCCAGTTTACACAGATGAAAGGAATTCCCTTATCGAGGACACAGTTACCTTACCATTGGCCTCCACCCGTCAACCATGAACGTTGCTGTCACATTGTCAGGATAAAACCCCCACTGTTGAAGGATCATTGGTCAGGCCGTGGATCTGAAGGAAAATGAAGACCAAAGAGCATTCTACAGAAGTGAGAGATAATGTAATACAAATGCATAGATTAGGAAAAGGATACAAACTAATATCCAAGTGTTTGGATATCCCAGGGAGCACAGTTGGATCAATAATCAGGAAGTGGAAGGTGCATCACACCATCCAGGCACTGCCAAGAAAAGGCCATCCCTCAAAACTAAACGCTCAAACAAGAAGGAGACTTGTGAGAGAAGTCACAGAAAGAGGCCAACAATCACTTGGAAGGAGCTACAGAGTTCATTGGCTGGGAGAGGAGTAATGGTGCCCCAGTCAACCACATCAAGGGGTCTGCATAACACTGGCCTGTATGGGAGGGTGGCAAGAAAGAAGCCATTACTCAAAAAGTACCATCTGAAAACACATCTGGAGTTTGCCAGAAAGCATGAGAGTGCCCCAGCTGTGATGTGGGAAAAGGTTTTGTGGTCAGATGAGACCAGAGCTTTTTGGCCAAAACTCAAAGGGCTGTGTGTGGCGCAAACCTAACACTGCCCATGCCTCAAGACATACCATGCCTACAGTGAAGTATGGTGGTGGCAGCATCATGCTGTGGGGATGCTTCTCATCAGCAGGGACTGGGCATCTTGTTAAACTTGAAGGAAGAATGGATGGAGCAAAACACAGGGAAATACTGCAAGAGAACTTGCTTCAGTCCGCTAAAAAACTGAAGCTTGGGAGGAAATTCACTTTTCAGCAGGACAATGATCCCAAGCACAAGGCCAGAGTAACATTGGAGTGGCTCAAGAACAAAAAGGTGAATGTCCTACAGTGGCCCAGTCAAAGTCCTGATCTCAATCCCATTGAGAATCTGTGGTGCTTTTCGAAAATTGCAGTCCACAAGTGACATCCAAACGACCTGGAGCAAATCTGCCAAGAAGAATGGGCCAAAATCCCTCTGACACTGTGTACAAAGCTGGCACATATGTACCCCAAAAGACTTAAAGCTATTATTGCAGCGTAAGGTGGCTCTACCAAATATTAATGTGTGTGGGTTGAATACTTATGCAAGCGACATGTTTCAGTTTTTATGTTTCTTACAAACGTTTCCCAGCATAAAACCAATGTCACCTTACAATAACTGATTTTGACTTTCAGTGTTTCAAAATAAAATATACAGAATGAAATTACAATGTATCATTTGTAATTTATTAATATGAAAGCATTGGTCAGAGGTCTGAGTACCTTTGCAAGGCACTGTATAATAAGAGAATACAATATATAATAATACAATATATTACATTGTATAGTATACATTATATATACAGTTTTGAAAGCAACAAACAGAACTTCACTCAAGACCGGTACAACAGTGGAACCAATGACCTCGGGAGGCGGTGGCTGTCCCACACTTGAGGCATTTAAGAGGCAGCTGGATAGCCACCTGTTGGGTATGCTTTAAGTTGGATTCCTGCCTTTATAGGCCCCTTCCAACTCTATGATTCTATGATATAAGAAATGGAAGAAGCAATTAAGATACTATTAAAATCATACAGCATCTATCACAGTGCATTACAATTGCTACAGCAGGTAGAAAAATAATTAAGTGGTCCACCAAGACTTTCAGCAATTTTCAAGTGGTCTGTGGGGGAAATAGTTTGGGAACCAGCAATGTAGAATATTGGGCTATGGCCAGGAATACCCAGATACAAATCTTATCTGTACCATGAAGTTCCCTGGGTGACCTT
Organism: Rhineura floridana; assembly: GCF_030035675.1. NCBI lineage: Eukaryota > Metazoa > Chordata > Lepidosauria > Squamata > Rhineuridae > Rhineura > Rhineura floridana. The sequence goes on along the minus strand of NC_084498.1, from coordinate 9,676,357 downwards.
GGGCCAGTCACTTTCTCTCAGCCTAACCTAATTCACCTTGAACGATTAAAGGAGAGACAGCATGTGGTTGACATTGGGTCTGAAAAGGTTGAAGATGATTGTTCTAGAGTGACATCCAGACAACATCTTTCAATTAATGCTGAAGGGGAAGATGCAGTGGGTCTTCCCTGACAGCTGCAATAGCTTTCCTCAGCATTTAATTTAGTGCATCACTTCCTGGCATCACTGCCAGCTTCTCCCTGGTGTCTTCCTTCTTTTCAGCATTTACACCAGCCTTAGCCAGCATGGCATCTTTCAGATGTTTTGGACTACAACTCCCATCAGTCCCAGCCAAAACATCTGGAGGGTGCCAGATTGGTGAAGACTGACCTATAGTCTCTAATCCTCAGGTCAGTTTTCCTGTGGTGCTCTTGACAAGACCTGTTCTCTTCTGCTTCCCCCAACCCCCCCAGAATCTGGAGAAGCAGATGCGACAACTTGCTGTCATCCCTCCCATGCTGTATGACGCTGAACAGCAGCGCATCAAGTTCATTAACATGAATGGCCTCATGGATGACCCCATGAAGATCTACAAGGATCGGCAGGTGATGAACATGTGGAGTGAACAAGAGAAAGAGACCTTCCGAGAAAAGTGAGTTGAGCTGAGGGGTGATCCTGTCATAGTTGGATCCATTTAACCTGAGCAAAGATGCAAAACTTACCAGTCCAAGGCTCCATCTGCATCCCCATTTAAAGCAGCATTTATACCACTTTAAACAGACATGGTTTCCCCCCAAAGCATCCTGGGATCTGTAGTTTCTTCCCCTCCCAGAGCTACAATTGCCAGGCTTCCCTTGGAAGAGGGATTAATAAACCACTATGGGAATTGTAGCTGTGTGAGGGGAAGAGTGGCCTCCTTACAACTGTCAGTTACCAGGATTCCTTGGGGAAGCCAGGGCTATTTAAAATGGTATAATAGTGCTTTCAATGTGTAGTGCAGATAGGACCCAAGATGACCAGAAACTGCTTGCAAGAGCATAATAATAAACACAACGGTCCATTGACAGTATGAGTCTCCCACCATAAAACTCCTTTCAAAAAGTTCCAACAACTCCCAGAGTCCCAATCATTTTGAGGTCATAAATATTGCACTGACTAGGTTGGCTGGATGTTTTCTGTGTTTTGTATTACAAAATTGTTATTGTCTTTTTTCTGCTCTCACAAAACAACCATTGCTACCAGGTTGGAATGCTCCAGAAGAACAGGAGGAGGTGTCTCTGTGTGTGTCTGTGTGTAATTGTGCACAAACTTTGGCCACACCTTCTGCTGGCATATGGTCCTCAGAGAGTTGGCCAACCGTAAATGCAGTTCTTGGGCCAAACGGATTAGCTATCCCTATATAGACTAACAAGAAAATTATAGTGTGAAGATAAAATCAGTACATTGACTTTACATCCATTATGTATCATATCATATAATATCTCAAGATATTATTTATACATCACTTAACATCATAATTTCAGTCCAGCTATATTTAATATTGCTCCTGTTTATAGTCCTGTGTGAAGAAAATAGTTTCTTAGTCACCAAAGTTCTGCCTAAGTTCCATCACACATCAGCATGACAGAGAAACCAAAGCAGGGCAGGACTATGCAGTTTTCAGCAGGCTTTATTTCTCAATGTCCAGAGTCACCAGGTGTCAGGCCTCAGCAGGAGTCTGACACAGGCTGTCAAGTGCTGAGGCCCAGAGGAACTGTCTGCCAGCGCCACCCATGGAAACTGTGACCTAAACAGGCAAAGTCCAATTCCAAGGAAGGCAGATTAAGATCTAAGGACTCAAAGTAGGGCATAGTCAGTGGCGGGCAGAAGATCAGGTTCTGAGGCTCAAGAGGCAGGTGCAAGGTCAAAGCAGGTGGAGATCACACTCTGAGAGAGCATTTAGGAGAAAAGGGGCCATAGCTCAGTGACAGAACATCGCAGCAGGTTCCAGGTTCAGTCCCCAGCATCTCCAGGTAGTGCTGGGTATGCCCCCTGACAGAAAACCCAGAGAGCTGCTTCCAGGTAGTGTAGATAACACTAAGCTAGATGGGCCAATGGTCTGATTCAGTACCAGGCAGGTTTCTATGAGGTAGGCAGGGTCTTCACTGTACGGACAAGTTAAGAACATCAGAAGAGCCCTGCTGAATCAGGCCAAAGGCCCATCTAGTCCAGCATCTTGTTCCCACAGTGGTGTCAACCAGATGCCTATGGGAAGCCCATAAGTAGGACATGAGTTTCATAGAATCATAGAATAGTAGAGTTGGAAGGGGTCTATAAGGCCATTGAATACAACCCCTTGCTCAATGCAGGAATCCAACTTAAAGTGTACCCGACAGGTCCAGCTGCCTCTTGGATGCCTCCAACGTTGGAGAGCCCACCACCTCCCTAGGTCATTGATTCCATTGTTGTACCATTTGCTTGGACTGAGGAGCTATCTCTGAGCTTTATAGGTCCCGAGTGAACTGGGATTGGCCTGTGGGATCAGCTGACTAGCCTTGCAGCCGAGTTAGAGCCCTTGGAACTCAGAGCCTAGTCTACCAGGCTTACATTCAGGACAGAGCACTGCTGGGTCAAGAGGTACAGCACTGGAGCCTAGCCGCTAGACACACTAGTTCAAGACCAGCACATATTCCCAGAACCTTACACCAGGGCTAGGGAGTGCATCGCCCTGAGCTCCTTGGAGGAAGGGGGGGAGAAAAATGTAATTAATAAATAATACATATCCATTGGGCTAGGGCAGGGATGGGTAGCCATTGCTGGCCAGCAGGCTGGATCATCTTCCGCACCATTAAAGGCCATGTTTGGCAGGTGGGTGGGGCCGCCTGCCTGTCACTCACCCTGGGTGTATATTAGTAACCTCTTTTTGCCCATGCAGTTTGGGATCAAACCACAGCTGATCGGTGGTGCCTGCAAATCCCCTTCTGGCCCATTTCCACACCTGACATCAACAACACATTTTTATTATGCAGTCAGAAACCCAGTAAGCCCCTATATGATGCCAGCTGTTGGGCAGGTGGGCGTGGTTGGAGGAAACGGTCTCAGGGACCAAACGGGAAGGCCCAGTGGATGGACCAAACTTGGGCCTAATTAGGCCCGCAGGCCAGAGGATCTCCACTGCTGGTCAAGGGCCTTGGACCAATACATAAGGCCAGTAAGGAATAGAGGTTTTCTGTTTTGTTTCTTTGAACAAAATCAATTGTAAGTGTCAAGTTAAGCATCTTTAAGAATTGCCTCTTAATCCTCCCCCCTCCCCGGTTTCTATTTTCTAGGTTCATGCAGCATCCAAAGAATTTTGGGCTCATCGCTTCCTTTCTAGACCGAAAAGTAAGTCTCCCCCCTCCCCCAGCATTTCCTGTGTTGGCTTTTTAAGCAAAGATTTTTTGTTAGCCTAAATTGTGCCAAACTAGATTGCCTCTTAGTAAACTAGTTTTGCATTCACTTTGTAGCATCCCAAAGTATGGCTTAGTTTGGAGGCGGAGCTCACCAAAATAGCACTTTAACATGACTACATTTTGAATCAAGCAGGGAAGGGCAGAATCCCATCACACAGGAAAGAGGCAAAGAAAGCCAGAGGACTGGTAAACAGCCCTGTAGGCAGGGTGGGGTAAATGGATGCACCGCCTCCCATGCCCCCCCCCCCGGAGCTGTGCTTCACACACACACCATTTTGAAAAATGTATTTTTACATTGTGACAATCAAAGAATAACAGCTTGTTTTAAGAACAGGAGCAATTCAAGAGTAGGACCCTCTGAAAAATTCAGTGAATAAGGCAGGGTGAGTGCTCAACAAAAGTCTCAGCTGGAAAAGCCCCCCCCAAAGTCTGCTCACTCAAGACTTTCCCTGGCTGAGGGTGGATTTTTTGTGCTCCCAATCACCCTATAATTACTTAGAACTTTGTATTATGGACTAGAGATAGACTCCACCCTTGGACTTTCCTTTGCTCTGCTTTTCAGTTTCAGTTGTATTCTCTACCAAGCCAGCAATAAAGAGAAATGTGTGTTGGCTTGCAGTAAGTAGTAAGAGCTTGTTTATTCCACAATTATTATGATGAGTAGAGTAGAATTGGGTGCTTATTGCTAAAGGGTGAAATAAAGAGATAACTTAAAGTTCTCTGAAAAAATATATGTCCCAAGCCGCCTTTTATTAAAACATTCACTGTAGTCAGAATCATAGTGGCTGTTTTCTTTTTTGTGAGTGCTTTGATGGCAAATGATGAAAACAGTCCTACAGGTGTAGAAGCACTGCTGTGCACACTACAGTTAGCAAGTTGGCCAGCTGCCCAAGCTGTAATTGAGGCCTAATTTCTGATTTTCCTAATGTGGTCAGCTTAGCATGAGGCCTTTTCAGGGTTTTTGGACAGAAAAATAAACCTAGCAACCAGTTAAAAAAAATCCAATTGCTTTCCACAATTATTTATTTATTTATTTATTGTATTTGTATACCGTCCCATAGCCAAAGCTCTCTGGGCAGTTTACAGCAACTAAAAACATCAAAAACAAATATACAAATTTAAAACACATATTTTAAAAACAATTTAAAACACAATTAAAAAAATTCAAAACAATTTAAAACACATGCTAAAATGCCTGGGAGAAGAGGAAAGTCTTGACCTGGGACCGAAAAGATAACAGTGATGGCGCCAGGCGCACCTTGTCAGGCAGATCTTTCCATAATTTGGGGGCCACCACTGAGAAGGCCCTCTCCCTTGTTCCCACCCTCCGAGCTTCTCTCGGAATAGGCACCCGGAGGAGGGCCTTAGATGTTGAGCATAGTGTACGGGTGGGTTCGTATCGGGAGAGGCGTTCCATCAGGTATTGTGGTCCCAAGCTGTGTAAGGCTTTATAGGTCAAAACCAGCACCTTGAATTGAGCTCGGAAACATACAGGCAGCCAATGCAAGCAGGCCAGAATCAGTTTTATATGTTCGGACCGTCTGGTCCCTGTTACCAATCTGGCCGCTGCATTTTGCACAAGCTGCAGTTTCTGAACCGTCTTCAAAGGCAGCCCCACGTAGAGTGCATTGCAGTAATCTAACTTGGAGGTTTAGTTTTCAGTCACTTAGTTAGTCCTTTATATAGTAGCCAATTAAAAAGTTTTCCCTTGCTTGTCCAGCAGGAAGTAAGATCTAAAGGTTAATTCTCTCTCTCTCTCTGAAAAGGTGTATTGTGAACCTACCATTCAGAAAGCTTTCTTGCATGTCTGTCAAGCACATTTACAAAAGGAAGTCTATTATGTAGCAAATATTTTACAAAGTTAAGGACTAAGGCTGCAATCCAATACATACATACCTGGGAGCAACTCCTATTGAACCCAGCAAAACTTATTTCTGAGTAGACGTATATTGGATTGCAGCCTAAATCTCATTGACTTCAACAAGAAAGTTAATGCATATTGTTCTCAGCACCACTCTCCCTAAATGCTCTATGGTTGCATTGTAATGTGTTCTTAAAGTTTCTAAATCTGTTTTTTGTATTGGTGGTGTTGTGATACAGGATTAAAATGGAACTTTTGAGAAAACAAGCTCCACACTAGTTTTTAACTTCTCTAGTTATAGAACCAACTATTTTGTGTGTGTTTACACCCTCTCGTACCCCTTGTTCACTGTATCCTTAACATCCTTTTTTTCTTATGAAAGAAAAAATAGGCCAGCCATTTCATTCCCGGTGTTCTTGAAAACTGCATCTTCAGTTAACCTGACATTTACACAGCCCTCTATGCAAGTTAACACACACTCTGCATGGAAGAGGAGTGAGGGGGAAGAGCACTGCCTTTCTGTTCCCCTGACCTGGCTTTTACGTCCTGTCCACCTGTGGAATGGCTGGCACTATGTGCCTCTCCCTCCCAATGCCCTGCCTAGAAATGTGGTTGCCCCACCTAAACAAGAAAGGCTGGCTACAGGGTTGCTGGTAAAGCTGCTTAAGGCTAGGGCTGCATTGATCTCTTAATTTCAATTTCTCTGAGTTCCTCATTTTTCCAATCTTAAATTCAGTTCACCCCATTTCTGAATCAGCTTGTGCGTGCCAAGATCGGGCAACTATTGCTGTTGCCCCCTTTTCCCCTTGGTACCCCCTATTCAAAGTTAATCACGCCAGATCACACTATGAGGTTTTGTCATACGCCCCCCTTCGTAGGGCTTTCACAGAACTCAGGTTCCAAATGATGCCCTCAGCCTTCCTCAGTGGGAGATACTTAGGGATTCCAACCAAAGACCGGAGATGCATTTATGGGTGTAACTGTATAGAAGGCATCTCCCATTACCTGCTACACTGCCTGCTATACGAGGATCCCAGAAGGAAATTCTTGGCCCGATATATTCACTTGCACCCAGGCAATTGCTCCCGGGAGTTGATAGTGGAGCTCCTAGGTGATAATGCTAAACAAGTAACGCTTTCTGTGGCTAATTTTGTGCTGGCTGCCAAAAAGCTGCAAGCGAGCCACATTAAGACCTATAACATCATGTGATTTCTTTTAAACTCTGGCCTATTTTAACCTATCTGATGTTTTAACCCTACTTTTATTGTAAAACCCTTTTGTATTTTGCAAAGGCCTATGGCTATATGCAATAAAGCTCTGTTGTTGTTGAAGCAGGTTGTGATTATTATTTTTTAAAGTCTTTTGTACAGTTTTTTTGGTTTTATAACTGCATTGTAAGATTCGGAGAAGTGTGAATTTCAAAGGACAGCTGCTTTTCAGTTTACGTATTGCTTTGGATAGCACAAGTTAGATACGTTCCCATTAAAATGGTCACAGAACATATTTCTCTCCCATCCCTACTTGAGCCCCAGGGGGGCAGTGGTTTTCAAGGGAGAGGTGGTGGCTCTGGGACCGAGGCTTCTAGATTCCAGAACTGAGATTCATCTGCCCTGGGTCAGGGGTGCCACACTAGGGTGAGGCCACAAAACATTATTGTTCAGTCATATCCCATGCAAGACAGTGGAGCAAACTAGTGACTTGGCCTAATCCCTAGTAGTTTTATGTGGCTACATTTTAAGAAGCTTTGCTCTGGTACCTGAACTAATCTAGCAAGCCAAATGGGGAAATCACAATGTAAAGAGGTAGGGAACTGAGATATGCCCGGCACAGAAAACTATTTCTAGCATTATGGAAGGGTACACAGGGCAAGATTAATCCCAGATGACTGCAGCAACTAAAAGCAAAAAAAGGTGGGGGAGGAGGAGAGAGGAGGTCAGTCATCCTTTAGCTACAGCAGAACGCTACATATAATCTGCCATACAACTGTCAGGAGCCATTATTTCCACCCATTAAGCTTGCAAGGTGGAACACACTTCACTTTCAGGCTGATACATTGAGCTCCCCACTTTGGGGGGCTGTCAACTGCATTCCAATCTGAGGAGAGGGCAAGAAATCACCTCGGTGGTGTTTTGAGACTTGACAAGTTATGTTTCAACAGCAGGAAAGTTTCCTGGTGCAGAGTTGCTTCCTCCCCTTTAATTCTCCACTCTGGGCGCTGCTGGGGGCTCCTATAGGGATTGGGGGGAGTCAGGAAGGATTCTCTGTAAAGCAACCTGGCTAACCAGATGCTTTTTACCTCTGCATATACCCAGCAAGCCAGCGAGAAAGAGGCAGAAAGACAGAGGAAGCTACAGCAGGGAGTCACTGATGCCAAGAGGGGTGGGAGGGGTGGCTCCATTTTGGTACTAGTCGTGGAGGGCAGCGGCTGTCACCAAGGCTTCACAGGCCATAGCATAGGATGGTTGAGTTTTCCCTACTACTCAGCTGTCATGAAGATGGTCAAAGAAGTCTCTGAGGCAAGGTTTTGTAACTGTAGTGAAACTGATAGCTCTGCACTGGCAATTAAAATCCATACCCCCACCAAAGGAATGGCTGGAGAATGTTTGGACCATAGACTGGAATGGGGATGTTAACATTTATTGATTGATTGATTGATAGAGTGCACTTGTATACCGCCCCATAGCCGAAGCTCTCTGGGCGGTTTACAGCAATCAAAAACATTAAAACAAATATACAATTTAAAACACATATTTTTAAAACAATTTAAAACACAATTTAAAAAAAATAAAAACAATTTAAAACACATTTATAATCATCTCAAGGAATCGAGTTGGAGACACTTAATAGCCACTTGTTGACATTTGCTGCATATTGGAAACAGTACTGCAATACTATAACACCAAAGGAGATCCCAGACCATACTTTCCTTAGCACTATAACCTTCTATAGCTGTGCATAGTTGGAAATGACAATAAAATGTTTTCAAAAGAGAGGGGATTTGAAAGCACAATTGATATATAAGTGCTAGTGAATAAAGTTGTCAGGAAGATCCCAGTTCAAATCGCACTTCTGCTATGAACTCATGGGTTAGCCTTCAGAAAGCTGCTTATCTCCATCTCAGCCCTTCACCTGCAATGTGGGAACCATGATACTGACCTACCTTATAGGGTTGTTGTAAGGGATTAATGAATAGTGGGGGTTTTTTAACCTAATGCAGTGCACCCTCCCTCCAGGGATATAAGCCAGGGATGGGAATCCTCTGGTCCTTCAGATGTTTCTGGACTACAGTTCCCTTCTCATCCCTAACTACTGGCTATGCTGACTATTGCCAATGGGAGTTGAACCACATCTTAGAGGGCCACAAGTTCCCCATCCTTGCAATAAGTGGCTTGGAGCTCAAACAGCCCAGTTCCCTTCCCCACTTCCCAACTGATGCCTTCTACATTCCATGGCTCAGCTACCTTCAACATTCTCTTGGTCCTGGAAGCTCACCCACAGGTTGTTTTGGGCCTTTTAAAAACATTATTTTCATCTTTAATTTTCAAAGTATACTTCCGCACACCTGTAAAGCCCCTTATGTGTATGTAAACCACAACCTTATTTTTGAGTGGCACCACATCTTAAGAGGTTGGCATTTTAAGAAATTTGGTATAAGAAGAAATAACAACAAACCATGTCAGCAACGTGGCATTTATGCAGTGCTTTCATCTGTTCTCCTCACACTATACAGGGAGATTTCAGAAGGGAAGGAGAGAAAAACTAGCACGATTTTCCTTTCCCATCTTCTGAAACGTCCCTCCCCTCCAGTTTTTTTTTCTTTCAGTTCAGGACATCACTACAAGGCTTTTGTTTCAGATTGTCTGGAGCACTAGCTGGGGATGTTTCTGCAGGTCCCCCGTTGTTGCTGTGATGAGGATACACTCCATTCCTCAGATGGGGCACTGCTGAGAATACTGCATGCCTCAGAGGTTATGTAGTATGCACTGAAAATTGGGCGTTTGGTGTTGCAGCTCCAGTCCTCTGGAATCAGTTACCAGCTGAAATTAGACAAGCACCTAGCATTTTGATATTTAGGCAACTGTTTTTGTTTAAGAAGGCTTTCCCTGTCATTTTATGGAATAATGAAATTGTACAATTGTAAAAATGGTTGCATTGCTTTCAGTTTACTGAGTTTGTAATCTCTTGCATTGTATCTTATTTTATTGTACCCTGCTTCAGTAATTTTTGATTGTGAAGTGATTTGTAAATCTGAAAATAAATAATTAATTTGTTTTCTTGGGTCCAAGTTGCTGCTGTTGTTGTTTATATATTGCATTGCGTAATGTACACACAATATGTCCCCCAATCATCCATTGTAACTCTCATGCTCATCCGTGCTGTATTCCTTTAGACGGTGGCTGACTGTGTCCTCTACTATTACTTGACCAAGAAGAATGAAAACTATAAGAATCTGGTGAGGAGGAATTATCGGAGACGCGGAAAGAACCAGGTAAGAAAGGCAGAGATGGTCATACGAGTGTGTATGTGGAAACTTTTGCTTGTTTGTCATGCACTGACCGAGTGGAAGCAAACCTGGGAAGTTGCCTAGTGCTGAGTCAGACCATTGATCCATCTAGCACAGTATTAAGCACACTAACAGGCAGCTGCTCTCCAGTGTTTGAGACAGGTGACTTCCCAGCCTTACTTGGAGAAGCCAGGGATTGAATATGGGATCTTCTGCATACAAAGCAGATGCTTTGCCACTTTACCCCCAAATAATTGTGGCTAGAAATCATAAATGCCAGAGTTTGGATGCACATGGCTGATCATGAGAACATAAGAAGAGCCCTGTTGGATCAGGCCAGAGACCCATCTAGTCCAGCATCCTGTTCTCGCAGTGGCCAACCAGATGCCCATGGGAAGCCCAAAAGCAGGATATGAGCACAAGAGCACTCTCACCATAGCAACTGGTATTCCAAGGCATATTTTCTCCCACAGGGGAGGTAGAACACAGCCATCGTAGCAAGTATGGATAGGGCTGTTTGTGGCCTACAGTTCCGGGATTGTCTTGTGGGCAAAAGTTGGTATATGGCGCAGGCTTCAACATTATTTATTTATGTATCTATTTATTATTACATTTATATCCCACCTTCCCTCCAAGGAGCTCAAGGTATGATACAAACACGGTTCTCCCCATCCCGATTTTATCCTCGTAACAACCCTCGAGGTAGGTTAGGCTGAGAGACAGTAACTGGCCCAAGGTCACCAGGGAGCTTTATGGCTGAGCAGGGATTTGAATCATGGGCTTCCCGGTCCCAGTCTGACATTAACCATTACATCACACTGGCTCTCTGACACCCTTGGTTTATCTTCTTTTTTTCTGGTAATGCATTATCATTATCTATGAATTATCTCATGCTGAAGCCTCTTAGGTAATTCACAGTGAAATTAATTAAAAACATCCAGTATAAACAGTACCGAATATAAAATAAATTTAGCAAAACTACTGTGAAAATAAACAGTAAAATCCCAAACTCAAGAACAAGCACAATCTCCATCAAATTGAACAACCCAAATAAATAAAGTTAAAAGCACTGACCTAATACAAGATGTTTGAGTTGTTAGAAGGCCTGGGGGAAAAGACAGGTGTTTGCTGACCCTGAAAAGATATTAAAGTGGGCACCCGGTGAGCCTCTTTGGGGAGAGCATGCCACAAGTGGTGGGCCACCACAGAAAAAACTCTCTTGTTGCCATCCCCATACATTAGCAGGTGCGGGCCCTCTGAGGAGGGTCTCTGTATATGGCCTTAGGACCCAGGTAGATTCATATGGAGTTAAGTGTTCTTTCGGGTACTGGGGTCTCAAGCCATTGTAAGGCTTTATGTTCATTGGGCTAGGTATATATAGCCATCTGAGGCTTTCTAGGTTAAAACCAGCAACTTGAATTGGGCCCAGAAATGTACTGGAACCCAGTGCAGGTGAATTCTTCAGTGCCACAAACTGAGTTAAGATTTTTATTGGATAGGAGACAGGGAGGGAAGGGCTATAGCTTAGTGGTAGAGCACCTGTTTTGCATGTGGAATGTCCAAGGCCAGTCCCTGGCCTCTCCAGTTAAACAGGTCTCATTAGCAGGACTGGGGAAGACTCCTGCCTGTGACCTTAGGGAGTTTCTTCCTGTTGGAGTAGGCACTGCTGGGCTTGGGGAAGGGCCATAGTTCAGTACTAGGGCACCTGCTTTGCTTGCCCAGGGTCCCAGGTCCAACCCTCAGCATCTCAAGGTAGAGCTGAGAATGATCCATCTGGAGCATCAATGGTTAACTGCTTCAGACATCTTGTGAAGACATACTTCTTCTTTGCCCAGGCTGTCCATGACCAATAAGATTGGGTCTTGTTATTTCTGTATTCCTGTTTTTATCATCCTGTTTAACTGTTTTTTATGATACTATTTTATTGTTTTTAAAGTTATTCCTGTACATTGCTTAGAGATTTTTTAAATAAGTGATTTAGTAATGCTTTTTAATAAATTATTAAACAAACCATGGAAAGCCAGTACAAGTCAGATTAGAGAGTTGCCCATGCTTTAGACCATTGCAATGAGCTGTCTTGAAAAACAGTCCAAAAACTGCATTTAGTCCAAAGTAGAGCTGCAAGATTAAATGTGACTGTGCGGTTCAGCCATATTATGCCAGTGCTTTATCAACGACACTGACCCCCAGTCTGTTTCCAGGTCTAATTTAAAGATTTGTTTTCATTTTAAAGTCCTACATGGCTTGAAACCAGATTACCCAAAAGATCACCTTCTCCTACCCAAAGCTGAGGATGCTCTTCAGAGTTCTTGCTCTGTGTGCCTCCACTCTATGTACACTGAGGCAGGTGGCTACTATGGAGAGGGCCTTCTTGGCAGTGGCATGCTCGGTATGGCATAGCCTCCCTGGATGAGTTTCCTTGGCACCTGCTTTGTGACCTTTTGGCAATAAACAAAGACCCTTTTGTTCATCCGCTCCTTTTAAACATTTTGCGTTTTAAAACAAAACATCTGGTGTCTCGTATTGAGTTGTGCTTTATTTTATAATATGAACTGTTAAGTGGTTTTATTTTTCCTCTGTTGGAAAGGAGAGTTTTTAGGCTGCATTTTATTAGGGATATAGGAAGCTGCCTTATACTGAGTCAGACCCATTGGTCCACCTAGCTCAGTATTATCTACACTGACTGGCAGCAGCTCTCCAGGGTTTCAGGCATGAAGTCTTTCCCAGCCCTACCTGGGGATGCCAGGGATTGAACCAGGAACCTTCTGCGCGGCAAACAGATGTTCTACCTCTGCTCTGGATGTAGAGCAAATGCTGTGACTTTGAGCTGCCACTTACCTCATAGCTCACAAGTGTCTGGGTAGCTAACTGTGCTCTGGGATAGCTCTCATTTCAATGGAGCAAGTGCAGGAAAACTTCCTGGAAGATTCTGATCCAAGTTCATTGGTGGGTGGGTGGCACGGTGTGCAGTTTCGATTTTCCTTCCTGAAAGATTCTGCCCCAAGTTCATTGGGAGGGAGGTGGCGGCACAATGTGCAATGTCGATTTTCCGCCTCAGACATGGGACTGTTTTTGGATGGCTCTAGGCAAGGAGGTTTGAACTTGGTTTTAAGTATCGCTGCCCAAAAGCAGATTTGGTTGGAAAGCAATACCATGTAAGGGAACAGAGAGACTGAAGTTCATGTCACAGCATCACAATGGAGAACATGGAGGGGTAAAGGGAGACAGAAGAGAAAGTACCACTGAGATGTTTGCAAAAAGTGTACTGTGAAAGCTGGTGGTGAAAACAATACTGTATGAACATAACAAGAGCCCTGCTTGATCAGACCAAAGGCCTGTCTAGTCCAGACTTTTGTTCTCATAGTGGCCAGCCTGATGCCTCTGGGAAGCCCACAAGCAGGATGTGATGGCAAGAGCCTCCCCCCGCGGTTGCTTCCCATCCTCTGGTATTCAGAGGCATGTTGCCTCTCATGTGGAGCAAGCATATTGGCCACCATGAGTAGTAGCCATAGATAGCGTTACCCTCCATAAATTTATCTAGTCCCATTTTAAAGCTTTCCAGGTTGGTGGCTGTTACTACATCATGTGGAAGTTGTTGTTATTGTTTCTTCACTTATGAATTGCTTCCCATGAGGCACCCTAACGGGATTAAAAACATATATAAAACAGTTACATATATATAAAAAATTGCATATATAATTTTTTTAAAAAAAAAATTGTGTGTGTGTGTTTGTATTTTCTGATAGAACAATAAAAACCTTATATGGATCCAGAGCAAGCTTGGGTGAAGTTCTGTTTGTTGTTTTCAAAGTCTATATTCATGTACAGTTTAAAGCAACAGCGCATACATAAAATTAGTTCAAATCTAAGACAGATACCAACTGGGATAAAGATATCCATTTAGAAGGCTTGTTGAAAGAGAAACATCTTTAGTAGGTGCTGAAAAGACAATAAAGAAGGCGTCTCTCATGTATGGAGCGGGAGGGAGTTCCAAAGGGTAAGTGCCGCCACACTAAAGGCCCAGTTTTGGCACTGTGCAGAATGCACCTCCTGTTAGGAAGGTATCTACAAGATGCCCTCTCCTGCAGAACACAGTGATCAGTGATCAGGGGGTGAGATGATCTATTAAATATCCTGGTCTGAAGCTGTATAAGGCTTTGCACACCAATATCAGCACCTTGAACATATTGTGGTAAATAATTGGCAGCCAGTGCAGTTCTTTCAGTAATGGCATCATATTGTTCAGCTATGAAGTATGTGAGGAAGTACTTACTCTTACATGTCCTGAGCCGCCAACATGCAGCCTTATTGGATGACCCTGGATTCTAATATTATTTCACTGCCCAAGGAGATGTGAAACATATTCAAGTGGTGTGACAAGGCTGTTGAGGAATTTAGCATCTTGTTTGTGGTCCATGTTTTTGCCCATATATGTGAGAAGAAGGCTTGAAAGCCACTGGTCCCAAAGTCAGCTGGGCTCCTGTTGGGAGGAAGGGCAGGATGTAAATCAAATAATAAATAAATAAACTGTATGATTTCCTGAATAACATTTGGCTGTTTTCAGTTATGTGGGGTAGAAAAATTCCCAGTGCTTAATTTTTCTGTGGAAAAATTTCCATTTCATAAGTTCATTGATAGCAGTGAATGATTTCAGTTGCAACCACAACATTAGGCAAGCTTTTAACTTTGTTTACTAAATAAACAAAGCTTTTAGCATCGTTTACTAAATACAAGTAAAATAAACATGTTGAATTATATCACCCTCCTCTAGGGCATCAGAATTTTTTCCAATACAACCTGAAAAATTTCCAGTGAAAGGTACCTACGCAAATAACCTTAATTCTATTCTCACATTGGCCAGCCAAATGCTTATGGGAAGTCACAAGCAGGACATGAGGGCAATAGCCCTTTCACATTTTGTTCCCAAATTTGCATAGGAAAATTTTCCTGTTCAAAATTGTACTGGAAAACCCACTTCACGCCTGTTTTACAAAATGGAAAACGCTACTTCGCTGACCCTGGGGATATAATTGTATAATCCCTGCTCTAAATAAAATGTTTCCATCAGAGGCGGGAATCTATTGAGGGCTGCATTTCTTCAGTGTGTGTGTGTGTAATCTGTTGTGGGGATGTGCCAGTGTTGCAAGGGGCCATAGGTAGACGGTGAGGCCAGAGTTAAAAGTGTGCAGGGCACTCTTTTCTTCCACCCCCCCTTCCATTTCTCTTCTCCACTCATGAAATTAAACCGAGGGCTGCATGAAATTAAAACCTCCCCTGGTTTAGATGGACCTGTCTGTGTCATAACCTGAGAATTATCATAGTTGAGGCTGGGAACCAAACTTCTCTTTTGCTTTTAAACCATATAGTGAGCAAATCTTTGTAAAGATTTCCTGGTCACCTGCTGGAGGTTAGGTCTTGCTTGTCACAGGTGCCTAGACTAGTAGTTGTCCAAAGTGTGGTATCGCTCCTGCAACAGCTAACTCACATGGTTAGTGTCAACAAAACATGGCCACTGAGAAACAAATGATTAAGGGTATGGAATGACTCCCTTATGAGGAAAGTTTGCAGCTTTGGGGGCTTTTTAGTTTAGAGAAAAGACAGATAAGAAGTTTTATGAAAGAAGTGTATAAAATTATGCATGGCATGGAGAAAGTGGATAGAGAAACATTCTGGCCCTCTTCCATAACCCTAGAACTCATGGACATCCAATGAAGCTGAATATTGGAAGATTCAGGACAGACAAAAGAAAGGATTTCTTTGCAAGGCACATAGTGATGGAACAAGAGGCAGTGATAGCCACCAACTTGGATGGCTTTAAAAGAAGATTAAACAAATTCATGCGTGATAGGGCTGTCAGGGGCTGTTAGCCATGATGGCTATGCTCTGCCTCCATGGTCAAGGGCAGTATGCCCCTGAATAGCCGTTGTTGGGATTCACAAATGGGGGGAGAGAGTGCTGTTTTGCTCAGGTTCTGCCTGACGGCTTCCCATAGCCTTCAGGTTGGCCACTATGAGAACAGGGTGCTGGACTAGATGGGCCACTGAATTAGCCCCCTAAGGAATGAGCAGGTCTTATTTGTATGCTAGATTTAGTAGATACTTGTTTATGATGATTAGGTGGTAAGTATTGTTTCTCACCCTGCACCTGTGGGAAGTGGTATTAGCAAATCTAATTGAACAAATAATGCTGAAGTTGGTAACTAGAGGCCACATGGGTGGATCCTCCATCAGTTGGCATCCTAAAGGTTGGAAGAGAAATGGGGAAAGTTCTATCTGCAGTAACAGAACTTACCACTTAAGGTGCTAGGATCCCTCTAGGAACACTTGCCCTAGTTGCTGGCCAGGAACACAGTGAACTGGGCAAATGGCCCAGCAGCTGTTTCCTTCAGGAAGACGGCAAGTATGAGAAGAATAAACAAACAAACAACCTGGAGCAAATCACTGTGTTTTGATGGAAGGTTATTTTGACCCAGGAACAGTCTCTCTCTCTCTCTCTCTCTCTCTCTCTGTGTGTGTGTGTGTGTGTGTGTGTGTGTGTGAGAGAGAGAGAGAGAGATATTTTGGCTCAAAAGCAGAGCTCCAGCACTCGAAAAGCACATGAATTGGCTCCTCAGTCATACAGACAAGCCAGCATTTGAGGGTTGTTTTTATTTTTACTGCGTATTACTGGTTAGCTGTCTTGAAAAATTATGTGGTTGCGTGTGTTCTGTTATGGCCAGGGCAACAGGGAGTGGGACCTTGCCACCCTCTGTGGTCCTTGGAATTGGGGAGGGGATGAGACAAATTAAAATACAAATATGCTGTAGGGTTAAGTTTGGCATCCTTAAAGATTAATTACTCACAGGCTGCAGCCAACACAGAGCTCCCAGTGACGAGGGCTGTGGTTTTATAGCTCATGACTCATCGGCTCGACTGAGAGCGACCGTGTTATTCCAGTAGATTGCAAAATCATAACAGGAATGCCGTGGCTGGTTTACGGCTCAACTATGCAAATCGCCAGGAAGCCATTTGAGCCGGAGAGCGTAAGGCACGCTGAGCTGGGATGGCAGAGCTGTGAAAAGGCACCGGGGGCACCAGGAGGAGGTGATGGGGGGCTTTCTGGGAGAGAGGGGCTGGGACCTGAGAAAGAAAGAGAGACGGAGTGTCCTCTGAGGGAAGGCAGCACCGTTTGGTGTTCTGGACAGATTTGGCTAGGCCTTGCTGCGAGCGAATATTTGGAAGGGAATTTTCAGAAAGGCTCAAGAAAGTCCTCCCCACCCCAAGAGCCAGATGGATGTGCTTCTCTGCTCCTTGGCTTCAAGGTGCTAGGCTTTTAAAAAGGGGTTCTTGGCCCCATCGTTAGGGGAGGGGGCGTTTGAGTGTCCTGTGTGTGGCAACGTCTCCAAATGGAGGAGGGGGGAGAGAAAACATTAAAGGCACAGTCTTCTCCCCCCCCCATTCTTCAACTGTTTCCCGCCAAAACCTCATAGCCGTGAGGTAAACAGAAGAGAAAAGCCTCTTGGGATGGAGAAGGGGGATGAAAAGAGAGGCTGTTGGATTTTTGGGAACTGTGTTCCTTGTACTCTTGGGCCGTGTAGGAAGGAGGAATAGGTCCTGAGGGGAGAGAGAGAGAGAAGCCGCCGTTCCGAGATTCGGTCACGGAGAACTGGCAGGGCTGACACAGAAATGTTGCAACTGCCTGTGCTCTGTTTATATCAGCGGGCATGCTATTTTAAAGATAAGCTATCTGCTGGGTGGTGTTTCCCTGGTGATTGATGTGTGTTTGTGTGTGTGCGCGCACACGATTGCGTAGACGGAATTAAGTGGAGTGTGCGCTTGGGTGGTTGTTTTTTTGGGGGAAGTGCTGGCAGCGTGCGCCGCTCAGGATGCAACTGGAAATCGGGACAAAGGTGAGCAGCTGTTGATAATTAATGCCGAGGGAGGGAACAGTGCCATGAGCCTCAAGGCCACTGGAGCCGATCATTAACAGCTGAGGAGGCCTGGTGCCTTTTAGCAGCAGCCTGGAAGGAGCACATTTCTCACAACAACACGAGATTGTTTTGGAGGGGGGATAAGAGGAGTGGGGAGACATGGAGCTGCACCTGTTGAAGCTGATGCATTTATTTTCATGTTGGTAGGGATTAAGGCTACTTCTATACCACAGACACAAATTGGTTTAACTTAAGTGGGCATCCGCCCCATTCCAAGAGAACTGTCATTTTCTTGGAGTGTCCTGTCAGCTCTCTGTAGGGGATTTAGAGAACTGCAGGGTGCCTTACTTGTGACAATTGCCAGGACAAAATTGATTGATTGTTCAAACATTTTTATGCCACCTTTCACATCAGGTCTGAAGGCAGCGTACAAGAGCATTTCAATTGTGAATTTCGAAATACTGGATTAGTCCTAACTGACTGAGAGTAGACCCGTTAAAATGAATGAACCTGCTTGACTTGGGTCCATTCATTCTAATGGGTTTTGTCTGAGTAGGACTTGAAAATGGAAATGGACTGCCTTCAAGTCGATTCCTATTTATAGCGACCCTATGAATAGGGTTTTTATGGTAAGTGGTATTCAGAGGTGGTTTTACCATTGCCTTCCTCTGAGGCTGAAAGGAAGTGACTGGCCCAAGGTCACCCAGTGAGCTTCATGGCTATGTGGGGATTCGAACCCTGGTCTCCCACTCTCTAACCACTGTGCCACACTGGCTGTCTGCGTAGGGCTTAGTTGGATACAATCTATTAGAAATAAAACACATTTCCATTTCCAAGATGCAGCTCAGAATGGATTCACATTTATAGTAGAAACAGGCCCGAATTACTGTAGGGCAGGGGTATGGAACCTGGGACCTTCCCAGATGATGCTAGACTCCAGCTCCCATCAGCCCTAGCCAGCATGTTCAGTGGTCAGGAATGGTGGGAGTTGTAGTTCAGCAACGTCTATAGGGTACCAGGTTCTCCTGGCCCTGCTGTAGGCCATTCATATCATCTGATAAACTCAGGTAGGAGAGGTCTATATTAGTCTTGATAGCTTAGTAGAGTCTCCGTATGTAGAGGCAGTAGCCCTGTACAAACATTACTTGTGTATAGGGCATACTTGAGTACTTGTGTACTTTTAGCCCCTCCCTGTTAACAGGCCGTTTTTAAAAACAACCATGCATTGTGCACGATTGTCTGTAGTGAAGGCCAATGCACAAGCTCCTCCTCCCCTTGTGGGTGCTACTAGAGCACCCACACAATCAGATGTCTAGATTGCATGGAACCCCCACACCAGTGCTGGGGAACCTCCACCCATGGGCCTAGTTATAGCCACCAAGCCTCCCGCATTAGCCTGCCAGGCCATTTCAGCCAAGTTACCCCCACCTGCCCTCCACCTGACATCATCTATCAAACCGTGTAGGAAAATGTACAGCCCACAACATAGCTGATTGCTGGGTCTTCTGAAGTCCTGTGCACAGTGTTTTCAAGGCACAGCTGATCAACTGCAAACCACCAGGTGTGGGGCAGATGAAGGTGTGACTCAGCCAAAAGGGAGTTTGCAGGTGCCTGCAAAGCCATGTGCACAGGGCTTTGCAAGAACCAACAGTCAGCTGTGCGTTTGGCTTGTAGTAAATCAAGTCCTACTCAGAGTAGACCCATTGAAATTAATGAACCTAAGTTAGTAATTTCCATTAACTTTAGTGTGTTTACACTAAGTAGTACTGGTGCCTGCACAGTTTGGTTTGAACTGTGCGGTCACCTGATATTATTGTGACAGGTTTGACAGGTGGGCAGGGAGCAGGGGAGATGACAGTCTGGCCCACTGGACAGACCCACTTTTTCACCCTATCCTGCAGGCAAGGGGGTGCTCATGCATTGTCTGTGTACAACATGTGCATGTTTAAAAAAGAAGACCCAGTGACAGGATTGGGGCTAAAAGCATCCCTCCCTCCCAGGTCTGTACTCGAGCATGCCCTACACAAGAGTAATGCATAAAGTTAGTTTAGATCTGAATGCTGGGTATTGAGATAAATAGGGGGCAGCCATTCATTTGGCTAGCCACTTTTAATTGATTAATTGGTCAGCCACTTTTCTACACAAATATGTGCACTCAAAGCAACTTACAGTTAATAAAAATTAAAAGTAAACAAATGTTTGTTAAGTATATAAGATGGTGGAGCAACCCTTCTTAGGAAGGCTGCACAACAGAAGTCCTTCAAAAGCCTTTCAAAGTTAAGACGCAAATGCCTGAAAGAGGAGAAATGTTTTTGCCTGGCACCTAAAGATGGATCTCCTTGGGGCGAGTGTTCCACAAATGGGGAGCCACCACTGAGAAGGCCCATTCTCATGTTGCCACTCTCCACACCTCCTTTGGTGGGGGCACACAAAGAAGGGCCTCCAATGCCAACTCAGGGTTTGGGTTAGTACATATAGGGATAGGCAGTCCTTGAGGTACTGGGGACCTGAGCTGTATAAAGCTTTATAAGTCAAAACTAGCATTTTGAATTGAGCCCAGAAACTAACTGGTAGCAGTGCAGTTGCGCCAAAATTGGTGTTATCTGCTCAGACTGTCTTGTTCTGATGAGCAGTCTGGCTGCTGAATTCTGCCCCAGCAGCAGTTTCTGAACTGTCTTCAAAGGCAGCCCCACATATAACACATTGCAGTAATCTAACTTAGAGGTTACCATAGCATAGACAACAGGCTACCCCTGTCCAGATAGGGTCATAGCTGGGCCGCCAGCTGAAGCTGATAGAAGGCACTCCTCGCCACTGGAGCTACTGGAGCCTCAAGTGACAGTAGTGGCTCCAAAATTACTTCCAAGCTACATACGTGCTCATTCAGAGTGAGTGTAACCCCATCAAGAGCAGGCTACAACCCCTTCATCCAGTCTAGGGAACCACCCACTAACAGTCAGTCTTGTCTGGATTCAGCTTCAGTTTATTGGCTCTCATCCAGTCCGTTACTGAGGCAAGACATTGATCTAGCACATCTACTGCCGCACCTGGATGTAAAAGAGAGAGAGTGTTGTGTGCCATCAGCATATTGCTGACTACTTACTCCAAATTTCCTGATGACCCCACTCAGTGGTTTCATGTAGATGTTAAATAGCATGGGAGATAAAGTGAAACCCTGTGGACCCCCACCTTGGAGGCTTCATGGAGCCAAAACAATACCCCCCAAGTCTCACTCTCTGAGAGCAACCATCCAAGTAGGATCAGGACCACTGCAAAGCAGTGCCGTCCACCCACAATTCAGATAGCCGCTTCAGTAGAATACCATCATCAATTGTATCAAAAGCCACTGACAGATCAAGGAGGATTAATAGGGACACACTCCCCTTATCTCTCTCCTGACAGGTCATCATACAGGGCTACCACGGCAGTTTCTGTGCCAAAACCGGGTCTGAACCCCAATTGAAATGGATCTAGAAAACTTTGGAGAAACAGAATATCATACCAGTCAGAGCTGGCCAATATGGTGTCCTGCAGATGTTGCCCGCCTACCAACAACCCCAGCCAGTGGGTCCCAATGATCAAGGATGCTGAAAGTTGTAGTCTAGCACACGTGGAGGGCATCATGTTTGCTATGCTTGAACTAGTTAGACCTTTGGTATGATCCAGCAAGGCAGATCTTTCTTTTTAGTCCTTTTAATTTGCAAAGAAGCTTTGCAACCTTCATAACATTCCAGTGGCATCGGTCACTGTTGTTCCCATTTTACAGATAGGGAACAGAGGCTAAGAAAGAGTGGCCTTCGCATTGCATGGGTTGAATTCAATCATCTCCAAAATCCAAGCCAAGTTCATGCTTAGTCGTGTATCATTCACTATCATCTCATTAAAGTCTTTGGTCTGCCCTCTTTGTACAGCAGGGAACACACAAACAGTGTCAGGTTTGAGACACAGTGTGCTTTGATAACCTGCTAACATGCATGGCAAAGCTAGGTCAGCAGCCATGTGGATCAACACTAACAGAAAACCCCACATAGTACAGTGCCACCTTTTTTGTGGATTGTTGCTTCTGGCCTGTAATTGAAGTACTGAAGTGACGTCTTTGTTTTGGACACAACCTTAAAAACAAACTCTGGCAACTCTGTTCCGTTACAGAGGCTTTCCTGGAGTGTGATTTGAGTCCAGAGCAGTTTTTAAATCAGGCTGTCATTGTGGTTTATAGCCAAGAAGTTGTGATGGTTCCCGCTGGACCACTTTTTATGCAGCCAGCTAGCTGTATAGCCTTCCAGTGCCAGCGTCTTTGGGATGTGGGAAGCCAATTTTGTCAGCTGTGTTTTGACTGAAAGTTTGTTAGTGTGTGCCTTACTGCAGAAAGAGGCAAGACCATAAACCTTAAATGGAATGGCAGTGTATTTGCCCAGCTAAGCAGCCTCCAGGATCGCTCAGGACTTAAGAACTGACCTACGTGCTATGCAGGAAGAGGTGATAGAATTCTGGGCAGTATCTCTGTTGGTGGGGTTGATTACATACAAAGTTCTAATGTCCTTCCATGCTGAAAAGCTCCCTGCAAATAATGATTGGGGGTGGGTAGGAGTTCCTTGGTGTGCTGGCTTACTGCATAAATGGGTGTTCGGTGCATGTGTACTTGCTTGTGTGGGGGAGAAACCTTTAAAAAATGCAAAACGGGTTCAGTCCAGAGTTCTGCCATCTCTTCCTGTGTAATGTAGAGGTAGTCCCTAATTCAGCTGTACTGGCTGGGGCTGATGGGAGTCCAAAACATGCAGGGGGCACTAGGTTGGTAAAGGCTGAACTAGTTAGTCAAGCTAACTATAACTGAGTTAGGGGTGGGAGGAGTCCTTTTCTGAATTTTCTGATTCTTTGTCGGAGCTAAGGTGATCTCTGGCTCAAAGGTTCATTTGCTCCCAATCCACCTCCTCCAGTTGTTCAAATGGACAGGAGTCAAGAGTTCAGGACACCATTGAGGAAGAGCGTGCACTGCTTGTTCCTTGCTCTCCCTTAAGCAGGCTGAAGATCCTGGTGTCGCTAGGGAGACTAAAGTTACATGGATTATTAAGGCTCACTGTGTTCTATGTGTTTGGTTTGTGTGTGTGTGTGTGTGTGTGTGTCTTAGACAGATGGAGGGTATAAGCATGCATGGAGGGGGTCTTGGAGCTAGGGGTCCTTGCATTCATGTTCCAGATCCTTATGTCCTGTTCCACCAGTGCTGTTTCTGCTGTGAGCCCCTCTGGGCTTTGAGGGCCATCTAGGTTGTAGGACCAGCCTGCCTGGATGCTCAGTCAGCTGACTCAAAGGTCCAATCCCAGTCCATTAGGCTCTATAAAGCCCTAGCCTCAGAGTTGGCTCCTTCAGTCTGTGGAAGGTGTCTAAGAATTTGACCCTTGCCTGTTTTTGACTGTGGACCTGCTTCTTACCAATCTGATTCTTGATTGCTGTCTTGGACCTTGACCTCATCCTATGTGGTATTGTTAGAGTGTTGGGCTAGAACCTGGGAGTCCAGGGTTCAAATTCCTACTCAGGCCCCATCTGCATTATACATTTAAAACAGTATCATCCCACTTTAAGTAGTCATGTCTTCCCCAAAAGAAACCTGGGGACTGTAGCTAAGGGTTCTGAGAGTTGCTTGGAGACTCCTATTCTTCTCATGATGCTGCAGTTTCCAGAAATCCCTGTGGAGAGGGATTAATTGTTAAACCACTCTGAGAAATCCCCAGTTTTGGCCTAGATTTCTTTTGGGATCCAGGTTTCCATTCTTTGTTCTGGATTGGCTTTTCATTCATCTCCTTTGGTTGCCTAAACCAGGGGCTCTCAAACTGTGGGTCCATGGACCATCGGTGGTCCACAAATTTCATTCAGATGGTCCACAGTATGTCCGCATTAAATGTTCTTATTGATTTTAATTGTATTTTATTGCATCTTTTGTTTCTTACATTGTAATTTGAATTCTATGGAATGCAAATTGTAATACAATAAATTACAATGTAACAAATAAACAATTAAAAACCGTTCAGCATCTAGTACAGCATATTACAATGACTACAACCAGCAGAAAAACCCTTAATTGGTCTGCAAAGACCCTCAGCAATTTTCAAGGGATCCCTGGGGAAAATAAGTTGAGAAGCACTGGCCTAGACTGAACCAGGTGGTTTCTCCAAAGAACTTGTAGTTTAGCACCTGTGAGGATGAAAAAGTTTCCATACCCATTTGAGGATGAAGCTATCAAAGTTTCCTACCCCACAAGATCTGTTCATTATTTCTTTCAAGATGTTGTGGATACAGTAAGTCTTCCATCGTCTTGATATTTCTGCAGCCATAACAAGCAAACCCACATAGATCCTTTGTGATAACTACGCAATAAACCATTGCAATAGTTGCCCTATGGAGGGAAAGGCAGTGCCTGATCTTTTAGCACTCTTAAAACATGTGACCCTGTGAAACCCAAATAATCCCTTTAGTAATCAACGAAGCATTTTGCAGAAGCGCTGATTGAGACAGCAGGAATGAGTGTGTGCACGTGCATTCCTGCTAGGGTTATGCTTTCTTCTCTTTTTAATAAAGGGGGTGGTGGTAGAGTAAAGTAAACTAGTATGACAGCCACATCCTCCAGCTTTCTTGTCACCTTCCAGTGATTCACTTCCAGCTGGTCCTTCTCCTACGCAAGAGAAGTGTGTCTCATTCAGCTCTTGATTTTTCTCTTTTGACAATTTTAAAGGTAAAGTAGCTGCAAATGTCTCTTCTGTGGGCTGTGGAGTGAAGGAAGCAAAACATTATTTGTAGAAACTTCCCATTCAGTTAATTACAGCTTGCCATGGTCTTCTCTGCAGGGTTGGCTGCAGGTTTGCCAGTAGCCTAGCTAGCTAGCTATAGTGCCTTGGCCTTCTGATCATGCCATGAGTTTTGTAGAGGGCAGCCTTTGCCAACCTGACATCCTCTAGATATTGTTAGGCTCCCAATTGCCATCAGATGTCATACTTCAGGGACAGTGCCCTCAGAGGCTAGGATCTTAATCCCAGGAAGTAAAAGGAATTGCTTACTCATGAGTAGACCTTTTACTTACAAGCCACACAACAACTCTGGGTTCATAGGCACATGCTGTGACATTTCTCTTTGGCCTGGACCTGGACCTTTTGGTGCTGGCATTTTTGAGGACTGAGGGGTGGTTCCACATCCTCGTCTGACAGCTCCAAGAGTCCCTCAGCAGGTCTTCCACTAGAAATCCCCTCCAGGGGACCCTCAACACTGATTTCAGGAGACTGTGCCTGCTCCTCAAGGTCCTCAACCTGTGAATGTCTGATTTGTTGTCCAAGGACTCAGTATCTGGCACCAAGTCAGGACCAGGTAGTTCATATTACTAGTTCTGAGCTTTAACTCTGAACAGCCCAGGCCCTAGGTATACAGACCTTTTCTGGTTGCCAAGATTGTCACCAGAAGACATGGGAACACCGGAAGCTCACTTATACTGAGTCACACCATTACTTCATCTAGCTCAGTATTGTATATACCAATAGTCCTCAACCTTTTCAGACCAAGGACTCACCTTTAGCCCAAACACGCATTTGGGGACCCATTTCTTTATGTTGTTTACCAAATATTTTTATGGTTGTAGTGCTGCTGTTGTGTTTCATATTAGATTGGCCACAATCTGGTAATGGGTCCCAACCCACCAGTTAAGGACACTGACTGGCAGCGGGTCTCTAGGACTTCAGATAGGGATCTTTCCCAGTCCTTCCTGTAGATGCTAGGAATCCAGCTGGGGACCTTCTGCATGGTCAGACCAACTGAGCTATGTTCCTGCCTCTAAATTTGAAGTAAGATTCCAGTCCTCATGGTTGTGAATAGAAGGCTGATTCAAATAGGGACATAGGAAGCTGCCTTATACCAAGTCAGACTCTTGGTCCATCTAGTTCAGTACTGTCTACCCTGACTACCAGCAGCTCTCCAGGCTTTTAGGTAGGGGTATCTGCCAGCCATAAGTGGAGATACTGGGTATTGAACCTGATATCTTCTGCATGCAAGGCAGCTGCTCTACCCTGAGTATGGCCTTTCCCTATAGACCCATGAGTGGTAATCACAGACAGGGTCTTTTGGTGGTGCTGCCCTAGGTTTGCAATTCTCTCCCTTTATCTGTTCGCTTGGCACCAAATCTGGTGGCTCCTAGGCATCAGGTAAAAAAAAAATGGTTTCTGTGCTTTTGAACACTATCCAGTTGCATTGCTACTTTTTAACAGCTGCTGTGTGCACAGTTGGTATATTTTGAAGTGATGGAAACTGGTGTAGCATAGCAATTAAGCGTTTGAGCTACAAACCAGGAAGTCCTCAGTTTGAATGTCTCCTCTGCCCATGAACCCATCACGCAGTTCCCACCGCCCACCCGCCATACGGTATGGGAATAATAATGATACCGGCCTACATTACAGGGTTGTTGCAAGGATTACTCAGGTTAATCCATGCAAGGGGCTTTGAACACCCAAAATGCTATACTAGTGTTTGCTAGTTTTTGTTGATTGTGTAAGCTACATTGGAAATTGTACATTGAAAGCGGTGGTGGAAATGCTTTTTTGAACACTATGGGGTGGTATTCAATGCTAGTCCTACTCAGAGTAGACCCACTGAAGTTAATAGACATAACTAACTTAGTTTCATTAATTTCAGTGAGTCTATAGTGAGTAGGACTTAGTTGAATTACAACTCCACAAATTTAAATAAATACTTGAGCCTTCAGTCTCCAGGGTGAAATTCAAATTTGCTTGGTCTCTCTGGGACTCTGTCTTGGCTCAGTGTTCTGGGAGTAGCCATTGCACTGTGCCCGGAGAGGGTTGGCTGTAGGATTCAGGGAGTGCTCAGTTCCAGAGCTGTCCTTCTCTTCCAGTGGTTGAGGTAGATTTGTGCGTGCGTGTGTGTGTATATATATATATATGCAGTTCCAGCTTTTGCACACTCACTCCTCTTAGTTGGCAACTCCCAACAAATCCATCAGCACCTAGAAAACACACCCAGGATGAGAAGGCTGGAGCCATGTTGCCTTTGGCAGCCAGAGAGGTCTCCTCCTTCCTCTCCCAGCACCTTGTGTGCATTGCTCCTTCTTCTCCTACCTTCTTGTTCATGCCACCTTTTGTCTTTGTGGAAGGGCCATAGTTCAGTGATAAGAGCATCTTCTTTTGCATGCAGAAGGCCCCAGGTTCATTCCCTGACATCTCTAGGTAGGGCTGGGAATGTCCTGTGTCTGAGGGGAAGGCCTATAGCTCAATGGGAAAGGCATCTACCTCACATGCAGATCCCAGGCTCAATCCCTGGTGTCTCCAGGTAGGGCTAGGAGAGACCCATGTCTGAAACCCTAGAGAACCACTGCCAGTCAGTACTAGCCAGTAATGAGCCAGATGGACCAGTGGTATGATTAGGTATGAGGACCAGCTTCCTATGTCCTTGTATCCCAGTGTGACCTGAAGTGCTACCTTCTCCACTGTCATCCACCCACTTGTTTGTTCATTTCTTTCTTAACAGCAAGTTTCTGTCTCTTGTGGCGGCAGGGAAGAGTATGGGGAAATCTCGTGCCCTCTCCATACCCGCCTTCCTTTTAACCCTGCCTCTTTCCGCAACGCTTGTAAATGGCAAATGCAAATCTTGAAACAAGAGTAAATCATCCAGACAAAATGCTTCCAGGAGTAACTTGCATGTTGCATAAGTTGTTATTGCAGAATGTTTATAGGAAGGTGTTAATTGCAGAATGCAAGGTGACTATGTCTTTTCTCAGCCATGTGAACAAATGGATCCAGCTATTTCCATAGAAAGTTAGCAGAGCCAAAGTCCAATCCCAGGTATTTTTCCCACCTTCCTGACATTTAAACACCTTTCACAGTTGCTTCTTGAGCACACAGATGCTTTGGCAATAGCGTGTATGTACATGGATGATCTTTGGGAAGAATTGGCACGTTGGTGTGTGTTGCAGAACAAAAGGATTTATGTGTTGGCTTGTTAGACCTGGATTTCTATGTTCTTTAGGTGGTAGATTTATAGGAACAATTGATATAAACAAGTGCAGACAGAAGAAGTGATGCGAAGGCGGGGGAAACAGAACAATTTAGAGGGAAAATCCCCCCCCCAGTTTCTTCCCCTAAAACTGTGGTCTGCAGGCCACCAGTGGTCCAAAAGCTTCCTTCAGGTGGTCCATAGTATGCCTGCAATTTATTTATTTAATTATTTGCCAACTTTTGTGTACCACTTAACTGTAAATAAAAGCCCTAGCTGGTGTGCAAAATACAGTTAAAAATCATAGAACATCTAGCACAGTGCATTACAATTGGTACAACAGGCAGAAAAATCATTATGTGGTCCACCAAGACCCTCAGCAGTTTTCAAGTGGTCGATGGGGAAAGAAAGGTTGGAGAACCACTGTCCTAGAACTCCCCCCTCACACACACACCTCTACCCCCAGTTTTTCCTAGAGGGAAATGAGAAATTTGGGGGAAGACTGGAGGAAAAACACCTATGAAATGTTTTCTCTTTTGTAATGAGTAAAATGCTTTTTAAGATGAGGGTCCAGTGGCGTACCTAGCGTATTTGACACCCGGAGCGGATCATTTTTTAACACCCCCCTCCTCTGTACGACAAAATTATTTTTGGTAATAATCATGAAATGAAACAAATAATAATAATAATGGCCAGAAAAGAAACGCAGACAGTGAAAATTTTCTTTTATTGAACTTTGTATATATAATCATGCCAGTAAAAAAACATAAATAAATTAAAAATAAAATAAATATTACAGTACAAAAAAGGAAAAGAGTAATGGATTAATACTTTTTAATTATATTAATGTATTTTTTGAAAAAAGGGAAAAATGTATACCTACATATTGCTCTTTCCTGACTAGCACTTGGATATGAGGAAGCAAGCCCTACTGAGTCCATTTTCCATGTGAAGAAGTTTAAGACTGGAGTGATGGGAAGGAAATTCTTCTAGGGGCTGCGAGTGAAGAGTAAACTGTTCTGACAGTGGGAGGGTTCCTTTTCTGCAAGAGCCGTGTGCTTCCTCAGTGCAAAGCCTTAGTCTAGAAGGAGAACTAACTGTTGATATATCTCTTGGCTAGTGTCTAGGGCTGTCAGAGAGCAGTCCTAACATCCTGATCTTCGCCACTTGACAAAGGCAGGCGTGTCTTTGGAACTGACAACACGGACCTAAGCACGATTCTTTGGAAATCAGTCCATTCATTCCAGAGTCCCTTCCCAACAAGCGCATACCGCCTTAGTTTTAAATGAAGGTGTTTAGGACTAGGACTAGTTTTATGAGTAAGGAAGAGAGAAATAGAAAAATGAAGCGGGAAGCACAACTGAGCTTAACTTTGGGAGAACTGTAGCGCTGTATTACTTTGTTTTGTTTCCTTTGGCCACTAGCAGGAGGAAATCCAGACTGCATTGTATTTGGCCAGTGATCTTTCTGTGTGTTGCCTTCCCTCTAAACTGTGTATATGCAAAACTGAAAGTTTGGTCTCGAGGCTGCTGTCTGGCATGTAAAAACATTTGAAGCTGTAAGCAAGCACAGCTAATATATAAGAAACACGAAATTCGCAAGACTTTCCAAGCAAGACTGGGGTCCTGCTCTTAGTTCAGTGGACAGCTGCAAAACTATTTGGGAAAGAAGGTTGCTATTATCCTATTCTCATTTAGGTTTCCCCACCAAAAATTGAAATTAATGTTAAGAGGCCTGCAAAGCAAAGATTTGGTATTATTTCTTTCTCTCCCTCCCCAAAAAATATTCTTGCTCTTCTGTCTAATATATTCTGATTAGCAAGCTAGCTAAATGTGGGCTGGATGGAACAAGTATCAGGCGGATCCACAGCTGGCTCCAGAATCATACTCAAAGAGTGCTTATCAATGGTTCCTTCTCAAACTGGGTGGATGTAACGAGTGGGGTAACACAGGGCTCGGTCCTGGGCCCAGTGCAACATTTTTATTAACAACTTGGAAGAGGAGGTACAGAGCATGCTTATCAAATTTGCAGATGATACAAAATTGCGGGGCATAGCTAATACCGTGGAAGACAGAAAGAAAATCCAAAGGGACCTTGATAGGCTGGAGCATTGGGCTGAAAACAACAGAATGAAATTCAACAGGGATAAATGCAAAGTTCTACACTTAGGAAAAATAAACCACAGTTATAAGATGGGGGATACTTGGCTCAGCCATACGACATGTGAGAAGGATCTTGGAATTGTCGTTGATCACAAGCTGAATATGAGTCAACAGTGATGTGGCTGCAAAAAAGGCAAATGCTATATTAGGCTGCATTAACAGAAGTATAGTTTCCAAATTGTGTGAAGTATTAGTTCCCCTCTATTCAGCACTGGTTAGGCCTCATCTTGAATACTGTGTCCAGTTCTGGTCTCTGCACTTCAAGAAGGATGCAGACAAACTGGAACAGGGTCAGAAGAGGACAACAAGGATGATCAGGGGACTAGAAACCAAGCCCTATGAGGAGAGACTGAAAGAACTGGGTATGTTTAGCCTGGAGAAGAGAAGACTGAGGGGAGATATGATAGCACTCTTCAAGTACATGAAAGGTTGTCACATAGAGGAGGGCCGGGATCTCTTCTCAATCATCCCAGAGTGCAGGACACGGGATAATGGGCTCAAGTTGCAGGAAGCCAGATTTCGACTGGACATCAGGAAAAACTTCGTAACTGTTAGAGCCATACAACAATGGAACCAATTACCTAGAGAGGTAGTGGGCTCCCCGACACTGGAGGCATTGAAGAGGCAGCTGGACAGCCATCTGTTGGGAATGCTTTGATTTGGATTCCTGCATTGCGCAGGGGGTTGGACTTGATGGGCTTATAGGCCCCTTCCAACTCTACTATTCTATGATTCTAATAGAGATGAGTAAAAAGGTAGACTGCCTTGCATTGGTGCCATGCGCCTTCCCTGTCTTAATGCCCAGACGCTCCGCCTGGTCACAGTTTTCCTTTTAAAAGGATAAAGTTACAATAACCACAAACAGTAGCATGCTAACCTTTGCAGTTTGAGCAGGTGACGGCCTTCTCACCACCACCCATTTAGCTGTGCCAGAGGTCATGGGGTAAACTCCCCCTCTCCCCTCCAGCTTACTGAAGTCAATTTGGATGGGGTGAACCAAATGACTTGACTTTGCTCTTAAGTCGGAACTGCGAAGGTTAGGGTTGATCCAGTGCAGAAGGGATCCAGTTTTGTGTGATAGTGTGACTGGATAGCGTATCTCCCCACGCCCCCTCCAACCCAACCCTCTCCTGACGTAGAGGCCAGTTTGACCTTGAGATCAGTCGGGTCTCCATCAACCCATACTCCAAGTGCCTTCGAGTGATTACGTCCCTTCTCGTTTGGTCTTTGACCCGTTTGGGGGGTGGTGGAGAGCCGTCTTCTCCAAAGTTGTGCGTCTCGCTCCTGTTTAAGTCAATACGCGAGGGAGAGAAGTTCTCAAAGTCCCGAGCCACTTTGTGGCTTGCTTCCTCAGATGTAGTCCCCGCTGTGTTGTCCTCATCTCGCAAAAGAGCACACAAACACAGGATCGCAGCCCCAGGCTGGCATCTGCCTGGAAAGGAGCCCCGGGCAGGCCTTACTTCTGAGGAAGCACACGCAGGATCACCCACAACTAGGGGAGAATCCTTGGAGGGAAGTTTCCAAGTGAGCAGGGAAAAGTGGGCTGCAGGCGACACTCCCAGGCCAGGGAGTCCAAGGACTGTGCCCAACGGGGGTCTTCCTCCTCGAAAGGAGACCCGTTCAAATTATGGGGCCTCAGTCCCATCTGTTTCTTTCAATGGGCGGGAGTAAAGGTCAATCCTACTCAGAGGAGGCCCACTGAATGTAACAAGCATGGTGAACGTCAGTCCATCCATTTCCACTGGGTCTACGCAGAGTAGGAGTTAGCTGGATACTTTCTCCCGGGGGCTGGTAGAAGAAACCCACAAAGCTTTCAAGTCCCACTGGCGCCTCCCAAGCTCTGGCTGGCCCAGGGCTTGCCTCCCAGCCGGCCGTGCGCCCCATCTGGACTCCCCCCCAGCCTGCCCACCTGAAAGGGTCCACGGCGCTGGTCCCGTGGCTGCCCTGCTGTGCGAGGTTGCAGAGCGGCGCCCCAAGGCCGTCTGCCGAGGGCGTGCTGTAGCCCAGCCAGGGCTGTGCCGTCAGGGGCGCCGTGGCCAGTGCTGCTGCCACCGCTGTGGCCCAACAGACAGTGCCTTCTCCTTACCAGCTGGGCCGGTACTTGTAGTCAGCGAATGCACCCCCTGATTGCCTGCACCACCCCGCCCTTGGTATGCCACTGTGAGGGTCTACTCAGAGTGTGTAGTATGAAGATGTTTATTTAAGACATTCTACAGCATTAGAGAAGCATAATTCCTATGTAGACTGTAGACTGGGATTGGGGAACCTCGGGTCTAGGAGCCAAATGTGGCTCTCCAGGCCTCTCTATCTGGCTTTGGGACTTTCTCCAGGCCACACACCCCTCCCCAGTGACATCCCTTACTGGCCCTGCTTTTCATCCTACTCTGGGTAGAATGTGTCCTTGAAGTCTGATAATGCTTCAGGCATGCCTGGATGGAGGATGGACAGGTATGTGCAAGTGTGTATAGAAACGTGCCTACTGTACAAAGATAAAATTCGCATTTGTTGCTGTGCCTGCTTTTGCCCATGGCCACCACTGGCATGTGGCCCCTGGAAGGTTGCCCACAATTGAATGTGGTCCTTGGGCAGAAGATAGTTCCACATCCCTGCTGTGTAGGCATAGACAGCACTCAGATACAAGAGGCCTTTCTGCACATGGAGCAAACCGCCATGTTCACGAGAGGAGCACACAGAGCCCTGTTTTCTTGCGAGTTGCTGCTTTCTTTCTTCTGACTATCTGGTGTGGAGAGACTAGGAGCAAGTGTCCTGAATCTGCTGCCCTTTTGATCTGGCCCCTCCTTTGCAGTTGACAACTATGCGACGGTGGCCAGGAGAAAAAGAGGATGGGGATTCTACACCTTTAATAGCTGTGAGGAAGAGAGTTTTCCGCCAATAGAGTTTGTCATGGAGGCATTTGTGGAGCATGGGAGGGATGCTGCAGCTCAACAGTATATGATAATTTTTTGTATGAGGCCTTAACTTCAGTGACATTGGCTGCTCCTGCTTTATGGTGGAGTTTTTTCTGACTGATAGATTGTTGACAACCATTCATTCTAGCCTTGCATACTTCTACAATTCTTGGTAAAGAAGGGACCATCTTTTTGATATTGTTGTCAACAAGCCTTTTAAGTGGAGATTTTTATTCCTGTCTTCATCTGTATTGGAACTAATTTTAATGTTTTTTATACATGGAATGGTTTTTAAAATTGGAAATGGCTTAGAGATTATCATAACAAGTAGTATATAAATTGTTGATTTTTAAAAAATAACATTTATTTAGGTAAAAGCACTTTTATACCATTTAATATTTCAAAAATCTAAGCAATGTACTGTCTAAAAAACAAGGAATATCACACTGAAATAAAAACAACATAAATCCAGTAAAACGGCAATATAAAAGCATATAAAAGCGAATAATACAGAAATTCAAATGATTCAAACACATAAAACAGGGTCCAGTCTTATGGATCAGGGAAAGTCTGGGCAAATAAATGTTTGTATTGTTTTTATATATGGAATTGTTTTTAGTTGTTTTATATTTAAGGAATTGTTTTTAATTGTTTTTACACTGTTCTTGGTTTCATGGTTGCAACCATTTTATTTCTTTTATAATTCTTTATTTTATTGTTGTAATCTACCATGGGACCTTGTGCTGAAGGGTGGGGAAGAAATCTATTAAAATAAAGAAAATAATGTGTTTTACTCTGATTTCTGTCGTTTTATTTATAAGCCACCCCAAATATTTTTTTATTAAAGGAAGGCATATAAAGACTTAAAAACATAAAATAAAAACGGCTACCTTATAATTGCATTTGGCCACAAAACAATAGCAGTAATAATATGAGTTATTGGGGGGATGGGTGGGGTGTTGGTGTTGTTTTATTTTTCCTTCCTTTTAAATCTTCCTTGCTTGGTATGTTGTGGCAGTTGTTTGAATGTCACCCAGGTGCTCATTGGTTTTGATTTTTTCTTTTCTCCATTTTTCAGCAGCAGCAGCAGCAGCAGCAGCAGCAGATGCCTCGTAGCAGCCAAGACGAGAAAGATGAAAAAGAAAAGGAGAAAGATATGGAAAAAGAAGAAGAAAAGCCAGAAGTTGAAAATGACAAAGAGGAACTGACAAAGTAAGTCTGACCACTTCTTCTCCGTTCCAGCGACCAAAGAGCCAGCAGGACAGCACCTGCTTCTCAGCTCCCTCTTCACTGTCTCTGAGGCACGAGGCAGAAGTGTTCCATTCTCATATGTTGGCTGGCAGAATTAAGGCTCAAGGCATAGTCCCACATGGCTCTTGGTATGTAATAAAGTGAAAGTACATAGTGATTGGGTTAGGCAAAAGGTGGGTGTTTCCTAAACAAAACAATAATACAAGCATTCCCTTTATAGGAAGCTGCCTTATACTCAAGCTGCGTCCACACCATACATTTGAAGCACATCTTATTTTGTATTTATTTATTTATAGAAGTATTTGTATACCACCTCTCACAAAACTTCAGGGCAGTGTGAACATGAAAACATTTTAAAATAATGCAAAACAATCTTTAAAATGACTTTCCATTGGGGGGAAATATTATAGTTCTGTCAACACAAAAATGTCTTCGGAGATGTCTGAAATAAAAAGTGAGGTTGCTTCCTGAATCTCTGCTAGAAGAGTGTTCTACAGCATGGGATTGGCAACACTAAATTTAAACCACATGCCTTTCCCCAAAGAACTATAACACAAAGGTAAATTGAGAGCCAAACACAAATATAAATATAAAAGACCAAAACTGAGTGGTTTTATATAATAAAAAATAAATACATTGGGTTTTTTTAACTAACTGGTATTATTCTAAATTATTTTTTATTCACATGTATTATTTCTGATTTATGCAGTTATTTAAACAACTTACTAGAGGTCCACAACATACACTTAAAGCGCATTCAACGCACATACTGTATAAAGCATGTGACTTCCCCCAAAGAATTATAAGTAGTGTAGTTTGTTAAGGATGCTAGGAGCTTGTAGCTCCATGAGCAGGTAACCACAGTTCCCAGGATTCTTTGGGGAATTCATGTGCTTTACATGTGCGTTGGATGAGCTTTAAATGTATGGTGTGGATCAATCTTTAGTTTCATTGTTGGAAATATTTTTGCATTTACTGTTTGTGTATATGCCAAACAGCATATGTATGTATGTATGTAGTCGCACATTAATGACCACTGAAGAAGATCTTTTGGTTGAAACACTTCTGGTCCTTTCTATTTCTTTTTGTGTTTGGTTCTTTATTGTTAGAAATCACCTTTCTCATATCAGTGTTATAGCTATTCATTTTATTTTTTCTGTTCCCAATTTGTTTGTCATCATTGCTCTACTACAGAGAGACACTGACAAATAATTGTTTATTTACAGAAGCCTCCCCACTTTGAAATACTAGAATTCAGGTTCATGCAATGAAACTAATCAGTATTAGCTTCAGGACAGAGAGGAGAGACCATTTGTTCATACTGTTGACTGTTAACTTACGGAATCCACTGCCACAAGATGTGATGGTGGTCACTGGCTTAGATGGCTCTGGAAGGGGATTGGACAAACTAAGAGAGGATAGCTTAATCAGCCATGATGGTTAAGTGGGCCCTTCATGTTCAGAAGCAGTGTACCACTGAACACCAGTTGTGGGGATAAGACAGCTCAGGAAGGCTTCATGCCCTATTTGTGAGCTTTCACACATGCACAAAAAGAGAGGATCAATGAAAACCTTAGAAAAAGGTATGCATGTACATGTACACACACACAACTACACAGGGTAATATGGCTCCCATTGAAATTCAGGGAAACACTTTGTCAAGGGATATGTTTTTATGCTCTTAACAAAAAGTGCTTAAGACATATTTTCTGCTACAGCACATCTGAGCTGTTTGTGAGCTTTCCAGAGGCATGTGGTTGGCTGCAGGATGAAACAAGACGTTGGTCTAGGGCAGGAGTGGAGAGGTGTCGGCCTTCCAAATGATGCTGGACATCAGCCTTGACTGTTGACCATGTTGGCAGAAGCTGAGGGGAGATACAGCAACATCTGGAGGACCAGAGGTTCCCCACCCCTGGTCTAGATGGCGGCTTTTATGACTGCCCCCATTTCATTTGTGCAAAACTTCACAGTGTGCAACTGCACTGGCACATTTCACCTTTGTGTAGTGTTGCAACATTGTATGTTTCAGTGATGGTGCTACATCTGGTGCCTGTCCTGCTACAGAGCATCAGTATGCTGGTGCAGGGACTGTTAAGATTGATCCTGCTATTTCTGCAGCAGAGCATTGCAGTAGAGGCTGGGAGTGTTTGTGCCCTCTGGTTAATAGGGAAGTGAAATGAGCACTGCTTGACTTCTGTGGGAGATTTGGCATGCTTGCTCACTTTCTCTAATTGAGCTTAATCCTTGGCTTAAAAGAGCATCTGGTTTTGTGGCATCCAGGCTCTGTGAGGTGTTTCTCAGCAGATCTTTTTTGGGAAGATAAATGAGGAGAGAAGCCAAGATGGTTTGGCTGCCCTGGTGTTCAACCTGTCTCTGTCAGGTTCCTCAACAAGTGCCTTTCTTGCAAACTGCAGAGGAAGAGATGAGAAATCAATCAGAGGCTGATAGTGAACTTCTATACCTCCCACTCTGACTCGTGCAGGGAGAAGAACGAGGATACATCCGGCGAGGACAATGATGAGAAAGAAGCCTTTGCTTCCAAAGGGCGCAAAACTGCTAACAGCCAGGGCCGGCGCAAAGGCCGCATCACCCGCTCAATGGCCAGTGAAGCTAGCAACGAGGAAGTGGCTACTCCCCAGCAGAATGCTGAACTGGGTATGTAGCAGCCATCTCTGGATGGGTGAAGCAATGTACCTAACTGATAGGCATGTGCCCATTTATTTATTAAGGCATTTCTATACCACTTAATCGTTCGCATTTCTAAAAATAAACCATACAGAGAACAAAACAGTAAAATGTCATCCTGAAACTAAATGCTGATGCTATCTTAAAATGCCTACTAGAATAAGGAAGTCTTTGTCATGAGCCTGAAATTCAGCAAAGAGAGTGCCTGTCTAATCTTAGTTGGGAGGGAGTTCCACGGGATTGAGCCACAACGCTGTGAATGCATAGGTGATAGGTGCTAACTTCAAGCTCCCTGGGATCAGCTGCACCACTGAGTTCCCCATAGGGAATCAGTAGTGCAATCAGTCACAGCTGACTTGCTGTCACCACCAATCAGTTGATTGGCAGTGCCAGTAAGCCTCCCTTGACAATGCACAATCGAGAGTACACTTTAAGGCTCTCGATGGGGAACTCTGTAGCCAGCTGATCCTTGAAAGGGCTTGCAAAGAGCCAAGCAGGGCTCTGCAAGCCCCTTCCCCCTTGTAAAGGGCTTTGCTCAACCTTTTGTAGTGCTGATGATCAGCTGACAGGGATCTGTCTCAGCCCGACCAGGAGAACCAGGAATTGAACCTGGGACCTTCTGCATGCAAAGCATGTTCTCTGCCACTGAGCTGCAAACCCCAACTTCATGCCCTGCTTGCAAAGGCCCAATGTCTTCTATGGCTTGCTGCTTTTGGGAACAGAATGTAGGTCTGGAAAGACATTAATCTTACTCCTGCAAGGCAAATCTGGTGTTCTTACTGTCATATGCACACCTACTATTTCTGTTCTTGTTTGGAATTGCATTCTCCAGAGCTGGGATGAGAATGAGCAACTGCAGCTACGTACCCACCTTTAATTTGGTTTTTGGTAATCCAGTCTTTGCGTGTTCCTCCTCCTGGGTTAGATTTTAGTGTTATTGTTGGAATTTTAAGGCTCTAATTTGAATTGTATGTTTTTGTGTTGTGCCTCGCCCAGAGTGGCTGGACAACCAGCCAGATGGGCGACTAACAGATTTAATAATAAATAATAAATAAAAATCCTAACAGGGGTGCTCACTGGAACAAGATGTGAGAAGCTTTGGGGCTAGAATAATTTTCCCCTGCTCACTTGCATGTTGGTATGCCAACTTTGGAAGAGTTCCCTTTCTCAGCCACTTGAGGGCCTTGGAATACTGAGAAATTTCATCCAGGGAAATGGGCATGTGTGTCTGTTGCAGGACTGGAATATATACTAATGAAGGCTGTAGCTTTTATAGAATTTAACTGGTAGATTAATCAACCAAAGCCCTAGTTGATTAACCAATTGCAGGGAGATAGTTTTAGAGATGTATAAATTGTACCCATGGTGTGGAGAAAGTAGATGGAGAAAACATTTTCTTCCTCACTCATAATGCTAGAACTTAAGAACATCCAATGAAGTGAAATAATGGGAACATCCAGGACTGTCCGGTTCAGAGCGGGAATCATGAGTTCGGAGACAAGGGTGCAAGGAACTCTTGCTTTATTAACGTAATGGATACATCAAAGGCTGAGCGCCTCATAGAAAAGACCCTATGCTAACTCACTGCAAGTCCCTAACTACCCTCTAGACATGCTGTGCAACGTGTGATGAAAGTTGACTCAGTGCCCCATTCACAGCGCAGCAGTCTTAAATAGGAGAGGTCTTGGAGCGTAACCTCTCACTCCTTCGCACACACGCCCTCTGCCCTGTCCGCTTCTCCCTACGTCGTGAGCGCGGTGAAGGGGGCGAGTCTCCACGGGCTCATCTGACAGAACAGGGTTCTATCTGCAGGCGGGGAAGCAGAGGGCTGGGAAGCGTCGGGCGTCTCTGGGATACTGCTTGGCACAGGAGGAGTTACTGCTCTTTCAGAATCCTCCCCTAATGGTTCTGTGGGGGTGCTTGATGGCTGAGCACTGTCCCATTGAGGGGCAGGGCCATCCGTGGGAACTGGTGGGGTGGCTAGCTCACTCTTTTTCTCAAGGTCTGGGCTAGACTCAACAACAGCTGGATCGTCCATGCCCGCTGACGGCTGAGGTGCCTGCAAGTCATGCCTTCCCCCTCCTTGATCCTCAGGAGAGAGGCTGGGCTCAACACCCCTGGGCTCAACAAGGACAGACAAAAGGAAGAACTTCTTCACACAGTGTATAGTAAAACTATAGAATTTGCTACCACAAGATATAGTGATGGCTGCTGATTTGGATAGCTTTGAGTGGGAATTGGACAAATTCATGGAAGGTGGCTGTTAGTTGTGATGGCTATATATTACTTCCACTGTCAGAGGCAGTATGCCTCTCAATACCAGTTGCTGCGGATCACAAGTTGGAGAGTGCTGTTGTCCTCGTGTCCTGCTTCTGAGTTTTCCATAAGCATCTGGTTGACCACTTTGAGAACATGACACTTTGGTCTGATGCAGCTGCAAGGCTCTTCTTAGGTTCTTCTTAATTAGTGACTCAGGATCTTAATTGGTGGATATCCAAGTCAAGGGCTTGTTTACCCGGTTCTACTAAGCTCTTCTAGCTCTTCTAGCTCTGCTACCGAGTGAATGAAAATATCTTACACGGTTTCCTTTCATAACAATGAATGGTAGCTTCTTTTTTTCCCTTTGTTGGTAATGTGTGAAGTCTCTTAATATTTCATTTGATGCATTATGAAAGTACTCATTTTACAGTTTTGGTAATGAGTAGATTAATGTAAATCAAATTGAATCAACTAACTGATTTGTATCAAAGGCAGTTGATTAGTCAACTTAATTTTTTTAAAAAAAGAATTGAATATTAGCCTGCGATGTTTCATGCTTGCCTTCTGCCATAAAAAATGAATGAATGATTGTCTTTGGGAAAGATTGAAAATACCAAGTCCCTGCTATGCTACTCTCTCTCCTTTTTAAAATAAAGTCCCTCACCCGTCTCCCTGCTAATCTGTGGTCACCTAATACTGCCAGCTTGCTGCAGCCTGCCTTAATTTCTGATGGCTGTGTTGCTGCTTGATGTCATTAGTGTGTTGCCATCAGCTGGCTGAGATCCAGTTAAAAGCCCAGCTACTGCCAAGTGAGTTCTCTTGACCCACCCTTGGCTTTTAGCAATGTATATTGAGTCACTGCAACAATTGCAATAATAAAACTGAAGGACTTTGCAAAGTGTTTACAGTGGGAAACCTAAAGGTTGCTCCCTAGTCCAAGATGTTCCCAAACTGTGGTCCATGGACCACCAGTGGTCCACAAGCTTCATTCAGGTGGTCCATGGCTTGTCTTTGGATTTCTGGTTGACGATGGAAGATGGCACATCCATTGCATTAAATATTCATATTTGCTTTTAATTGTATTTCGGTTGCTTCTTGTGGCTGTATAACAAGGTAAGAAACAAAAGAGTGGCTGTATACTATAGCCAGCATGGATTCTTCACATTCTGTAATGTTAAATTGAAAATACCCCCCATGCCATTCTGATGCTTCCCATAAGCTCATTTCAAAACAAAACCTTACAAAACATATAGTCCTGAACTCAGAAACACTTGTTTAACAACCCTCTAAATTTTCATAGCGATACACAAAACAGTCAGAGAGAATAGAGAGTTCAAAGTGTAAAAAAAGAGAGAGAGAAAAACCAGACCCCTTTTGGACATTTTTCTGTCACCATTCTCATAATTTGTTGAAATTAATTAAAAATCAGCGTTCACAGAGTACCTGTAATCTTATTACTGACCTTGCCCCATACTCTGACCTTCATCTTCTGCAGTTTAAAAGTTAAAAAAAATGCCTGGCTGATTTTTAATTAATTTAAGAAATTTAGCATTGAAGTTAATGATAAGGCTGGGCATGCTCAGTAAGAACCAACTGTCAGTGTTCTAAAAGCCAGACTCACACTTGCTGGGCTTGCCTAATCAAGGGGCCACACCCACACGAGACCTTTATGTCACTTTAGACAGTCCTGGCTTCCGCCAAAGAATCCTGGGAAGTGTAGTTTGTGAAGGGTGCTGAGAGGAGACTCCTATTCCCCTGACAGAGCTCCAGTGGCCAGAGTGGTTCAACAGTCAGCTGCTGTCCCACTTGGAGCCAAGGAATGCAGGCGCACGTGGTTCAGAAAGGTTTTCTCTTTTTATTAAAGGTACATCAATCTTAAAAGCCTTTCGACTCATTCTAGGAACTGTTTCCCTGACTGGTGCTGACTAAGCTTCCCTCTGGTCACAGACGTTGACTTAGCACCCCCTCCTTGTCACCACCCACTTAAGTAGGTTTCCCTTTTACATGCAAACGTTTGCTCTTTCAAACCGCTGGCTGTTGCTCTTTGCGCCTCTGCATTCTGCAAGAGCAGGGAGAGAGGGGCTGGACCTCGACTTCCCCCTCCAACTGACGGGGGCTGGTAGCCTGGGCAGACGTGGGAATCTGCAGGTTGCCTGACTGGGAATCTATCAGTTGGTCAGGTGGTTCCCGCGCCACTGGAGAAAGGGGCGTGCTCTTGGCAGCAACCTCTGACAGCTCTCTCTGCTCTTCCACAGGGAGAGTGGGAAGTTGGGGACGCTGCAAGCCCTCCTCCCTCAAACCCTCAGTCAAGTCCTCAAAGTCAGAGTTCTCCTCCCGTCCTGGGTCACAACAGCCACTCTGATTGAAGCTCTGTGAGTGGAACAGGGCATCTCCTAGCAACTCTCAGCACCCTTCACTAATGACATTTCCCAGGATTCTTTGGGAGAAGCCATGACTGTCTAAAGTGAAATGAAGGTCTGGTGTGGATGTGGCCAGGGACAGCGTTGGTTTAAATTTGGGTGG
Source organism: Rhineura floridana (assembly GCF_030035675.1). Lineage (NCBI taxonomy): Eukaryota > Metazoa > Chordata > Lepidosauria > Squamata > Rhineuridae > Rhineura > Rhineura floridana. The sequence continues at coordinate 9,634,906 of NC_084498.1, read as the reverse complement.
GAGGCTACATGTGCCTGCGAGAGGCTACTCCTAAGATGGCGAACTAAGAGGACGCCTCGCCGGGAGCTCCGTATTCTTGACAACGAGGAATCTCATTATCTACTTAACATTTAAGTTTTGCCACCTCTGATGGACTATATATCAACTTGTTTTATATCTGACCATTAATTGCAAAAACTACTTACAGACTGCTTTTGGAGGACTGTTTTATCCACTACAGCATTGCTTTCTTCCTTTCATCTTGCCCGGCTTGGACGTTTGCCTACTAGCGAGAGCCTTATCAAGTAAGCCACTATCATGAACTATAAATAACTAATGAATATCATATTGATGTCAGTAAAAGTTTTTTGGAATGTTTTGTCATACTTGGCTGCACTGCAGCTGCTCCTACTTTTAGTGTGGTGAATTATAGATCTGCAGCTTGCATATTTTCTTAAAGATATATTAGCCATTGGACCGCAGTGAATACTTGCTGTGAACTGTATTTTAAAGTGGCAGACATATTCAACAATATGGTTTTTACTAGGGAAAACTACAAAGATTTGGGAATTGTCCCTTCGCTTGAGCTTAATACACACTCTACTCAAACTAAGCAGGTGAAAATAACTCATTTCTATCCTCCTAAGGAGGCAATTTGTGAAGAAATAAAAGAAAAGGAAGTTGCTGATGGAAGTACGCGGCAATTGAACTTAGCAATGGACTGGTCAATGAATAACCTTCCAGACTGGCAAGATGACATTGGCGATCTGACCTCTATAAATCTGGCTCAAGAGATAGCCTGGGCAGAGAATAGGACACTACAAGGAACAGCTGCAATCCTCTTGGATAGTGATAAATTTGCCCAAATTGAACCCTCCCCAACTCAACTTTTTGAAGCCTCTGAATGCAAAGATAGTAAAAAGAATGTCACCTCAAACTATTTTAAACAGACCGAACTGGCCAAGGAACCAAAAGATTCAAGCAAAGAAAATGCCTTGATAGGTGAGATCTGGCTCCACTGGATGGCAATGGTCTTAGACCGAATTTCAGTGTTTTTAGCAGAATCCAACCAACTTTTAACTACCTTAACGGAAGCCTTTATAAAATCTGACCTAAACCGTGTGGAGAAGGTTATAAGTTCGCCTTTAACTTCAGTTGCTAGTCAAACTGTACAACCAAAGTGTCCTTCCATAAGAGATAACAAGAAACCTAAATTAAGACACGGAAGCGCAGAAATAATACTGCTAGGTCGATTAAGAAGAGCAAGAACATTAAATCTTTAAAGAGCCATTGTAGCTGTAAAATGAAGTTTGAAAATCTTTTCAAATTACTCGATGTACCACCGACACGGGGCAAGAAGATGGCGCAAAAAAAGATTTCTCAACCGGAACAAATACAGAATGTTAATAACAAAGTTACACAAGAACCTTTGGAGGCTTCTCCCCATCTATTACGGCCTAAGATCATACTACAGAACCAGATCCTTGATCAACAAGACCCCTGGTCAATTGTACATGTGCCTCCTGTAGAATAAAAAGGTGGGGGAAACCCTAAAAAACAATGATACTATTCACATTGCTTTCCTTTTTGAAAGAAAAAGGGCTTCCCCTCTGCCCAGTGCCCACCCATTCAATCTCCTCCCCTCCCCCTTCCTCCCTCGCCTTTCTGTCCTCCTCCTCCTTCCCTCCCTCCTCCCCCATGGTCAGTTTTACCTATCCTAAGCATGATCGCACAGGACTAAATCCCATTGAACTCAATAAGCATGCAAATGATCAAACCCGCCCTCCCTTCCTCCTCCCTCCCATCACCTCCCTTTTGCCCCTTCCCTCCCCTGTCCCCCTTCTTCCTTCCCTCTAATCTCCCTTCCCACTCCCCCATGGTCAGTTTTAGCCATGATTGCACAGGAGTAAATCCCATTGAACTCAATAAGCATGCAAATGATCAGACCTGCCTTTCCCCTCCTTCCCCTCTCCTCTCCCTTCCTCCTCCCTTCTTCCTCTCCTCCCCTCTTTCTTTTTCCTCCTCCCCTGCCCACTCCAGCCCTCCCTCCTTTTCCTCCTCCCCCCATGGTCAGTTTTACCTATCCTAAGCATGATTGCACAAGAGTAAATCCCACTGAACTCAATAAACATGCAAATGATCAAATCTGCTTTCCTCCCCGTCTTGCCTGCTCCCATCCCCATGCCATGTGGTCAGTTTCACCTATCCTAAGCATGATTGCAGGGGAGTAAATCCCAGTGAACTCAATATGCATGCAAATAATCTATTCTTAGCAAACCTGCACAGGATCCCATTTCTTACCTCTCAGATTAAAAAGCAGAGAAATTCACTTATAGGCAAAAAACCTTGCAGTTTAAGGAAGTGCCTATAGCCAATAGATATTTCTGTCAAATTTTAAAAAGTAGGGAAATTGGGCAGCTATAGTGAATGCACCAGGGGAGCAGGAGACCTGACCTCCTCTCTGAGATATTGCACTGCCCTACAAATTGGTCAAAATGCAAACCCAATTTGGGTTGGTCTTTCACAGTCCAATCTACTTGCTGTGTAGCTTTCGGAGAATTTGGTAACGTGCTTCTGAGCATATGGTGAGCGGTGGCAACATCTGCAATCAGCCCAGATAACAGAAACAGCACATGTGCTGTGCTGATCTTGTTTTAGGGAGGAAGCAACAATATTAAAACAGTTGATAGAGTTCAGATAGTCACTTTAAATATGTTTGATTTACTTTGCAATTTTAGTGACGTTTCCTATAGTAAATTATTTTCTTTTGTTTCTGTTTCTGTGAAGATATGAAGTACAGCAATGGTTTGCAACAATAAAAAAAGCTCCAAAAACAATTGTGGAATAATGGCACTGACTATTCTGCAGAATAGTTTCCAATGGACATGAGGAGTGTCCTGGTTTGCATAAGATAAAAACAGTGGGAGGTGAAATATATTCTAGTAAAATTCTAGGCGTGCTCTATGTTTTTAATTGACCATGCCCACCTTTCCTTAAGTGGAGTGGTTTAAGCATAGTAGGCTGAAAACATGCATCTTGGGCAGACCAAGTTTGTTTTTTCCAACAGCTACATTCATTGCTTGAGTAGCATCATATTGTAATCAGTCTGATTTTACATCAAAGTGCAGTTTCAGATTTAACTGTTAATGCACCCAAACTAGAAATAGAGCATAATCTCCAGATTGAAACACAAAAGGCTGTCTTCACCATTATATGACATTGACCAATAAAAAGGCTTTGAAATTAATAAAAACCAATTTGACACAGATTTCTAGGATGAATAATGAGAGAAATATAATTTTCTAGGTTAGATTCTCTGTAAAAACAGTAGTAACACAGGAAAGAAGGAAAGTAAGAACAACACCAACAAACGTACAAAAATGTAGTTCTCCATCTTTGGAGATGGCAGGTATTGCTGATACTCACCATATGCTCAGAGGCACACGTTATCAAATTCTTCCAAGCTGCATAGGAAGTGGATTGGACTGTGAAAGACCAACCCAAATTGTGTTTGCATTTTGACAAATTTGTAGGACGGTACAGAGCCAGTGTGGTGTAGCGGTTAAGATATTGGACTATGACCTGGGAGACCAGGGTTCGAATCCCCACACAGACATGAAGCTCACTGGGTGACCTTGGGCCAGTCACTGCCTCTCAGCCTCAGAGGAAAGCAATGGTACACCCCCTCTGAATACCGCTTACCATGTAAACCCTATTCATGGGGTCACCATAAGTCAGAATCGACTTGAAGGCAGTCCATTTCATTTCACAATATCTCAGAGAGGAGGTCAGGTCTCCTGCTCCTCTGGTGCATTCACTATAGCTGCCCAGTTTCCCTGCTTTTGAAAGTTTGATAGAAATATCTATTGGCTATAGGTGCATTCTTAAACCACAAGGGGTTTTTTTGCCTGTTAGTGAATATTTTATTGTATTACAATTTGAATTCTGTGGAATTCAAATTGTAATACAGTACAATACACTACTATAATTTTAGCAGTTTTCAAATGGTCAGTGGGAAGAAAAGCTTGGTAACCACTGCCCTAGACATGTTACTGTATCTTTAAAAACAATTTATATATATTTTTCCCTTAGGAGATAAGAGCACAGTACACTAAAAACCAGGGCTGTGGAGTCGGTATGCCAAACTTTCATCTCCGACTCCTCTATTTTTCTACTGTCCGACTCTGACTCCACCCAAAATTGCTTCCAACTCCACAGCCCTGGAAAGTGCTGTAAATGTCTTTTTAAATTGGAAGCTCTCGTAGGAGCATTTTTATCGCTGCCTGAATATGTGCTGATCTTGGCATCACAGCATTTGTCTTCATCTGGGTCCTGTGTCATACACTGACACACAAAATGTTTTCCATCTTGAGTTATGGTGAAATGCTCAACTACAGCTGACTTCATGGGAAGCTTCTTTGACATTTTGAATTTATATTTTTAAAAATGTGTCAATCAAAATTTATTTTGAAGTCTGAGTCGGTACATTTCTACCAACTCCAACTCCACCCAAAATTGCTAAAAACAGTATAAACCAACAATAAATAAGCAATACAAAACAATAAAACTCACAGCAGCCCAAAGGACTAGGAGGGCTCAAAAGCCTGCTTAAAAAGAGAAAAAAAATAAGTGCCCCCCCTCCCCCTAGTGATGGAGACATACAGATCTCCTGGGGGAGGGAGCTAGAGAAGGAAGGGCGTAGGCACTACAGAAAATGTCTTCTTGTGCATTATCATTTTATGAAGAGAGCAAGAATGGTCTCTGTGGAAGATCTCAGTTCTCAGGTAGGGTTATATGGAAGCAGGCAGCTGTTCGGGTAATCTGGGTCGTATCCACATGCATATATTTAAAGCATTATTCTACTACTTTAACAGTCTCGGTGAATCCTGGGAATTGTAGCTTGTTAAGCGTTTGGGAATTGTAGCTCTATGAGGTCAGCGCCCATGACAAATTACAGTTCTCAGGATTCTCCATCACTATTCAAGTGTATTCACATTTTAAATGTATGGTGTGCATGTAAAAAAGAGCATGTATAAAGAATGGAAGGAAGGACGCATCACCAAGGAAGAGTACCGATGAGCGGCTCGGGCTTGCAGGAATAGCGTAAGGAAAGCTAAAACCCAGAATGAGCTGAGGCTGGCGAGGGAAGCGAGGAACAACAAAAAGGGGTTTTTCAGATATGTTCGAAGCAAGAGAAAGACCAAGGAAACGGTGGGACTGCTGTTCAATGAGGATGGCAAAATGTTGACAGATAACGAGGAAAAAGCAGAACTGCTTAACACCTATTTTGCCTCCGTTTTCTCCCAAAAAGGGAACAGTGTGCAACCTTGCATCGGTAGCAATCTCAGTAAGGGGTCAGGATTGCAGTTCAAGATTGATAAGGAGATAGTCAGGAAATACCTAGTTAACCTAAATGAGTTCAAATCTCCAGGGCCTGATGAACTGCATCCCAGAGTATTGAAGGAACTTGCGGATGTACTCTCGGAACCTCTTGCCATCATCTTTGAGAAATCCTGGAGAACGGGAGAGGTGCCGGAGGATTGGAGACGGGCAAACGTCGTCCCGCTCTTTAAAAAGAGTAAAAAAGAAGATCTGGGGAATTACAGGCCGGTCAGTCTGACTTCAATACCGAGAAAGATATTAGAACGGATAATAAAAGAGTCCATTGGCAACTATCTAGATGACAATGCTGTGATTAGAAGGAGCCAGCATGGGTTTGTCAAGAAAAAATCCTGTCAAACTAATCTCATCTCTTTTTTTGATCGGGTCACTAGCTTAGTAGATGGTGGAAATGCTGTAGATGTCATCTATCTAGATTTCAGCAATTTGTTTGAAAAAGTCCCCCACGACCTTTTGATTAGCAAACTAGTCAAATATGGACTACATGGAAATACTGTCAGGTGGATTCACAACTGGTTGGAAAACCGTACTCAAAGAGTGGTCGTCAGTGGCTCTGCTTCAGACTGGAAGGAGGTCTCGAGTGGAGTGCCACAGGGCTCTGTCCTGGGGCCGATACTCTTCAACATTTTTATCAATGACTTAGATGATGGGGTGGAGGGAAGCCTTATAAAGTTTGCGGATGATACGAAATTGGGAGGGATAGCTAACACAATGGAAGACAGGAATAAAATCCAAAGGGACCTGGATAGACTAGCAAATTGGGCTGAAATTAATAAAATAATAAAGACAAATGCAGGATTCTGCATTTAGGCCACAAAAACAAAATGCACGGGTACAGGATGGGAAATACCCGGCTTAGGAGTAGTGCGTGTGAGAAGGACCTTGGAATTGTAGTGGATCGCAAGTTGAACATGACCCAGCAGTGTGATGCTGTGGCAAAAAAGGCAAACGCGGTTTTGGGCTGCATAAACAGAGCTATAGTTTCCAGGTCGAGGGAAGTAATAGTCCCACTATATTCTGCATTAGTCAGGCCTCATCTGGAATACTGCGTTCAGTTCTGGGCGCCTCATTTTAAGAAAGATATAGACAAGTTAGAGCGGGTTCAGAAGAGGGCGACAAGGATGATAGCTGGTATGGAGAACAAGTCTTATGAGGAAAGGTTGAAGGAACTTGGCATGTTCAGTCTGGTGAAGAGAAGGCTGAGGGGTGACATGATTGCACTCTTTAAGTACCTGAAGGGCCGTCACATAGAGGAGGGTACAGATTTGTTCTCTGCTGCCCCAGAGGGTAGGACTAGGTCTAATGGTTTTAAGTTGCAGGAGCGTAGATGCAGATTGGACATTAGAAGGAACTTCTTGACAGTAAGGGCAGTTTGGCAATGGAACCGACTGCCTAGGGAGGTGGTGGGATCCCCTTCGCTGGATGTCTTCAGGCAGAGGCTGGACAGCTATCTACGGGAAATGCTCTAGCTGTGGATTTCCTGCTGTGAGCAGGGGGTTGGACTCGATGGCCTACAAGGCCCCTTCCAACTCTATGATTCTATGACCCTGGTCCCAAGCTGTTTAGGGCTTTATAGATCTAAAACCAGCACTTATTCAAATTGCGCTGGGAAATTAATAGGCAGCCAATGCAGTTCAAACGGGGAAGAGACCTTTCTCTCTCTCTCTTGCTCGCTCGCTCGCACGCACGCGCACGCACACATCCTTTAGCAGTTTGCCACTACTGGAGTTTAGTCTTAATGAGTGGAACATACAGCTGAGAGCAATCACTGGCAAGGTTTTCCTCCTGCACCTGTGTCAAGGTCACTTGGCACAAAAGACAGAGGGTGCCAGCAGAAAACGCAGCTAAGGAACTAACTTCACCTGTGGAGCTCACTCTCTTTACAGCATCAGCCTCACAGCTATTCTATGGGGCTTGATATACACATCCAGTAGAAGAAGGCAGTCACGCCCTGAGATGATAGTGTGGATGTTCACCGCCCAGAGAGCTGCTTGCTAGTCAGGCGGTATATGAGTTTAATAATAAAAAATAAATAAAATAAAATATATATGGATAATTTCTTCATACTGTATGTCAGAAATACCATTTTTAAATGCCCCTCCCCTCACTCATTAAAAAAAATAAAGAAACATAGTGGAGGATGGGCACTTTTTAAAAAAAACAGCTATAATTTCACACTTTTGTAGCCTCTAGGCTTGGCTGGTTATAATGTGTCATATGTGGGCTACTCTTGAAGACAATTTAGGATTGGCCCATAACTCTAATTACTCCCATCAGGTCTCCCCTCCGCCAGGCCATTTTGGCCAAACCATGCCCACCTGCCAGTCACCTATCATATATGAAGTCAAGTATGGACAGGTAAGAGAGCCAGTGCGATGTAGTGGTTAAGGTGTTGGACTATGACGTGGGAGACCAGGGTTCAAATCCCCACACAGCCATGAAGCTCACTGGGTGACCTGGGGCCAGTCACTGCCTCTCAGCCTCAGAGGACGGCAATGGTAAACCCCCTCTGAATGCCATTTACCGGGAAAACCCTATTCATAGGGTCGCCATAAGTCGGGATCGACTTGAAGCAGTCCATTTCATTTTCATAGGCAGGTAAAAGGGCATCAGGACTGGATCAGAAGAGGTTTCTGAAGCATGGCCAATCAGCTGGAGTCTGTTTTATGTTTTTATATGTGTCTTAAAGAGCTAGTATTTAAAAGAACAAGCTGTGAGCCAGAAAGACCCTGGATTAAACCATGGGTGGCTTTTATATAATAATACTACGCTAGTAGCCACTCGGAGCACTGTAGAAGAGCATCTATTGATGATGCTGATGACAACTCTCTTGAGCTGTCTTCAGCCTACATTTTAAATAATTGCTCACAGATTGAGGATGGGGGTATCTGTTTCCTTGGATAACTTTCATCCGTTTGGCCTCTCCCTAGTGCACCTATCACACATGAGCTTGTCTCGCTACAGGGAATCTTTTGGAGAGGGAAAAAATGACCTTTATTGAATCACAAGGGGAGCCAGCTGCAACCTCCTCTAGTCAGCTGTGAAGCCGAATCCTTCCTCTCCCTCCCAAGTCCTTGACACTGAACAAGTGGTAGACCTCCGGAATTGCAGTTTGCCTTTTACATGATTCTTGTAACCTCTTTGTTTTTGTTTAAGCCTCTCTTGGACGGTTGCAATTTTTCTTTCTGCAGAACCCTGTTAAACTGGCCTCTGAGACTATTTTCTCTATCCTTAAAAGGAGGGGGTAGAAATATCTTTAATTGTGATGAAAATAACATTTTTTCTTTTTGTTTAGAGAATAACAGCCTTGAAATAGAAACCTGCTCGATTTTATTGTAAGCCACCCTGAGTGCCCTATTATAGGGTAGAAGGGCGGGATAGAAATATTTTAAATAAATAAATATTGAGTGTATGTGTGTTTCTGAATGACTCACATTGGTCTGCTGTTGTAGGCCTTCCTCCTCCTAAGTTTCAGATTGCCTCAAAATTGATGTGTTCTACAAGTAGAGAATGGGAGATTTTGATACAGATAAAGTGCAAGTTGTGCTGTCTCACACATACACACTTCACTCTTGCACACAGTCTCAGGCTTTCATTGTGCACAATGCTTCAGTGTGGAAAGATGGGATAGGAAATAGAAGTTGTGAAATAAAAAAATAAAATCTGAAAATAAATATGCCTTCTCTCCAAGCGTCCGGTTCATTTCCAAGGATATAACCTCTGCTTTGGCTCCAAAGGGGGCAAAACCACAGACTGTCATGTCTTTGCAAGGCTAGCACCTACAGCAGCCGCCTGATTCTTCTTGTGAGAGGAAGCAGGATGAGCAAAAGAAAGGACTTCTTCACACAGCACATAGTTACCCTGTGGAATTTGCTCTCACAAGAAGCAGCAATGTCCATCCATGTGGATGGCTTTAAAAGAGGATTAGACAAAGTCTTGGAGGATAAGGCTATCAGTGCCTACTAGCCACAGTGGCTGTGCTCTACCTCCATGGTCGGAGTCAGTATGCTTCTGAATATCAGTTGCTGGAAACTTCAGGAGGGGAGAGCGCTGTTGCACTCAGGTTCTGTCAGTAGGCTTCCCATAGGCATCGGGTTTGCTACTGTGAGAACAGGATGGTGGACTAGGTGGGCCGGTGAACTAGATTGGTCACTGGCCTGAACTAGCAGAGCTCTCCTGATGTTCTTTTGAAATGGTAGATGGGAATCACAGCAGAGCTCAAGCTTCTTGGAACCTGTCAGAGGCTCTGGGGCACAAGCATATGAAACTACCTTATACCTGGTCACACTGTTCATCTACCTAGCCCAGTTCTCTCTACTGTGACTGGTGGCAAAGTCTCAGGTTCAGTGGTCCTGATAACCAGCATCAGGCTCAGAGCCAGGACCCCATCCCACTCCTTAGCTGGTGACACTGTAGTCTTCAATTGAGTGTCCTAGTCCCTGGTAATCCAGGTTCATGGTATACCCACTTGCCGTTTGAGACTGGAATATAGACTAGTGAACTACCCAGGACTGTGTGTGTCTCAGAGCCCTCTTCAGAAGAGGGATGCAATCCTGGCCTCTGCAGTCAGCGCCTGCATTAGCAGACCTGATATTAGTCAGCAGCTCCAGTTCCAGCAGAGTGGGGAACCCTAGGCCCTCCAAGCCTCCCTTATCTGGCACTCTTTGCACACTGCATTCCCTCCCAGGCCACAGCTTCTACTGGCACTGCTTTGCACCCTCCTTTTTTTTGCCTGGTAGGAATGTGTCCTTGAATTTGGATTGCCTGGATGGAGGATAGAGAGAAGTGTGTGGGTGTGTCTAGAGACTAACCTGCTGTAGAAAAGAAAAAAAATTACATTCATTGGTCCACCCATGTTTGCTTCTGGTCCCACCCACCACTGGCATGCGCCCCAGAAGGGAATGCAGCCTTTGGCTGAAAAAGGTTTCTTACCCCTGAGTTTCAGGATCAACTCTCTGGAATCTTGGGCTGGAGACCACTTCCTCATGGTTTAGACCTATGTCTGGCTACTCACAGCCTCAGCCTGGTCTAGCCTTCCATCTCATCTGTGTCACCTTGGCCCCCCAAATTGGCACTCATAGCTAGCATGAATATTATCTGTTTAATCTCTGCCCTTCCATCATAAATGCAATGCCTGGGACAGCTTAAAAACAATGACAAAAGCATTCATGAAACATACAATAAAATAATGAAACTGAACATGGGCTCACTAGGTTAAAACGGTGAGAAAAAGAGATCAGTCACTCAGTCATTCATTGACCCCGGCAAGCCTAACCTAAATAGTTCCCTAATTTGGGTGTGCTCACTGAGAATGCCACCCCTATATCCCTACCAGTTGTTGCTGTTGGGATTTGGAGAAGATCTTAAAGGGAGCAGGCAGGCTCTTTCAGGAGCAGTCAGTTGAAATGCTAAGTTCCCAGTGTTCCTTTAAACATAATGATGTTGAATATAACCAGCCCCTTTCTCTCTTTCCTCCTTCTCCAAAGCTTGGCTACATCTGAACATCCTGAATTTAATTGTTTCGGCCCTGGTTTTGAGAAAACTGAGTTTGGGTGGGAAGTGTGATTTGTCACACTTCCATGTTCCATTCTAATACTATATCTGTAAATACCATGGGGGATATAGGCTGTTTCTGTTTCCCAGTATTTTACCAGCTTTGATTCTCCTGGCATTCCTCCAACTTAGGCTGGAAGCATGCATTCGGCAGCAGGCCCCAGGGAGGGGTGCCTAACCTGTCTCTTGCTTGCCACCTTTCCCTTGCAGTCCTCTCCCTGCAGCTGCATTTCCCTGCAGTGTGGGAAGTATGCATCCAAAATCCAGTGGGGAAAGTTGTGCATTCAGGAGGCACAGAATTGAAAGTGAGAAATAGGTGAAATAAGTTGGGCCATCTTCCTTAGGATTGTCTACTCTGACTGGCAGCAGCTGCAGATTGTCTCAGGCGGAGGTTTTTCCCAACCCCGCTGCTTGCTGTCTAACATCCTTTTAATTGGAGATGCCAGGCTTTGAACCTGGAATCTGCTGGATGCAAAAGAGGTGCTCTGCTGCTGAGTTGTGGTCCCTCCCAGAAGAGAGACAGGGTTGAGGCTGGGAGCCCAAGGGAACACATAAACAAATAAGGGAGGAAGAGCAGTGGCCTCTTTTTCCCCCCATTCACTGGAGCCAGCTTTTCTATTCCTGTAATTTTGTTGCTTTTGGTTTGTTTTTCAGCCTCTCTGGAGATGAATGAAAGTTCTCGCTGGACAGAGGAGGAAATGGAAACAGCTAAAAAAGGTGACACAGATGTTTTGTTTTTCTATTTAAATGTCCCTTCTGTTGAGAGTAAGCTTGTTTGGTATTAGTCATGCCTGGTTGATGCAATGCGTTGGGAACTGAAGTTCTTTTTCATGAGCAAGTCACAAGGCACCTCTTTAGCTTGAGCTTCTTCTGCGCATGCGTGGTTGACAGCAATAGCATAGGCATGTCATGCTGGGCTGATTCTGCAGCCAAACCCATGTAAGGCCAGCCTGTGTGTAGGCCACAGAGTACAGTATAGTCAATTGGGGGGGGTCAAATATAATATAGGATCCCTCTCTTCTTGTTCTTTCATTTGTGGAGAATATAGGTAAACTGTAATTTGTTGAGTTGTTTGGTCAAGAGAAGACATTGTCCAGGTCTGGTCACCTCTTCTGGCCAGTGAATGCAAACTCATTGGGAATAATGGACACATAAAAATTTAAATGTTGATTATGTGGACACAGTGATGATATGTACGCAGTGATATAACCTCCAAATTGGATTACTGTAGTGCATTATATGTGGGGCTGCCCTTGAAAATGGTTCAGAAGCATCAGCTAGTACAGACTTCAGCTGCCAGAATTCTGGCTGGTTTACGTAGATCGTTTTGGGAGGGGGGTGGAGAAATCTGAGGCCCTCCAGATGATGATGTACTACAACTCCCATCACTCCTTACCATTGGTCATGCTGGCTGGGGCTCATGGGAGCTGGAGGTTCTCTGTTCCTAATCTATATGGAGCCATGTTGCATCAGTTAATGATAGGTTACATCATTGCTACTGTTACCAAGCTGGATTTAAAGTGCTGGTGCCTTCTTTTATAGCTATAATTGTTTGGGGCCCAAATATTGGAAGGATCACTTCCTCCCTTAATAAGCTGCCCATTCACTAAGTTCATCAGAGGAGGTCTATCTTTGTGGGTTTGGAACATACATATACATCATGTATATCCACAAGAAAGGGTCTTATTGGTGGTGGCTCTCTGACTATGGAATGCCCTCCCAAGGGAAGTACTCCTGGCACCTATATTTGTTTCAGTGCCCAGTTAAAACCTTTTTATTTGTCCAGTCTTCTTAGATTATGGCCTTTTAAACTGCTTGAATGGTTTTATATGTCTTAATTTTATTGTAATGTTGGTTTGCTTTATAATGTATTTGTAATCTTAAATTGATTGATTGATTGATTGAAACTTTATTTTTAAATTCCTTATATACACCCTAAAATCTGTTTTTAGATAGCTTATATATATAGATTCTGGTGTTTCAGTCTGACATACAATGCACAACAAATGTTCTAGCTGTGGGTCTGTTATACCTCAGTTCTGCAGATGATGCAGAAAAGCCACCAGATGTGGCACTGAGATCAGAATTTAGTTTTATAAGCATCTCTTCTTTTAGTTGCTAGCAATTCCTGGTGAAATCTCAGCAGCCAGAGAATTGGCGGAATAAGGCTTCCAGTTGCCAGAGGGGTGGGTCTTCAGCGCCCTTTACAGCCCTTTCCAAAGCTACAGAATCAATCAGTCATGGACTGCCTTCAAGTCAATCCTGACTTATGGTGACCCTATGAATAAGGTTTTCATGGTAAGCGGTATTCAGAGGTGGTTTACCATTGCCTTCCTCTGAGGCTGAGAGGCAGTGACTGGCCCAAGGTCACCCAGTGAGCTTCATGGCTATGTGGGGATTCAAACCCTGGTCTCCCAGGTCATAGTCCAACGCTCTAACTACTATGCCACACTGGCTGTCTAAGCTACAGAATAAATTATGCAAATGTCTTGCAAACATAAGAACATACGAATAACCCTGTTGAATCAGGCCAAGGACCCATTTAGTCCAGCCTCTTGCTCTCCAGTGCCCATCCAGATGACCACTGGAAGCTCGCAATCAGGACCAGAGCACAACGGCCTTCTCCCCTCCTGCGGTTCCCAGCAACGGGGATTCAGAAGCATTCTGCCTCTGACAGTGGAGGTAAAACATAGCCATTATGGCTAGTAGCCATCGATAGCCTTATCCTCCATGTACTACAACATGGAGTTTAGTTTAATCCTCTTTTGAAGCCATATATATATGCTGTAAACTGTCCAAAGTGCATTAATAATAACACAGTACTAAAATCAACAGTCAATTTATTTTATTTATTTATTACTTGATTTTTTCCCGCCCTTCCTCCCATCAGGAGCCCAGGGTGGCAATCAATCAATAAACAGCAAAGACATTTCAAGCAAAGACCTTGCAAATAAACAAGTCTTCAGCTGGCACTGGAAAGTCAGCTCCAGTTGAACCTGTGGGGGCAGGAAGCTCGATAGTTGAGGCACCTGTATCGAGAATGCCCTCTCTTGTATTGCCACGTATCAGATTCTCAACAAATGTGGCACCAGCAAGAGGGCATCTCCACCACATGTTAACAGCTAGGCAGGTACATCCTTCAGAAGCCACCAGGTATCTGCTCCTTGGCTGTATAGAGTTTAATACGTCAGTACAAGCACTTTGAACCTGTAATGTGGATTAAACAGTGCAAAATGAGTCACTGAAGACAAAATATGAATTTGGTTGGTACAGTTGGTATACTTCAGAGTGCGCACAAGATCTGTTGTGGGGCAGGCAGCCTCCCCCCCCCCCGGTGCAACAGGTCATATCACTTGGATGCTCTGCAGGTAATTTGGGCATAGGCCGATCCGGGGTGTACTTTTGAAACATGGTTGCTCCCGAGAAATACACAGGGCAAAGCAGACTCAGCGGCACTTTGGCATAGCAAATGGCTTGGCAAGAGGAAGGCTTAAGCGAAGGAAGGAGGGATTACATATTGCTGTGGGAGACAAAAGAAGGAAGCACCCTGCAATTAACATTAAGCAAGGAAATATAAGTCTGGCAAGAGGAAAGTTCTTGCTTAATGACACTTTTATCGTGAAATAAACCGTTGAACCAACAGGCTGTCAAAACATACAGCAGCTACTGTAATTATGGGGTACAGTAATGTTGTTGGTGGGCTGTTATCCCTCCTTTTATTTTAAGCTTGATCCCAGCTAGTTCAACCAGGAGCGGAATAAATAATTGGAGAAAAGGGAGGTTTTGATTTATTAGATAGTTAGGATTTCCTTTCCACAAGGAGCGCCTTTTCACACATGATATCACCACATGCACACACCACTTTTTTCATCTGTTTTGCATGCGGAAGGTCCCAGGTTCAGTCCCCGGCATCTCAAGGGAGAACTGGCAGAGGCTCCTGTCTGAGAACCTGAAGAGCTGCTGCCAGCAGAGCTTGGAAAAGTTACTTTTTTTGAACTACAATTCCCATCAGCCTAATCCAGGGGCCATGCTGGCTGGGGCTGCTGGGAGTTGTAGTTTTAAAAAGTAACTTTTCCAAGCTCTAGCTGCCAGTCTGTGTTGACAGTATTGAACTACATGGACCAATGGTCTGACTCAGTATAAGGCAGCTTCCTGTGTTCCTGCACTGATGCCACCAGCCCCTCTTACGTGACAGCTCAGCCACCATCTTTCATGTCTCATAATGCAATGCTGCAGAGCATCTGAGTACCAATATTATGTCAAGTGCTTCACAGCATTGCATTTTGGAAAATTAAAGATGGTAACTGAACAGTGTTGATGGCTGTCAAGTGGTTGCTTGGTTCCCATAGGAAGAACATCAGCATAGTGTGTGTGCGTGTGTGTTTTGTGGGGGTGGGGAGACTCTTTGGTGCACACTTCAGGATGGGGGCAAGAAGGGTAGGCATCAGCCCCAATGGGCCCTAGTAGGGTGCATGAACCCCAATATCTACCTGAATATGCCCAGGGGCTGATACTGTGCCTGCCTAATCTGCTCTCAGAGTGCCCATTCTTGCTTACCCACTTATTTGCTTGCCTGCCTGCCTCCTGGTTCAGTTGCCTGCTTTATCAGCCTTTCATCCAGAGTCTAGTCCTGAAGGTTGGACCCCTCAATTGTGGCATTCCCTTCCCCCAGACAGGCTTCCCTCTCTTTTCAGTTTTATAATGCCTGGAAAGGGTTTTGGTGTTACAGTTTTAAGCGATTATTGTAGCATTATCATCACACATTGGCTGAAATACATGGTTTGGGGTGGGTGACTGCACAGAGGCTTGCTAGCCTTCTTCAAAGCTGAGTGTGTAGCTCAATCACTGAGTTAGGCACATCCCTCTTCAAATGTAGTAGAGCCTCCTCTCCCTCAGTATACCCCATTAAATCCTCTCATCTGTTTTGAATGATTTATTCATCCAGATTTCCAGCCCAGCTCTCCCTGAAGGTTCAAGGTGATATATAGAGGCCTGGTTTACCCATAACCCTGAGCCATGCTTTGTTTTTTAGCCAAAGGGTGGTTTGTTTGAACATCCAAACCCAGCCCAGCAGATTAACTGTGGTTTCTTTTCTGACAACAAACCACAATGTGAAGCATGCTTTGCTGTTGGCTTACGAACCATTGGTTGTTTTAACAATGGTTTTGCATTATGTCCAAACCCAACAGCTGTGCTTGACCATGGTTTGTTTGGCCACAGCGCTCCAGATGCTTGCCAAGCTACCAAGGCACCAGGCAAGAGCCACTGGAAAATAAATCAGTCTTTGGAGAAAAAGCCATGGTTTTGTTTCTTTGCTTGTCTGTGAGATTACATGTTGTTTGCTAAACAAGCCATGGTTTAGTGTAGTTTAGCAAATTCAGCCTGGTGCCACTTACCAGACACATCTTAGATTGAAGCATGCTCACTTGTGGCTCTGGTCTTATCACCTTGAAGGTCAATGCCTCAACAATGCCTGGGTTTTTTTGTGTTTTGAGAAGCCACATCTGTCATGCAGCCACCAGGCTCGGCACATGGATTGCTGTGTTTTAAAGATTTGCTTTAAAAGTCATGGGTTTCTAATATGCAGAATATCTACCACAAGTAGTACAGGAGTTTCTGGCACAGTGTAAGGTGGGGGTAGCCAACTCTGTGCCCTCCAGATGTTGTTGGTCATCCCTGACCATTGGCTATACTTGGGCCAATGGGAGTTGTAGGCCAACAATATCTGGAGGCCCACAGATTCCTCAGCTCTGATGTAAGGCATTAGTGGGCTCAACCCAGGCTGTCATAGGAAAATGGGGAGTTGCCTGATTCCAGGACAGACCATTGGCCCATCTTCATCAGATTGTCTTCACTGACTGGCATCGGCTCTCCAGGGTTTCAGGCAGGGAATCTCTCCCAGCCATTCCTAGGGATGCCATTGGGGATTGAACCTGGGACCTTCTGCATGCAAAGTAGATGCTCCACCACTGAGCTATAGTCTTTCCTCGACCACCTACAATGGGCAACAGGGCCCAAGTGGACCACCAGGGGTGGCTCATGAGGGAAATGCAGGTCAGTCTCTTATCTGGAACTGCTCCACAACATTGTTCTATTAGGGCTGCGGCTCTGTGGTAGAGCACCTACTTTGCATGCAAAAGGTCCCAGGTTCAATCCCCAGCATCTTCAGGTAGGCTGGGAGAGACTCCCTGTCTGAAATTCTGGAGAGCCACTTCCAGTCAGTCTCAACGATGCTGAGCTACAGGGACCATGGGTCTGACTCGCTATAAGGCATCTTCCTATAACAGCTGGGAGATGCAGCTTGTGAACTCAGTAGGATCAGGTAATCTTGGAAATCAACAGGGGCCCCAGCTGACCTTATGTAACTACTGCTTAAACGCTTGGTTTGTCAGGTCTGTACAACTTGCCAAACAAAATGCCCCTTCCTTCCCTGAACTGCTGCCTTTCAGAGCCCAAGCTCCTGGCTGCCAGTCTCTTGAATTTCATGGCTGCCTCTGGGCCTTCAAAGCTCCAGCTGCTGCCTCCAGAACCTGGCCTCTTGCCTGCCTTGGGGATGGTGTTACTCATTCCTGGCTCCCTTTAATGATGGTCTCCAAAGCTTGACCCATGCCTGCTCTGGACTATGCCATCCTTGACCCCTTTGCTCCTGTATGAATCCCAAAGCTTGACTGCTGGTGCATATGGGCTGTCCGGGCAAGGAGGAGCAAGACAGCATATGGGCCAAGCAGATTTATGCTCTTGGTTGTCCTTCTCATTCTGTGCTGTCTTCTGCTCCCTGACTTGTTAGGCCAGGCAAAACCACATCAAGGCACACAGGGGAAGCCTCTGTGCATTGCAGCGCACCCTTAAGAGTGGTAATAACTCATGCTTTTGGACCCTTGTGACCCAAGATCGTCTTTGTGGCACTCCTGCCAAGACAATTGGGCACGTGGCTGGCAGCATTAAAAAACTGTGTGGCTGGCCCTCTCCATATTTGGAGAGCATGGGATAAGTTGGCTGCCTGCTCCTAGCTCTCCCAAGCTGGCATGCTTCTCTTCCTCCCTGAGTTTTTCACACACTTGTTTGGAAGGCATTTCTGCAGCATCCTGAGTAATGTGTTGGAGGTGTGGGGGCAGGCGCTGAGCATAGCTCTGTGTCGCTTTCCCTCCTGCACACTTGGCCATCTGTCATGACCAGCTTTGCAGAGTTAAGTTGTCCCATTGCTGCTGCTGCTGCTCCTCCTCCTATTTTAATTCTGTGGGAAAGAAAGATGAGGCTGTGTGTTTAGTAAGTGTTGGAACATGAAATTGAGGAGTCCTGGTAGAGAGAAAGAGAGAGAGATAGTTAGTAATTATGTTACTATGGTCACCACCCAGAGAGCTATTGGTAGTCGGGCGGTATATAAGTTTAATAAATAATAATAATAATTACCCACCGGCCCAACCATACGTTTTTAATTTTGCTGCATTGTCATTGTTCTTGTCATGTAAAGGACTGGAGTTGGACTGTCTTGTGGTAGGTGCTGTTCATGGTCTCACTCACTCTGGGTTGTACCACTTGTGGCCATGGGGCTTTCAGGACTGAATACTCCTCCATATCAAAAAATAACATTAAATTAAAAATCCTTCCACATAGAAAACTCTGTGGTTAGACCAGCCTTCCCCAACTTGCTGGCTCTCCAGATATTGCTGGACTACAACTCCCATAATCCCTGAGCTTTCATTGGCCATTTTGGTTGGAGTTGATGGGAGCTGTAATCAGACCTCATCTGGAGGGCACCTGATTGGAGAAAAGGCTAGTTTAGATCACCCACACCACACCACACTGTCTGTGGCTTTAACCCTGGGGTTATGTGTGCATGTGCTCTGGGGCTGCCATACTCCAGCACTGACTCCCCATATCTCTTCCAACCATATCTTGGCTTCTTCTTCTTCTTTTTGGTGGCCGAACTTTCCAGCCTAAGAATATGGATTGGTCCAAAGGTCTCTTACTCCAGCATTCTGTTAGTCCAGGAGTCTGGCTATGCTCTACCTCCAAGTTCAGATGCAGCATGCTTCTGAAGGCCAGTTGCTGAAAACTGCAGGAGGGGAGAGACCACTTAAGTCCTGTTCGCGAGCTTCCCATGGGCATCTGGTTGGCCCTGTGAGAACAGAGTGCTGGACTAGATGGGCCACTGGCCTGATCCAGCAGACTCTTCTTATGTTCTTAGGAGTGGAGGAAACTCCCTACCTACAGGAAAATATCATGTCAGGCTGGGCCGTCACATGCTAGCATGCAGGAGAAAGGGACTTTCAAATATGCAGACCTTCACCTGCATCCGAAAGCGGTACAGTCCAGCAAAAAAGCAGGGGGTCAGAGGAAACACCCTACAAGCATGTTGGCTTGAGATGTTTGGTGACACACCGTGTCATGCCATTAGGTGGACAGTAGGGGGAGCTGCATGTTAGGGGAGGACCAGAGTCATCACTCTCAGTGTTTTTCTATCCAGCCCTCATTGGGGGAGGGGGCAGGTTGTAAGACACTCTTTGCTGTTTGACTGGGAGGAGCAGGCACTGATTGATTTGATCCAGCTGGATTGGCAGAAGCTCTGGGGGGGGAACTGGTTGACAGACTGGGCACATTGTCCCAACTCTCATTTTAAACTCCAAACTCGATCTTGGAGTGCTTAAGCAGGTGGCTCCCAGAGGACTGGCACTGTGGCACATCCTCCTCCACTAGCCCTAATGCCTGAAGCGTCCTCTGCCCTGTGCATGACCCTCTTGGGAGGAAGCTGATCAAAGTCCTCTCAATTCCTGGAGACCAGGAGGTGCATCTCCTTAGGCAGAGCCATCTTTCGTCCCTTTGAGATTCAAAGCTCTCTCAAACTGCCCTGTAATATCCAGGATCACCTGAATCAATGGGCACAGGATGTCCCTGTCAATAAGGCTTTGTTCTCTGCATGCGCTTGGGAAGGAGGCCAGATCTAGATTCCTTGGTGCAAACTGTTATTTACCTTGTGCCTTTGCTCCTGGAAATATGTAGCATAAAAGCTGGACTTTCTGCCATTTCCCTGGTCAGGACACCCACCCTGTCCAGAACTCGGGGAAAACTGATCCTGAGCTATACTCATTGTATGGCTCCAAGCCTCATCTCCCTGGGACCCCAATTCCTAATGAACCCCCTTCCTGTGGGATGCTTCTGCACACTAAACATGCATTGGCTGGGTCTCAAGGTCTCCATGTATTTCCAAAATACTGCCTGCTTGTATAACAGATTTGTGATGGCAGCGAGAGTGGGCAGTATTTTGAAAGCATGTGGCACAAATGGAGATTTTGCTGTTGACCATAGAACTCAAAATCTCCATTTACAACCTAGGTTTTTAGCCCTTATAGTGTGTGTGTGTACATGTGCAAGGGTGGGGGAGGGTCTCCAGCAGCACCCTGCATAGTTTTATCTCTCCTTTTGATTAACAGAACCACAGTGCATTGTGAAGCGAGTGGGGGAAGGAAGTCAATAACATTCACACTTGAATGATTTATATGGGTTCAACAGTCAGGGTTTCAGCTACTTTAGGGCAGAGTTGTTTTCTTGCTTTATTTTAAATTTATATTTATTGGTTTGTTAGTACAGGGTAATCATAGCTGCTGGTAATGTTTTTCTGTCCTCAGGGCCCTTGGTTAAGACATCATGGCATTTGTGCTTCCAGGCAATTTTAAATCTGTTTTTATTGTTAGGATGTTTAGTTTCCTATGGGTCCTTTGGATAGCAAGGCAGGGCACAGATATTCTAAATGAATATATGATGTGTCTTTTTCTCTGAATGATTTTTAAAAAATTAAAAGAGGTTTCCTTTTTATTGTAATCCTCAGCACAATCCTACATGTGTCCACTCTGGAGTAAGTTCCAATGAATTCAGTGGGGCTTACTCTTAAATAAGTGGGTATAGGATTGCAGCCACCATGTATTACAAACAAAACATAGTAAGTTTTATCCAGCTAAGTTATACCCATTGAAATTAATAATCCTGTTTGCCATCTTCATTCATTTCAGTGGGTCTGTTCTGAGTAGGTTTAACACTGAATGCAACCCATTGCCTTGGATCCAGACTAAGTTAGTTTGCTTAGGCTGCATTGATATCAATGTGAAAAGTTAGTGATTAGTTCTATTGATTTCAGTGGGAGCTAAGTGCAACTAACTTACAATCCTGTGCATCTCTACTCAAAAGTAAATACCATTCAATTGGTTTCAGGAAACTGTGTATAGGATAGCAGCCTTAGCCTGGGTCGAACTGAGGGACATTTGTCTGAACAAGTGTAATACCACATGGAAAAATCTGGAAATGTGAAAAAAATAAAATTTAAAATCCATGAGGATTAAATTCTACCCATATTAAATTCATAACATCTTGAGGGAAGCTTGAAATGCTTTTTCATAATATAAATAGACACTTGTTTTCAGACTTGAATTTACATCCTGATATTTAGTTGCTGTCACTTGGAAAGCTGTTAACTTGAATAAGGATTAGTTGCTCTCAACCTTATTGCTTAATTCTGCTTTTTTTGGTAACAAAGCAAAACAAATTCAGGTTTCTAGTCCATAATGCCTTTGGGAGAGCCAATCTAAGAACACAGACGACTTAAGAGTTTTCGTAGGAGCTCATAACTTGATACAGGGTGTAGGTTGAACATCTTGGGCAGGGGTGGGGAAAGTTTTGGCCTAGCAGGCCAGATCTTTACCTCCCCCCCCCACATCTCTGCGGGCCAACTTTGACAGGTGGGCAGGTCACCCACCTGTCAATCACCTGGCATCATAATGACATCAGGTGATGGTTACTTAGGTGGTCCCACCCACCTGTCAAAGGTGGGGGTGGTGAGATAGTAACTAGGAACCCCCACTGAGCAGGATTGAGTTCAGTCCTGCTTTTTGTAGGAGCCTTCTTCACCAGCATACTCTTTGCAGGTGTCTGACTAGGATTTAACCCCCCGCTCTCATCAGTTAACCCAGCACGGGAACTGGTGTGCATAGCCAATGCAGAATTGAACTTCCCTTCCCATCCATTGGACTAATGTCAGCTGATTGATGGGTGGGTGTGGCTTTGGGGACAGCCTCACAGGCCAAATTGGACTCTCTGGTGGGCCCTCAGGCTGAAGGTCCCCTGCCCCTGATTTTGGGGAAGGGCCGTACCTCGAGGGTAGATCACATGGGTTTTTTACAGAAGGTCCCAAGTTCAGTCCCCGCCATCTCCAGGTAGCATTGAGAAACACCTCTGTCTAAAACCCTGCATCTGCTGCCAGTCAGTGTCAGTGTGACTCGGGAATGTAGGAAGTTGCCTCATACCATCTTTGTTCCTGCGAAGTCTTCAAAATCCTTGGACAACCAAATCCCCAAAGCTTGGAGGTAGGCGAAAAAGAGGTGACCTCACCATGCATGTCTCATGCTTAGGGAGCCTGGCTGCATTTCCCTCCCCAGATCCTTGACCCTCTGTTCGACCTCCAGTAGCAGAACAAATGTATGCAAAGTAAGCGTATATAATTGTAAATATATTTAATTTACATAATTGATACCAGCTGCAGAATTCTGCTCTTTTTCTTACTCCTTGGCTCTGTGCCTTTTTAACGTTTGATGGCACAGCATTTATACAGAGTGCCTGGTTCTGTGCTTCTTTTTTTGAGTTTGGACACGGCTCAAAAACACCTAATCATCTGAGCTGCTGTGAAGTCACTGTGATTGGGGAAACCTTGGAAATCTCTCCCAAAGGCACCAAGGAGAGCTTGGATCTTCAGGCACTTTTCAGATGAGAGGGACATTTTGGCTTCCTTCTCCCCCCGCCCCCCCTTTCCTGTTTTTAATCTGTAAATCTATCTGAGCTCCCTTTGTGGAGCCCTCTTGTGGAGGAGCCGGTCACTCTCCTGCCAGTCTTGTTCTAAACAGGTAAGATTTCAGATGAAGCCAAGAGTAGCTTTACTGAAGAAATAATACACATTTGCGAAAAGCCTGTGACTTTTTGCTTAGCTGGAGGGAAACTGAATTAAACGTTTCCACACAGGAAGTAGAAGAGGCCCTTTGCACACAGGATCCCTTTAACTGCTGTGCACTCTTGGACTCTGTTGTGTGAACCTGTGCTGCTGGGAAGCCACAGCCAGCCTCAGTTTTTCCAGTTGATCACATATGATCAATCTGCTCATGCGTCTCAAACTATTTCCAAGACTGTAATAACAATCCATTAGGGTTTAATTATGGCCAGTTGACTCTTAAATCCTGATTTGATTGCCATTAGCATTTAACTAACACTTTTGTCAGTGTTCAGAGCACTTTGCCCTTAAACCCTTAACCCTTAAAACAACTCTGCAAGCTGGGCCATTGTACCCATATTGTGGATGGGCAAACAGCCCTCGCTCAGTTTCAATCCCCTAAGGCCCTCTAGTGAGTTCATGGCAGAAGAGGGATTTGAACTGGCAAATTCACAATTAATAACTCTCACTCTTAGCCACTGCATCACGCCAGGACTCAAATACAGGAAATGCATGATAGGCAAACCACACAATCCACACACTGTGCTTCAACCCCGTATGTACTTGGGTGCACCAATCACTTATTGGTGTGGAGAGCATTGACCCCTTTAAGCTGTGGCCACTGTGTGCAGTTCTAAAGCCCTCGCTTTGCCTGGAAGGAGGGCAAAAATGCTTGGGTGAAAGCCTGCCTCTGGGGCAAAAAAGGGGAACAGCAGGCAGGCCCAGTTCAGCTGCAGTTTTGCCCAAGTGTTACTACCCCTGCCAAGAAAAACCCCTTTGATTCACATCAGAGCAAAGGAAGCTATTAAGAAAAGCTTTGTTTTCCTGGATGGCTTCCCCCTGCTGTTGACATTCAGAGGAGAGAGAGAGAGAGAGAGAGAGAGAGACAGAAGGGAGAGAGAGAAAAACTGGTTGCCAAGTTGGCCGCACCCTTGTCATCTTGGGCCAGCGCCACGCTGCTTATGAACACTCTGTCTAGAGGTCACATTCAGACGAAGCAAACTTCTGGGTCACCGGGGGCATAGAAGGGGGCTGGAGAGCAGATTACGCATCACTCGTTTTGCTTCTGCCTTGGAATGGAGGCACCCAACCTCCTCCTCCTCCTGCCGTTCCCTCAGCTGACATGATGAGCAAATGAAGGCTGCACCGCTGCGGTTGTCTGTCTGCATTTTTGGCAGCGCCTTTGAGCATCTCCTGAAATTTCCCTCTCCTAGCTGCCCGCCTCCTCCCCCCCCCAAAGCTGCTGAGCAAGGCAGAGGAAGATAGCAGACAGAGTTGGGGGGGGGGAGAGAAGCATAACCAATCCGAAAGAACTTTCCAATCCACCTTAACAGATTGCAGTTCCAGGCAGTTGGAAACCTCTGAGGAGCTAAGCAGGTGGGAGTCTTGACAGAGAGGAGAGAGAGAGAGACGGAGGGCTGTGGTTCTTCTTTTCTTTTCCTTTCGGGGATTTTTTGCTGGTGTGGAAGGAAAAAGCAGCCAGAAAGTGACAAAAGATCCAGCATGGGTGCCCCACAACTTCATGCAAAGGGATCTAGGAGTTGTTGACCTCTAGCCTAGCTTCGGATTGTTTTTCCTCTGCGGGCCACGAGCTCTTAAAAAGTGCCAGAGGCTGGGTGCACGGCATGGATTTTCCAGTTTGCTTCTCCAGCTGCTCAAAGAGAGTAAAAAAAAACCAAGAAAGCGAGAAGGCGGCTTTTAATCCATTTTTTGCTTTGCTTTTTTTTCTCTCTCTCTCTCTGATTATTTTCTTTTGTTTCTCCTCTCACGACTCCTTCAGAGAGCTCTCGCTCCTTTGCCTGCCGCATGTTTTCAGTGGATTTGCCAGCAGGTGAAGCTGGGAGAAGAGAATGTAAGTCTTGGGTCATTAAACAGACTCTGGGTGGCAGTGGAAAGTTTGAGGGCAAGATGGTAGTGGTGGTGATTGCCTGGGGGGCAGGGAACACTGTAAAGCTGTGTGATAATCTCTTGAAATATCAAACTCCTAAATCCATGAGGGCAGAGTCATCTGGGACTTGAAGGTCTGACATAGTTTTTGCCCCCAACTAGCAGCAGGAGAAAAAGTGTTATTTCTTTTTGTTAAAGGCAAACTGCAGTCAATGCTCTCTTCCTGTGACAGCAGTTTATGAGCTATAAGTCAAGGTTTGAATTCATATGGGAAGATTTGCAGGGTTTTTTGGTGGGAGGCAGAGAGAGAGAGAAGGAAATGGATTTGGATGACAGGGCAATCGGCATGGGCCTGTTCTGTGCCATCTGAGAGCTGGGTGTTTCCTGGCAAGATTGAGGGTGGCTGCTAACATCTCCCTCCCTGGGCAAGTGCGTGTGTGGATAATTATAGTTTTGGGAAGCAGGTGTTGGTGTTTTGGTTTTTGTTACTGTAAAGATAAGGGCAGCTGTATGTACCCGTTTGCTCCTGCAGGGGAGACTCGGGTGTGTACACTAGAAACAAGGCCATCCCATCTGCATGAGGAGGAGACGGGACACCTTTACAGCTAGGAACGTCAAATGCAGGGACGCTGTCATCAGGGGCTTGAGAGTGCTGCTCCTGGTGGGCATGCTCAGTGAGTTGTACAGTGTCATGGCTTGGGAGAGAGGCCCCTACAAGAGCAAGGTTGTGGGGGATGTGTGCATGCAGGTGTGCACACCTAAAAGAACAAACTTGGGTTTTCTTTTCTTTTTATTAATTACATTTTTATGTCACCCTTCCTCGCAAGAGCTTAAGATGCCATATATGGCTGGTTGGGTTCTCCCCTCCTTCATTTTATCCTCTCAATGACCCTCTGAGGTAGGTTAGGCTGAGAGATGGGCTAAGGTCACCCAGTGATTGAGTGGGAATTTGAACTGGGGTCTCCCCCAGTCGTAAGTCCAACACTTTGTCTGAGATCTTGTGTAGCATTTCATTAAAGTGTCAGACATGGACTGGAGAGATGCCGGTTCAGATCTCTGATCAGCCATGAAACTCGCTGGGTGATGTTGGTTCATTCACTCTCTCTCAGTCCATCCTACCTTACAGGGCGGTTGTGATGATGAAATCATGGTGGGGATAATTGAATTGGTTGGGGGGGAAAGGCAGGATAGGAGAATAATCATGCCACTAAACTGGCTCTTCAAAGGCAGTGGATGGATTCTTGCATGACCATTTCCCAACACAAGGCTAGCTGTAGCTTTGAAAAAGTGCCCATCTCTCTAGCACTTTCTAGTGTGCAGAGTTGCAATACTTATCTCATGCAACTTCACAACAGCCCTGTAAAGCAGACCATTAAAATATTCCCATTCTCACAGACTAGTAACTGAAGCTGAGGGAGCTTAAAATTTGCCCAAGGTTGTATAGATAATGTAATTTTGAGGGGTGATTTGGCTGAGGTTAGGCTTAAACTCATTCCACTTAATCTACTTTGGTGCTCTCTCTTTTGAGACATAAAAACTAAAGCTAAGATTGAACTGCCTATCTGGGGCTGTGTGTGTTTCCTCACTATTTGTGTGCAAGGACTGACTTTGGTATGGAATGCAAAGATCAGTATGCTCAGAAGTTCAGTTTTCATTCTCTTAGGGGAAAAAACCAAACCAAGGATCTAGTCCTTGCAGCTTTGATGAGTAAGCTGTGGAAGGTGAATAGGATTTTCAGCTGTCAGGAGACCTATTCAGACATTTTTTCCTCCATGTGATGCCAATCACATTCCCAGTTGTCCTTCAGGAGCCCACACATTTTAGAACCATTCTAAAATCCCATGAGGAGCCTGTATAAATAGAGTAAGACTTCCCACTACGGACAGGTATCATCCAACTCACAGAGAACAAGTGTGAACACAGCAGACGGGGGGCAGGGAGTACATACTGCCTTGACGTGATTAACATTATGTGGGGGAACACATGTCTCAATAGGGCTAGAACAGGGGCAGCAAATGTGGTGCCCTCCAGAAGTTGCTAGACTACAACTCCCATCATCCCTGACCGTTGGCCATGCTGGCTGGAGCTGATAGGAGTTGGGAGTCCAACAACATCTGGAAGGCAGCACATTGGCTACTAATGGGTTAGAGATTGCGTTGGGCCTTGCCTTTTCTGCAGCAGGCAGAAATGTACCAAATTATTCAGGATAAGCAAATACATGCATTTACATAATCCATGCATGTTGCAGAATGCAGCCTTTTTTTTTTGAAGTAGACTGTTTTTGCATCCTGTTTGCCTTCCTACCCTTAGTTACAACTTCCAACCTGTTGTCTTTAAAATGTGCAACAAAGCCCTTTAAATAATGGTAGGTAGGATATTTGCGATGGAAAAGCCTTGAAATGAGGGAGCTTCCTTATGAAAAGAAAATGAGCCAATGCTTTCTAAAAAGCTATGGGTCGGGTCTTGGCCTAAAATGGGATTTGTCTTTGAAAGGACGTGGAATGTGTTGGAGACGGTGCTGCTCTCCTCCTTGTAGTTTTGAGCTTGGTCTTAAACCTGCAGCAGAATGCGGAGAGAAGGAGGTGGCATAATGGACTGTACTATTTTAGAACACTGGTGGGAAATACCATTTTTTAAGATGCTGTCTTGCATTTTAAAAAACAACCAAAAGCACCTCTCTGCAAGCAGAAAACTAGCGGAAGGAATAAATGTAGGTTAAAACATTTCTTTGATGTACTAGTCTTCTACTTGCAAGGAGGTTCTTGTATTTTTATTTTAACTCAAAGGAGCATTCAGAAGTGGTGCCTGTCAGCTGCAGCCTGAAGGCCAGGTCTTCTCATCTTGCTGTGCATGTATAGATCAGTATTTAAGAGTCTCGTGATGTATATTTGACACAAGAAGTGCTCTGAAAAGTGATCATGGGTCTTTCCCGCACTCCTTGGGCAGAAGTGGGCAGTGGGCAACCCACTTTATTAGATCCATTCCACCTCAATCCCCTGAAAAGATTTTTGTGTGGTCCCTACTTACCCTCCCCAATTTTAGTCAAGATGTGGTATGATATCTTTCCTGGAGTTTTATCCCTACGGAAAAGCAAAGTTCTGAAGTTACAAGTTACAAAAGGGAGAGAGAAAAAGAATCCACACCTTAAATGTTGCATCTCTCGGTAGACCAGGGTTTCCCAAACTTCTGAGCTTATAAAGGTGTAATCAATCCCAACCTAAATTCATAGGAATGTAAGTGAAATAAAGTCAAGAAATGGCAATATATAATCAACAGTTATTAAGTATCAGAGTATTAGAATAATTCTTTTTATACTATAAAAATGATTGTTTAAAAAGTGAAACTGTACCTGTATACATTTTTTTAGCAGTAAAATCACATGGTCTGAAAATATGTTTGTACTGTGGAATCATCTTATTAAATACAGAAGTCCCTCATTGGCAAGGGAGGTGCAGTCTGTACATGCCCATGCTCTTTATTTCTGAGGCTCACAGTTTTTAATTAATTTCCCCCCCGCACTATATGTACCCCATAAATTTCTTTTGACCACTAGGTCTTTATTCATCCCCTGCACTTTCCCATCGACCCCAGGGGGTCAATATCAACCACTCTGGGAAACCCCACTTTAGTCTTTTGAATACAGTGCCCCAGCTCTGCCCAAATACATGTATGTTATGTAACTGTTAAGCCCTTGAGGTGACACCTTCATCATATGGGCCTGAGCATCTATGAGGAAAAGAGAGTTAGTTTTTAAACTATATATATTTGCAAATATAACTGAAGGAAACTGGGGAAATATAAAAGCATCACTAGCTGACATTAACAGTAAGAATATTCCACCAGTTGCAACTTAAATGGACAGGTATCTAAACAAGACTGCCTATTATAAGTCATGCATTAAAACGTCGAAAGGGCAGTGAGATCTTCAGATTGCTGAGCAGTGGACAGTGGCAGCTTGTCCTTCCAGCCTTGCAATATAAGTCTTTTTGCCACCACAAGGGCTTGCAGGATCCACTTTAGTTGCCCATCTGTTAGTCTCAGACAGTTGGGTGGCAAAACATATTTCCAGCCGCACCCCACCTCAGCCACTGTTTTGAGAAAAGAGCAGCACTCAAGCTAGCTGTTTCTGTCTTGTTGTTATGTGCCTTCAAGTCGATTACGACTTATGGCGACCCTATGAATCAGTGACCTCCAAGAGCATCTGTCATGAACCACCCTGTTCAGATCTTGTAAGTTCAGGTCTGTGGCTTCCTTTATGGAATCAATCCATCTCTTGTTTGGCCTTCCTCGTTTTCTACTCCCTTCTGTTTTCCCTAGCATGATTGTCTTTTCTAGTGAATCATGTCTTCTCATTATGTGTTCAAAGTATGATAACCTCAGTTTCATCATTTTAGCTTCTAGTGACAGTTCTGGTTTAATTTATTCTGACACCCAATTGT
This sequence comes from Rhineura floridana, assembly GCF_030035675.1. Classification (NCBI taxonomy): domain Eukaryota; kingdom Metazoa; phylum Chordata; class Lepidosauria; order Squamata; family Rhineuridae; genus Rhineura; species Rhineura floridana. The sequence goes on along the minus strand of NC_084498.1, from coordinate 9,605,680 downwards.
CTTTTTCGCAGTCCATGGTATACGCAAAGCTCTCCTCCAGCACGACATTTCAAATGAGTTGATTTTTCTCTTACCTGCCTTTTTCACTGTCCAACTTTCACATCCATACATAGAGATCAGGAATACCATGGTCTGAATGATCCTGACTTTGGTGTTCAGTGATACATCATTACATTTGAGGACCTTTTCTAGTTCTCTCACAGCTGCCCTCCCCAGTCCTAGCCTTCTTCTGATTTCTTGACTGTTGTCTCCATTTTGGTTAATGTTTCTGTCTTAGGAGTGATGATAGCCGACAATCCTAGAGGTAGGCTGCTCTGGAAAGTGACCTTAGTAGTCTAGCAGTAGCATCTGCATTGCATACAGAAGGACCCGGGTTCAATCCTTCACATCCCATATAAGTTGACTGGTGAGAAGACCCATTGTATGGTCTCCTTGGCTGATGCTTAGCCATCTTGCTGAAGCTTATCAGGCCTGAATCTGGTCAATTTCTGGAGGAGAGATTGTGGGGGGGTGTCTTGCGTTATGCTGCCTTTAGTACCTGGGTAGGAAAGCTGGGATAGTAATGTAATACATCAGCAAGATATTCTCTTCTGTGTTGCTCACTAAGGCCCAGGAGAGCAGTCCCTACCTAGGCATGCCAGAGGCTCCGGGTTCTCTTACTGGCAGCTTACACTAGGGCTTTAATAACATATGTGTCTCCTCCTTCAATAATCTAGAGCAGCCAGTCAGAGCCCAGCAGCGAGGCTGATGTAGATACGGATCTATGGGCATTTCTTTTTCAGTAATGAACATATTGGAGGAACTTATCAACTACCTTCGCTTGAATCAGACCATTAGGCTGTCTGGCTCAGTATTGTTTATTCCATCATTCAGGTGCCCTCTGGATGTTTCAGGCTCCAACAGCTCCAGTCAGCATGACCACTAGGGACAATGGGAGTTGTGATCTAAAACATTCAGAGCAGAGGTTCCTAAACTTCTACTATACTAGAGGGAGGGGGGAGAGAGAGAGTAAAGTCAGGAGGTCAGAAGGTATTTGTTTTTTGCTTTCATTTAGGAGGCATTCTCTGCTGGTCAAGTCATTTATTTTCTGTTGAATTTTAGAGCGGATTTAATCTTGGGCTTCCTGTTGGGCTTTTTTCTTAATATCAGTTTTTCTGCTTCTCTTGCATATTAGTTATAAATTATTTTATTGTATAGCATTTCATTATTCATTGTTGCAGACATGTTTTTAATTTTCAGCATTTAATTTGCAATGTAAGTCACTTAGAAATTGGGTTTTGTTCATTTGTTTTTGAAAAGCATGTCTGGGTGTGTGCTCATTTCTTGAGAGCTTTATATCTATATCTACAGAAAGAAATTTCTGTCACAAATGTCAAGCCCTTGACTCAGCTAGTGAACTGGCTGGGTGTCTGCAGAAGTACATTGGTGTTCCAGGGGCTTTTCACCTATCTGAGTCCTTTCTGAAGATTCAGAAAGTTTTGAATAAAAGAATAAATGGCTCAGCACGGCTGTACAATATCGAGTAGGGGAATAGTCCCTTAAATCATATGAGGAATGACCCAGTACATTTCCCAACAGTTGAGTACAGTAATATCTCAGTTAACAATGCCTCCAAGCTCCTCTTAAGGAAGACTTTTTTTAAGATGAAACTGACGAACTTTGCGTTGCTATGGATAAACTTTCAAGCCTGTGCCTTTGCTTTTAGTTGTAACTGACCATCCTGTGTCTTTGCTTTGTTTTTTGTATCTTTAGTTTGTGATAAATAATTTGTTTGATCTTTTCATTGTTTTTATTTACTACTAATCTTTCATTGAATTGTTTTCCCATGTGCAATCGGTGTTATCCGACCACATGAATGATATTCAAGACTTTTGTGTGCGTTAATAAAATAAAACTGGATAAACATAATGTGGAAAGAAAAGAGCTTTGTGGCCAACATGGCAACCTGCCACTTGTCATCTTATCATATAAGATGTATCCTTATATCCTTCCCCTCCCCCTTTTCTGATTACATTTCATCTGCTTATCTCCTTTGCAGTTGTTGAGGTCCAAACATTTTTTTCTAAGCCAGGGGTGGGGAAATTTTTTCAGCCCAAAGGTGCATTGCCTCCTGGACCACCCTCTCCCCCCCCCAGCATGTTTGTGTGTGTGTGTTGTGTGTCAGTGATGGGCATGGCCATAAGCAAAAATGGTGAAGCAACAGTTGCAACTCTTACCTTTGTGTAATAGGCTACATTTCAGCCATGCAATAGTTAGAGGTTTCTACACATGCCTTTCTTTGCACCCAGGCAAGCAAGAGCCATGATCACAGTTCAAGGACACATTCCAGCCATGCAAAAGCACTCAAGGGAGAGCATAGAGCAAGGCCGGTTGGGGGTGAGGCTTGGGAGGAAGCGATGTGGCCTGGGGAGGGGGCATTGTCTGGGGAGAGCCTTGAGGACTGGATAGAGAGGCCTGGAGGGCCACATCTGGCCCCTGGGCCTATGGTTCTCCACCCCTGTTCAAAGGCAATGACCAGGTTGGTCATGATTACCTAAAGGAGCAGCAGCTGCCACTTCAATCTCTTCTCTGTAAAGGGAGGAACTGTAGTTCAGGGGCTGCTTTGCATGCAGAAGTTCCCCGATTCAGCCCCTGTCATCTCCATCCAAAAGGGTCATCAGAGAAGATAATGCTGAGCTAAAGGGACCAGTGGTCTAACTCAGCAAAGGCAGCTTACTATGTCATTGCCAGGCAGAGTAGACAGATCCAGGCTAGATTGGAAAATGATCTGGCCTGACATAAGGCAGTTTCCCTGGTTTGTACGAATGCCTTTCAGTTGTCATCTGTAAGAAGTGGGGCCTTCTGTTCCTAGGCAGGCCTGCCACACTCAGTCCCTTCATGCTTTTAGGAAGTTAAGCTCCTGTTTAGCTGGCATTTGAGCTGTGCAAAAGGGAAAGTGCATTTTGTTAACATGTTCGTGTTGATTATCTTGTTTTCCGTCTTTTGTGGTATTCTTGTTACTACTCTGCTGTTGTTGTTTACATTTATATACCCCCTTTCCTCCAAGGAGCCACCCAGGGGGAAAGAGTGGGGTGCGTCTTGAAGGGACAAAATAGCATAATGTTAAAAAATAAAGGACTAGCAAAATTTGAGAACCTCTGTTTTTAGGGCATTTGCTTTAATACTGAATTTGCAGCAGGGTTGCATTTTTAATGCTTTTTCTGCGTTGTGTTGACTTGCATTTTTATCTGGAGCATGCATAGCTTGTGTGGACCCGTTCCTTCTCATAACCGCTCCTTCATGCAGCTCTTCTTGGCTTCAGTCCCTCAGGGAGATAAAGGTGGCAAGGTTCACAGGCTCCTTGTCTTTTCAGTCAGCCTACAACTTCCACTCATTGGACCTGAACAATGAGAAAACCAGGACCCTCAGGAAGGGGTGGGCTATAACTAGGAATGACAGAAGATGCAATACAGCTTTCCCCAACCTGGTGCCCACAAGTAGTTTGGGGCTCTAGTTCCTATCAGCCCCAGCCAGTGGCCAGGAATGATGAGGGCTGGAGATCAAAACATGTGGAGGACACCAGGTTGGGAAAACCTGATGTAATAGGTGTGAAGAATTTTGGACAAAGTTCTTGTCTTTGGGTTGTAACCAAGTAAGTTTTATACTCAGAGCAGACCCATTGAAATCCGTTGAGTGAAGTTAGCCATGTTGATTTATTTTAGTGGGTCTCCTCTGATAGGATTCTGTTGGATACAGCCCATTGAAACTAATTTACATTTGGTATTCACGACCATTAATTTCAATGAGTACAACCGTTGGAGGCAACCCTATTTCTTAGTATTCTTTGTAGTAGCTCAGATCGTCCATCGAGCCCAGCATTGTCAGTTTGTGACTGGCAATGGCTGTCCAAGGTCTCACGTGGAGAAGACACTTTTCCATCAACTGCCAGCTGAGATTCTTTTCTGCCAGAGATTAAACCTTGGACCTTCTGCATGCAGGGGCTATGCTTTACCACTGAGCTATGGGACCTCAACTGTCCATGAGTGAAATTTCTGAGGGGCAGGGGAATGAATCCCAGCACCTTTTACACTGGGAGTGGAAATGAATGAATAGCTTAATCCCCCCTTCCCCAGCCCTCTTTTTAGGATACTGTAATAACCAGAAACTCGTTTAAAAAAAGATGCACACAGTGACAATACCTTTCAACATCAGATTTTACTGATAAGAACATAGGTAGCTGCCTTATACCGAGTCAGACCCTTGGCCCATTAACTTAGTAGTCTGATCTGAAGTTACAGAGAGAAATCCATGGGAGAAAGGTCAAGACGTCCCAGTCTGGGCTTTGAAAGGGTGTGGAATGGAGCATCTATGTTTATTTCAAACAAGGTTGTATGTATTCTGTTCTTCAAAAATATTTAAAAGTCTGCATTCAGGTGATCCATGCTCTTCACCAACAAAAGCTGGATTCTGTGACCTGTATGAATTACACCAATTGCTTTTTAAAAAAATTATTGTGCCTCTTATTTTTGCACAATTAATTTCAAAATTTTATATATTTGATTCTGTTTTTGCTAGTCATAGGAGAGGGCCATGGAGCTATACAGAGCACTGGCCACGAAATATTCTTCTCCAAATCTCTCTGGCTTTTAGGAATGTAGTAGGCATTACCTACATGCTTTGAAACTGATTGTTGCAACCATGAGGGCTAGAAACATTTAACACTTAAAAAAAAAAAGACTGTTGAGATTCTCATCAGAAATGTTGTGGTGGAGTAGCAGTGTACAGACAGCACTATATACTCTAAAGATCTCTTTTGATGCTCTTCTTCCCCAAACTACTGCAAGTGGTGCAGGCATCAGTAATTATTATAGGAGGCTACTGTGATCTGCTGATTAGAGATGTGCTTTTTCATTTCCCTCAACAGCACACCCCACCCCCAGATAAGCATAGAAAGCTGTCTTATATGGAGTCAGATCAAGTCCATCTAGCTTACTACTGTCAGCACTGACTGGCAGTGGTTTCCAAGGTTTCAGAGACAGTTCTTATCCCAGCCCTACCTAGAGATGCCAAGGTTTAAACCCAGGACTTTCTGCACACAAAACAGATATCCTGCCACTGACCTGCAACTCTTGTTCTAAATGCTCTCCTTTCCTTCTCCCTAACTTCTTGGCTGCAATTCTGGTTTGAAGCCTTCTGACCTTTTGTTATGTATCACTGATCTGCAGGTCTCCTTGAACATGGACGCAACTGGTCAGCCATTGCAAGGATGGTGGGATCCAAGAGTGTCTCGCAGTGTAAAAATTTCTACTTCAACTACAAGAAAAGGCAGAACCTGGATGAGATTCTACAGCAGCACAAACTGAAAATGGTAAATGCAGAAATCTCACAGATACATTTTGGTGAACCTTTGCATATCCTCCAAGATGAATCTGTGCTGTTTTGTTTGGATAATTTACCTCCTGCCAAAGTTACCTGGATATAGAGTCATTTCCCACATTGCACAGCAACAAAACCCAGGTTTGCCACTGAGTGTGCCGCCAGCAGCAGATCTGCTCAGTCCTGGTTCTCAGATAAGTCTGCAGCACATTTTTTTTCCTTCAGACCTTATTTTGTCATAGTCACCCTTCTACATTTTTTAGGTATATCCTCAGAAAGTCTTCATTGTGTGTGTGTGTGCGTGCGTATGAATGTATGTATTTATAGTGTGAAGCAGCTCTTGAAGCGCAGCTCTGTGTCAGGATGTTTCTAGGTTGCAATGGAAGAGAACATATTTGCCATGTAGCAATGATTTGTTGAAGAGTATTGTCTGTGTGGCGTGCAAATGTACCTAAGCTGAATCTCTTGAACCCGAATGAAGGTAGTTCCAGACACAATCTCTCTCTCTCTCTCTCTCTCTCTCTCTCTCTCTCATACACACACACACACACACACGTGTAGTGATGTGAAGGGGGAAATTTTCCAGTGCTTTTATTTTTCTGTGAAAAAAAATCTGTTTCATAAGTAACAGTGAGTGGATGCCAATTGTAAATACAATATTAGGCAAGCTTGACAGCTTTCAAGGTTTTAGCTTTGTTTACTAAATACAAGTAAAATAAATATGCACAATTAGATTGCCCTTTAGGGCAGGGACAGTCAACTTTGTGCCCTCCAGATGTTGTTGGACTACATCTCCCATCGTCCCTGACAACTACCAGTTCTGGCTGAGGACTATGGGAGCTATAGTCCAACAACATGGAGGACATAATGCTAGATACCTTTGCTGAAAATTTTCCAGTACAAATTTTCATAATTTTCTTAGGAAAATTTTCTAATTCAAAATTTTCCATAAAACTCACATTACTTTGTGTGTAAGAGAGAAACAGAGAGAAAGGGAGAGAGAAATGTGAATCTTCCATTAAGTGAAGGACCAGTGCTTTCCTGGTGAAGGCCTAAGGAGGTGGTGATAACTGGGTTATTTTTATCTGCCCTAGGTCATGTTGACATGGCTGTCTTGGGGCAAGTTGCTCTTCAGATGGTTCAGATGGTACTGTTTTGAATTACTTTATCTGTTGTTGTTGTGTTGTTATTGTCAAACCTTTTACAGAAATTCCACAAGCCTCTCTCTTGGGTTTCTACCTTTTATAACTGGCCTTGCTCCTGTGCCTTTAACAGTATCCTGATACACAGAAATTAAGCAGATTGCCCTTTTAATGGCATGGAGATAATTGGAAGGGGAAAAAAGAGATGCCCTCCCCTGGACTTAACTGTATCAATATATTTATTTAACAATATTTATATACTTAATTTAAAAAAAAACCCACATCAAAACAGTTTACAGAGAATAATATAAATACTCCGACCAATAAAATCAACACTAGACATAATAGAATGATCAAAATACAGATAAAATCAACATTTTAAAAAAAAGAGATATGCGTAATAAAATGACACATCTGGGTAAACTTCCCTAAACGAACAAACGAACAAAAATTTTTAGCAGACGTTAAAACACAATAAAACAAAGGTGCCTGCCTAATATTAATTATTGTCAAGGGGATCAAAGAAGAATCGGCAGTGGCAAGGCAAGCAAGAAGGAAATGAAGGCGATTAAAAAGGAGTCTTTAAGGATGGGGAGGGGCAACATAGGGGGAAAAAGAAGGGGGAAGGCAATTAAAGGGGCAGCCTTACGAAGAGATGAAGAGAGGAGATGTAGCCCTGCCCTCCAGATGTTTCAGCCTCAGTCAGCACAGCTGTTGCTGGAGGGCACCAGGCTGGCAAACATCTGGAGGGCACCAGGCTGGCAAACACTGATGTAGCATCTTGAAGTGGTGAGGTAGAGAAAGCAAAGACCATCCCACTGGCATTTCTCTCCCATTGGTGCTATGACTGTCCCCAAGGTTTTGTGAGCACCTGGAGAAAAGGCCACCAGTGGCCCCCCAGCTTTCACCTTCCATAGGCTTTCCCTCTCCTTACTTGGCAGTGGACACCTATCAAAGGAGGTATTTTCACTCGGATGGCTCTGCCAATCCATATTAGGTGCTCCACCTACCTCTACAGGGCCTGTGTTCCATGGAACACAGGAAACTGCCTTATACTAGAGTCAGACTATTGGTCCATGTAGCTCAACGTTAAGATCCTCTGTGGCGCAGAGTGGTAAGCGGCGGTAACGCAGCCGAAGCTCTGCTCACGGCCGGAGTTCGGTTCCAACGGAAGGAGGAAGTCGAATCTCTGGTAAAAGGGGTCAAGGTCCACTCAGCCTTCCATCCATCCGTGGTCGGTAAAATGAGTACCCGGCATATGCTGGGGGTAAAGAAAGGCCAGGGACGGAACTGGCAATCCCACCCCATATATACGGTCTGCCTAGTAAACGTCGCAAGACGTCACCCTAAGAGTCAGAAACGACTCGCACTACAAGTGCAGGGACACCTTTACCTTTAGCTCAATGTTATCTATATGCTGACTGGCAGCAGCTCCCCAGGGTTTCAAACAGGGGTTTCTCCCAGTCCTACCTATAGATGCTGGGGACTGAACCTGGGACCTTCTACAAGCAAAGCAGATACTCTGCCACTGAACTATGGCCCTTCCCCATTTGGCCAGTTGGAGTGAGAGGCCCCAAGAGAGGAGCTGACCCTTGGTTCATCTTGTCAGTGCTGGGCTCCCCAAAGACAGGAATCAAATTGAGGAGGAAGATACACATGCCAAATATATGTTCTGCAACTGAGCACCACATGGCTATGGCAACTACAAGTAGCATTCCCTTGTAATGGGCAGCATTAGCTCACCCAGAGGATTCCACTGGGTAGGAACTAGGGTTGCCAGGTTCAGAGCCTGAGATTGATCCTGTATCTTTAGGAGAAGAGAAAGTCAGCCAAGTGCAGGTGTTCTTGCAACTCTGTAATGGGAAAAACCACAAGGTGGAATTCTCCCTCCCCCCTGCACAACTTTTAAAGATACAGAAGACCTCTTGGAGGCTGGGCCTGGCAAACAAGAGGTCTTCTGTGTCTTTAAAAGTTGTGCAGGGGGAAGGGAGAATTCCACCTTGTGGTTTTTCCTATTACAGGGTTGCAAGAACACCTGCACTTGGCTGACTTTCTCTTCTCCTAAAGATACAGGATCAGTCTCAGGCCCTGAGCCTGGCAACCCTAGTAGGAACAGCTAAGAACATAAAAAAGAGCCCTGCTGGATCAGGCCAGTGGCCCATCTAAGTCCAGCATCCTGTTCTCACAATAGCCAACCAAATGTCCATAGGAAACCTGCAAGCAGAACCTGAGCACAATTGTGCTTATAGTGGTCTCGGTTCTTTCAACTTTCTCTGCTTCTTCATTAGGAAGGGGTTGCTTCACAAACTGTGAAGCTCTTGTGAAGACTCTTGCGCCGAAGATGTGTATTTTTAAGACCCACCCTGTGTTTTGTTTAACTGTTTTTAATGATGTATTTTCAAATTGTTGTGACCCTCCTTGGGATCTTTGGGTTGGAAAATTATTAATATTAATATTATAAAGCCCTGCTGTTTCAAAGGGCATTTGGGGCAAATAAAGAAAGACAGCAGTCCCTATGGTCTGGCGACTTCTGCATTTCTTGGCTGCTACTGTATGGCTGTATGAGTTGTTAAGCCACCCTGAAAGATGGAAAGGTTGTTCGGTCCATAGTGCCGCCTCGCCCCAAGGGCTCCTCAGGAAGTGGGAACGTGGGACAGTGCATCCTGGGGATGGAACTCCCTCCCTAGGTGGGCTGGATTGAGCCTCGTCATTGCTCTGCTTCCAGCAAGGCATTTGTTCCTCTCAGCATTTGATGGGTTTTTACTCTTTGGGAGGTGTTGTTTTTAACTGTTTGAGGTTTTATTGCTTTACTCTTAATTTTGTTTGTTTGATTTTCTTGTTTGAATTTGTCCAGTTGGAAATTGTTTTTATATTTGTTTTGTGCACTGCCTTGAGGATCTTATGGCAGAAAGGCAGACTATAAATATGTTATTTTTACTATTTTAAAGCAGAATATAAATGCTACAAATAAATGAATTAGAAGGCAAAATGCACGTCCCCCTGCAAGCAGTAGAAAGGTGGATAAACTTTCAACATGATGATGTCATGTCACACACGTTGTGGAGGAGGTGTGTTCTGCGTTGCACAGTGGACATAATACAGGACATTGGAAGGTGTCTTATACTGAGCCAGACCATTGGTCCATTTAGCTCAGTATTGTCTGCACTGACTGGCAGAGGCTCCCCAGGATTTCAGACAGGATTCTCTCCCAGCCCAACCTGGAGGATGCCAAGGATTGAATCTGGGACCTTCAGATACTCTACCACTGAGCTACAGCCCTTCCCCATTGTCAGTTGTAACTTGGTCATTCCAGTCTGAGATCTGCTCTTCTCAGGTACTGGGTATCACAACTGTACCAGGATGTGAGGATTAATGCATGATGTTTTAATGAGTTTTGCCCTTCCTACTTAGAAGTATTATGTTTGATAGTATAGATGGTACAGAGGAAGGCATAAATTGGAACTCAGTGTGGCTATGCTTGGCAATCACTTGGAAGGTGCCGTAAGCTGCCCTGGAACTGCCAAGCATTGCAATTATTATTTCATTTGAAAAGCATTGTGTGGGTTCCGGGTTTCAGTGCTAATAGAATTCTCCTGCCTAGGCCAAGGGGCGCTTCAGAAACACCACAGAGTGTTGCAGAATCTCTGTGGCATGCTTACTAGCGCACAAACAAAAAAGCCCATTAGTCCAGCCAGGAATTCCATCTTCTCTTCAGATCTTTAGGGGAGCTCAGGAGGAGTCAAGACAGGAGGGGATTTGCAGAGCTGCCTTCCAGAATTTCATTGGGGCTGTGGTTAAGGAAGTAGGGTGGGGGGGAGTCTTCTGTAGGGAGAGCAGCAAATGCTGCATGAAGAATAAAATGCAGTGCAAAAGTTACCTTCTACCCCGTTCCCATTAAATGAATATTTAAGGATCTGAATACAAAGATTTGGTGAATAGGGTTTTTTTACCCCCAGATCAATCTGTGAGATCAGCTCTGTAGCCTTGCTAGGTGGGGCACAGAGCCAGCCACTCCCCCCCCCCAGTGAAGAGGATGTGAGGGCCAGGCCACGGAATAGAAAGGCAGTGACCTTCCCCCTCAATCCAGAGAGTGTGTTAACTTACCTGAATGAACTTTATCTGTTGAATTGTCTCACCCTTTTTTGATAAATCCCCAAGAATACCAGACTCAAAAGCTTGACTATACCTATAGCTACAGGCCCCCTTCACCTGTGGTCTATCCCTGTGTTGTGATTCTTCACAAACTAAACTACTTTGGTGAAGACAGTGAGCTCCTGAGCTTGGCTTTGATGTTACACTAGGTATCTCAGTTTTAGATTCCACCTGAAAAACAGACTTGTCCATACTACAAGTTTAGAGAAAAGCAGAGAAAAAATAAATACTATAGGGTGTGTTTGTTAACTCCTCCTTGAGAGTCCCTTCTTCCAGACTTGTTCCTGGCTTTTAGATTTTCCTTCCTGTTGAACAATCAAGGGAAAACCTTTAACTGGCTGCTGTATAAAGGACAAACTAAGCAATTGGAAACTAATTGTGGAAAGCCATTGGGATTTTTTTTTCTGGTTGCTGGGTTGATTTTTCTGTCCAGAAACCCTGAAAAGACCTCATGCTGAGCTGCGCATATTGGGAAAATCAGAAATTATGCCTTAATTACAGCCTAGATAGTGAACCAGCTAGCTAACTGATATGTACACAGCAAAATTTCTATTCCTCTAGGGCTATTTTCATCCTTTGCCATCAAGTAATTAAGAAAAAGAAAAAATAGCCAGAATGATTGCAATTATTCTTTAAAAGAGTAAAGCATGGCCATTTTTTCAGATCACTTTATCTCTTTATTTCATCCTTTAGCAATAAACACCCAATTCTGCACTATTCATTATGATGACTGCAGAATAAACAGACTCTTACTTCTTTCTTACTGCAGGCAAACAAACATGTTTCTTTATTGCTGACTGGGTAGACAGCACAACTGAGACTGAAAATGAAAAGCAGAACAAAGGAAAGTCTAAGGGGAGGAGTCTAACTCTACCCCATAATACAAAGTTCTAATATTTAACTCTTCAAGGGTCACGTTCCTATACAGACTTGTTTTTTTCAGGATCAATTATGGGGTGATGGTGATTATGAAAAATCCACCCTCAGTCAGGGAAAGTCTTAAGTGAGCAGACTTTTGGGGACTCTTCAAGATTGTGCACTCGACCTGCCTTACTGAATTTTTCAGAGGGTCCTGTTCTTGAGTTGCTTCTATTCTTAAAACAAGCTGTCATTCGTTAAATGGAGGCTGTCATTGTCATGTCACAAATTAAAAAGAAGGCAATTTCCCAAAAAAATTCTAGGGGGGAGATGAAGCAGAGCCCCCATTCCCCTCCCCAACTATAGCCTGTGTGAGATGCAGCCTTCATCAGCCCTGTACTTCCTAGCCACAAGCGTCTCTTCTCTTTGTACTTTTTCTTTGTGTTTTCTTTCCTTTTTGGATTCTTCCAGTGGACTCCTAAAGATCACTGCTGCACCAGACTAAATGTCCATCAAAGTCCAGCGTCCTGGGTTGCATCCAGTGTTAGTCATACTTCGAATAGACCCATTCAAATGAAAGGACTTAGGTCCATTAATTTCAGGTCTACTCTGAGTAGGATTTAGTTGGATACAATCCCGTTTCCCACAGTGACTGACCAGATGCATCTGGGAAACCACAAGCCAGGTAATGAGTGCAGTAGCCTCATCTCATTCACTGTGATGCCTCTGAGCCTGGTGGGCAGCATTATAGCTGTCGTGACCAGTAGCCAGTGGTAGTCCTCTCCTCCTCCTTCATGAATTGGTCTAATCCCCCCTTATAAACCCCCCCTTTAAAACCATTTGAGCTTGTGATCATCACTGCATTTTGTGACTGTGAATTCCTTACATTGAAAGATGGGCAAAGTAGTACTTTCGTCTGTCCTGAACTTTGTGCCAATCAGCTTCATTGTATGACCTGGTATTCTAATGTTATGAGAGAAGGATAACCATTTCTCCTTGTTCTTGCAGATTGTTCCCTCACTAGGCCCAACCTGCTGTTCTCAGCCTTCCTCCTTCTCTCCTAGACCCCTAAGTACTTCTACTCCCTTCTTTCCTAAGACCTTCTGCCTTCTTTTGCCCCTCTCAAGGACCTGAGTCATTCAGCCAGTATCAGTCAGAAATCCCTCTGTCCGCTTTGCCCTTCTGTGATATTCAGGCCACATCCGCGCCTTACATTTTAAAGCACTGTTATGCCACTTTGCAAACAGTCTGGCTTCCCCCAAAGAATCTTGGGAACTATAGTTTATTAAGGGGTGCTGAGAGTTGTCAGGAGACCCCTGCTTCCCCTCACAGAGCTACAATTCTCAGAATACACTGGGAAGGATTAACTGTTAAACCACTATGGGTGCTGCTTTAAAGGTATGGTGTGGGTGGTTTCTAAGAGTAGATCAACCAATCGCTACCAGAGGCTTCGTCACCACAGCCCCAAAATCAAGTGCATTACAATATAGATAATGCTTTTCCTTTTACTTTCATTTTCCATACCACTTGAGAAAATCTTGAAGTAGCATCCCAAAAGTGCCATATTGGGATATAGTTAGTTTGGTGCATGTCAGTGTACTTTTCCGTCTTGTTTGGGTTTTAGAAATCTTACTTGCGTGTACATTTTTCTTCTCCTCCTCCCTGTAGCACCAATTCATTTCTCCAGTATCCGCTCTTAGGATGTTACATCTAGACTCTATCATGCTAATTGTTTGGCGTCTCCATCTCTCTAGTATATGTCATTAGCTTGGATTGATAATCTTCTTTGGGTGAACAACTTGAAGCTGTGGCAGTTTTGGATTTTTTGCATAAGAACAATGAACACTCAGCTGTTTTGGGTTGTTGTCCTTTTTTCATTATTGTTTTAAGTTGCTATTGTTTGCTGGCAACAACAGATGCTATAAAGCTGAATGCAAAGCAGAGAGACAAAAGCTGCGATTAATCTAGCATACCATTTTCCTAAACATATTTGCTACTTTGTGTGCGCATGAGCGTGCACACCCAAATGAAGCAGCCAAATTGACGACAGGAAGAGGTGCTCAACAGCAGAATGAAGACTAATTTCTTGCTGCTTGTAGTCCATCTGATCAGCTCTAGTGAAAAGCAGGAAATCAGCTGCTTTGGAAGGAAGTGGGAGAAGAATATAAGAGCCTGCCTTGTACAGAGTCAGACCCTTGGTTCTGGCCAAGGTCTCAGGCACGATGGTCAGAACCAATCTACCATTAGGCAGACTGAAACAACCACCTCAGGCGGCAGATAACTGGCAGGCAGCAGCTCCTTGGCTGTTCCTCCTGAGCCCCTGGCCATTCACTGAGTTGAAAGAAAAACATGCAGTATCTAGAAAAGACCAAAAACATCACTAAGTGGTCCATCAAGACCCTCACCAGTTTTCAAGCGGGAAAAGGTTTGGGAACCACTGACCTAAACTAAGCTGCCGGAAGGCATTATCCTTTTTCCAGTGTTGAACTAGGATTCAGCCGCCTGTCCAGTCCAATGGGCAGCCAAGTGCCATCTTGTCCTTCACATTAGGCCACAAAATGTCTGCCGAGGAAATGATCTGCTTTACTGATTTGTGCTTGCAGTCCATGGTGATACACTGACAGGCCCAGCTCCTCCCTTCTGTATCTAACTTCCTCTAGCTCAGGTGTGGGGAACCTTTGGCCCTTCAGATGTTGATGAACTAAAACTCCCATCAGCTCCAGCAATCATAGCCAGTGACTAGGGATGATGGGAATTTCCCCACCTCCCTTTCCCTACAATAACTGTATGAGTTAGGTCTATTCCAAAGTCAGCTTAATGACTCATTAATTAAGTCATTAATGACTTAATGAGCTTAATGGCTGAGCAGAGGTTTGAACCCCAGTTTCCGTATTAGAGCCAGTGGGGTATAGTGGTTAGAATGGGGTGGGGAACTTTTTCCACCTGACAGCTGCATTCCTATCTGGGCAACCTTCCAGTCATGGGTGGGGCCAGGGGCAAAAGTAGACAAAGCAAATGTAAATGTTACCTTTGTGAAGCAGGCTAGTTTCTACACACACATTCACACACCCTTCTCTATCCTCCATCCATCCAGGCAAGCAAGAGGCATTATCGGAGTTCAAGGACACATTCCAGCGGGGGAAAACACACTTAAGGAGAGTGTGAACAGGGCGGTTGAGGGGTGTGGCCTGGGAAAATGGGGTGTGGCTGAGGAGAGGCCCAAAGGCCAGATTGTGAGGCCTGGAAGAGCCACATTCGGATCCTGAATCTGAGGTTCCCCACCCTTGGGTTAGAGGGTAGGACGAGACTCAAGTTCAAAACTATTTAACATTGTATTTAAATTTGGATTTGCTTCCTGCTCCCTTTTCAAAACCCCAGCTGCCCATGAAGTTCATTGGGTGACCTTTAGTCTGAAAGACGTGGTCAAAATACCTTAATGGTTAACCCATTATGTGTTTGTTTGTTTGTTTGAAAGATTTATGCCCTGCTCTCCATTTGGAAAAGCTCCTAGAGCAGCTCACAAATCAATAAAAAAAATTACAGAGACCCTGCTGTTCAGCCTACTATCTAAAAACACATGAGGAAAAAGTGATAGGAAGGAAAGAGGAAAACATTCAAACTCAGGCACCAAATTCTTGTTACAAAGGTTCTTATAATGACCAGCTAGGATGGAAACAGGCCACTCATAGGTGGAGAAAAAACCCAGAGCTAAAAAAAAGGTTTGTATGGACTCAAACAAGCTGCAAGGGCCTGGAATGAGAAACTTGATAAAATGCTCAAGGAGCGAGGCTTCAAGCAAGGTGAGGTAGACAAATGCCTGCACCAATCCCTGTACACCAGAAGCAAAGATAAACGTTTGACATATATTCTGATTTATGTTGATGACTTGATCGTGGCGACTCAAAGAGATCAAGACTACACAGAAATTGTACATCATTTAAACAAGGAAGTTGAAATCAAAGAGTTAGGCACTGCAACATACTACCTAGGTATCCAGATTGAAAGGGAAGCAGATGACTCCTACATACTCAACCAAAGGCAAAAGACTGTTGATCTTTTAGAGACTCTAGAACTCAGAGATGCCTATCCTGTAGCAACACCCATGGCAACACACTTTCTTAAAGACAATGGTGTGGGTGAACCTTTACCAAATAATAAGTAGTACAGAACAGCAATAGGGAAGCTTCTGTACTTAACCACAAGCACCAGACCTGACATAACAAGTACAGTAGGGATCCTATGTAGGAAAACTAGCACACCCACACAAAAGGACTGGATTGCTGTCAAAAGGGTGGCTAGATACTTGAAAGGGACTATGGACTTTAACCTGAGATTGCCAGCTAATAGTGATTCAAAACTTGTGTGTTACACTGACACTGACTGGCCTGGAGACAGTTCAGACCCCAAGTCAACTAGTGGCTTCCTGTTTACGTATGGAGATGGACCTATCTCCTGGGCTAGTCACAAGCAAGACATAATAGCATTTTCTTCCACAGAACCTGAGTACGTAGCTGCTGCAGAAGCGTGCAAAGAAGCCATTTGGCTTAACAGATTACTAAAGGATTTTGGAATAACAGTGCAAAGACCAATCCAGATGATGGAAGACAACCAAAGTTGTATTAGACTTTCTCAGACTGAGAGAATCACACCACGCACTAAACATATAGGGATAAAGTACCATATTGTGCGTGAGTTGACAGAGAAAGGATTCATCAAGATGAACTACTGTCCAACTACAGAAATGACAGCTGACATCTTGACAAAGCCATTGCCAAGAGACTGTTTCCAGAGACTTTGTGTCAAGATGGGGCTGTTAGATTCTTACATGCTTGTTTGAGGAGGAGTGTTGGAATAGGCAAACTTGCATGTTCCCTTGTAAAAGGGAGATGTTCCCTTTAAGGGATATTTGGGAAATATCCCATGTACCTGTTTACCATGATGTAACTTCCTAATGGGTGGGATTAGTTACCTGGCTTCCTCCTCCTTTGGGGATTCCTGCATAATCTCCATTACTGATCTTTTTACCTTTGGGAGAGGCCTCATGGCAGATGCTTTCCTGAGAGCATCACTACCAAAGACTAAAATGGACTAAGACTTCTACTTTTTCTTTCATCTAAGCTAGAGCCTATGTTTCCTGAACATATGAAAGGTTGTGAGTAAACATTCTTTATCTTTTTACCTAAGAAGACTCTGTGTGTGTGTTATTTGACTAACTAGTATGTCTGTGGGAAAGGTGTGGACTGGTTTATATTCTCACTCTCCTGCTTGCGCTTATATCTCTGCTAAGGAATAGGACCACGAAACCATTTCCTATTTCATTTTATACTTTTTAAAATACCAAACAGAAATAGCCTGGCGACCAACTTTTCTGGAAATACTGTTGTTTGACCTTCTGGGTCCTAGCTGGAATTGACTGGCTACTAATCACTCCCATCACAGGAGGTAGTCACATTGGGGCCCAGTTGGTGCCATTAGAGCAGATGGTCCTGCTGCTGTTCCTCACAGGGCAGATGGAATTGATG
This sequence comes from Rhineura floridana, assembly GCF_030035675.1. Classification (NCBI taxonomy): domain Eukaryota; kingdom Metazoa; phylum Chordata; class Lepidosauria; order Squamata; family Rhineuridae; genus Rhineura; species Rhineura floridana. The sequence goes on along the minus strand of NC_084498.1, from coordinate 9,588,651 downwards.
GCCGCTGTGAGAAGGAAGGACCTCACCCAAGCTGGTGAAAACAAGGAGGGAGTAGAGATGGCAGTTCCTCACCATGCTCCCCCTTCCCTATTTAGGCTTGCTTTTGTTTGTTTGAATGTTATTTTAATGTATTGTTGGGGGGAAAAGTATAATTAAAAGCCTCAATTTTTAAAGAAAAGAAAGATTGCAACTGGCTTAATCTCCTTCACATGGATATTGTGAGAACAGATATGGGGTGTGTGTTATGCTGTGCTTAGTTCCTTGGAGCAAAGTTGGGATATAAATGTAGTCAGGGATCGGCAGTGTGGTGCCCTTGGGCACAATGGCACCCCTGAGGTCTTCCCCTGACACCCACAAAGCCTCTGCCCCCCAAACATATGCAGACTCACTACCCCCTTAGTAATGAGGTGGTGGTGACCCTTTTCTCCCTTGAAAAGTACATAGAACTGAAGGAGGAGTTCCTCTTTCAGCTCTGTGTGCTTTTAATGGCTCACATTAATTCTGCTGGATCCTACTTTTACTCAGATCCCTTAGAAACATGAAGTCTCCATACATGCACTTTCTCTTTCTGTGTCTTTGGGAAAGGGGAGGTGCACTGATTTGCGGCGGGGGGAGAGAAAGCAATCAGAGAGAGTGGCATCCACGGCACTTGCTCAAAAATCCAAATGTGCCTAAAAAGGTTGGTGACCCAGATTATAATGATAATTTTTTAAAATTGCAAATCTTCTGTACTCTGCCCACTGTGCCACAAGGCCAGGCTGCTTGGTGCTGGTGCACTGTTTCCATTTCTCCTCTTAAAAGCAAAATGTGCGTACTGCTGAAAATAAATAAATGCAGGCTTCTTTTCAGGTGGGAAGGAGGGAGAAACGGCCTATCTTGTGATAGAAGGATTCTGTCTCCTGTTCCCAGCAAAAGCGTTTGATCAACAGCCAGGAGAAGCATGTGGCCTCCCAGCCCTACCTCTGCGAGCTTCCTGTTTCTCTCTGCCGACATGGACAGCTTTGCATGTTTCCACAGCTTCCCCCCACATGCTCCAAACATTTAGCATAGAACTTTTAAGGGCCTATCCTTTTGTTAAAGAAAATAAACTCTCCCTGGAGAGTGAGTGAGGGGAGACTCTCTCCCTGTTACAAGGGAGTGCAGGAGGGCATTGCAATCCTCCCACACAGAGAAAGGTTTGTCTCCCTCCAACTGGGCTCAGTGCATAGAGAGAGCTGTGTTCACTCCAGCCCATCACTATTTCCTAAACAAGTGGGGAGAGTTACTGTTGTGCACAGGTCCGGCTTGTGCGCTCCCCATTGGCACCTGGTTGGTCACTGTGAGAACAGAGAACTGGACAAGATGAACCTTTGGCCTGATTCAGCTGTAGGGCTCTTATGGTTTTATCTTAACCTTGCTGTACAGTATACATTGGGATTTATAGCCCATGTTGTTTCTTTCAGACTGTGGCTTTCAGACATTCTAGTATCAGGGAACCCTTTTCCACTTGGAATTCTCTGCTGAGGAACAACTCTGTGCCACAGAGGATCCTGGGGGATCGGCAAGGTTAACATTAGCAAGTGAGAACAGAAAATTTCTGCCATGGCTGCCTAGTGCTAATTGCATCTCTCTTGGCCTCAGTGTTCCTCATCTGTAGAATACGAGTATTAGTGGAAGAGGAGCATTAATGGGTTGCCTTTGATCAGTAGTTTGCACTGCTCTGCTAGCCAGTTTCAGAGTTTTGTATTAGAATCTGTGATATGTGTAGTAACTCATCTGCATTATACATTTAAAGCATTATCATAGGACTTCAGCAGTCATGGCCGAAGAATCCTGGGAACTGCCTTGCACCCTTCCAGTCCCATTGGGCACTATCCACCACTGGGCCTCGCACAACATGGGTGTCAAGCTGGCTGATTTGGCCACCTTACCACAGACCCATCAACTTCCTGAAACTGTATTTTTCAGAGGGAAGGGTCCACAAGTCAGTGGCAAAGAGCAGGCTATTTTCTGGGGAAATGTGTCTAACGTTACTGATCTTCCAATTTGAGGAACCCCTGATATGCTTTCTGAGGAACTTCCAGGGTTCTCCAGAACAAAGTTTGAAAGTCAAGGCTCAGTAGCATTTCCCTAAAATAAAGTAAAATAGTTGAATGCAGGCTAGATAGAATAGAGAACATGCTGAATTTTATTTTGTATTATGTCTTATGACTTAATGCATAGAAACGTTTTAAGTAAATAAATAGCCTGGTTCATTTCCTTCCTCTTCTGTCCTGAAAGCTCAGGGCAAGTAAAACAGATTAATTTAAAATAGCTCCCCCCCAAAAAAACAAATCTGAATTGAAATAACTCAGTTCTGCACACTCCATTCCAACTGCCAAAAGCTTGGCCAAAGTGAAAGGGTCAGAATGTTGCTTCCCCAGTGGTTCCTGGAGTACATTCTACAGTTTAAGATGGTGCCTCTCCCCCCCTCTGGTGCGGTTGGCATGGTCCAATCTTCAGATTACCTAACCCAGAGAGAGGGGCCATCTCACTCTGCATATCTGCCCTCCTACTGCTGTGGACGGTCGGGGTCCGCCTGTGCTCCCTAAGAGCCAGCCATCTTCTATCTCTTGCCTTTCCTTAAAACCTCCCCCCTCTCTCTCCCCCCCGCCGTCAAGGGAGCAGATCTGCAGGCTGCCGTTTGCACCTTCTCATCTGGAGGAGAGGCACAACCACGTTCCAGCCCGCATAGCAGCAGCTTTTTCATTGGGTGTTTTGGCACCCAGCTGTTCAGCAGTGGCAGCGAGGTGCAAGGCACAGCCTTTGATCACTCGTGCACAGCGTGAAAAGGCAGCATTAGGCCTTAGCTTGCTATCAGGCCTTCCCCTCCCTTAGGGTCGCCTGCGTCCTGCCTGCAGTGGCAAGTGGAGGGACAACTACGGTCTTGGAAGAGGAGCAGAGTGATCTGATGCAGCAGCAGATCTCGTTTTGCTCCCAGCAGTCAGGAGAGGCGCTGGAGTGCCACATGGAGGGGGTGAATAGAGGCCACCTGGCAGTTGCCTCTTCTCCCCCTCTCCCGGGGCATGAAGATTTCCCCAAATTTCTATCATGGATAAAGAGGATTGTGGTCAAGGAGGTTAGGAGTTCAGGTAGGGTCAGACCCCAGCCTAGGGATCAAGCACCATAAAAGGAAGTGCCCATCCAAATTGGGGCACAAGAAGAGGAGACGCTTCAGGTCTCCTTTACCGGTGTATTTGTTGAGCCCCAGCTCCCCCAGGTAGACCAGGGAGAGGTGTCAGAGGAGGACAAGGCTTTCAAGGGTGTTGAGGGAGGGGAAGATGCCGACAGCCCACAAGTTCCCACAGACAGCCCTCCTGTCGTCACGGATCCCGCTTCGTCTCCAAGCGCTCCACCAGAGCCATTGGGAAGCGACCCCGCACGCGTGCCAACTCCACCCCCCAGGGATTCCCCACCTGGCACTTCAAACGCTTCTCCGCCAACCTGCTCCCCACCCCCTGAGGTTGAGTCAGCACCTAGCAAGCCTGTGCTGTCTGATGTACAGTCAGAGGATTGTCATCCCCTCTTTGCCCGCGCAAAGCGGGACAGTCAAAAGGTGGTACTTCAGAGGAGTCAGAGATGACAAGCGAAGACCTTTCTTACTTAAGGCAGTGCCCCCCTGATTGGGGTGCTGAGTCAACTTACTCCACATGCTGCAGAGCATGCCTAGATAGCTCAGGTAGAGTCAGTAGTGAGTTAGCATAGACAGGTCTTGAAGCACACTGCTTTTGATGTAACCGTTACTCTACTAAAGGAAGAATTAATCCCAGCCTCGCCTCCGTCTTGTGTATCGCGCTCTGGGCAGGACAGTATTCCTCATCCTACTCCATCTCCTCTCCCTCCTCCTCCTGCCCTGTTCACTAGGGCACCCATAGGAAGGGGCATAAGGGGAAATAGAAACACAAAACTAAAGGCTGTCACTCCTCCCGCCACCCCATAGGGAAGCGAGGGATCAAGAGGGTGATGAGTAGACAGGCAGCTACAGCTTTGGGACTCCTGTCGGACTCAGGGCGTTCTCCCTCTTCAGAGGATAGAGAGGAGGAGAAGCTCTCTGGAAGAAGTGGAGGCCCTACCTCCAAAGGGGAAGCTTTTCTAGGCAGAGTTCTTCCTGCATTGTTGGCAAAAGCTAGACAGATTTTAGAACTTTCTGAGGAACAGCCCAAGGAAGATGAACCAAGTACATCCACTGCCTCAAAAGGCTCCTAAGACAGCTTTCCCAGATGGCCAGCCAAAGATGGATATTCTACCCTTCCCAGACTCCTTCCAGGCATTATGGAATGCAGAATGGGCTACTCCAGCTAAACACAACCAGTGCGCAAGCTGGTTAGTAAGCACTACTCATTTGCACCAGCAGTGATGGGGCAGTTAAAGACTCCTGCTGTAGACTCTGCAGTTGCTGCTCTCTTCCACCACCATCCCCACTGAAGGGGAAGGGGGCCCAAAGGATGCCTGTGACAAGAGAGTGGAGGCGGTGCTGGGCAGGGAGTTTAAGGCACAAGGCGCAGCCTTCAGAGCTTCAGCTCCTGCATCCGTGTTTGCATAGGCAAACTTTATGTGAGCAAATGAGGTGGTGGCCAGGGACGACACTGGCAGCGGCCTTCCAAGCAGATGCTACAAGGGATGTGATGATTAACACCAGGGCAGTGGCCTCTAGCACAATGGCAAGACACAACCTCTGGCTCAGACACTGGGAAGTGGACCCTGGCTCACAAAGTCGCCTGGCCAACTCCACTTTTGGGGGGCCTAAGCTATTCAGGGAACCATTGGAGAAAGTCCTAGTGGAGACAAGGGATAAACAGAAGGCCCTCCCCATGGCTAAGAAGGACAAGCACAAGAGCAAGCAGCAGCAGTCCTTTCGAAGTTCGAGACACTTCCATCTCCAGAATACCTCAGCAGAATGCAAGTCTTGATGGGGGAAATCAGATAGGACCCCTAGTTACAACCAACCCAGATTGCAATCCGCCTCTTCTTATCCCTCCATTTCCAAGTTCCAGAAGGGGTCAAAGAAGGGTCAAACCTCCTGACGCCAGGTCAGCGGCTTGTCATGGAGCCATAGGAGACGGTCTATTGAACTCTGCAGGGGCAGGGGCCACCACTACATCAGACCATTGGGTTCTCTCCACTGTTTCCTCCAGTTACTTTTTGGAGTTCTCCAGGCTTCCAAGGAAGGAGTTCATTGCAACTCCAAAGTCCAGGAAACCAGACAAGTATCAGCTTTATTGCAAGGTCATAGGTCACCTGTTAGATATCCATGCAGTGGAACCAGTGCCTGCCCAGGGGTGGGCTTGGGGCATTTACTCAATTTTCTTTCTGGTCCTGAAGAAAAATGGGAACACCCGGGCCATCCTAGACCTCAAGTGGTTGAACCGGAGGATGGCTTACAGAAAGTTCAAAATGGAGACTTTGCAGTCCATCTTTTTTTTTTTTTATCATTAATTTTTATTCAAATTTTCAAAGACAAAAAACAAAACAAAACAAAAACAATTAAACAATAAAATAAAATGTCGACTTCCGATTTGTCGCAGATCAGTTATAGGTCTACAATATATAACAATCCTATCTCTAAAATTATATTATAAAATCACTTTCCTCCAGTAGTTATCTTAATTAATCATCAAATCTCATAAACATTATTTTATTCTTTCCACAAAAAGTCAAAGAGAGGTTTCAATTCCTTGAAAGATATATCTTTCAATTTTTCTCCAAATAAACATATCGCTTAATCCATCTAATTCAAATCTGTTAGGCCCAATAATTTCAATAGCCATTCTTCCATTATCTATATTAACTCCATCTTCCATCTTCAATAATCCTGTTAAGTCCAGTAATTTCAGTAGCCATTCTTCCGTTATCAATATCCCATAATAATCTTGTTGTCATAGCCATAGTCCAAGTAAACATATCAATTAATCCATCTCGTCAAATCTGTTTAGTCCAATAATTTCCGTAACCATTCTTCCATTATCAATATTAATTCCATCTTCCATCTTCAATAGTCGTGTTAAATCCAGTGGTTTCAGTATCCATTCGTCCATTATCAGTATCCCATGATGATCTTGCTGTCGTAGCCATAGTCATATAACAAGAGTCTGATGGGAATTTCCCCCATCACAAATATGTCTTTGCCATCAATTCTGAATATGTTGTTGAAATATTGTTGTAAAGTCACATCTCTGCTCTGGGTGCATCTCTGCTCTGTCACATATTTGTAGTTAATTCCATAAATTTTTTCCATGTCAAGCCCCATCACATCATTCCAGTCAAGAATTCTGAATATGTTGCTGAAGTATTGCTGCAAAGTCATATCTCTGTTCTTCTTTTTTACAAAATGCACTGGCTCATCTCTTAAGAGTTTCTCCACTGTCACATATCTGTAGCCAACTCCATAGATTTTTTCTATGTCAAACTCCATCGCATCATTCCAGTCCAGAAAATTATCCAAGACATTGATAACTTTACCACCAAAATCTTCATTAATTTCTTCAGAGACAACGTTGAATTCCAAACAGTCAACTTTATTTCTAACATCCATAAAATCCAAATCTTTTTCAAATTTCACATTTGTTCCAATCTCCAGGTCTTGTAGCTTCCCTATCCCATCAAACTCCTCTCTCACAGAATCCACTATTTCTTTAAGCTCCTGCGTCATTTTGTTAAGTTCAATTTTCATCTCCTGTCTACCCTGTCTCAGGGTTTGTTTCGTTATCTCAATCTCACCCATTATTTTCTGAAACATAATTTCTTCCATGGTCTCATTCACTTTCCTGGTTGTCATTCTTAAAACCACAGAGGCAAAAATTATTTCAGCCACAATTGGGTTAATATTTCAGGCTTGCTTGTATCAGTGTAGACAATACAGCCTGCCTTATCTCTATGTGTTCAGGAATACAAAACAAACTTAGTTCCCAACAACAAAACAATTAATGGCGTCATGAACAAGCAGATTCGTCAAAATGAAATAGACCAAAAAAAAAAATTCCCCCCCCTCCTCCTCAAAATAGAAATCCCTCTTCCGTTGATATCTTTAGAATGCACCTCCAGGACAGCTTTTTGCGATAAAAACAAAGATAAGCTTTTTCGATTTCTTTCCTCCTTAATTTCGTTAGTGAAAGAGAAAAGCACTCACCTAGAATTTCTTCACAGCTGATTCATTGACAAATCTCTTTTTTGCTGCACCAATTTAAGCCAAGTGGAAAAAGAAGATAGAAAGAAGGATGCTTATCTGCCTGTTAGAGTCCGTTTTTTCTTTAAAGAAAAGATAAACGTGTCGCTGTAATCAGCTAGAGCTTGATGAAAGTCCGTCCGGCATTGCAGTTTGAACTTTCTCTCATAAATAAATGAAATCCAGTCCTCCCCACAAAAACAGGCTTTGGGGTTGATCTCTACGTTTCTCCCTGCCCGGGAGAAAATCTTTATCAGTGAAAAAGAGCGTTCTGACTAATTTTAAAGCTGAAAAAGCTTCTTCTGAGACGAGAGCTCGCTCAGAGGCAGCACAGGCAAAGCAACCCTTCCCGGAAGTCTACTTTGCAGTCCATCTCAAAGGCCATCAGTCGAGATGACTGGATGGCTTCCATAGACCTTTACGAGGCTTATCTCCGTATTCCAATCTGCCGGTGGCACAGGAAATACCTTCATTTTTGGTATGCCAACCGCCAGTATCAGTACAGGGTGCTACCCTTCGGGCTTACCTGCACTCCCAGAGTATTCACCAAGGTTCTGGTAGACCCTGGAGGGGGTGAGGGTTCATCCCTACCTCGATGACATCTTGGTCAGGGCACCCTCAAGGGACTAGCATGCCATAGATGTACAGACCGCCTTGGATTGTCTCACCAGTCATGGCTTTGTGGTGAACTACAAGAAGAGTGCCCTGGAGCCCACACAGAATATCACACATCTCGGAGATCAAATAAACTGTGTCTACTTCAGCATGAGGCTTACTCAGGAACGGGTGAACAAAGTCTGGGATCTCACGGCAAAGGTGATTTTGTCAGAATCAGTGGATCTTATGGATCTGGCTGAATTGTAGGGAATGCTAGTTCCCTGTCACGATCTTGTGAACTGGGCTTGGTATCATTCTTGTCCTCTCCTTCAAGTGCTATTGCAATTCCAGGACCAGATTGCGGAGTCATGCAAGTTGAGGGTTCTGAACAGTCCAGATCTGTGTGTAGAATTGGGATGGTGGTTGACTCCTCAGAGGCTTCTGGCAGTGTAAGCCTAGAGACACCAGTGAGGAAGATCTTAACTACGGATGCCAGCCTCTATGGATGGGGAGCACATTTGGATTCTCTTGTGACTCAGGGAATATGGAAGGACAGTGAAGTATCAACTGGCTAGAGCTCCAAACAGTGCAATTGGCACTCCAGGAATTCACCCCACAGGTCATGGGGGCGCACATTCTGGTGAGGAGCAACAACACTGTGACCAAAGTGTACATCAAGGAGGGACAAGATTGGTCTTCACCCCTAGGTCTTCCAGCAAATCATCCAGATCTTCGAAGTCCCACTGGCAAATCTCTTTGCAACACGCCAAAATGCGCAGCTGAGCAAGTTTTTCTCTTGTTTTCATCACCCGGAAGCCCAGGGGTTGGATGCCCTGGTGACAGATTGGCCAGGAGGTCTTCTTTATGCATTTCCCCCCATCCCACTCATTCTGCAAACGGTCAGGCACATCAAACTCCTGAAAGCCGAGGTGATTTTGGTGGCACCATATTGGCTGAGAAGGGCATGGTTCCCAGAGTTGTTGCACTTGTCAGTTCAGAACTCATGATATTTTCCTTTCCGGTCAGACCTCTTGAGTCAGGGACCAATCTGCCATCTGCACCCAGAGATCTTTCAGCTAACAGCATGGAGGCTGAGTGGCAATGGTTAGCAGAATTGGGGTTTTCCGGGGCAGTCCTTGATACTCTCCTGGCATCACAAAAGGCTTCAACCCATAAGGTCTATGGTTCCACTTGGAAGATTTATGTATAGTGGTGTCGGCCCAGTGGGCGGGACCCAGCTTCATGGCAGATGTGCTGGGGTTCCTGCAGGCTGGAGTGGAAAGGGGGCTTAGTACAAATACCCTTAAGCACCAGGTGTCAGCTATAAGTAGCATTCTTGGCTGCAAGGGTGACCCCTCTCTGTTGGCTCATCCTTTATGTCGGCAGTTCCTCAAGGGGGTGGGACTACAGAATCCACAGCCATTCATCAGTTCCCCACATGAAACTTCAACAGGGTACTCTCAGCTCTCACGGGACCGCCCTTCGAACTCTTGGCTACGTGTGATGTTAAGTTCTTGACCCTTAAGACAGTCTTCCTAGTGGCTATCACATCGGCATGCAGGGTGAGAGATAGGGGTCTTGTCTTCAGACCAGCAGCTCTGTATTTCCCATCAGGACAAGGTGGTCCTTACACCAGACCCATCCTTTATTCTAAAAATAAATTCTGTATTTCATAGATCTCAGGAGGTGGTCCTTCCTTCATTGTGCCCCAGTCCATCTTCCTCCAGGGAATGGGCTTGGCACACTTTGGATGTGCATAAGGTGCTCAGGTTTTATCTGGATAGGACTGCTAGTTTCAGGAAGTCAGAGGCCCTCTTCATCTCCTTTGGCGGGGTGACTGTGGGTCAGAAGGTTTCCTCTTCGTCCATTTCACGGTGGCTCAGGAGGCCATTGTCCAGGTCTACCAGGTGTTGGGTAAACCACCCCCAGAGGGCTCGCGGCCCATTCTCTGCGGGAGGCTTCTGCCTTGGTGGCCTTGAAGGGTGGTTTCCACATCACAGCGATCTGTAGAACTGCCACATGGGCATCCTTGCACATCTTTTCCTAAGCACTACAACATTGACTCCTGGGCTTCGGATTCCTTTGGGAGGAGGCTTTTTGCAAGGAGTTGTTCGTGCATGACCTTCACTCAACCAGAATCCTGCCCAGGAGGTTGTTAATGCACTATTATATCCCAAGCTGTAGGATGCCCTCCAGGAACCACTGGGGAATAAATGGACATTCTTGCCATGAATTTCACTTCCCAGGGGTTCCTGGAGGGCATTTCCCTACCTCTTCATTCCAGTGCTGAGGGTCTGAGTCATGCTTCTGCCAGTGCCATACACGAGGGGGAGGTAGTTAGGGATTCCCTGAGGATTTCATGGCTTGTTTTCTAGTTCTCTTTGATGAGCCTGGTGGCTTTTCTGTTAATTCCACTTGGTTCTTTCCTTCTCTATGGAACGGTTAGTTTGCACCTAAACCTTCACAAGTTGGTACGCCTTTCTATGGAGGGAGTGGGCCAGTCGGGCCAAAAGTCCAGCTCCATAGATGGAACATTTCTGGGGGTTGAGGGGTTGTCCTTGCTCTTCCAGGAGGTCTGGAAAGTGGAATGGCCCCTCCCCCTGGCTGAGGTGATCTGAAGATTCGACCCTCCCTACCAGGCCGGGGGGAGCCACCATCCCAAGCTGTAGAATGCCCTCCAGAAACCCCTGGGAAGAGAAATTCACAGTAAGAATTTCCATTTATTCTGAAATATGCTTGGGCCAGGACTCTGGTGAACCTCCAGGGCATGGCGAGATCAGTTGCCAAGACTGCCTCTCTCTCTCTCTCTCTCTCTCTCTCTCTCTCTCTCTCCTCTTGAGGCTGGAACTTGGTGCTCAAATGGAAATGATAGCATGGCTTTCAAAATAAGGTGGAAGAGCATAGAGGATGAAAGCATGAGCTATGAGCCAGAATGCATGGTGTAAATATCAAGAAAGGGAGCAAGATAAAGACAAATCAGATTAGCTTACAACGGCTGAAATGAAAGTCTCATTTTTTTCTGTATTGACATTTCAAGTCAACTTGCACTGGCTGTGAACTCGTTTTCCAGATCTTGCAAATAACAGTGGCTACCTCATTGATCTTCACCGAGTTGAGTGGCGGGGTGGGGTGGAGTGGGAGTGACAGAAGCACTCCTGTGCCGTTGGAGAAGGACCGTAGTTTAGTGGTACCGCATCTGCTTTGCATGCAGAAGTTCCCAAGTTCAATCCCCTGTATCTTCAGTTAGGGCAGAGGAAAAGTGCCTGAAGCCCTAGAGAGTAGCTGCCAGCCAATGTAGACAATACTGAGCTAGATGGACCAAGGGTCTAACATTAAGGATAAGACAGCTTCCTAAGTTCCCTCATGGTTTTGAGAACCGCTAGGCTAGAATCCCGACAGCACTCCGCATTAGTACTGCCATACTTGATGCATGGGTTGCAGGGTGATCAGGTGATGGGTCTTTTTAACCTTCTGGCCGTTTCTCTAAACCATAACCTAGCAAAAGCCATTCAGGGAAAACAGCGGTGAGTGGTGTGTATTCAAAGGCTGGTTTTTAGCAGCCTCCCCCAGCCTAATCTCTTGCTCTGTCAGTTTGCATGAGTCACACATAACACGAGTAAGAGACAGCAAGGCCAAGACCACTTTGCCATAGTAACGAGAGCGTTGCTGCGCTCGCATTAGCATCATCAGTGCCCCAGCGACGACGGGGCTGCTTCAACCACTGATAATGAGCACTTATGGAAATTGTGTCCCTGGCAGGAGTTCAAGCCCAGGCAAGGCTTTCCTTGGAAGAGGAAGCGACACTTATTGAAGATTTATACGATCTGAAGAGAAACCAGAGTATTGACATGCCAAGAGTGTTACCATTTTGTTTTGTTTGTTTGTTTTGCTTTCCCTTCCATCAAGCCTGTGAGATGGGAACCACAGTTGTGTCCATCTTGTGGGTGAGGAATAGAGGCAGAATGATCTGACTAAAATAAAAAATAAATAAAAGAAGACGGATTTAATATAGGAATAATATTTATTTATTTATTTGCAAAACCTCCCTGGGTTGTATCCAGCTAAGCCTTACTCAGAGCAGATGTGCTGAAATTAATAGATCTAGGTTGGCCATATCCATTAATTTCAGTGATTCTACTCTGAGTCAGACTTACATCGACTACAGCCCTCTCCAATTTCTTGTCATGCCTACAATATTTGAGTGGCACATACTCTTTGTCAGAGGCAGATAGAAAACAATTTGAAAAGTGTCATTCAAATAGTGGTTGCAATCACTTGTAACAGTTGACCATGGTTTAGTACACCTTTCCCCATCCTTATGCTCTCCAGATGTTTTGGACTACAACTCCCTGAATCCCTAGCCGTTGGCCATGGTCACTGGGGCTGATGGAAGCTGAGAATCCAAAACATTTAGAGGGTGCTAGGTTGTGAAAGGTTGGTTTAGTGCTATGTGGACGAGCCTCCACAAGCCTGAGCAAAGTATCTGACTTGTGCACCCCCCAGTCTTCTTCCTGCACAGCTGAGAGAAGGACTTCTGCCAAGTTTAATTTCACTTTCAAAGAATCTCAGCATTGTGTGCAAACTGGTTTATGACAAATGATGGTTAAGTTGCTAAATAAGTCCACTTCACATTATGGATTATGAAGCTGGCTTGTTTAATTCATTATTGGAGGGTCCTGTATGATCTGGATCCAGCCATTACTAGAATGATGCTGACAGCCACTGTGGCTTCCGTGTAGAACAGGGATGGGTAACCTTAGGCCCATAGGCCAAATATGGCCTACCAGGCCTCTGTCTGGCACCCAGGACTCTCCCCAGGCCACACCCGCCACCTGCCCTGTTTTGCTCCCTCCTCGACATACATCCTTGAACTCTGATAATGCCTCTTGCTTGCCTGGATGGAGAACAGAGACGGGATGTGGGAGTAAATTAACATTGGTTGCACCACCACATTTTATTCTCGCCCCACCCACCACCTGCATGTGGCTCCCTGGAAGATTGCCTAGAAGGGAGCATGGCCCTTGGGTTGAAAAAAGTTCCCCATCCCTGCTGTAAGGCAAGAACTGGCCTTTGTTTCATGTACTTCGCAGCAATGCACTCAGTGCGTGTGGAGATGTTGCACATGCACTGAACATCTTGCACAGCATCTCCATTTTTGCCTAAACTGAAGACAGAGACAAGGACCATATCAGCATGCAGCCTAGTTTGCGGCTTAAAAACTCTTGCAGTTTTTAAGATACGTTATTTTCCATGTGCTAAGATTTTAGCAGTAACATAGCATTTACCTTATATTATATTATATTATACTCTTCCTCCAAGGAGTTCAGGGCATTTTAGACTCACAACAACCCTGTGAGGTAGGCTTAGTCTGAGATATTTTATAGCAATAGTGTGGAATGCTGCTATCCTAGTGCTGTGAACCTTCCCATCCCCTGCCAAATTGTTATTGTGTGCTTTTGTTTTTGTAGTTACAATGATTTTCATTCAGGAAATTATTCATCAGCGAGCGTGAACAGAGAGCTGAGAAGGGAAATTATTTATTTTGGATTAATGCAAGGGGATGGAGCGACTCCCTTACGAGGAAAGGTTGCAGCATTTGGGGCTTTTTAGTTTAGAGAAAAGGCGGGTCAGAGGAGACATGATAGAAGTGTATAAAACTATGCATGGCATTGAGAAAGTGGATAGAGAAAAGTTCTTCTCCCTCTCTCATAATACTAGAACTCGTGGACATTCAAAGAAGCTGAATGTTGGAAGATTCAGGACAGACAAAAGGAAGTACTTCTTTACTCAGCGCATAGTTAAACTATGGAATTTGCTTCCACAAGATGCAGTAATGGCCACCAGCTTGGATGGCTTTAAAAGAAGATTAGACAAATTCATGGAGGACAGGGCTATCAATGGCTACTAGCCATGATGGCTGTGCTGTGCCACCCTAGTCAGAGGCAGCATGCTTCTGAAAACCAGTTGCCGGAAGCCTCAGGAGGGGAGAGTGTTCTTGCACTCAGGTCCTGCTTGCAGGCTTCCCCCAGGCACCTGGTTGGCCACTGTGAGAACAGGATGCTGGACTAGATGGGCCACTGGCCTGATCCAGCAGGCTCTTCTTATGTTCTTATGTTCTTAATGCAGGCCTGTCAGCAACCACTTGTCTCTAAGAATAGCCTCCAGGTGACCAGGCAGGCAAGTTTTTGTATGTTGGGAGGGAGCTGTGTCATTTCTTCCCCACCCCCTCGAAATCCCTGTGTCTCAGTAGACTTGTGGTAGCTTTTGTGGAATGCTTGTGGGCTGGTAGCTTTTTGTGGGCTACTTTTGCAAGACTGGATGAATGAATTCAGAAGAAAAAAGTGTGTTCTTGTAGAGATGGTGGTTAGCAAATACAAGCAGTCCAGGCACTGTTTTGTCTACACTGTCTCCAGCATAGAAAGTCTTCCCATTTCTTTTCTTGGAAAAGTTGCATTGCACTAACGGATTTGATAAGGGCTGGGCCAGAACAAGCGGGGTTTTATTTTCATGCCTGGGGACAGGGGAGGTGGGGAAGCTGGGAACTGTTTGTTCTACCTGAAGGTTTCTGAACAGGGAAAAAAAGCACATCATCTCTGCAGGCTCAGGTGGCCAAGTCAGCGTTTCCGTTGGAACCTTTGCATCATTTCATTCACTGTATGCGCGCACAAGTATGTCATTCATTATTATGCTCATGGAGGCAGCAGGAGGAGGCAATGGGCAAGTCCCTACTAGTTTTATTTATTCAAGCATTAATGATGGGAAACAGCATCAGATACGAAACACTGTTCCTATAACCCAGGCAAAGCAGTCCTTTGAAATGTGTCACCTCTGTCTTCCTGACTTACCCCATCAGGTATTTCATAAAGACTTGGGTATGCTGACTATTAGTATTCGCCATTCATCTAGCACTTTTACCATATGCCATTCACCCTTGCAACAGTGCTCCTTTGATGGGTGATCATTATACCCATTTTACAGGTGGGTGGGGCAGCTAAAAGTAGCAACTTGCTCATTGCTTTGGTTGAGCAAGCCTTAACTTTAACCTGATGGTGATGATAATAATAATACTATTGTGTTTATTTTTTAAAAAGAACCTAAGTCCTCAAATAAGGGCATAAGAAGAGCCCTGCTAAAATAGACCATCCAGTCCATCATCTTTGTTTCTTGTAGCTGGCCACTCAGATGTCTCCAGGAAGCCCATAAGTCCAAGTAATTCTTTGTGCCATGGAAAGAAAGCCTTGTTCCCACTCCTCAAGGCAAGTGGCACCTTGTCAGACCCTGCTGTGGCCAGCTTAAGGGCAGCCTGAAACTAGCTGAAGGTGGCCCATTGTCAGCACAGGAATGAGACTAGAGTAACCGAGTTGGTTAGACCAACCTTGGGTCCCCAGATGTTGCTGGACTACAGCCCCCATTCTCCCCAGCCAGCTTAACAGGCAGTGAAGAAATCAGGCTTAGACCAACGGCCAAGCGAATTCCCTGCCCTCCGGTTCAGGTTCTGCTGGGCAGGGTTGTGCAACCTGTGGCCGTTGGCCTAATTTCATGCAGGTGGCTAGGACGCTGCTGTATACTGAGTCAGACTAAAAGTCTATCTAGCTCATTATTGTCTACACTGATTGGCATCAGCTCTCCAGGGTTTCAGACAGAGAGTCTCTTCCAGCCCTACCCGGAGATGCTGGCGATAGAGAAAGAGGGGTGGTCCCACCCACATTTGGCTCTAGGGGTATGTGGCACCCCCAACAGATTTTGCTGAGGGGAATGTGGCCCTCGAAAGGAAAAAAGGTTGCTCACCCCTGCCCTATGGGATCCAGTCCTGATTCTGCTGTCTGTAGTTTCTTACCCGACGTTTTGGTGTCAGCTGCAGACTGGCTCCTCCCCTACTGAGGGTGTTAGTTTAGAGGGCATTCTCTGGGGCAGCCCCTAAGTTGTGAAATTTCCTCCCTACACATTATATAGTTTCCACTGTATAATGAAGGTGCACCTCTTTAACCAGCCCTTTGACACCTAAGACATGTGCGTTCAGGAGCCACTCTATTCCTGCGACTGTAATTTGTTTTAATATTGAATTTTAAATTGTTGTAACCTGCCCTGGGACCTGATGGTGAAGCGTGGGTAATAAATTTAACATCAATAATAATAACATTCATTTAGTTACAAAGGGGGCACTAAACGTTGCCCTGTGAAATAACTGGGCCTGGGGTCTCGATCCTTTCCTGATCATTGATCTGCATGTATTTTACAGTGGGAAATTGCTTTTTAACCACACCAATTAGGTCATTTAATGTTTGACATGGTGCATGTGTCTTTTGCACTTCTGTGAGAGCCCTTCCACTTTGTCTCTAATAGTGCCGTGGAGCTTGAAATATATTTTGTCAAAATGGTTACTAAATGAAAGGAAACTGGTGTTTTGGGTTTTTTTATCTTTGTATTAGCTGTTATCAAGATTAGTTGCAGCAATTTTCCTGTTCTTGAAATTCAATATCATCACGAAGGTAGTGTTTCCATTTTAGTTAGAAAGGGGGAATGTCTCAAATAAGTGTTTGGCAATGCGTGGAGGGGATCCACCACCTTTTTAAGTGCTTGGCTTGGTTGCTTTTAACAACCTGCATGACAAGCTGTTCCCAGCATACAGAGATGCGAGGAAAACTTCATCTGTTGAATTTTTTGCTGCCGGGCATCACTTTATATGAAGTGGAATCTTTCCAAGAAAAGAAAAGGTGGCAGTAACCCTATTTGGCAAAGTACTGTACCTTGAGGTTTACGTATATAAGGAGGGTGAGGTGCAGACCATGATTAATGACAAGATTTTACAGCAGCCTTTCTGACACATCCAGCTGTA
Organism: Rhineura floridana; assembly: GCF_030035675.1. Lineage (NCBI taxonomy): Eukaryota > Metazoa > Chordata > Lepidosauria > Squamata > Rhineuridae > Rhineura > Rhineura floridana. The sequence continues at coordinate 9,572,038 of NC_084498.1, read as the reverse complement.
ATAGTTAATTATTTGTTTGTCTGCTGAATTTTTTATGCTGCCTTTCACCCCAAGCGAGTTTCCAACTAGCTTATAACAAAGCTAGTAAAAGCGACAGTAAAACAGTTCAAATAAAACCAAAAATAAGAGCAAAAGGATAGAAATCAGCAATAAAATGGCAACAACAGAACATAAACTGGTTCAGAGATAGCATGCTTCTGAATTACCAGTTGCTGGGGAATAGCAGAGGTAGAGGGCTATTGTACACATGTCCTGTTTGTGGGCTTCGTGGGCTGTGCACATTCTATACCAGCCTTTCCCAACTGGTGTGCCTCCAGATGTTGTTGGACCACAACTCCCATCAGCCTCAGCCATTGGCAATGTTGGCTGAGGCTGATGGGAGTTGTGGTCCAACAACATCTGGAGGCACACTGGTTGGGAAAGGCTGCTCTATACATTTGAAGCACATGTCTCCTCCCAGTGAATCTTGGGAACTGTGGTTTGTTAAGGGTGCAGGGAATTGTACCTTTGTGGGGGTCAAACTACAGTTCCCAGGATTCTTTGGGGTACTTCATGTGATTTAAATGTATGGTGTGTACGCAAGCCATGAAAGCATCAGGCCAGCCCCTGTGGGAAAAAGGATGCTGGACTAGATGGACCTTTGGCCTGATCTTGTGCTTTTTTTTTTTGCAAAGTATTTTAATCTAACTTTTGGGCAAATGAACAGCCCAGAGAATGGCATTCCACCCAGGCAGCAGTTGAGAATGCCCTGCTTCTTGTGAGGCCCTGAAGAGATATGAAGCAGGCCTGCACATCTCGTCTTAAACTCTGGAGAGGTTCTTATGGGAGCAGGTGCTTCCTGAGAGACTGAGGACTATTTCTTACTCTTCTGTGTTGGGGGTCCTACCACTCTCAGCTTTCTGGCAGCTCTGTGATACACACTCAGCCTAGCCAGATGTGTACAGTATTGACTTAGCATAGCAAAGTGCTTCTGACACGCAGACATCCCCAAGCATACTGGACTTGTAAAACAAATTTGAATATGTTTGTTTACTTTGAATAATTGCTTTTGCTTCTGCCAGTTGATTGGAGGTCAAAGAAGCTACAAGAGTGATTGAAGCCCTGTCCACTGATGGTTAGAAATCTCATTTAGACTTTCAAGATTAGGTACTTGGCCATACATTTCCATGGCTAATAAGAGCTAGAAACTTTGGTGTGTGTGTGTTTTTGTTTTGATGAAAACTGATAAATTCTCACGGTGTTTAATTCTGGTTCAATAGCAAATTTGAATATCTATCTTTTCGGCGCCTTTTGAAGACTTTCCTCTTTCAATAAGCCTTTTAGGTTGAGACCTATCCCAGTCTGCGTCTGTGTTAGAATTGTTTAATATGTTTTTTAATAATGTTTTTAACCCTTTTTAAAAGTTTTTTTTAATGTTTTTAATGCTGTTTTGTTTTAATGTATTTTAAGATCTGTTTTTATGATGTTTTAAAGTGTTTTTAGCACTTTGTTTGCTGCCTTGGGCTCCTGCTGGGAGGAGGGGCAGGATACAAATTAAATAATAAATAAATAAATAAATTCCACCCTTGCACTGCCCTTCTATGGAAACCTAGAATATTCACACTCCTGATCATCATCAGTGTTATTATTTGATACTCTGTACGTTTTAAGAAGAGCCCTGATGCATCAGGCCAAGGCCCAACTAGTCCAGCATCCTGTTCTCACATTGTCCAACCTGATGCCTCTGGGAAGCCCACAAGCAGAACCTGAGTGCAACAATGCTCTCCCTACTTGTGATTCCCAGCAACTGATATCCAGAGGATACTGCACCTAGCAGTGGAAAATGTAAATGTACTGCCTTCAAGTCGATTCCGACTTACGGCGATCCTATGAACAGGGTTTTCACGGTAAGCGGTATTCAGAGGTGGTTTACCATTGCCTCCCTCTGAGGCTGAGAGACAGTGACTGGCCCAAGGTCACCCAGTGAGCTTCATGGCTGTGTGGGGATTCGAATCCTGGTCTCTCAGGTCATAGTCCAACACCTTAACCATGACACCACACTGGCTCTCACACCTAGCAGCGGAGGACGGAGCTTTATTCCTCATGAGAACAGTGAAATCGTACTTTGATACAGAGCTATAGGATGCCTTGTGGAAACCTGTCCCTACAACATGCTCTAGAACAGTTTGCGGAAGGCACAAATTCTGATTTCTCCATCTGTAAAGTGGGAATATTAAATACTTTGCTTTGCAGGACTCTAAAACTTATGAAGCTGCCTTATCCTAGGTTAGAGCATTTCTCCCTCTAGTCCAGTGTTGTCTACTCTGATTGGCTGTGGCTGCCCAGGTCTCAGGCAGAGAGGCCTTTCTTAGCATTTGCTACCTCATCCCTTTTTTTCTTTTTAATCTGGAGCTGCCAGGAGTTGAACGTGCAGTCGGAGCCAGGATTCAAAAGCGCCCTGTGTAATTGAAAAAACTCCATAGAAATCACTAATTGGAATGATACACTTTGAAACCTGGGGTGGGAAAGTGATAGAGGATGTCCATGTGTCCCCTATCCTCCCATACTTATTTATTTATTTATTACATTTATATACCGCCCCTTAGCCGAAGCTCTCTGGGCAGTTTACAGCAATTGATTATGCATTCCTTGAACCTGCAAGAGGACGTTGACAGCTTAACGGAGCCTTGCAATGGCCGGAAATGGGTTCCAGAGGAAGCTTGTCTAAAGAGGCACATTCTCCAAGCCCCATTCGTCCTCCTCCTCCCCAGCTTCAGCAAGCTCCCATCTCAGCGTAACTCTGGGCTCATGCCTGCACATTGCTCTTTTGTTGTCAGTAGTCCCTGGGATGATAAATACATGTACATGGGCAGCCCTCAGCGTCTGCCAGTTTCATGGGTGGTCCTTTCAATTCCGCCTCCCCAATATTTCCCCAGAATGGTCGATGGATCCTACTTTCACCTACCCTCTCCTTTCTCTCCCTCTCCCTCCAATTTTGGCTTCTGGTGCATCTGCACTTAGAATACCAACTTTTCTGATATCAGGAGTGATGGCAGGAAGATGTCTTGCTAAGATTCCCTCCCCCCCCCCGTCCTCTTGTGTTGTCCAGGAGAAAGAAAGGAATGCAAGGAGAAAGAAGAAAAAAGCCCCTGCCGTCCAAAACGAGGAAACCACCTTCCCTCCAGCAGTCGAAGATGAGGAGATGGGGCAAGACGGGTCGGGCACCAGTGGCAACGAGGAAGAGATGGCTGAGGAGGCAGAAGGTAAAATATTTCCTCAGGGCAAAAATGAGTCTCTTGGTCTATTTGAGGTAGGCAAATAAGGCAATGGGCAACTCTCTCCTGCCAAGGGAAATTGTGTGAGAGGCCTTCTCCGTAACCTGGGAAATGTCACTGCTTCCATGTGTCTGTGAGAGCGGTGAGCGGTTACCAGCAGGGAAGGGAGGGAGCCAGCACACCTGAGGACATGCAAGGGTGAAACTTTCGCACAGTGCCAGAGATATGGAAAAGCTGACATTTGACTGCCCTCACTTGTGCGGGCACAGCAAACTTTGTGACTGTGATCTCAGTCACAAAGATATGGTTTGCTGTTTGCAGAGTGTTGCTGAATGTTTGCTTATTTTGGGAAATAGGGCATCAACCAGGAAACCCAGCCATCTAAATGGTGGTGCCCCCTTCCACATTCCCTTATTTAACATTGAAAAGGTGTCTCCTCTTTGTTCAGATTCTTGACTTGTCTTCTGCTTCAATCAGTTTACTGCAAGTTATTTGTTCATTTATTTATTTGTTTTGCCATCTTCCCTGATGAAATCCCCCCCACTCTTTGTAGACTCTGCATGTTTGAGACCCAGGCACAGCATGACACTAAGTACAGGCCTGCCCCCCCCCCAGCAAGAGCAGCCTCGTGTCTAGCCCCTCTCTCCATAACAACTGTTAGCACTTTCCTGTGTTGTAGAGCCACAACACAGCACGTTTCTCACACACACCCATAGCAACATCCAGTGAATGGTGTGTGGCGCAAGAGGGGAAAAACAGCAACAACACGGAGTTCTCTGATATCTCAACACATATCCTTATATACTACTAGATGATACAGAGACTGGAAGTAGGGAGCTTGTGATGCTGAATTGGCAGTTGTGCAACATTTCGTTTTGGTCCTTTGTAGCCTCTGGGCCATGTGTAAGTGCAATAGGAGAGTATCGTGATATCTCCCCATTCCAGGCAAGCAATGCCATTGTCCAGTTGGCACCAGAAAGGGGAAGGGAAGGGGAGAGGATGACATGAAAATTGTCAGCCGCAGCTATTTCTCACTTGGGAATAGAGCCAGCAAGCGTGGGGGAAATGGTCACCCCATTGGATCCCATTAAATGGGATTCATTTAATAACTTTGACACCACCCCGGCACTGAAGAGAAGGGCTAACAGCATATGTAACTGGAGATCTTTTCAAGTCCATATTGTGACTCATTACAAAGCAGTTTCCAGGTAAATCTTCTGTGTCGGGGCGATAGGCATGAGTCAGAGATACCAGTGAAAAAAGTAGATCTCAGATTTGTTGTAGGAGCAGACTCAGATTTAAGGGCATTATATATCCTACACTAGGAACAGGGAAGAAAATCAGTTCAGTTCCCATTTAAAACTGAATCTATCAAATTCACACTTTCTGATATAATGTGAGATCCAAAACCAGGCCAGCCTTCAAAAAATTTTCATCTGAATTTTGCAGTGCAGTTCTCCAACCAATGTTTACAGAAATGCATATATTAAGGGGAAATGTGCATAAAATGAATATATTAGTGAAAATAACATACAAAAATGCATTATATTAAGATAAATTGCTTGCAAAAATGTGTCCGTTAGTCAAAACAGCAAACAAAATGTGTTTCTGTTAGGAGAAATTCAAATTGAAGAATTTTCATGAGGATTTTTTAAAATTGCAAAATGCTAGAGAAGTGTGGAGAACTGAATTTAAGATTGGAAAAATGAGAAATGGAGAGAACTGAAACAGACAAGACTCTTCTATTTCTACTCTTATGCGTGCACACCCACACACACACACACGTGCACCCTACACTCACACACCTTGCAAGGTGGATCACTCTGACAGAGTTGGGAGTGTTGCTACTTTAGTTCTGCATAACTCAAGGCAAGGCACAGGGATAGCTGTCTTACCCAGAAGGGGATATGAAACTGAACAGACCTTTGAGCCAAGGTGGCGGAAATGTCACAGGAGCAGAAATGTCAGGTCAGCCTTCTGCCTCAGCAGTTTGTCATTTGACATTTGGGAGGCATTTCAGTGTAGTGAATACCAAGGTGTGTGTTCAGAAAGACCTTGAAATGGTTTCATCACTCTAGGACTTTTTCAGCATCACTCAAATGGCACTGCTGACTTTCCCATTATCAGTTTACATTGTTCCTCCCGATCAGCTGCTTCTTTCAGTAGATTCACGGTATCTTCCCACTCACCCCATCCAGGAACTCTGCCGCCTTGGGAAGAAAAAAAAGGTTGCTGGGTGAACCCCAAACCCTACAATCTCTCTTTCTGATCTGAGAATTGAATCAGGCATGTATTTTCTCCACAGCAGAGTTTTGGCTAAATCCATCATAGCCTAAATACTGTAAATTCCTTCCTCGTTTTCTGCTTTTGGGGAGGAGCGAGGGACTGTTTTTTTCACAGATTCATGGCAAGTAAATAAACTTCAGTGATGCGTGAAATTTGGTTGGAGAGGCCAAACCTCTGAAATGCTTTGAAATTTGCTCAGGCTCTGTGGATACCATTCCACTTTGTGCCACTCTAACAGTCCCCAAAAACCACTTTTGTTCCCTTTCACAAGATTCATGTTTGTGAGGACTTTCTGTCTACCTGTACCATTTTGTAATATATTTTAATCCCCCCCCCAAACTTGTACATTTTGAGCCAAAATCCCTTTGGCCTAGGAATGCCTCACTCTGTATTCAGAGATCCCTTAGCACCTGGAACTTTCTGAATACGTTGCAGAATGTGATGAGGTTATCTCCTTTCCCCCGCATCCACAGCATCCAGAATTCTGGCTAGATGCCTCAGTTTCTCCTCCAGTTGTGACAACATTCATCAAAGTCTCCATTTTAAAGAAGACACTCAAATTCACTCCTCCATCCCTTTCAGTTGCCTTCTTGGAAGCAATCCCATAGTCAGGGCGGGGTATGTAACTCAGTCTCCACCACTCCGTCAGAGGTCAAAATCTTCTTATGTGAGCCAAAAAGGATATATAAAGATATACACTCTAAGCTTTTCTTCTGCTGTGCCAGAAATTCCAGATTCTGCACTTGAAACAAGCGAGGCAAGTTTAATAAAGTATATGGAACACTCCTGGCTCTATATACTCTGTTTGGTGTCTCAATAGGACAGTGTGTAATGGAATATGGGGGCACATGAATGGGTCTAGTGTGACTGGGGTAACATTGAAATGACAGAACCACAGCGGTGTGCATGGATTCCTGCCAAGGAATCTGCACCTTGCTTTCCAGGCAGGCTGCCGATTCTGTGGTCAGGACCCAAAAAACTTGCCTCTGCCCATGCCGCTGGGTCCCTGAAATGTTAACCTGTCCATGCAAGAACCACTTGTGGAGAGGCAGCTCCCAAATTGCCATGGTGATGTTTAAAGGATCTCTACATCCCTTCCCCCTTTCCAATTGCTGCCGGTGGCCACTGTTGTTCACATGAAGTGGCATGATGCGCATCAAAGGATTTTCTCCATCATTTTGCAGATTTTTTAAATGAAAGAAAACCTTATGCAACTGCCAAGGAGAGGGATTTAACAGGGCTTACCCATGGCAGCAGTCACATGTAAAACATAGGAACGTAGGAAGCTGCCTTATACTTTGTCAGACCCTTGGTCTGTCTACCTCAGTACTGTCCACACTGAATAGCAGCAGCTGTCCATTCCCAGCCCTACCTGGAGATTGAACCTGGGACCTTTTACATGCAAAGCAGATGCTCCACCACTGAAGTAAGGCGCCTCTCCAAGGTGAACTATGTGCACCAACCCATAGGCTGAAGTCAGCCCTGCTTGCCTTTTGTCACTTCTCCATCCTTGATGACCAGGAAATCTCTGTGGAGTCATCTTTTATAGCAAGCATGGGGAATCCGTAGCCCTCCAGCTGTTGCTGAACTACAGCTCCCATCATCCCTGGCCATTGGCCATGCTTGCTGGGCTGATGGATGTTTTAGTTGAGCAACATCTGGAGGGCCAAAGGTTCCCTACACCTGCTTCATAGAGTAGGAAGCTCCTCTGTCCCTACTGCAGCCTACTCCAACTGGGTACCTAGCAGATGTTTAGGACTACAAACCTTATCAGCAGCCCCAGCCCACACAGTTTTGGTGTCTGGGGCTAAATGAGTATTGTAATCCAAAATATCTGGAGGGCACCAGGTTGGAGCAGTCTACCCAGTTCACATTTCCCTTCATACTGAAACAGAGTGTGTCTTTCATACACTTTGCTATCTAAATAAAATATGTATTTAGTAATACAAGGAAGTCTAACAAAAGTGACTGTCAAGCTTCTAGCTCTTACCTCTTTTCCATTTAGGCTGTTGCTTTTCTTTGTATTTGCATCATGTCCAGAGCTTGGAAAAGTTACTTTTTTGAACTACAACTCCCATCAGCCCAATCCAGTAGCTATGCTGGCTGGGGCTGATGGGAGTTGTAGTTCAAAAAAGTAACTTTTCCAAGCTCTGATCATGTCCTCCCCCCACCCCAGGAGTCCAGGCCTGATTCATGCAGAAGCTGATATGCCATTACAGCTGTTTAGTTTTTAATTTTTTTGATTAGCCATCTAATGATTATCTGCATTGTTTTTAGTGGTGATTTATGTTTTAATGTTGCACACCTCCCTGATATTTTATATTATTTTTATAAAAGACATAAGTAAAAACTGCAGTGTGGCAGCTTCACAAAGTAGCAAGGACAGAATTAATAGCTATGCCATGAGACAATTGCATGTCCTTCACAGCATAGACTTTAAGGTAGGGATGGGGAACCTCAGGCCTGGGGGCCAAATGTGGCCAAGCTGCTCTGTCTGGCCCTCTGGACTCTTCTCAGGCCACACCCTCCTCTCAACTACACTCACTGCTGCTCTGCTGCACACCCTCCTTGAGTGTTCTTGCCTGGTCGCAGTGTGTCCTTGAACAGCTGATGATGCCTCTTGCCTGCATGGATGGAGGATGGAAAAGGGTGTGCGAGTATGTTTAGAAACTAGCCTGCTGGACAAAGGTAAAATTTACATTCAATGCTCTGCCCACTTTTGTCTCTGGCCCCTCCCACCACTGGCATGTGGCCCCCAGAAGGTTGCCCAAAAGAGAATGCAGCCCTAGGGCTGAAAAAGGTTCCCCACTCATTCTGTAAGGTATGATGCAGGCACACATTTTTACGTTTCTAGCATTATCGCTCTGTTTTGTCTTCATTGTTTATATACTGAATATTGTACAGAGGTTTTTCCACCTTGCGCTGCGGCAAAAAACCCAACATTTTTCCAGATCAGAAATAGCAGCAGTACACAATATACCCTTTCCCCACAAATATTCTGCAACTCACACACTCCTTTTTTTCATAATTAGATCAATTTCCATTTTAGGAGAATATAAGATTTCTGGACAATTCTTATGTTTTAATTATTAACTTGGTCCTGAAAATCTGTTAGGATTTGGAAGGTATTTGTTGGGTTCATTTTTATTAATTTCTTACTGACCTTGACCTGTTTTTCATTTCACTGTGACTAGATTAAAAATAAAAAAAAAATGGAAGGCTCTCTAGATAACTTCACATATGGGCTGATGAGAGAGAGGGTTTTTTGGTATCCCTCACAAGCACTGTCTCACTGAGGTTTAAAAAGGGAGGTTGAATTGTGTTTTTTTTCCTTTCCTGAATGAGGAGACCTTGACCTCTAGACAGAGCCTACCAAGATTCCTCAAAATAGTCTTGTTTGCTGAGAGAGAAAGAGATAAGGTTATGGATGAGATTTTTTTTATATGTTTCAAAGGGGAAGAAAGTATACAGATGGTCTCCACCTGTCTGGCTTCAAGCTCATACACCTAATTTTCTTAAGTCTTTGGCTTTGACAGTAACTTTCCCCTCCTGCACTTGATTCTTCTTCAGTTTTCGAGGATGATCAGAAAGTATTCTATTCTTCTTAAGACACATAGTGGAGTAAATTAGAGGGGCAAGGCCCTGTCAGCTCTAGATCTGTCAAGGATGTGTCAATTTCTCTGTTTCTCATTTTCCCAATTTATTTATTCGTTATTGCATTTATGTCCCACTTTTTCTCCAACGAGCTCAAAGTGGCATACATGGTTTAGGTGTTTGAACCAAAAGCAATGTGGTTTGAGTGATTCCTGCAACTAGGATATCCAACTGTTGTTTTAGCCTGATTTAATATTATGGTTTATAGTGATCACCCAAACCTTAAACCACAGAAAACTTTGGTTTAAGAAACCAGGAAGTATTGAATTAAGGCATACCAGAGGGGAGTGAGTGGCTTGTGCCTGATCCAACAAATCATGGTTTGCTTGACCACGGTTGCATCATCTGAACTGAGACAGTTTTGTTAAAACAGTAGATTGCCAGTTGGCCATCCCTTGGATAAAGCCTTAGGAAAGGGTGGGTTTTTCCCAGTGCTTTTCTGCAGGTGAAGCGGAGAGAGATTTTAGTCTGTATTAGTGATTCTGAGTACAGAACTAGAAGTGAGAGATAGTTTATTTTATATTTATTATCAAGATTATGTGAGAGTGACTTTCTGCATGAGGCACTAATTAATTAGATCCTTTTAAGTAAACTGCTCAGCTAATTTCTTGTATTACCACAGTTGTACTCTGGGATATGTTTTGAAGTTAGAAGATTGTGAGTGTGCAGACAGGGACTTTCGTTTTTGTGTTTAATTTATATAAAGTGTCTTAATTGATGTCATTCTTATATATGTAGCACAGGAAAGGTATACATTGTGTATTAACATGTGGTAAATATGTGCTATATCAGGGTGTGTGTATGAATACTTCAAATGGAAGATACCAAGGCAATATACTTAAATGTATCTATAGTGAAAAACAGAATTCCATCTTAAAACTTGTTACTATAATAATAAATTCATAGAAAACAAAAACCATGCACTCTGCATGTATACCATGCATTCAAAGTAGTTTAGGGAAATCATCTATCAGATTTCTAACTCTTCGTCATCCCTTGTTCAGACTGTATAGTGGCCTTAAAATGTTAGAAACACAATGTTCTTGAACATCAAGAGTAATCGTCTTGCCTGGCCCTAACTATTCAGTTACTCCTGTTGTGAAATAATTCATATACTGTACCAATATACTGTTTCACTCTGCAGTAAAATCTTTTTCAGGTTTTGAGGGATGGGGTGGGGGCTCATTCCTTCATATGTTACTGTTTATCCACATCAAATGGTATCAAGCCACTAACTTCATGGGTATGTTCTATTTCACTGTCAAGAGGCAGTATGCTGGAACTGCAGGAGGGGAGAATGCTCTTGAGCTCAGGTCCTGCTTGTGGGCTTCCCCAAAGAGACATCTGATTGACCGCTGTGAAAAGAGGATGCTGTACTAGCTGGGCCACTGGCCTGATCCAGCAGGGCTCTTCTGATGTTCTTAATATCTTTTTATTTAATCCCAGCTGCAGTAAATAACAGCTCGGATACAGAGAGCCTCCCTTCTCCAACACCAGAAGCCAAAGAGAGCACAGAAAATGGGCCCAAACCAGCCCCTGAGGCCAGCACCGAAGCTGGAGTAGAACCAGCTGTCAAGATGGAGGAAGCCCCTCGTTCCCCAGAAGCAAATCCTGCTGCCCCTGCCGTCCCCCAGTCACCTGAAGAGGCAGCCCCCGACCTGGCTTGCAGTGAAGAGAAGCCACAGGAGGAGCAAACACTTGATGTGGTGAAAACAGAGGAGACGGAGGACAAGCCCAAGAGCCCAGAGCCCAGCAGAAGCAGCATCAAAATGGAGGAGGGGGAGGACTGTCAGGACAAGGGCAGTGACCAGAAAACTGAAAACAACAGCAGCAGCTTGGCAACAGGGACTGAGGGAGCACCCAAGGCTGAGAAGAAGGAGAACCACAAAGCTGGGAAGGGTACACATCCTGACAGCGACTCCAGTGCCACATGTAGTGCCGATGAGATGGATGAACAGGAAGGTGGTGACAAACACAAGTAAGTGAGGAGCAAATGGAGGGGGAAACTTGGAAGAGTTAGAGGGCCCCCAGACTCTCAGTGTTTTGCAGGAGGCATTCAAGTGCATAGTGGGAAAGGTTTGCACACTTGTGCTCTGCTGCCCTAGTGCAACAAATCCACTTTAAAAAAGAAATGGAGGTTTTGCAGTTGAAAAATACATTTTAAAATGTGGGATGAATGAATGATTAACAAAAAGTTGTATAAACAACCCAACAGCAAATCAGGATGAATGCTCATTGTTGTGTAATCTCCCTGCAAAGAAATGAGAACACACACTCAGTAAAGACCAGATGTAATCTAAGCTATTCGTAAGCTTTGTGCAAGCAAATCAGGATGAATGCTCAATAAATAGGTCACCTGGAGGAGCCCTTAAAGTTACATTCTAAAACCAAAACCCAGGTACTGAGCTACCTGAGCACCTTTTTAAAAAAGTTTAATGTTGGTGTCTGGAAAATTCAAATAATGTTTTTCCTGCACTGGAAGAAGAGAGGGCACTCATAGAAAGGTGTCCAGTTTTTGGCGGGGTGGGGCTGAATTATGTGTACTGACTGAGTCGCTCATGGCAGATGAAGGGATTCCAGGGGACCTGGCTTTTCATCCAATTTTGGCTCATTGCTAATGCCTTCAGGGACGAAAGAAGACAAGCAATTTGGGGTGTTGCACTTTACGGGGCTTACTGGGATTTTGCTTTTATCCTACAGAAGTTCCTTTACCTGAAAATTCAAATTATGGATGTGTAAATTTAATGCCTCATACTTGTTTTTGCATAGATTTTATAAATTTTCTAACTGATTAGGGAGAGGGGAGGAATTGGCAAGGAAATGAGGGGCAGAGAGGGGTATTGAGAGCAGGGAAGACCTGATGATAAAACTGAGGACTTGAGTCTTTCCTTTCAGAGTCCCTCCCATCCAGCAGTGCAAGACAGTCTCTGGATCTAGGAGAGTTATGTTCATTGCCAAAGAAATGGCAGAATATGGCTTCCTGTAGAGCCAGCAGAATGGTGTGCAAATTTCTCTTTAATGACAGGAAGCTGTCTGTGGATGGGCACCGTTCCTCAGACCAATGACTTAAGAAATGCTGACTTATTGCACTGCTATCCTCAGTGGGTTTTGCACTTGCTCAATGATTTGTGGTGCCTTAGCTCTTTGAGCCTTGCATTGCCAATGACAGTTATTGAAAGGGCAACTTTATTGTCTTGGTGCTTATACTGTTCAGGATCAATGCCCATTGTCAGGGGTTAAAGAAGGTCATGTGCTGCAATACGGTCACGTCCCATACCGGTGGCCTGTTCTTGATGAGGACAACTGTCTGCTTTCTCTGGGTGACAGGTGATTTGTGGTTTAGTGCATAGCCTCAGTCAATTTCATTAAATGCCTCTTGGATCCATACTCTCATACAGCCATTCATCAAGTGACAGCTGGACACTTGCAGGAAAAACAAGAGCCTCTGGTTCATTGAGGGCACAAATTGTTCCTTATGGTGGAAACTGGCCAGATTAAAAAAAAAAACATTGAAGAAGCAGGCCACGTTTAAACGTGTGCGAAGATTAACAGCTCCTCTTTTAGGCATCTGCTTAAAGTTCTGGCTCCTGAACACAGAGAGGCTTTGGCTTTAATTTAAACAAGATGGTAAGTTTGCAGACCTACTGATTCATAGATTTGTTGCAGAGATAGATACTTTTCAAATAATTTTGAAAAAGTTGCTGAAATCATGGAATCACTGGATGCAGTCAATCTCTCAATGCAACTATGGGCACTCAGTGGAAGTTTCACAGTGTTCAATCTCTGAGATGTAGGAAAGGGCTTATGCAGGAGAGCTACATATGTGCTCACACACTCTTTAGTCAGGTAACCTTTAGTTTCTGCAGGAGACCCAGTGTAGTTTACAAGATCAATCCAAAAGGAGTTTTAACTACTCTGCTGCTTCTGGTCCATCTCTAACCACCACACTGGCTGCCATCTCCAGTTTCAGTGGGTTCATGCATGATCAGATCTGTGGCAGCATCACTTCCAGGGCACTTTGTGCCTCTTGAGATCTGCAGTTCTGCCCAGTCTGACCATTGGATTCTATGCTTGCAACTGAGGCCTTCCAATGGTCACCCCACAATCAAAGGTGCCCCACTTCTATCACCCAGCAAGGTCCCCCTTCCTTGCTTTCCCCCAAACAGAAGTACCTTAAAAAATCCATGCTGGTTTATTTATTAGATTTCTTACCCACCCTTTACCAGTAAGCTCCCAGGGCAGGTTACAACAATTAAATATGCAATTATGAAAACAAATAAAACCAGTAATAGCCATAAAACAATTTTTAAAAATAAAATCAGTTCTATATATAAAAACAATACATACATTTAAAAATAATTCCACATATAAAATTTGTTAAAAATAGTTCCAGTACAGATGCAGACTGGGATAAAGGCTTGTTGGAAGGGACGGGTTTTCAGTAGGTGCCAAGTAGACAACAGACACAAAGCCCGTCTAATATGTAATGGGAGGAAGTTCCAACGGGCAGGTGCCACCACCCTAAAGGCCCAATTCCTATATCATACAGAATGGGCCTCCTGATAAGATGGTATCTGTACCCTCTAATCAAGAGCTCAGCATCTTTTTTTCCTGGAAGCCTCTGGTTCATTAAAGGTCAGTCAAATGTTTTTGAGAAGTTTGCAAGGCAACAGCTGCCCCCTCTTGTTTGTGTCCCGCATCTGCCTCTGAATATGGAGAATACCATGCTGCCTCTGAACATGGGACATGCCATTTCACTAACATGGCCAATAGCTGGAGGCATTTAAGCAGGGGCTGGATGGCCATCTATTTTGGAAGCTGTTGCATTGAAGATCTTGCATTGAGCAGATGGGTGGACTAGATGATTCTAAACTTTGTTTCTGGAGACCAGTGATAGGAAACCTCTGGTCCGTGGCCTATTTAGGCCCACCCGGCCACCCCATTTGGCCTGCCAGGCCATTTCATCCAAGCCACGCCCACCTGCTCCCTAATGAAAGCAGAGGTTTGCAGGCATCACTAACCAGCTGATTGGTGCCACCTGAAAAGCCCTGTGCCTTTTGCAAGTGCTGCTGTGATCTTAGGGCTTAGCAAGCACCAACAATCAGCTGTTTGTCGACACCGGCAAATCCCTTTGCACACAGTTTTATTTCAGACAGTAGGAAAAGGAAAATGGATCACCTGCCATCATTGTGATGTCAGGTGATTGACAGGTGGCTACCCCAGCCCCACCTATCAAAGGTGGCTCTGGGAGGAGGGATGGAGGGGGAGATAATGTTCCAGCCCTCAGTTAGGTGGCAGGAGGGGCCCAGTGTGTAGCTCAGCCATTTAGGAGAAGAGACTGCAGTCATACTGGGGGGAAAAGACAGCACAAACACTGAACCACCAGCACACACATTTTAGCTGCAGTAAGCTACATTATGGGCAAGCCCTGAGGAGAGCAGTGAGATGAAGCACAGTTTGTCGGAGTGGTGCTCAGAGTGACTTTCCCTGGCTGCCCTCCAACATTCGGCAGATCTTGCCAGCTATTGTCAGACCAAAGCAAGGGCAATAACAGCTTTTAGCTCTTCCCATGTTTGTTTGGTTTTTTTGTAAACCTAGTCCCCAAGATAATTATCTTTACATATATATTTTATAGAGGCTGCTGGCAGTGCTAGGAATGAAAGTTCAGCTGTAGGTCATGCTAAATATAAATGAATGCAGAAGGCCAGCCGGTACAGACATAAGTTAATGATTGTCAGTTCATTGCTCAGAGAGAAGTGAGGATGTTAGGTGGTAAAAATGTTCTAGGGAGCCAAGCAGAAACCTTATCCTATTTGTTTCATAGTTTAAAACCTCCCAGGACAATGTTGATGGTTGACCCTGTCACCCTTCCAACTGACTAGGACTCTCCAGCACTGCTGACCACTCTCTTTGAATAATATTCAAAACTAACATGTATGGTATAAACACATCTAAACAATACAGCCATATATAACAATGCATGATAGCATCAAATGCTAGGTGCAGGTGAGGAGAAGGATTTTTATATTATATTTTTGTGTTTCTCTGGCATTTATTCATTTATTTATTTCATTTGTATACCACCCCATAGCTGAAGCTCTCTGGCGGTTTACAACAATTAAAAACATTAAAAACAAATATACAAATTTAAAAACACATTTTTAAAAAGCAGTTTAAAAACACTTGCTAGGTTATTTTGGGAACTGTCCTTAAAAGTAATATCTTCCAGCTCTAAACTGCTGTTACCAAATTTGAATGAACCTTTTACAAGTCCTATATCTGTGTATACCTGGCATCCCACACTCTTGCTGATGAACAAAAGAAATATAGTTACTCCAGATTGTTGAAAATAAATTTGTCCTGGCACTAATATTTTATTATTATTACTTAATATTTTTATTATCTATACCACTGTCATGCTCCAGAGGGTGTCCTCAGCATTCCAGGTCTTAGTCCAAGGTCGTAAAAGACTCTTAGCAACACACTTAGCCAAGAGCAGGGTTCAGGGTGCAGTGTAGTCTCAACAAGCTAGGGTCAAGCACAGAGTATTTCATCTAGGTCCAAAACATGATCCAGAAGCAAGTTCAGGAAACAGTCCAAGGTCAATATCACAGGGAGATCAGCAAAGCAGGAGAAGTAGTATCAACCACAAGGAGCCAGAGACCTGTGTTATTTTCAGCAACTGGAAAGCTCGAGGGAGACCTGGTGTACTGTGGCTTCATAGACCATGTCCTAACGTAACTGCTCTAATTGCTGCCAGGTGCCCTAACTGCTGGTAGTAAAAGAGTTCCAGGGATTGCTTAGAATCATAGAATAGCAGAGTTGGAAGGGACCTATAAGGCCATTGAGTCCAACACCCTGCTCCCTGCAAGAATCCAACTTAAAGCATACCCCATAGGATACCTGATAGGTGGCTGTCCAACTGCTGCCCACCATCTCCCTAGGTAATTGGTTCCATTGTCATACCGTTTTAATTGAAGAAGTTTTTCCTGATGTTCAGTTGAAATCTGGCATCCTGTAACTTGAGCCCATTATTCCATGTCCTGCACTCTGGGATGATTAAGAAGAGATCCTCGTCCGCCTCTGTGTGACAGCCTTTCAAGTACTTGAAGAATGCTATCTCACCATAGTCTTCTCTTCTCAAAGCTAAACATGCCCAGTTCTTTCAGTCTCTCCTCATAGGGCTTGGTTTCCAGTCCTCTGATCATCCTTGTTGCCCTCCTCTGAACCTGTTCCAGTTTGTCGGCATCCTTCTTGAAGTGTGGAGACCAGAACTGTACACAGTACTCAAGATGAGGCCTAACCAGTGCTTCATAGAGGGGAACTAATACACCACGCGATTTGGAAACTATACTTCTGTTAATGCAGGCTAATATAGCATTTGCCTTTTTTGCAGCCACATCACACTGTTGGCTCATATTCAGCTTGTGATCAACGATAATTCCAAGATCCTTCTCACATGTCGTACTGCTGAGCCAAGTATCCCCCATCTTATAAGCATGCACTTGTTTTCGTTTTCCTAAGTGTAGCACCTTGCACTTATCCTTGTTAAATTTCACTCTGTTGTTTTCAGCCCAGTTGTCCATCCTATCAAGATCACTTTGAATTTTGTTTCTGCCCTCCAGGATATTAGCTATCCCTCCCAATTTAGTATAACCTGCAAATTTGATAGAACATTTCCTGCCCCTCCTCATCCAAGTCATTAATAAAAATATTGAACAGTATTGAGCCCAGAACCGAGGCTTACCCTACTCATTACCTCCCCCAGACTGAGAAGGAACCATTGATAAGCACTCTTTGAGTACAATTCTCTAGCCAACTGTGGATCCACCTGATAGTTGTTCCATCCAGCCCACATTTAGCTAGCTTGATAATCAGAATATCATGGGACACTTTGTCAAAACCTATGCTGAAGTTGAGATATATTATGTCCACAGCATTCCCACAGTCTACCAAGGAGGTTACCTGATGGAAAAAAATAAGATAAGTTTAGTCTGGCAGGATTTGTGCAGGATAAATCCATCTTGGCTCCTAGTACTCATTGCATTGTTTTCAAGGTGCTTACAGACTGACCGCTTTATAATCTGCTCTAGAATTTTCCCAGGGATTGATGTCAGGCTGACTCGTCTGTAGTTCCCAGGTTCCTCTTTGTTGCCCTTTTTAAACATAGGGACAACATTAGTCCTCCTCCAGTTATCCGGCACTGCATCCATCCTCCACAATTTTGCAAAGATAATAGACAATGGTTCCGAGAGTTCTTCAGTCAGTTCCTTCAATACTCTAGGATGCAGTTCATTGGGTCCTGCAGATTTGAACTCTTTCAAAGTGATTTGGTATTCCTTGACCATTTGTCTATCAGTCTCCAGCTGCAATCCTGCCCCTTCAACTTCACATTTCCCAGGAGGGTCATAGACCTCTTTTGAGAGAAGACAGCCAAATAAGAAATTGAGTACCTCTGCCTTTTCTTTTTCATCTGTTATCATTTTGTGCCACCATTTCTTTTCTCTGTCTTTTACTGTGGATGTACCTGAAGAAAGCTTTTTTGTTGTTTTTAGCATTCAGCTCATTCTCAGCTTTAGCCTTCCTGATGCCATCTCTGCAATTCTGTGCTTACCTGTCTGTATTCTTTCTTTGTGGCCTAGCCTTCCTTCCGCTTCCTGTATATGTCCTTTTTTGTTTTCAGGTCATCTCTTAATTTTTTTGTGAAGGCACATTGGCTTCTTCTGCTGTCTTCCATCTTTTTTTCATTGTTGGAATGGTTTGCCATTGTCCCTTTAGAATTTCCTTTTTTAGCGGCTCCCACCCATCTTGGACTCCTTTTCTCATCATGGTCGCTTGCCATGGAACCTTACTTGTCGTTGTTCTGAGTTTAATAAAATCTGCTTTCCTAAAGTCCAGGGCACGCTTATGGCTACTCTCAGCTTTTGCTTCCTTTAAAATCAAGAACTCAAGTATAACCTGGTCACTTTCCCCCAGAGGTCTCGTAACTGCCACTTCATCTATTAAGTCATCTCGTTTGGTTAGAATCAAGTCAAGTAGACTCCTTGCTCAGAAACTGTGCAACAACTCTTGGTCCATAGGCACATGCTGTGTTGTTGCTCCTTCAGTCAGGGCCTGGGCCTTTTGTTGCTGACATTCTAAATACAAACAAATAAAATATTTTAAATATATTAACCAAGGGAGCAAGACTTGGGACCACCAGGTGTTCTGAAAGAAGCCCCCCAAGCCCCTTCTCAAAAGTTTTTTGCCATTGTGATAGCAACTGAAAAGTTCTGATGATTTGATCAGTGATTTTAAAAAGATGCTTGGTCCCTGATCAGTTATCCCAAGATGACAACAGAATTAAGGAAACAATTTCCTGATTTGCCAAAATTTGAAGGACCTCTTCTTCTGACTTTTTAACTTGCTGAAAGCTCATATTTACCACTGCACTGTGTGAGTTCAGTTTATTTGTGCTATGGACCATAAACATCAAATACAGCATAGGGTTTTGAAGACAATCAAGCAAAGAAAAATAATATGCATGCACACAAATGGCGCCCTTTTGTATAAGAGTATTCAAAAGTCCATGAACAATCAGAAATAGTTCAAAATGCAGACAATTTACCTTCCCTTTAATAACTCTGCTCAGGTTTTGATGGCTACAACAAGGAACTTGGCTATATTTTTCTGTGATCTTAGGGTTGGAGTCTGCCATTAGAATTGAAACACAGAATTCATCTGAATTCTCCAAGGGTAGAGAAAGTTCTGGGCAGATAAATCGGGATTTGTTTCCCCCTAAAACTGCTAGTATAGGGGAAAAATGGGCTAACATTTTGATGGAACTGTTTTTGCAAGGAGAAATTTTCAAGTTCCAAGGCAGCCTAGTAAATCATCCTTCCAGAACTGCTCAGGGCAAAGCATTGAACCTAGCTAATGGTAAATGCTCTCCTTTCTCTAAGAATATTAAAAGTTGCTAAGAGGTAAATAGTCACTACTAGGCTGAGGACCAGTGATGAGCAAAACCCTTTTTGCCAGAGATAATGAATTTTGCAATTTAAGTTCTAGAAGTCTTTGTTTGATTCAGCTGGTTGTTGTTTTTACCTCAGGTGACAAAAGATGGAGTATCTAATGGCATTTTAGCCAAGAGCAAGCATAATTATCAGGCAAAGTCCAGCAGGGGCAGGTAGCCCAAATCTCTTTAGGATAAGCACAGGTGAAGGCAGTAACCAGTTGCAAGGGGCCATGCTATTATTAGTTTCTAAAGAACAAATGCCTGCTTCGTTGTAAGATTACATTGGAGTAATCAAATGTGTAAACAAATCCAGGACTGAAGCAGGTTAAATAGCAGTAATCGGATGTGTGACAGTAAGTGGGCAAAGAACTGTCTGTGACCTGGAACTGAACAAAGGCTCATGGCCAACAGGGTTACAGGCTTCGCTGAGGCAATCAAAAGGACTTCAGGCTTTCAATAGCCAGATGAAAGTACAGGACATGCTTCCAGCTAGCTCTGTGGCAGAGGCCAACACCACCGAAACTGTCCCTCTGCTCGAAACTGTCCCTCTGCTCCTAACATTGAGGATTGGCCCCTGGATCCCTTTGCTGCACTTCTCGCAGTGTGCTCTTCGATTACCCCTCTATAACTACCAGTAGGTTTTAAAGCCAGGCTCGCATCCTCGTTTTTCTTAGCAAGTTATGTCACCGTCTATAAATGTCAAGGTCACTCCATGTTCAAGCTCAGGCAGACAAACAAGCACGGCCTGGCCACGTGAAGGGAATAAAATCCCATATCTGCCTTGCGATCCCTTTCCCTCCTCTTCCATGTCTCTAAATGTTTGGGAGATGTCCCCTAGTACATGCCGAAATGAACAGGAATTCTCACTACCTGTAGCCCTGGCTACACCTGAGATAGCAACTGGCTCAAGCACCATCTGGGAGCTGCTTCCCAGGGACCTAACTGTGGAAGAAGGCTCCTTTCCTCTTATTTTATTCCTATCCAAGGAGAGCTCATTATGTTTGGCTCAGCTGGGAAATGTGATAGCCATGCCAACTGGGGGCATGTCTACATATGTGCCTGTTTTGAGGGTTCAGATTCTCCCTCCCAGTGCATCTGATACCCACAGACCACACAGAGTCTGCCCTTGGCCCAGTCTGGTTTCCCACCCATCAGTTTCACAGAAGGGTGGATTGGCAATGCTAGCAAAGGGTTGGTAAGATCTGGAGGTGCCTTCACACAGGGAACTTTAGGTCATTCTGTGTAATTCCCGCAGCCCCACCCTCCACAGCTCTCCAGCCTGTGCTGCTTCCCTACTCACCTGCAAGACCCTCCAGATGAGCGCCAGCCAGCAGGGCCCAATGGTAAAGGGGAATGGAGATTTCATCCAACAACATCTGGAGGGCCACAGGTTCCTCATCCCTGGTGTATAGGATACCTGTGCAACTGCGCTGTGATTGCTGTTTGTGGTGGAATGGTGGCCACGGAATTATGCTATGCCACATAATCAGGGAAAGGGATAGAGATGCAGTTTTCTGATCCTCTGATCTGGTGCCAACATACCATACCGGCTGCTGAAGAATTGTGCTGTGCATACGCCCAGTTTTCTGCACTCCTGCAAGTGCAGACCTGCATGGTTCCCCGCCCCATCAGTCTGCGAATGGGGCAAGGGTTGGGTTCTCAAAGGGAGGACATCTTGTAATTTGCCGTGAGCATATGAGCCCTGTTAAATTGCAGTGAAGCCTCACACGTGATCTTAATTGCTGCACTTGACTCTTATGCATTTTGTTATTCAGGGGCCCTTTCTTTGTAGGATGGTCAGTGCATCTGAAACAACTTTTAGACCAAGGAAGAGTAATCTTCTTGTATCTGCTTCCTCTGATCTGTTACCTCTGCTGTACCTCCCTTTTGCTCCCTCTCATTCATCCAGGCCTGATTGGCTGGTATCCATGGGGCAGTTTTGCCTATTCCCAACATTCCATCATGCTCTAGAGTGACCAAGAAAAAGAATCCAGGAACAGGGTTATCCAGATTTAGAGGAGGCTTGATTCTTAACGGCTGGCCTTCAGCCTCTTACTACAGTGTCACACTCCTTTTCTTTATCCCATATAAGTGAATGGTTGCCATTCACTCCTATGGGGGGGGGAAGTATAGCCCAGCATTTTAACACTCCTGCTGGGAGGAAGGGCTGGATATAAATCAAATAGCAACAACAAAACCAACAACACTGCTTGCAGTGAAGGCAGAATCTACTCAACGCCTCTGATAATGTGGCTGTCACCAAGCGGGATTTCCCACCACAAACACAAAGGGGTCCATATGATACGAAATACCCACCTGTCATCATGGCAGGCATTTTGCTACTATCTTATAATATTTTGTTATGAGGTAGATGGCACAAAAGGATACCCAGCTGCACATCTGTGAGACATTTAATTCATTTTTGTCTCTGACAGGCAGTTGAAGCATAGCTGAACAAGTCTATTTGGCTGCTGATCGTATAAAAAAACTGATCTGTCTACACACAAACACACACACGAGCACATGTGTCCACATGCACATAAGCACATGCTTCCCATCCTAAAGCACCTTCTTGACTTTCAGACTCTCTTTGTGTCCTTGAACTCCGTGCTTTTCCGCTATAATTAATCCAGATGCAGACGTTCCTCCCAGTCTCCCTCTTTCTCCTCCCCAAGCTAAGGCTGATCCTTATCTTTCTCTTGCAGAGCAAGACACTTAACTGAGAACAGAACCGAAACTTGCTGATTAACAGTTGGCTCCCTGCGGCCACAGCTCTCCAGATTTGTTGTTGGAGAGCTCTTTGCTTAGTTTCTGCTCAGATTCTGATGGATGAGTATATCTGGAAAGGAATCTTTTTTTCCCTTCAGATCAAATTTCCTTAATGATCTAGGGCTGATTTTGCCTTCTGCAGCAGTGTGTGTAGCTTGGCTTTTTAACTTGAGCCACTTAGACAGGCTTTTCTGTCCAGGTAGCTTCTCAGGGACACCTGCTGTCAGGATGTTCTTCCTAATGCTTAGTCTAAATACTTTCCCTTTTAATTTGAACTCATTGGTTTGGATCCTTTCTTCTGGGGCAATAGAGAATAAATTGGACCCATCATCTATGTAACAGCCCTTCAGCTATTTGAAGATAACTATCATATCACCTCTTGATCAAGACAAAATACTGCCAATGCCTTCAGCCTTTCCTTAGAGGACTTTCTTCAGGCCAGTGCAAGACATTGTGCTGCCCAATGTCTTTTTTGCCACCTTTCCTCTCCCTCATGGCCATTCCTCCTCTCCTCTGCTCTCCCTTTCCCATCCCCCACTTACTTGAGGGGGGTTGTTTTTTGCTCTTTTGCTGCCCTTGATGTGACCAGCAGCATTCAATGTTTCTGCCTTCCTCTCCCCTTTGCCTCTCTCTGAAGAAGAGCAAAGCATTCTGGGCAAGGTGGCCCAGGAGAGTGCCTGGGCTGCCTCAGGAGAAATTCTCTTAAAGTTAATAACTTTAAACTATTTTAAAAAAAAGAATTTCTAGCTGCTGTGGCAAAGCAGCCATGATACAGACACCCTCCTGGCCATCTCACCCAGAATGCCTTGCTCTGAGGAAGGATCCCCATCCTCAGAGTGAGGTATGGGCAGAGGATGGGACTGAAGAACCAAATAGGAGCTGGCTAGCTTGGTGGGTGATGGCACCAGCAGCAGTAGCTGGATCTGGGTGCGAGGTCTGGCAAGGCAAGTGAGAGGTGATGGCCTGAGGGGAACGCAAGCTCATTGCCCCCCCCCCACCTGAGGCAATTGCCTCACTTTGCCTCATGATAAGGTAGGTCCTGATGCCTCTCATATTCTTTGCCACCTTCCTCTTGATGCATTCTAGTTTGTCCACGTTGTCCTTTAAACTGCACTGCCCAAAACTGAACACAATATTCCAGGCAAGGCAGAGGAGAGTAGTACGGCTGCTTCTCCCAATCTGGGCGCTGTACGGTTGTTGATGCAACCTACAAATGCATTAGCCTTTCTTTGCCACCACATCACACTGCTGCCTCATGTTTAGCTTGCTGTCTACTAAAATCCTCCAGTCTTTTATATGTGCTGCTATTCTTCCTACCTGAGTGCAAATTTTTCATTTAGCTCTTTTGAATTGCATTTTGTTCATTTTGGCCCAGTTCTCCATCCTGTCACAATCATCTTGGATCTTGTTTCTCTCTTCTTAAGATATTAGGATCCCCTCCGCTCCTTCATCTAAGTCATTCATAGAGATGGTAAACAACACCAGGCCCAGGACAGAACCTTGGGGCACCACATGTCACTTTTTCTCCAGGTGGATGAGGTGCTGTTGATTTGTACTTTTTAAGTGCCCAGTCTGTTATCTTGCTGCAAACCCACCAAACAATAGCATTGTCTAAAAAAGGTAAAGGTATCCCTGCACTTATAGTGCGAGTCGTTTCCGGCTCTTAGGGTGACATCTTGCAATGTTTACTAGGCAGACTGTATATATGGGGTGGGATTGCCAGTTCCTTCCCCGGCCTTTCTTTACCCCCCAGCGTATGCCGGGTACTCATTTTACCGACCATGGATGGATGGAAGGCTGAGTGGACCTCAACCCCTTTTACCGGATATTCGACTTCCTTCTTCCGTTGGAATTGAACTCCGGCCGTGCTGGGTAGGGTTGGGAGATGGTGGTGGAGCCAGGGGTCTGAGGGTGCATGGGCTTGCCTTGTGCCTGGGGTTGGTCTAGGTGAGAGGTAGCCATTGTGGTGCCTCCAGATGTTTTTGGACTCTAGCTGCCATCATCCTTGGCCAAGACAGCCAATCGTCAGGGAAGATAGGGTGGTGGACTGTCTGCCGGCTATAGGTTAGCCACTCCTGGTCTCTTCCTGTCCTGTGATTCTTTCTTGGTGGGCAGAAGAGGGAGGATAGAGAAAATGGCTAATTGAGCCAACATCTGGTTTCTGTTTCCTGTGCAAAAGTAGGCTTATGAGCCAGCAGAAGTGTAGTGGATGATGAACTAGAACTAGGAGGCCTGGGTTCAAATCCCCACTCAGCCATGACACTCCAAGGGTCACTTTGGAGCAGTCCTTCTTTCAACCTAACCTACCTCGCAGGGTTGTTGTGAAGATAAAACAGGCAGTGGGAGAACTATTTACACTTCCTTGAGTTTCTTAAAGGAAGGTGGGATAAAAATGCCATTCATTATCAAATATTCTTCATTTGCGTAGTTTAAATTTCTATGCTGCCTTATCTCAGAGGCACAAATTTTGGTATCATGAATTTACTTTCTGGGGCAAGCTATGGCAGAGGAACAGGGGAGCTACAGGGAACTTAAGCTGGTATATTGAGCATTAGAAGACAGACCAAGCTATCCTTTCTACTCTGAGATTGTTGTTGAATAAAACACTGTGCCTCCCTCCCGCCCCACAGTTTCAGATTTCACATCATTTCTGTGAGACTCCATGAAGGGGGGAGACTCATTCCTGAATCCTAAACAAAAATCACTTTCTAGAGCACTAGTTTGTTGTGCCAGCAGAGGTGGCGTTGGGAACTTCTAATCTCTGAGCAAAAGTTACTGTTTTCCATAGGGATCAGCAAGCTTTTGTTTGTTTGTTTTTCTGTTGAGAGCCGCATTCCCTTGAAAGTAACTTCTCAGGGTCCACATGCCAATTTTGGGTGGGGCTCAAGCCAACAGTAAGTGAGGGCAGAACAAAAAATCGGAGGGATCACCCCTTCTCTCCCCCCACCCTCTTCCATAAGAACATGAGGAGAGCCCTGCTGGATCAAGCTGAAGACCCATCTAGTCCAGCACTCTGTTCTCACAATGGCCAACCAGATGTCTGTGAGAAGCCTGCAAGCAGAACGCTGAGTACATCACTGTCCCCACCCGTGATTCCCAGCAACTGGTATTCAAAAGCACACCGCCTCCAACAGTGACAGTAGCCATTGATAGCCTTATCCTCCATGAATGTGTCTAATCTTTTAAAGTCGTCCAAATTGATGGCAATCACTGCGTCTTGTGGGAGCAAATTCCATAGTTTTAACTATTTATTTATTATTAAATTTCTACCTCGCCCTTCCTCCTAGGAGCCCAGGGCAGCAGACAACAAATGATAAAAAATTAAAAACATTTTTAAAAACAACTTAAAAACAAGACATCTTTTAAAAAATCTTTAAAAAATCTTTTTAAAAATATTTTTACAGTCTTTAAAAATATCTTAAAATAATCCCAATACTGCTGAAGACTGGGATAAAAGTATTTCCTTAAAAGACTTGTTGGGAAAGTATCTTTGTAAAACGTTTTTGTTCCCTTTTCTTCTTTTTTTCTTTTTTTTTAATTGTTTGTAATTTTTTTCCTTAATAAAGTTAATTTTTTAAAAGGTTTGTTGGATGAACTATGTGATGTGTACAGAAGTACTTTATTTTTTTTGTCCCAAAATTCAACTTGATTGGATTTCCCAGAATTCTAATGTTATGAGAGGAGAAAACCTTTTTCTCTGTCCACTTGCTCTCTTGCCTTCTCTCTTCCTCCTCACTGGTGGAGGAGAGAGACACTGCATTTGTCAGAGGCCTGTTCTGATTCCTTACAGAGGGCTTTTGGAAATAGGTTGCAGGGCTCATAAAATTGGATCAAATGTCACAGGTTCTTTACCTATAGTCTAGGACAGGGATGGGGAACCTGTGGCCCTCCAGATGTTGCTAGATTACAGCTCCCATAATTCCCTGGCCATTGACCATGCTGGCTGGGGCTGATGGGAGTTGGAGTCCAGCAACATCTGGGGATGGTGGGTTCGGGTTCCGCATTCCTGATATAGGATCTCTGTACAATGGTAGCCATCCATAATGGAAGTGCTGTTCTTAACCACAGTGCTTTGTGTCTCCATGTAGGCTGGTCTCTCCTCGGCCCAGCCTTCTTAATGCCACTAACGATGCCCGGCTGAACTCCTCGCCTCAGAAGCCATTGGACTTGAAACAGCTGAAGCAAAGAGCTGCTGCCATCCCGCCCATTGTGAGTAGTGCCTCCCAGAGCAAGCTGCAGCCCTTACCTCAAAGCATCTCCCACTGCTTGAAAGCTGTGGCTTTAAGAGCCAGGTTCCTACAGAGCACTGAGGTCTGCAATAATTGGTAGGAGTAATTAGTGTGGACTGTTCAGCTCCCCAAAGCGACAATGAGTTTGCGCCAAGCAAGGAGAGCAGCTGTCATTTTCTAGGGGTGCATCTTATGCCTTCGGTCAGGCACTAAGCGGGCTTTATCACCCAGTTCAGGGGTGGAAAACCTCAGGCCCTGGAGTGAAAACTGGCCCTCCAAGCCTCTCTATCTGGCCCTCAGGACGCTCCCATTGCTATGACCTCTCCCCAGACTACACCCCTCCCTTGCCCTGCTCCACCCCTTCCTGCGGCAATACCTCTTGCTTGCCTGGATGGAGGAGGAAATGTCCAGATACCGCTGTCAGGCTCTGACATGTGGATGGCCGTAAGGTAAGACGCACATTCATGACCCTGCCCACTTTTCCCTCTAGTCCTGCTCACACTTAGCATGTGGCCTCTGGAAGGTTGGCCTCAATGGAATGTGGCCCTTGAACTGGAAAAAAAATCCCCACCCTTGATACGGTTTGTGTTCCCTGGACTGGGAAAAAATCAGGGGCTCAGTGGGGATTAACTGGTTTTTAAAAAGTTCCCTGCAAAGGAGCTGAAATGAGGCCTTTGTTGATCCCCTATGGTGTGTGTGTGCGCGCACACCAGCTGCAAATGGCACAATCCATCCAGCTTTTCTCTTCCCTGCAGATTTCAGAAGGCTTGCTGGAGGGAGCATTGCAGAGTGGAAGCACGAAGCCTCAGGTGCCTCATCACGCTTTGGCCCTTTACCAGCAGCAAATCACCATAGCCCACGAGTCTGCCTGGGAAGACTCGGCACAGAGCAAGCAGCTGCAGCAACAGCCAGCTGGAAAGGAGCCCCCATTGAGCAGCAGTCCCAAGGCCCAGGGCAGGAGCCCTGCTCTTGCTGAGAAAGAAGGTAAGAAAGTCGGGGGGGGGTCAGGGGGGCAGGCAGGTAATGATCATAGAGGTGGAGGTGGAGACTGAAAAGCTTCTCTTTCTTTCTCTCTCTCTTAGCAGAGTCAGGCAGGCATGGCTAATTAGAGGGAGTGTTGTGTCTCGCTCTGCCCTGATGAAGTGCAGAGAGCTGGGCGGTTGCTTTTATTAATGCCCCTGGCATTGCTTGTGGATGGGGGCAAGGAGAGCTGGAGCAGGGCCAGGGGCCAGCTGCTCTCCGCGGCCTGCAGAAGGCTTTTAGTGCTCAGCTGGAGCCATTACTTCTTGGACAATCAATGCTAATACCCTGACTGGAAGGGCAAGGCTTCCTGTAAAGGATTCTCAGTGGCATTCACAGTGGAAACGGCGGGGGCACCTAATGGGCAATTTGCAGCTTTCCATCCCCTCCCTGCGCCTCCTTGGTATTGACAGTCAAACACTTGAGGAGACACCACGAATGGAAACCTCGTAATGCATGTCTTAAAAGTCCTTCCGCTATCAGGGGGCCTTGCTCTGGTATCAAGCTCCTTGATCTGATAAGAAAGGGTGGAGATGCAGATGAAGAAGTCTCACCCTCAGTCACCGGACCTCTGCCTTTTCTCATGCAGATGCAGGCACACAAGTTTTTAGGAACAGCATTAAAACATACAAATGTAGGATGCTGCCTTACTCTGAGCCCATCTAGGTCAGTATTGCCTACACTGACTGGCAGCACCTGTCCAGAGTTTCAGGATGGGTACTCTCCCAGACCTACCTGGAGGTGCCTGGAGATATGAAAGCAAGACATGTACTAAGCAAAGCATGTACTAAGACATGGACTTGATGGGGGTTGGACTTGATGGCCTTATAGGCCCCTTCCAACTCTACTATTCTGTGATTCTATGAAGACAGTGAATACAGCCCTTCTTAATCTTACATGGTGCCTCCTCCCCCACCCTGCATTTCCTTGTTTGTATTTCCTTGTTACAGAATTTGGGATGCCATTTTTTGGGGGGGGGTATATAGAGAGAAATGCACTTCCTTAAATAAAAGATGTGGTAATTCGATCTGCAGAACTGGCAAGTGTATAGGTGCCATGCAGTGTCTGTTCTGGGTTTGTAAGGAGTCATTCCTTTAGTGTGGCAATGCCTATACTTTGGAACTCCCTGCCTATAGCAGGCTAGTCTCCTTTAGACACTATACTCCTATTCTATGCCTGCTGCAAACTTCTCCTATCCAGATACATGATTTGTTTATAGGTGTTCTTAAATTTGCTTCAGGTTTTTTATTGTTTTTGTTCTTAAATGTTTTAAATATGTTTTTATTTTATTTTAATTGTATTTTTATTACTGAAGTATTTGCTGCCCTGAGCTCCTTCGGGAGGGGGGGCAGGATATAGCTTTAATAAATAAATTCTAATGTAAGGAAATGAGCCATCCACACATAGCAGCCCACTTGTTGTCTTGGCAAAGAAAGTTCTTGTAGGCAACATGAATTAATTGTTCCAATTGCCCAGGTTTTTTGGGGGGGGATTCAATTCCTTCTACCCACCCACCACCAATGACCTTCTCAAAGCAAATATGGCAGTGGGATGTGTGGGATGGGGATTCCCCCCCCCCCAAAAAAAAAAAACACCTGAGCCCGCTCTGCTGCTCTTAACAGCTTTGGAGCCAAAACCACCCAAGCTGCTTCATAGGCCAGTTTTTCAAGTGGGCATCATCACATCATGAGTGAGGGGTTCCCTGTCCCTCAGGCCTTTTGACTGAGCCTTTGTCTGTTACAAGCTATTATCGCAAAAACATTCCTTTTTTACACACACACACACACACACACACAGAGAGAGAGAGAGAGAGAGAGACCTCCTCCTCAGGCCTGAAGGCCTTTTGCTGGTTCAGGACCGGGAGCATTGCCCATTTGGCTCTCTTACCTCACACAGATGGTTCACAGTTTTTGTTGTGTTTTTGTATGGATGAGGCAAGACAGTGGAGGAGAGGACGGGGGAAGAGAAGAGTGCAAATTTGGGGTTGTTGCCTTTTTCTTTCTTTTTTTAAAATTTTTGGCTCGGCAGCTTTAAAGCAAGCAATATGTTTCCTATTGATTTAGTCACCCCTTTTAGCTTGGCCTTTTCAGGGCCAGTTTAAAGCTCAAGAGCATTCATTTGGATGACGGATAGCATAAACGATGTCTCCCTCACTCCAGTTTTAGGGGCCTTGGTAAATGGTAATAGTGACCTTCTTTCTGTTTTATCAAAAAAGCCCTTAGTTATAGCTCCCCTTTTATGTATGTTGTGGGGGGTGAGGTGGGATGAGAAGAGGAGCTGCATGTTAGACTTCAAAGCATTTTCTATTGGGAGTGGAATTGCTTTCCAGATATGTACAGTGCACATCCTTTTCGGCCTGCCTTTGCATGAGGCCAAAGATGCATTGCAAAAAATGTACCTTAGATATAGCAGCCAATATGCTTGTATCAGGATCCAGCCCCTGCCATTTCCCTGTTGGTGCCAAACAGATATAGAAGCAAAAGCACATGTTGTCCTGGCTTTTTGACTTTCGTTGCATTGGTAGGAATGCCACAGCGCTCTTCAATCCCCTTTGAGCTTTCTGGCTGCATACTAGGGTTATCAGATCTCCGTTTTTCAGCCTGAGACTCCAGTTTTTAGGGGTCCCCTCTGGGTCTCTGGCTGACCCACTTTAATCTCTGGACTTTCAGCTTTCATTTAAAAAAATTAAGTGTCTAGGTCTGGTTCCAGAGACATACACCAAAACGTCAGCCGCCAGCCACCCCACAACTTCTTAGTTGCTCTGAATTCTGCTCTAATCCCAGCCCTTTCAGCACTCAAGCTAGCTGTTTCTGTCTTGTTGTTGTTATGTGCCTTCAAGTCGATTCCAACTTATAGCGACCCTATGAACAGCGTTTTCATGGTAAGCGGTATTCAGAGGGTGTTTACCATTGCCTCCCTCTGAGGCTGAGAGGCAGTGACTGGCCCAAGGCTCAGAAACGTGCTTTTTTCTGAACATCTCACAGATTGAATAAGTAAGCTCTCAGTCTTTTTCTCTCTTGTGTGTAGGAGTCAGACAGGTTTAAATTTTGAAGAGGGCAGTGTTTTGCGAACTTCCCAAATTGAAGCTTTAATCCAGTACTTGCTTTCTAGAGTAAACCGCATTGAATTCAATAGGACTTCCTTTTGAGTAGACATGGTTAGGATTGTGCTGTAAATTGATGGGACTTTTGAGTGAACATAGGAAAGAATTGTGTTTGTGTTGTATATCTTTCGCTCCCCCTCCAATCCTATTTTTGAAGCAGTTAGGCAGCGCTTACTTAGGTATCACTGTTTTTATTATGTAGGAAATTAATACTGATTTTTTTTAATGTTCTGCAATGAACTGGTTTTGACAATAAACTATTACATGGGGTGTATGTATTTTTTCATCTCCAGTGTATGTGTGTCTATGGGAATCTTTCCAGCAACCCTGTGAGGTAGGGTTGAAGTCTGGAAACCAAGGCAGCTCACAATAAGAAATAAAACCCTTTAAAATCCAATAACCATAAAAACAAGTATAAAGAGTTGCAAAACAACTTACAGTGGCATGAATCTGAATTTTGGGTTGCACGAATGAAGTTGCTTATCACTTGAGGTTGCAGTTCTGTCTTTGTTTGAGTAAGCCCCACTGAATACACTGGGACTAAGTTGATAGTCATGCTTATACAGATATTTCTTCATTTATCATATTTTTGGTTTTTGGTTAGGAATCCTGACTGGTTTTGAGATACTTTGTTTACTCTTAGGAATCTTGTTGTGGTTGGTATGGTACTGCATTTAAGAAATCATCACTGTCTTTTGTTCTTCTCTTTCTATTTGCATTTCATTTACCTTTATCCTCACTCCCTTTCATCCATAGAGGCAACAACAGCAGTTCCATGTGCTCTGCTCAACCTTCTTAAACCCACTGATGATACACCTTGTTGTTTGTTTTTTGTCCAATAGTGGTAAAAGAGAATTCACATAACAGGCAGCGTGGCTGCAATTGTTGTTTCCAAGCTGCTGCCTATGAAGGTAGACCAAATCATGTGTGCTTTCACTCTGTCAGTTATATTCACTGGAATTGGGTTGGCTGATGAAGTGCGTTTATAGCAGCCCACAGGAGAGACAGAAAAGGGTAGAGAATCTTCTTACTCATTACTCAGACCTCTTTCTGAAGTGAAGGGTCAAATCTGTAAAGAAATTTGGATGTTAAAAGGTAGGGGCAGGGCATTGCAGGGAGGGTGTTGCCAACCCTACTTGGATATGGATATCTTTGCAGAGGATCCCTAGTCAAGCTTTACCAACAACACAATCCAAACCATATCTACTGAGAAGTAAGTCCTATTGAGTTCTTAGTAAGTGTGTTTAGAATTGCAGCTCTTCGGGGGCATCCATCTTTACTCCTGAGTGTTCCCATCTAACATCTCCACAACACTAGGCTCCTTTCTTCCTACAATGGCCTTCCGGTGACTGGCCTGGCCTGGCCTGGCCTGAAAGCACTTGAACCCTTTTTGCCAGAAGTGAATTGGCTAGATTAAATGTTCCCTACCCAGGCTTTTAGCTAAGATTCTATCTTAATTTCCAATCAGATAAATGTTTTTGTATGAATCGTAAGCACCAAGCAACTGTGGTTGATGCTTAATGTATTATGCTTAATGATATCACTTGGACCCACCCCATGATGTCACTTGGACCTTCCCCATGACATCACTCAGGCCCACCCCCAAAATCTCAGGGTTTGGGATACTTCTGACCTGGCAACCCTACTGCATACACACCATACATTTAAACCACCCCAAGGAATCCTAGGAACTGTAGTTTACCCCTCACAGAGCTACAGTTTCCAGCACGCTTAACAAACTACAGATCCCAGGATTTCTTTTGAGTGCTTTTAAATGTTGTATAATTGTTTTGGGTGTATGCAGCCTAAAACTCAGTGGTTGAGCACGTGTTTCTCATGGCAGAGGTCCTGGGTTCAATACCCAACATCTCTGGTAAAAGAATCTTAGGCTGCAAAGTTTTCACTGCCTGAGTCCCTGGAACAGCCTTCTCCAACCTGGTGCCTTTCAGATGTTTTTGGACTCCAACTCCCATCATCCCTTGGGGTACAAGGTTGGGGAAGGCTGCCTTAGAGTGAGTCACTTCCATTACACTCTAGGCTAGATGGACCAGTGGTCTGATTTAGGACTCCTCTGGGCAATCTATTAAGCATTTATACTGATTCGTTTGCACAAAGCTTGCGTTACTGAGCTTTGTCCAGATTTGTTTGTAGGGCGGGTTACACAAGAGTGAGCCTTCATCTTGATTTGCATGAGGGATGTTTTAAGTGGGTTTGTTGTGCTAGAGCAACAGAGTGGCTGGTAAATCCAGCCAGATGGGCGATTAATAAATCGAATTTAAAAAAAAAAAAGAGCGCTTTAAACCACTTTAATTGTGCAAACTTAAAGTTCCTGTATGTGCTTGAATCCTTCCTGCAAAATAGTGGCAATCTGGAGGCACCCTAATGAAGTGCAGGCATTTCCAAGGGGATCACCAAGGAGGTCAGTCGTTGTGAGTCCGCAGCTGCCACCCATTTTGAACTGAGATTGTAACCAGTTCTGGAGGAATTGTTCTTGCGTGACCAGTTGTTTACCGGGCCCAATTCAAGGTGTTGGTGTTGACCTTTAAAGCCCTATACGGTTTCGGCCCAGTTTATCTGAAGGAGCGCCTCCAGCATCACCAATTATGCCGCCTGACAAGATCAGCCACACAAGACCTTCTCTCAGTCCCGCCAGTTAAAATAGCGAGGCTGGTGCGGACTAGAGAGAGGGCATTTTCGATTGTGGCCCCCACCCTCTGGAATTCCCTTCCGTTCGACCTTCGTCATGCCCCCTCCCTGATAAGTTTCTGCCGAGCCTTGAAGACCTGGCTGTTTAGACAAGCCTACGGGATTTCTGGGGTGGGTTAGTTTTTAATGCTGTTGATTAACTGGAAGAGTGGTGTTTAGTTTAATTATTGACTGTGGTTTTTACTGGTTTTATATTGTATTTTATTGTATTAATGTACGTCGCCTAGAGTGGCCGTTAATTCGGCCAGATAGGCGACTCATAAATAAAATTTTATTATTATATTATTATTACAAGTGGAGATTTGAACCCAGGGCTCATTAGCCCTAATCTGACAATCTAACAACTTTACCACACTGGCTGTTACATACGCATAATGTACTGTGTGTGACGCTCTCTGAAGACTGGGCTCCTACTGGGAGGAAGGGTGGGATATTATTATTATTATTATTATTATTATTATTATTAAAGCAGCTCTATATCAAGGGTAGCCAGCGTGGTGCCCTCCAGATATTGCTAGACTACAACTGTCATCATTCCTGACAATTGGCCATGCTGGCTGGGGCTGATGGGAACTGTGGTCCAGCGGCATCTGAAAGGCACCACCTTGACTACTCTGCCCTATATCAGTGCTAAATCTTTAATCTTCTACTTAAAGAAGGTAGGAGAGAACGTCAGTCTGCACAGTTTTTATTTTTCTTTAAAACAAGTATTAAATAGCAACATTTTCTTAAATGACATGTTCAGTTTGTACCAGAGTCCGAAGCTAGCTGCTGCATCTAGTGCTTTGGATTTTTTTGATTAAAAAAATGGGGTACCAGTAATGCATGTATTGATAAAAATGCCATGAGTACCAGCAGAAAATGGCTGCCATGGGCGACAAAAAGAGAGGTGATAGTATTCTGTATCAGTGAGTACTATCACAGAAAAAGCACTGCCTTTACCCAGCCTGTTCATAAGGAAATAATTGCGCTTTTGTGTAGACCTTTTTTAGATGTATATTGGTTCTCCACTGTTAGCAAGACTCCTCTGTAGACACGTGTTTCACATTCACACATTCTACAAGTCTTGTGAATTAGGATCTTTTGACATTGGCAATAGTGCGTCTTGGCAGATTTACCCAGTAACTTACACTCACACAGATCTCAAACATGAGGATATTTATTGAGCTTATACAGAGTCAAAATATACACATTTAACACTTCAATGGGGAATAGCTCAGTAACAGTACATATCTATTGACATCACTGAGGATAGCTCAGTAACAATATGCGTGAGGGAATTAGCAAAATAAACTTAATCATAACTGAAGCTTTCTTTTTTAAAAAAGATGTTTTTAAGAATGTTTTGTTTTAATATGTTTTTAAGGATGTTTTGTTTTAACATATTTTAAAGTCTGTTTTTATGATGTTTTAGAGAGGTTTTAGTGCTTTTGTTTGCCACCCTGGGCTCCTACTGGAAGGAAGGGTGGGATATAAATCTAATAAATAAGTAAATTCACACATACACACACACACACACAAAAGGAGCAAGGACAAAAGGCATAAGAGGAGATTAGGGGAGATGAGTTCAGCACAACTGAGGAAGGTCCACACTGTCTCTCTCTCTCTCTCCCTCCCTCCCTCCCTCCCCCCTCCCCCCCCTCTCTCCCCCTCCCCCCCCCTCCCTCCCTCTCTCCCTCCCTCCCTCTCTCTCTCTGGGCTCACTTTGCAGACTAGGCCTCAGTCATGCGCAGCTCAGCAGAGAAGACCAGAATATGGCTTCTGAAACACAGTCTCACACACACAGTCAAAGAGAGGCAGAGGGAGCAGATGTGGAGGCTACAGTTTGTAGGGAAAGGACCTCCAGAAGACAGGATAGAGAGCTAGATAGACCTTTCCCAGTCCTGATGGGCAATCTGGAAGTAGCACTGGAGCACATTGAAATTTCTGGATCAGCCAAGGAAACAGCAAACGCAGCAGGCAAGCCCTGAAATGACTTCTTGGATCTCTGCTTTGCTAACAAAGGTCCAGAACAAAACAGGATGAGTGGTGAAGACCTGAAAATAATGTTTTGAAGTAGCTCCAGCAAGCAGGGGTCTAGAGATAGTGAAGGAACAACAAGGGAGTCAGATCCCTGGGTTCTGGCTGGCTAAGTGATTCAGCAGGCGATTTCAGATAGAGTGATATTCAGCAGAGTGGGTGACCAAGACCATGAGCCCAGAACAGCGATTCAGCAGGTGATTTCATAGTGGAACTGGGCAACCAGAACATGGCTCTAGAGGTCCAGTTTGTATACTTTTCTCTCCTGAGGGCCAAACTTTTACAATTGCTTTTGAGATTGCATTGGTTGGATTGCCAAAGGCCATGTCCTGTGCATATGACTGGCAACATCTTCTCAGCTGAGATGACAAACTTTACTCCTTCAGCTACTTTTTCCATTGGGTCTTAAGCAGCCTCTTTGCAAATGAACCAAACTGAAGCCATTTTAAATATCATATAGGCCATGTTGGGGTGGAGTATCAGGTTTATAGCCAGCCTTGTAGCCAGCCTGCTAACATCGTCTTATCAAGGTACCAGCCAACGCACAGTCACCCAGCCTTGATAGCGGTGGGGCGTTAGTCTTCCCTGGTTTGCAAAGGCACATGGGAAGGGCTGTGGTTCCTCCACCCAGGCCCCCATGCATAGTCTTAACTGTCCCTGTGGGAGAGACACGGAGAATACAGTGAGGGGAGAGTTGAGGTCCGCCTGCCCTTTTAACTGGGTGGAGCTCAGGGAATTACTAAGAAAAATATGCACATGCCGTGAAGAGCCAAAGCCTGCTTGTGTTGCTGTCTGCCTCTAAGCTACACCCTTTGATGCTGACGTGTCAACCATCTGCTTTCGTGCTGTCCTTTGAAGGGCTGGATAAAAACCATGTTTCACATCTTAAATCATAAAAGCTGGAAGTTGGTGTGGGGGTGGGATGTGAATGTAATTTAGTCTCCTGGTTCTCAAAAGCATGAGGCAGTCTTTTGGGGGAGGGAGTGTGACTAACTATGGGAGAGCACAAGTTACTGACCCCTTCCATGGCCCACTTTTGAGGAGTGTGAACAGACTGGGAAGAGTGCCACCCTGCAACGTTCCAGTCAGTACACCATTGCCTCTCAAATGTTTAAGTGTGACAGCACCTACTCTTTGGAACTTCCTGCCTATTGACATCAGGCAGGCACCTTCACTGTACTCTTTTCAGTGCCTGCTTAAAACTGTTTTGTTTAGACAATGCCATCCAGACATGTACATCTCTGTTTAGTTTATTGCTAATTTTAATTATTAAATGTTTTTAATTACTTGTTCTAACCATTTTTATTTATAACATTAAGGGCTTCTTTGTAAAACCAGTTTTATTACAGTCAAGTGGTCTATACATTTTGTTAAATAAATAAAATAGGGGTTGACTTGATTGACAGCACTAAGGGCTAGTGAAGGGGGGTGTTTTTATATTTAGGGTTTTTCCTTCCCCCAAGGGCCCTGCCACCATGGAACATAAAGTGCTGTGAAGGTCCTGGCAGCCTTCATCTCGCCATTTGCCTTGGGGAGGGGAGGGCAAAAGTTCTGCTGACCAAGCCTTATGGCTTTTATGGGAGTTGCACTTAGGAGGACCTCAACAGCATTTGTTTGCTGGCTTGGGGATACTGGGTTGCATTCAGTGGTAGTCCTAGTCAGAGTAGACCCATTGAAATGAATGGACATGGGTAACTTACGGCCATTAATGTCAATGGGTTGTATTCAACTAAGTTGTATCCAGAATAGAGCCTTAGAAATTAATGAATCTAAGTTAGTCATACCTGTTAACTTAAATGGGCCTACTCTGAGGAGGACTAGTGTTAGGTACAACAAAGGCAAACAGTTGTTTCATTCATTTGGGGACTGCCATTGCTCAGTGGCAAAACATTGCCTGTGGAAGGTCCCAATTCCTGGTATCTCCCTGTAAGGTTTGGAAAGACCCCTGCCTGAAACCTTAGAGAACCTCTCCCAATCAATATAGATCAGGCTGGCCCAGTGCAGCCCTCCAGGGCCTCTGCCTAGCCCTCATGATTCTCCCTAGGCCATATCCCTCCTCCCTAGGCCTCACCGCACACTGGTTCTGCTCTGCCCTGCCCTGCCCCCTCCTTCAGTGCTTTTGCCTGGCTGGAATGTGTTCTTTTGCAATAACGCTTCTGGCCAGCCTGGATAGAGGATGGAGAGGTGTATGGCTGGAATGCCCCCAACTGCAGAAAGGAAAAAGCCACCTCTGTTGCTCTGTGTACCTTTGCCTCTGGCCATGCCCACCATTGGCATGCAGCCTCTGGAAGGGAATGTGGCCCTCGAGTTGAAAAAGGTTCCTCACCCCTCGTGAAGGCAAGAGTGAAATAAATGGTCCAATGGTCTGACATGGAATTATGCATCTTTATTTATTTATTGTTAATCTGGAGATGTATAGCCCATGCTTAAGTACAAATAACCATCAGGGTGGTTAACAGTAAAAGCAGAAGAAAACAAATAAACGCAGCAGATGTAAAAGCAGAGCAGCAGATAGAATCAGTTTTGGCTAATGTTTAAACAGGCTTATTCTTCAGAAGGTTGTATACTGGATAATGTATAGCAGGAGTACATTCCCCACAAGGAGAATCACATTCAGCAATGCCATACAAGTACAGCTCTCTTGGGCCTCATCTGCAGTATACATTTAAAGCAATGTCATACCACTTTATAAACAGTCACAGCTTCCCAAGGAGTCCTGGGAAGTGTAGCTTGTTAAGGGGTGCTGAGAGTTGTTAGGAGACTCTTATTCCCTTCACAGAGCTACAGTTCCCTGAGTTCCTTGGGAAGAGGGATTGATTGTTAAACCATGCTGGGAATGAAAGCTCTATGAGGGGAATAGGGATCTCCTAACAACTCGTAGCATCCTTTACAAACTACACTTCTCAGAATTCTTTGGTGGGGGAGCCATGACTGCTTAAAGCTGTGTGATACTGCTTTAAATGTATAGTGCAGATAGGGCTTTCAGTTCCTCTCTGCCTTGTATTTTCCATGTGGCGGACAGAGGTATGACAACAAGATGTGGAGCAGGCTTTACAGCAGGGAAGGTGAAACTCTTGCTCTCTAGATGTTGCTGGACTCCAGCTCCTACTATCCCTGACCATTGGCCATGTTGGCTGGGGCTAATGGGAGTTGGAGTCCCACAACAACTGGGAGGGTCGCAAGTTGTTTACACAGGGCTTGGAATGAACTGGTGTGGTTTAATGAAGTTTACTGAATTAATTAAAAAATCTTGGAACTGCACGTGAAAGTAGTTCTCATAATTGCTGGGTGAAATGTACACAATAAAGTTTGTTTGGGGGTGGAACTTTGAACAATTTCATCTTCAAGTTCATTCTCTTACATGTGGAGGTTTTTTTTACTCTGTAGACTCTTGGTGCTTTTAGTTTAAAGACCGTAATTTGGGGGGGATTAAATCAAACAATTCACATTTCACTGTGTGTGTGTTTAGATGTTTTCTTAGTCTTTCCTAAGTATATTTTATGCTTCAGCACAGCAGCTTGTAACATTCTGAATGCTTAAAAAATGGGCCAAGGATCATTTGGGTGAACTTGAACTGTGAACCGAACATGAACTGAACTAAGTACATTTTGTAAAGGGATAAACGTGAACTGAAGTTAGTTCCTTTTTAGGGCAACTTGAACCTGAACTAGTTTCATTTTTAGAAGGAACTTTCCAACCTCTGGGCTTACTCTGTAACATTCACTTGAACAAAATATTCACATTCATGGGTTCATGTTTCATGCTTCCTGCTCCTTCATATTTTTGTTCCTTTTGTGAGAAAAGAACAAGAGTTAAAAGTGTGTGCAGCTACTATTTTTGTGAACATAGCCTCAGACACAATTTAAGACTGCTTCTAGTTCAAGCTCTACCACCACCCCCATATGGCCTTAAGGCAGGCTTGTTATGACCACCTGCCCTCTTGCCGGTGGTAATTTAAGAATTTCCTCCAAGCAACCATTCAGTGTAGTTTTATGAAAGTTAGTGTTGTTTGGAGTTCCTCTTTAAACCACAAATGACTAACATTATTATGACTGGGCAGGAAGGCTAATAAAAGTTACAGTAGGCTAATAATTTTAGTAGGCTCACTTACAAGGCTGTCCCAAGAATCCTCTATATATGTAGTTTAAGTGCTCTTTGGAAACCTGCTTATCCTGCTTTTCCACATATTATGCCTAAGGTACCTTGCAGTCACTGCAATTACAGTTTAAAATAATTTAAATTATAACAAACCCCGAAAGGGAATAATCAGCATAATAAGAATAAATGCAGAAGGCCATGCAGTCACTAACAGAAAACATGGAGCAAGAAAATGGTGCCTGAATGATACAAAATAGAGGTGCCAAGCAAACATTTCTCTGTGGCAGGAGCTGCTCTGTCGTCCTTGCCTGAATGTTGTAGCTTGCTCAGCTCCTAGAACAGATTGGGGGTGGGAGGAGTGCTTCCAGGGAGGAACTGCTCTTTATCAAGGATAAGATAGATAGAACTTCTATAATTGTGTTGTATGAACTGTAGCTTGAAGACCTTGCGCTTGAGCTTGCTTTTCCCTCCTCCCTCCAATTCCTTTTTCCTCGTATGTCATATCTTTTTTGATTCCTGAAGGCAGGAATTGTCTTAATACTGTTCTGTTTTGTTTTTGTAAGCTGCTCTGAGAGCTTTTTTGGCTTAAAGGGTGAGGTATAAATGCCATAAATATATAGTTGTGGTGAGGGTCCATCAGAGTTGGGGCGCCACCATAAAATCAGTACCTTTCCCCAGCTTCCATTTCCTTGGCCAGAAACAGAGCCTCGGGTGGCAATATTGATAAATGGCAGCAAAAGTGGATGGCATCCAAAACAATGGAAGGGGGGGGGAAGGCCCCAAGATGCTGGTGAAGAAGAATTGCTGGTTGAGCCCAGGTTGTCCTTTAAATTGTAGCATGCCATTATTTGCTTATTATTGATTCCTCCCCCCACCCCAGGAACCTTTTAGCATGCAAAGCACTTTGCATGTATCCCATAAAGACTGTACAAAGCCAGTTA
Organism: Rhineura floridana; assembly: GCF_030035675.1. NCBI lineage: Eukaryota > Metazoa > Chordata > Lepidosauria > Squamata > Rhineuridae > Rhineura > Rhineura floridana. The sequence continues at coordinate 9,531,965 of NC_084498.1, read as the reverse complement.
GGTTGAGTGAGAATAGTCTGCAGTTCATCTGTCCATATGTATGACTTGATTTCTCTACATTTGACGTGCAGCTGCTTGTGTGCAGAGGTCCCTTTGCAAAGCTTTGTGTTTCAGGCCATGCAAGATAATCATGTGAAAATATCTGTCTGTGCTGTTAAATCTATGATGGTTCATCCACACATGGAAGCAGTTGCTTGATTTTGCAAGCATCACATCACAAACATGCGTGAATGAGCCCAATGGCTCACACAAAGTCATAGGAACATTGGAAGCTGCCTTATACCAAGTCAGACCATTGGTTTCTCTAGCTCAGTATTGTCTACACTGAGTGCTAGTGGCTCTCCAGGATTTCAGACAGGGAACATTCCCAGTCCTACTTGGAGTTGCCGGAGATTGAACCTGGGACCTTCTGCATGCAAAGTGGATGCTCTCCCATAAAGCTACAGTCCTTCCCCAGAGATCTTAAGCAGATCTGAAACCAGGAGAGAAGCAGGGAACTAGCAGGGAGAGGCTTGGTCATCCAGTGAGATGTAAATCCAGATGCCCTATATCCAAATGCAGTGATTTGTCTACCATTAGCCTTAAAGGAAGTGAACAGAAGTGTGCAAAATGCCACTAATCTAGAGGTCCCTTCCTGACTGCTGGCTGGCTGGCTGGCTTTTGTTTTCTCCTGCAGAGAAGCCAGTGCATTTCACCCCCCTTCCGGAGGGACCCAGGCTGGGCGGAGAGCCTGCCATCACTTCCTGCTGGCCTCCGGTGCTTCCCTACCAAGGGTCGTCGAGGGACATGATCCGAACCTCTCCCCATACTGAACCTCACGTGTTTCAGTATAATCCCCCAGGTGAGCCAGGCTCTCTTACTTTTGCATGTACACTGAAGTGGGTTTGGTTTGCAGGCGTGAGCAACCTCGCGCAGGTAGCAGTTATTGCAGTTATTGCTACGCATTGTTTATGAGCTTCCCATAAGGGTCATGAGGCCACTGTTAGAAGCACAGTGCCAGTAGATGTGTGGCCCCATGGAGTGGCAGCACTGGTAACATAGGAAGCTACCTTATAATGAGCCAGACCATTGGCCCATGGAGCGCAGTATTGTCTACACGGACTGGCAGCAGCTGTCCAAGGTTTCAGCAGGGCCTCTCCCAGCCCTACCTGGAGGTGCCGGGGATTGAACCTGGGACCTTCTGCGTGCAAAGCAGGTGCTCTCCCACTGAGCGATGGTCCTTCCCCAGCGATCTTAAACAGTTCTGAAACCAGGAGAGAAGCGGGGAACTAGCAGAGAGAGGATTGTAGGAACAAATGTAACGTTAACCAGAATGCTTTAGATCAGGATTGCACAACTTGTGGATCTCCAGCCAAATAGAGGCCACTAAACCATGTTTTGTGCCCAACTGGGTGCTTAATAGTTCCGGCTGTTGTTTTTTCAGTCAGCAAAACCAGGAGATTTATGGAACCCCTCAATGTGCCATCATACATGATCAGCAGGTCACCTTTGACTGGATAGAAATAACACTATACAGACCAGCATTACTCATTCTGGTTTTATAACTCCCACCTAGAAGCTTGAGACCACCGGAGAAGTAGCCTTCATTTTAAAATAAGAACTCACATTTATAAATATCTTTTTCTTTTTTTGTTTATATGCAGGTTACCCAATCTCCTTAAATGTTCATGAAAATTCTCGCCCTGGCTTCCAGAGATTGTCAGCCATCTCCAATCCTCCCCCTCTCATCTCCACCAAGCATCCCTCCGTCCTTGAACGGCCCCTTGGCTCTATTTCCCAGGTAAAGGCACAGATGCTGGTATGTATAAATGATGGGTAGAAGATAATACTTTTGGTAGATGGTAGATGGGCATTTTCTTGCTAGCTCTGTTCTTTAGATTCCCCCAGACAAAAAGTATCAACAGGGACAATTGTGAGAGTGAGTAGGTGCCACCAGTGTATGTATAATACCTTACAGAACTCATAGGCAAAAATTAGACAGTTTCCTGCCCGCAAGCACCTTCCAGTCTAAAACAGTCAGTGAGGAAAGCAACAGAGATGGGAAAGAGGGAAGATAGAATGAATCTAGACAAATGTTGTTGCAAAGTATTTAGGAATCCGGAGTAAGGGTATAAGCCAGGGGTACCCAAACTGTGATCACTTGACCACCAGTGGTCCATGAGCTTTACTCAGGAAGTCCGCAGCATGTCTGTGGGTTTGTGGTTGAAGACAGCACATCCATCACATTAAATATTCATATTTGTTTTTAATGGTATTTTTTGCTTTTATTTCTTATATTGTATTTTGTTGTATTACAGTTTGGATTGGGTGGAATACAATAAAATGCAATATATAAGAAATAAAAGAAGCAATGAAAATACAATTAAAACTCATACAGCATCAAGCATAGGGCATTATAATTGCTGCCACAGGCAAAAAAAATAAATAAGTAGTCTGCCAAGACTCAGCGATTTTCAAGTGGTCTATGGGGGAAACAATTGGGACCCTCTGGTGTAAGCTAAAGGCAGCATGAACTGCTTCGATTGGTTGGTGACCCTTGAAGCCTTTTTCTGTCCCTTCATCCTTGTCCTGTCAGTCTGTCATTCCTCCTGTACAGGTAATGGTAATAGGAAACAATGGCAAAGAACACGGACACACACACTGCGCCAACTAATGGTTAACGATGAGGTGAACTAAGAATAAAATGATAAAAATATGAACTAATAATATTGACATTCCTGTAACACTATTAAGCTTATGCAAATATATATTACATTGCTTTAAGATACTTTTCGAAGTTGCTTTATGTTGTTGCTGTAGTTTCAAATTGCCTGTGTTTTATTTTCTTTCAGTAAATATTTTCTAAGTGGTGTACATCAGTAAACCGGTATATTTGTGTCAGTTACATTTTGAGTTTGTGGTCATGCTTTTCCCCTGGGTTGCTGCTGAACAAATTGAACAAGAATTGAAAGAGCCAGTGAAGGCTGATGCATAAGCCAGAATTTGGCATGGTATGCATAAGCCCTGATTGGATCCTCTGATTAACACTTGCCACAAAGTGAATGCCAAACTGCAGCAGTGGTTGTTCAATTCAGAAGGTACAATAGAAGGACTACTTTGGTACCTGCTCTTGTGCCCTTATGACAAATGTTCTTCCCTGTGCCTTTCAGGGGGTGCCTATCCAGCTTCACACTCCATTCAGCTCTGAGCATGCAAAAGTCCCCATTGGCTCCATTGGCGTGGGCCTGCCTCTGACTGTGGATCCCAAGAAGTTGGGTAAGACAAAAGGCGCTCCCCATTTGGTAGCCTGGGAGGCCATGTAAATATTGAAACTGGAGCCACAGCTGGCCTGGAGGGTGGAGGATTTTAGGCTTAATGAGTCTGAGGAAAGTAAAATAGGAACTGGCCTGACAGCCACAGTCCCTCTCCACCCCCACCCACCCACTCCCGCTCCTGTTGTGGTGCTATTGCAGTGTTTGCATAATGGCTATTCTTTTGTTTGTGTGTGTTTGTTTTTAGTGCCGTTCCCTGGAGTGAAGCAGGAGCAGCTCTCTCCTCGGAGCCAGGCTGGACAGCCAGAAGGCTTGGTTGTGCAGACATCGCAGGAGAGCTCTGGCCTCCGGGGTGAGGCAGTTGCATTATGCAGTCTGAGAGGCCTTCTCCCAGGGGATCGCCTGCACTATAACTCTGAAACTCCCATCAGTGTGAGAGTGGCATCCCAGCATTTTCAACGGCATCGTGCAGAATTGCTGAGGAATGCTGCTGAGGACATAGGAACAAAAGGAGCTGCCTTATACTGAGTCAGACTATTGATTCCTCCAGCTCAGTATTGTCTGTGCTGATTGGCTCCAGTTCTCCAGGGTTTCAGGCAGATGGGTCTCTCCCAGCCCTACCCGGAGGTGCCAAGGATTTAACCTGGGGCCTTCTGCATGCAAAGCGGATGCTCTGACCCTGAGCCATGGCCCTTCCCAGTGCTTCCTCAATGCCCCTAAAAATCTTGTCACCTGAAGCAGCTGTTTGTATTGCTTGTGTAGCCGTGCTGACCCCTTCTCTCTGTCAGGCATACTGGACCACCTAGAGACCAGTGAGCCAAAGCACCGTGCATGCCTTAGAAGAGTTCAAATAGAAAAAGGCAAGTTGGTAGAGGATCTACTTTGTATGCAGAAGTCACCAACCTCTCCACCTAAAAGGGCAATGGCAGGTAATGGGGAAGGCCTGAGGCCCTAGAAAGCTGTTGCCAAGTCACAGCAGGCAATACTGGACTAGATGGACTGAACGTGGTATGAAGCATCTTCCTTCCTAAATGCCATCCCTCTGATCTCTTAAGTTGGAAATGTCCAGGAGTGCCCCAGAAACCGTCAGTTGTTAAAAGCAAGAGTAGGGACCTCAGACCCGGGGGCATAATACAGCTCCCCGGGCCTCTCCCATCTGGCCCTCACACCTCTTCCCTGACCATGACCCCCCTCCCTAGGCCACACCCCTCACTGGTACTGCTTCACACCCTAAGTCTTTTTGCCTAGCTGGAACGTGCTCTTGAACTTTTACTTGTCTGGATGGAGGATAGACAAGGTTGTGTGGGTATATATAGAAACTATCCAACTGTACAGAGGTAAAACTTAACATTCGTTTCTCTGGCCATGCCCACCATTGGCATGTGGCCCTTGGATGGTTGCACAGAAGGGAATATGGCCCTTGGACTGAAAAAGGTTCCCACCCCTGGTTAAAAGCTGCAGGATTGGCCCCACCCTACCCATCAGTGCTTTCATTTGCAATTCTGAGAGCCCCTCCAGGCCTGCAGCCTTTCTGATTGTGTTATATCCTGCAGGGACGTCCTTGGGCTCATTGTCGGGAGGCAGCATCACAAAAGGCATCCCAAGCACAAGGCCCCCATCAGAATCTCCGATCACATATCGAGGATCCATCACTCACGTAAGTCTCTCTGCTCTGCTTCCAGTGTGATGAGTTCCGGGGAAATTGACTGGAGCTTCCTCAGTGACAAGGGCAGCAATGGCAAGCAAGCTTCCCTGAAAGAGAGCTTGCCCACCTTCCTACTATTGTGTGGGCACCAGAGAGGGTTGGATGTGTACTTGAGTGGATTCTCAATACTTTCAGTGAGGTTGTGGTGCCCAAGAGGCCTGGGTGTGTGCTGTACATGGGTATATGAGTGATGTCAGTGTGGAAAAGTTTCCCTGAATGTTACAAAGTTTGAAAACGAGTGGCCTAGCGGAACAAAGTGCTTACTGCCAAGGCAGGAGCCTTGCAGTGTGGGGCAGGACAAGGAGGTGAATGTATTCCACATACTTTGCAGGTTTCCTTTATTAAGACGGACATCCCACAGTTGTTCTAACTGCAACATTTAGCGTTACACTTTCTTCTCAAAAGCTTTGCAGAGACATTTTTTGGCTGGAAACTGCTTCTCTTGCACGTGCAATACTTAATGCAACTTTGGCTGAGTAACCATGCATGTAAAGCACATTCCTCCCCCCCCCCCCAAAAAAAATCCTGGAAATGGTTGTTTGTGAAAGGTGCTGGGAATTGTAGCTCTGTGAGGAGTAAACTACAGTTTACCTTTGTTGGGGGGATGTGCTTTTAATAAATGGTGTGTACTTAGCCTTTATTCATTTATGGCAAAACCAGATGCTTTGGGTAGGCATAGGATGAAGTTCCATTCCTTTGATCATCATCAGTCCTAAGTAGGAATGAACCAAACACATAGTCTTGTTACAAATTGCCCTTTGAACTTGGTTTTTAAGATGGCATATAAATGGCTGGACCTCTCCCACCTTTTCTCCATGTGACACCACTCTAGGCAGGTTACAAATTCAATAAAATAATATATATCTATTTTTATTAGCTTAGGTGGGTTTTGAAAAAAAATGGAAATGGACTAACTTCAAGTCTATTCCGACTTATGGAGACCCTATGAATAGGATTTTCATGGTAAGCGATATTCTGAGGGGGTTTACCATTGCCTTCCTCTAAGGCTGAGAGGCAGTGACTAGCCCAAGGTGATCCAGTGAGTTTCATGGCTGTGTGGGGATTTGAACCCTGTTGTCCAACACCTTAACCACTACACCACACTGGCTCTCTAGGTGGATTTTACATAATTTTAACTGGTAACATTGATATTCCAGGAATAGTTATTTCTTGGAAGTCTTTATGTAAACGTAGTTTTCCCCGTGTTACAGTTTTAAACCTTGCAGCGACTTACCAAACTGCTGAACTCTGTCTTGGCTTTTTAAATTATTATTTTTTTAAAAAAATTAATGTTCTGAAGAGGTACAACTTGAACAGCACAAAATGACAATCAGTTACTTATAACATGATCCACCCCTCCTCCTGATGTACTGAAATGTTTTGCCAAAGTTTTGAGGTGGCACAGAAAGAGAGCAATGCCTATGACAGACCTCCACCTACTCCTGGATCAGCCTTTGTCTCGTTAGCATGAAAAGTGGGCCAGACTGTTAACGAGGAAATTTGAAATGAATGAAGTGGGCAATGAACCATTCTCTTAGATCTCTCTGGCTTTATTCGGTCGCTAATGCGGGTAAAGGCTTGAAGGCCTTTTAAAACTCCTACCCCACCCCAATCAGTGTATCATTTTAGTAGGCAAGGGAAAGACAAAAAGAGAGTGGGCTGCCAAATGAGTTGGGTCCAGTAGATCTCCTTCCAGGCACTCTCCCTCGGGCCCTTCCTGACAGCACATCATGCTCATACACACACACACACACACACACCACACACACACACACACACACACAGGACAGAGCGTTCCGATTCCCATCAGTCATCTCCTGCAACAGAATCCCTTGCCAAGTGGGTGATAGCTTTGTGCCGTTGAGTTATTGCTTTGTCTGGAAACTGAGCAGAGAATCCATTTCCCTTAGGGATTTTTCGCTGGCCAGTGTTCAGATGTTAAAGCTACTTATAAACACACTCTGGATTCCTCTTCCCTCTTTTGGGGGGCTCCTTATCTGGGAAGGATAAATATGGGCTCAGCTGCCACTAGAGGTCCTGTCTCTGAGAGATCTAGGATTGCACTAAATTAGCCTGCTCCAACCTGGAGCCCTTCAGTTGTTTTCATGTGCTTGCTGGGGCTGATGGGAGCTGTAGTCCAAAACAAGTGGAGGGCATCTGGTTGGGGAAGGCATCAGCAGATCAATAATAATTGGGTGAGGTTTGCATTTTAAAAAAATCTAGATCTGATTAAAAATAAATTAAAAACTGGGATCAACTCAAACTAGAAGTTAAAGTGGTTCACACATTAATGATTAACATTTGCTGGTTCTTAAGGCCATTTATCCCAAGCCATGTCTCAGCCACTTCCATTTGCATTCAGATTTAAACCCTCATTGTCTGTATCTTGCTCCTCAAACTCAGTAGTTCTCCTGTGCATGACCGACCCAGGGATGGAAATTGGAATGATGGCAGAGTGGGAGAGTATTTCTGTCCCTAGTAGGCTTGATCCTTCCAGAACCTTTAATGGATGCTTAGGCATCACTTGCCAAGTGCTGCCAAATGCAATGCTGGATTGGGCTGAGCACGCTCAGCTGGCTCCCCACCTTGAAGCGGTCGTCAACAGTTCCGCTCAGCTTGAGATGCCTGCCAACCCCTTTCTCTCCACCCCACCCCCGATTATCTTTCTTCCTGCTGTCTCAGCTACTGGAAAGGTGGGTGGGGGAAGGGCAGCAAATGATTGTGCATCCCAAGCTGGAGTTGATGATGATACTAATCTTTTCTACAGCACTTAATGCCACTTTGCTACAGCACCTTAATGTGACAAAATTCCTACACAGTACATTGATGTGATTATTTTGCATACTTGTGTATTTTTGTGGGTGTAATGAAGCCCACATTGTGTCCCTGGCTTCCCAGTACATTTTCATCACATGCCCATGTGTTGCAATGCTTGCACAGTACTCTCTCACACACGCACATGCATGCATGTGTACCAAAGGAGCCCCCCAGGCTAATTGTGGTTTCTTGTTGCTTGGCTGCAACAGCCAACACCCATTCATAAGCCCAGTATGCAGAAGGCAGATGCTGAAGGTTCTTCACAGCCATCAGCTGCCACTCTCTTTTCAAATCCCCTCTGAGCATATCTGCTGCAGTTGGGAAGTTCACCTGAAAGTGTAGAAAGTGGCCACTGAGTACAGTAATACCTCGCATTAACGTACTCAATGGGACCAGAGCGAGTACGTAAACCGAAAATGTCCTTAAAGCGAAGCACTACCTTTAAAAACTTTTTTTACCTCTCCTTCATGCGGAGCCTCAAAGACCCGCGCTAAAGCCTGTGCTGCTGCGCTGCCGCGCCTCTCAGCTGATCGCGATTGCGTCTCCCAGCTGATTTACGGTGGCGCAATCGTGTCTATTTCCACCCCCGCACGCTAAAGCCTCTGCTGCTGCGCTGCTGCGCCTCCCAGCTGATTTGCGGTGGCGTGATCACGTCTATTTCCACCCCCGCACGCTAAAGCCTCTGCTGCTGCGCTGCCGCGCCTCTCAGCTGATCGCGATCGCACCTCCCAGCTGATTTGCGGTGGCGTGATCACGTCTATTTCCACCCCCGCGCGCTAAAGCCTCTGCTGCTGCGCTGTGTTTCTGGAGAAATACAGGCATATGGAGCATGTACGTTATAGCAAGGCAACGTTAAATGAAGCGCCATTAAGCGGGGTATGCCTGTATTTTGAGTCATGCAGTCAAAGCTAACAGTCGAGGTATTGAAACGAGTGTATTGGTGCATCCCAGATAGGCATGGCACCTGAGGAACAGCTGAGAGATCAAGAAGAATCAACAAGGTCATCATACAGGGCGACCAAGGTTGTTTCCGTGCCAAAACCAGGCCTGAAACCCGACTGAAATGGATCCAGATTATCGGTCTCATCCAAGAGTGTCTGGAGCTGGCCTGCAACCACTTGTTCCAGGACCTTGCCCAGGAATGGAATATTTACCACCGGCCTATAGTAATTAAGATTTTCCAGGTCCAGGGAAGAGTTCTTCAGGAGTGATCTCACTACTCCCTCTTTCAGGGGCCCAGGACCACTCCCTCTCTCAAAGGGGCATTAACCACTTCCCTGACCCAGCTGGCTGTTCCATCCCTGCTAGCTTTTATTAGCCAAGAAGGGCAAGGATCCAGCACAGAAGTGGTTGCATGAACCTGTCCAAGCACCTTGTCAACGTCCTCCAGTTGTACCAACTGAAACTCATCCAAGAAATCAGAACAAGACTGTGCTCTGGATACCTCACTTGATTCACCTGCTATAACACTGGAGTCTAAGTCCTGGAGGATGCCTAAGATTTTATCCTGGAAGTGCCTAGCAAATTCATTACAGCGGACCTCAGAGGGTTCTATCATGTCCTTGGGGCCAGCATGTAATAGCCCCCAGACAACTCTGAAAAGCTCCGTCTGGGCAGCAAATTGATGATTTAATAATGGCAGCAAAATATTGTTTTTTTGCTGCCTTCACTGCCCCTGAATACAGCTTACCATAGGCACTTACCAGTGTGTAATTGCATCCACCAGGAGTTCATCTCCATCTGCACTCAAGCCGTCTCCTATGATTGTTTCATCACACTCAGCTCTGGTGTATACAGTGGAGCAGTATGAGCTCTACATAGAAGAGAAGCAATCATGTCAACCACCTGGGTCATTTCTGTATCAGTGAGGGTTTTGACAGAAGTGCCAGCCCTATGAGCCGGAAAACTCCCCAGAGCCCTTTGGAAACCATCCAGATCCATTAGTCTCTGGGGGCAGACCATCTTAATAGGCCCCCCACCCTTGCAGAGGGCAAAAACTGCTGTAAGTCTAAACTTCAGCAAGCAGTGATCTGTCCATGACAAAGGGAGTAATGTAAGGCCCCCCACTTTCAGATCACCATCTTCCTGTCCAGTTGCAAAAACCAAGTCTAGAGTATGCCCTGCTACATGTGTTGGGCCAGTGGCATATTGGGACAGTCCCATGGTTGTCATGGAGACCATGAAATCCTGAGCTGCCCCAGTTAAGGCGGCGTCGGCATGAATGTTGACATCCCCCAGAACCAACAGTCTGGGAGATCTCAGCAGTACATCCGAGACCACCTCCGTCAGTTCAGCTAGGGAGTCTGTTGGGCAGCGGGGTGGGTGGTACACCAACAGAATCCCCAATCTGTCCCGCTGACTCAACACAAGGTGCATACACTCCAGGCCAGTAGTCACACGGATGGGGAGCCTGCAGAGGGAGATGGAGCTCCTATAGACCACAGCAACCCCCCTCCCCAACCCTCAGGTCTACCCTGATGCTGAACCAGGTACCCTGGTGGGCATAGCTGGAAGAGACTGACTCCTCCCTGCTCACCCATCCAGGTCTGAGTTATTCCTGTCAGATCGGCTGCCTCATCCACAATTAAATCATGAATGAGGGACATCATTCACCATTCCTATGCACCAATCTAGCGTTTAGGAGCAGCATCTGGAGACCTGAGAGCTGGCTGATAGGGCAACCAACAGACCTGCGGGTGTGGGGAGGACCGGAACAAGACACAACCATTAACTGCCTGGGCCGCGTTCCCCTTACCTGGCAAGTCCTCACAACACCATATCTCCCTCTACCCATCATTACACTGATTGGGGGCCCCTCAAGTCCCCCCACTTGGATCTGGGTCCTCTCTCCCAGGCACATAATTCAAACCCACAAGTCCCTCCAAAGCCAGGCAATCTACAGAGCAAAAGTCTGAGAGGGCGAGGACGGTGGTGGTAGCCGAGCAGCAGCAACAGCAGCCAGGCAGGAGGCAGCAGCAGCAGGCAACTCTCCCTCTTCCCTGGATGGTGGTGGTCCCCTTCCTCCTACATAAGTTCCCTCGCCGCAAGCAAGCGGCCGAGCCTGCAGCGGCGACTGCCCCAGCAGAGAGACCGCAGTGGCCAGAAACACCCGTGGAGCCGGCAGTAGCATGCCCCTCTCACTCTGCCTGGCCTGGGCTCCTCCCTGATGGACGCAGGGATGGCCCGGGGCAGGAAAATGCCATCCAGTCATGGCGGACAGCAGCAGCGTGGGCAAATCTGCACCCACCATCCAGTTCATCCCGGTGAGGAGCCCATAAAAAGGGCGGCTCCTCTTGCGTTTCTCCTGAGAATAACTTGTTCTTTCTCACACGCTCGCCGTCTCATCTCATGGTCACTCATCTCTACTGCAGCTATAGGGACTTGGGGAAGGGGCAAATTAGGAACCTTTTTATTTCGACTATGCTGTGCTGACTTTCCCCTCAACCACCACAATAACCCTCCTGCCCCATGGACCAAGGGGGATGGTGACTGCATGGTGCCTTCTGTTGAGGGGAAGTGCACATGGTACACCCCACCTCTGGGCCATGGTTAGAGGTGGCATTCTGATAACTTGCTCTTTTTCTGCAAGCATACCCCGATATCCTCCCCATTTAGGTCCCTGAAATGTTTGCGTAGACATCCCATTTTAGAAATAAGAGTAATGGCTAACCCCACTCTCCAGTTACAGATTATAGCCCCTATGTCATCCATAAGACTGCACTGAAAGTTAGGAATCCAAAAAAACACCTTTTAGTGACTTTTAAAATTTTTCCTACACATGATTCAGTATTAGGGCTGCCAGGGAGTGTCCAATGTGCATTAAAAATTGTCAATATGCATGGAAGCAACATCCTTGTGCTTCAAGAGATGAACTCCTATATTTCTTATAATGAGAAGGGTTGTCCTGTGTTTATCAAGTGTGCTCCATCAGACTGATAGCAGGATGCACGGAGCTCATAATCCAGAGGTTGATTTCTCAATACAGTCTTCTGCTAGCTTTTGTTGGGGGGGGGGCTATAGTTCAGTGGTAGAACTCATGCCTTGCATGCACAGTGTCCCAGATTTGATTCTCAACAGCTTAGATAAAAGGATTCCAGGTAGGAGGAGTGGGAAGCTATCATCTTTTTTATGAGTTGGATGTCCCACTTACTACTAACGGAGGCTGATTTTTGAAGTGCACAAAAGTATTCTTAAGGCAAATGCAGAAACTCCACCCAAATGCCTCTGCCCCAATGTTCAGGGTCATTGTGGAGGAGAGGGGGGAAAACTCAAAACAAACCTGGAGAGTGTATATTGGAAAGTGAGCACAAAGTGCTGCTAGGGGAACACTTGTGGGAATGAAAAGAGGTGTTTGTGTGTGTGTGTTTCTGTGTGTGTGTGTGTGTGTCCGTCCATTTCAGCTTCTCATACAAAAGGCCAACCATACCTAGTGCCAGGCATGCACCATCTCCTTGAATTGCAGTGCTTGTCATTTCCATCTTCCACTGACCTCATCTCTTCCCGGCAGCCATAACCCTCACTATCACCTGCCACCACTGCCAAAACTTAGACCACAGTTATTGCGCTCATCAATAATTAAGCTGTATGTTTCTGGCTATTGGTTATGACAAGAAGTAGTTCCAGAATGGTGTTTGCCCATATTCTCTCTCTCTCTCCCTCTCTCTCTCTCTCCCCCCTCTCTCTCTCCCCCCTCTCTCTCCCCCCTCTCTCTCCCCCCTCTCTCTCTCCCTCTCCCCCCTCTCTCTCCCCCCTCTCTCTCTCCCTCTCTCTCTCCCCCCTCTCTCCCCCTCTCTCTCTCCCCCTCCCTCTCTCCCCCTCCCCCTCTCCCCCTCCCTCTCTCCCCCTCTCCCCCTCCCTCTCTCTCTCTCTCTCTCTCTCTCTCTCTCTGTTTCTGCCTTAATTGCTTATGACACTGTTAAATGTAGATCTTGGTCTCTTTCCAAGGGCACCCCAGCTGAAGTGCTGTACAAAGGAACCATTACCAGGATAATCGGAGAAGATAGCCCCAGCAGAGCAGAGAAAGTGAGAGACGATGCTTTGCCCAAGGGACACGTCATTTACGAGGGGAAGAAGGGACATGTCCTGACCTACGATGGTGAGTCAAAATTCCTCTCCCCTTTGACTGGGCTTGCACTCCCCTGCACCACAGTGAAGGAGATGACATTGTCCCCTAAACTGATGCAGGATACATTATATAGGAGTGGCAGGGGGCTAGGAATAACATAGGCCCAGTTCAGATGTTAACCATAGCTTAGTGATACAGGACCAAGCCTGCCTGAGCCTCAGGCTCAAGCCCTTCCTTCCCTCTCCTCCAGCAAATGCTAGAGGAGGAGATTCTAGACTACAACTCTGGTTTGTCAGTATGTCCAACAAAGACAAACTTTGGCTATTTTAAACTATTGAAACAAGCCAAGATCAAACCATGATTTCCAGTCTTTGGCTTAGAGACTAACCACAATTCTCAGTTCAGACATAACACATTTTAATTAGTTTAAACCAGGAAGTAGATGTTTCCAGTCTCCTCCTCTGTCACATACTGTGATTTAGTGTTATGTCCAAACCAGGCCACTGTGATCTTTTCAAGACCCTATTGACACACCCATCAGAGAGAAACATTTTCCAAGCGTAAGAAATATTTGGGCTTAGTGTACATATAGCATTTTGGTTTTAGAAATATTCGCAATCATTTCAGCATGCACACGTCCCACTGTTTCCTTTTTCACTGTATCCGGAAGAAGATCACAAGGGAGCCCAAAAGACTAGAAGCAGAGGGGATTAGTCAAGCCTTATCTAGCAGGCTGCAACATGGGAACACGTGGGCCATGGGAACTTCTCGTGGATGTTTGTTTCCCATGCATCCCGTGCCTCCATTAAGCTGAGAGAGTAGATAGAATGATGTAGACACCTCAACTGCCTGTGGTGAATAAGAATTGTCCTATAGTAGCTAGGCACAGAAGGACTAGCTGCTTCCATAAGAACCTGCTGACAGCGCCCTGCAAGTTCAGGCTTATAGGAAGTCATTTGGGAGAGCCAGAGGCAAGTATATATAGTCCAGGTCAGAGTGAAGTCAGGAGCCAGAGCAGTGAACCAAGATCAGGCCGGTTAGTTCAGAAACCATGATAAAACTTGCCTGCCATATTTTGGGCCTGGTGATGTGAGCTGTGGGGCTACAAAATACACAAATTAGCAACACTGCATGATATTAAATGCCTGCTCTGCCCCTGCAAAGGATGCAGCAGTGACTTCAGGAATATTCGACTGGGCTGCATCACTGACATTCTGAGCACAGTCAAGGGGCAAATACGAGCCAGATCCTAATCTTGCCCCCGTATGCCCTTCTGCGCCTCTCACACAAATCAGCAGGTGCATCATGCCTATGGGTTAAGCATCCGTCTGAATGAATAGCTTCTTTTCTCATTAGCCTTTTTTCTCCATCTGCCTCAGCTTGTCCTTGCTACAATGAAAGCCAGGCCTTTAGAAATGCAGAGGGAGAAGGTGTGTGCTTTTAGACTTCAGCTGTGGACTCATATCCTCATCTGGGGAAGAAGATTGCCAAAGGAACCTAAAGCTTGCATGATCTGTTGCAGACGCTGTGTGTGCACTTGTATGTGTGTAGAAGGGAGTGTGTCAGTGGTGTTTGTGCAAGGCAGTGGCAGCATCGTTTCATTGTGTGTGAATACATATAACTACTAAGGCAAGGCAGAGGTAGGGAACCTTTTTGCGCCTGAGGGCCACACTCCCTTCTGGGCAACCTTCCAAGGGCCACATGCTAATGGTGGTAGGGCCAGAGGTGAAAGTCGGTAGAGCAACTAATGTAAATTTTACTGGTCTGCAGTAGGCCAGTTTTTATACACACTCACACACCCCTCTCTATCCTCCCTTCAGGCAAGCAAGAGGCATTATCAGAGCTCAAGGACCTTTTCCGAGCCAGGCAGAACCAAGGAAGCGCAAAGCAGGACCAGTGAGGGGTGTGGCTGGGGAACGTTCTGAGGGCCAGATAGAGAGGCCGGGTGGGGTGCCCCGGGGCCTGAGGCTCCCCAACCCTGTACTAAGCACTGGGCCTAAAAGCTAATGAGTTCCCAGACATATAGCTTATAGTCTAAAAAGAAACATTGGCTTCTTTGTGCTCCGCTCAGCTATAATGAGAAGTTGGAGGAAGCTTATAGATACTCTCTCCAGGTTGTCATAGCCCGCCCGGTGTCGCCAGGCAGAGCAAACTGTTTCTGTCAGTGTATATGCTGAACAAGAGTATAGAGCACAGCCCCATAGTTTCCATTTGGAGCTGTAGAGCCCTGCCTGTGTTTAGCACAGGCACTGGATGGACTGAGATTATTTCCTTAGAGGGAGGGATGAGGAGACTGGACATTTAGGGGCCAGCATTCAGTCTGTAGGCACTTCAGATTTTTCAGCCTTGTCTTAAAAAAAACCCAAACGCACTCTGAATAGGTGACCCAACATGCCCCTTTTCAGAAATTCTTGGTAGTGGACAAATTATGTTCCTGCTTTTTAACACACACCCCGATAGCAGATGTTGAACAAAAAGATTTGGCCAAAAGTTACCCAAAAGTCACTTGGCAGAGTTAACAGGATGAAAACAGTTTAGGCATCTTTCCAGATGGTTGTTTTTCACTGAAACTGGGGTGAGTCGCCGCAACCCTTTGGACCGTGTGAACACTTGCTCTTCAGAAGAAGAAAACACTCTTCTTTGAGAGTGTCAACAAGCATATAGATAGAGGTGATCCAGTGGACATAGTGTACTTAGACTTTCAAAAAGCGTTTGACAAGGTACCTCACCAAAGGCTTCTGAGGAAGCTTAGCAGTCATGGAATAAGAGGAGAGGTCCTCTTGTGGATAAGGAATTGGTTAAGAAGCAGAAAGCAGAGAGTAGGAATAAACGGACAGTTCTCCCAATGGAGAGCTGTAGAAAGTGGAGTCCCTCAAGGATCGGTATTGGGACCTGTACTTTTCAACTTGTTCATTAATGACCTAGAATTAGGAGTGAGCAGTGAAGTGGCCAAGTTTGCTGACGACACTAAATAGTTCAGGGTAGTTAAAACAAAAAGGGATTGCGAAGAGCTCCAAAAAGACCTCTCCAAACTGAGTGAATGGGCGGAAAAATGGCAAATGCAATTCAATATAAACAAGTGTAAAATTATGCATATTGGAGCAAAAAATCTGAATTTCACATATACGCTCATGGGGTCTGAACTGGCGGTGACCGACCAGGAGAGAGACCTCGGGGTTGTAGTGGACAGCACGATGAAAATGTCGACCCAGTGTGCGGCAGCTGTGAAAAAGGCAAATTCCATGCTAGCAATAATTAGGAAAGGTATTGAAAATAAAACAGCCGATATCATAATGCCGTTGTATAAATCTGTGGTGCGGCCGCATTTGGAATACTGTGTACAGTTCTGGTCGCCTCATCTCAAAAAGGATATTATAGAGTTGGAAAAGGTTCAGAAGAGGGCAACCAGAATGATCAAGGGGATGGAGCGACTCCCTTACGAGGAAAGGTTTCAGCATTTGGGGCTTTTTAGTTTAGAGAAAAGGCGGGTCAGAGGAGACATGATAGAAGTGTATAAAATTATGCATGGCATTCAGAAAGTGGAGAGAGAAAAGTTCTTCTCCCTCTCTCATAATACTAGAACTCGTGGACATTCAAAGAAGCTGAATGTTGGAAGATTCAGGACAGACAAAAGGAAGTACTTCTTTACTCAGCGCATAGTTAAACTATGGAATTTGCTCCCACAAGATGCAGTAATGGCCACCAGCTTGGACGGCTTTAAAAGAAGATTAGACAAATTCATGGAGGACAGGGCTATCAATGGCTACTAGCCATGATGGCTGTGCTGTGCCACCCTAGTCAGAGGCAGCATGCTTCTGAAAACCAGTTGCCGGAAGCCTCAGGAGGGGAGAGTGTTCTTGCACTCGGGTCCTGCTTGCGGGCTTCCCCCAGGCACCTGGTTGGCCACTGTGAGAACAGGATGCTGGACTAGATGGGCCACTGGCCTGATCCAGCAGGCTCTTCTTATGTTCTTATGTTCTTATCTCAGGTGGATTTTTTTAAAAAAATTACATTGGAATCTAAGAGTTCTCTTTGGAATTTTATCCAAGGCTATAAGGAGGGAAGTGTCAAATCAAGAAAGGGAGCAGTTTAAAAATAAATAAATTTGCAATGATGAGTTCCAGTGGGCAGGAAGAAGTGAGGGGGGAGGAGAGAAACACTATCAACACATCAATGCCACAATTATACTTGCCAAGAAAAGAGCTCTAATGAGGCAAAATCTTGCAGCGTCTGCAAGCTGAATTGCACAAGATTGGTTATTCTCATTGCTAATAGCTCTTCTGTGAGGAAGGAAAATGTTTACAGAATCTTTTTCTTTCTCTTTTTGTCCCCCGTTCCCATGAGCACGCTGGGATCTTGGGGCTTGGGGGGGAGGAGCACAGATGTTTGTTGATGACAGGATGCAGGAATGTTGCGCATACACACACACACCACATGTCTCAGCTCCTTTCTAAACATTGACTGGATGACTTGAGCCTATAAAAAGCAGGAGGAGTTGGCAAGTTGAAGAGATTTTTTTAATGTCCCCAACTGGCTTACTGTGGGATCCACCTTCTGTCAGGTTACCTGGGTGGAGGGAGGCCAAGGGAGGGTGAGCTGTCCCAGGGGGAAAGTGATGCACAAAGTCAAGAAAGCAAGTGCACCAAGTGGGGCTCATCATAATCGCTATCTGGCCATAGAGTGCCATGGATACATATTTTTAAACCAGTGTGGGCACTCAGAAGAAACAGGTTGCCCTTCCAGTTGGAACGTACATCCAAAATTAGCCCAGCTAATGAATCGCCAAAAAGTGCTAAACTTTCCTGGCATCCATGTTGACTCTGCATAGCTTTTGAGTGCCCATTTTGGTTGAAAAATATGCATGTCACTCCGTGACCAGATAAGCATTCCTCTGAGCCCCATTTGGTGTCGCTGCTTTTGACTTTTGTATACAATTTTTCATTGTTTTAAATTGCTTTTTATACTGTAAATCCATATTTTATATATATGCCAAACTGTGTGTGTACCAGAACCCACTGAGGAAGATCATAGGGTCAAAATACATTTTCTCATATTTCATATTGCTTGAGTCAAGTAATTGTATATTTTGTCTTGTTTATAATTGTTCATAATACTTACAGAAAGACCTTCTGCACACAAGGCAGATGCTCTGCTACTGAGCTACGGCTCTTCCCCGTGACCTGCTGTGGCCTATTGCTCTTATGGGGCTTCCTTGCCGGTTTCTTTATCGTTCTTGCCTTTGCCCAGAGGAGATGGGGTGCTGATGGTGCTGCTGCTGCACAATCTGAATCCCTTTCTAGCATCCCTAAAGTCCCAGATTAAGGACCTGCTGTGGGTTCAAATCCTCCTGGATAAACCAGCTTAATGATGATAAACACTGACCATGATTTATTTATTTAGTATTTGATTTATATCATAGAATCATAGAATAGTAGAGTTGGAAGGGGCCTATAAGGCCATCAAGTCCAACCCCCTGCGCAATGCAGGAATCCAAATCAAAGCATTCCCGACAGATGGCTGTCCAGCTGCCTCTTGAATGCCTCCAGTGTCGGAGAGCCCACTACCTCTCTAGGTTATTGATTCCATTGTCGTATAGCTCTAACAGTTAGGAAGCTTTTCCTGATGTCCAGTCGAAATCTGGCTTCCTGCAACTTGAGCCCATTATTCCGTGTCCTACACTGTGGGACGATCGAGAAGAGATCCCGGCCCGCCTCTGTGTGACAACCTTTCTTGGGCTTGAAGAGTGCTATCATATCTCCCCTCAGTCTTCTCTTCTCCAGGCTAAACATGCCCAGTTCTTTCAGTCTCTCCTCATAGGGCTTTGTTTCCAGTCCCCTGATCATTCCTGTTGCCCTCCTCTGAACCTGTTCCAGTTTGTCCTCATCCTTCTTGAAGTGTGGAGACCAGATCTGGATGCAGTACTCAAGATGAGGCCTAACCAGTGCTGAATAGAGGGGAACTAATACTTCATGCAGTTTGGAAACTATACTTCTGTTAATGCACCTAAAATAGTATTTGCCTTTTTGCAGCCACATCACAGTGTCCCTCCCTTCCTCCCAGCAGGAGCCCAGGGCGGCAGACAGAAGCGCTAAAAACACTTTAAAACTTCATAAAAACAGACCTTAAAATACATTAAAACAAAACGTTAAAAACATTTTTTAAAAAAAGCTTTAAAAACATCTTTTTAAAAAGGGTTAAAATTGCCTGGCAATATCCAAGACACTCACACACAAAAATCACACCATGCAAGGATTGACAAAGAAAGAGTCGTTTCTTGGAGAGTTTTGTTTTGTTTATGAATATAGAAGATAATGTTCATTTGATCCCCACATGATATGCAAGCGTATGGAACTCTTAGCAGGCTTAGATGTCTATCTCCCAACATCAGTAGACCCTGTGAAAATTCACTAATAAGCAAAGAAAACCCCTGCAGTTTAAGAACGTTCCTATAGCCCACAGATATTTCTATCAAACTTTAAAAAGCAGAGAAATTGGGCAGCTATAGTGAATGCACCAGGAGCAGGAGACCTGACCTCTGCTCTGAGATATTGTACCACCCTACAAATTAGTAAAAATGCAAACACAATTTGGGTTGGTCTTTCACAGTCCAATCTACTTCCTGCATAGCTTGGAAGAATTTGGTAACGTGCCTCTGAGCATATGGTGAGTGATGGCAACACCTGCCATCTCCAAAGATGGAGAATTACATTTTTGTATGTTTGTTGGTGTTCTTCTTACTTTGCTTCTTTCCTGTGTTATTATTGTTTCTACAGAGAATCTAACCAGGAACGCTGTATTTCTCTCATTTATTCACCCTAGAAATCTGTGTCAAATTTATTTTCTATTAATTTCAAAGCCTTTTTATTGGTCAGTATCATATTATGGTGAAGACAGCTTTTTGTGTTTCAAACTGGAGGTTATAGTCTGTTTCTATTTTGGGTACATTAACAGTTGACTCTGCAACTACAGTTCGATGTAAAATCAGACTGTAAATCGATGTAAAATCAACTTAAGCTGTTGGAAAAAACAAACATGGCCTGCCCAGGATGTATGTTTTCAGCCTCCTATGCTTAAACCACACCACTTAAGGAAAGGTGGGCATGGTCCATTAAAAACATAAAGCACACCTAGAAATTTGTTAGAATATATTTCACTTCCCACTGTTTTATCTTGTGCAAACTGAGACAGTCCTTATGTCCATTGGATACTATTCTGTAGAATAGTCAGTGCCATTATTCCACAATTGTTTATTGTTGCTTCCTCCCTGCTAAAACAGGGTCAGCACAGCACATGTCTTGTTATTTGGGCTGATTGGAGGTGTCACCACTCACCATATGCTCAGATGCACATTACCAAATTCTTCCAAGCTACACAGGAAATGGATTGGACTGTGAAAGACCAACCCAAATTGGGTTTGCATTTTTACAAATTTGTAGGGCAGTCCGATATCTCAGAGAGGAGGTCAGGTCTCCTACTCCCCTGGTGCATTCACTATAGCTGCCCAATTTCCCTGCACTATAGCTGCCCAATTTTCCCTGCAACAGATAGAAATATCTGTTGGGTATAGGTACATTCTTAAACTGCAAGGGTTATTAGCTAATTTCTCTATTTCTTAATTTGGGAGATAAGAAATGGGATCCTGTTTAAGTTTCCTGGGAATGGATTGATCATTTGCATGCTTATTGAGCTCTGTGGGTTTACTCCCGTGCAATCGTGCTTAGGATAGGTAAAACTGACCATGGGGGAGGAAGAGAAGGTGGGAGGGGAGAGGAGAGAGAAGGAGGAAGGGAGGGGAGGGGGACGGGAGGGACGGGGAAGGAGAGAGGAGATAGGAGGGAGGAGAGCAGGTTTGATCATTTGCATGCTTTTTGAGCTCAATGGGATTTACTCCCATGCAGTCATGCATGGGAAAGGTGAAACTGACCTGGGGGAGTGGGAGGAGAGGATGGGGGAGAGAAGGGGAGGTGTGGAGGAAGGGGGAGGGGAAGAGATTGGGTGGGCGGGCACTGGGCAGAAGGAAAGTCCTTTTCCTTTCCAAAAGGAAACATTGTAAACAGTATCATTGTTTTTCAGGGTTTCCCCCACCTTTTTATTCTATAGCAGGCACATGTAGTCTCCCACTCAAATTTAAACCAAAGTTGTCCCTGACCACATCCACACCAGACCTTTATTTCACTTTAGACAATCATGGCTTCCCCCAAAGAACCCTGGAAAGTGTAGTTTGTGAAGAATGCTGAGAGTTGCTAAGAGAGGCCCTATTCTCCTCACAGAGCTCCAATCCCCAGTAGAGGGGCTGAGTGGTAAACCACTCAGGCCACTGGAGCTCTGTCAGGGGAATAGGAGTCTCCTAGCAACTCTCAGCAACCTTCACAAACTACACTTCCCAGGATTCTTTGGGGGAAGCCATGACTGTCTAAAGTGAAATAAAGGTCTGGTGTGGGTGTGGCCACCTGATTAGCCAAGCCAAGCCAAACAGCTTTGAGTCTGGCGTTAGAACACTGACGGTTCTTACTGAGCATGCCCGACGCTATAATAGACTTCAATGTTAAATTGCGTAAATAAATTAAAAATTAGCGAGGCATTTTTTTAACTTTAAAACTGCATGTAAGACTAGAGTATGGGGCAAGGTCAGTAATAGGATTGCAGGTACTCTGTGAACATGGCTGATTTTTAATTAAGTTCAACAAATTATGAGACCACTGACAGAAAAAAGTCCAACAGGGGTCTGGATTTTTTCCCCTCTTGTTTTACACTTTGAACTCTGGATTCTGTCTGAGTGTTTTGTGTATTGCCATGAAAACCTAGAGGGTTGTTAAGCAAGCATTTCTGAGTTCAGGACTATAAGTTGTGTACGGTTTTGTTTTGGAATGAGCTAATGGGAAGCAGCAGAATGGCATGGGGGGTATTTTCCATTTAACATTGCAGAATGCGAAAAATCTATGCTGGCTATAGTATACAGCCACTCTTGTGGCTGTGTAACAAGCAGATGGATTAAAGGTTATTGTGCTTTATGTGTTTTCATTGGTGACTTCCCAGAAGTAATTTTTCATACTCATAATTATTTTTATTTTATTTTATTTGCTTTATATTCCTATCTCTAGCAAGTATAACTGACTATACTTTACTTCTATATAAATAAAATTAAAAAATAAAATAGAGGGGGGGAAACTTTGGCCATGATTGAGATTCACTTGTGCATACCATCCATGCTTGCAGTGGGGTCATTCTGTGAGTTTCCTTTATTAGCAGTTGCTTCCTTGTACTGCCCCTGAAACTCCTCCAGTTTTAACAAAGATGCTTTTTCAAGAGCAGTGAATGAAAGCTATGCAGCTGCCTCTGGTGTGTGCTCTGTGGGCCCTTTTAATAGCTATTGCAGCAAAGATCTAAACAGCTTTTTAAACCTGGGGGGGATTAAATGGTTGTCAAGGTTTAGTCAGGGTTATTACCTCTGGTCTCCACCATTCATCTCTCCTAAAATCAACAAAGATTGTAATAATACCATCTGTGCAGCACATCTGAACATCTGTAAGTAAGAATGGTTGTGTGAATTGGCCTCACACAAGGGAAGAAAAGAGTTCAGAACTTGCACAGTGATAAGATTCCCTCACTTGAAGTTTGGATAGGAGGCTCAGCAGATGTCTTGCTATCATTCTGGTCTTTGGCTGCACAGCATGTTCCCTGCAACAGCCCTGTGTTTGTGGATTATTATTTTTTGCTTTGCTTTGCTTTTTTCCTCCTTAAATTTCATCCTTTGGCTTTTTAAACTTGGAGCATTTTAGCCCATCTGTTAATTCAGATTAAGGGAGGGGGAAATGTAGGTTTTCCCTTCACATTCTGTTTGATGTAGAGAAGTTTCCTGTGTTGTCTTTTCTCCCCTGACTGCTGAGCAGGATGGTGGGGAGAGGTCTTAAAAGAGTACACCAAGGAAATAATATATATATTATATTATATTATATTATATTATATTATATTATATTATATTATATTATATTATATTATATTATATTATATTATATTATATTATATTATATTATTCATCCAATATATTCGTACAAGTTTCACTTCAGTGATGAAGTCAAAGATGAAACTTTTGAAGCCAAAATTTGACTCCTTCTGCCAGGCCACGTTTTGGCTCTCAGTGTCTTGCTGGTTAGAGATGGGCTCCTGCTGGAGGGCGGGCGGGATATAAATCAAATAATAAATAAATAAATAGAAATGGACAATGGGGGAGTTTTGGGGTTGAGTCCAAGCACGAAGCCACTAAATTTGGAATTACAGGTTGAGAGAAAAAACGTGTCTGGGTTCCCGGGAATCAGCTCCATGCTGTAATGTTTACAAAGGCTGCTGAGTTATGCTGGACTCAGGCCTCACAGATGTCCCTCGAGATGGGCCTGATCTCTGGGCCAATGGCTCATCTTAAGCATGGCCAGTGAGCCACAGCCTTGCTGTCTCTTAGCTTGACATTCATATCTCACTTTTTTTTTTATTCTCCTCCCTCCAGGTAGTGTTGTTGCACAGTGCCCCAAAGAGAACAGCAGAAACTCTGGAGCCCCACATGAGGCCACTGCCACCAAACGGACCTACGACATGATGGAAGGGAGAGTCCCACGGGGCTTATCTGGCCGTGAGATTTCATCTGCTAGCATAGAAGGTGGGCTGTCATGAACATCTTTTTATACAGTCAGTTAGGTTTTTATTGTTTTGTAGCCAATAGCCATTACAATAAATAGGTACGTGCCGGTTAAGAGACTTAATTGCTTTTTACATTTTCTTTTTTTGGTAAACTCTCCCTTTAGATGTTCTGAGGACAGAGAAAAGAAGAGTCAGGCATTCTGCTCCCACAAAATTTACTTCTTTCTACTCAGAGGAGGGGGAGGGGGAGATTCAAAGCTGGCATCAGCCTTCTCTCTTACGGCAATGGTTTAACCATAATGTTAAGTATGCTGGAGAGTAGGGTTTCCTGCTCTAATGCCGTAGTTTGAGATCATTTCTCTGTGGAAAACCAGGTCATGTCTGTTCCATGTAGCCTTTCTCCTTTTTTTCAAACTCCCACTGGCTCACACATTTGGCTTAGCCCTAGAACCTGCATTTTTCAGAACCATAGTGTAATACTCTTTGGGATGTCCTCCCCTGAGACACTTGCTAGACACCTACTTTGATGTCATTTCAACACCACCTTTTCTCTTGGCTTTTAAAACATTTTAAGCAAGTTGTAGCAGTATTTTGTTTGTGTGCAGGTCTTCAGAATTCAGCTTGTGGTGCTTTAATGTGCTTAAGAATAACGTGAGGTTATGGGGGAATTAATATCACAGAGTCAAGATGGAGAGTAAGGTTGTGGATAACAAGGGAACAAGTTGTAGCTCTGCCTTTGCCTACCCAATGCCCCCTGGGTGCTTTGAACTACAACTCCCACGGGCACCAGTTTGGCAAACACAGTCCACTAAATTACAGTCCATTAAAAATGAAAAAGAGACACAATATTTCTAGTTTTTGCTATCAGAACTGTTGAACCCTATGAAAAAAAGACAGAATGGATTTCTAAAATACTTCATGAATGCCTTCTTGTTCCCTGGCAGAATTTGGAATCCAGACAATCCAGAATCACCTCCCCCCCAAAACAAACATACACACACAATGGAAATGAATCAAAAAGGGAAGGTCTGTCATTTCGTTCCAGGTTGTCTTGCTTTTTGATTACAGAAACCCTAGAAAAGGTCCCAAATAGCAAAACAAACTACGTATCTTGAAATGTCATAATTATTTGTTTGTTTTTGGGGGGGGCAACTCTAGGACTAATGGGCCGAGCCATCCCACCTGACAGGCACAGTCCCCTCAACTTAAAAGAGCCACATCACATCCGGGGCTCTATCACACAAGGTAACATATGGCAAAGGGAGCGTGGAAGTCTAACCTGGGTGCAGAACTTGTTTGTATCATGCCAACAATCTCTTTTCTAATCCTAATTCAGTAATTGTTTACTTGTGTTTCAACTGTTTGAGTCAGCCAGTAGGCTGCCCATGAGCCAAATCCAGCCCTCATTTGACAGCTGACTGATCCTTCTCTTACTCATGTCCTCCTGGCTTTTAGCTGGTGGGGCTAATTGCTTCAGGAGAATGAGAGACTTGCTGGAAGGATACTAGTTATGCTCCCCTGCGTGTTCCCTGAATCCTCTTCTTCCTCCCAGAATAGGGCAATGTGCCAAGATAGGGATTTCAGGCTCAGGCAGCTATGAATACCCTGGTGTCAACAAGTGAGGGGAAGGGGAAGAGGATCTTGTTCTCTGTCCCAGTCACATGAAGAGGCTTTTAAAAGGTCACGCTTCATTTTGGCTATGGGATGAAGCAACTCCATGACAGCCTTAGCGCAGTCTGACCTGCATTGTGAATCGAGTCAGTTCTGTGAGCTAGAAAGGTCTTTGCAGTGGCATTGGTCTTTAGGCTATGTTATTAAGTTAGATCTGGAGGTTTTCATGGCTCATTCACATTCCACAGAGAAATTCACTCTCTGGTTGCTGCCCAGGGCTGAGCCTTGGCTTCTGGCTTTCAGGCTTGGTCATTTTTACAAATTAATTGAATTGGCTGAATTGAAAAATCGTGACTCTTCCTTTCCTTTAAGGGAAAGGGATAGAGTGGCAGGAGTTAACCACTTTCCTGTAAGAAGTGATTGATAAGATTCTCTCTCTTGGCCTATTCTTCTAGGAATACCTCGATCCTACGTGGAGGTCCCCGAGGACTGCCTCAGAAGAGAAGCCAAACAGCTCAAGAGGGAAAGCACGCCACCAAGGGACTTGTCCGAAGCCTACAAGGTCAGGCCTCACGAGGGCCTAACCCCACTGAAAATGAAAGCAGTTCATGAAGGCCTTGTTGCTACTGTGAAGGAAGCAGGAAGATCAATCCATGAAATTCCCAGGGAGGAGCTGAGACACACGCCGGACATCTCTCTGATGACGAGGCCTGTGAAGGAGGGCTCTATTACCCAGGTATCCACACAGCTTGTGATAGAGAGGCACGGGGGGGATGTTAAGGCACAAGTATCCTTCTCCACTCAGTTGTGCTCCTATAGTTTGTAACTAGAGGTGGAGATTGGAAGCATCCACTTTCTGGTGTCCTGGTCCTGCAGAGGAGCCCTTAAGGCAAGGCACCAAGCCAGGTTAGTTGTTCCAGCACCATGAAGAACTCCTAATGAGCAACCTGTTCTACCAAGGACTGGAAGTGAACCAAGGCCTTTTGAGCTCTGCCTCCACCTCTCCTAGGATCTAAACCAATATTGTAGAACTAGCGTCTCTTATAGGGTCAACCTATATTTTTTTGTTTGGACTTCATATATTTTTGTCCTGGGACTTTCAGGTGACGGACAGATTATAAATACATTAAATAATAAATAAAGACTCTGGCCTGAAGCCAGACACTTCTCTTTCACTGCAGCCTGATGTGCTCCTTGTGCCATTGTAGAGGCACAGCAGAGTGAGAGGCGCTAGGTCCGTCAAGCCCAAGGTAAAGTGCCCACGCAGGTCCATGCTCTGGTTCTAGGGGTCCTGGTGCTGTGGGGTCTGTAGCCAGTGACACTCTGATTCTGTGTGCTGGTCACTGCTGTGCTGTTGATTAAAATAGCCACTGTTATGCCTGAACCAGGAACAATGGTTAGTTGAAACTATATGGTTTATTGAAACAAGCCAGGATCAGAGGCCACAATTTGATCTCAGCTTGTTTCAGTGAGCCATGTTTTAAATTATCTGTAGTTTGGCTCAGATCAGACTTAACAACAAACTATAGTTAGTTCAAACCAGGAAGCAAATGTTTCTGATCTCCCTATGGCTATGCCAGAGACGGGAGCAGGAGAGTGCATGAGCTCGAGACTCACCTTGGCTTATTTGCATAGCACATAGTTGTGATTTGCTATTGCATCTAAACTGGGCCACCAAACATGTTTCAAGGCCACCAAGTGGCTATAGAAGGATTTGAATCTAGGTCTCGCCTTTCAGTTCTCCTATTTGAGCCTTTGCCTCAAGTTGCAAGTGAATAATACCCAAGGAGATCCAGATTCATTTAATGATGAGTCAACTCTACCCTCGCGTGGGCTGATAAAATATTTGGACTGTTTCCATAGCAGCTATGCCGGGCCTTGATGAGGGATGTTTGCAATCTGCCTTGTTCCCATGGAGAGAAGAGGTGGGTATATAGATATTCCTTGAAAGTGACTAACCACCTTCCCTCGTGCCACATTTCGGAGTGTGTGAATCAAACATGCTGCCACTGATAGTTTCGCTTGTTGTTACACAGAGCTGATTGTGTCCCTTTGGGAGAAGCATTTTGTTTCATGATGCAGGAGCACCCTGTGTTCTCAGGCCAACAGATAATGGATCTCTGATTTTGTCTAGCTGTCCATCTCACCACCCCCTGCCATGCAGACATTGTGTTCTGTACTAGAAGGAGAATTAAATGCAGTCTTCTGTCTGTCCTCTGCAAAGGGCTGTTCTGTGTAAAACAAAGCCAGTTATGAGGTAGAGTGGTGGTTTTCAAACAGTGCTATGTAGTTCTATAGGAAGCTTATCAAGAATCCCTTAATGAGAAGGTCAGTGGTTGAGATTCCTTGAAAGCCAACTTGAGCATCACTGACCTTCTACAGTGGGGAGCTGCGGGAGAAGTGTTAAATATGTTTTAATGGCATGATAATGAGCCACAACAAGGTGATCTTTTCTCTGCATAAATGGAGGCTCAGAACAGGCATTGTGGCAAACCTGAGTATTACAGTTGCTTGCTTGTTTTCATGCAGTGGCCTCTGGAGATGGTACAACAGCCATAACTTTGGCGGTTTAATTCATGCATCCTGATCATACCAACCCAGTTAGCACAAATGGTGGCTTACACAACCACTTCAAAACATGGTTTCTGGTTCTGGTTTGCTAGCCCATTGCAAACCATGGCTTGTCATTTCAAACTTCATATCTAACCAGAGTTTTTTATTTAAGGCATTTCTACTCTGTCCTTTAGCCAAAAAGGCTCCTAGAGTAGCTAACAAAAATCAGTAGTAGGATAGTCCCTGCCCTCAGACTTACAATCTAAAAAAACCTGTGATATACGAGGAAAAGTGAAAGGAGGGTTGAGCTTCCTTATGGTTTGGCACTGTGTGTTCTTTAATTAGTTTGGTTTACTTAACCATGGTTTGGTGAAGTGAGCATACTCTCTAGAAGATGTGCGAGAATCCCCTGCAGTGTGGCAGGGTTCTTTGGCAGTGACATCAGTGAGGGAAAGCATTCCCAGAAGGTGGGAAGTTTGAAAACCACTGGGGAAGAATGTCAAAGGAAGCTGATTTTTTTCATTTATTTTAAATAATTTTATCATGCTCTTCAACAACAAAAAAAGCACCAAGAGCAGCATACAGATCACTAAAAAAAGGCTTACAGTCTGAAAGCATATGATGCAAAAAGATCTAACACAAAAGCAAAATGCATTGTGAGGGAGGAAAAAAAAATGTGGTACAAGTTCCTAGCTGCACCTTCTTCTAATGACCAGCTGGGGGAAAAGTTCAAGGAGAGGCGGGGCCAAAAGTTGCTGATCTTTCAGCTGTGCCAATGGATTTGGCCCTGCATCCCTTCTTTTTCCCCCATTGCTTCAGCCTCATGGAATGGCTGTTGCCAGGGGCAGTTGGTAGAGACGGAAGCCTGGCTTCTCAGTACAGCAGATGGTAAATCTCCATCTCATCTCATCTCTCCTCTACTACAGCCCTGTGAGCTCAACTTTCATACCAGCTCAACAGACTGTGCAAATTGGAATTAATTTATAAAACAAATGAATTGATGCATCCTTTTACTTTTCCTGCTATCCAAGCTCAGCCTACATTGCCAGCAGCGGCCTCAGAAAGCCAGTTGTAACCTTCCATAAGGCTGTCCTTTTTCTGCTGCCAGCTTGTTGACCTTTCTCTCTGTCTCCCACCTTGTCCCTCTAGGGTACCCCGCTGAAATATGACAGCAACACTTTGGCAAGTGCCAAAAAGCATGATGTCCGTTCCATTATTGGAAGCCCGGGGAGGACTTTTCATCCTCTGGATGTCATGCAGGACCCGAGGACTCTAGAAAGGGTTTATGAGGAGAGTTTGAAAAGCAGGCCCAGCCCGGTGACAAACTCTGGTGGCTCAATCACAAGAGGAGCCCCTGTGATTGTGCCTGAGCCAGGGAAGCCTCGCCACAGCCCTCTCGCCTATGAGGACCACCAGACAGCCCACGGGACAGCTTTCAGCAGCCACTTACACAGAGGGTCCCCAGTGTCCACAAGGGAGCCAACACCCAGGCAGCATGAAGGTCAGTGATGCTCTTTCCAAGGCTGTAGATGTGACGTGCAGATGGGCCATAGGGCTGCTTCTGGTGATGCATCTTGGGGACACACTGTGAGGCACCAGGATCAGTGACTATTCTAGACATCAGGCTATGGGGCACAGGCTTTGATTTTTTTCCCCCAAGTGCCCCAAGTGTTTCTGGGTTGATAATGACTTCAAGGGAAATTGACTTGGGGGGGAGTGATCAGGTTTACTAAGTGGGATATTCATTTTGGGAAATAAATTAATTAAATATGGTGGAGGTAAGGAATAGGAATTGTTGAAGGAGAATTGAATTTATTTGGAGGAGGATCGGTTGGGAAATGAATTGGGGAAATGAATTAAAAAGGAACTAATTTGGACTGATTAATTAATTGAAGAATTTATCTTGGGTGATTTGGATGGAAAATTAGTTACCTTGCCTTCTGTGACATTTACAGCCCAAGTTTGGATCTATGCATATATATATGCATATATATATATATATATATATATATATATATATATATATATATATATATGCATATATAATCAGCATATCCCTGACCAGGACCCAGCATGTTGCTCTCTGCACTACCATGGTAACTTTCAAGACAAAAGTTGACCTCTTCCCTGATGTTTTTAATGCCATCCCTGCAATTGGCCAAAGGGTGGTATTGTTGATCCCACCCCCTTTTCAGGAATTGTTAGTCATATTAGAAGATCCTGCTTCTAATCTTAGAGTGAGGATACTCTCCACCTATTGAATCATCCACTTCTGTAAAAAGAGGGAAACTTCATTTTATCGGCCTAGGTTTTTTTCTTCCAAACGTGATCAATCCATCTGAAAAAGGTTGGCACAGCTTTTCCCACTGCGAACATGGCTGTGATTCCCCCCGCCTTGAGAGAATCAACGTATATGTTAAGCAAAGCATTGTGCTCATTTCTAAGAACAGAAGATCCTTTTGGCTGAGGTTTCTCTAAAGTACACATATAGCTAGCCCTCTGCAGTCAAGATTCTGCGGGAGATTATAGCCAAGAGGTCTGGAGGATTCCCAGTTTTAAACGTGTTTTACATTCCACGTTAGGGGTGTAATTTAGCAAGAGTGTGGAATTCTGGGGTGAGTTTGAATGGGAATATAACTCCTCCTTTGGAAACGCTGGCTTTTATTTCTAAAGATGTATCACTGTACTACTTTTGCCAGAGATGAGGAACCAGTGACTCTCCAGATGTTGTTGGACTCCAACTCCCATCATCCCCATCAGGGATGATGAGGGCTATAGTCCAGCAACATCTGGATGGCCACATGTTCCCCACCTCTGGTTTATGCAAAGGGGATGACTGGCAGAGATATCTAAATGCCCTACCATAAATAGCCTTTGGCATAATTTGGATACAAAACACATGTGGTATTCAAATATAGGTAATTCATGTTCCAGTGCTAAATGAGTTTGCCAAGTGAGGGTGGGTGGGAGAGAGTTGAAAATTCTTTGTGTTGCTGGAGCCTTAGATATACTCAGTGGGGTTTTTTTTAAAAGGGGGGATGAAATTTATCAGAAGTGCCCCCCCCAATTTAAAATGTACTGATAGTTTATACCAAAGGTATCCAACTTTTTGGGCAACGAGTTCAGAACAGGAGGTGGTGCCACTCTGCACCCATCCATCATGCCTTGGGTTTGTTTTGCTTTTTGCACACTAAGTTGTGATGCAGAAAGTAGGCCTGAGTCTATGTCAGACCTTTGGGCAATCCTGATCCAGTCCAACCACTCTGTAGTGTCCTGTTCATCTTGTTCATGATGTCACTAAAAGAACATCTAGACCCATTTTAATCTGGCTTCAGGCCCAGATTGATAACTTTTGTTGGAAAAGAGACTGGGAGGGGTGCACATTGTTGGTTCTTAAACTTTTGGCGGCTTTTGATACCATCCACCATGGTGTCTTCCTGGAGCAGCTTAGAGAGTTGGGAGTTGGGGACACCACATTGCACTGCTTCTATTCCTACCTCTAGGGACACTTTCAGAGAGTAACAGTGGGGGATTTTTGCTTGACCTCATGGGAATTATCCTCAGTCTCACCTCCATGTTCTGTAACATCTATATGAAGCTGGTGGGTGAAGTCATCAGGAGATTTGAAGCAAGGTGTCATCGATATGCTGATGACACCCAACTCCGTTTTTCTTTTGTACCTGCATCGTGTGTTGTTGGTCAGGTACTTGATTGGTCCCTGTGAGAACAGAATACAAGACTAAATGGGCCCCCTTTGGCCTGATCCAGCAGGATTCTTCTTATGTTCTTAAGAAATTATTTAAATTGAGATTTGTTTATTTGTATTTCATTATCAGATCATTACAAAACAAAGGTGTAACAGGATGAAAGTAACACAAGGCAACCTCAGTAGGAGTTTTGTTAAGAAATAGAAAGTGATCGGTTCGTATTTTGTGTTTGTATGAATTCTGATTAACTTGAGAGTTTCTGTTGCTGTGGATTTAAATAAAAGAATGTTAGATCCTGCTGCACAGAGCCAGGAACTGGAAATGGGGAAATCTATGCAGGTCCCTCTAGAGACAAATTTAACATGAAGAATACCTAGGTGTTGCCATTTCAGGGACCCTCCTTTCCAAAGAGCAAAATGTTTCAAAGTGCTGTGATAACATATGTGTGAAGAGCAAGGGAAAATGTTAATCTCAGAATGGATCAAGATCTTGAAGTTTCCACAGCAACACTTATTACAAATTGCTTTTGCTTTGGCAGGGAGCATCACTGCTGGAAAGCCAGTCTCACAGGACAGAAAGATCACCCCGACACCTAGAGAAATGGCCAGCTCCAAGTCACCCCACACTACCCTTGCAGATCACCATCACCCTATCTCTCCATATGAGCAGCTACTTCGGGGAGTGAGTGGTGTGGACCTGTACAGGGGACACATTCCATTGGCCTTTGACCCTGCAGCTATTCCCAGGGGAATCCCTCTGGAAGCAGGTAAAAAAATGCCTTAGGTTTAGAAAACAGCAGCAATGAAACAATTGCTGCAACCAGAATATGCTGGGCTAAGTAGGCAGCATGTAAATGTTGACATGTTTTAATTTGTTTTAACATCTAATTATGTTTTAAATGTTTAATTACTTGTTTTTAACTTTTTATTGATAATTTTAATACTTCTTGTAAGCCACTTTGAGGTTTTAGTATAATCAAGCGATACATAAATTTTGTTGAATAAAACTAAGCTTTGCACAGCTTAATCTCTTTGCACAGATTGGCCTGGGTCAGTTTTTAAGAATTTGGAGACCTGTTGCTTGGTATGGAACCATTTAATAGACAGTAGAAAGGAACAGAGAACATTCGGAGGTGTTAGAGCCTATTCTAGTATAGCACAATGGCTTTTTAAAGTTAGCCTCTGAGCTTGCACATATGGGATAGTAGCAGAGAGAACTAGAGGTGGTCAAGGTTCAGGAATTTGGACTGGGAAGAGGGGAGATGCAGAAAATGGAGAGTTGAAGCAGAGATCTAGTAGATGATAGTTGGGTCCAAGTTCTTTTTGAGTCAAACTCTACTGAAGAAGATCCATAGTATGTGGGGAAAAAACTAATATTGCTCCTTGTCTCTGCTCTGTCCAGCAGCTGCTTATTACCTACCAAGGCACCTTGCTGCTAGCCCGGCATACCCCCATCTCTACCCACCATACCTAATCCGTGGCTACCCAGACACTGCTGCCATGGAGAACAGGCAGACCATCATCAACGACTACATCACCTCCCAGCAGATGCACCACAATGCTGCGGCTGCTACAGCAATGGCCCAGAGAGCAGACCTGCTCCGTGGCCTATCTCCACGAGAGCCCTCACTGGCCCTCAACTATGCAGCAGGTCTGAAAAGCATGATGTACTAGAGAGGCGAAGTGGGAAGTCCCAGACAGGGTGCGGGGAAGGGATATTTGGGATTGTGTGGCCAATCCCAGTGGGGTGCCTGTGTTAGTCTGTTTTGGCAGCTTCAAACGCAAACTATTATAGCACAAGTTTCAGATGCAAGACAAAGGGAGCTGTAGCCTGCAAAAGCTTCTCCCACAATCCATTGGTTAGTCTTTGAAATGCCACATGTCTCTCTGTGGTGTTATATATTATTATTTATTACATTTCTATCTTGACCTTCCTCCCAGAAGGAGCCCAGGACAGCAGGTGTTAGGATTAAGAGGGCATTATTCTTCTTGAATGTAGAGAAAGTTTCAAGCAGAAGGGACCGAGATGACAACAGAACTGTATCAGTGAACACATCAGTCAGTGGCACCATCTTTATGTTTCATGGATAGCTGGATGCAGACAGCCAGGACGTGGAAGGGTTCCAGTTGTATTTCTTAATTGTCCCAATAATTCTGGTAGTGAAGGTTTTGCATTACATAGAACTCTTCAGCAGCAACATACCACCCACCTGCCTCAGACCTTTTGTTTTCCCTATCTACATGGCCAAATTATATTAAGTGCAGAAGGCAAGAAAAAGATTCTTCCACTGTGTTTGGCCTGCCCACTTAATTTGCCTGTCATTAATTCTAAACAAGCTGCAGGCTGTTTGGGCAGCAGAATTTGCCCTTCAGCCATGGACAGAGCTGGCTGCCTTGAAGATATGAGGTTCCCTGAAAAGTGCAGCGGGCATGGGATATGCAGAAAAAATAGAAGAGTATCCAATGTGCGGAACAAGACATTCTCTCACGGCTGATAAAGTATGAGTTGTAGTGCCTTACAACAACACCAGAGAGTGTTAATACCGCTAGTACCAAAGCCTTTTGCTGCTTCTGCTAACTGTCTGCCTGGTTTTCCCAGCAGGAATAATCGACTTGTCTCAAGTGCCACATTTGCCTGTGCTTGTGCCTCCCACCCCGGGGTCTTCCGCCGCCTCCATGGACCGGATCACATACATCCACAGTGCTCCACAGGCTTTCAGCAACCGACACAGCAGCTCCCCACTCTCCCCAGGTAGGTGGATTCTTAATGCAGCACCTAAAGTCATTAAGTGCTTCTCAAACAGTTTTTCTCCCTGAATGATAGTCCATCAAGTAGTATAGAGCACCACCTAGCATCCGTAGGCAGGAAATGCAGCAGAATTGCAGGGAGGAGGTCAGCTCAACCACATGATCTCCCCCATCCTTTCCTGCTTCATCGTCCTAGGCAGTTGCCCTTATCCTTTACTCTGAACTTCTCTACCTCAGC
Organism: Rhineura floridana; assembly: GCF_030035675.1. Classification (NCBI taxonomy): domain Eukaryota; kingdom Metazoa; phylum Chordata; class Lepidosauria; order Squamata; family Rhineuridae; genus Rhineura; species Rhineura floridana. The sequence goes on along the minus strand of NC_084498.1, from coordinate 9,497,639 downwards.
CTCTTTTTCTTGTGAGTATGCTTATCTAGGTGTGGTGAGTTTCTTCCCTTGTTAATTGTTTCTCCTTAATAATAATAACCTTCCCCTCTTTCCTCTTTCCTGCTCCTTCCCCCCCTCCATCCAGGCTGCTTGGAGCAGGAGAGAGGGTGGTTCAGTCGCCAGGCCAAATTAGAGCCTATTGCTGGAAGCTAGCAGGGGACTTTGCTGTTTTATCCGCATACCTTTGGTTCTCCACCACACCTCAGAAAGGCGCATGTGTGAGTTTAGTGGAATGCAGGCTGCTAGCCTTCCGATGAAGAGCTCTCACCCTGAACATTTGCAGGGCTCATTACGCAGGGCAGATGCCTTGAACATGGTCAGCAGAGGGTCTGGATCTCAACACCTGCACCCTCCCATCACTCTAACCCCGTCGTCATCAGTGGAGAGTGGCTTGCTCGTGTGTAAACCTCCCATTGCACCAGCAACTGCAATGGAGTGTGAGCCACAAAAGGCAGTTAAGAAATCAAAGGATTGAGCAGCTTCCCCTTCCACAGCGGTGGAGCATCCAGCAAAAAGATGGCCGTTTCTGTGAACCTGGTCGCTAGTAAATTGCCCACCATTTTGGACTCTGTTTCCTCCAGAGCCCGCCAAAAAGATAACAGCCACCATTTTGGACTCCTCAGTGGGACCTGCCAAAAGGAAAGCAGAAGCCATTTGGAGGACTTCCACAGCTGAATCAACAAATGAAACAGCTTTTATCTGTTGACGGCTTCAGCTGTCAACATTCTAGTGGCAGAGGCTCCATTTCTAAAGTTTGCCTCAAAGCCAGTGCAGGCTTCCTGCCACCTGTGCCAAAAGACAAAAGGCCCTATGGTCCATTTTCAGGCTTCCGCCTCCCATCTCGTTGGGAGTAGCAGTACCACGGGGCATATCCATGAACTCTTGTCGGAGGATAAGCCCGCTGCAGACCCAAGCTTATAATCTTATTTGATTCCCCCACTGCTTCATCGGAGGAGGACTTTGAAGGCTTTACAGAAGCTGGGGGGTCTCATCTACAGGCTTCTTTCTCCAGTCAGCCACCTAATGCCCCAGAGGTTGTGCGGGCAACCCTCAGTGTTTGCAACCCTTCCAGTTAATTCCTGAGGCCCTGTCTCATATTTGGGAGGCCCTTATTAGGGCTCTCTCCACTGAACTCCTGGCTCCTGCTTCTGCAGTTCCTCTTCTCCAACCCAAGAACAGCGGCTATGGTACCTCCCACTAATGAAACTACAATGCCCGCCACTAATTGAGAGACTTGACTGGCTTTATCAGGTTCCAGAGTTTCCACCTCATCAGGGTCAAAACTCGCTGCCCAGAGAGTTTGTGGGATATTCATCAGAGGACAAGGGCTTACAATCTCCAGATCCTTTTGTAGCCTTTAGGGGATGCCTAACTAACGTGCCACCCAGAGAACCCTTGGGCCCATTTGTGGACCCCAAATATGACGATTAGGAGTGGACTGCAGGCTTAGGAATGGAGGAAGCCTCAGCTTCAAACAATTCTACCTCACATAGGTTGTTCCATGCTGACCATTTTTTGCCCCTCCTATGTAAGTCTGGCAGCGTTGGATATCAACTCTCCATCGTCAGATCCACCTCTGACTCCTTCAAGAGGGGTCTCTGTTCTGAAGGTTCCTAAGGCCACTGTTACTTCTATTCCAGTTCCTGAAGCATTTAAGGTTCAGTCTGAGTGGCAGCCCCCCCTCCAGAGTAGGTGCATGTCTGCTCTAGCCACACATTTCTATTCATTAGAACCTGCCTTATGGACCTACTCAGAGTCCCTGGCGTAGATGATCCCATATCTGCTTTAGTTTCTTGCTCTCTGTAACCTAAAGAAGGGGATGCACAGTTCAAGGGCATGTCGGTGCACCACTTAGACTTTTCTGTCTGCAAAACTCACGAGGCAGCGGCCCTCACAGTCAGGGCTTCCTGCATGGCATCTATTCTTTCACACGTATCTTTGGTTTGGCTGAATGACCTGTTGAACCCTCAATCTCAGGACCTCAACAGGGACCCTGACAGAGTGCGTGAAACAATCCTCAAGCGCTACAGGGCAGCAGCCTTTGTCATGGACATCACTCTGGATGCTGTTCAGTTCTCCACTAGGTCCATTGCTGCGCCACTGGGATGCCAATTCAGGAGCATGTGTCAGTTTGTCTACCATTCCCATATATAGGGCTGAAACTTTGCAAGGAACAGGCCTTCCAGGGATTCCTGGTCGATCCAAAGGAAAAGCAAAAACCCTTCTTGGCTATTCTGTGCCGGGATGAGCGATGACCTTTTTGCCGCTACGCCCCCTACCATTCATCCTTCCAGTCCCAAAAACTCCAAGAATTTGTCAGGGAGGGGACAGGATTGCAAGACCAGCCAGCACATCTGGTCCCAAAACTTTTTTTCCAGAAGATTTAATCCACATGCCAGAGGCAAATTCTGCTCTGTGTGTTCAGATTCCAAGGGTGGCAAGTCTCAACAACTGTCTCGCCAGTACTGATGCCGGTGTTCCTCCAATGGGGGGCTGACTCCTACTGCTTTCTCGGAGCAGGTCACATATAGCTGCAGACCAGTGGGTGTTGGATGCCATCCAGCAAGACTACACTATAGAATTGGTTCCACCAAACCACTTCGTGGCTTCTCCCATTTCTAGCCATCTCCAGAAACAGCGGGCACTGACAGAGGCCATTCAACATCTCCTCCAAATTCAGGCCATAGAGGAAGTACCTTCCGAAGAACAATTCTCAGCTGTCTACTCCTTTTTCTTCGTTGTGCCCAAATGCGACAAAACATGGAGAGCCATCTTAGATTTGAAGTTCCTGAACCAGTTTGTCCATTATCAAAAGTTGTGGATGGAGGCTCTCTCATCTATCAGGGAGGCACCGCCACAATTATCTGGTGTCAATAGACATCAAGGAGGCTTACCTGCATATTCCTGTTCATCCATGGCACAGGAGGTATCTCTGTTTCTCATACAGATGCCATCTATCAATACCAGACCATGCCATTTAACCTTTCAGCAGCTCCTTAAGTCTTCACAAAGATGATAGTTGCCCTGGTGGCTTATCTTCACTGCCAGGGGGTCCACCTTTACCCATATCTTGACAATCTGTTAATATGGGTGGAGAGCTTTCCTCAAGCAGAGCAAGATGTTCTTCTCACCCTGCTGGTTTTGGCATCCCATGGCTTTTTGAGCAACAGTCCCAAAAGTTACCTGGTCCCACACACTGGCTCCAGCATCTTGGGCCGGTCCTCAACACTCATGCGACTATCATTCTACTGTCGGCAGGGAGAGCGGAAAATTTGCAGGGGGTTGGAAGGACCCTATTCTTCTCGGACTCAGCATCTAGTCCTCTACAATCCAGATTGTCCCATGGGCACATCATCACTCTCTGCCACTGCAATGGTTCCTGCTCCCTTATCATGCCCTTCAGACACTGCCAGTTAAGCATTCCCATTTGTTGAGATGCTAGCTCAGTTGATGGACAGAGTTCTCCAACCTTCAGAAGGGTCTTTCTTTTCAATATATTCCATGCATCACGGTTACCACAGCTGCCAGTCTTTCAGGAGGGGTGGCATTGCCTCTCCATGGTCGTTCAGGGACTATGGTCTCCAGCAGAGATACAACACAGCATCAACTGGCTGGAACTCAGGGTGGCCAGTCTAGCCATTCAGTATTTTGCTCCAATACTCCACCTCCACCATATTCTCCTTTATACCGACAATGTTTGTACAAAGGCCCCTATCAACAGACAAGGGGAGCGTGTTCACAGAGTTTTCAGCATGAGGCTGCCTTGTTCTTCTCTTGGGCAGAACTTCACATAGAATTGGTGTCCGTCGAGCACCTCAGTGGGGACAGAAACCTCACCACGAATTGGCTGAGTCACCAGTGACTTCAACCAGGGGAGTGGATGCTTCCCCTGAAGTGTTCCTCCTTGTCCAGGACCCATTCATAACATTGCACTTGGACCTCTTTGCTTCCCCGGTCAATTGTCAGCTTCCCCAGTTCTTTGGCCATTATCCGTCGAATCATGCAGAGGCCATAGATGCTTTATAAGCCAGTTAGCCCCAGGGCTACTTTACACTTTTCCTCCAATTCTTCTGATAGCACGCACTCTGAGGAAGTTGAAGGAGGAGTGTGCAGAAATAGTTGTGATAGCTCCGTACTGGCCATGACGTGCATGGTTCTTGGAGCTGCTTCACCTCTTGTCCGAAGTTCTCTGGACGCTCCTGACTCAACCAGATCTCTTGGCACAGGGACCAATTTACCATCTGGATCCAGCTTGGCTGAAGTTGACAGCCTGGCAATTGAGCTGCACTACTTAAGGAAAGATGGTTTGTCATAGGAGATAATATCTACCATCTTAGCTTCACATCACCCACCCACAAGACAAATCTACAACTCCACATGGCACAGTTTAGTTATCTGGAGTCTTCAAAAGAACATCTGCCCAATCAAGGCCTTGGTCTCAGACATACTCAGCTTTCTGCAGGATGGACTCGGCCTAGGCTTGAAGGTCAACACCCTATGGCATCAAGTATCACCCTTATCGTTGGTTCTCTCTCTGCATTCCCTGAGGATAACTGGTTCTCATCCATTGATCATATATTTTCTAAGAGGGGCTGTGACATTCTTCCCACCCACAGTCCACAGATACCCCTACTGGAGTCTTCAAACAGTCCTGACTGCACTTCAGAGACCACCTTTCGAACCACTCAGCACCATTCCTCTTCGTCTCTTGCCCTTCAATGTTCTTTTTCTAGTGGCGATTACGTCCACCAGACGCATTTCGGAGATGAATGCATTATCAGTGACAAAGCATCTTTGCATTTTTTATGTGGACAGGGTCATCTTACAAACACATTCTTTGTTTGTGCCCAAAGTGAATTCCTCTTTTCATCACCAATAAGAATTTGTCCTGCCATCCTTTTGCATGAATCCAGTTCATCCATGTGAGAAAGCTTTGCACTCCCTTGACGTTAAGAGAGCATTAAAGGTCTACATCAATCAAACTAAGGCCTTCAGACTTACCTATCCACTGTTCATTTCTTTTCATCCTAGGTCTTTGGGGAAAAGAGTATCTAATTCCACCTTGTTTTTTGGTTGCGAGCCTGTATTAAATTAGCTTATGATTCTTTACAAATACCTGTTCCCGAAAATATATGCATTCACCACAATCAGCTGCAATCACAGCTGCCTTTTCTGTTAATGCTCCACTGTAGGAGATCTGCAAAGCTGCTGCTTGGTTCTCCCAATATGTTTGCAATTCACTATAAGATGGATACCTATGTCTCGGCCAATGCTGCCTTCGGTCAACGTGTTCTGTAGCACGTGGTTATGTCTTGAGTCACCCGAGCCACATTACCTCCCTGATCTAGGTGGGAACTGCTTGGGTACATCCCACTTGATGGACTATCATCCAGGGAGAAGGGGACTTTGGTCCTTACCTGAAATAAATTTCTGCTGGATGATAGTCCATCAAGGCCCGCCTCAAAGTGACTCTTCTAATTGATCCTTTGACCCATTCTAGGGGTCCATGCATCCTTTTGTTTTCCATTGATCCATTTGTTTCATGAGGTTTCTTACAATAGAATACAATTCACTTGGTTTAACTGTTTCCTGTAGTTTCAGTGTCTTTATCAGGGGAGTAGTTCTTCCATTGTTTGGAACTTACCTGTTGATTTTCCTTGTAAGTGTCCTTTTCTTCAGGTATTTTATTATCCATCTCATCATGAAAGGACTGGGGAAATCACATGGTTGAGGCAACCTACTCCCTGCAATTCTGCTGCATTTCCTGCCTATACTACTTGATGGACTATCATCCAAGAGAAATTTATTTCAGGTAAGGACCAAAGTCCCCTTCTTTTAAAGACCATTGGTAAACACACAAATGCACTTGCAGGCTAGACAGGCACAAGGGACAGGGAGGGCAGGAAAATGAAGAAGCAACAATGAGTGGATATGCAAAAAAATGTATATTCAGAATATTGTGGTAGGTTGTGTCAGGGTTGGCAGGCTGGAAGCATTACCCCATCAGGCAGGCAGAAGGCTGGTTGTCATCAGATTATGTGAATGGTGCAGGCAAACAGGCCTGCTGGGAAAGTAGTGAACAAGTCAACAGCCAAGCAGGTACAGGTAGTCTTCACTTTGCCTTTATCAAGAGACAAGTTACTCCAGATGAAGGGTTAGCCCAGAGTCAGAGGCTTCATAGACCCAGGTGAAATCCCATAGACCCCTAGTGTCACCTGACAACTTCTGTGTCACTGAGTTGCAGTACCACATTCTTGCCTTTTATTTTTAAAAGTGGACCTGGTATTTGGTGATTTTGCTATTTTATGTTGTTGTGGTTGATTTATAGTATCTTTTGAATTAACCTGCTGCTGATCACTTTGGGAGCCTTTAGGCCAAAAAGCAGTACATAAATAAACCATAACATAACCCCTTATGCCTGACATACCATTAACTACATTTTAGAAAAGAAGTACCTTTCTATTTCATTTCATTTTTAAAATAAAGGAGGAAGGAGAAAGAAAAGTGATGGAAAGAGTCTTTGGCTTAAAGTGAGGGGCAAGGTAAAACTTGCAGTCTTTAATAGAGAAGGGAAATCCTAACTCTCCCCCACCCCCCAGTCACCCAGTGTCTCCAAGCCTTTCCACAAGAGGGGAGATACACATAAAGACTCTTTCTCATCAAAGCTGAGAGTATCCTCAGACACTGTTTTAGGCTGCAACTTTCTTTAGCTTGTAGGCAGGGGGGGCTGAAGAGTAGTTGCTTAATAGTCAAGAAAGTCAAAATACCTGCTTTCTGAGCATGTTCAGACTGCCATGTTTTCAGACTCATGTATATTTAAAAAAATGATTCACAGGAGGCCCCACACACTTAACCAAGCAGACAGGACCTTCAGTTTCTGAACGGGAGCAAGAACGAGACCGGGAACGTGAAAAGGAGCGCAAGAAGTCAGTCTTAGCAGCCACAACCACAGTGGAGCATGCTCCCATCTGGAGACCAGGTTGGCTGAGCGTTGCTTCAGCGTCCTACATGGACTGGGGCTAGCGGGAACTTCGTATATTCTTTCTCTTTTTACTGTTTTCTCTCTGAATTTTCCATTTTGCCTCTTCGTGTTTTGTGGCAGGCACAGACCAAAGCAGCGGCCGTTCATCAGCGCACACTCACAATCACAAACACTCCCCTGTCTCACCCCGCACCCAGGAGAATGTCCAGCAGCGCCCCAGCGTGTTGCACAATACAAACATGAAGATGATTTCCTCAGAAAGCCTTGCCCCCTCAGTTCTGCGGTATGTCATCACAAGACTTGATGTCTTGGGGCCTGAAGTGCCGGGGTGGGGGCAGGGGATTGGAATTACCATGCACATTTTCCCAGTGCACAAAAAATTAAGAACACACATTGTTGGTTAGGGCCTTGCAGAGAGTATTTGCATGGGTGGTTATCAGATTGCAAAGAGGACATTTTAGCGTCATGGCTGAGATAGTATTGCTGGTGGACGTGACAGAGATTTATAGCATTTATTTTTATATCTGAAACATTTGTGACCCGCTGTGCAGCCTAAAAGGCCCCTACGAGAGCTTACAAAAACAATTTAAAACACAAATCCTACATATAAACAAGAATAAACTGTAAAAGAGAGCATGAAAACTACAGAACGAGAATTGGAGTTAAAACTCCAATCAAAGACAAAATAAAAATGCCTTCACCATTCACCTAAAAGCCAGCAGAGAGGGAGCCAAGCAGGCCTCTCTAGGGGTGAGTGTTCCATAACCTGTGCCGCAATTTTAAAAAGAGTTGTGGGGGGAGAGACTGGGAGAATATTCTCCCTTTCCTCTCATTGTAGAGCAAGGATGGGGAATCAGTGGCCCTCCAGACATTGGACTGTAATTCCCACCATCCCTGGCCGTTAGCTATGGTGGCCGGGGTTGTTAGGAATTGGAGGTTGGCAATATCTGGAAAGCTGCAAGTTCAAAAGCCCAAGGTTTAGCCAGTGAAGGTTCAGGACAGACAGAAGTAAATACTACTTTGCATAGTACATAATTCATTTTTGGAATCCACTGACCCAAGAGGTGGTAACGGCTATTGGCTTTTTAAAAAATTAGATAAATACATGGAGGACATATAAACCATAGTAGCTAAATTGGACTTCCGCATACAGATGGAGTACTGTTTCTGAACACCACATCAAGCAGCAAGGAAAGTCATATCCTTCGCATTCTAGCTGTGGGCTTCTGAAAGACCTCTCCTTGTCCGCTGTTAGAAACAGGATGCTGGACTAGAGAGGCCCTTTGGTCTGATCCAACAGGACTGCTGTTACGTTCTTACCTTAAGCATGCAGAACCTTGTGCCCTCCATAGACCAAGTAAGTGCACTTGTCTCAGACTTGGAACATGGGCGTGCGCACGCGCACACACACACACACACACAGAGTATGTCCTGCCACATTTGTAGAGAAGAACCCAGCTGTTAAAGAAGCTTTGCTTCTTTACTGTGGAATTCAATAACAGTAATCATCATAGTCACACACAGATTTAGACTGAGTAAATGGTATTGTAGAAGACAAGGTGTTGTTTTCCACCACAGTCCCCCTCCAAAGTAGGTCTCTTATTTATCTTCTGCTCTTCAGATCATCCTCCTCTACCACCACCACATCATCAGTTCGCTCTTCAAGCTTCTCCTCGACATCAGGACTGCGCAGCTCCATAGGTGGCTTGGACAGCTGCACATCTGTGATGGATGCTGCCCACATACAGAGGGAGGACTCCAGGGTTCAAGATGTCAAAACAGAACGGCCTCAGGCTGACAGCAACCAATTCTCCTCAAAGCTGTCCATTGGGTCAGGCCTAGAACAATCGCCTTCGCCCATTAAAGCCGTGGATCCCAGGCCGTTGTGCTCCTCCGGGCCAGGTTCAACCCACCTGTATAGCAGAGGACAGGGAAAAAGCCACCCTCAGCATCTCACACCACTGGACCAGTCGCTGCATGCAGTTTCAGCCAGTGAGCAGCCCAGTAGAGAAAAGAGTAAAACCTTTTCAGTACAGGAACAGGAGCTCCGAGCACTCGGTAAGACCACCATGACAGCGGCCAGCTTCATAGATGTGATTATCATGCGTCAAATTTCTTGCGATAAGGGGAAGCGAGAGAGAAGCTCGCTAAATAACGACGCCAATAGCGATGGTAAGAAATTGGAGGGGGAGTGGGGTGGTTCTCCAAGTCTGTGGCCTTAAAAAAACAGACACACACATACTTTTTTAAAAAATAATCTCTCTCCCCACCCGTCATTTTTAAATTTTAGTTTTTGCATTTGTGGTGACATCCTGTTTTATATTATGTGTATATTCTAAGTGTTGTCTCACATAAAGGCTCCTATTTTATTTATTTTTTTCCTCCTGCCCATCTTCATGCCTTCTTGGGTTTTGTTTTTAATTTCCGTTTTCCAGTGGTTGTTGCTGTTATGCATATTATTCAGTTCCTCGTACGCTGCTGGAATTGTGATAACTGTCAGGTGGTCTGAGTGGGATGGAGGGGCAAGGATGGATGTGGAAACTGAGGCGGTCGAGGGAACGAAGAATGAAAGTGCAATGGGTAACAGCACCACATGTTAGCACTATACTTTTAGATGGGCTCTATTTCCAGGGGTTATGGTTTTATTCTCTACATCAAAATCCAGATAATTGCTTTTTTTAGAATGCATGATTTGCTGTATTTGTATGACATGTATAGATCACAGCATGTGTGTTATGTGTTCAGCATTGGAAGTTACAGTTTGAAAATTCCCAAGCTCTGCATCACATTCACATGCAGATCATAACATAGCTGTGTATATTTCTGCCAATGGATGTCTTCTGAGAGTTCAGCAAGCCTGTCAGAGCTAAGCTGTTTGATAGTACTATGGAGATTCCTTTTGAATTGAGCCTGGAAGCGATTTGTCATGCTTAACAGCTGAAGTAGCATTGGAGTGATATGATCATAACACTTCATACCAGACATCACTCTGGCTGCTGCATTATGAACCAGCTGAACCTTCCAGGCACTTCACTGGGAAGTAGGTGCATTGTCTAAATGCCTCTTTCGTCTCCTTCCTTTGCCATCGGTAAGTGCCACCAAGTTTAGAGCACACAAACAAATTGTGTTGGACCACCAAGCGCTGAGCAGAGATGGAAACCAGCGGAAGCTTTTTATGGGTAGTAGAAAAGTCTTTTACCCATGTTGAATCCAGTATGAATTCTTTGCAACAGCTGCAGCAATGCTTAGAAGAGTGTCATTGCCATTTAAAGAGATCCTTTGCTCTCTTTTATGCCCTCCAGGTTTCCATGGAAGCTACAGCCCTGATGGCATAGAAGCAATAAGCCCTGTGAACTCACCCAACACGCTCCATGAGAAAGGGACAAAGCTGTCCCAGGATTCTGAGAAAGGATGCGGGGGAGAGCATGACCTGCGGTCAAAGCAGCCAGGTGAGGGGATTTTCCTGTTTCTACAGCAGCCTGGAGAGGGCCTTCATACTTCCTCTGTGGCTGCAGAGCAAAGCTCTGTTACATATTTGTCCACCCTCATCCCTTCACATCTTATAGTTTAGCCCATACCGCTCATTGGCTGTCTTCACACTGAACCATTGTTTAGCACAGCATGCACAAGCTGCATTGGGCTACATGCTCACTCGCTCCTCCCTCCTCCAGTGTGGCCAGGAGGAGTTCTGAAGCATTACTGTTAGTAGTTAACTGTGGCTTGTCATGTTGTCTGGCATGACAAATTGTAGTTCATACTGTTGTCAGTTTCAAACAAGCCAACTTCACACTCTGCTTTCTGAAGCTGGCTTCTTTAAAGTAGTCTTAGTGTTAACCACAGTTCTGGGACTGGATGACATGGCAAATTGTGGTCAACAAAAAGTGAAAGCAAAAGCTTTCAAAGTCCTCCCAGTAGAGAATAGGAGGGAGTGAGAGCACAAGGCTTGCTGCATCTCATTTATGTCACACTAAACCATGGTTTAGTGCAGCGGTAAGAAACCTCTGGCCCATGGGCCTTACTATGCCCACCAAGGCTCTCTGGTTTTGGGCAAACCACATCCACCTGCCAATCTGACTTCATATGAAAGGGATATGTTATCTTCAGTCTAAGCATCACAATGCTAAAATTGGAGATTATCCCTCTTTGAGAAGAAAAGGCAGCGGAGGTGTTCTCTTATCTCCAATCTTGCATGCAGTTTGATAGCATTTCCCCCCACCCCACTCCAGCACTGAGGTATTGGAAAGGTGGAACAGGAAGGTTTTATCTCCAGTCTTGTGACTGCTGTGGTGCTTAGTGCTGTGATGGGGAGATAAAATTCCTCTGCCTGCTCTTTAGAACACATCTCTTAAGATCAGCAGAGGGATCTTTCCAGCCACTCTCACCCCAGCCTGCCTGCCCTCCACTGTCCAGTGTGCGTTAATGTATGTATGAGATTCAACCTAAGAGCATTGTTTATCAAGAACTCCAAACTGCTGTTCATATTTAAAGTTTTAAATATGACTAGATGTTGCACAGAGCATAGAAAACCAACACAGCCTTCCTGCCAGTCTAAGAATAAGGTCAACTTTGAGGAAGAGGGACCCCATACTCCCTTCATTTTTGCACATATGGGAATCGCCTATTTGAAAGCACCTCCTTATTAGAATCTCCCTACATGTAGAAAGCTAGCACATGAGGAGGAGTGCTAGAGTAGAAGCCTTGTCCCTCTTTACCTGTGTGGGGCTTTATTATCTCGAGGAACTTTAAAATGTGCAATTCCCCACCTGCCTATTGGAGATGGTACATAACCCACATAACCGGAGAAAGAAACTGCTGCATGAGAGGTTATTTTTCTATTTGTGATATTTATTAGTCACCTTTCTGCCCCAAGGCAGGGATAGCCAACATGGTACCCCCTAGGTGCTTTGGACTACAACTGGCATCATCCCTGACCAATGGACATTCTGGCTGGGGCTGATGGGAGTTGCAGTCAACACACCACACCACATTGGCTATCCCTGCTAAGCAGCATCTCACATCTTCTTATGGCTTGAGATCCTCAAATCAGGCATGACCTCTGAAATGTTTGATGTAGCATCCCTGTCTCTGACATTTGGCTTTTGCCTGCCTGTCTATGCTTGCTTTAATTATAAGTAAGGGATTATTATTCTTGACTTCAAGGAAAATTTGAGAACACTGGAATCGATTGCCTCTATAATTTTTAAAAGAAGAAAAAAGTTAACAGCAGCATATCTCTAAGTCAGTTATCATTGGCATGATGACACATCCTTCATGTTACGGGGATGGTGGTCCAACGTTTGGACTTTTAGCATTAGCAGAGAAATGTACATCATCTAATAGGGTACTTCATGGAGTTACAAAAAAGGAGAAGCTTTTTGGAAATATGATATCCACTCTTTGCTCATGTGGTCAGACAGTGCGGCTCTTTAGTCCCACTGGCCTCTCACAACTCCTGCTGGCTAGGTATACTACCAAGCCACATGTGCAGTGTAATTGTCCTTGTGCTTTATTCATCCTCATAATCCAGTACTTGGCTGTTTAATAATATCTGTCATTTATTTATTTATTTATTTATTTATTATTGCATTTGTATACCGCCCCATAGCTGAAGCTCTCATGTGTTCAATGTGGGTTTTTTGTTGTGATTATGCTCTTTAATTATATACAAGTTTTAAAAATCTCAATAAAGAAGTATTTTCCAAAAGAGGAAGCAAGTATCTGACTGAGATGAATTTCAGATGTCTCAACTCCTGCTGGCCTCTTCTGCCCATTTCTCTCTTTCCCCACAGGCACCCTCAAGCCTTCTGCAGCAGAAATCTCACATATACAGCAACTCCACCCATTTCCTGAAGACCGGCAGTCTCCAGGCCAGCCATTCCAAGGATCGCAGAATGCCAAAGGCCATCAGCGAGTTGTCACATTGGCTCAGCATATCAGTGTAATTAGCATTACACACTTTTCTTTCAAGTGGATGCCAAACAGTGGTTGATTGGGAGCACTAATATCATGACTTTTTGGAAAGAGCCCAAAGTCTTCTAATTCCAGACTAGATTTAAGCAGAGGTCCTATAAACAGAGGTCCATTGGAAAGAATTATCTATGCAGCCTGTTCAAATATGAATCCATGGGCTTGTCTCTGCTTCTAAGTTCAAAATAGATGACTTTGACTAATTAACGTGGCTGACTCTGTTCAGATAAAACGTTTCACATGGGTGCATCCTTTGGAGTGTAACCATCCTGCAGATGTAGAGTATTATGTTGGAAAAGGTGTCTAGTAGGTCTGGGCCTGAAATGATTCACAACATACCAAATTCAGTTAGCTGCTGCTGTTCACCTGGGAGGTTGCTCTTTTTCTGCCCCTTCCAAGCTGGCAACATAAACCTGACCAAACAGATGCCTGTGAACATGGGAATGGTTTGTTATTGTATCCTGAATGGAGAATTTACTCCCAAATATTCCACACTTGGGCATCAGGTAATGTTGAAACTGTGTCCTGGTGAACCCTGAAGCTCATTGGAAGTTGTTCAGGGGTTCCTCACAGAGCAGACTGGCAAAATCTTCTGATTTTTGCCTATAATGTACAGGTGCAGGAGAGTGTTGGTACTATTTGGTAGTGGCAAGGCCCAAGTGATCATACACCCTAGAGGAGGGGTGAGGAATCTTTTATAGGCTGTGAGGGCAGTATTCCCTTCTGAACAACAACTGAGGGCCATATAAAAGTGATGGACAAGGCAAGAGGCAAAAGTGGACAGAGCAAGGAATGTGAATTTTACCTTTGTACAGCAGGCTAGTTTCTTTACACATTCACACACCCCTGTCTGTCCTCCATCCAGACAAGGAAAAAGTATTATCGAAGTTCAAGGACATAATCCAGTCAGGTGAAAATACACTCAAGGAGCGTGTGAAGCCATGCTAGTGAGGGAGTAGCAGAGGTGGCCCTGGGGAGAGTCCTGGGGGCCAGAGAAAGAGAGAGCATTTGGCCCCCAAACCTGAGTTGCCCCATCCCTGTCCTAGAGCATGCCCCTTAATCCAGGCACTCTTCCACAACAGATGTGCAGGCTTTCTTTCACAGATAAGTCATTGTGGAAATTGCTTCCTGAAGGAAAAAAGTTTGGAAATGGCTCTACTAGAGAAAGCCATTCTTTTTCAAAATAAGTGGCATGGCTTCTAGCTCTAAATTTTGGATGACAAATCTGCCCTGGCTCTACCACTACACCATGAAAGCCAGACAGTTGGGGATGGTCTTTCCTTATTCTGTGGCAGCCCTTCTGAGGTTATTCTTCTGGAAAAGGAACAGGGAAAGTACACATGGGGCAGACTGGAGCCCACCATCCACATTATTAATGCTCCATCTGCATCCTAAGACTCTCCCAACAGGTTGCATGGACTGTACGAGGAATGATCTGAAGCCAAAAACAGAGTGATGTTCTGTTCTTACAGGAGGTTATCACCCAAGACTACACACGCCACCATCCCCAGCAGCTCAACTCCCATATCCAGACCCCTATGTACCCCTTCACAGGGTCTGTGCTGGATCTTCGGCGGACTTCTAGCGAGGCTTATATCCAGCAACAGCAGCAAATGGAGCACATCCCCACGTCAAGAATCTCCCCAGAAAGCGAAGAAAGCAAAAGGTGAGCCCACTTCATCCCTGTCTCTTTGCTGCTAATTTCCATAGCTTGGATTTCTGTCTCATCCTGTTCTGATAATCTCAGGTGGGTTACAAAAACTGAAGGGTTGTGATCTCACTCAAGAGTTATGGACTTTTATTAAGTCCCACTGGTTTGGGGAAGAGAGACTTAGGCTCAGGCTTCAACTGAAGTAAATGGAATTTAAAATCAGGTAGGTCATTTCCAAGGATCAGACGGATATAAAGCCTAAACCCAAAGGGCAACAGGCATCTTCAGCGAAACTGGAGGCCTTAAGAGAAGCAACATCCATGTGCCCCTGCATATGGCAAGCTGCTCCACATCCTGTCACCTACTGCCTGGCAGCCAAGGAAACCTGCTGTAGTTCCTGTCTGCTGGATCTCAGCTCCACAAAACATGTTCCAGCAAGGGTTGGTCCCCTTCTAATCTGTGAATGGTGGAGAAGGGATAGCACTCAGCATGTAATTGGGTTTCTTCAAATTGAGTTCCAGAATCCTCCTTGTGGCCTCCCTTACACTCTCAAAAGCACGTATCATAAATCTCATTAATAACCCTAACAAAATGTAAACTACAGCAGCATAAGAGGGGAATTGGCAGTGGAACTTTGATCATTTAAAAGCTAGCACAAATGGAGAGGCTTTACAGTGCTTTTGGAATCTGCTCCAGCTTGGATGAGTCTCACAGGAACACAAGAAGCTGCCTTCTGCTGAATCAGACCCTTGGGCTACCTAGCTCAGTATGGTCTACACTCCCTGGCAGTGACTGTGTGGGATTTCAGGCAGGGTTCTCTTCCAGGCCTATCTGGAAATCCTGGGGATTGAACCTGGTGCCTTCTGCAGATCCTCTGCTACTGAGCTGTAGCCTTTCCCCTTCTCTTACTGAGTCTCCACAATAAGAGAGTTCCAGAACTGTGGAGCAACTACTAAGAATCTCTCCCACATGCTCTCCTCTTACGAACGTAGTATACAGATATCATGGACTGGAGAATGCCCTCAGAGTGTTGCTCCAGTGAGCTGCAATAGCCAGCAAATAGGAAGCACCTCATGAAAAAGGCCCACCTGGTACAAGGCCAAGAGCCACCATTTATGTTCTGATGCAGTAGTACCTCTGTCTGTCTCAGAGTAGCAGTTGTTGGGATATGGATCATTCTTTTTCTTCCCCGCCAACCCCCAAATGTTTTGCAGGCTTTGATTGAGAGCACCAGTCACCACAAACACACTCATATGGTAGTAGTCAGTTTCAGTATTCACTTTCAGAAGAAAGCAAATGTAGCTGCTGTGTGTAATTACAATCTGCAGGCTTCATAAGCCATTCTTTTTCTGGCTTCACCCCTACTCATTGGGGCTAATTTTTCTTAAGTGCTTCATTTCTTCCAGTCACATTCTGCCACATTTCAGTGTGCTCTGAACACTGGTTTTATGCCCACCCTTTTGGTTCCACTGCTTGGAGAACAGTGTGGTTCACATAGTCTTGCTGCTTACTTCCTCAGGTCTCCTGAGCAAATCAAAGCACCTGCTTCCATCAATTACATAGAACCCATTTCTCCACCAGATGCGATGGGAGAACCTGATCATGTGCAAAACGCCACATATCCCATCTTGTATCGTGAAGGGGAACAGCTGGAGCAGAGGTAACAGGCAGCGGGAAATCACAGCAGCTGGGTTGTCCTGGGAGCACAACAGCATCACACTGTGATTTGGGCACGCACACGTACACAAAACACACACCATTTTGTATTTTCCCCTGGTAGCCCAAGGTTTTTCATCTTTGTTTCCTGAATAGCCCTAGGTATGTTGTTAGGCAATCAGACTTTTCTGTTTTGTACTGAATGCTGGATGTCCTAACTTGAACAACATAAGCCGAACAGCTCATTTTGTAAAGCCACTTCACTCTTTCAGAAACCCATAGATTGATGCATCCAGCATTTCTTAGGAAAAAGTGATAGGAGCTCTGTGGATCAACAGCATGCTTGCGCATAACTGTGAGAAGCAACACCTGGGGTACATAGGAAATGAGGTCATTAGTCCATCAAGCTCAGTGTTGCCCACACTGACTGCCAGCAGTTCTCCAGGGTCTCAGGCAGGAATCTTTCCCAGCTCTCCATGAAGATGCCAAGGATTGAGGTGTCTGGGACCTTCTGAATGCAAAGCAGATGCTCTACCACTGAGCTATGTCCTTCCTGCTAACTTTGCAGTCTGGGGGCACACCGAAATGAGCTCCTTGGGTTGTGCCCAAGTGTATTGGACAGTGTATAAATGAGTGAAAAGTGTTGTGTGGGAGCGTGCTTGTTAACCTTCCAGAAACATCAGTTGCAAGACTTTTAGCATGAAACTCCTAGTGGATTCAGAGGCTTGGCCACTTGCTGTTTTAGAGAGAATTTCTGGTCAGGGCTGCCTAGGCAGAAGATGATGGCATCAGGATTCTGGCAATAGGAATTTGATGCCCTTTTCTATAATGCAGGATGGGCTCCAAATCTCCAGGAAACAATGTACAGCCACCGGCCTTCTTCAGCAAACTGACAGAGAGCAATTCAGCCATGGTGAAGAAGAAGAAGCAAGAGATCATCAAGAAGCTCAACACAAACTACAGGAGCGAGGCAGAGTACAGTAAGGCCTTCTCATGGTTGGGCTTTTACTCTCATAAGTGTTAGGTGGGACAGAAGTAATCAAACCATTTTGATCGACTAAAAGGGTGTCCTTGATTAATCAGTCAAAATATTTTAAATATTTTTAATTCATGTATAAAAGCTGCAGATGGCAAGTGCCATTTTTAGACGAGGCTTTCCTGCTGCATGTGAGAGTGAACAGGGAATGCCTCTTCTCAGATTATGCCTGCTATGACACATGCGTGTGTCATCAAAAGAAATAACTTGTTAAAATGACTACTTCTCATATGCAGCTTCATGCAAATATAATCAAATAAATTAATTGATCAGGTGGTAGTAGTAGTAGTAGTAGTAGTAGTATTTGGATTTCTTACCCATTCTTCACCATAAGTTCTCAGGGGCAATTACAACAATATAAAAACACAAGATTAAAATCAGAAAACATTTTACAATCAGAAGATGGTGGCGTCAATATGTATATATCTCAGGTGTCAAAAGTCAGGATAAAGAAAAGTGTCTTTAGCATGTGATGAATGCTATACGGTGAACCAAAGTTTCTTGAATTGGAGGATAGCCCTCATTTCATTTGCTAAGAATGACATAAATTGATCAGTGCTCTTAGTCCTGGCTGAATGTGATTCAGCCACCAATCCTCCACTGAATGCAGCTCTTCCTGGAGTGCCAGTGGCCATGGATGATTTGTATTAGGAATGCTTCCCCTCTGCTCATTGACTACAGAGAGACCTGTATTTTAATGTAGCCTAAAATGCTGTGCAGTCACTTTTTCAATCTAATCTGAGCCTCTCTCAGAACAACTGTGTCGGACAAGAGAGTTAAAGAGATATTCCTCTTGGTGTCGCCATTATTCCAACTGTATCATTATGGCTTCTTCAAGGATTCACAATAAGAGTCCTGCCCCCTCTCAATTACATTTTTTTTTGTAGGGGTGAAAAATGAAGAGAAATGGGTAGTGCCTTGCATTTAGCGAGGGGTTCTGTTGTTTCATGAACAAACTCAATTCCATCTTTGCTCCCTAAGATAAAAAGTACTGGGGTTTTATGTACCTTCTCCTTTTTGAATGACTGGGAGTTTGCCAGAGTGTGAATCAGCCTGCCTGGGAACATGGTGCATGCCTAAGGCTCTCTCTCTTTCTTCCCTCCAGATGTCGGGCAACCCGGAACGGAGATTTTCAACATGCCAGCCATTACTGGAGCAGGTACTGCTGGGCTCCCTTTCCAGCTTGCGCCTGACTCTCCCTTGTATTCCACACAGAACTGTGCAAGTCAAGAATGGCAGGCAGGGCTGATCATCTTTTGGGGCAAAGTGAGGCGAGGGTTACGGCGGCAGGCTAGCACCTCTCTCTTGACCCCTACTATATCAGAAACCCTTCCCCTCCATTCAGCTGTGTTACTGGGAAGGGGGGGTGTCTAAAAATTTTGTATGAGACTAACTGCCAGAGAACTTCTTGAGGCAGCTGTGTGGAAAATGGAGCAGTCGACCCAGGAATAGAGGGACTGCTGGGTGGGTGGGACACAAATCATAGGCTGGTTTTGTTTTGTTTTTTAACAAAAAAACATTCCTTCACTTCCATGTTGCTCAGTCTCTTCTTAAAAGTATTTATTGATTTGTTTTGGTCCCTCCTATCCTGGGAATGATTGGCAAGCAGCTGACCCACAGTGCCTACTCTGGTCTTTGTGCATTGCTGCACCATAACTGCATGGCTTCTAATGACTCACAATTGCAATACCAAACCACACAATGCACACATACACCACTGTTTCATCAGCCGTCTCCCATTAGTAGTCGCTTCATCTTCACAGCCTCCACCATCATAAAGTGGAATCAAGCTGGAAGGATGAGGAGGGGGAGGGGGAGGCATGGTTGGAAATCCAGGTAGCCCAGTAAAAGGAATGGGTTATATCCAACTTTAGTCCTGCTCGGAGTAGACCCGCTGAAATGGATAGGCATAACTAACTTAAGTCTATCAATTTTAATGTACAACTTAATTATATGCAACCCAATGAGTCCCATATAGTTTTGGTAAACTTGCCTGCCTGTCTAGAATGGATGTCTGTGTAACTTGGTCGTCTGTCGACACCGAGCTCTTCACTGATACTCAATGGTTGCAAAAGGGTATTTTAACCTCTCCACCTCTTCTGACATCTGGCAATTAAGTCCCACTCTTTTCAACAAGGCTTATTTCCAGGTGAGTGCGTTCACTCTCTCTGGCACATGCACTCTCCATGAGAGAACATAATTCCTTCACAGGTCTGTAGCAGTTTGCTCCCAAGCATTTTCTGCCATATGAACATCACTTGTGTTGTGATAGAATATGATTAACACCACTCTTTCTGCTACTGAGTGCTCTATTTTAAGTATGCCTAGAAACAGTGATGTCACACAGAACGTCACACATTCAGATGGCTGAAATGCGTCATGTCACAGCCTAATTAAATGCTCTGGTGGTGATTTGCATGAACACAGGTGTTGTGACTTTTCAGCTCATGCCAATGACCACTGGGAAGCACCCCTGTCACTGGGGGTACATCAAGTGAGAGTTTCCTTCCTCCCTGGGATTGCTCGACGTGGAGGAATTTCAGGCAGCTGAACCATCCCATACTCCATACTCAGAGTAGACCCATTAATGGATATGACTAACTTAGGTCCATTAAGCTCATGGGGTCTACTCTGAGTAGTATTTAGTTGGGAGACAATCCAAGGTTAACACATCAAGAGGCCACCTTCACAGTGCCACTTTGCTCAAGGCAAACCCCTGAACTTGAAGCTGGCGCACACATCCTCAGTCCTTTAGTCTTGGGGAAGAAACGGCATGCGTGTGTGTGTATGTGTGGTGTGTGGCATTCCAGAAACAAAAATCCGTAAGTAGTTTTTGTTTCCTTTTTGGTCTCCCTGCAATCTCCTCGGAGGCAGGCGAGGAGTTGGCTATGCCACAGGGTTTGGGGGAACCAGTAAGACAGCTATGACGGAGTTTGTTGCTTTGCAAGAATGTGCTGACTGTTTGTTTCTTCCCTTCTCCCTTGTTGCCTTTCCCCCTCCTCCTCCCCCCCCCAATTTGTTATTTGGCTCCCCATTTCTCCCCCTCCCTCCTTTCTCCTTCCACACCTCCCAGGGTTAATCAGTTGTAGGAGCCAGTCGGTCCAAGAAAATTCCAGTACCAACATGGGGTTGGAGGCAATTATTAGGAAGGCCCTAATGGGTAAATATGATGAGCAGTGGGACGAGCGCTCTCCTCTCAGTGCCAATGCTTTTAACCCTCTGAATGCCAGTGCAAGCTTGCCCGCTGCTATGCCTGTAACCACTGCTGATGGACGGATTGACGACATGCACTCCTCCTCCTCCTCCTTGCCAGGTCTGCAGCCCCTCCGCACCTTCATTGCCCTTTTCGGCATATTATTAAACCCTCTCTTTGTGTGATTAACCCCTCTCTCTTTTTAGTCTTTTCGGTGGTTTTTGTGTCCTTCCCACCCCTTCACTTTAAGCTTTGGGCATTTACTTTCTGTGATTTCATGTTTAATGATGCTGATTAATCTTGGTTCCCTATTTGATAAGAAACACTTTAATTTGATAGGCTGGAAGTGTTGTTTTGGTTCCTCTAAAACACTTACAATTTGCCCTTGTTTTGTTTTGTTTTTATTTATAATTGTCAGGAAGGCTTGGTGGTTAAAACACACAGGGGCCAGGAAGAAAACAAGGAAATCCCTGCATGCCTGGAAGAAAAGTTGGGGAAGGGCCAGGATAAGAAGATTGTATATTTGCCCCTTATTAAGAAGGGGGTGCAAGCAAAGGGGTGTGAACTAAGTACATTTTAAGGCTAAGGAAAAACTTGCTGATGTTTAGCTGTGTACTTACTTCCATGGTTTATCAGATTATATTGTCAATATACACATTTACATATGTAGGTCTGTGAAAAAAGTGTCCATTGTTTGTGCATTTTCTCCTGCCTTTGTTTGTTACGTCCCTCCCTTAAAGAAAAAAAAGGATTTTTTTTCTCCTCCAGCCATCCATGTTTCTTCAAACTGTGCCTTACCAGAACTGCACAAATGTGCAGGTTTCTGGAGAGGAGCTTACAGGCACTTTGCACCTCCCTGATCCTTTTTACTGCCATGCTGAGGCTAAGCCAAGGTTTGGCTTAGCCTGCTGTCTGAACTAGAAGTCGTGATTAAGCTCTCTTTTTGTTAGCCACGAGTTGTAATGCAGAACTAGCCTTGGCTAGAGCTTGTGATTAGTGAGGAGAGCGCTTGATCACAAGTCCCGGTTTGGATAACACGCTACATCAAACCTTGGCTTAACTCAGCATGGCAGCAAAAAGACCAGGAAAGAGCAAAGCAGCTATGAGCTCCTCTCTGGGAGCCCACACATTTGTGCAGTCCTGGTAAATCATAGTTCAATTTACATTGGTGTACAAACCAGGACTGTGTGTGAAAGCAGCTTTTTCTGAACGTGTCATTTGCGAAATCAGAAGTTGATCACAGGCTGCGCATGTACAGGTGCTGTCTATCTTCGCTGTGCACTTGGGTGCCCGTCCCTGTGAGGGTGTATGTTTGGGTGTGCATCTGAGGATGTGTTGCATTAAAAGCAGTGCAGTGCAGATAGTGTACACCTGTGTGCCGTGCACATTAGATCTGGAATAATGCATTCCCTCCTGACCCAGTTGTCCTGTTCCCAAATGGAAACCAAGGCTAAGGGACTTAATTTGCCCAGAGCCTTAAAGGGGGCTCAATTTTCATAAATGCCTGGCATCTATTAGATGCCAAAAGAAAGGGACACTCCTTATGATTTCACACAGTCTGTTTTAGGAGGTATTGTACTGGGGGGAGTTTTCTTTTTACATGTTGGGAACTTGAGGTTGTAATAGCAACTTGCCCATTGGCACATTCTTGGCTGATTTTTTAGATGGGGTGGGGAATACCTGTTCTTCTCACATTGCCAAATTACCCAGCTAAGCATTGTTTTTCTGTTCCTGTCATGATAAAACTGCTTTTAAGGCACTGCTAGTTGGGCATCAGGTCCTCCCTGGTCTGTGCCATTTGAGAACATCTGACCATCATTTGGTTGTTTGAATGATGCTTCTTTTACCAGGAGGAGGAAAGCCAAAGATTGCTGCCAGAGCCAACAGTCGTAAGCCCAAGTCTCCAGGACCGGGCCTGTCCTCCACAGAGAGGCCACCGTCTGTGTCATCTGTTCACTCAGAGGGAGATTGTAACAGGAGGACACCTCTCACCAACCGTGTCTGGGAGGACAGGCCATCATCTGCAGGTAACCAGGAGTCTGTCTGTGCTGTGTTGGCTATGTCCAGTGGCTAAAAACCAAAGACACTCAGTCAGCAAGCACTTTGGTTTACTTTAGCAAGTACAAAGATAGGGGAAAATGAATTTCAGGGAGCAGAGTCACTAATACAAGTGGCCTGTAGGGTTCCTTCTAGGCCTTAGTAGACCTGAAGCTGCACTGGAAGCTTAGCACAACAGAGACATCATAGCAAGGCCATGCTTGCCACAGGCAGCTGCTCTATGAGCCCTCTGGTGGATGCTTTCCTCTCTGCAAGCCAGAAGTACAATCACTGGCTGCTCCAGGGCCCTCATCAGACCACAGCTTAACTAGGCAATCAACCATCTGCTGAGGGTTTTCTGCTTGTATCAGTTTAGATACTGCTGGCACCCTGGCTTCCTGCACAACAAACAGGAATACTCAACACTCTACTAACGAGACGCTGCATTTAACTGAGGTTTTATCTGGTGCTATCTTATTTGTTGTTTTAATGCTTCTTATATTTAACATTGTATGTTTTTATGGTTTGATTATTTATTCTGTTCTTTAAAGTACGCTGTAATCTGCTTTGTGAGGGTTTTTACGCTGAAAAGCAAGCTAGAAATCTATTAAATGCCTTCTAGAGGTGGGAGAGTAAGGCAAGAATCAATGCAAGGATTCTGAAAAAGTGTGCCAGGTCAGTAGGCAGAGAAAGAGATGGACTGATGGGTCTCAAGCAAAGACTGTTTCCTGAGGACTAGTGGTTGGCCAACCCTTTGACCCTTTTTTGTCCTTCTGTCCCTACACAGGTTCAACGCCATTTCCATACAACCCGCTAACCATGAGGCTTCCGACAGGTCTAGTGACTGGCCCACCACCACCTGCGTCCATTCCACAGGGCAACGCCAACAGCCAGCATCACGGGTGGGAGGAGGAGCCCAAGCCGCTGCTTGTCTCACAGTATGAGACCCTGTCAGACAGCGAATGAAAAGGGAGTGGAAGCAAGACGGCAGAAAAGCCCAACAACAACGAACAGATCGATCGGGTGGCTGTTGGGTTAGCCAGGGGCTTGGGGACTCTGGCTGGCTGCTGCAGGCCATGGCTGGCCGAGGCCAGGCACAGGAGCAGCACTTGTTCCAGGCAGCTGATATTATTGGTCACATCTGGAAGGGGGGAGTCGAAAAATCTCTTCAGTTTAAAGCCTTAAAAAAAATCCAAGCAAATGGAACCCATCCCAGTCCTCCCTCCCAGTCTGGTGCTGATAACTTGAGCCATTGTGGCAAGAAATTAAACCAAGTCAGTGTGGGAGAGGGCAAGTGGGGAGCCCTGAATGTTTCCCCCAAGGACTGTAGTCACCGAATCTGTTACTAACACTCAGGGGATTCCAGTTCAGCCCAGATAGGAGAGGGGGAGGGAGGGAAGAAGCTCCTTAGGAAGAGAGAGCATAGATGGCTTGCAGAGCCCAAGTGTGTGCTTTCGTGTGTGCTCCCACCTCTGTCACACATCCTTCCTGTGCACACAGTTGTGGCCTGTTAATCCAGTACTTGAAAATAGGATTCATTCAACTACTTGTTCCTTTTACCTCCTGTTTTTATGTCTTCATGAGGGGCTGCACCAATGGAAGTGCATGTCGGTCATGTAAGGAAACAAAATAAGAGCAGCCCTCCAGGGAAAGGTTTTGGCTTCTTCTGTTGTTCTTCACAGTTAATTAAGGTGGCTTTCTTCCTTACATGCATCCATAGAAATATATGGAGGGGGGTTTGCCCAGTTGAATTTTCAACAAATGAAGAGTCAGGCAGCCATTCTCTGATACAGCTGGCCAGTAGGGTCAGAGGACGAACCAAAAAAGAAAAAAATTCCTTTGGGGAAAGAAATGCTGGGTTGAGTTGTAATTGGAAAAGAATTCCTCTATACGTGGAGTGGGGGTTACGGACGGAGAAGCAGCTGTTTTGAGTACATTTCTTAAAAACAGTGCTGTGTATATGGTCTACAGGGTATATTTTTGATACCTTTGGCAAATGATGCCAGATGTGTTTGCGCAAGGAAGGACTTTAAAACAGTATTAGATGCTGCTTTTTCAGTCTCTGCTTCTGTACAAAGAGGATTTCTATGTTACGTTGCAAGCTTTTGATGGGTTTGTCCATTGTATGGAAATGTCAAGAGGTAAATGTTCCAACAAAATGGTTCTGTAACTCAGTAGAATGTATTAACTTAGTTTTTTTTAAAAAAAGAAAAAAGTATATATATATATAATATATATATAAAAATATATAGTCACAACTGCAGGGCCCTTATTTGTGTACAGTTAACGCTCCCGCATGGAGATGATATGATGAACACTTTTCAAGTGAACTTTGTCTCTTTTGGGAGAAGCTAAGACACTCGCAGGAAGTTTAAATATTTTTTGTGACCCACAATGTTCTGTTTTTCTATTTGTGGGTGTTTGCTTTTCCCCAAAAATCCATAAATTCTTTCCTTCCTTTTTTCACACTAAAATATAGAAGGGCGGCTATAAAATAGTGTTAAATGTTTTTCATTCTGTGCGCTAGAGGGAAAAGATCCAGGGAGCAGCTTCTCTGAAAGAACAGACAAGTGCCATGTTGCCAGAGTTTTCGTATTGTGGGAGTTTGTTTCTACAGTGTGGTTTGCTTTTTTGGTTTTCTTCTCACCCACTTCCTCCCACACATCATGTAATTTGATAATGGAACAGTTGCATGTTTCAGTACTTAAAACACACAAAAAGGTGAGAGTTCTGTACAAGAACATCTACTGAGAGAATCCATCTCATCTCATTTCCATCATGATATTGTAGACCTCTGCTCCTAAAACACTAGTCACAATGGAGCTACACTTCTTGTATATTGTCACTTTCCCACCTCCATATTTGTGCCCTGCAAGACCTTGCTGGCTGTTAAGACTACAAAACCCCAAAGCCCTAGCCTAGGTGTCTGGCACTGATCTACCAATACACAAGCTGTGAAGAAAGTGGCGTGGAAGTTAACCAGGTTAAAAGACAGGGCAGGGGAGGAGTTCCACAGCAATGCATGGATACACCTTTCTAAGTGCTGTTTCCTCTTTTCAAAGGAAAGTACCATGGCAAGCTCAGCTCAAAGTGCCTGTGGCTTGCAGGGGATTAGGCCAGCACACCAACTCTTCCAAAAGACCCCCTTGTGAACATGCCAAATAATTCAGCTCTATACACCCTCGAAATGCAGGGTCAGGAGAGAATTGAGGCCCACACCAGAAAGCAAACAGAAACTGCCCTGAGTGTGCACATTTTATCATTTTACCCTTAGCTGTGTCCAGAATGGACCCACTGACCAATCTGCCCACCTTCCTTCTAGGGGTCCACCTGAGGATACTGAATGTTCTAACTGGACAGGAAATATGGTCCCTCAGAATCGTGTGCGTACTCTGCACCTGCACACTTTTCTTCATACTGCACTCCACTCTGTAGACAAGAAAAAAACTTGCTCCCTTGCCTACATTGCTTCTATGTGTATTGAAAACTTCATAACGCTGAATCAAGTCACAGTTGTGTTAAGTGAAGAAACAACCATCAAACTTCCACTAGAACTTTGTGCACGCATGCTGCTTTGGATTGCTTCTTCCTACTCACATTGTTTTTTACATATACCACTTTTGAGTATTTTTAGCAGAAAAATGATTAATGAGTTTTATACCGAAATATAATTAGCCACATGTGCCTAAGAACATTCTTGCAAGACATGCTTCTTCTGTCTTAGCAAGAGACAAGACCTGAGATTTTGCCATTTTGGGTTGGTTAATGCCACTTAATCACAGCTCTGCCGCAAGAGCTGCAATTCATAGTAATGAAACCTTTAAACCTTTTCCAGTAACATCCCCGCCACTCCACTCTGGCAAGGAGAGGAATTCTCCTCATCTGCATGATTGCCCAAGATGAATCCAAAATAACTTAAGAGGAGAAAGTTAGCTGGGATTTCATCCAGTGTCAACAATAGCCTGTTAACAGAGATGGAGTTCCACCAGTGACTGTTCTGCACTGTAATTAACTGTCAATCTTAGCCCCAGAAAAACATCTCTCCTGCTGTCTAATCAATAATTCACTCTTATCCAATCATCCTCATTCGCAGTCAAATAATCATGGGAAAATAGAGCATGCTTCCCCGACAAGCCCAGTAACAGACAAAATAGCAGCAGTTATTTTGTCTATTAATGTTTCAAATGGATGCTGGCAATGCTGAGGTCATTTCACCAAGTTATCTGCGCAACTTCCCTCTCCTTCATCGCTGCTGCTTCCAACCCCTGCTTTTCAGATCTATTCAAAGCTATTGAATGTAGGGGTGGCCTTGTACTTAAATGTTTTTACCTATGCAAAGATAATCTCTGTGGAGTTGATGTACAGGGAGAATACTTCTTTTGCCACAAGCATACAAATCAAGAAGCCGGTGCATGTGATGGCTTCCTGAGTTGTGCCTTCGTGACCAAATAATACTCGTGCTACATTTTATACATCATAGTATTCACACTTTCCCCTACACTCAGATTATCTCCATGTAGGAAAGACATTGTATAAGGCAGGGCCAAGGTCCTGTGTATCTTAAGCAGTAGCTGCCTGAGCTCCCCCCACCACCACCAAAAAAAAATTCACTGGTCCAAATTCCTCTGCTTTTAAAAAAGTGACATATACAGACTTTGTTTTTGTAGACTTTCCACCCATAAAATTATAATCTTATCCATAACAGAACCATTTGCACAGATAGATAGGATTTGCTCACAGTTGAGAAGGTTGTTTTACTGTTGTAAGACTGTGTTGAAATTTGTCACCTAGTCTTTCCTTGACCGACACAATCACAATTTTGGAACACAATGCAACATCATCCCTGCTTGTAAATTGAGGTTGTGTGTACATTCCACTAAGGGATTTAGGAATAGCCCCTCCTCCCTTTCAAAAGGGTATTCCCACATTACCAGACGTTGTACATTCTCCGTACATGTGCGTGTGTATATATTTATATATGTACTCTTGGGTTCTGTGTATACATATTATTCCATTTGCGTGTGCATGTATAAAAGATACATACACACATACTTTCTTTGTGCCTGAATCAGTGGCCTGGCACATAACCATGTGCGTACTTGCACTCACAAGCCAGATCTCGGCAAAACCTAACTCACTACAGTTCCAACCAAATGCAGACAAGCGTTGTCCCCATTGACTGTTAGCTCTACATAAGGTGAGCGCCAAGCACTGTGTGTTAGCTTCAAAGGAAAGCCATCCTTCATACACAACTGTCTGCGTAATCAGTGTTGGTTTTAGTGACATATAGATCTTTATTGTGCTATCTGCTTTTTTATTAATTGTGCAATCAAGAAAAAAGGAAGTTATGTTAAACTATTAAAGTTTGAAGTGTTACCAACTTTGTAATTTGTATAAATACATAAAAAAGATTAAAAAGGACAGTTTTATTGTTTGAACTGTACAAGGGGGAGGGGTGGGAAAAGAAATCTCTATCTTTTGTACAACCAAATTGTGCATAAATGTTTCAAAGCAAGTTGTATGATAGAATGGACTGTATATAGAAACTGCTGAGTTGTAAATATTTATGCAGCTAAAGGGTTGGGGTTTTCTTTTCTTCTA
This sequence comes from Rhineura floridana, assembly GCF_030035675.1. Lineage (NCBI taxonomy): Eukaryota > Metazoa > Chordata > Lepidosauria > Squamata > Rhineuridae > Rhineura > Rhineura floridana. The sequence continues at coordinate 9,469,477 of NC_084498.1, read as the reverse complement.
CTGAAAGTGAAGTTTTTGTTCACTGTTGTTATTTTGGTCTTTTGCTCTACATGCCCACTAAGCAAGCATTGTGGGTTTGCAGTGTCAGAGCACTGCCTTACTGTTTAAATAAAAAAAAGAGAGAGGGGAAAAGCTTATTGCCAGCAAAATGGAGCTCTCCTGATTCTTGTGTGTGATGTTAAAAATTGCTATTTTAAGATGGCAAGATTGGACAAGGCGTGCATTTAGCCCCATCACTGGAAGCAAGCTTCTGACTTACAGAGCAGAACAACTGTCTAAAATAGGAAACAGGCATTTATTACTCTAATCCTTTTAGAATGTTTTGTTTTGAAAACCTGTATAAGCAGTGGGTATTCGGACCTCTACATCACTCAAGGCTGACTAGACTGGGGCAAATGGCTGATTTCTTAAAAAGAGGCAAGGCGAGGCTTCAACTTATTTGGAAATAGAGCTCTGTCAGACCTGCAAGCTAAAGCAGGGCTGGGGAGCCAGTCACCCTCCAGAACATTACTGGACTACAACCCACAACATCCCTGATCATTGGCCATGATAGTTGGGGCTGAAGCTGAACAACATTCTCTGTAGGATCTCGGCCTCTTAAAGCCCAAATGTGGCAGGGAAGAGCTCTAAGAAACACTTTGCAGATCCTCTTTCCAAGTATTGCTTCAAATGTTTGTAACTTGAAACCTGCTAGCAGAACTCCCTGAATCAGCTTTATGTCTCAAATTGAGTCCCGTGACCTAGCCCTTGTAAATACTGTCCTTTCTTTTATAGACATCAGTGGTGCCATGCCCACAAGGACAGTCCAAACATGCAGACAGCCCCTGCTCACTTTGTTTGCCAACCCCCCTCCCCTTACACCTCACCAAAGCCAGCCACCCCCTCCTTTTATAGGTTGTTAAAACCGCCTCCCACCCATCCACCCACCTGCTTCCATCATCCTCCCTGTTCTGCTGGCCCAGCAGCTCTCAGTAATCTTGTCATCACACTAGTTCACAGTACCACCTCTCAGCAACTAAGTGAACTGACAGCTAAGACAACAACCTTAAGCAAATACAGAATAGATTACACACACACAGTAAAGAGCAGCAATGCATAACATAATATCCAATGAGTGCAATTCTACCAACTTACAAAATACATTGAGCATTAAAAGACCTTCAGCCACTTGAAGTGCAGCCTTTATTTTTTTAGTTAGAAATGCAAACAATATTGCAGCGGTGTGTTACTGTTTAATCTAGGAACTAGGAAAATAACTCTAGCAAAGAAAAGGAAAGAAGCACCCATCTTTTGCTTTGTTGGTTTCCTCATTCTCTGACTTCCTGTGTGCTAATCTGTCACAAACAAAATCAAAAGCCTCATTATCACTCCATTCACTTGACAAAAAGGTTTGTCATGAAGTCACCACTCCAACTCTGAGCAAAGTCTCAGAGCAACATTCCCCTGTACTGCTCCACCTTTACTACACCACTGGTAGATTCTGTGGAAGAGATCATGTCCTGAAGGCCAGGTTCAAACAGTATATTCCCACCCCCATAAAGTAGGCTGCTGTTTGTGGTCAGCTAGGGACACACACTACCTTCATCAAAAAAAAATTTTTTTCCAATCTGTAAAATAGTTCTGTGGGTGTGTTATTCTCCAGGTAGCATAAGGACAATTTGAAATCTTGCATCACTTTACAATTCAGAGGATTAAAGTTTGTTATATTAAAATATTACTGTGACTTTGGTGGCGTGTGAAGTTACTCCCCTTTAAAAATTTGTATCCATTCTACGGCTGGCCTGCCAGGTGGCAGCATTTCACAAGGCCAGAGTTTTCACTGGATTCAGAAAGAAGTGAGGAATGCAGCTGCCTGTGGTAGTTGTGCATTTTATTGTTGGCAAGGGGAGCAAGAACCAAACTGGGCCTTATTACCCCCTCCCCAGCAGTTTGCATTGGCTTTATTGAGTGTCAATCCCCAGCGCAGCCAATGCAGAAGCCGTTCGATGCTTTTAGAAGAAGTCGAGAATTGTGGAGACAGTAAACCAGTCTGGACAAAGGCAGGCTTTTCTGACCTAATCAGTGCTTTTGGGTACAAAGGAAGTCACATAGATGCTTCCTTCTAGGGGGTGGGTGGGGAGAGAAGATCTTCCCCCAACCCCCAAAAAGATGGGAGATGCTGAAAACATTACTAACCAAAATGAAGAAATTATAAGGAAAACACACCACATCGGAGTACTGCTTAGGACAGGAGGCAGGCTTGGAAAAGTGACTCTGTAATGTGGCCCCAAAAGAATTCAGTTTCCTCAGGGAGTGGATGGAAGAGTGATCCCCAAGGAAACTCGACTACAAATGGAGTGGGGGGTAGAGATACATGAAAGACGTGTCTGTTGGCATCCCTGTTTTGAATCTAACCTCTTCCATGTCAGCCAAGTGGCCCAGCAACATGCCCCAGCTTATGTGCAGTTGATTGCACAGCCCACTTCAAACATTCCATTTCATACACATGCATTCACCCTAGCGACTCCTGCAGAGCAGACTGGTGTTTTTGGCAGGTGTATTATTACATATCAGTTGTGTAATAATGGTCCATTAGTGGTGGATTTGTACTGGGTCATCCACACATCATTCCGCTTTCTTAGTTCTTCCCCGAGGTTATCTCATTATTGCCATCTGAAGGGGCATTCCTGAAACAAAAGCGGGACAAAAAAAACCCCAGAACATTTGTAGTATAAAAAGTTACAGGATATGCTTTGATTGGAAATGAAGCGGTATGTCTGCCCCAAAACATGGGAAGGTGCAAATAGTATTGAAAGTGGGATAGCATATACTCACCCAAAAAACCTCATGAGCATAAATCACAATACACAATAAAAAGGACATCTGGAGGGACTAATTTCTTTAGTATCAATTTCCATAAATACAGTATGGCCAACCACCCTCTCCTCCACAAATTTAAGCAGGGACACAATTAGAGAATTCTCATTTCCCCATTCTCTAGCAAAGGCACCGCTGATCTTACCTTTTATACAATCTGGGTGTGTGATTGTGACTTGACCCTCCCTGCAAAATCCCTTCATTCCTAAGAATACTAAGTGCTGTTCTTAGGACAGATTTCAAGCACTTTCCCAAAGTTATACAAATTGGGAAATGAAAAAGCAGTGGGAGGACTTTGAGGTAGTGTGTGCGGCTGCCAGAGCCTCAGCAAGACAACATGCAAGAGGAAGTGGGTGTGGGTGTGTTTGTGTTTGTGTAACTTATAAATGGGGCTTTCAAATGGGACACCATCTCTATGGTTTTTTAGACTAGCTGAGACAGGGAAGGTGGAATAAGCAAGCAAAGCTCCACCTTGCTAAAGCCACCAGAGACAGGCTTGGGGTTTACTTTGGACTCGCACTGGGCTGCAAAATAGTGCTTTAAATGATTCTTCTTTCCTGGACCCTGCCATCCTGGCTGCAACCCTTCTGCTCCTTTTGCAAGCACCTTCCATTTGTGGATTTGTTCTGTTAACAGCAAATAATTGCCAAAGCTGTCCCATATTAACCCCAAATTCTTACTAATGAATAGGAAGCATGTGTATATAGCACACGCGGAATAAATTCAATTCAGTTCTCATTTAAAGGTGAACCTACCCAATTCTTGACTCCCCAAATCAAAGTACAGACCAAAACTTTGCCATCCTTCAAAAATGGCACTTCTACTTTTGCAAGGCAGTTCTCCAGCCACATAATGTGTACAAAAACGCAAATACTATGATAAAGTGTGCATAAATATATATGTATTAGTGCAAATAACATAAAATGCATTTTGTTAAGGAAAATTGCATACAAAAATGTGTGTTAACATTTTGCTGTTTGCTGCCCTGGACTCCTTTGGGAAGATGGGTGGAATACAGATTTAATAAATTAACTGAATATATATTAGGAGAAATTTACACTAAAATCCTGGTGGTGACTTTTTAAAAAAATCACTAACTGATGTGGAAATATGGAGAACTAAACTTTATACTGGAAAAACATGCAACTGAGAGAACCTGAAATGGACAGAGTCACTCTGAAGTGGTATATAATAAAGCATGCCTTTATTTTTAGATCACCATCACCATTGTTGGCTACGTTTTTCTTTAAATGGTGAATCATGTTGCAATTTTCAGCAGAGGTTTCCCCTCCTCCCTTGTTTTAAAATCTGGGCTCGAAAGAGACTCGCCTTCTATATTTCAATATGAAGATAGTTGCTTTATGAAGAAGAGTTTATTGGAGATATAAAAAAATATGAGACAGAGTGGTGTTTATCTTAAATTAAACTCCTTTATTAAGAAAGTACATGTGGATAGGAAAGCCTAATCAGCTATATTTGCTGAATTCAAAAGGTAGGGAGAGCGAGAACTGTGGGAAGGAGGAGGAGGAATGGGAAGTGATGATCGCCCTGAGAATATCAGTTTAACCAGTCAGAGGTGTGCTTAAACTTGAGGAAAGTAACAAGGAGAGAATTCAAGCAGCGGCCCTTTCAACTGACTTAACTATATCGATTGCCCCAAATGGTCAATAGATTCAGAGCACACAGCAAGACAAGGCATTGATTGAAGTGAAACTTCCAATATTGACTTTAGAGGATAATGTGGTGGTGGTCAAGATGTAAGATGCAAGACGCAATTGGCTAAAGTGCCCAGAGAGATGGGGCAAGCAAGACCTAGCAAGAAGCTGCATAGTTCGAGAGTAGAGACATACTTACTGTTCTGCAGATTCCAGTGCGTCTCTACCTCTGTTTTCTGAAAACGGGCACATGACACTAGTCAAACTCAACCCGTGTGCCTTCCAGGTATGTCCAATGGAAACACTTTGCGACAGGCTCAGGCAGAGATAGTGACTGGCCCAACACTTTGCTGTGGGCGGTCCTGAAAAGTCTGAAGTCAGCAATGGAGAAGGGAGGTGTGGCCAGCAGAAGGCAGAATGGCTTCAAAATGCAGCCAGCAAAACCATCCAGGCTGCTTTTGAAGTGGCTAGTGTGCCCACAGCCTTACAGAGGAGGCTGAAGGACCTATAGAAAGCACAAAAAAAGGAGCAAAGGGCCAAGGAGAGAAGGGCTGAAGAGCTGGAAAAGTCATCAGCAAGGGAAGCACAAGAAAGAGATTCCAATGTGGCCAGAGAGGGGATGTGGCAGCATGACGACAATATGCACAAACAGGACCAAACATGGATACGTTTGTGATATTACACACACACACGTGCAACACTCTGCAGAGGCTGGTCCACTAGAACAAGTGGGGCACTACCTACCTCAGCCTGTTGCCAGCCAGCCCCCACCTGCCTGCCTTCTTACAACCAGTCCAGGGGCTGGCAGCGTCCTCCTCCTTGGTCTCGTTGTTGCTCTTGTAGGACTTAGCCGTGAGGAGGAGGATGGGGACAAGACCAGAATTAGTTGGTTCTGTCCCCACCTACCGTTGGCTTCCACTCCACCAGTCCCAATGAGCACCAGCCACCACAGGCAGCATTGTAGCTACACAGCTTGAGCTTGGTTGCAGAAAGCTGTGACCAGCAAGCAGGGCCAGCATGCAGTCACATGCTGGCCTAACTGGAGCCCTTGACCGTGGGACTGGACTGTAAGCATTGCCTTAGCGAAGAGCAAAGCCTGGGGTTCAGCAGCAGACGCAAACAAACATCTAAGCCTCCAAACACATAGCACATGAGGGGGCAAAGGGTTAATGGTTATCTGTCATCAGAACTGCATAGAAATAACATTTTCCGCCACAAAAAAAATGTCAGCAGCCTAAATGTCCAACTTTTTCCCTCTCTCAGCAATCCTCATGACGGGAAACAAAAAAGGGGAAAGGTGCATGGGGGGCCAGGTCAGGCTGCCCAGTTGCCAGGGTGTGGAAGGGCTCCGCTTTCCTTTGCTGCCTTCTTCTAGCTGAGCCGCCCTGTCAGCACTGCTCTACGCCATTCCTGAAATGTCATCGTTTGAGGAGGGGGCGGGGTGGGGGGGTCTTTTCAAAATTTGAGCGTGCCGTTTCCTGCAGCTCAAATTTAAAAAAGAAAAATCGAATGAAGCCTCTATTTACTGGCACTGCTAATAAATGGCAGGAAACACTCGACCACAGAATATGTGTGACTGGAGGCTTTTTCCCTCCCTTCTTTTCCATGCACAGTAGACTGTTTTTATTGGATGTTTTCAATGGGAATCTTAAAGCCTCTCAGCTCTTCTGAAATCTCCCGGCTGAGCTCTTTCATGATTGTGTTTTGGCTTCAGGAAAGGTGGTCAGGCCCAAGATGACGGGAAATGGCGGCAGCTTTGAAAAGTCCTATGACTGGATTCTCTGATACAGTCAGAAATCTTTTCAAGGCACCTTCACATTTACTTTACTATAGGTTACACACGGGAGACATTTTGTGCTGTTGGGAGTCTGGTCCAGGGACGGAGACAACGGCAACTGTACACCACTTAAGGGACCAGTGCTTTTGCCTCAGGAGAGGCCTTTGGACAAGCCACGATGGCTCAGAAACCATAGACAGGCATGAGTTGGGAAGGGAGGGAGATTTGATTCAATTCACATTTAAAGGTAAACCTACCTAATTCTCACTTTCCAAAAAAAATTCAGAACCAAACCGCAGCCGTCCTTCGAAATTCACATTTCTCCTAATGTTGCAGTGCAGTTCTCCAGTCAAGTAATGTGTACAGAAATGCATATGCTAGGGTAAGGAATGCATAAAAATGCATATATTCCTGAAAACAACATATTACAATGTATATTACAATATCAGGACCCTCCGTGGCACAGAGTGGTAAGCGGCGGTAACACAGCAGAAGCTCTGCTCACGGCCGGAGTTCGATTCCAACGGAAGGAGGAAGTCGAATCTCCGGTAAAAGGGGTCGAGGTCCACTCAGCCTTCCATCCATCCGTGGTCGGTAAAATGAGTACCCGGTATACGCTGGGGGGTAAAGAAAGGCCGGGGACGGAACTGGCAAACCCACCCCATATATACGGTCTGCCTAGTAAACATCGCAAGACGTCACCCTAAGAGTCGGAAACGACTTGCACTACAAGTGCAGGGACACCTTTACCTTTTTATTACAATATCACATACACTAAAATGGTGATGAGTTTTTTTAAAAAACTCACAAACTGATGTGGGAATGTGGAGAACTGAACTTAAGACTGGAAAAATGAGAAGTGGAGAGAAACGGAAACGGACAGTTTTCCCCATCCCTAACTATGAACAAATGACGACAGGCCACCGACGACAGTAGAAGCAGAAATGCCCAAATGGGCTCCACTTATATACAAGCCAGTTCCCAGTGTTCTGTCACCACACGCTGGAGTGAGCAAGGAACAAAACCCAGAATGGGGCTTATGCAGAATGATCAAATGGCCCAGGGCTAGCTGGTTTAAGGTGGTATTCAGCACCAGTCCTGCTCAGAGAAAACCCACTGAAGTTAATAGACATTACTAACTTGGGTTCATGAATTCCAATGGGTCTGTTTTGAGTTTATTTATTTATTTATTATTTATTTATTTAATTTAATTTATATACCGCCCTAAGCCCGAAGGCTCTCTGGGCGGTGTACAAAAAGATAAAAAACAAGCAATATATAAATACAATAAATACAATAAATCAAGAAAACAAAACAAACAAACAATAAAAATAAAAATAAGTTGGTCTTAGTTGAATGCAACCCTGTGATTCTTGCTTAGGGTGCAAGAAGTTCTAGTTTCAAATCATGCACAAGCCCTGCCGTGGAACTGGAGTCAGGTTGTACCTTTGGAGAAAAGTCGTTGCTCAGTGAAAGTACACCCTTTGCATGCAGAAGGTCCCAGGTTCAATCCCCAGCATCTCTAGAGAGGACTGAGAAAAAGCCTTGGCTGAAACCCTGAAGAGTCACTGCCAATCAGTGTAGACAATGCTGAGTTGGATGGACCCACGCTCTGGCTCTGTAAAAGGCAGCTTCCATGCATTTATGTTGACACTCACTGAAGTAGGAAGTCAGAACATCTCTAGCAACAGAGTCCTCCCACCACACCCTCACTTGGTGGATTGGCCTTGCCCTAATCTGCACCCTCTATTTTGTAAACCTCCTGGCTTGAACTTTTTATTATTTGGGATCATTTTACAACATTAATATGTCTACAACATGGTTTAATAATTCTACAAACCATAGAAGGAAAAGGATGGGTAGGAGACAATGGGGGAAGGGGGGGTGAAATAGTCAAGATTAGACAAGGTAAGAGGGGACAACTATCAATCAGCCTGAAAGATTGCTGAAAATAAGGAAACACATTCCTGAATGGCATAAGTATTGGAGGAAGGTAAGACCCCAATCTAGATTCACACATTGCCTTCCCTCACATAGCGAATTGATGCATAAGATGGTGCTACTGATTGATAGATCTGCACGGCATGACAAACCTTTTGTAAACTAATGCAGCTTGCAGAATCCATTTCAGTCATCTGGGGTTAAGTGTCCATGTTGTGTGTTCATATCTCAACAGTAAATTCTGCTGGAGAAGCTGAAAAATGCTTCTCAAAATTAATCATAACACAGCAGACCTCAGCTCAGAATGGTGCTGTGATTACTGGGCCCTGCTTGAACTTGTTGATGGAGACCAGCAGGTAGGATACCTTAAACAATTCTGCATTCCTCAATCTCCCTGTTAAGTTTGGCTCTACGCAACCCCTGCCCCCCACCACCACAGAAACAAACTTCCCATCCGCCTTCCACCTTTAAGTGCAGAGGGAAGGCAGGCTGAAGACAGGGGAGATGTTGAAAGTGGGAAGGGAGAGCTTGATCCATACCTGCTTATGTGGCAATATCAGGCAGAGGAAAACTGGATGCTTTCCTGACAGTTCCCAGAAGAGTTTTCCTGTGTTATCATGGGTAACATTGATGGTGGGTATCCAAGACTAGGAGGAGTGCCTGGAAAATAGTTCCCAGTTTGACCGACTGGACAGTCAGTCTTTTCCTCCCTGGTTGCTGAATCTGGAAGGCAGATTTTTTTTTTTTATTAAGAGCAGTACATTTTACTGAACAGACATGTTCTTGGCTCAAAAGATGAGCAGGTAGCATCACTTAGATTCCTCACAACAGGAAGTGTTTCCTACTCTCCTGACAATCACAATCCAAAATAAATCATTCATCAGTTTCTGGAGTTTTGCCATTAAATTAAATGCGATCTCTTATAATGATACAGCAGACTAAAGAGCTGACTTTGGCAGTGCATGAAAGGAATTTGAGGTTGGCAAGAAATGTGGAGGAAAAGTTATAGCAGCTGTGGGATGCTGTTCATTGTTTTGTTAGTGAGTTGGAGACTTTGGGGTGAGTCCCAGCTGTATGGTGGGAACCCATTCTCTCTCCCAGAATAGCAGCAGAGGTGTCAAAGAAGAGGGTCTCTCTCTCTTGTCTCCCCACACCATTTTGTGTCCAAATTAATGTTAAAATTTATTTAGTTGACCTCTCACTTTTTGGGTTTTCGCCTCTTGTAATTACTGAAATGAATGTTCTTGCAGAATGCAGCCAGCAACGCCATAATAAATCACTTGTCACAGATTGGAAGTTGGAAGGATTGGGTTTCAAGCAGCCCAGAACTGATGTAAATTTTAATCAAAGAGAAGGGCTGCCAGAGGAACAAAAGGTTTGCTTAACACCAGCACACACAAACACACAACGCTCCACAGAAAAGTGGGATGCTCTAAAGTAAGGATGGCTAGCCTCCAGATGTTACTAGACTCCCATCATCCTGACCATTGGCCATGCTGGCTGGGGTGGATGGGATTTGGAGTTGAACAACATCTGGAAGTGAAGTGGTTCTCCATTCCTATACTATGCAACACTAGTCTCTCCAAAAGTCCAAGAATGCCCCCCTGCACTTACCAAAGCTGCCCTTTACTGCTGGTTATACCAGCAACAAGGTTATCTTAGTCATGACATAATTAGCATGCATGTATTTAACCGTTTTCTACTGGCAGTAGCACTGGCAAGTCTGTGTGTGTGTTAGGCTTTCTAGGGTTTTGAGCAGGAACCTTGTAGTTGGAGATGCGGTCTTGGCCTTCTGGCCACCATGGACTGCATACTCTCGGGTCTCAGAACTCTCTTCAGGTGCTAGGAATCCACAAGACTGTCCCCTGCAGTTAGTAGGCAGCATGAAGCCTCTGCTGGTATAAACAGGAGGTGTCTAACCTTCAAAGGACCTCAATAAACATGAGACACCAACCTCTCCAGGGCCTCAAGAAGGGAAAGTCTTGTCCATCACCTGCTGCCCAACCCTTGAATGTAAAGATGCTGGGGCTTGAATCTGGGACCTTTTGTGTGCAAAGCATGTACTCTACCAGTGCTCTCCCCAGGGCCTTCTACTTACGCCAGTCTGTAGCAATAGCCCTCAGAGATCCCAAGCTGAAGAACGTAGCCTTCAGGTCTAGATTTAGATACGGCTACCCACAGGCATGATGTCACAGGGTGATCCCAACAGCCTGAATGTTTTGGTGGTTCCAGTCTCCCTGTGGAGATTGAACGTCACCCTTGGAATCTCCTAGGGCCCAGAACACGTCTGAGGGCCACCACTCATTGGGCCCTTGGTCATGAAGTAACAATGATAGTGACTCTTTTCTCCCTTGAAAAGCACATAGTGCTGAAGGAGGAAGTTGAAAGAGTGACACTCTTTCTCCCTCTTTCAGCTTTTATGTGCTTTTCAAGGCTCAGATTCATTCTACTGGATCTGACTTTTACCCAGAACCATGGAAAAAGCAATGGTTTCCAACTGTCTCTCTTCCCAACTCTCCAGGGGGAGGGGTGCTGATCTGGGGGAGAGAAGTGCCAAGAGAGGGTGGTACCTACAGCACTTGCTCAAAAATCCAAATGCGTCCACGGATCTAAAATGGATGAGACCTCTGCCCTATAGAAATTAAATAGCAAGATGTTTCATATAGTGCACATAAACGAAAGTACTATTATTTAAGTAGCTGGCCCAGATGCAACCTCTCTCCTTGCAAGCCTGAGAAATGGAATCCAGGCCAACAGGATGGCTGGCAATGGGCATTACCCTTCACATTTCTTTTCTGGGCATCAAAACGAGAAAGAGGTGGTACCATGCTGTTCCTGCCTACAGGGTTGAGTTAGGAATGGCTATTTGTCTACCAAGCCACTAGAATAGAATATGCCTTAAGATCACCTCCAGTGTCCTTTCTTTTTCCTATTCAGCAAATAAGGAGCCCACGAATGAGGCTCATCAAGATAAGCCAGAGCTTGAATCTGCATGAGTTCTCCAACACTCACAGAATTCTGTGATAGGACTATGAGCTCAATTGACCTACTGAAAACCAGTTCTTCCTTAATTCTAAGTGCACAGTCACCCCTCTGAACCAGCATTTTGCACCAGACTTGGGTGCTTCTAGTTAAAAAAAAAAAAAGTACAAGTCTGAAATCTGACTACGCCTCATCTACCGCTCCAGTGCTGAGGGCTAGCTTGCATCTTACTGATCTTGTATACAGAAAGCATTAAAGTTTAAGTTGCAAAATATATATGCATCACCATCAGTTGTGAATGTGGCAAACCTATTTGCATTACCAGATTGCCCTGCAAGAGATACAAAAGTGGAGACCTCATCTCTGCTGCTCTGTTCCGCAGACCCAAATTGCATGTTTACGGATGGGGAGCATCCAGTCCATCCTGTCTGGCCAACGTTCTTCAGTTACTCCTATCTATTTAGTCCAGTAGGATTAAAACTGACAGAGCAAGTTTTGAGGATTTGGATATGATGCAGGAAATTTTTCTTGGTGCAGAGGGAAACTGGAGATGGCCTTTTAGGTGGTGCCCTGAGAATGTGCTACCTCTCTACAGGAGGCCAAGCAGCAAAGACCATGGAACAGAGGGGGAAAGCTGTGGGGAGCTGGGCCTGTATTATTCAGGTGTAGTTAATCAGTTTGCAAATCGCAATGACTTACTTTCTGTACAAAGTCAAGCCCTGGAAACCTGGCCTCTAGTATGAATTCCATCTTTTGGGAACAATCAAAACGCCTTCTTGATGTAAATGTGTAATTTGATGAAGCCTTTTGTCTTAGTAATAATGTTAAACTCCATCTGGAGACTTTTGCTCCCTTCTTTGAAGCTTGAATAGAAGCCTGAAACATTTAATGGTTCTTTTACCAAAAGGGTGGGAGGGGAGGGAGGAAATCTTAACAGTTGCCAGAGAAGATTGATCTCTGGCCTGGATTCTTTTGCTTTCCTCTGCAACTCTACCCTCCCGCTCTTAGTGCTTGTTAGCCACTTGCTTTCTTTTTTATTTATTTAAATATAATTGATAAAAGTACAAACCAAAAATTAAAAGGAAATAATTCTTGATAATTTGTACAAAATAAAGCCAACAAACAAAAAATAATCAATAAAGACAAGAAAGAAAAATGCAAAGAAAACAAAAGGTAAAAAAACTAAAATAAAAAATACGTAATTATAAGTGTAAAAGCATTGTACAGTTGTATGCTATCCTGATTTATCATTCCAAAACAAAATAATTACCAATGTTCCTCACTAGCCCTCCTGTAATAAGCTAGTTTGATCATTATGTTAGTACAGATTTTTAAACCTTTCTATTTTTAAGTTTTGTTATTGTTGTTGTTGTTGTTATTGGAAGAGTTATTTTCTTCCAGTTTTTTGCAATGCATATTTTTGTGGCAGTGAACAGACTAACTATAATTTCCAAGTCTACTTCCTGTACTTGATACTTTAACTTAAAAGCAAAACGTTTGTGTCTAAAGGCAGTGTGCGTCCTGTCATTTCATTAACTGTGTTACAAGCAAGGACCCCCCAAAAAGTCTATGGCAAGATACACAACTGATGACTTTGTGCTGTGCTGGGAAGGTTGTTGGTGCCTCCAGAGTCCAGACTGTCAGTATTTTGCAGGAGGGATTAAAACACATACCCAAACTTTAAGTTTGCACAAAAATGGATGAAAGCACTCTGTTGCCCTCGTGCAACAAATCCACTTTAAAACAAAACAGAACAAAACCACTTTTTGTGGTTTGGGAAGTGACAGGGAAATGCACTGAGGCATGGGATGAACAAATTACTAACATGAAGACGTGTAAACACCCCACCAGCAAATCGGTATGAATGCTCATTGTCATATAACTGCCCTGGAAATAAATCAGAACAAATGCTCAACAGTCTAACCACTGCATATGCTTTGCGCAAGCAAATCAAGATGAATGCTGAATAAACAGGTTGTCTGGAGCAGCCCTGTGCTTCGTTGTTTGGATGTGAATGAATCAGGGGGAAGAAAAACTCAACATGCTAACTTTAAGGAAGCTGTGCATTGCTAAATGTGATTCATGTCTTGGATAGTGTTCACCACTTTAATAGCATTACCATCTAATTGTTTCAAGTCCTGTAGAAAGCTGTTGCTGCAAGAGGTGACAAACAAAATAAAAGAGATTACTGTCAGATATAAATGGCCATCAGGATCCTGATACTCCTTCAAATGCTTAAGGATGAACCAACCAAGATGGCTGCTTGATCCTTCCTCTTGGCTATTTTCCTTGCTAATTCCACACTAAAAGTAGATGATTGTCCAGCTTTATCATGTTCTGTTGGGGGATGTAGGGGAGGTCATACACACTGTAATTCTGGCTCTTTGGACTCTCAGTTTTATAGTTTTGGAGCATTACAACTTTTGACAGCTTGACAGAGGGTGAAATTGACACGCTTAAAATGGCGACCAGCAAAATGAAAGCAAGAAAGCTGTCAAAGGCCTCTGCTGAGTGCTGATGCAGCAAATGCAAATCACCCTCAGGGAAAGTTGGCAGGCTGCCCTTAAACCTCTTGAACAATCATTTAAAGATCTAACTACCCCGGTTGCAGATGTTGCTACAACTGCAGATGAAGCTCTTGAGCTGAGTTTCAGGCAAAAGACCAGAACTGATAAACTTGCAGACGAAGTACTTGATCTCCAAGTCACACTTGAAGATTAGCAGGATTGCAATCACAGACAGAATCTACAATAGGCAGGGTATAGGAAGGCACTGAAAAAGGAGATATGATTGCCTTTATTGTAGAATTATTTGCACAACTACACTTAACAGAGCCTGTAGCAGAAGCTGGCACACACTGCAACATAAGCCCAAGATGGCAATCCCCCAAGAACACTGTCTGACAGTTTGAGTGGTTTCACAAATGTGAGTTCATCTGCACTGTACTTCGCAAGCTTAAGCGTATTTCCTATGCAAATTCCAAACTGCAGATCTTTCAGGATGTTTGCCCTGAAACCCTATTGTGTCACAAAAGATTTAAGCCATTCACTGAGATCCTTCAAAAAGCTAATGTCACCTACCACTGGGGCTATCCTTTCAAGCTTATGGTTCGTCAGGGATCTCAGTTTTATACAGCTTCAATGATTGGACGTCTGTACTACTGCATGATTGGGGGCTTGAGCTTCCGAATTTGCCTCCTGAGTCTCCACATGACAGAAGCACCCCTTCACCTTCTACTGAATGGTTAAAGCAAAAGAAATGTGGAGCTTCCAAATCTACAGCTCCCAATTCCCCTGCTGTTCCTGTTGATGGCTTTCCTTCTGACTCCAACTGAGTAATCTGCTGGACAACTTCTACCCTTTTTTTGCATACTTGTCCATCTGAGGAAGGTAGCTGACCATTCATGGATTTTTCTATTTTGCCACTATCCCGTTGTTGGAAAGGTCGACCTGTGGGCAGTCCTGGGGTATGTCTCCAGATTGCGAGGCTTCTGTGTGTGAGGTCTCCCCCACATTATGAGTTGACTTAATGTTTACATGGTTTTTGTTTTGACTTGTTCTACAAAGTTTTTTGTCATACCCAGCTCTCTCTACCTTCACATATTCTCTTCACCTACGTCAAGCTGATCTCATGCTGTTCTAACTTCCTCCTATGGCTAGGATTAAGCTTTTCTCAATTAATGTGAAAGGCCTGGAGACCCCTGTTAAGCGAGCCAGAATTGGGACCCTATTATGGAAAGCTGATCCAGATATTGCCTTTTTGCAAGAGAAGCACATCCTCCCATAAACTTGGAAGTCGATGGATTGGCGACTATTATGCAGCCTACAGGTCCACTAAATCAAGAGGTGTCGCCATTATTACATCTATATGTCCTCTTCATGTAACTGACATACTCTTAGACCCTAAAGGACAATACAGTAGGGCCCCGCTTTAAAGCACTTCGCTTTACAGCGTTCCGCTATGCAGCGGTTGTCAATTGCAGAAAGGCCCCGCTTTTACAGCGCTTGTTCTGCTTTTACAGCTTTTTTTGCCATTGGGCACCATCTTGGTCAATGTTAGTCAATGGGTTCCGCTTTACAGTGGTTTTTGCTTTACAGCGGGGGTCCAGAATGTAACCCGTTGTATGAGTGGGGCCCTACTGTGTCTATTTCTTTGTGGCTCTATTGGAGACTCAATGGCATCTGTCTATTACCCTAACAGTCAACCCTGCAAGACACTTTAAGTCGCCTAGAAGAGTTTGCTGAAGGTGACATCGTAAGTAGGGGGCGACGTTAACAATGTGCTCCATTGTGGTAAAGATAAGAGTGGCGGCAAACCACTCTGCCTCTAGCTCTTGGTTTTTCCTCACACCATTGAGAAATTAGCTCTGGTTGATATCTGGCAGGAACATAATCCATTAAAATTAAATTATTCATTCTACTCATCAAGGCATAAACTGTATTCCTGTATCGATATGTTCCTCATCTCTAGAGCATTAGCATGATCTGGGACATCACTTTTGCATAAAACAGCCCTTGTTGACAAAGTTTGAAACATTTCTTAGTGAATATTTTAAACTTAGTGTTTTACCTGAACTCCCCCAGGCAACAGTGTATGATGCAATTAAGACTGTGACGATGGGTTTATGTGTTAAAGAAGCATCAATACTTAAAAACTAAAGAGAAATAATGAGAGCTGCTCTGATTGAGGAGATCCCCACACTCGAAAACTCACATACGTAAGGGTTGTAACGTGTTCTAAGCTGTATTGTAAAGCGATTGCCAAATGTGCAGAACTACAGGCTTATGACATAGATGGTGTACGTAAATTGTTTATATACACGAAACAAGAATACTTTGAATTTGGGAATAAGAATTCCGAACTGCTTACTAATGCTGTACACAAAGGAAGGCTCAGAAATGTGGTCTCTAGTGTGTCTTACCCAGATGGCAAGAAGTGCCATACCACAACTGATACTCATGCCGCTTTTGCCAATTTTCATACCATGCTACATCCTACTGTCTCCCTGCAGGAATCATCCATTGATGCCTTTCTGGCTGACCTGCACATTCCTCTGTTAAGCCCAGACCATAGAGAATATCTGAACAGCCCCATTCTTTCTGAAGAAATAGAAGCTGCTATTAAGCATCTTAAAAACAGCAAGTCTCCTGGGCATTCACAGAGATTGAATGTTTTCATTTCTAAATATATCAAAACTGGCCAAACAGGCTTCATACCAACTCAGCAGCTCTCAGATACTGTAGGACAAGTACTCAGTGTGGTTCACCATAGCTTTCAGTCACTCCCCTTGCTCTGCTCTCTCTAGAAGCTTTTGACTGCCTTGAATGGGCTTTCTTGCTATGTTTATTAACTAAATTACACTTTGGCTCTTATTTCCTTAATGTCATTTGGCAGTTCTATTCTGTGTCCCAATCGACAATTTGTATTAATGGCTATGACTCCACTTTATTATCAAGGGGCACCAAACACCAATGTCCCTTAGCTGGCAACTTGGAGCGGATCCTGATGTTGAGGGTCTTACCTTCTTGAAGTGTGGAGACCAGAACTGGATGCAGTATTCAAGATGAGGCCTAACCAGTGTTGAATATAGGGGAACTAATACTTCACACGATTGGAGACACTTCTCCCTCTCAGACACCGATATGAAAAGCTGCTTTCAAGATAAGTAATGAAAAGCTGTCTTGGATAATGGCCAGGAATTGGCCCAGTGGGTTGATGCTCACTCACATAAAATCAGCTTTCAGAACCCACACTTTACAACACACACACACACTTCAGTTTTTGTATCTGAGACGGCAGATGTCCATGGACACAAAAACAACCTGCAGATCAATGCAGAATGTCTCCTGTCCCAATCTGGATCATAACTGACCTAACCTTTTGCAGTGTCTTGGTTAACCTCAGAAAGGTGGCCCCAAAACTCCCCAACATCATCTGATACAAGGCTACTTCAAAACATAGTTGACAATCAAATGTGTTGTGTGGATGCATACAGGAAAGTCTCAATAATTTATTTATTTCCAGCACATGTATAAGGAACAAAACAGGTATGTGTATTGTCAAATGCAAGAGTCTATGCAGGGGCTGCAGGCTAACTGCTACACAGATGTGCTTTTAATGTAGGAACTTTGTGGCATTTTCATTCTTCTCCAACATAGCACCCTCCAGGTGTTTTGCACGACAACTCCCATAAGCCCCAGCCAGCACAGCTGACTGGATGAACACTTTTAAGGTGTATCATTGTTTTATTAGCTGGTATGTTGGTGAGAGTCGCTGAGACTTTCTTTTTGTAAAAAGTAATTATATATCCCGCCCTTCCTCCCACTAGGAGCCAAGGGCAGCAAACAAAAACACTAAAAACACTTTTAAAGCATAATAAAAACAGACTTCAAGATATATTTAAACAAAACATCTTTAAGACTGAAACATCTTTAAAAACATTTTAAAATAATAATAATAATCCAAAACATCTGGAGTGGACCACATTGGGGAAGGCTGCTTTAAAAGCTTAGTATGATAGTCAAGATCCTATATTCTAGAAGACAACCCAATCAAGGGCCACTTTATTTGAGCAACAATATCCATTTTCTGCAGAGAACCACAACCAATCCCCGCTACCTGGAGCATATATTCCTATGATATACACAACTGTATATTGGGCTGGATCCAGATTAAGTTAGTCACCATCCTGGCTCCCAACCAGAGAAGCAGACTCAGGACTCAAAGAGCAGTTTACACAAGGAGTTTTATTCCAGAAGTCAGTACAGGAACACAACATCACACATTCTAGACATGATTCAGGATACAGAACAGGAGCAGATTAGGCATGTCTCAGGAACTGACTAGGCACGTGGAGGCAACAGCAGACTTTGCCGCAATGACCTCATCACATCCAGCCACTCTAAACATATGAGAGGTGTGCAGGCACTCTACTTGCACCAGTTACTCTGGCAGTTGCTAGCTTGTTCTGCAAGATGGGAGCTCCTTGTAGGAGCAGAAAGAAATCTGTCTAATTATAAATGTCTTTTCTCCAGCCAGCATACTATTTGCTCATCGGCTAGGTCTGGGCGGACAGGAAGGATTTCTTCTCAGTCATTCGAGACTGGGGTGGGGGTGTGACTGGCAACATTAACCTCACTAGACATGGAGCTGCCAGAGGGTTCTGGGAGTATTTCACACATTATTTCCCTAGCCCCTTCCCCTACATTTGCAACCCACGCTTCAGCCTCCCAATCTTGCCAAAGGTTCTCCCTGGGGCCCATGACAATCACACGTCATCCCATTGAAACCAATGGCACTTATGTTAGAGCAAAGTGCCATTGGTTTGCTAAACACATGTTTACTTACCAGTTTGGCTATAAAGGGGAGGGGGGGGAATTCCTACTTTTTCCAATACAGGAAGTGAACCACAGAAAGATGGGAGAGAAATAGGACAGAAGCAGTACTGCACAGGGAGGTCAGGTGTCCAAGGGTCGAGGGGACTGGTTTTGCTCCCCCCCACCCTGCTCATTTAGTATAACGTCTGCTTTACAGCCAAACTGATGTGCTTAGCAGACACACACACACACACATATTTAGTCATGACTAACGTAAGTCCAGTTGATTTCAAATGACCTAAGTGAAAATAGTTTAGTCCAGATCCAACCCATTGTTTTTACATGTACACATTTTAAAAAATTAAGGTGAAAATCTTAACTTGCCAAATAACTGTACCACCACCTCCCCTGCTTAATGTTTTTACTCCCCACCCCAAATTAGAACAGCAACCCCCTGCTATGAGGCACTCCCGTTCAAAAGGGAGGAAAGCTAAACAAAATCCCACACAATCCTTTAAGTGAAGAAGAGCTCTGCTCTGAATTTTGGCCCCAAATGCAAAAAGATCCACATTCAACCAACCCTCTTCGTGTGAAACATATCAAATTCTGTACCAAGCATTGATCCATAACCTTGAGGTTGAGACCACCAAGCCAGTTTACTTTTGATCTCAGATTTAAAATGTGGGTCACTGCTGCTTTCCTTCCTTCCCTCCCCCGCTCCCCATGGGTTTCAGTATCCAGGATACACATTCTGTCTGTATTCACTAAAACATGGCCTCAAGTTTAGCGCACGGCTGTAATTCAATTAAGGGACTGTGTTTCACTTTTCAAGGTTAAAATCCGGCAACCTGCATAGGGATATATAATCTGACAGCATGTGGTGTCATTTATGAAGTTTAAAGAAAATTGTTTCAGATCTTACAGCAAAAGAGATGATTTGGGGGGGGCAATCAATTCCAAATTAAAAATATAGTTGAGTCTGGACTTTTTCCAGTATTTACTTGTGTAGCTGCTGTTTATTGAACGTCCAAATCCCACAAAGCACTGCTTGATGGAAAACAATGTGGTTATAACACATGTGCCATGCATACTGTACGTATAAGCATCGCCAAATCCTGCCCATGGCTTTGAACCTCAGTGGAAACTAAACTGATATGGTGTGCTATGATTCATGAAAACCCCATAACAGAGCACTCTACTTTACCCCTTATCTACCTCATTCACTGACAGACTATCAAAACTGTTTGGGTACTTCCACAAATAGACAGAAAGCTGAAATCTGGTTGCCTGCAGGACCATATGTGCTTTGAATTTATGATTTTATCATCATGAGCATAACATGTGGCCTATAGAGAAAACCACAACATTTATCTGGAAATAGATGTGAACTGCTATGAGGGCAATGGGTGAACAGGTGGAGAGAATCAAGACTTTTCTTGCCTCAGAAATACTGGCGTCTAATGCTGCAGAGCTAAGGTGACTCTTATGCTCACAGTTAGAAAACAAATGATGCCTTTTCACATAAATAACCCATGAAGTCCAAATCTGATCCCAACTTGAAGCTGTTTGCAACCTACTTCTCTGAGCAGGACCCATCAATGCTAGTTTCATAAACCCATGGAGAATGGATGCAAGGTTCAGGAAATAACTGCTGACTTAGTTCCAAGCTAGAAATTCTGCCAGCCAAAGAATCTCTTCAGGGACTCACCGTGGAGTCTCCTATGAAACAGGAGTGTGCAATCCTGACAGCTAGCAAGACTCCACAGAATAGTCGATTCTGAGTAGGCTTGGAAAATGATGTAGCTTCCTCAGCAAGATCAGAACCAAAAATGGCACCCCCAGAAGTCTACTTCCATTAAGGGTCTCTCCAAAGTGGTGTGTGTGTTATTGACACAGTAATAGTGCAGTACTGAAATCTTTATATTGTTTCATCCACATTTCATTCCATTTTATTACTTGCTCTGCTTCCTTCCCCAGCATTATTGCATTATTACTGTCTGCAGGGGCACTCGTGCACTACAGTGCAACAAAAGCAGGACAAAAAATAAACTGGCACTTTTGTGGTATAAAAAGTTACAGGATTTCAGCAGAAAGTTATGGGACACGCACAGATTTGAAACAAAGCAGTATGCCCACCTCAAAAATTTTGCAGGTGCAAACAGAATTTAAAGCTAGATCACATATAATTGCACCAAACACCATAACGAGTCCAAGTCATCATGAATGCATAATAACAAGGGCATCTTCTGGAGGAGCCCAAAAACAGCTTCTTTGACATCTCCCTTTTCATTTAGATCCTTGTCCTTCCAACTGGTGGGTCAGGGTCAAGGCCTATACATGGGTAAATATCCCAATATAAATATGTTTGCATCAGTGGTTTCACTGTCATTTTGTTTTGTTTATGGTTTTTGTGGTTTTTAAGAAATTAAAAAATGGGAACAAGTCGCAAAATGAAAGGCAGACACATTCAATATTAAAGTTCAAATTGGGCCTCACGTTTGTCGTTTAGGATTCAAGGTGAGGCCTACAACTCAAACTCATATTCAATTTTGAACCCATTTTTTCATCCTGCTTTAATTTTAGCACAATCCAGCCAAAATTAAGCACATTTAGGTCCCATTGATTTCAAGGTAAGAGTTAAGCTTGAATCCTAAAATGATTCCAAACTAAAATATTAACAGAAATCTATTTATTTCAGGGATGGAAATCTGCAGCCTTTCAGATGTTGTCAGACTACAACTCCCGTCATCCCTGGCTATCCTGTCTGTGGTGGATGGGAGTCAGACAGGTTCCCCATCATCCCTGATTTATAACCCACTTCAAGGAGCTCAGGGTGGCATGCACAAGGTCCTTCAGTTATTATCCTCACATCCTGCCATTGAGGTGGATTAGGCCAAGATCCCCCAGTGAGCTTCATGGTTGAGTGAGGTTTTGAACTATGGTCGCCACACTTCTTGTCCAATATTCTAACATTCTTCCTTAGTCTGGTGCGCTACAGATGCTTTGGACTACAACTCCCATGCTTGGCCATTGGCCATACTGGCTGGGACAGATGGGAGTTGTAGTGGGGAGAAAATTTAAAAGTATCAAGTTGGGAAAGGCTACTTTAACTATTATACCACACTGGCTCTCAGAAGATATTGAATTATATTTCCATCATATTTTTACAAGCCTATTCTTGAGGTCTTGATTCAGGCATGAGGTTTATAGCAAATTAGATCTTCTGGTGCCTTATTGACTTCACTGGATATTATGCCCGAGGAACCATTCCAATTTATACAGCACAAAATATTCTCTTATTTTTTGCCAGGAACAGAAACATTTATTTACCTTTAACACATCTGTTCTAAACCATACAGTTTCAGCAAAACTTGGGAGTAAAATATCCTAATATTCTTATCCTAAATATTTGCACAAACCCTGTCCTGAAATACCAGTGCAATAGCATGAAGCTGTTCAGGCATAACAATATGTGACAACTGGCTCTGAATATTGACTGAAGACAAATACATTGCGAACTTTGCTGCACTTCCCTAAGCAACATCCCTCAGAAGAGAAAGGGAGGGGGGAGAAGTACTCTCAGGCCTCCTACAAGCTACCAAGGGTTTATGTTTCCTGTAACCCAATGCCCGTGGATTCAAGCACAAGAAATAGGTCAGATGCTTGTTTATTAAGTGGGGCATAGTGAGGGGGGAAATGGGCAGCTTTAGTGTTACATCTCTGGCTAACTTGCTGCTGTCATATTATTATTTCTGTGGTTGGCTTATTATTTATTTTTAAACTGATGAACGAGGGATTTGTGAGCCTTGCTGCTTTTTGAATAATTGGATTGTTTCACTGTACAAAAATACCCAGAAGTGAATAGAGTTTCTGAAATCCTCAATGTAAATGCAGTTTTATGAGTTCAGGGACAAGCCCAGTGGGTTTTTTTATACTTCTAGCTTTCTTTGAACAGTCCCCTGTTTTAAGCATCCCTGTTTTAAAAGCAGTTTGAGCATGTGGCAGCATGGGGTAGGCTGGGTATTGCTCTTCAGGAAAGAAGTCCCAAAAGATGCTGAGGCAAGATGTACACTGCTCTGGACCTTGGCTTAGTATAGTGGCTAAGAGACTTAAGTAGTGCTCATATTAGGATTGCCAGGTCAGAACCATCCAAAACCCTGAGATTTCAGAGGCAGATCCTAGTGATATCAAGAATCAACCACAGTTGCTTGGAGCATATCACTCACTCAAACAAAAAATCTCTGATTGGAAATTACCACGGCCAGCACCCGGTCAGGCCTGGCTGAGGGCCCCTGGGGCCACAGGGGGCACTGAGGGGTGCCTCAATAGGTTGGAGGAGGAGGAGTGCTCCTCTTCCACGATCCACGGCAGATTGCAGGGAGGGAGGTTCCAAGCCGCCCACCCATTTGCTGGCTGTCTCTCCTGTCTTTTGTGGCTGCGCGGACTGCGCATGCAGGGCTGCCGTTAACCAAGATGGAGGCCAAGGTTTCCCTAGGGTACTGATGCCCCTGCAGCCATCTTGGTTGATGGCAGGGATGCAAGCGCATAGCACGCATGTGTGCCATCAACCAAGATGGCGATGGAGGCTTCAGCCACTTAGGGAAACCTCGGCCGCTATCTTGGTTAATGGCAGCCCTGTGCGCAGCCGCAAAACACAGGAGAGACAGGTAGGTGGGGCGTCCATATGTGTGCATTTGTGTGCCAGGGCCCGGGGCAGGCTGGTGCCCAAGGGCCCTGGCATGCCTGGTGCCGGCCCTGAGCATGACTATCAAATATGTTTATTATTTACACAACCTATTAAGATATTTATAGTGCAATCCTATGTTTGTTTACTCAGAAGCAAGTCCCAATGTATTCAGTGGGGCTTACTCAAACAGGGAAATGTCCAGAGAATTGCAGCCTCAAGTGACACGGAACTTGTTCTTTTAACAAGCCTTTTAAGTTGAGACCTTATCCCAGTCTGTGTCTGTGTTGGAATTGCTTTTTAATATGTTTTTAAAACCTTTTCTTTTTTAAAAAAGATGTTTTTAAAGCTTTTTTAAAATGTTTTAAATTGTTTTTGTTTTAATATATTTTAGTATATAATATATTTTATTATTTTTAAAGTGTTTTTAATGCTTTTGTTTGCCGCCTTGGGCTCCTACTGGAAGGAAGGGCAGGATATAAATCAAATAATAAATAAGTAATAAATAAAATTCAGAATCATGCCACTTTAAGCTGTTTTGCAACTCTTTATAATTGTTTTATGGTTATTGGATTTTAAAGGGGTTTATTTCTTATTGTGAGCTGCCTTGGTTTCCAATCACCAACCCTACCTCACAGGGTTGTTGGAAAGACTCCATACGTACACACACACACACTTGCAGGTGTAAAAATACACCCCATATAATAGTTTATTGTCAAACCAGTTGATCATTGCAGAACATTTTTAAAAAATCAGTATTAGTTTCCTACATAATAAAAACTGTAATACCTAAGTAAGCCCTGCCTAATTGCTTTAAAAATAGGATTGGAGGGGAGAGAAAGATTTACAACACAAACACAATTCTTTGCTATATTCACTCAAAAGTCCCATTCATTTACAGCACAAGCCTAACCATGTCTACTCAAAAGTAAGTCCTACTGAATTCAGTGGGGCTTACTCCAGGTACATGGGATTAGCATTGCTTTACCCCCAGAAAAGCAAGTATTGGATTAAATACTTTCATATTGCGCAGGTTTTCAAAGCACTGCCCTCTTCAACAGCCCAGGGTCTGACTCTTGCACACAAGAGAAAAAAACCCTGAAAGGCATATACTTACTTACTGAAACAGAAAATCTCATAACCACAATTTTATCTATTTATTTATTTATTTAATTTGTATCCTGCCCTTCCTCCCAGCAGGAGCCCAGGGCGGCAAATGTTGCAATGAGGTCTAGGCACTGCCTGGGTCAACAAATCACAACCCTGGCTTCACTTATTGGCTACAATCCTGAAAGGGTGGGGTTAGAGTTATGAGCTGCTATAACAGATCTGTTAAACAGATTTAATGGTTGGGGTGGTGGCTGCTGATGTTTTGGTATATATCTCAGGAACCAGACCACCTAGAAACTTAATTTTGTTTAAATTGAAGCTGAGAGTCTGGAGATTAAGGTGAATCACCCAGAGTCCTGGAGGGGACCCTCAAAAGCCAGAGTATCCGGTTGAAAACCAGACATCTGGTAACCCTAGAACCATCCCAACCCCTGAGACTTCAGGGGTTGGCCCTAGTGATGTCATTAAGCATGATACATTAAGCATCAACCACAGTAGCTTGGAGCATACAATTCAAACAAAAACATTTCTCTAACTGGAAATTAAGTTAGAAATCTTAGCTAAATGAAGGTGTTTCCATGTCCAGCTGAAGTAATGGGATCATTCCTTCTCACCTGCTTAGAGAGCCTGAGTAAGGAACATTTAATCTAGCCTACTTGCTTCTGGCAAGAAGGGTTTAAGTGCCCTTAGGCCAGGCCAGTCATCGGAAAGCCACTGTAGAAAGAAAGGAGCTTAATGTTGTGGAGATGTTAGATGGCAGCACTCAGGAGTAAAGATGGATGCGCTTGAAGGCTGCAATTCTAAACACACTTACTAAGGGACTAACCCCATAGAACTCACAGGACTTACTCCTGAGTAGATATGGTTAGGATTGTGCTGTTGGTAGAGCTTGACTAGGGATCCTCTGCAAAGATATCCATATTCAAGCAGGTTGGGCAACCCCCTGCTTGGAATGCCCTGCCCCTACCTTTTAACATAGCTGCCCAAAGTTCTTTACAGATTTGACCCTTCACTTCAGAAAGAGGTTTGAGAAATGAGTAAGAGTTAAGAAGATTCTCTACCCTTTTCTGTCTCCCCTGTGGGCTGCTATAAACTCACTTTGGCAGCCAACCCAATTCCAGTGAGTAATAATTGATAGAGAAAAAACACACATGGTTTGGTCTACCTTCACAGGCAGCAGCTCGGGAACAATGACAATTGCAGCCACACTTCCCAGTATGTGAATTCTCTTTTACCACTATTGGGCAAGAAACAAACTATCATACAAACAAACAAGGTGTGCCATCACTGGGTTTAAGGGGATTGAGCTGGGCACATGGGACCACTGTTGTTGCTTCTATGGATGTAAGGGAGTGAGGTTAAAGGTAAATGAAATGTGAATAGAAAAAGAAAAGACAGTGATGCTTTCCTAAATGCATTTCCATACCAGCCACAAGATTCCTTATGAGTAAGGCAGAAAACTCAACATCCTATAACCAGTCACCAAAACCCAAAACTAAAAAAATCTTGGCAGCCAGTCAACCAAGGTCACAGAAATCCCAATGCAACACAACCTGACCCGGGGGCTGCAGTTAGTGCAGAATGCTGCAGCACAATTGCTGACATGAGGTATCAGCACATACCTCTGCTCTGAAATCTGTACTGCTTGCCGATTTGTTACTAGACCAAGTTCAAGGTGGGATTTCCATGTTCCACATAGTACATGTTCTGCTCTTAAGAACATAAGAACATAAGAAGAGCCTGCTGGATCAGGCCAGTGGCCCATCTAGTCCAGCATCCTGTTCTCACAGTGGCCAACCAGGTGCCTGGGGGAAGCCCGCAAGCAGGACCCAAGTGCAAGAACACTCTCCCCTCCTAACTTCCAGCAACTGGTTTTCAGAAGCATGCTGCCTCTGACTAGGGTGGCACAGCACAGCCATCATGGCTAGTAGCCATTGATAGCCCTGTCCTCCATGAATTTGTCTAATCTTCTTTTAAAGCCGTCCAAGCTGGTGGCCATTACTGCATCTTGTGGGAGCAAATTCCATAGTATAACTATGCGCTGAGTAAAGAAGTACTTCCTTTTGTCTGTCCTGAATCTTCCAACATTCAGCTTCTTTGAATGTCCACAAGTTCTAGTATTATGAGAGAGGGAGAAGAACTTTTCTCTATCCACTTTCTCAATGCCATGCATAATTTTATACACTTCTATCATGTCTCCTCTGACCCGCCTTTTCTCTAAACTAAAAAGCCCCAAATGCTGAAACCTTTCCTCGTAAGGGAGTCGCTCCATCCCCTTGATCATTCTGGTTGCCCTCTTCTGAACCTTTTCCAACTCTATAATATCCTTTTTGAGATGAGGTGACCAGAACTGTACACAGTATTCCAAATGTGGCCGCACCATAGATTTATACAACGGCATTATGATAACGGCTGTTTTATTTTCAATACCTTTCCTAATTATCCCTAGCATGGAATTTGCCTTTTTCACAGCTGCCGCACACTGGGTCGACATTTTCATTGTGCTGTCCACTACAACCCCGAGGTCTCTCTCCTGGTCGGTCACCGCCAGTTCAGACCCCATGAGCATATATGTGAAATTAAGATTTTTTGCTCCAATATGCATAATTTTACACTTGTTTATATTGAATTGCATTTGCCATTTTTCCGCCCATTCACTCAGTTTGGAGAGATCTTTTTGGAGCTCTTCACAATCCCTTTTTGTTTTAACAACCCTGAACAATTTAGTGTCGTCAGCAAACTTGGCCACTTCACTGCTCACTCCTAATTCTAGGTCATTAATGAACAAGTTGAAAAGTACAGGTCCCAATACCGATCCTTGAGGGACTCCACTTTCTACAGCCCTCCATTGGGAGAACTGTCTGTTGATTCCTACTCTCTGCTTTCTGCTTCTTAACCAATTCCTTATCCACAAGAGGACCTCTCCTCTTATTCCATGACTGCTAAGCTTCCTCAGAAGTCTTTGGTGAGGTACCTTGTCAAAAGCTTTTTGAAAGTCTAAGTACACTATGTCCACTGGATCACCTCTATCTATATGCTTGTTGACACTCTCAAAGAATTCTAATAGGTTACTGAGACAGGACTTTCCCTTGCAGGAGCCATGCTGGCTCTGCTTCAGCAAGGCTTGTTCTTCTATGTGCTTAGTTAATCTAGCTTTAATAATACTTTCTACCAGTTTTCCAGGGACAGAAGTTAAGCTAACTGGCCTGTAATTCAGCTTCTCTGCAATCTCCTTATCGTTCTTTAGTACACCTTTGACTCCCTTATCATCCAAGGGTCCAATCGCCTCCCTAGATGGTCTCCTGCTTTGAATGTATTTATAGAATTTTTTGTTGTTGGTTTTTATGTTCTTAGCAATGTGCTCCTCAAATTCTTTTTTAGCATCCCTTATTGTCTTCTTGCATTTCTTTTGCCAGAGTTTGTGTTCTTTTTTATTTTCTTCATTCGGACAAGACTTCCATTTTCTGAAGGAAGACTTTTTGCCTCTAAGAGCTTCCTTGACTTTGCTCGTTAACCATGCTGGCATCTTCTTGGCCCTGGCACTATCTTTTCTGATCTGCGGTATGCACTCCAGTTGAGCTTCTAATATAGTGTTTTTAAACAACTTCCAAGCATTTTCGAGTGATGTGACCCTCTGGACTTTGTTTTTCAGCTTTCTTTTTACCAATCCCCTCATTTTTGTGAAGTTTCCTCTTTTGAAGTCAAATGTGACCATGTTGGTTTTCTTGGCAATTGGCCATTTACATGTATGTTTAATTTAATAGCACTGTGGTCACTGCTCCCAATCGGTTCAACAACACTTACATCTCGCACCAGGTCCCGGTCCCCACTGAGGATTAAGTCCAGGGTTGCCGTCCCTCTGGTCGGTTCCATGACCAACTGGTCTAGGGAATAGTCATTTAGAATATCTAGAAACTTTGCTTCTTTGTCATGACTGGAACACATATGCGGCCAGTCTATGTCCGGGTAGTTGAAGTCACCCATTACTACCACATTTCCTAGTTTGGATGCTTCCTCAATTTCATATCTCATCTCAAAGTCTCCCTGAGCATTTTGATCAGGGGGACGATAGGTCGTTCCCAGTATTAAGTCCCTCCTGGGGCATGGTATCACCACCCACAACGATTCTGTGGAGGAGTCCGCCTCTCTTGGGGTTTCAAGCTTGCTGGATTCAATGCCTTCTTTCACGTATAGAGCGACTCCGCCACCAATACGTCCTTCCCTGTCCTTCCGATATAGTTTATATCCAGGGATAACCGTATCCCACTGGTTTTCTCCATTCCACCAGGTCTCCGTTATGCTCACTATATCAATGTAAGAAATCTTGTAAGAAATCAGTCCTTTAGTGTGGCAGCACCTACATTTTGGAACTCCCTGCCTATTGACATTAGGCAGACACCTTCATTGTACTCTTTTCAGCACCTGCTAGAAACATTTTTGTTTAGGCAAGCCTATCCAGGCATGTAGAAGCTATTGTGTTTATCTATTTTTAACTCATTGTTGATTTTATTATCTTGAATGTTTTTAAATACCTGTCTTTAACTGTTTTTGCCAATAATTCCATTGTTTTAATTTCTTCTGTAAACTGCTTTGAGATTTTTTACAGTAAAATGTTGTCAATAAAATACATAAATAATTTTTGGAGTCACTGTGGCCCTTGGGTTTCTTTCCACTTTTAGGAACAAAGGAATCTGCCTTGTACTGACTCAGGCCATTTGGTACCATCTAGCTCAGTATTGATGACATGGACTAGCATTGGCTCTCCAGGATTCCAGGCAATAGTCTCTTCCAGAGATTGAATTTTGGACCTTTGCATGCAAAGCATAAACCTTACCACTGAGCTACAGCCCTTCCTCTGTTTAAAATTGTTATTTTCAATTCACTAATGAATGCACATCATATCTAGGGCAGATCCACACCATTCATTTAAATCACATTCAACACACATTTGAAGCACATGAATCCCAGCACAGAATCATGGGAACTGTAGTTTGTTAAGGGTGGTGGGAACTATAACTGTGAGAAGGAAATTACACTTCCCAGGATTCTTTAGGGGAAGTCATGCACTTTAAATGTGAATTGGATGTACTTTAAATGTATTGTGTGGATCTTCTTAATAAACTTTCCCTGCATGTAAATCGTTTTAATTAATTTTTTAAAATGGAAATGAGCTATAAAGTATAGTGGGTGACCATGAGCTACTCACCATCTCTCAGCCTAATCCAACAGAGGGGAACCATGACCACCCCAAGGAAGAGGGCACACTTAAAATGTAGAGGAAATAATAATGTACAACCATAGTGTGAAATGATACTTATCAGGACACAGTATGAAGAAATATTTATATAAGCATGACTGTCAAAGATGTTTATTATTTATGCAATCTGTAAAGATATTTATAATGCAATCCTATGTTTGTTTACTCAGAAGCAAGTCCCAATATATTCAATGGGGCTTACTCAAACAGGGAAGCATGCACAGAACTGCAACCTCAAGTGATAAGGAACTTCACTAACCCAACTGAAAACTCAGAATCATGGCACTTTAAGCTGTTTTGCAACTGTTTACACTTGTTTTATGGTTTTTGGATTTTAAAGGGATTTATTACTTGTTATAAACTGCCTTCATTTCCAATTGGCAACCCTACCTCACAGGGTTGTTGGAAAATCTCCATATACACACACACTGGAGATGTAAAAATACATACACCCCATATAATAGTTTATTGTCAAAACCAGTGCGTCACTGCAGAACATTTTTTTTAAAAATCAGTATGTTTCCTACATAATAAAGGCAATGATACCTAAGTAAGCCCTGCCTAATTGCTTTAAAAATAAGATTGGAGGGGAAGAGAAAGATTTACAACACAAACACAATTCTTTGCTATGTTCACTCAAAAGTCCCATTAATTTACAACACAATCCTAACGAGTCTATTCAAAAGTAAATCCTTTACAGCACAGAAGCTTTACTCCCAGAAAAGCGAGTATTGGATTAAAGCTTCATATTGGGAAAGTTTTCAAAATACTGCTCTCTTCAACAACCCAGGAAAATTTGACCTTGTTTGGCTCCTGTACAGAAGAGAGAAAAAGACTTTTGCATCTGCTGAAAGCTATATATTTACTCAATTTATGAGATTTTCAGATAAGCAAGAAAAATCAACAGTTTTCTGACTTGCAATGGGGTCTAGCTACTGCCTGGAGGTCAACAAATCCTTTCTCAATCACAACCCTGACTTCACTTAATGGCTGCAAACCTGAAAGGGCAGGGTTAGAGCAATCAGCTATGAGCTCATTTAACAGAAGCTGTGGGGGATGGCTGATGTTTTGGTGTATATCTCATGAACCAGACAACCTAGAAACTTAATTTTCTAAAAACTGAAAGCTGAGAGTCTAGAGATTGGGGTGACTCACCTGGAGACCCAGAGAGGACCCCAAAAATCCAGAGTCTCTGGGCAAAAACTGGAGACCTGGCAACCCTAGGGTGGAAGTGACTTGTACTCTTGAAAGCTATTACGTTTTATTCCATTCTGTTACCTTCCATTAAATTATATCTTAAATTTTACATATGTACATAGCTTATTTTATTTATTTTAAAAGAACTGTAAACCACTCACATTATAAAATATCAGTGCAGTGTACAGAAAACCAAAAATAAGTATAAAATACACACCAAAAATAATTAAGTTAAAATAATATGGTTAAAACAACAATGCAACACTAGAAAATGATGAGTGGAGAGTAATTTAAAATTTCATTTAGAAAAGGCTTGTGTAAGTAAAAGGTGCATCTGAAAGAGCAGATTGTTGGAGCAATCTCAAATGGTAATGAATTCCACATTAGAGGGGCCACAACATTGAAAGCCCTGCCTCTGGCGGACTCAAGGTAAATAGTAATAGCTCTCAGTTCTTCCAGGAGGTCATCTACCATGGAATGTAGTGGCGGGCATGGGAGTAAGGGGACAGTATATCTTATTTTATTGGCCCTTTTATTGTGAACTGTCCTTGGCTGAAAGGTGGCATAGAAAAGAATGAAAATTTTATTTTAGAAAAGATGCAAAACACAAGCATAAGTGCATTCCATCATTTTATTATGATATATAGGGGTTTTTTTAAACCAATATTAAAAATCCTTAAATTATTTTCTATTAGTTGAACAGACAGGCATTATTGAAGAAAAGGGGAAATAACATATTTATATAGATATAAAAATAAAAAGGCACTGCAAAACAGCTTCTTGCGACATATAAAACAGCAGAAATACTTTTGTAAGCACTTAGAAAGAGTAGAGCTATAAAAAAGTAATTACACATCTATGTCAAAAGACCCATTAGCTATTTTTGTCTCCCCCTCTGACCATCAAATCATCATCCACTACCTTCTTCACACTTTGAAATTTTGTTTTCCACAGATGTAGTAGCTTTTGTGAACACAAAAAGAAAAGCGTTCAAAATGATCAGACGATTCAGATGTAATGCCAAACAATTGCTTGCACAGCCAAAGCATGGTTTGTAATGACCTATGAACAGACACCATTCGAGAGCAACTCACAAACTAGGAACTGAAAGCACAGTTTGAAGCTAGTTTGGGCAAACCATGGTTTGGCATTCCATCTGAACAAACCATGGTTTGGGACATCACCCCACCTTTAAAAGGCTGCACCTGGGAATTCTGAGGAAAGGTGCGAAAGAGGGAAACCACACAAACCATGATATGCCCATACAGGTGGAAGACACAACTAATAGTTTGAAATCTGACTTATGCTTAGTGCAAACCATGTTTTGATGTCACATATGATCATTCAACCCTATTTAAGTCCAGCCATTTACTTAAAAGTCCTCCCCGCTACCAAGTGCTTAGCATTAAAAATGACACCAAGGCTTGTACATTGTTAAGCATGTAGCATTCCACTCAGGTGGTATCTCATTTCAACTGGAAACACCATGTGGTTTTTCTTAAACACCCAATTATTTTTAAACACCCAATCTAACTCAGTGGGAAAACTTCCATTCATTTAAACAGGAATACACATAAAAGGGTCCCTCTAGATGAGTGTTTTATTGCAGGTGTATTCTACAATATGCTCTTCACACACTAATAGTGCATTAGTGGTGGATTTATTCTGCTTTATATTGTTTTGTGATGCTCCCCAGTGCTACATTATTGCTCTCCGGAAGGGCTACAGTGCAAACTACAGCGGGACAAAAATATACCAGAAGATTTGTGGTATTAACTGTTACACTGATTGGAAATGGGCAGTGTGACTGCTCCAAAACTTTCCAGGCGCAAACAGTATTTAATGCGGGATCATGTGTGACCACCCCTGTAGCATCATAAGCACAAATCATAACGGATGTACAATAAAAAGGACATCTGGAGGGGCCAATATCCTTAATTTGTTTTACAGATAAGACTACAGCACTGGTCTACTGCTGAATGTATCCTAATATTTCCCTCTACAGAACTACAGTGGAAAAACATAAGTTACTGAGGCTACATTCACACCTTACATTTAAATTTCCACTATTATTTCACTTTAAGCAATCATGGTTTCCACCAAAGAATCCAGGGAAGTGTTGTTTGTGAGGGATGCTGAGAGTTGTTAGGAGACCCCTCCAAGAGGTCTTCTGTATCTTTAAAAGTTGTGCAGGGGGAAGGGAGAATTCCACCTGGTGGTTTTTCCTATTAGAGGGTTGCAAGAACACCTGCACTTGGCTGACTTTTTCTCCTAAAGATACAGGATCAGTCTCAGGGATTGAACCTGGCAACCCTACCTCACAGACCTGCAATTCCCAGAGTTTTCTGGGAAGAGGGAATGATTGTTAAACCACTCAGGGAACTGTAGCTCTATGAGGATAATTAGGGGGTCTCTTAACAACTCTCAGCACTCTTCACACACTACCCTTCCCAGGATTCCTTCGGGGGAGCCATGACTGTTTAAAGTGGAATAGTGGAATAAATGTACAGTGTGAATGTGGCCTGAGAGAGGACAAGCTACTTAAAAAAACACCACACACCTTATTAGATTTGGGAATGCAGAATAACTGCCCCTGCTTTTCTGAAGAGAAACACCTGCTTGTAACAGGCTTATAAATGGCCTCTCACCTGGTGGCCTGCTGTCACAGCCTTAAAGCGTGTGACAGAGTGCAAACGTGTTTGTGCCCTTTTGTTAAACATTTGCATTGTTGTTTAAATGCAGCAGCGCTTTGGGTCCTTTGTGTATATTTTTGTGTGTTGTAATTTAAACCTCCTGGAGAAGGGTGTGGAGCTTAAACATGCCTGGAAAAAAGACTGATCTGCCTCATGATGGAAGAATGTAGGCTGGAGAAGAGCACTTTCTGGGGCTATTGTTATGGGACTTGAGCTTCATTTGCTTGCTATCAGCCTCGTGGACTTAAAAAAAGTCCTCTCTTAAGCCTGCCCGGGTGTTAATTTGGGCAATAAAAAGCCAACCATAGCCAAACCGCCGCATTACTTAAAATGGCCCAGTCACATCCACACCATACATTTAAAGCACTCTTATACCACTTTAACAACCATTTCTTCCCCCACAGAATCCTGGAAACTGTAGTTTGTTAAGGGTGCTGGGAACTGTAGTTCTGTAAGGGGTCTCTGAACAACTCTCAGCACCCTTCACAAATTGCGTAAGAACATAAGAGCTTGCTGGATCAAGCCAATGGCTCTAGTCCAGCTTCCTGTTCTCACAGTGGCCATGGGAAGCTGACAAGCAGGACCCGAGTACAAGAACATTCTCCCCTCCTGTGGTTTCCAACAACTGGTATTTGGAAGTACATGGCCTCCAACTCTGGAGGCAGAGCATAGCCATTGAGGCTAGTAGCCACTGATATCCTCCATGAATTTATCTAATCCTCTTTTAAAGCCATCCAAGTGGCCATCACTGCCTCTTGTGGGAGCGAATTCAATAGTTTAACTATGCGCTGTGTGCAGAAGTCCTTTCTTTTGACTGTCCTGAATCTGCCAACATTCAGCTTCGTTATTATTATTATTTATTAGACTTATATACCGCCCGACTAGCAATAGCTCTCTGGGCGGTGAACACAAATGTTCATGAATGTCTATGAGTTCTAGTGTTTTGAGGGAGAAAAGTTTTCTCTATCCACTTTCTCCATGCCATGCATACTTTTATCATGTCACATTTTACTCACCTTTTCATTAAACTAAAAACCCCAAAGTGCTGCAACCTTTCCTCATAGGGGAGCTGCTCCAAACCCCTTGATCATTTTGGTTGCTGTTTTTTGAACCTTTTCCAACTCTACAATATCCTTTTTGGGGTGAGGCAACAAGAATTGTACACAGTATTCTAAAAGTGGCCACACCATAGATTTGTATAATGGCATTATGATAGCGGCAGCTTTCAATACCTTTTCTAATGACCCCTGGTATGGAATTTACCTTGTTTTTTTAAAAAAAAGTTCCCAGGATTCTTTGGGGGAAGCCATCACTGTTAAAGTGGTATGATGGTGTGGATGCCTTTCTAAAACCAGAGTTAGCATCTTTTGTTTTTCTTAACAATGGAAGCTGAGATTCTCACTTTTACACCCAATACCAACATTCTGTGCTTTTACTGTGTTTGCATGGACACATGGGCTAGTTGTCGTTTAACACCAATAATTTATCTTTTCCTGCCACTGCAATGTGTGTGTAAGTATTTTGTTGTATCTAAGGAGTAAATACCACACACTGTTTTCTACATTAGCTCGGCAATTTACAGATACTTTAGTCAGCAATCTTATGTGTTTGCTTGTGTAAAAGGTTGCACAAGCAGATTACCTTTGGATGTCATTTCACTTTTCTCACACAACACTTCAGTGAAAGCTGTCAGAAGCACACCTTTGGATCCAACTGCTCACATGAGGGAGCGGGCAATAGCTTAGTGATAGAGTAAAGGTATTCATGCACAGGTTCTCAGATTCAATCCCAAGTGTTTCAGTTAAAAGGATGTAGGTATCAAGGCTGATGAATCTTTTAGCCAGAAACCAGAGACAGTCATTGATAGCCATTTTAGCCAGTACCAGACTAGACAAACCAATGGTTTGACTCAGGTCACACCCACACCATAAATTGAAAGAACTCTCATGCCACTTTGTCATGGCTTCCTCCTACAGATGGCAGGATCTGTCAGTGCTGGTTATCTCAGTTTCTCATTTTTCCAGTCTTACATTCAGTTCTGTGGCAATTTGCATGAAAATTCCACGTGAAAATTCTTCAGTATTTTAGTGTGAATTTCTCCTAATAAACAGTTTTGTATGCATTTTTTACTGAGCACATTTGTGCAAGGAATTTCTAATATTTTTGTATTTTTTGCTACTAATATATTCATTTTTGTACACACGTTCCCCTAATATATATATATAGTTTGGTTGGAGAACTGCATCACAAAATTCAGTTAACTGCAAATGTTGAAGGATGGTTATGTTTTGGTTCTCACATTGTCAGAAAGTGCAAATCTGATAGATTGTTTCAAATGTGAACTGAATTGTATTTCTCCCCCAAAGAATCATGGGAACTGTAGCTTGTTAAGAATGCTAAGGGTTGTTAGGAGACCCTTAACAAACTACAGTTTGAAGGATACTTTTGGGGAAGCCATGACTAAGGATTAAGTGGTATAACAGTGCTTTAAATTTATGGCGTGGATGTAACCTGGGGTTTCATATATTCATCAGACAGTTTCATAAATTCATTCCCACCATACACACAGTGCTTTTTGTGGAATGCAGCCTGTTGTGGTAAAGGTCTCTACTTTTTTATTTGTGTACGGTGTTGCGAAAAATAAAAGTTTTAGAATTAAAGCCTATCAGTCCAATATCTAAGAAAGATTGGGCATGACAGAACTAAGGCACACAAGATTTCTATGTGCATACTTTTAAAGACTATGCTTAAGGTATTCAGAATCTCCAAGAGAGAGAAAAATAAATATATAAAGATCTATCGCTTTAAAAAATAGCACCCCATTTTTTTTAAAAAAATGGGGCAAATAGGCCCCTTAGATGTACAAAATGTGCTCTGAATGCAAAATTAATAGTAACCTTATAAAACATAGAATAGATAAAACAATTCTAAAATCCTATCTCTAGCATTCAGATCTTCAGTCACAAAAAAAGCTTCATCTTTCATTTGCAGGTCTTCTGAATCTGGCAACATATAAACTTTCTATCACCCACTATATTTGGGATATCGTGGCCCTTGCCCTGGCTAAAGTCAATAGCAATTCTGTTTTAGCTGAAAGCCATGTGTAGATGTAAAGTTGCTGAGGGTGTTTTTTGGAGGGGTGGAGAGCTCGGATTGTAATGTCCTCTCAAGTGATCAGGAGAATTACTACTTCCCTGCTGTCCCCGCATTTCTGATGTGGGGTAAATTTGCAAAAGTGAGGAAAAAGTCTTCTCACTGCTTAGCAAGATGCTACAAAGGATGAACACAGACAACCATTTGCCCACATGATCAACTTATGTGACCAGTTGGAAAACTAGCCATCTGTAATGTCCAATGGTGATGAAGTGACTTCTACATACATCTCCAGACTTCTGATGAGGTTAAGAGTGCCAAAACCCTCCTCGCCACTTGGCAGGTTGCTCAGCAGCTTGTTCGCACAAAACAGCACAAGGTGACAAAATTGTTCCTGTGTACTGCTTCAGACGGCAGGCAGGGGACTGGGTGACTGGATGTTCAATGGGTGCATCTGCTTTGCGTTCAACCCCTGGCATCTCGAGGTAGGGAGAGAGCCCAGTCTGAAACCCTGGAAAGACAATACTGACAATAACAATGTTCTGACCTGGAATACTGCAGCTTCCTGTGTTCCAATGTAAAATGTCCTGCACAAAAAAACCCAGATGTCGGAGAGAAGAGCTCTATCCTATCCAAGGTTTCTCCTAGATATCCTTGTTTTATATATGCAGATTTTTTTTTTCATGAGAAAGCATTCAACTTCCCACCTCCTTCCTTCACTTTGGATAGGTACAGCGATCCTGGAAGCATTTATCACCACACACCATTTGATGTGAACAAGGCTTCAGACATTCTGCCACTGTTTCCCAGAGTGGCTAACCAAATGCTGCTAGGACAGCACTTTCCCCACTTTTGATCCCCAGCCAAAGGTATCCAGAGGCATGCTGATAAAAAGAAGCCATCTGTATTCAGCATCTGTAGTAAACTGCCACTAGGGTGTTTATCTGTAACAAATCACTGTTCTTAAATATGGGGTGCATTTATACATGTCGTAGCCATAATGTGGAAGTGAACTCTAAGACGCCTTTACTCTGAATTATGAATTTAAAGAATGTCATTTCCCAATACAGAGATCACTCTGTCTCACCTTTTTTTCATTTTTTCTTAGGTATGTGATGGAGGTTGATTCTGCCACACATCAAGGCTTCTAAATAAATTTTAAAAGATTCAAACTACTTTTCCCTTCAGCCACCAAGGTAGCATTTTGAAACA
The DNA here is from genome assembly GCF_030035675.1 of Rhineura floridana. NCBI lineage: Eukaryota > Metazoa > Chordata > Lepidosauria > Squamata > Rhineuridae > Rhineura > Rhineura floridana. Next base: position 9,431,704 of record NC_084498.1, on the reverse strand, counting down.
ATAGCTGTTGCAATCTGGAAAACTAAGGCCTAGACCTCCCTTGCATTTTTAGTCTCAAAGACAGGCAAAACAGGCCAGAATTGTAGGAAGATTATTGTGACAAGCCAGTCAGGCTTATTTTTCTGCCTTCAATAAGACTGGCATCATGTTTTCTGCACACTTAAAAAAAATTAAAAGCAGAAATGTAATTTCTGTGACAATTCTATTGCTGAATAATGGTTGCCAAGTTATATGTGCAGTTCACTTATATGCACATTGTTCTCCATTCAAAAGAACAAATATTTCTAAGCAGCATAATGGATATGTAATAACTCTTGAACCTGAGATACACAATTGATTTAACTGTGCATCTTTTCCCATTCAAAGGCATGACTTTATAAAGCAATATGTAGAATGGCAATCCAATAATTGTTGTGCATCGTATGCACAATTGTCCACTGCTTCCACAATTAAGCCAACACTTTCAAGTCCCTTCCCTTCCTTATATTCTCCATGCAGTCACTTCCTGTTCCATCCATTTACTTCCAGTTTACTAGGTTTGTGATTCTCCAAATCCAAGCAAATGTCATTTCCCCACCACATACCCCTAGAGAGCCAAGCTCCCCATTTAGGAAACCTTGGCCTTTTACAGTCCTTTATTCCAGAAAGTAAAAATGGCCTTTGGTCCCAGACACTAAAAAGCTTCTAAAAAGCTAGTATCTTTCAACTCTTTAGCACAAATAATTGTCAAAAAAATTCAGCCTCCTGCAGGAATGAGTTCATATGTAAATTCTTTCCTCACACATTAAACTATATTATCAGCCATTTTCCATATGTTATATCCACCCTAGAAGAGGGCCACTGCCAAAAGAATCTTCTTGTTGGGTTCCTATATAAATGCAGTCGCCAAGGAATTGTAAACACCTGGTTTCCAAGAATATCCCCTGTACGGGAATCCAGCAACTCATCTCCAACAACAAAAAAGCGGAAATTTCCCTTTCCACCCCATCTTGGTGGCAACAGCTATGAGTTAACCACCACTACCACACCATAATCTTTATGCTTGGGCTTCTAGTTAAGATCCCAGGATTAAATTAATTGTGTAATTTGACTAAGAACTGCCTGCTAGGATCTACCTGATGTATTTGCAAAGCTGAGTTGCCAGACTGGGGATGGTCTTCTTTGACATAATCATTGTCTCCAAACATATGACTGGCAGCACCCTACAAGCTACAAAGGCCCCTCCCAAACCTACAGAAACGAGCATTGCTTTTTTAAAAATGGCAACCCAATAACTGAAGGCCCTCACTATTAAGATTGCATTCAAGTGCTAATTAAACAGGCTCGATCCAAGGCTGAAGGGAATCAAAACGCAGTTTCTAGCTGCTTCACACATGGGAATATCTCCCTCATCTGCTTCTGGGAGCAGGGAAGCCACTTGGACTGTGTGTACATCCAAGACTGTGCATGAAAATGAATTAGCCTGGTGCCATTTAATGGATGCCCTCAGCTCAAGGCCAATAAATCTTAAAGGGCTTCTCTTCCAAGTGTAGGCCTAAGCCTTACATTGATGTTGTAGTCAAGAGTTCTCCAGTACGCAGAATATTGCATTAAGGATTTTCTGTGTAGGCAATGCAGGGGCTGTTCTCCTCACAGAGCTCTAGCTGCACACTTGAGGCAAACCACCTTTTGGCAGAACCAAGGCTGTAGTTGAGTGTGGTCCGGTAAATGTTCTTGGCATGTTTAGGGAAGATAATTGTTGTACTTTGGAACCTCAGAGGCTTCTGGCGTGGCTCAAAGATGAGCTGGGACTTGTAGTTTCGCCATGTGCAGTTAGGGGCAGCAATGATGGTCTCACTGTAAGTGGTGACAGTGGGCACTGGGCAGTAGAAAACATCATCCCTGTAATGCCTCTCAGAGCCGTATTTTACCTCAGAGTTGCACCTGCAAAGTTAAAAGGGGGGGGCAAGAAGTCACACTCAACTACTTCAAAAAAGCCCTGCTAGATCAGTCCATAGACCTGTTTACTCCAATATCCTGTTCCCCACAGCAACCACTCCCTTCTCTACTGAACCCTTGTTCTCAAACAACACACAGCCCTAGGCCAGGAGTCGCCAACTTTTTGGGGCCACTGGGCACATTTGGAATTTTGAGTGCCAAGGATCCCAGTCCAAAAATGGCTGCCATGGACCATGGCATAACACAAAATGGCTACCATGAAGGTGTGGCATAGTGGCTGCCACAAAGAGCAGAAAAAGAGGAAGGGTCACGTGTTCTCCCTTCAACTTGCTCAGAGCAGACTGATGTGCGAGTCACAGAACTACGTGGAGAGACTCAAGACCTGAAAGGAAACAGAAAGTGCTGGTACAGGCAAAGTTAGGGAGAAGGCCCCACGCCAGGCCAAGTTCAAGGTTGTGTTTTTGGTTTACAAAGCCCTATGTAGCTTGGGACCAGGATACCTGAAAGATCATCTTACCCTTTATATACCCAGTCAATCACTGAGCTCTGCAGGTGAGGGCCTCCTGCAGATACCATCTTATCAGGAGGTCTGTTCCGCACAACATAGGAAGTGGATCCTTAGTGTTGTGGCACCTACTCTTGGGAATTTCCTCCCCTTAAATATTAGACAGGGGCCATCCCTGTTATCTTTCCAGCACCTACTGAAGTCCTTCCTTTTTCAACAAGAATTATAAAGAGAGACTTTATCTCACTCTGCTTCTGTGTTGGAATTGCTTTTAAGATGTTTTTAAAACTTTTTTTAAAAAGATGTTTCATTTTAATATGTTTTTTAAATGTTCTAGAGTGTTTTTAGTGTTTTGTTTGCCGTCCTAAGCTCCTTCTGGGAGGAAGGGTGGGATATAAATTTACTTAATAATAATAATAATAAAGTTCTCCCTGCGACTTGCACAGAGAAGACTGGTATGTGAGCCTGCACACAACTCAATAAAAATCCTATCTATAACCTAAAGCCTGCACATGCTTTGTCTTAATGAAACATGCATGCCCCCCACATATTAGCTGCCCCATCAGCGGGGAAAGAGGCACCTGTATCACCCACCGCTGTGCTCGCTCACAAGGAGAAGCTCTTCAGAACAGATGTGAGGGTGGGCATCCAATCCAGGCATCCAATGAAACGTGGGCATCTTTACGGGGGCATGTTCAATGTAAGAGAAACTGACCCAGTGCAAACTAGAACTGAGCAGGAAGACTAACAGAATGGTAGAGTTGGAAGGGGCCTATAAAGCCATCAAGTCTAACCCCCTGCTCAATGCAGGAATCCAACTTCATGCTTTAAGAGGGATTCCTGCACTGAGCAGGGGGTTGCTCAATGGCCTTATAAGCCCCTTCCAACTCTACTATTCTATGATTCTTAAAGCAAACAGTCTCTCATGTATTGTAGATTTTTGATGGGATATCTACTTTTTGCAAGCACCACAGATGGTACTGGCGGGCACACTGGCACTTGCAGGCATCTCAGTGGCAATCCCTGCCCAAGGCCTTTTGTGCCGAGTGCTTTATGAACATCTGAGCAATTGGAACCAGACCCCTCAGAAGGCTAGAGAGGCCTAGGCTATTTCCAGTTTCTGTCCCGAACCATAATAAAAAAAATTAATAAAGCACACACACAAACAAGAGGCAAACAAATTTTGATTTTTTTTTTAATTTAACGTTGGACTACAACCTGGGAGAGCAGGGTTCGAATCCCCAGCCATAAAGCTCACTGGGTGACCTTGGGCCAGTCACTGCCTCTCAGCCTCAGAGGGAGACAATGGTAAACCCCCTCTGAATGCTGCTTACTATGAAAACCCTATTCATAGGGTCACCATACGTCGGAATCAACTTGAAGGCAGTCCATTTCCATTTTTTCTAACCCCTTCTATCTAAGAGGGTATGTGCTAAAAGGGTATGTGCTAAGAGGGTATGTGGATATAAGAGGGTTTTGTGCTAATGCACATATTCACTAATAGGCAAAAAAACCTTGTGGTTTAAGAACATACCTATAGCCAACAGATATTTCTATCAAACTTTAAAAAGCAGGGGAATTGGGCAGCTATAATGAATGCACCAAGGGGGGCAGGAGACCTGACCTCCTCTCTGAGATACTGTACTGCCCTACAAATTTATAAAAATGCAACCCAAATACAACCCTGCTGCATTCACTATAGCTGCCCATTTTTCCTGCTTTTTAAAGTTTGATAGAAATATCTGTTAGCTATAAGTACATTCTTAAACTGCAAGAGGCTTTTTTGCCTATTAGTGAATTTCTCTGCTTTTTAATCTGGGAGGTAAAAAATGGGATCCTGTGCAAGTTTGCTGAGAATTAATTGATCATTTGCATGCTTATTGAGTTCAGTTGGATTTACTCCCATGCAATCATGCTTAGAATAGGTAAAACTGACCATGAGGAAGGAGGAGAAGAGGGAGGGAGGGCTAGAGTGGGCAGGAAGGAGGAAGAAGGAAGAGTGGAGGGGAGGAAGAAAGGAGGAGGAAGGAAGAAGAGGGGAAGGAGGGGAAAGGCAGGTCTGATCATTTGCATGCTTATTGAATTCAATGGGATTTATTCCCATGCAATCATGCTTAGAATAGGTAAAACTGATCATGCAGGAAGGGGAGGGATCAGGACAGGGAAGGAGGGGGAGGGAGATTGGAAGGGGAGGGGGAGGGAAATTGGAAGGGGAGGGGGAGGGAGATGTGAAAGTAGAGAAAGGGCAAAAGGGAGAGAATAGGAGGGAGGGGGGAGGAGAGGGCAGGTTTGATCATCTGCATGCTTTTTGAGTTCAATGGGATTTTCTCCTGTAGAATCATGCTTTGGATAGGTATAACTGACCATGGAAGAGAAGAAGGGAAAGGAAAGGGAAGGGGGAGGTGATTAGAAGGGGAGGGCGATAGGTGAGAGAGGCGAGGGAAGCAGCAAGGAGGAGATAGGAGGGAGAGTAGGTTTGATCATTTGCATACTTTTTGAGTTCAATGGGATTTACTGTACAAACATGCTTAGGATAGGTGAAACTGACCTAGGGGAGGGAAGGGAAGGGAGGGTGGAGGAGGGGGAAGGGGGAGGAAAGGGGAGGAAAGGGAGGGAGGGGGAGGAGACTGCATGGGCGGGCACTAGGCAGAGGGGAAGCCCCTTTCCTTTCCAAACGGAAAACATTGTGAACAGTACCATTGTTTTTTAGGGTTTTCCCCATCTTTTTATTCTACAGCAGGCACATGTAGTCTCCCACCCAAATTTAAACCAAAGATGTCCCTGGCCATATCCACAGCAGACCTTTATTTCACTTTAGACAGTCATGGCTTCCCCCAAAGAATCCTGGGAAGTGTAGTTTGTGAAGGGTGTTGAGAGTTGCTAGGAGACGCCCTATTCCCCTCACAGAGCTACAAGCCCCAGAAGAGGGGCTGACTCTGGCCACTAGAGCTGTCTCGGGGGGCTAGGAGTCTCCTAGCAACTCCCAGCACCCTTTGCAAACTACCCTTCCCAGGATTCTTTGGGGAAAGCCAGGATTGTCTAAATTGGAATAACTGTCTTGTGTGGGTGTGGCCCCCTGATTAGCCAAACCAAACAGCTGCGAGTCTTGCTTTTAGAACACTGACAGTTGGTTCTTACTGAGCATGCCCTACATTATAATAGACTACAATGTTAAATTTCTTAAATTAATTAAAAACCAGCCAAGCATTTTTTTAAAACTTTTAAACTGCAGAAGATGAAGGTCAGAGTATGGGGCAAGGTCAGTAATAGGATTACAGGCACTCTGTGAACATGGCTGATTTTTAATTAAGTTCAACAAATTATGAGATTACTGACAGAAAAAAGTCCAACAGGGATCTGGATTTTTTTCTCTTGTTTTACTCTTTGAACTTTCGATTCTCTCTGACTGTTTTGTGTATCGCCATGAAAACGTAGAGGGTTGTTAAGGAAGCGTTTCTGAATTCAGAACTATAGGTTTTGTACGGTTTTGTTTTGAAATGAGCTTATGGAAAGCAGCAGAATGGCATGGGGGGTATTTTCAATTTAACATTGCGGAATGTGAGAAATCCATGCTGGCTATAGTATACAATCTACTCTCGTGGCTGTATAAAAACCAAGTTGAGAAACTTAACAAATGTCAAAAAATTAACGAGTGTCTAGATTTTAGCCCCCCTCAGAGCTTGAAGCCCAGGTCAAATGGTCCTTCTGTCCCCACTCCCCCGCAGCCCTGATTGGAAAGATGAAACACCTGAATAGCTGATTAACTAAAGCTGGTGCTTTTGCAGCTGATAGTTATAGAGGCCTTGGAGACTAGAGAACACATTTTCCTCAGGGCTTTCCCTCCACACACACACAACACACACACACACACACACCTTTTGTCAAATTATTTGTCTGATTTGCTGGGTGTTAACTGGCAAAACCAGTGACTCCCTGCAAATCTGCTATTTGTTACGTCCTTGAAGTCAGTATCTTGTTCAACTTTCTGTGACCACAGCAAGTGTCCTAAAAGATTAGCCAAAGATGGCACTGACTTTGCAAATAGATATCTAGATCTACCCCTATTAGTTTCTGCATATTTTCATTTCACGGGGATCTTGAAAAAGCAGCCTTTACAGTCTGTGAAAAGCAGCCATGTCTTTAAAGAAGCTGGAGGGACACGCAAAGCATCCCCTGCTGCCAGGCTGCCGTAGGGGTTTTGCATGGTTTGCTGCTTCCAGATCTTTGAGGCACAACCAGCAGCAGCAGCTGAGGAATTTGCAGCACTGTGTATAAAAAGATTAAATGCTGGGTGTGGTGCCTGGCATTTGCCAATGCCCTGGAGGAGGCTTGGCCCACTGAACAGAACACATAACACAATCTGCTTAATGAGTTTTGCACAGCTAAGATCAGAGGCCAGCAAGCTGTTAGTGGTGCAGACACGAGGAGCCCTCAACGGCAAAACATCCTTGCCTGTGGTTTCTTGAGATTTCTAAGGCTAAAATTTAGGTGTGTGGTGTTGGTAGATGCAGCAACCACTGAAGCAGCTCACTGGCAATCATCAGGACATCACTGGAGAGCACATTATGCAGTTCCAAACTAGGGACCGAGAAATGTCATTCATTATATTGAAACTCTACTGGCTTCCTTTAAGATTCTTTGCACGTTTTGCCCAAGCAAAAACCTTCAATTTAGCAGCAACCTCAAGGGCCCTCAATGCCATTCACTGATGGGCATCACCCAACAGGACAAGGGTCTGCTATCACCACCACTTTCTTGCCCAAATATAGTTGGGCTGTTTCGCTCTGCCAGGACTGGAGACCTTCAGGGAAGTGACAGAGAAGATTCATCTGACCACAGAGCACTGAAGAAGAGAGACACTATAAACTATGGAAGCAGGACATGGGTAACTCTACCCCTCAACACAAAGGCTACTTACACTCTCACAGCATGAGACAGGAAGACTAGAAGATGGGGGAGGCAGTGCTTCCTGGCTCTCATAAGAATTCAAGAAGACAGCCGTGCAGAGCGGTTCTTTGTTGTTATTAGAGCAATGGCTACATTGCGGTTGCCACAAGGGAGAAGACGTGGAAACCAGTTTTGGAATCTCTGTCTTGGTGGTGCTGTTGAAAGGTACAGCTTCAGAGGTGCTTTGGCCCAATATGCTTTGAGTACCTCGGCCCAACAAACACTTTGGCAGAGCACTGCTTGCGAACGGTCCCGAGTTGAGTCCCCTGCATCTCCGGGTAAGGCTGGGAGAGACTGCCTGCCAGAACCTCTGACAGCCAGTGTAGACAATACTGCGCTAGATGGACTAATGCTCTGACTCAGTATAAGGCAGCTTCCAAGGTTCCTACTCAGGATGACCATGAAAGGTTTCTTCACATTCTTCTTCATTATCTTCACCACCATAAATGTTGCTGTATGTCCTTACCTCAGTGGTGACTAGTGTGCACTGGGACTGGCAGGGCAGAAGGCAGGGAGGCCCACCAGCAGGCGGAGCCACAGCCAATTACAGGTGGAGCCAAGTCACTCTGCTTTTGTCCCCATTGTCGTCGTCCTTGAGGAGTTATGCAAGGGCAACACTGAGGAGGAAGAGGCTGGCAGGCAGCGCCACCACCTGGACTGGGTGTAAGAAAGAAGGTAGGCAGGTGGGGGATTGGTTGACACAGATGTGCCCACAGATGCCCCACACTGGTGGGGCAGTGCCCCATTTGCCCTAACGGACCAGCCTCCCCTGCCTCGCCATTTCCAGCTAACCAGGTTCTCCTTCAGGACACTATAAGCTACAAGGGACACAAGCAAGGTATTCCACCTGCCCTGGGTTTCCCCCCCCCCCCAGTGGCTACTGAGCCAGCTGTATCCTCATTGGACTTTTGCAGTTTGCCCAAGCGTACTGGTATCTCCCACTCTGGCTCTAATCTTCAACTTTCAGCTCCTTACAGAATCCACTACAGCTCATGAGCCAAATAATAAAAATAGAACCCCAAGGTCCAATGTGAAATATCGCTTTGGGTGAGATGTACTAAACATATATTATAGAAAGTAGGAGCACTGGCAAGAAGAGGTGCAGAAGTGACAGCACCAGTGCCAAAAAAGAGTGTAGCTTTGAATGAACAGGGGCTGGGTAGTTATTTTTTTTTTAAAAGCTTTAATTTCCATCTAGTACGGCATACACTGATCCATCTTCCTCCAGCTGTTTGAGACAAAAAGGTTCTTGCTTTTGACAACAGTTACTAAAAGATGCCCCACATAGAAGTCATTGATCTGGCCCACTCCATCATTTCTTCCCAGGGAAATTAGGTGTATAGGCTTTCAGAGGTTTCTGTGTTAGGCTATTGGTGATGTTGGTCACCACAGCGTCTGCGTGGCGCCCAGCATGGTATGCCATTTTTGGCTCGTTTACGTCAGCACAATCACCAATGGCATAAACATTATCATATCCTTTAACCTGAAGGTAGTCATTCACTTGCAAAGCACCATTTCTTGTCAGGTTGTTGCTGAATGCATGCTGTATGCTGAGGAATTGACTTTTATTCCAGTGCAGAGAATCACCACATCAGTTACAATCTCTGTGCCGTTGTCTGTCTTCACTATCATGTTCTCTTTGAAGTTGTTTAAAGTCAGTGAATTCAGGTTACTAACTTTCTGACTCAACAAGGTATGTACAAGAGACTTGTATAAGAGACTCCTTCACCTCCTGTTGAACTCTGGGGAGCACTTCTGCATCTGCCAATGCCATTTTTGAGTGTATGAGGGTGACCTCTTTGGCGGGATACTTTGTCTTAACCTCAGCAGCCATTTCGACACCAGCAGAACCACCACCCACAATTACTATGTGGGGAGCTTTTTCAAACTCCTTAACCATGTCCTCATAGGTCTGAATAGCAGACTGCATGCCAATTGGTTTGCCAAATTTCCCAGGGAAAAGCCCGTCACTTCCTGTGGCAAGGATCAGGTGAGAAAAGAGTTCTTCCCCATCATTCAACAGGACGTGCCTTTTCTCCAAGTCAATTCCAATGACCAGACCCTGCTGGAAACTATCTCCAAAGGTCGCAGAGAAGGAGATGAAGGTTTTCTTGGCAAATCCACTCTGGACAGTGGCACGGAGCACAGCAACGTTGTGGTGCAAGGCATCCCTCATGTCCACGAGGAGGAAAGGGATCCTCCAACACTTTAGCTGGTGGGCAGCTTCAATGCCGCCGAAGCCCCCTCCGACTATTACCATGTGCACCGAATCATTCACTGAGACTTTAGAGCCCATCGCAAAGGAGCAAAAATGTCTTCCGTGGGGGCACCTGCTAATGATTCCTTGCCAGCGGCCGATCGCGCGGCTATAAAATGAGGCCTATTTATTGCCGTGGAGATAAACAGGCATACGCCTGATCTGGGTTTGATGGTATCTCGCTTTCAGCTCCTGATTTCCTAAGAACATAAAGCAAAGCCTGCTGGATCAAGTCCACTGCCCACCTAGTCCAGCATCCTGTTCTCACAGTGGCCAATCGGATGCCCCGATGGGAAGTTCACAAGCAGGATCTGAGTGCAACAGCACTCACCCCTCCTGCAGTTCCCAGCAGAAGCATCCTGCCTCTGACAGTGGAGGTAGAACATAGCCATTGTGTCTAGTAGCCACTGATAGGCGTATCCTCCATAAGTTTTGTCTAATCCTCTTTTAAAGCCACCCAAGTTGGTGGCCATCACTGCCACCTTTGGGAGCAAATTACATAGTTTAATTATGCGCTGTGTGAAGAAGTATCTTCTTTTGTCTGTTCTCAACCTTCCAACATTGAGCTTCATTGGATATCCATGAGTTCTAGTTTTATAAGAGGGAGAGGAAGGTTTCGTTATACGCCGTCTCTTCAGGGTAGTCTGTTGAGGGACGTATATTGGTGGTGGGAAGGACTGGAGTCAAAAGGCGGCAGGGTCAGAGCCAAAGGGGAGTACGCCCTGCCTGTTTTCTCTGCCCCCCTTTCTCTCCCAAGCTCCCTCCTTCCGGCACAACCCTCTCCCCCTCCTTCTGCTACTCCCCCCCCTTGCTACACACATGAAATTAGGCAAAGGGTTGCATAGAATTGGGCTGAGGGCTGCAGGCTGCCCATCAGAATCTTACAGCCCTGGTTCTTAATAACCACTCTGGCTCTCCTGAGCTATGAGCTTAACCTGACATCCGGGTCAATGTCCATGGCACTGTGGACAGAGATGTCATTAATAATGTATTTCACATATTTAAATTTCAATCCCACCTTTCCCCCTCCCTCTCCCCAAGGAGCCCAGGGCAGCTTATAGTAAAAGAGCAAAAAGAAATCTAAACAGCCATAGTGGTGTCGTGGTTAGAGTTTCAGACTGGGTCCTGCAGCCCATGGTTCACATCCCCACTTGGCCATAAAACTTACTGGGTGACCTTGGGCTAGTTATTGTCTCTCAGCCTAACCTACCTCACAGGGTTGTCGTGAGGATAAAATCAAGAGGGGGACAACCATGTTTGTATGCCACCTTCAGCTCCTTAGAGGGAAGGTGGGATGTAAATGTAATAATAAAATTTTAAAAACCAAATGTAGGTCAGTATTGATTACCCTAGGTAGGGTGGAGACAGACTGATGGCAGCTTGCCTAAGGCTATGGGCAGAACAAGCCTGAGTCATGGAAGCTGGCGTAATTTTTTAATTACAAAAAAATATTTAAAAAAAAAAAGAAAAAAGAAAAAAAGAAGGAAAAGGAAAAAAGTTTTTTTGCAAAGATACATCTCAAACAGTGTATGTATATGTACAACAAAAAAGCATTACTAATAATATATTTCTATATGTGGTGTAATTTAAGCCAGCGTAAAATACAGCAGATCCAAATGCCACTCAGGAGCAAGGCTATTGCTGGCTCAGCCGGTCCAAGCCTGGCCGAGGGAAAACAAGCCTGTAAAGCTGTGAAGTGTTTTGACTTACACCACCCTTTTTGCCAGTTAAGTTCAGCCGGGTTGCCAGATCACGGGACTGAATTGAACAGAGTTAGGATCCAGCATAAGCCCCACTGCCTTGGTCCCACACCTGCCACTCTCCCAGAATGCCCACTCTTTCAGAGCTTACATCAGCATAAATTATGCTGGTCCTGCCTCAGCTGGCTGAGCTGGGATGAACAAATTAAGCCGGCATATCTCCAGCTGAACTGGGCTGAGCGAGTTACACCTGTATAGCCAGGCTGCACCGGGAACAAGCCGGCTGAACTGAAGATCCTCCAAATCCTAACTTGCTCATCCCAGTGGATCTTAGGTTTGGATTATGCCCTTCATGAGTCAAGTTCATGGCAGTGGTAAATTTTTAAGCCAGGAATCTCCTGGTCCAGAGCTCAGTCTCTTACCCACTACACTAGCTCAGTAAGTGGTGCTGAAACGACACCCTTGGCAGTGTGCTAGTTATCACCATATTTATTTGGAATTCTTTAAAAAAAACTTTACCATAAGGTCCCAGAGCAGGTTACAACAATAAAATATAGAGTATCAATTGTACTTCATTGTCCCGCCTGCTTGAGAGCACTGGCCCATCTCTGAGGCAGCCTAAGACAGTGGTGGAAACCTGTTCCCCTCTGTAGATATTTCTGGACTACAACTCCCGCCATCTCCAACCCCTGGCCATGCTGGCTGGAGCTGATGGGAAACTGGAGTCCAACAATATCTGAGCTTTCCACTCCTCCATGTTCCCAAAGGAGATATAATTAGTGTTAATATCTCACTAATACGTTAGGCAACCTTGCAATATAGGTCAATATTATACAGCTGTATACTATAGCCAGCGTGGATTTTTCACATTTATTTATTTATTTATTATTTGATTTATATCCTGCCCTTCCTCCCAGCAGGAGCCCAGGGCGGCAACCAAAAGCATTAAAAACACTTTAAAACATCATAAAAACAGACATTAAAATACATTAAAACAAAACATCTTTAAAAACATTTTTTAAAAGCTTCCAAGACATCTTAAAAAAAAAAAAGTTAAAAACATATTGTTTTTTAAAAAAAGGTTTAAAAACATATTAAAAAGCAATTCCAACATAGATGCAGACTGGGATAAGGTCTCAACTTAAAAGGCGTGTTGAAAGAGGAAGGTTGAAAGAGGAACATTGCATTCTGCAATGTTAAATTGAAAATACCCCCTATGCCATTCTGATGCTTCCCATAAGCTCATTTGAAAACAAAACCTTACAAAACTTATAGTCCTGAACTCAGAAACACTTGCTTAACACCCCTCTAAATTTTCATGGCAATACACAAAACAGTCAGAGAGAATGGAGAGTTCAAATCTAAAGAGAGAGAGAAAAAACTCCAGCCTTTTTGGACTTTTTTCTGAGAGTTCTCATAATTTGTTGAAATTAATTAAAAATCAGCCATGCTCACAGAGTACCTATAATCCTGTTACTGACCTTGCCCCATACTCTGACCTTCATCTTCTGCAGTTTAAAAGTTTTAAACAATGCCTAGCTGATTTTGAATAAATTTAATAAATTTTACATTGAACTGAATGATAACATCAGGCATGCACAGTAAGAACCAGTGTTCTAAAAGCCAGACACACAGCTGCTGGGCTTGCCCAATCGGGGGCCACACCCACGCCAGACCTTTATTACACTTTAGACAGTCATGGCTTACCCGAAAGAATCCTGGGAAGTGTAGTTTGTGAAGGGTGCTGAGAGGAGACTCCTATTCCCCTGAGAGAACTCCAGTAGCCAGAGTGGTTTAACAGTCAGCCGCTCTGACTGAAGCTCAGGGGAACAGGGCGTCTCCTAGCAACTCTCAGCACCCTTCACAAACTACACTTCCCAGGATTCTTTGGGAGAAGCCATGACTGTCTAAAGTGAAATAAAGGCCTGGTGCGGATGTGGCCAGGGACCGCTTTGGTTTAAATTTGGGTGGGACGCTACATGTGCCTGCTGTAGAATAAAAAGGTGGGGGAAATGCTGAAAAGCAATGATACTGTTTACAATGTTTTCCTTTTGGGAAGGAAAGGGGCTTCCCCTCTGCCCAGTGCCTACCCACCCATTCTCCTCTCCTCCCCTTCCCTTCCCTGCCCCTCCTCCAGGCCAGTTTCACTTATCCTAAACATGACTGCACAGAACCCCCCCACCAATGAACTCAAAAAGCATGCAGATGAACAAACCTACCATCCTCCCTCTTTCCCCCTCCCTCTTGGCCCTTCCCTCCCTCTTCCTTTGCCCATCCCTCCCCTTCCAATCCCCTCCTTCCCCCTCCCCTCCCCCTTCCTTTGCCCCTCCCCTTCCAATCCCCTCCTTCCACTCCCCTCTCCCCTCCCTTTCTCCTTCCCACTCCTCTCTCCTCCCCCTTCGTCAGTTTATCTATCCTAACCATGCATGGGAGTAAATCCAATTGAACTCAATAAGCATGCAATTGATCAGACCTGCCTTTCTCCTCCTTCCCCTCTCCTCTCCCTTCCATCTCCATGCCCCTCTTCCTTCTTCCTCCTCCCCTGCCCACTCCAGCCCTCCCTCCTTCCCCCCCAGTCAGTTTTACCTATTCTAAGCATGATTGCAGAGGAATAAATCCCAGTGAACTCAATAAGCATGCAAATGATCAATCCATTCTCAGCAAATTTGTACAGGATCCCATTTCACACCTCCTGGATTAAAAAGCAGAGAAATTCACTAATATGCAAAAAACCTTGCGGTTTAAGAACGTACCTATAGCTCATAGATATTTCTATCAAACTTTTAAAAGCAGAAAAATTGGGCAGTTATAGTGAATGCACCAGGGCAGCATGAGACCTGACCTCCTCTATGAGATATTGGACTGCCCTACACATTTGTAAAAATGCAAACACAATTTGGCTTGGTCTTTCACAGTCCGATCCACTTCCTGTATAGCTTGGAAGAATGTGATAATATGTGCTTCTGAGCATACAGTGAGTGGTGGCAACACCTGCAATCAGCCCAAATAATAGAAACAAAACATGTGCTGTGCTGATCTTGTTTTAGCAGGGAGGAAGCAACAATATTAAGATATAGTTGATAGAGTTCAGACAGTCACTTTAAATATGTTTGATTTACTTTGCAATTTTAGTGAAGTTTCCTATAGTAAATCATTTTCTTTTGCTTCTGTTTCTGTGAATATGTGAAGCACAGCAACACTTTGCAAAATATACATTAAAAAACTCCAAAAACATTTGTGGAATAATGGCGCTGACTATTCGGCAGAATAGTCTCCAGTGTCTCAGTTTGCACAAGATAAAACAGTGGGAGGTGAAATATATTCTAGCAAATTTCTAGATGTGCTCTATGTTTTTAATTGACCATGCCTACCTTTCCTTAAATGAAGTGGTGTAAACATAGCGGGCTGAAAACATGCATCTTGGGCAGGGCAAGTTTGTTTTTTCCAACAGCTATAGTCATTGCTTAAGTAGCAACACATTGTAATCATCTGAATTTACATCAAACTGCAGTTTCAAGTTCAACTGTTAATTAATGCACCCAAAATAGAAATAGAACAATACCTCCAGTTTGAAACACAAAAGGCTGTCTTCACCATCATATGACATTGACCAATAAAAAGGCTTTGAAATTAATAAAAATAAATTTGACACAGTTCTCTAGGAAGAATAATGAGGGAAATAAAATTTTCTATATTAGATTCTCTGTAGAAACAATAGTATCACAGGAAAGAAGCAAAGTAAGAAGAACACCAACAAACATACAAAAATATACTTCTCCATCTTTGGAGATGGCAGGTGTTGCCACCACTCACCATATGCTCAGAGGCACATGTTACCAAATTCTTCCGAGCTACACAGGAAGTGGATCAGACTGTGGAAAACCATCCCAAATTGTGTTTGCATTTTGACAACTTTGTAGGGCAGTACAATATCTCAGAGACGAGGTCAGGTCTCGTGCTCCCCCGGTGCATTCACTATAGCTGCCTAATTTCCCTGCTTTTTAAAGTTTGACAGAAATATCTGTGGGCTATAGGTACATTCTTAAACAGCAAGGTTTTTTGCCTATTAGTGAATCTAACTCTGTTCAACAAAAAAAGATCCAGGAAACTGGGCAGTCTGCAAATTATGGGGCTGGGTGGGGTGGACAAGGAAGCAGAGGAAGCCTACCCTCCTTACCTTTCGTGATGGCCCCTTTAGCTGCAGGTTTTGGAAGGCCAAAGAGAGGGTGATTTATCTTTCCCCCCATAACTGGAGCACTGGGAACAGAATGGGCAACAGAACCACAGTTGCAACAGAGACCAGCTGCCATGGCAAGCAAGTGAACTTTCAACCACTGATTTTCCACCCACTGTGAGCTGAGCTACAACAGGGACAGCCAACATGGTGGGCCTCCAGGATTTGTTGGACTCCAACTCCCATCAGCCCCCAGACAGTTTGGCTGATGGTCAGGGATGGTGGGAGTTGTAGTCCGGCAATACCTGGGAGGGGCATCACATTGGCTATCCCTGTGTGAAGTTCACCAACTCACTGAGTTCAGGCTGCTCAACAGCTGGCAGTAATTTTCTGCCTCAATCTGAGATGAAATCAATGTGAGATCTAAGCAGCAACCCTTTCTTCCCCACCTCCTCATGCTCTCCTGTTATTCTCCTGCATTCACTCTTTTTAATTTCAGCCATTCCTTCTCCCCCTCACTCCTCCCCCAACTCCAACTAAAACACCCATCAAACCATTCATAAAAACCACTAATCTTTTGCAGGAGGAGGAGGAAGCACAAAAGAAAAGCCATGTGTTACCTAATTTCTTGCGCCGGTTCGGGGTTGACCTCTATACTTTCGCCAAAAAACACAGGGCACATCCGAGGCCTTGGTTCTGATGTGGAGGCATTCAGAAGAAGATAAGGGATCTATGGGGGGGGCAGACAGGAAGAGCAAAACGGAAACACATCAGGAATTAGGACTCTGCTGAGATGTTTACAGTTGAATCTGTGATGAGTTTTAAGCACAGGTAAGAAAAGCCATCGCCACAAATCTATTTAATTCTCACAAGCATCCTAGTCCCTATAAATATCCTCAATTTCCACAAAGGCTACTTCAGATATGTGCCAATTCCAGAAACACCACGGATTGCATCCAATGCTAGCCCTCCTTGGAGTAGACTCACTGGGAAACCTTGGGCCAGCTACCAGTAGCGGCAAATTCACAAATGCAGAGTCCCCCCATGATAGTCACAGCCACACACCCTCCCAACCCGTGCTGGGTTGAGAATGAGATCTTCGTTAATGTCTTCTCCCACAACAACAAAATGTCCACAGGGGCCAATAAGCATGAAAAGGGAGAGTGTTAGCTGCTGTGAAGAGTCTTCTCAGTGGCTGACTTACCTCCTTTCACTCTGATTGGCTCCCATCTGTAGGAAAGGACAAGGAAGCATGTCAGAAGACTCTTCTCAGTGGCTAACACACTCCCCCTTCATGCTGATTGTTTAGGATGCTAGAGACAGGGACCCTGCTCCCAAAAAAGTAAGGAGTCTAAGACCCCCCTGGGCCCCCAGACAACTACACCCCTGGCCTAGCCTACCTCACAGGGTTGTTGTGAGGATAATATGGAGAAGGGGAGAATCATGTATGCCACCTTGAGCTCCTCAGAGGAAAGGCGGCATATAAATGCAATAAATCAAATGAAACAAATAAAAACTAAGCTTCTAATACCTGGTTAGAACACACCTATTCTCTCAGGCTTTTGGAGATATTTAAATTATTTTGGTTTTACTTGGTGCCTAGGGCCTTAGTCTATGTGGTCAACTGCTGTTTACCTGTAACTGTTTTTAGATTAGATTTTAGTTTACAGTAGGGTCCCACTTTACGGCGCTTCGCTTTACAGCAATTCGCTAATACAGCGGTCTCAATTAGATGCAATTAGACTAAAGCCCCACTCATATGGCGCTTGTTCCACTTTTATGGCGGTTTTCGGGCATCACGAGCCATTCTATTCAATGAGTGCTGCTCTTCAGCGGTTTTCGCTTTTCAGCGGGGGTCCGGAACGTAACCCACCGTATGAGTGGGGCCCTACTGTATAAGGATTATATTGTTTGATTCATCTATATTATATTCTTAGATATTATGTTGGACAACCATCCTATGATTACAAAATGATAAAGGGCAGTCTATACATTTTTGTTAATAAATAATAGGAACCAGTGCGCTTTTTTTTGTCATGAGGTACCAGTACTCATATCCTGATAAAAGTGCCGTGGGTGCCAGCACAAAATGGCTCCCATGGGCAGCAGAAAACCAGGCGCCAGGATTTTGAACTGGCGAGTACTGTCACACAAAAAGGCACTGATAATAAATGTAACTGATAAAAAGTGACATTTTAATCTGGTCAGGCAGACCTCTTAAGTTATGGCATTTGATTTCATACATCCCAGTTCCAATGGATTCCACCTACGCACTGACTGCAAAAACGTTTGAGCACCAGGAAATGACTAGTTGTCTGAATCCAGCTTCTCTCCCCCCCACCCCCCTCTCTCTCTCACTCACACACACATAACCAGATGAAAGCTTTATGTACCATTATTTCCTGACTACTCCCACCACCACCCCTCACCAACCACACACCCCTTCCCATCTGCTCGCCTGCCCAGGGCCAAGATTCTGTTCTTTTCTTTTTTTCTTTTTAAGGACCTGCAAGGAGGCAAAACCAAATTTAACCGCGGGCTTCCCTCCTGCTGAGCTCAGCAAACAAGCCCATCCCTGTTACACAGATGTTTCTGGGTTTTCAATACATCAATGAAAAACGTATGAGCAGGGTCCACCACTGGCCCAGAAGAGTGAATTTTATGACATGGTTGAGCTTAAATGGTTGCCTTTTTGCCATCTTCATTTTGCTCCTGTGCTACTGAGGCTTTTAATGAGAGCATGAGGTAACAACACATTGGGAGCAAAAACGCCACAGGAATTTGATTCTCTGAAGACTCATTGCTAAGAGGAGGGGAGCAAAAACTTTCTCTGTGTCCCATCTAGGGCGGAGGCATAGTTCACAGCAACAATGGACAGGGCCTTCTCAGTGGCTGCACCAGTAACTATGGCCCTTTTTGTGGCAGCCTTTCACGGCTTAGCAAAGACATTTTTATTCTGGCATGCTTTTGCCTGCTAAATACCTGCTTTTTGTTTTTGTTGTTTTGCAAAGATTATGTTTATATTTGTTGCATTTTTTAAATATATTTTATTTTCTATGGGTGGTATTCAACATTAGTCCCACTCAGCGTCTCCTCTGAGTAGAACCAGTTGAATAACATCCACTGGAGCTTTATAGAGCATCTTATGGGGGCAGGGAAGGGACAATCCATGGAGGAGAACCCACCAAATGCAAACCCCTACCTGTCTCATACCGGCCAGGGTGGAAAGGGGAGCACCTGGGAGGAAAACATGTCAACTCCAGGGTTAGTGTGTGTTCCCTCCCTTGGTGGACTGTGCCAATGGAATGGAATGATCTACCAAACACATGACTTTTTCAGTGACTCCAACAAAGAGACCTTCTCCACCTCCAAACACGGAAGTCCGCAGTATGCTATGGCCTCGTGGATGCCCTCCCAGGGACAAGTGGAAGCTGATCCCTGTTGGGACTGGTAGGATAGAAGGCAGGGAGGAGTTGGTGGAGCAGGCAAAGCCAGAACCAATTAGATGGAGCTAACCTATTCTAATTTTTTCCCTATCCTCCTCATCGCTGAGTTCTGCAAGTGGCGACTCTTGACACTAGGGATAGAAAGATTTGTCAATTTCAGTTCTCTGAGTTTCTCATTTTTCCAATGTTAAGTTCAGTTCTCTACATTTCTGCAACAATCTTTGATTTAAAAAAAAAATCCTCATGAAAATTATCCATCATTTTAGTGCAAATTTCTCCAAAAAAAACCACATTTGTAGGCAGTTTTGACAAAGGTACACATTTTTGCAAGCCATTTCTCATCATATCATGCCTTTTATCATGTTATTTTCATTCCTATATTCATTTTTATGCACACTTTCCTCTAATATATGTATTTTTGTAAATGTTGTTTAGTTGGTGAACTGCATCCCAAAATTCCAATAAATGCAAATTTCAAAGGATGGTTGTGTTTCGGTTCTCTCATTGTTTCGGAAAGTGCAAATTTGATAAATTGTGCTTGAAATACAAACTGAATCGAAATCATCACCCATCCCTACTTGAGACTAAGGCTGCTTTCAGACATGGGGCTTACTGTGTTAGTTTAACAGATTAAAATGGTAGCGCTTCTGTCCTGATTTCTAAAACTCCTTTCAGACTGCAGCACCCGTCGCATTAAGGAACAGCGGCTTTTTCAGCCGATATACCAGCATTTCACACAAATGTCTTTCATGCGGCTGTAATGAAAGTCTTGTTTTTGTCCCTCACCTATACACATGCACGCTGTAGTTCCCCACTGTGTAGGAGGTCTAAGTTCTCGTCCTGTCACCATGCAACCCCTCTCCCTTTACCATCTGACTTTTTTTTAGTTGTATAGACAGGTACGTGTGGGAAATGCTGCTGCTATCCGCACCTATGCCAGAATACCGATACAATTTTTTGTCAGGCAAACAAAAAACAAAAAAACCTGCTTGCCTAAAGGGTGGGGTTGCACTACATCCTGGGATGCCTGTCATACGACCAGCTGCAGCAAAAAACTCCCGCAATGTTCCAAGCTCCCAAGCTTGCAAATGATTATTTCTGGTATTATTTATCAAGAAAATTAGTGCAAAATTTGCACTACATTCCACTAGAATTCCAGAACTACTTTGTACGCCATTTGAAAGATAAAATATAATGTGCAAATCAACAGGTAAGAAATGATCAGAACAACAAAATTAAGTGCAGCGTGAAAGCAGACTATGGAAGAGAAGGGCTGGCAGGCAGTACCATCCCTTGGACTGGATGTAAGAAAGAAGACAGGCCGAGGGCAAACTGAGCTTGGTGGGGGGCAGTGCCCCATTTGCCCAAATGGACCAGGCTCCTCCACTGGAGACCATAGACTTGACTATGTATTTTTACTGTATTTAATAGCATGGTGATTTTAAATGGTTTTACCCGAGTATTACACAAATGCTAGAAGGGCAGCATAGAAATCTCCATCTCACAGGAAGGGGTGGGCAAATCTGTCAGTTTCAGTTTCTTGAAGTTTTTCACTTTTTCCAGTCTTCAGTTTTCCACATGTCTGCAGATTTTTTTTAAAAAACTTCATGAAAATGTATCTGCATCTTAATGAACGTGGCATAAAATTTTGCCTAATATAGACATTTTTGCAAAGCATTTCCCCTAATATAATGTATATGCATTTTTTATGGATACTTTACCCAAGTTTATGCATTTTTTACACATTAATTGGCTGGGGAACTCCACTGCACAATTCGGAGAATGGTGAATTTTGAATTATGGTTTGGTTCCTGCATTGTTTCAGAAAGTGCAAATTACTTAGGTTTGCCTTTAAATTCAAACTCAACTGATTTTTTCCCGTCACTAGTCAAAAGCAGGCAGACCCTGAGTCAGACCCTGCCCTCCCTCCAGGCCTCCCTATCCAGCCCTCACAAATCAGGGATCTCAAATCAGGGCCCAGATATATATATTTTTACTTTTGGTATTACATTTTTATCCTGCCTCTTCCTCTCAGAAGCTGAGGGTGGCTCACATGGTTCTCCCCTCCCATTTTATTCTCACAACAACCTAGGGAGGTTGCTTAGGCTGACAGAGTATAACTCACATGATGTTAACCCAGTGTGTGGCAGCTATGAAAAAGGCAAACCCCACATTAGAGGTCATTAGAAAATGGGTTGAAAATAAAACTAATATTATAATGCTGTTATACAAATCTATGGTGCAGCCATACTTGGAATACTGAGTGAGATCTAGCTGCCACCCCCCAAAAAGGATATTGTAGAGTTTCAGAAAGTTCAGAAGAGGGCAACCAAAATGACCAAGAGGCTAGAGCAACTCTCTTGTGAGGAGAAGGCTATGACATTTTGGGCTTTTTAGTTTGGTGGCGGGGAAGCAAGTCACAGGCGGACATGATAGAGGTGTACACAATTTTGCATGGTTAGACTACAGAGTGGATAGAAAGAAATTTTGCTCCTTTTGGATAATACTCAAACCCGGGTCCTCCAATGAAGCTGAATGGTGGAAAATTTAAGACAGACAAAAGGAAGTGCTTCTTCATGAAGCACACTACGCACAAGCTGTAGTGCTGGCAGCCAACTTAGACAGCTTTAAAAGGGGATTAGACAAATTCATGGAGGGCGATAAGGCTATCAACAGCTACTAGTCATGATGGTGCTGGAGTAGATATGCCTGGGAATCAGAGGAGGGGAGTGCATTTTTGCACGCGGGTCCTGCTGGTGGATTTCCTATAGGAATCCAGCTGGCCACTCTGAGAACAGGATGCTGGATTAGATGAGCCTTTGGCCTGATCCAGCAGGGCTCTTCTTATGTTCAGTGCACTTTGTACCTGGGTGTCCCCAATTTTAGTACGACACTCTAACCACTATGCTAAGCTGCCACTGCTGAGCTCACTTGGGGACTTGGTCAAGCCACTGTCTGTTAGCCCCCAAACCCAAGAGAAAATCAACAACACTGACCTCCTTACAGGGTTCTTGTGTGTCACAATATAATGCATGCGAAGCACACTGAGTGCTTGGAAGTGTTATAGAAATGCCAATTATATCATTATTATAGCCACTGTTCTCTCTGGCCCAGCACCTCAGCCTGTACTCATCCTTCACAAACAGACTGAGCTACATTAGACTGCCTGTCCCCATCAATCTCTTTCCCATCTCAACTCTTAACTTGCTTCCAGATCACCAGACCTGACACCATCTCTTTATATTACCTTGGTACCTACAGCTTCCACTTAGCTAATGTGGCTATTAACAGCTGATAGACATATTCTTCATGAATTTATCTAAACCTTTTTTTAAAAAAATAATTAAACAAGAATACATTCTTGTGGCAGTGAGTTCCGTAAGTCCTGGTCAGCAAAGAAAACTAGCAACTTAAGGAATCGTCTGGACTTTGATCCTTTCTCCCTGGCACATACATTTTGTAAGTGAATGGCATATTTTTTTTATCACGGTGAAGCATTCAATCTTCCCCTTCCCTGTCTGAAGTGGCACAGTCCAGCATCATGTGAAGATGAGAGAGTGAAAGCGAATGGACTGGAATCGAGGACTGAAAGGGAGCATAAATGTGTGAGTGAACGTGAAGCAGCGAAGGAAGAACAAGCAGAGAGCTAGGTAGTAATCAGGTAAAATCCAGGAAAAGAAACAAGAGACAGAAGTAAGACACTGACTAAAGCAGGAATAAGGGAAAAGAACATCTCACAGAGAGAGGAGAGATCACAACTGAATAAAAGCAGAGCTTGGGAAAGTTACTTTTTTGAACTACAACTCCCATCAGCCCAATCCAGTGGCCATGCTGGCTGGTGCTGATGGGAGTTGTAGTTCAAAAAAGTAACTTTCCCAAGCTCTGAATAAAAGGCAATGGCAAGTTTTGCCAAAGAGGGAGGAACTAGATAGGAGAAAAGGAGGTTTGTAAAGTCTGGGGTAGAATGTCCCAGTGGCTGCAGTATAAATAAACAAACCTAAGAGTGGGCCTACTCATGAGAAGAGCTCTAACCCTGAAATGTCAAGAGGCTCACAAGGTGGCTGAAAGGAAGTAAGAGAGGAATTCTCACAGACTGTAACTCTCTCATAATCCCAGACCACTGAGCATACTGACTGGGGCTCATCGAGGAAGCATCCAACAGCATATGGAGTGTCACAGGTTCCCTATCCCCGATGTAGATGGAACCAGCTTGAAGACAGAAGCTCTTAGAGCAGCCTTTCCCAACCAGTGTGCCTCCAGATGTTGTTGGACCACAACTCCCATCAGCCTCAGCCAGCATTGCCAATGGCTGAGGCTGATGGGAGTTGTGGTCCAACAACATCTGGAGGCACACCGGTTGGGAAAGGGTGTCTTAGAGGCTGGGTCTGGCAACCAAGAGGTCTTCTGTATCTTTAAAAGTTGTGCAGGTGGAAGGGAGAATTCCACCTTGTGGTTTTTCCTCATTACAGTGTTGCAAGAACACCTGCACTTGGCTGACTTTCTCTTCTCCTAAAGATACAGGATCAGTCTCAGGCCCAGAACCTGGCAACCCTATCAACGAAACAAAACATTGTAAGAGGTATTGATCATATGAGATAAGGGCTACAAGCAATACATTATTTTGGGTTTACTTATAAAGCCCACTACCCACTTCTACAGGCTTGCTTATTTATTTATTTATTATTTATTTATTTATTTATTTATTTATTTATTTTCATTTATAAACCGCCCATAGCCAATGGAGAAGATGAAGAGTTCTTAGACAGAACACTGGAACAGCAGCAGCAAAGAGAAGTACAGGAAGTGGAAGAGCAACAGCATGTGGTAGCAGAAGAGGAGACTGCTTTGGAGAGGAACAATGAAGTGGAGGAAACTCCGTGGGAAAGGGTGACAGTTAGGAGCAGAAGAGCTAGAAGACACCCTTCACCAGTGGAACTATGGAACTGCTTTCGAGGATGAGACTGGAGAACAGCCTGTGGTAGAAGAATTGCAGGAGACCCCGTGCAACAACGAGCAAGAGGCTGAAGCTCAATCAAGCAGGGGCAATGAAACCACACCCCATAATAAGAAGGGAAGAGTACTAGTAGTGGGAGACTCCCTATTGCATGGGATTGAAACCCAAGTATGCCAAGAAGATCTGTGGACTCGCCAGGTATGCTGCCTACCAGGAAGACGGATTAGAGATGTGACAGAAGGGTTGCCATCACTCATCAAGCCCACCGACAGGTATTCCTTTCTCCTCATCCATGTGGGAACAAATGACACTGCCAAACGGAGCTATGAGGAAATCGCATCAGACTTTGAAGCTCTGGGAAGGAAACTCAAGGATTTTGGGGCCCAGATAGTTTTTTCATCCATCCTTCCAGTACTTAGAAGCGGAGTAGAAAGGGAAAAAAAATACTCTGTGCGAAGTCATGGCTACGAAGGTGGTGCCGACATGAGAGATTTGGATTCTGGGACCACGGGCTATACTTCCTGGAAGATGGACTGCTGGCAAGTGATAGGCTGCATCTCACAAGGACTGGGAAGAATGTGTTTGGCCACAGCATGGAGAAGTTCATCAGGAGGGCTTTAAAATGAATCCTAAGGGGGAGGGAGACGTAAACTTGGTGGTAACGACTGATGAAGGCTTGTGCACAGTAACGGGAACAGAGATCAGCACTAATAGGGCCCAGTAACAGTCCTCAAATTCTTTATTGCAAAGTCCACAGACCATTGCAAACAGACAAAATACAACAACTATAAACACATAAGAAAAGGAACAGTTAACAGTAAATGAATTACTTTGGACTCAACCGTTCCGATAAAATCAGGGCCTCGAGCTAGTCATGGTCTTCCTAATCATCATGGCCTGGTTTAAAAATTTGGCCACTGATATGGTAGTTTCTTTGTCGGAGCCCTGAAGAAGAATTGTTAAAAGTACGCTGAGAGTACGACCCGGTGTATTTAAAAGGTTAGGGGTTAAGAGGTCGTTTCTGGCTTCCTCATAAAATTTACATTTAAAAAAGGACATGCGAGACCGTCTCCACCTCATGTGTTTCACAGGGGCAGTACCTAAGAATTCTCGGGGTCTTATCATACCTGCCCTCCAATAATTTTGAGGGTAGAGCTTCAAAGCGGGCCAATGAGTAGGCCCACCGGTAACAGTCCTCAGAAAAATGTAGTAAGGAAGCCAAGCCATAAATCACATGGTCTTCGATGTCTGTATACTAATGCGTAGAGCATGGGAAACAAGCAGGACAAACTTGAACTCTTAATACAGGAGGGTAATTACAACTTGACAGGTGTAACTGAAACTTGGTGGGATGACTCCCATGACTGAAATACAGCAATTGAAGGATATAACTTGTTCAAAACAAGAACAGAAGGAATAAAAAGGGAGGTGGAGTCACGCTATTTGCACAGAAATACAGGAAGATGAGCTTAGTAGCTCCACTGAGAGTATCTGGATTAAAATTAATGGGGCAAGTAATAAAAGGAATGTGGTGCTTGGAGTCTACTAGTGACCACCCAATCAAGGAGAAGACGAGAATGTAACTTTTGAAAAGCAAATTACCAATGTTTCAAGGAGGCATGATGTAATAGTAATGGGGGATTTCAATTATCCTGATATCTGTTGTGAGACAAATTCTGCCAAATACAACCCCTCCAATAAATTTCTGACTTGTGTTGGAGATAACTTTCTCCTACAGAAAGTGGAGGAAGCAACCAGAGGATCAGCTATCTTGGACTTGATTCTAACCAACAGAGATGATTTGGTGGATGAAGTGGTAGTTACGGGAACTCTGGGGGAAAGTGACCACACCATACTTGAATTCTTGATCTTAACAGAAGCAAAAGCTGAGAGTAGCCATATGTGCACCCTGGACTTCAGGAAAGCTGATTTTAATAAACTCAGAACAATTGTAAGTAAGGTTCCATGGCAAGCGACCCTAATGAGAAAAGGAGTCCAAGATGGGTGGGAGTTTGTAAAAAAGGAAATTCTAAAAGCGCAATGGCAAGCAATTCCAACAAGGAAAAAAGGGGAGAAACAGCTGAAGAAGCCAATCTGGCTTCATAGAAAGCTTAGAAATTACCTGAAAACAAAAAAGGACACATACAGGAAGTAAAAAGAAGGCCAGGCCGCAAAGGAAGAGTCCAGGCAGGTATCACGGAATTGCAGGGATGGCGTCAGGGAGAATGAGCTGAGGTTAGCGAGAGATGCTAAAAGCAACAAAAAAGCTTTCTTCAGGTACATCCATAGTAAAAGACAGAGAAAAGAAATGGTGGCACAGCTACTCAATGAGGAAGGCAAAATGATAACAGACGACAAAGAAAAGGCAGAAGTCCTCAATTCCTACTTTGGCTCAGCCTTCTCCCAAAAAAGGGTCTATGACCCTCCCGGGAAACACGAAGTAGAAGGGGCAGGATTGGAGCTTGAGATTGATAGACAAACGGTCAAGGAATACCTAATTACTTTGAACAAGTTCAAATCGGCAGGGCCCAATAAACTGCATCCTAGAGTACTAAAGGAACTGGCTGAAGAACTCGCAGAACCGCTGTCTATTATCTTTGTGAAATCATGGAGGACTGGTGAAGTGCTGGATGACTGGAGGAGAGCTAATGTTGTCCCTATCTTCAAAAAGGGCAAAAAGGAGGAACCAAGGAACTACAGACCAGTCAGCCTAATATCAATCCCTGGAAAAACTCTGGAGCAGATTCTAAAGCAGTCAGTCTGTAAGCACCTTGAAAACAATGCAGTGATTACTAGGAGTCAACATGGATTTATCAGGAACAAATCCTGCCAAACTAATATTATCTCATTTTTTGATCGTGTAACCTCCCTTGTAGACTGTGGAAATGCTGTGAACATAATATATCTCGACTTCACCAAAGCTTTTGACAAAGTGCCCCATGATATTCTGATTAGCAAGCTAGCTAAATGTGGGCTGGATGGAACAACTATCAGGTGGATCCACTGTTGGCTACGGAATCGTACTCAAAGAGTGCTTATCAATGGTTCCTTCTCCAACTAGGCGGAAGTAACGAGTGGGGTACCACAGGGCTCGGTCCTGGGCCCAGTGCTCTTCAACATTTTTATTAACGACTTGGATGAGAAGGTACAGAGCATGCTTATCAAATTTGCAGATGATACAAAATTGGGAGGCACAGCTAATACCGTGGAAGACAGAAACAAAATTCAAAGGGACCTTGATAAGCTTGATAAGCATTGAGCTGAAAACAACAGAATGAAATTCAACAGGCATACATTGATCTTATAATTGTCGTTGATCACAAGCTGAATATGAGCCAACAGTGCGATGTGGCTGCAAAAAAGGCAAATGCTGTTTTAGGCTGCATTAACAGAAGTATAGTTTCCAAATCACGTGAAGTATTAGTTCCCCTCTATTCAGCACTGGTTAGGCCTCATCTTGAGTACTGCGTCCAGTTCTGGTCTCCGCAATTCAAGAAGCATGCAGAGAAACTGGAACAGGTTCAGAGGAGGGCAACAAGGATGATCAGAGGACTGGACACAAAGCCCTATGAGGAGAGACTGAAAGAACTGGGCATGTTTAGCCTTGAGAAGACTGAGGGGAGATATGATAGCACTCTTCAAGTACATGAAAGCTTGTCACACAGAGGAGGACTGGGATCTCTTCTTGATCGTCCCAGAGTGCAGGACACGGAATAATGGGCTCAAGCTGCAGGAAGCCAGATATCGACTGAACATCAGGAAAACCTTCCTAACTGTTAGAGCCATACGACAATGGAACCAACTACGTAGAGATGTAGAGGGCTCTCCAAAACTGGAGGCATTGCAGAGGCAGCTAGACAGCCATCTGTCGGGAATGCTTTGATTTGGATTCCTGCATTGAGCGGGGGGTTGGACTTGTTGGCCTTATAGGCCCCTTCCAACTCTACTATTCTATGATTCTATGATACTTTTAAAAGCCACCTTCTAGTTTCAGTGGAAAAGCAGCAGAAGCACAAGGTCTCTCCTGACCCAATATGCCTCCTTCCTCAGAGCAGGGCATGGGAAAAAAGCAAGCGCTGGGCAGGTGGTGGCAGCAGCTGGACAACAGGACAACAGGTAAGCAAATCTTGCCGCCTGAGGCAATTGACTCAGCTTGCCTAATGGAAGGGCCACCCCTGATATTTTCCTTTTTAAAGCAGTTTAAAAACTTAATTAAAAGTTTGCTCAGCAATTCCCCACCAGAAAGGCTTGTAGCTCAGTGGCAGAGCAGATGCTCTGCACACAAAAGGTTCCTGGCATCTCCAGTGAAAAGGGTCAAGAAGGATGTGATGAGAAAGATCCTTCCCTGGCTGGAACCCTGGAAAGCTGCTACCTGTCAGTGTAGACAGTGTTGAGCCAAATGGACCAACGGTCTGATTGGGCATAAAGCAGCTTCCTATGTTCCCCACTGTTAAAAACAGTATTAATTTTGACTTTGGACTTCTAATTTTGAAACTGTTCTGCAGTATGTGTGGTGCTTTGCAAAGGATGATTTGCTGGATAACAGCCTTGTTAGGATTCAAGTAGGGATCACTGGCATACAAACCTGCAAGAGGCACACAGTTGCCTTTCTCAAGGGAAGGCCGCAATTAAAACAGAAAACAAAACATATCATGGAGTTTTGCAAAGCATATTGATGAAGCATTCTGATTAGAAGCACCAATCAGTTACATATTACTGCTGGGCCAGGGAAAAGGGCTAAGAGGAGGTGTTTTTCCTTCTGCTTCTAATTATCTTTAAAAAAAGAAATATTGCAAGCAGAAGAAAAACCAAACAAGTTATTTCACCCTCTCAGTACAATGCAAGGAGTAAGAGGAAGCTGTAAAATGAAAAATGCAACATAGCAAATTTTATTCACCAAGTAGCTATCGCCTCTGCTTGCTAAAAACACACAACTGAGTTATGAACTGACAAAATTATGCAAGATGCAATACATTGCAAGACTGCCGAGAGGATACTGGCTTTTTTCTCTTTGAGTTGAACGTAAGAAGAGCCTGCTGGATCAGACAAGTGGTCCATCTAGTCCAGCATCCTGGTCTCACAGTGGCCAACCAGATGCCTATCGGAAGCCCACAAGCAAGACCTCAGTACAACAGCACTCTGCCTTCTTGCAGTTTCTAGAAATACAACTGGAATTCAGAAGCATCCTGACAGGCTTATCCTCCCTGAATTTGTCTAATCCTCTTTTAAAGCCATCCAAGTTAGTGGTCATCTCTGCTTCTTGTGGGAGCGACTTCCATAATTTAATTATGAGCTACATGCAGAAGTCCTTTCTTTTGTCTGTCCTGAATCTTCCAATATTCAGCTTCATTCAATGTCCATGAGTTCTAGTGTTATGAGAGACGGAGAAAAACATTTCTCTATCTACTTTCTCCATGCCATGTGTAATTTCATACACTTCTATCATGTCTCCTCTTACTCATCTTGTCTCTAAAGCAAAAAGCCTCAAATGTTGTAATCTTTCCTTATTGCGGAGTTGCTCCACCCCTTGAACCTTTTGGCATTACTAAGCTGTCCAATCTGTCCCCATGGCATAAGGAAACCCATAAAGATGTTTGCTTAATCGTGTGTCGACAAACAGAGAGAAAGAGATGACAGAAAAACACAAGGCCCAACTCTCTCCTTCAGATCTGACTGAACATACACAGAGAGAGGAGGCTGACTGTGCCCAGTGGCCTCATCCCTGACCTCCAGACTTTCTTCAGGAGATGAGAACAGGGCCTTATGCACAAAAACCATACATACGATTGGGATTGCACAACACCCTAAGGCCCACTGTGGTTTTGCAATCGACCCTCACCCTAGGGACCTCAGGGAATTGTAGCTCTGTGAGGGGAAGAGGGGCTTCCTAGGACCTCTCAGGACCCTTCACAAACGACAGTCCCCAGGATTCTGTGGAGGAAGCCAGGACTGTTTAAAGTGATATGACAGTGCTTTAAATGTATGGGGGCCTATTTGCATCCAAGTGTATTATTATTATTATTATTATTATTATTATTATTATTATTATTATTATTATTATTAAACAACAACAATTATTATTACTGCTCAGCTTGCCACAGCTGCACAAGCCAGCCCCTTCCTTGTCTGCAACTGCCAGCTGGGGGGCAACTGGGCTCCTTGGGACTTTGCAGCTTGCCCACGGCTGCACAGGTGGCAGGGCACGTAACCCCTGAGCCACTCCCTGTGGGGATGATCTTTAGCAGGCCCTTGATACCCAGGAGACACGAGCGGGGATTTGAACTCACAGACTCTGGACTCCCAGCCAGGCTCTCCTCCCCACTGTGCAATACCAGCTGTCAATTTAAAAAAGAAAAGAAAAAAGTGGCAATAAATATAAACCCTCCCTCTGTGTGTGTGTCTGTCCTCCCCCTGAATACACAGAGGTCAAAGGATGGGGTCAGCAGCTCACTCAGCATAGATTTGAATGTCAGAATAAGCCCATTCTTGTAAATAGCCACTTGCCTAGTTACCTGTGGTGAGCAAATGTCTGCTACAGGTGACTAGGGCTACAATCCAATACGCACTTACCTCAGAGTAAGTTCCACTGAACCCAAGGGAACTTACTTCTGAGTAGACATGTATTGGATTGCGGCCTAGGTATGGAAGTTGGTTTTTTATTTCTTTTAGACCAGTGGTTCTCAAACTTTTTTCTTCTCCATGGACTACTTACAACTTGCAGGAGCTCTTGGCCAGGCCACAAAATACACTTTTGATCTAAGTCAAAGCATATAAACTGTTCCACAACCTGCTTGATATATGTTTGTTTATGACCTTTATTTTTGAACATTTTTTTCTGATTTCTTTCTGAATTGCTTTGAGTTTCATTCTGAAAAAAAAGCAACTAATAATTTCAGAAGAAAATCACCCTGTGCTTTACAGATTACACCAAAGACTTTGACTGTGTAGATCATGAAAAACTATGGAATGCTTTAAAAGAAATGGGGGTGCCACAGCATCTCATTGTCCTGATGTACAACCTATACTCTGGACAAGAGACTACTGTAAGGACAGAATATGGAGAAACGGATTGGTTCCCCATTGGAAAGGGTGTGAGACAGGGGTGTATTTTATCACCCTATTTATTTAATCTATACGCAGGACATATCATAAGGAAAGCGGGATTGGACCAAGGTGAATGGGCTCCTGCTGGGAGGAAGGGCGGGATATAAATCAAATAATAAATAAATAAATGGTGTGAAAATTGGAAGGAAAAATATCAATAATTTAAGATATGCAGATGATACCATACTACTAGCAGAAACCAGTAATGATTTAAAACGAATGCTGACTAAAGTTAAAGAGGAAAGCACAAAAGCAGGACTACAGCTGAAAGTCAAAAAGACTAAAGTAATGACAACAGAAGATTTATGTAACTTTAAAGCTGACAATGAGGACATTGAACTTGTCAAGTATCGTCAATACCTCGGCACAGTCATTAACCAAAATGCAGACAATAGTCAAGAAATCAGAAGAAGGCTAGGACTGGGGAGGGCAGCTATGAGAGAACTAGAAAAGGTCCTCAAATGCAAAGATATATCACTGAACACCAAAGTCAGGATCATTCGGATCATGGTATTCCTGATTTCTATGTATGGATATGAAAGTTGGACAGTGAAAAGGATATGAAAGTTGGACAGTGAAAAAAGTGGATAAGAGAAAAATAAACTCATTTGAAATGTGTTGGAGAGCTTTGCGCATACCATGGACTGCGAAAAAGACAAATAATTGGGTGTTAGAACAAATTAAACCAGAACTATCACTAGAAGCTAAAATGATGAAACTGAGGTTATCATACTTTGGACACATCATGAGAAGACATGATTCACTAGAAAAGACAATAATGCTGGGAAAAACAGAAGGGAGTAGAAAAAGAAGAAGGCCAAACAAGAGATGGATTGATTCCATAAAGGAAGCCATAGACCTGAACTTACAAGATCTGAACAGGGCGGTTCACGACAGACGCTACTGGAGGTCGCTGATTCATAGGGTCACCATAAGTTGTAGTCGACTTGAAGGCACATAACAACAAATATTTTTTTAAAAAAATATTTTTCAGTGAACCACCTGAATGCAACTTGTGGGCCATTGTTTGAGAACCTCTGTTTTAGACCAAGGCAGGTGGACTAGGACAATTCTCAGGAGATAGCAACTTGTTCAGACTTATCTGCAAGGCTTCACAAACATCTTCTGTAGCCTGTTCCACTGCAGTATAGTACTAACCTGATAATTGAAAAGACCTCCTAATGTTTCCCTTCATTTTCCACCACCTGACTTTTCTTTTTTTAATATGCTTCCTACTCATTCAGCTGCCAGCATAGAGAGAGCTGGTTGTGAAATCCCAAAATATCCTGATCTTCTCTCTTTAGCAGCCAAAAACAAGGAGAGAGACAAAGTGGCTGCAATGAGAAAAGACCAGCACACCAAGCAATCAGCTGCAGCAGGAAACAACAGTTTTTCTTCTCCCTTGAATGCTAGTAGCTTACCTTTTAATCATGCTCTGGATTTTAACCAGCTGATCTCCAAGCATGACACACTTAAAAAGGAAAAAGGACCTAACACCCAGCCCAGACTCTAGAGGACCTCCAGGTGGCAGGCTGCAAGTTTTCAGATTTGGAGTCTGGCTAGTCTAGGTGAGTTAACACACACATGCACCCACCGAAAAGGATATATGTATTTCTGAAGCAAAACCGCCACTGGTATTTTCAATAACCACAAACAGGCGAAGTCCCAAAATTCTAGCAACGCCAGAACTGTGCATACTTCTGGCCAAAGAAAGTATCCAAAGCCGATCCCAAAGAATCTGAAATCCATGCCAAGGAAACACAAACGCACCACTCAGAATAAATTATGGAAAGCCAAGCAAATTTTCGTTAAAGTTAACTTATAATGCATAAGATATTCTTGCTGGGGTTTTGCAGAATTTGACTCATTTTTGGCAAGGTTGGAGGGAGGCACCACGGGAGGATAAGGGCCGGGGAGAGACAGCTGTGCCAGGCACAGACACTCCACCCTGACCCACTGGAAGCTTGCCCAAAACCCTTCTAACTCCTGCACACTTAGCAGAGACTATCTTCCTATTTTCAAGCTTTTCTCTGCAACCATGAGAGCCAGAAACTTTTTTTTAAAAAGGAAGTCAAGATTCCAGCACTTCCCCACACTCTTGAGATCAAAGGGTTACATTCAACTGAGCCCTACTCAGAGTAGACCCACTGAAATTAATGAACTTAAGTAAATTGTGTGCATTCACTTCAATGGGCTTATTCTGAGGAGGACTAGAGTTGAATACCACCCATTGGGTTGTATCCAAAGTTAATCCTACTCAAGAGTAAACTCATTTAAATAAATTAAATAAATTAAATTAATAGCTGAGGTTCATCCATTTCAATGGGCTCTGAGTAAAACTAAATTAGATACAGCCTAAAGAATTTGGAAGGCATCTTGGAGATCATCTAGTCTAGCCCCGTTGACTCTACAATGCATGATAATATAGCATCCCTAAATGATGGCTATCCAACCCCTGCTTAAATACTTCCTGCAAAGGAACCTCCTCACTGTCAAATTGCTCTTATCATTAGCAAGCCTCTGCTAACATTTAGCCCAAATCTGCTTTCTTGCCATTTCCACCATTAATTCTAGTACTGCCCTCTGAAGCAAGAGAGAACAGGTCTGCTCCAGTGTAATGGCTAAGGTGTTGGACTATGACCTGGGAGAGCAGGGTTTGAATCCCCATTCAGCCATGAAGCTCACTTGGGCTACTCACTGCCTCTCAGCTTAAGTACCTCACAGGGTTGTTGTGAGGATAAAATGGGAAGGAGAGAACCATGTACACCACCTTGAGCTCCTTGGAGGAAAGGTGGGATATAAAGAAATCAGAGCTTGGAAAAGTTACTTTTTTGAACTACAACTCCCATCAGCCCAATCCACTGGCCATGCTGGATGGGGCTGATGGGAGTTGTAGTTCAAAAAAAGTAACTTTTCCAAGCTCTGAAAGAAATCAATCAATCAGTAAATAATGCTTGAAACACCGATTCAGAAAAGACAGAGTGAGCCAAGAGCTTCAATCTTGCCACCATAATGCAACTTCCTCTACAAAACATACTGCAACTTCTCCAGAGCTTGGAAATGTTACTTTTTTAAACTACAACTCTCATCAGCCCTGCAGCCAGCATGGCCACTGGATTGGGCTGATGGGAGTTGTAGTTCAAAAAAGTAACTTTTCCAAGCTCTGCCTATACCACTAGTGCATAGTAATCTCATAGTCAAGAGTAATATGAGTGGCCAGCTCACCGCATCATTTAGACAGGCTAACAAAGGACCTTGGGAGCCTGCCTTATACTGAGTCAGACCCATTGGGCCATCTACCTCAGTATTATCTACACTGACTGGCAGCAGCTCTCCAGGGTTTCAGGCAGGAGTCTCTCCCAGTCCTACCTGGAGATGCCCGGGATTGAACCTGGGACCTTCTGCATGCAAAGTGGATGCTTTACCACTGAGCTACAGCCCTTCCCCGTAGTGGACCAATTCTCCATCACCAAGTTGCATGTAGTAGTTTCCTTCTGACTACTAACGAAGACCCACAACTTTTGTTTTCATCTATTGGTCATATAAGGATTTTATCTGTTTTTACTATAATTTTTATATTTTAACAATGGATTAAAGTTGTACTGCATTTAGAAGCATTTCACTTTTTTATTTTTTTCCCAACTTAGGCTGCAATCCAATACATACTTACCTGGGAATAAGTCCCATTGAACCCAATGGATCTTATTTCTGAGTAGTCATGTACTGGATTGCAGCCTTCGTCTTTGACCATAATCTGCAGAAGCATTTGGATTCTTCTTTGAGTCCATTTCTGTACAACCCAACTTTTATTCTTGATAGTTGCATTGGGACAACTTTCATTAAAGATATAGCATTTTACCCAATTTTGCAGTTATGCGCTGACCAACTAAAAGTACATTGGCCCTGGAGGGCCCTGCTGTATTTATTCTATTTCCTGTGCATTAACGCACATTATATAAAGCATAGTACTCATGTCTCATGAGAGCGAGAAACTGCTTGACTACCATGAGAAGCTTTAGCAGTAAAATGATCTAGAAGTAGAGGTGTGAAGGCTCAGAAAAAAAATGGGGGTAAACTTTTTTTCAAAGCCACTTCCCCCCGAAAAACTGGAAAAAATGGATTATGAAATGCTTTTAGAGACATGAACAAAATGTTTAAGACAAAGTGTTCATATATTTCCTCCCTCACCCCAAATGATTTCAAAAACCAATTACTGTAACAGGAAGAGTCAAGAAAGACTACGTCCATTATGAGATTATAATTCCTGGCCACTGAGGAGAAGCAAGTCCTGAGTGGCACGCTGAGAGTACAACTCTCCAAGGCAAGCGCAAGATGCCTGCCTGCCTCTAGGAAGCACTGCCATTGACCCAAGAAAAGGAGGATTCAGGGCCCTCTTGGCTTGTGGGCTTCCTCATGTTGGCATCGCCATGCGTGGACCCGTTTCTGCCCTCTTGACTAGGCCTCAAAGGGAGTGGGAGAAAGTACGGAGCAACACAAAAAACAGACGCTGACAGAGGGACAGAGAAAAGGGACAGATTAAATGTCACGCAGTATTCATTGAGCCTTGGTTCCCTCACCTTGTCTTTCTCTCAGCTCTTTCCATGGAAATTAGTGCTTGACACTGTCAAGGACTGGAGGAGATATAATAATATTCAGAATACACAATCGTGTTCTTTGTTTCACCTTTAAAATATGATTTTAGATGTTTTATTGCTTGTGTTTGCCACCTTGGGTTTTTTTGGAAGGTGGGATATAAATTGAATAAATATATATAGTGTTGATGGTTTCTCTATTTTTACTGTTCTTTTGCCTGCTCCTAAAGCAGAGCTTGGAAAAGTTACTTTTTAAAACTACAACTCCCATCAGCCCCAGCCAGCATGGCCACTAGATTGGCCTGATAGGAGTTGTAGTTCAAAAAAGTAACTTTTCCAAGCTCTGTCCTAAAGTAACTAAGTGACTTTTGATCTGGAAAGGGTGCTAAAAAATTCTTGCATATTTCCATTTTTCCCCCTGAACCCCACTAGGAAAAACCCAAGTATTTTTTTCCCCATGACTTCAAAATGTCCAGAAATTTTACATCTCTGTCTAGGAGGGTCACACCAGATTCTTGATGTGCTGCCCTGTGGTGTGATGTAATTATGTCATGTGACAGTATAGTGTCAAGAGGGGGACAGGGTTATGCCAATCAGGCAGAAAAGCTCACTGCCTCACCTGGGGAAGGTTGACCTTGGTTTCCAGAGAGGGTGGCTTTATATCAACAGCAAAGGCCCTGTTAAAGTTTGGGTAGGAATCTCATACACATTCATCTCTCTCAGTCCTTGGGCTCAAAAATATGGGTGAAAGGCACTGCAAAATGCAAGGCACTGCAATTTTGCAGCACCTTTGTGCCACCTATCTGCCTGATGCCTGCCCACCTACGACACCATGGAAAACGAGGAAGCAGGAGAGGAGCCCACCCCCACCCCTGGGTAGAATGACAGAGCGGAGGCCACAGCAACAGCCTTCCCAGCAGGCCAGACCGCAGAGGAGGAAGAGGAGACGCCACCCCACAGTCAGAACGAAGCAGATTTTTTGTCCACCCAGGCTTGTTGCTTGCCTTTTAGGGTGGTGCCTCCTTTTCTTCCTCCTCCTCTGCCGTCTGGCCCTGCTCAGGGAGGCAATTGCTGCAGCCTTCACTCTATCATTCCACGCATTGGTGGGTGGGCATGGGGCAGATTGGCGGTAGGCAAATTCCACCCCTAGAAATAACCTTTAGAGGAGGAAAAACCGAAGGGTTGTATCCAATTCTAGTCTCACTCAGAGTACATCCATTGACAAGCCATTGACCAATGGCTTTCAGAGCGATCCATTCAGAGTCGGATCAGGGGTAAAACAGGGATGCGTCATTGCTCCTACCTTATTTGCTATCTTCATTGCTATGATTCTACACCTTATTGAGGGGAAACTTCCTACTGGTGTGGAAATCATATATCGAACAGATGGAAAGCTTGTTAATCTCAGTAGGTTGAAAGCAAAACGTAAGGTAATGTCAACCTCTGTCATAGAACTTCAATATGCTGATGATAATGTAGTCTCTGCACATTCAGAGAAAGATCTTCAATCTATTCTAAATGTCTTTGCAGAAGCATATGGAAAGCTTGGGCTCTCACTTAATATTAAAAAGTGCTTCATCAACAGGTGCGAACTAGTCCCTCTGTAGCACCATCAATCCAGCTTAATGGTGTGATGTTGGAGAACGTTGATCACTTCCCCTATCTCGGCAGCCATCTCTCTGTAAAAGCTGACATCGATGCTGAAATTCAACATCGTCTCAGCTCTGCGAGTGCCGCATTCTCCCGAATGAAGCGTAGAGTGTTTGAGGATCGGAATATTCACAGGGAGACCAAAATGCTTATTTACAAAGCCATTGTACTACCAACCTTACTGTATGCCTGTGAAACATGGACCATTTATAAACGCCACTCCCAACTTCTTGAAAGATTCCACCAACGCTGCCTCCGGAAAATTCTGCAAATTACTTGGGAAGACAGATGGACTAATGTTAGTGTTTTGGAAGAAGCAAAGACTACCAGTGTTGAAACAATGATCCTTCAACACCAACTTTGCTGGACCAGCCATGTTGTTCAAATACCTAATCACAGTCTTCCAAAGCAGCTACTTTACTCCCAACTTAAGGATGGAAAATGGAATATCGGTGGACAGCAAAAGAGGTTTAAAGATGTTCTTAAAGCGAATCTAAAAAAAATGTAACATGAACATCGACAACTGGGAAGTCTTGGCCCATGAACATCCCAAATGGAGGTCAGCTATTATCAAAGGTGCTGTGGACTTTGAAGAAGCATAAATACAGGGTGAACGGGACAAACGAGCTAAGCGGAAGGCACGTCAAACAAATCCTCATCGCGACCATCTTCCATCTGGAAACCTACGTCCTCACTGTGGGAGGCTGTGTGGATCCAAAATTACAGACCCACTGTTAAAGACCTTATCTTGGAAGACAATCTTACTCAGCCACGAGTGATCGTCAATGAATGAAACGACCATTGAGTGGAATCCAACTAAATTATTGTGCCAGTACAAGGATTAGCACTAGTCCAAAAGGATTTTCCCCAATTAACCCTGAACGCACGCCCTGCGCCATTCCCAAATCTGCTCTAGAGGGTTGGGAGAAAACCCAGAACAGATTTAGGGGGTGCAAGGGAAGAGGAAGAATGTTCTGCTGCATAAAGAGAAGGCCTTGCACTGATGGAATAGTCACCTTAGTTCTACATTGAATACAACACACTGAAGTTAATGGGCATGACTAACTTAGGCCCATTAATTTCAGTGGATCCATTTTGAGTAGGACTTAGTTGATACAACCCAATGTGGGTAAACCCATGCCCTGAAACAGCCTGATGAGAACCTTAAAAAGTTCTGTGGCTCCTGAGAATGCTGAATGCCAGTTGCTGGTGGAAAGGAAAAAGAAAAGGGTTTAGGAATATAATGGAATCTCCTGGAAGAGGACAAGGCTGCCTGGCTGGCTAGCACACTGAACAGCAGTGCTCTGCACTGCTACAATTTCCTGCAGATCCAGTTTGTAAATAATGGAAAACCAGGATAGAAATGTT
Organism: Rhineura floridana; assembly: GCF_030035675.1. Taxonomy (NCBI): domain Eukaryota; kingdom Metazoa; phylum Chordata; class Lepidosauria; order Squamata; family Rhineuridae; genus Rhineura; species Rhineura floridana. Next base: position 9,393,069 of record NC_084498.1, on the reverse strand, counting down.
ATCTAAGTAAGCCAATGAAACTGTTGAGACCTGTGAACCTACATCCAGAAGTGAGAGACGACTCCTGCAAGAGATTCTGGGCTCTGTTTTTACACTGGCTTATGCCTACAGAAGCTATTTTAAATCCAAAACAGTGGAACCTTTGCCATCACCTGGCGATGGGTGAAGGGAGGCCTGTGGCAGCAGCTGCAGCCAAGAAAAGAGCACATGCTGGGCTGGCACCCACAGCTGAATTTCCAGGCTCTCCATTATCAGGCCCTGTAGATGGTTTCAGATTTTCTGCCCTGCAAGGCTGTTCCTTGCTCAGACACGGTTTACGAGTCAGCATCCAAGGCCCATTGGCCTGTGTTTCAAAGGCTACAGCTTGGGTGATAGCATCACATGCAAGTCATTGCATACAAATGGCTCATTGTTAGTTGTGGGGTTTTTTTTAGGGAGGTGGCCAAAGGGGCATGGAGTCTAACTAGCCAGTGTGGTGTAGAAGTTGGGGCATTGGGCTAGGACATGGGAGACCAGGGTTCAAATCTCCACTCAGCCATGAAGGTCACTGGATCACCTTGGCTCTGTCATAGTCTCTCAGCCTAACCTACATCACAGAGTTGTTGTGAGGATAGAGGAGGGAGGTTAGAATCATATATGCCACTTTGAGCACCTTGGAGGAAAACAGGGATATAAAATAGAATAATCGACTGTGTATTTTGGAAAGTTGTTTGTGATGCACTTGGGAACTTCTTAAGATACTGTAACCAAATTTTACAAGATAGTTCCTGAGATCAAGGAGCAGGTTTTGTCTATGTTTGGATGCAGTTGGACAACATTTTGAATCGAGATAGCAGGCTGAACCTTTCAAAACTGCACTTATTGTAACCACTGATTTCAAAACTGCGCTGATTTGTTGATTTCTTAGAATTCTTGAGCAATACCGGATATGAGGCTGCTGTGAAATAAATCAATACCTCCTTGGTTTAGGGATGAGGGCCCTTTAGGGAAGGGATAGAACGGGGGGGGGAACTAAAATAAAAAAGTGTGGACTAATTTGAAGATCTGATGCTGTTCACTGTTTATCCAGACTTTTGGTTGTTGCCAAAAAAAAAAAAAAGCTAAGCAGGTCTCAGCCTGCCCAGGACATGGAAGGGTTGCTTCCAGGGAGCCACACCTAAGCTGCTCTGGCCTTCCAAAAGAATGAATGAGCTAGAAGACAAATTAAAAGCAACTAGCAGCCAGTGATAGCTTCCTCCTCCTCCTCCTCCTTGAATTTGTCTAATCCCACATTGAAGCCATCTAGGTTGGTGGCCATCAACACCTTGCAGAAGTGAATTCCATAATTTTAATTATGCACTGTGTGAAGAACTACTTCCTTTTATCTCCCACTAGTCATCTGAGCCTACCTTGACCTTGTTGATGGTCAACAGAAGCTCTTCTTCCTACACACCTCCTAGGGATGTATGAAGGATGGCAACACAAGAACGGGGCTTGTCAGTGGTGCCTCCACATTCATGGCACCACCATTGTCTGCTTTTAAGACACCTGTTTACCCAGACTTTTGGTTGTTAATTAGGATCACTCCACAGCATATTTCCTAGACTGTAGTGGTGCTCAGCCTTCAGTAGGGTGGGGTAGGAGTCATCATTTTTATAGTGTTGTTGGACGAACACTTTTAGTAAAATGTTCTCTTATTGTTTATGCAGTTGTTTTTAAATGTTTGCAAGTTTTGTGTGCTTTGTGGGTCTATAGGTTGCTTTGAGACTTTTTTGTGTGTGGAAAGTGACAGAGAAAGAATAAAAAATAACATGCTAACTTTATTTTAGTAATATTCTAGTTATTCTAGTTTTATGAGAAATGGAGAAAAACCTCTCCTTATTTAATTTTTGCCAGGACTCTTACTATGTTCTTAGCTTCTCATGCTGCCTCTCTGTCTCAAAGCCTTCAGCTGATAGTACTGCCTCCAACTTTTTATCCGCAACTCGACAATAAAGAAGGCTAGCATAATGCTATTTTTTTTTAGTGCTCACAACTTTCCTGAATTATTGACTACACTAGAAATCCCATCCAAACTCTTTTTATGAGGTGTAAAGGTGCTAGGTAACTCTTGATTTATTTTCAGAACCACCTTGACTCAGGATCATAGCCCAGGTGGGGGTCAGCACCCCTTGTGGCCTTTCCCTAAATGTTCATCTTTCATTTAAAAAGACCAGTATGTTTCAAGACCTTTCTAGAAGAAAAGCATGGAGGCAGGGATTCTACCTAATCACTCATTAAGAGGTAATCCTGCCACTGCTCTGACTTTTGAAATGTATCTCCAGACATTGCCCTCATGCTTTTAAAATCATTTCCATAACATAAGGGCTAGAACCTTGAAAACGTGACATATTCATATTCTCAGGAAGCTGCGTTCCACATCCAACACCTTACTCTGCAGTTCCTGAAAACCGCAGAACTCAATGGAGTAATTTCCCAATAACAAAGTAGGACAGGGCTGCAGTCGTACACACACTTACCTGGGAATAAGCCCCACTGAATACAGTGAGACTTACTTCTGAGTAACCATTCACAGAATTGCATTGTAGGTGTGTCACATTCATTATGCATCATCCCCCCATACACGCATTCTTGTTCTGCAAGGACAATATATTCTCATTTCTAAGAGCTGGCACAGAATGTTTACATGCCAATAATTAAATAAATAATTTTCTCCAATTCCTCAAGACTAGCAATATCACATTAAATTTTTGGGTGCCCCAGCAACCAGGAAATTTCACCGCGCCTGCTACTCAGCTCTGAAACTAATGAAGTGCTTCTCTTTTATTCCTTAGTGGTTCAACCAGCAAAACACTCCCCTAAGGTATTATCAGCTTCCATAGTGATTTATTTTGGAAAACAAACTTCAGCAACTCATTACAGTCTTTGTTAGAGCAAAATAATCTAACTTTCCTTAAAAAGCTTTTTAATCTTTTAACTTCCTAGAAGGTCTGTCAATGCCACTTTGAATAAATGTACAACGCACAACAGTTCATAACCACTTGCCTGATTACCTGGAGTGAGTAAAAATCAAGTCCAGGTGACAATGACAAGGAAACCCTTTTTTCTGTTAGCCCATTGGTGAACTACAAATTAATAGCTGGTGTACATGGGCTAGGAACTTTTGTGGACAGATGAAAACATTCAGATGACATTAGTGAGCCATCTTCATTAATGTAGTATGGTAGCAAACTCTGGAACTGCACAGAACGCTTGGCTAGTCTTTTAGGGTCACAACAGGGCATCCCTGCCCAAACAAACAGCTTGAGATATAGCATGGTTTTATACAGTGAGAAGGGGCCACTGCTCAGTATAGAGCACATGCTCTGCATGCAGAAGGTCTCAGGTTCCATCCCCAGCAACTCCAGTAGGGCTGGGAATGTCCCCTGCCTGAAACCCTGCAAAGCCACTGCCAGTTACTGTAGGGATGTAAGAAAGGCATTGTTTTTCATTCAGCCCTGTATTCATCGCATACAGCTGTTTCCATTCTGCTGCAGTTTGTCTTCTGCCCAAAACTACATTTTTTGTCTCACTGTCTTCTGTGGTGAAATTACATAACTTACATAATATACCTAATTAATTACATTTCAATGCAAAGGAAACACAATGCAAATGTGGGGGCAGGGGGGGCATGTAATTAATTACATATCATTTGCGGGCTGAAAGCAAATACTTACTAGATTGATTTCTGTTCCAGACATAGCACCAATGAGCAAAGATTGACAATTTCTGCTCCTGTTTTGTTTTTGTCAGAATTCTGTGACATCCCTAAGTCAATGTAAACGATGCTGAACTAGATGGACCGATCCTCTCACTGCATATAAGTACTCAAGAGAGAATGGTTTCCAAAGAGGCCACTCTCCCAACCAGAGTCGCTGGTTTGATCAGTGGGGGCAATCACACACACACACAGACACACAACCCAAGCCGTTCACTGCCTGGAACCTTAAGAGGCAAAGGAAAGACTCTTACCACTTTCCCTTCTTTGCCATCCTTCCTGTGCCCATGTCCCAGGATGTCCGTGGCAGAGCTGCTGCCCCCAGCTCTGTTTTCAATGATGCCTGGAGACAAGGAGTAGAAAGGTGGGCTAGGGCTGGGGGGCAGCCCCGAGTCCGGGCTATCCAGCAAACCTTCCCGGTTCTTCTCTTTTAGGCTGTCTTCCATTCCTTGCAGCTGCAGGTGACCCACCATGACTGGGGCGAGGAAGCGAGGGCGAAGGCTGCCGAGCAGAGGGAAAGCCACCTCCTCCTGTCAGGAGGCAAAGGGAAGTGGCACATGCAGGGGATGTGCCAGCCCGCCCCCTGTGCTCCCGTCGCCCCTCGTGACTCGGGGCTGGCTCCTGCTGCTCCAGCTGCAGAGAGAGAAGATATAAAGAGCCCGTTCCTCACTGATGTGAAAAATGAAGGTGAAGAAGGGAGAGAAGCAGGAGGATCAAGGGGCATAAGTCAGCAGCAGAGCAGAACACATATTTTGCACGCAGAAGGTCCCAGGTTCAATTCCAGGTAGGGCTGGGAAAGCCCCCCCCCTTTTTTTTTTGCTTAAGACCCTGAAGAGCCACTGCTAGCTGGCCTTGATCAGGTGTGGGGAACCTCTGGCCCTCCAGATGTCACTGAACTACTACTCCCATCATCCCTGGCCGTTGGTCAGGCTTGCTGGGGCTGATGGGAGTTGTAGCTCAGCAACATCTGGAGAGCCAAAGACCTGAGCTAGATGGACAAATGATCTGACCTGGTAGAAGGCAGCTTCCTATGTCCCAAGCTGGACCTCAGGGGTAGAGCGCTTGCTCTGCATGGAAAGGTTCCAGGTTTGATTCCTGGCACCTCCAGCTAAACAGATCAGGTGGCAGGAGATGGGGAAGACCTTTTTCCACCCAAGACCCTGGGGAATTGCTGCCACTCAAACAAGACAACACTGAGCTAGGCAGACACACATTCTGACCTAGTGTGAGGCAGCTTCCTACATTAGAGCTGCAACAACAGATGTTGACCTGGTATAAGGCAGCTTCCTAAGTTAGAGATGCAGCAACAGAGTTTTTAGACCCCTACTGTGAATGGCAGAGGGTGCATGAAATATGCAATAAAAGTGGGTGATTGATTTGCATTCAGATGTAGATGGTGCATATTCAATCACTGCTTCTCACTGCTCTTTCAAATGGATTTTCTGCTGATTTTATTATATTCTATTATGTTATTATTCTCTTCCTTAGGAATATTTTGTTGGGAAGTACAATAAAATATGCAAAATATTTTTTAAATGTACTTTGCTAAAACTGCAGGCTGTGATCTATAAGACTATATAGTCTTGTATTAAAGGTGTTTCCTTTAAATGGCAGGTGCATACACACACACACACTGAAAACAAGCTACTGCAATCCTGCACATATTTACTCAGATGTAAGCCCCCAGTGAGTTCAATGAGGCTTATTCCTAGGTCCATATGCACAGGATTACAGCTTTGGGAGTAAGCTCCATTGAACTCAGTGAGGTTTCCTTCTGAGGAGACGTGCACTGTGCTTTTGGGCTGCAATCTTATGCATAGTTACTTGGCAGTGAGCCTAATTAAACAGAGTGGAACTTACTTCTGAATAAACATGTATAGGATTGCGCTGTAAATCAAACTAGTGTTGAATGAGAACTGGGGAGAAGAGATTCAATCCTCAGTAAGCTACGAAGCTTATTGGGTGACCTTGGGCCAACCACTATTTCTTGAACTAACCTACCTCATAGGGCTGTTATGTGGATAGAATGGGTGGGGGAGATTCATTATGTTTCTTGCAGAAAGTGTTGTATATAAATATAACAAATACATAAAATAATAACCCCATATTGCAAACTACTTTTGCTAAGATGAGAAGGGCCCTGCTTGCTCAGAGCAAAGGCCTATCTAGTCTTGCATCTTGTTTCCCACAGTGACCAACTAGATGCCTCTGGGAAGCCCACAAGAGGGACATGAGGACAATTGCCTTCTCCCACTGTTGTCACCAGCCAACTGGCTCTCAGATGCATGGTGCTTCCAGTGGAGGTTAGTCCATTACGACCTCAGTCTGCCCTCACCCAGCTCCCCCCTCCCACCTGCTATCTGACGTAGCCAGTCCAGAGCGTGACACTGGCTGCCATTGGCTGTGGCTCCACCTACTGCTGGTCTCCCTGCCTTCTGCCCCACCAGTCCCAATGAGCACCAGCCACCGCTGGGTGCTTCTCATCTTGGAGGTAGTATATAGCCATCATGATCAGTAGTAGCCACTGATAGCCTTACCCTCATCCATAAACTTGTCTGACCTCCTTCCAAAGCCTTTTAAAGTTGGCTGCCATCACCATGTGTTGTGGCTGTGAGTTCCACAAATTATTACACACTGTGCGTGAGAAGTATTGCCTTTTGTCTGTCCTGACCCACCCTTCCAGCTTCACCAGATGATCCCAAGGGCATTGTGAGAGAAGGAGAAACACTTCTCCCTATCTGATTTCCTTTCCAAATGCCCATCTTTTAAAAGTAGGAGAGGATGCCCTGTTGACCAAATCCCTCTGGAGTGCATACAAACAGTCCCACGGTACTCTGGATCCAAGAGATGGCCTCCAAGAGCTCTGGATCAAAGAGACCAGCTGCATATATACCATACATTTAAAGCACATTTAAACCTCCCTCCAAAAAAAAAAGAGTATTGGGAAATGTAGTTTATCCCTCACAGGGCGACAATTCCCAGCACACTTAATGAAGTACAGTTTCTAAGATGCTTTTTTGGGAGGGTGGGAAATGTGCTTTAAATGTATGGTGTGTACAGAGTCGGTCTCAAATGAATTTCTGCTATACTCTTCACTTGTTCCCTGACCCCTAGTCTTTCTTATCAGTCTGATCCTATGCCTGCTAATTCAAAAGCAAGGTATGCTTCTTCGGTGGTGGTTGTTTGTAATACTTAATGCTTAGGTAGGATTTCAGTCTTAGAACAACAGGTCTTTTATGAACAGGGACTCCTCTGTCTTAGCTTAGCACTGCACTCAATGAATGACATGTCATTTTTAAAATAAGGGACGTGAGGCATTCTCACGATTGTTCAACAGAGCAAAAACTGAGCATTTCAACAAACTCCAGGTCTGGACAAATTAAAAAGGTGAACACGTTGGTTTTCTATGGGAAAAAATCAGACTGAAAGACTGTGGAAAGCCATGGGGGGGGGAGTTGGTACCTATTTCTTAAAAGAGCCAAGTAAGCTTAGGGAGGGTGAGGCGAGTGGCTTATTTAACCCTCACCTCAAATATAACTATTAAACTTTTTTCCAGGAGCCCAGGAAAATCACTGACCTTCCCCACCCCAAAAGAAAAGAAAAGAGGTGAATATACAGTATCTTCCCTCATCTCTAACAGGGGTACAATCTTTTCCAATAGAGGGGCAGATTTAGGTGAAGGATTTGTCCACCAAACACAAATAAATCTAACAAAGGCCCTCTCTTGGGAGAGCCGAACGTGACCCAAACCTCTCCAAACCAACAACCCCCAAGGCTGCTCCCCTCCCTCACCCAAATCCCTTCGGAGCAGAGCGCACGGAGCGGCCGCAAGGGAAAAAACACTGTTAGGGGGGGTGCGGGCATGGAGAACGCAGATGGACTTCAATCTTCTCCAATCTATCCTGCGATCTACTCTTCTCCCCCCTCCGAATCCCCCAGCCCCTCCCGCGCGCGCGTCGGCAGAGAGGCCCCTTGGAGAAACAAGCGCCCGCGCTCGCTGGAGGTTTGGGAAGGGAATGCGGAGCGGGAGAGATCTCCAAGGGAAAGGGGGTCTCTCTTCAATCTCTCCCCAAATCGGAGTCTCTCCACGCACACCCGCCTTTCTCCGCAAGCAAGCGAACAAAACGGGGAAAAGGGCTCCGCGCCCGCTCGCCGCAACGCCCGGAACCCAAGCGTGGCCTCTCTAAGGAGCCGTCGCGGCTGCTTGGCGAAGCGGCAGGAGCGCTCCCAAACCACGATTGGGCCGAAGGGAAGGAGGCCGACGGCGATCCAGGCGAGCCCCCCACCCCAAAAGCGGCCATTTACGTTTCTGCTAGCGAGTCCCCGCTTGTTCCCCTCGACGAGGCGCGGCGACGCGTCTCTCTTCTCTGCTGGGCTCCTCCAACGACGTGCCCGGCGGGCTCAGGGCAAGACTGAGCGCTCCGAGCGGGCGGGGAGAGCTATTAAACTGACACGGCGGCTGCTGCCGCCTGGATTCGCTCCATCTCCGGCCACCAGGGAGAGCCTTGCCCGGCCCCCCAACCAGACCCCTCCTACTTGCTACTCCCATCGAGCCGGCCCGTTTCCTTGCCTGCTCTCCCCCCCACCCCGCGAGCTCTGGGGCCTGCTGGCTGTGGCACAGGGGCGCTAGGGGGCTCCTCCATCTCCCTCCTCTCTGCCTTGTCTAGCCGCTTTCTCCATTCTCCCACGCCCTTCTCTCGCTGTTTAGCCCCCCTGGAAGGGCCCCCCAACTATCCCCACTCCCAAGAGACATTTGATAAACAGACATAGACTCTACCTACACACCATACATTTAAAGCACAATATCCCCCTCGAAGAATCCTGGGAACTGTAGTTTATCCCTCACAGAGCTATAGTTCCCTATACCCTTGGCGAACTACAGTTCCTAGGATTTGGCAGGTGGGGTGCTCTAAATGTATGCTGCTTTTACCAAAGGCAGGGTATAAATCTCTAGACAGATATATTTATAGCTAGGCATAGTTGTTGAGGTGGTTTTTCATTTAATCTCTGCAGCTCAAGCTTCAGCAGCGCAATCTTGGAAGCCCTGGAGGGTGGTCCATTAGGACACATAGGACACTGCCCCACCAATCCCACCAAAGTGGCTGCCTTTGAAAACGGCTCAGAAATTGCATTTGGTTCAAAATGCAGCAGCCAGAAAGTTAACTGGATCGCAGTGTGGGAATCCTATCATCCCTCTCCTCTCTCAACTCCACTGGCTCCCAATTTGTTTCCAGGCCCAATTCAAGGTGCTGGTTTTGACCTTTAAAGCCACAAGCAGCCTTGGCCCTGTGTGCCTGAGGGACCACTGACAGCCATATGTACCTGCCTGTGATTTAAGATCATCTGGCTCTGGTCTCCTCTGCATGCCTGGAATGAAGGATGTTAGCTTGGCAGGCCCCCTTTAGGATGCACACCTGAACGTGGTGAGGGGGTTTGAGAGTGTTGAAGAAACTGAGAGCAATGTTTTCAGGACCTAGCAGGGGCACCCATGGCAGAATGGTCAAAGCTGAGACATCAGACTGCATCCAAACTCAGAGGAAGGCAATGGTAAACCACCTCTGAATACCTCTTACCACACAAACCCTATGAACAGAGTATCCAAAATGCAACACGAGATAGTGCTGGAAGATGAGACTCCCAGGTCAGAAGGCACTCTGCTACTGGGGAAGAACAAAGGACAAGTATGAGTAGCGCTGTGACTAATGACACAGCTGGGTCAAAGCCGAAAGGAAGCCCAGAGGCTGATGCGCACAGATGCAAAAGGAGAGTCCTTTTGCTGGGCGCTGGGCAGGGATAAGGGCATCTATGCACAACCAAAATGGACAAAAAGATGCAGGAAAAAATAAGAAACTGAGGGTGCCCACCCCACAATCTGCTCTGGTCCAGGATAAATCATACACCCAAGGAAAAGGGTGGGTACAAGATGCCAATGCTTCCCACCTGGCCCAGAGTTTCTGTTGGATTCAGGGCGTGTATAAGAGCATCTATGCACAACCAAAAGAGACAAAAAGCAAAGAAAATAAATATCCAGGGGTGTTCACCACAAAATCGTCTGTGGGCCAAGACAAATCAGACACCCCAGAAAATGATAGGGTGTCCTCTATGCTATGCCAGTGCTTATGGCCAGTGCTTATGATCTATGTGGATTTTAAAAAAATGTGTATTGGTCTTCCCTGTTACTTATTTTGTTATAGCTCAATTATTATTTCTAAAAGCCATTGATGTTGGTGACAGAAGGACTCGTGGCAGGGTCAACAAACAATGATTTCTTGAAGAAGATGTAATTTCATAGATGACACTCTGAAGTATGCATGGATGGCATCTCATAGAACACACTCTCCCAGATGCATGGAAGTATGATATGTGGTGCCCCAAATCATCTTTTAGGATGGGCACTCTAGTTTCCTATTTTCTTTCCTCTACATATTCACTATTTTTCTAATACATATATGCCCTTGTCTGTACCATACATACAAAAGAAGCTCTGGACTGGGTGGGAACCCTCTCCTGCATGCATGGATGTATGACTTATAGTGCCCAAAGTTCCTTATATACTTTCTACATTGCTTGTTGTCGTAGATATACATATCCTTTTCGTGTGTCCACAGGAAAATCCATTCCAGGCAGGATGCAGTGGCATCTGGTTGAGGACACTCTCTCCTTTGCTCAGGTGAATGATGTTTCATGGCCCACAGCAGAGTTTGGAGTGGTCACCCCAAGTTACATATTTTTCTCTACTTACTCTTCATGATTTTAGTTCTGCACAGATGACCTTATGAGTGCCCTGCACCCAGCAGAAACTATAGGCCAGGTGGGAAGTACTGCATCTTGTAGAGGCCACCCTCCCGCTTCCTGGGATGTATGATTTCTCCTGGCAGCAGGGGTGTAGTTGTCCAGTGACGCAGGGAGTCCTAGACCCCTTACTTCTTTGGGAGCAGGGTCCCTATGTCTCCAGCATCATATGAGCTGATTGGCATGAAAGGAGAGTGTGTTAGCCAGTGAGAAGAGTCTTCTAATATGCTTCTTTGTCCTTTCCTGCTGATTGGAGCCAATCAGAGTGAAAGGAGGTGAGTCACCCACTGAGAAGACTCTTTTCAGTAGCTAATACTCCCCTTTCATACTGACCATCTCCTAGGGACATCAGTTGTTATGGGAGAAGGCATTAACAAGGACCTCATTCTCAACCCAGGAGCAAAATAAGGAGAGGGAGGGTCTGGCTGTGGCTGAGACTATCATGAAGGGACCCTGCACTTCTGAATTTGCCACTACACTACTGCCTGGCACAGTGCAGATTTTTGGGTGGGCTCCTCCAGTTTCTTACTTTTCTGCATATTTTTGTCACTTTGGGTTGTGCATAGATGCCCTTATCCCTGCCCTACATCCAGCAAAAGCTCTGGGCCAGGAAGGACACACTGGCATCTCGTAGAGGACACTTTCCCCTTCCCTGAGGTGTATGAGTTGTCCTGGCTCAGAACAGATTGTGGGGTAGGCACACAGTTACTTCTTTTTTATGATTTTGTGACATCATTATGTATTTATGAGCATTTCAGAAGCCTGATAATTTTGACCGAATAAATTTGTTGTTATTCTTTACGGGGAGAGTCCCCAGATGACAGCGATATATGATGCGGGGTACCCCAACATATATTTTGGGGTTCAGAGACATGTTAACTTTGGCTTGGAGTTATTGTAGCTATGAACTTGTCTTTTTTAGTGTTTTTCCCTTTCAAGCAAATAAGGAAGTAGGAATTAGGAACCAACTTCATCGTCGTTATATTATCTGAGACTGATGGGAGTTGTAGTCCAACAACATCTGGAGGGCACTATGTTGAAGACCCAATTAGATTAACACAACTCCCTTCCCACCTACCCATCTGTTTCAAACACATCCAGAAAAGTATGTCTCTTAAATACTATGTCTGACAGTGTGTTCCTTTCAGAGGTAAAAATTAATCTGCAATCCTATATACTTATCCATATAACTCAATGAGGCTTAATTTGGAGTAGACATATATAGGACTGGACTCCACCAGAATACATTTCAGCATTTCAGTGGCTATACTTTATTAATGCTGTACCAACTACAACTACCAACTGCCGCTTATGTACATATATTGTCTCAGCCTAAGCTACCTCACAGGGTTGTTGCAAAGATAAATGGGGGGGAGGCAATGGCAATGGTCATGGCATTCACAAATCAAAAATAAATCTGGAGAGGAGGGCACACACAAGTAATAAGATGTCTGACAGTTAGAATGGTGACAGGTGAAGCTTTCCCCATAATTGTATTTTCATACAAAAAAGGCTTACTCCATTTAATTTCTACCTGCCCCACAGCTGTCCATAAGAGCCTGATCTCCTGCAACGCCACTCCTAAACCATGCAAAGAACTCAAGTAAAAAAAACCCAACAACCACAGAATTTGGGCAAATTTGTTTTAAAGAACATCTGTAACAGTATGAAATACAACATTCTCAGGCAAAAAGAAATTCTTAGACAGTAGACATAAAAACCCACACACAAAGCCTTGACAAAGAGCGACAAAAATACTCTGAGCATGAGCATTTTCACATTTTAAATTTTTACTCATCATTGTTTTTGCTTATTTATTGCCTTGGGCCAGTCCCTAACTCTCAGCCTAACTTACCTCGCAGGGCTGTTGTGAAGATACGGAAGGCAGAATTAAAATGGAAAGAAGGAAACTAAGGCTGCAATGCAATACATGTCTACTCAGAAGTAAGCTTTATTGGGTTCAATGGGACTGGGAGTAAGTCCCATTAAACCCAATGGGACTTATTTCTGAATAGACAAGTACTGGATTGCAGGTTAGTCGTATTAAATGCATCAAATTTTACTTGCCTTATTCAGATTGATGCATCTTTGTACTATAAAGGGTCATATTTTTTCTCTCTCCTCCCCCCGCAAATGGGAGTAAGCTCCATTAAACATAAAGAGACTTACTTCTGAGTAGACTTGTATAGATTGTACTGTAAGTCAGCTATACCATCATTTTTAACAAGTGCCTGTTTGAAACTCTTTGCATTTGCCATGGGGAGGAGGATTTGCACAAAAGAGCTTCCAGGGAATATCTTCCTCACACGAAAGGAAGGGCAGGAAGAAAACTGGAAGCAGCAGCTCTTTAGGACCCTGGCTGCTTGCTGCTGTAACTTCTGCCTGCCCCTTGCTCACCCTGAAGGGGTGGCTTTTGGCTCTTGTCTCTCTCCCCTGGTAAGAGAGGAGAGGTGGGGAGGGAGGCAGAAACCACCTGGAGCTTTGCACACCACACACACACACACATCGTTGTCTCTCACCTCCACAGCCAGTTCTTCATGTCCATTTTTCTGCTGCCTCCTTGCCCTCCAGTTCTTTTCTCCTCCACTCCTGTCCATTTTTAAACAATTATTTTCTCCATCCCGACTCACTCTCTACCTCCTCCCTCGTTGCCTCCTAAGCACCCATAGAGCACGAGGGAGAGCGGCACTGCACAGAAGCCCAATTTGAAGTCCATGATTTTTATCCACAAATCAGAGGAGCAAAAGACTTCCCCTTCTCCCCCCCCAAATAATGCCTAAAAGTAACTCTAGAAATGTTACAGTTCAAAAGTAATGAAGTTACTACTCATTCTATTACCAGCAAAATGTAATGAAGTTACCCACTTGTTACTCAAAAAAGCAATAAATTACAAGTAATTCATTATTTGTAACTAGTTACTTCCAAGCTCTGGCCAAGACAGGCTGTGTGGCAACAGAAGAGAATGGCTGGAGGGCTCAGGAGGAAGGGCTGAAGCTGTTGCTGCTGCCCCCTAGCAGCTGACGCCTGGCTCAGTCAGCCTAATGGCAGGGCTACCCCCTGTGGTCTGTGTTAAAAAGTCTCAAACTCACTGATAGAAAACCTGCCTTAAAATTCCTACAGATTTTCCACATAAGACTGCAAGGCTGGAATAAAGGGGGCAGGGAAACTGGCCAGATATGTTTTAGAATGTGTTAGTGCTTTTGTTTGCTGCCCTGGGCTCCTACTGGGAGGAAGGGCGGGATATAAATCTAATAAATAATAACAATAAATAATTATTATTATATATTATATTACAACTCCAATCATCCCTGACCATTGGCCGTGATGGGTGGAAATTGGGAGTCCAGCACTTTATTAAAAAGTTACTATTATCAACAAGGATGATCAGAGGACTGGAAACAAAGCCCTTTGAGGAGAGACTGAAAGAACTGGGCATGTTTAGCCTGGAGAAGAGGAGACTGAGGGGAGATATGAGAGCGCTCTTCAAGCGCAAGAAAGGTTGTCACATAGAGGAGGGCCGGGATCTTTTTTTCAATCGTTCCAGAGTGCAGGACACGGAATAATGGGCTCAAGTTGCAGGAAGCCAGATTTCGACTGGACATCAGGAAAAACTTCCTAACTGTTAAGAGCGGTACGACAATGGAACCAATGACCTAGAGAAGTAGTGGGCTCTCTGACGCTGGAGGCATTCAAGAGACAGCTGGACAGCCATCTGTCGGGAATGCTTTGATTTGGATTCCTGCATTGAGTAGGGGGTTGGACTTGATGGCCTTATAGGCCCCTTCCAACTCTATTATTATTATTGTTATTGTTATTATTATGGTTTATTTCTATGCCCCCTTTTGGCGAAAAGGCCCTCAAGGTGGCTTACAAAAAATAAACACAAATACAGAATACACATCAAGAAAAACAATACAATTTACAAAAATTAGATAACAAAGTATTAACAATATTAAAAAGCAGCAATAACAACTTTCAAGGACAATACAATAACAGGCAACACTTTCCTAATACTTCCTTAATAAATTCCTAATAATGAGATGATGTCTACTAGTTCTTACATCAATATGTTGACATCAAAGCATGGTACCACTGGGGTGTCCTGCTGGTACTGCACCTGCCAATCCTGATACAGGAAAGGGTTCAGGAGCAGTCCAGCTTTTTGCCAATATAGACTGTGTCCACGGTAAGCAGTACATCAACTTGATCACAGGGATGAAGCGATCAATGTTCCGGCCCACAATCTCCCTGCCCTGGCTGGCCAGGCTACTTTCGTAGGTTGTGGCAAAGATGAAAACAAGGGGCTCGAAGGGAAAGGAAAGAGGTGGAAACCTGCTCAGCATGGGTGGGTCTGCCCGCAGGAGAGATGGAAATGATGGGCCTTGAGAGAAAAGGAGGTTATTGTTTTTTATATCCTCCCCTTTTCTCCAAGGAGCTCAAGGTGACATAAATGGCTCTCTCCTTCTCCATATTAGCCTCACAACAACCCCGTGAGGTAGGTTTGGCTGAGAGCTGGTGACTGACCCTTCATGGCTGATTGAGGATTTGAACCCAGGGCTCCCAGGTCCAAGTCTGGCATTCAAGTTCGAACCGTTATACCACACTGGATTCCTTGCCCAATATTTACAATTTAGGGAAGAGTGGAGACATCATGTTGTTGAAACTGCAAATAGTATTAATAGGGTTCACACACACACACCCTAAGAATATTAGTAGATAAACGTGAAGCATATTAGAGTGAACATCTAAATGTATGCAATTAATGAAGATTGGAATGAACTATTTTTGTTATGTCTACGTGCATTGTGTGTTTAGGTTGCATAAAGCTGTATAAAAGAGAAATAATATATATTACAATATTTTATTAAACTATGTATTTGGTAGGTTATAACGTGCTAATTCACAAAGAAAGAAAGGATGATTAGAATGTAATTTACATGGATATAGATGGATAGACAAATCATCTGAGGCTTGCCCATTATGACTATTGATGCGCGTGCTCCACCATCCTCAGTCTGCACTCAGTCCTGCTTTCTTACTTACCACCAGTCACAGGATGGCTCAGCCTGCCTGCCATTGGCTTTGGCTTCTCCTACTATTGGCCTCCCTGCCTTCCACCCGACCATTTCCAATGGCCGCCAACCACCACTGATAGAAAACCTGCCTTAAAATTCCTACAGATTTTCCGCACGAGACTGCAGGGCTGGAATAAAGGGGGCCCTTAATAAAATTCAGAAGCCCCACCCAGTCTCCTTCTAATTTTTGCCAAATGAGACACACACACCCTTAGTTTTCTGACTCACTAGCTAAGAAGTCGGTTTACACTCTGTAAACTGCCTAGCATGGCTGCACACTATTTGCTATTGGCTTCGAAGCTTTTCTAAGCCTACTCCTGAATCCCTTGTTAGACAGATCTTAAACCCCTTGTATAACGCCTCATGGTTTAACCTGGTCTCACAAAAAATAGCATCGATAGGTCTCTCCCCAGTAGATCTGCAGGGAATGGAATTAATTGTGGCCAAGGCAACGGTAAAACAACGTCTGGAGGATATTGATAATCAGGAGTATATGCAGCAGCTTCTGGTCCATGCTCCCCCCATGCCCTGGGCTTAGCTGTAACACCTAGTAAAGAAGGGATGCAATATCTAACCTGGCTTTCTGTTCCAAAGTACAGGCGGGCTTTTTGTTTGGCACGTTTTGATGTACTACCCTCCAAACTTTTGGAGGGTAGATATAAGAAGGTACTGAGAATTCAAAGATATTGCCTTTGTGGTATATGTGAAGTGGAGTCGATTCTGCATGTCCTTTTTAAATGTAAATTGTATGCTCAAGTTAGAAATGATCTTTTATCTCCCATTACTCATGCTATTTCTGGTTGTACGACGGATGCTCTTTTACTAATTCTCCTCCAGGGTCTGGATAAAGATATCACCTTATCTGTAGCCAAATTTCTGAACCAGGCCATGACGACAAGAAAAAATCTGATCAAGTATAACCCTTGATTTGTGTATTTGATAACCTTTGCTTAAGCTCATATATCCATTGTCACTCTGCTATGTGATTATTGTTGTTATGTATATGATATGTTTGTGATGGTCTGTGGACTATGCAATAAAGATTGTGAGACTCACTAGCTAAGATGGCCAGGATCTCTCTCGTCCACCCCCACCCCAGGTATTTCAAGCAATGCCCTATCATAAAGTAGTTGGCAGATTTGAGTTGCTGTTAAGGGTAGCAGAGTGGGAAAGACAGATGGTGATGATTACTATTACTATTATTGTTTTTTATCACACATAGATTCCATATATTATACAAATACTACATACAAAAATATTGCTACATTTAAAATTATAAAATAGTTTAAATATGTTTATCAATACTATAAATCCTTTGAAATGCTTCATCTAGTAAATTTCACTTGTTGTTGTTGTTACTATTACTATTATTAACATTCATATCCTGCCTTTCATAGGTTTGACCAATGGGGTGTATTTTATGGAGGAAATCTCCTGTGTAAGGTCCACTGACATCAATGGGATTTCTGCCAGAGAGTTCACCATTCAAGTAACAATAATTTAAAATCTATGTAGACACCACGTACACATATCCATTAACCAAACTAGTTGCTGTTACTGCGCTTCATAAAGTACAAGACAGGTCTCTCCCTAAGGCAATCTGTAATATGATGCAAGGGAAACAACAAAAAGAGGGGAACTGAGCAGGGCACAAAGATGCATTTTGTGTATTTATTTAAGACAGTTATGTGCCACTTAATCATTTGCATTTATAAGTGATGTACATTAAAAAAAAAGCCATACAGAAAATGAGAACTAAAACAACTATCAAAAAACCAAACACTACTGTAAAATGCCTGCTGGAACAAGAAAGTCTTCAGGTAGAAACAAACTCACTGTTGTACTGGTTCCACTGCATCTCCACCTCTCTTTCCTGAAAATGGGGGCACACGAAGCTAGTCAAACCCCACTTCTTTTTACTGTGAAACCTGGTGGGAGCAGCTTGAGTGTAGGGGGTTTTTTTTAATTCACTTCAAAGAGATTTTGCAAGTGATTGGCAGATCAGCCCATTCCCCCTCCAGGTGTGGCCAATGGAAATGCTTTGCTGTAGGTGACTAGTATGCTCACAGCCTGTCATTCACCTGAAGTTCAACAAGGAGAGTGCCTGTCTAATCTCATTTGGGAGGGAGTTCCACAGACTTGGGCCCACCACACCAAACGCACAGCTTCTAGTTGTCACAAGCCGTGCATCTGACACCACTAACAGAGACTCCCCCAAAGATCTCAGTGATTGGGCCAGGATATAAGAGATCAGGTGGTCCTTAAGATATCCTGGACGCAAGTTATTAAGGGCCTTGCACATTAATTCAAGAACCTTGAACCTGGCCTGGTACCTCTGGGCAACCAGTGCAAGCTTTTAAGAACCAGAGATCTGTGCTGGCTGATGGTAGTCTGACAAAGAAGTGCTAGAGGTAAAAAGGTTACCTAAATACACTATGTGCAATTGCGAGCCATCCAAAGCATTTGGGATAAAGCTGTTTGAATAAACAAATGCCCACTGGATGAGGGCAAATGACTCTATGGGGCAGGTGGGATTCGAGCCCCATGTTTCCCCCCAGATCCAGGTCCAACATACCGCCTGTCCTATATTTCACCTACCCACCCCAAGGAAGTTTGGTGGTCATTTCCTATGCTGTTTAAAAAGGGCCTAGTTGCCAGTGCAAGTCTGCTCAGTGACATTTATTGAAGTTGGGTCAAAGCACAGGCCATGGTGCCCTCCCCCCCCCCTTTCAGCAGAAATGAAGTGCCTTGCACAAATTAACTCGGGTGATTTGTATGCAGGGAGCAGTACCGAAAAGTTTGGCAGATTTATAAATGTCAAAGAGCCAGCAGGCAGCCCACACACAATAACCTCAGTGAATTATTATTATGACTGACCTTGTTTGCTGTGATTTTAAGTCTGCTACTGTAAAGAGATTTTGGCTTGAATGCAGAATGCAACAATGGATCAGCAAAAGCACTTGAAGGGTCACAATTATAAGTGGAAAGGGCCAAATCTTGCCCTGTGTAAGGGTCCCTGCAATTCCTACAGGGCCAGTCCAAGACATTATGCTGCCTAAGGCAAAGGACAGGGCGGCGCCCCCTCGTCTTGTCCTACACACAGAAGCCGACCAGACTAGCCTTTGAATCTGACTTCACAATTGGTGACAGATCAGTGTACTCCACTGCACCTGAGGGCATAAGGGTAGCTTAGGGGGCACAGCCACAGGGCATGCACAGTTCTGTCTTACAACACCTTACCACTGCTCTGCACCTCCATAATCATACTGAATTAGTTGTATTCAACTAAGTCCTACTCAGAGTAGACCCATTGAAATTAATTGACTTAAGTTAGTCATATCCATTAACTTCAATAGGACTACCCTGAATACGATTAGGATTGAGTAACCATACGCGTACCCTGGACTTCAGGAAAGTCACTTTAAATAAACTCAAAACAATGTAACTTAGGTTCCATGGGAAGCAACCCTAATGAGAAAATGAGTGCAAGATGGGTGGGAGTTTCTAAAAAAGGAAATTCTAAAGGCAAACAATTCCATCAAAGGGGAAGATAGCCAAAGAAGCCAATGTGGCTTCACAGAAAGCTTAGAGATGGCCTGAAAACAAAATAGGACACACATAGGACATGGAAGGAAGGCCAGGCCACGAAGGAAGCATACAGAAAGGTAGCACAGAATTGCAAGGATCATGTCAGGAAGGCTAAAGCTGAGAATGAGCTGAGGTTAGTGAGAGATGCTAAAAGCAACAAAAAAGCTTTCTTTACGTACATCCATAGTAAAAGACAGATAAAAGAAATGGTGGTACAGCTACTCAATGGGGATGACAAAGTGATAACAGATGACAAAGAAAAGGCAGAAGTGCTCAGAACTTTGGCTCAGTCTTCTCTCAAAAGAGGGTCTATGACCCTCCTGGCAAAAAGGAGGAACTTGGGAACTACAGACCAGTTAGCCTGACATCAATCCCTGAGAAAATTCTGGAGCAGATTATAAAGCAGTCAGTCTGCAAGCACCCTGAAAACAACACAGGACTCATCTACATGGTGGTTTGGTGTGTGTTTGGCGCTACTCACATCTCCTTTAAATTTGCATGGTTCACATTACGTTACTGGCAAACAGAAGCTATCACACAGTTTCCCCCTGTAAATCCATACTAACCCAATCCTCTGATAATACAAAAAGAGAAGGAAAATCATTTCCTTCTCCACGCCCACTCCCTCCTCCTCCCTTTGTTCATTTCCTGTAGGTTGACAAGCAACTTCCGACTGCTCTCCTCTTTCTGCTGGCCTTTTTCATGTTGCTGCAAACGGTGCCTTTATTTTCTTTTCCCGCCTAACTTGTGAACAAAAGTATAACACTGCTCAAATATTTGTATTTCAGCTGTATTGTACCAGTGAAAATACAAATAATCACACTTCCAGGTTTTTTTAAATGAAACTTACGATAGAACAAACTGAGCACTGCCAAGTCACCAGAGGGAGTGGAATTTTAAATTAGAGGGCGTGGTCATTAGGAAACCGCATGATTGATCCTTCCCCTCAGTGTGAATAGAAAACAGCATCTTTGCAGCTGGCATTGAGCCCTTACTGTGGATAATCAAATAGCAAACGGAGGTAAAAACAGTGTCTTTAGTAAAAAGTTATGTTCCCGTGTGGATAAGCCCACAGTGATTCCAACATGGCTTTATCAAGAACAAATCCTGTTGGACCGATCTGATCTCATTTTTTTATTGGGTAACTTCCCTGGTTGACTGTGGAAATGCTGTGGACATAATATATATCGACTTCAGCAAAGCTTTGACCAAATGCCCCATTATATTCTGATTAGCAAGCTAGCTAAATATGGGCTGGATGGAACAACTATCAGGTACATTCACAGTTGTCTACAGAATCATAATCAAAGAGTGCTTATCAAGGGTTCCTTATCAAACTGGGTGGTGGTAACAAGCAGGGTACCACAGAGCTCGTTCCTAGGCCCAGGGCTCTTCAACATTTTTACTAATGACTTGGATGAGGATGTGCAGTGAATGCTTATCAAAAAAACTGCAGGTTATATACAAAATTGGGAGGGATACCTAATACCATGGAGGACAGAAACAAAATTCAAAGTGATCTTGATAGGCTGGAGCATTGGGCTGAAAACAACAGAATGAAATTTAACAGAGATAAATGCACAGGTCTGCACCTAGGCAAAGGAAACCAAATGCACAGTTAAAAGATGGGGGATACTTGGCTCAGTGACACTACATGTTGATTAGAAGCTGAATATGAGCCAACAGTGCAATGTGGGTGCAATAAAGGCTAATGTTATTTTAGGCTGCATTAACAGAAGTATAGTGTCCAAATCGCATGAAGTACTAGTTCCCCTCTATCTGTCACAGGTTAGGCCTCATCTTGAGTACTTTATCCAGTGATACCACACTTTAAGAAGGATGCAGACAAACTGGAACAGGTTCAGGGAAGGGCAACAAGGATTATCAGAGGACTGGAAACAAAGCCCTCTGAGGAGAAACTGAAAGAACTGGGCATGTTTAGCCTAGAGATGACTGAGGGGAGATATGATAGCACTCTTCAAATACTTGAAAGGTTGCCACACAGAGGAGGGCCAGGATCTCTTCTCAATCATCCCAGAGTGCAGGATGTGGAATAATGGGCTCCAATTACAGGAAGCCAGATTTTGACTGAACATCATGAAAAACTCCCTAACAGTTAGAGCGTTATCACAATGGAACCAATTACCTAGGGAGATGGTGGGCTCTCCAACACTGGAGGCATTCAAGAGACAGCTGGATAGCCAACTGCTGGGCATGCTTTAATTTGGATTCCTGCATTGAGCAGAGGGTTGGATTTGATGGCCTTATAGGCCCCTTCCAACTCAACTATTCTATGATTCTATGAATACAACCTATTATTATTAATGGGTTGTATCCAAGTAAGTCCTGCTCAGAGTAGACCTATTGAAATTGATGAACCTAAGTCAGTCACATTTATTAACTTCAATGAGTCCACTTTGAGTTGGACTAGCATCAGATACAACCTGGTATAATTATATATTGCATTTGTTAGTCACTTTAAAAATGTTTCAAAGCAGCTTTATTACAAGATACAAACAGTACAATACATTAAAAGCCAAATTAAAAAAAGAAAAGAAATGGTACAATATAAAATTATTAAAATTCTCATCAAGCAATACAGTAAGAGGGACAAGTCCTACTCCACCCCCTTAAAAGATGAGTATCACAATAGAGGCTTAAACACAGAATGCCTGACAGGATGATGATGATCAAGGCTGGCACCAGCCCCCCGCAGCCCTGTATGCACGTCTGCGCACACACACTTAATTACACCCCAGTTGTGCCACCTTGCGCATCAGCACACATGTCTGACATTATGTATTTTTCTCTCTCTTGTGGGTTCTATGGGGTTATTTTATAAATGAATAATGAAAACACAATTGCAATTTGTAATATTTTGCAAGTTTAAATCAGGTAGCAAATATAGCAACAAAAATGCAGCAATGTCCCCAACAAAATATAACATGGATATTCAGAATATAATAATTCCCAAAGTTCCACGTGTCCAATGAGGCACCAGTGCAGGAGTTGCTCGCAGAGAAGTCCAAGGTAGCAAGAACAAGAGTTCCCACAGACAAAGCCCTAAAGGAAAAGGAAAAATAAAAATCCCGTAAAGCACTAAATAAAATAAAATACAAGATATATAGAAATACATAATGCAAATACATAAAGTCACTAAAAGGAATTTACACTTCCATTCCCTCCTTCATGCCTAAATTAAAATCCCATTACCTAATTCAAGGTGAGAGGGGTCTAGTTCGTGCTCCATGACACTGACAGCTCTCTCCCTCTTTCTGAACGAAATGCCACAGGTACCACCCCTTTCCTTAAGGTTTCCCCACCCACTGGGCCCAGCCAATAATCCATAGGAGTTTTATGGGCAGTGGGCATCACTTTGGAGTACTGTGTGGGCAGGGGTGTGCCTGTTCCTCCATTATAATGACTCATTTGAATGGATCCAATTTAAAACATATCTGAGATCTGATAAAGTGGACTGTAATCCATGAAAGCTTGTGCCATAATAAATGTGTTAGATCACCTCCACACTACGCATGCCTCCCCATCACCTCCACACTCTTAAGTTGCTACAAGACTCTTGTAACACGGCTACCCCCTCTGAAAATTACTTAAATGGTTGTTTGTCTTAATTTACTCTAAAGTGTTCTTATGGATGCTAGGATTAATCATCACTACCATCAATAAGGCAACTGTACATTTTTTTTAAGCAAGAGATAGGAAGCTACCTTATACCAAGTCAGGCCATTGGTCCATCTAGCTCAGTATTGTCCACACTGACTGGCAGCAGCTCTCCAGGATTTCAGACTGGGTTTTCTCCCAGCTTTCTCCAGAGATGCCAGAGATTGAACCTGGGATCTTCTGCATTCTCTACCATTGAGCTACAGCCCTCCCCCTTGTAGTCCCTGCCTGCAGGCATACAGCCTAGAAGACATAACACAAAAGGAAAAAGGAATGAGGAGGGGAGAGGTAAGCAAACAAATTTGGTTTACCTTCCCCTTGAACCCTCTTTATTTGCAATACTATGCAGTCCTACATATGGGTTATTCATTTGGCCAAGAGGTTAGCACGGCAGAAGTGGCCGTATCTTAAACGATCCGTCCCATTTACTGCTAATGAAAGGCTTAGTCACCCACACCAACTGGGAGCAGTGGTAGCTGCAATTAAAGCTGTGTGTGAAATGCTTGACAAATGGTTGCCGGGAGAATTCCCCAGCTTTCATCAAGCTACATCTCTATGAGCTTTGCCAGCTGAGCAAGAATTTCAGAAGAAAACTGAAGTTTCTCTCCACAAGTTTTCTGGCATAGGCAGGAGTGTGACTGTGGGGGTTGGAAGTGGAGGGGGGGCAGAGAGAGGCAAAGAAGAAATCTGACAAACAGCCGCTGTTCAGAGAGCTTTGGAGACTTCTGTTGCTGCCAGTTCTAGCAATTCATTCAGGCAGCCGGTAGTATTACTTAGCAATGCAGGATCAACAAATGGCGTGTTTTCATATTCTCAGCTGGGCCTGTATTGTTACTGCCACAGCTTGACTGCCACACGATGGCCACCACTGAGAAATGGGTGATGAGTGATGAAGAGCAAGCCCTGCTTGTTTCTAGAGAAAGGGGAAACACGTTTGCTTTGTTAAATTGAACTGAATTGTTTCCACCCACTTGTGGAGGGAGGGGGGAGTTAAGAAAAATATACCCCCTTCAGGTGGGCACTGAAAGTCTGGGAAAGGGATTAAAGATCTAGGAAAGAGAAAGATTTTGTTTTCAAATCCCATGTTTGTTCTTCACATGGATTTGAACCCAACCCACCCTTCAGAATGATGGGGATGAGCAGCTGCAATGCCCATATGAAATTCTGTCATTGTGCTTGGAATACGAAGGTTCAGATCTAAGCACTCAAGAAAGATGTTGGCAAATTTGGGGAAAGCCAGGAAAAGGGAAAAAGAAAGCCCTCCTTCAAACAGCATGCAGTTAGTTTATGCTGCAGGGCTCACCAGCATTGTGCCCACCAGTATGTCCTGTGGTGCGTGCAAAAGGTCCCGGTCAGTGCTTTTTTTGTGTGAGATGGTAACTCACTGGTACAGAGTGCTGCTACCTCTTTTTTGCTGCCCCTGGTAGCTATTTTGTGCTGGCAACCATGACACTTTTATCAAGATAAGAGTACCAGCACCTCATTTTGTACCCCCCCAAAATGCACCAGTCTTGGTAAATATTCCCCCAAAAATCCACAGTACATGAGACATTGCTTAAACATGCCCACATTTAATTGGATTTCAGAATTGGATGTGCATCCTCCCTCCCATTCTAAATAGAGGAAAGATGCAAGGAGCTTCTCTTTGTGAGTCAGCACGGCAGTGGCTGATGTAAGTGCCCTTCCCCCCATTGATGGGGGCTGATCATTTTCTGGTCCATTCTCTTTTTCTGCTCTCTGAGATGTGCCAGCCATTTTGTGTTTTGCCACACACCCCATGGTGGCCATTTTGTGACTGGCGCCCATAGCACTTCCACAGAATTCCAGATATTTCTTTATTGGTTCCATTTATGAAGCACTCCACATAAGATATCTCAAGGTGATTTCACAGTAAAAACAACAATGAAAAACAATTCCATATGTAAAAACAATTTCCATATATACAAATGTGCTCACTGGCCCAAAAAGGCTGGTGACCATTGGTTTATGGAATCCACTGCCACCAGATTCTAGGGGTTATTGTCAAGGAGAGGTCAATCAATGGCGCTTAGCTATTATGGTGATGTGGAACCCCCATATTCAGAGGGAGTATGCAGCTAAATACCAGTTGCTGGGGACAACAGTGCTAGCGGTAAGGTGATTGTCTTCATGTCCCGCTTGTGAGCTCAGATGATTCTAGTTGGCCATGGTGAAGAATATAAGACCCCCGCTGGGTCAGAATAAGGATTATCTAGTCCAAGATCATGTTTCCCAAGTGACTAACCAGATGCCTCTGGGAAACCCACAAGCAGGACATGAGTGCAGCAGCCCTCTCCCATTGTTGTCCTCCTGGTATTCAGCTGGTATAGGGATGTGGCCTGTGATCCTGAAGGTAGCATATAGGCAGCAGTGGCTGGTGCTAGGGTTACCAACCGTACTCTTTTAAGAGTACATGTACTCTTTTTGAGATGGTGCGACAGCATACTCTTACTTTTCACTTATCGAAGCCAAATATACTCTTTTTGAAATGACAAAATGATGGTAACCCCATTGGGACTGGTAGGGGATGTAACAATATGAAAGAACCACCAGATACAGCCTGAGTGAGTTGCACTTCCTGGGAGGAACCAGGAAGGAGTTAAGGCCCACTGTTCTTCTTCTTGCTTGAGTAGAGAGTAGGGATGGGTAAGGAATTCAATTTAGTGCACATTTTAAGCCGAATCTATCAAACTTGTACTTTCCACAATAATATGAGAACTGAAACACAGCCATTATTTGAAATTCACCCTTACTCAAATTTTGCAATGTAGTTTGCCAGCCAAAGCCTACAAAAATGCACGTTAGGGGGAAATGTGCATTAAAATGAATATATGAGTGAAAATAACATACAAAGATGCATTATGTGACAAGAAATTGCTTGCAAAAATGTGTACATTAGCCAAAATTGCCTGCAAAAATGTTTTTATTAGGCAAAATTCGCACTAAAAATTCGCACTAACTAGAATTTTCATGAGGATTTTAAAAATGCAAATTGCTGCAGAAATGTGAAGAACTGAATTTAAGATTGGAAAAATGAGAAACGGAGAGAAGTGAAATTGACAGATCTTTCTATCCCTAGTAGAGTGTGGCCACAGACTGAGCAAACTTTGCAAGTACTTATCCAATGAAAGCTTAACGTTTGTTTAGAAAGCAAAGATTGTTTGAGTCTGTAAGGGGCACCACAACTACCATGAAACATGATGGCAGCGGTGATGGAGGTGGGGAGGCAGGGAGGCCAACAGCAAACAGAGTCAGAGCCAGTGGCAGGCAGAGCTTCCCCTGACTGACTGTAAGTAAGAAGGCAGACAGGTGGGGACTTGCTGAGGGTAGACTGAGTTGGTGGGGCAGTGCATCTGTATGCAGCCTCCACTCCATAGAGGTATTTTATTTATTTATTTATTTATTTATTTAATTTATATACCGCCCTAAGCCCGAAGGCTCTCAACTGGAAGCACCTCTGGTTTGATTCAGCAGGGTTTTCCTTATGAGCAACCCAAGAATGTTTTTAAACAAGACTTGGGAGAAAGACAAACATAACTTTCACAGAGCAATGGTGCTGGGTCAGATGTGCCTTTGCTGTGTTCTGTCCTGTTGGGAGTACTGCACCAATGCATGTTACAAGTGACCTGAACCAGTGGGGAGTGACAGACAGAAAGGCAATATATTCTTCCCTCTGCTGATTCCTGCTCTAAAGTGTTTGTTGTTTTTGAAGGCTTTGCTCCTCCCCTCCCTTCCCTCCTCTTCTTGTCTTTGTTTTCAGTTAGTAATGGCTCCCTGAGTACAAGTCGTGTCCTCTTTGTAGTAATAAACCTTTCCTTTATTCTTTCAACTGCTAGTCTTTACAGAGCAGTTATTTCTGCACTCCACTGCAATATATATCCACTAAAAATGCAATCCAGTCATGCCTTTTCCTCTCTAGAATCAAGCTCTGGGGGAAAACAAGCTCTGGATTCTACAGGTTTGCAGTAGAAGCTGACTGTAGATGGTACTGATTGGTTAATTCCCATAATATCACAAAGACACTTACCCTGTAATCCATGGAGTAGTTTTGCCATTCACTTGGTTTTTTCTTTTTAAATGAGGGGAAGGATTTAAACACTCTTGGATGAAACTTCCCCAACCTGGTGCCCTCCAGATGTATTGGTCTACAACTTCCACCAGCCCCAGACAGTGCTGTAATCCAAAGCATCAGGAGGGCCCCAGTTTAGGGAATGCTGTTCAACAGCGTATGTAGAGCACCTTGGACAATGATCCTTGGTACGAGAATAGTGGTGTTGATGTGTTTCTGTTTCTATCCTTAAAATCTTGGGAGGGTATGAAAATGCCAGGTGAACTGAGACCTGTGTCAGTTGAGCTAGGAAGGGAAACCGGTGGTCTTTCAGATGCTGCTGGACTAAAAGTTCCATCAGCTCCAACAAGCATGGCCAACGGTCTGGGATGACAGGAGTTGTAGTCCAGAATTATCTGAAAGTAGGGATGGTTACATCTGTCCATTTCGGTTTATCTCAATTTCTCATTTTTCCAATCCTAAATTTAGTTTCCCACATTTCTACATCAGCTTGTGAATATTTTTCTTTTAGTCCTCATGAAAAATCATCAGCATTTTAGTGCATAATCCTCCTAAAGCACAAAATGTTTGTACATGTTTGCCTAACATACAAATTTTTGCAAAACAATTTCCCCTAATATATTGCGCTTCTGAATGTATTTTCACCAATATATTCATTTTTATGCAAACCTTACCCTTGTATACACATTTTTGTACAGATTACTTGGCTGGACAACAATTTCAATTTCTGTTTCAATTTGCATATTGTTTCAGGAAGTGCAGTTAGGCAGTTGTGCTTTTAAATGCATTTAATCAAATCCCCCTCTGCCTATCTAAAGGACCACAGGTTCCCCATCTCTAGCCTTTTGTTGCATCTAGTTGACCACTGTCAGAACATGATGCTGGACTAAATGGGCCATTGGCCTAATCCAGCAGGCTCTTCTTATGACAACTAGCCCTGAAAAATCCAACTCTCACTCCCATTCTTCTGATGCTAGGAGGAAAATCAGTACATAATAAAGCCTTTCTCCATTCCTTTCAGGTGGTTCTGGAGAGCACAGCAGCCTCTAGCAACCAGGTGAGTTGGAGCTGGTACTCTCTCAGATGTTTCCAGAAGGGGAAAGCAATCCAAATTAAATATCTTCTCTTGTCTTAGCACATCCCAGCTGTCCCCGCTGGGGCCAACATTTAACATGAAAATTTGTAACGATCTGTTAGCAGTTTGCACAGCTTGCATAATGTTACCTCCCTCCTTGTAATTTTGTGGCAGACAAGGTAGAGCAAAGTGCCTTGTTCATGCATAATTATCCCAATTGTCTGCTATCTTTGAAAAAAACGAGAGAATAAGATGAGACCAGAACCAAGAGCTACATTTTGTACATCTGTTGTTGCTGCTTTATCAACTTCAGTCTTCTCCAACCTGGTGCCCTCCTGGTGCCCTTTGTACTGCAATTCCCATCAGTCCCAGCTAGTGCCAGATACAACTCCCATTAGCTCCAGCCGCCACTGCAGGGAAGGGCTGTGGCTCAGTGGTACAGCATCTGCTTGGCATGCAGAAGGTCAATCCCAGGCACCTCCAGGAAGGCCTGAGAAAGACCCTTGTCTGAAACCCTGGAGAGCTGCTGCCAGTCAGTACAGAAAATGGACCAAAGATCTGACTCAGTATAAGGCAGCTTCCCAAGTTCCAGACTGCTAGAAATAATGGTACCATTTATCAGTGGTGGCTGGTGATCATTGGTACTGGTAGGGCAGAAGGCAGAGAGGTCACCAATAGGTGGAACCAGAGCCAATGACAGGCAGACCCAGTTAATTCTAGTGTTGCCCCCATCCTCATTTAGTTGTGGACAGACCTCACCTGCCTGCTGTTCAGTTCCAAGCACCACTGCCAGTCATGGTGGAAAATGCTCAGCTAGATGGACCAATAGTCTAACGTGATATAAGGCAGCTTCTTACATTTCTATCATACCTGGAAGGAGAAGACTAAACTATTTTCTAA
This sequence comes from Rhineura floridana, assembly GCF_030035675.1. Classification (NCBI taxonomy): domain Eukaryota; kingdom Metazoa; phylum Chordata; class Lepidosauria; order Squamata; family Rhineuridae; genus Rhineura; species Rhineura floridana. Next base: position 9,364,138 of record NC_084498.1, on the reverse strand, counting down.
CCGTGCATCTTTGAAAATATATAATTGGTTTTTAAAGATTATTTTATTGTTCTTATGATTGTTTTGTTTATAATTAAAAGGTACCTTGTATGTTCAAAAACACAGTAAAATCTGTACTGGAGCCCTCGGTGGTGGTTCCATTGATGGTCCTGGTTCTCTCTGCAGTGACATAGTCCTGGGCCTTCTCTGATATGGCACCCCAGTTGTAGAACTCCATTCTCTTGGAAGTATGGCTGTCCCCTTCACTGATGTCTTTCCAATGTCAAGTGAAGATGTATTTGTTCCTCCTGGCCTGGGATGTGGATTCTCTGGTAAATTTTGCACTGGAAAATTATGGTGATTTACAGAGGGTAATCATTTCTACTGGGAATTTTTCAGTTTCAGTCGGGTAATTTTCTGATGCCCCAGAGAGTAATCTAATTTAAAATGTTTATTTTATTTGTATTTAGTAAACAAAGCTAAAAACTTTGAAAAAGCCAAGCTTGGCTAATATTTATTTGCAGTTTCACATTCATTTGTTGTTAGTTATGAACTGGAACTGTAAAACTTCCTGACCCATATCACTGCTCCTGGCTTTTGGGGATACAAAAGCTCATGAATCAGTCTGTTCATTGCAGGAATTCTGTTTTGCTTAAATCTGCTGAAATTTTATTGTGCTGAGTAGTATTTTATGCTTTTTATATTGATGTTTTCCGAACAATACATTAATCAAACATAACCATCTTTTAAAATTCTCACTTCTCCGAATTACGCAATGCAGTTCTCCAGCCAAGTAACACATACAAAAATATATATACTGGGGTAAAGTCTGCATAAAATTGCATATATTGGTGAAAATAACATCAAAATGCATTATATCAAGGGAAATTGCTTTGCAAAAATGTGTATATTAGGCAAGATTTTATTTCCCCCTCCTTTTTAGTTTTACCTCCTTAGTTCCTTTTAATATCACTCCCCTATATTTATCAACAGTATTTTATGAATATAATTTTTTAATTTTTTTTGTGTTTTTATTTACTATTTTATCATCATCAGTTTATTACAGGCAACCAAATACAAGTTTTAGCCAGATAAAATACTAATATACAGAGGCAGTATCTAAAAACTTTAACAGTGGTATCTAAAACTGTAACAAAAATTATAAAAATTATAACATTGTAGCAATATTTGAAAGTAAAACTCAGATCGCGAGGCAAACTTGTCTAATCTGAGCAGCTCTCATGGCAAATTTGGCTGAACATTACAGATCTATCTGGGATGGTCAACAAATATTTGATCTTCTCTGTATCACTAGAGGAGGAGGAAATTGCCACTAGAAATTTCTCCAAGTATTTCTTCCTTAGTGTCTCGTACAGTTTACAATGTAACATATAGTGGATGGTATCCTCTACCTTATGACTACTGCAAATACAGATGTGCTGATCTCTAGGAATTCTCTTGTATCTTCCTTCAAGGAAGTTGGTTTTCATTGTCTGAAAGCACAATGCAGTATATGCCTTGCGGAGAAAAGGTGGATTTAATTCAGACAGATATTTCTCTTCCTCATGATGCTCTTTAATAAGGGGAAAGGTAATGGAGAATCTAGATGAACTAATAGCATCCATATCCTTCTTTGCAAAGAAATATTGGAGATGCCTTTTGATATTACATCGGCTGGACGGGATTCCTGCAGCAATAAGTGACTCTAGATTAAGGCCATATTTCTGTAGCAATAATTTGCCATTAGCTAGCCAAGTATTTTGAATGGGTAAATGTAGCTGCTCTGTTATACACAATTTGACCAGTTCATTTGAAGAGTAGTTCAGTTTTAAAAGGTAATAAAAGATGGTCCTAAGAATAAAAAATAAAATTGGCATTGCGCCCACTTCTGCTCGAAGATAGGCTGCAGGAGTTCCTGATGGAAAACCCAATACAATACGATAAAACTGTTTTGGACAGATTTCAGTTGGTCTGGTTCAGGAATACCCCCGAGTTCTGCCCCGTATATCATCTGTGGGATGACCTTGGCAGTAAAAACTCTTAAGGCTGGTATAACAAGGCTCCCTCCCATGACTTTTGCAAATTTCAACACAGACTGTATTGAGCTTTGAGCTTTTAACTTATTGGCCTGCCAGTGATTATTCCATGAACCATTATATGCAAAGCAGAATCCCCAGATAATTAAATCTGTAGGTCCGTTCTAGTAGAGGACCATCTAGAAACCATTTGTGTTTAACTGGGTGTTTGCCAAAAACCATAACTTTGGTCTTGGCATAGTTCACACTTAGCTGTTCTTTCACACATATGTCCCCAAACATTTTCAATAATCTCCTCATACCAATCTGGGTCTGGTTTAGTTTCCGTGAACCGAGAGCTACTGGAAAGTTGGATTTATCAGCTAATTGATCTATGATGTCATTCACATATATATTAAACAGCAGGGGCGGTAATAAGCAACCTTGTCTCACTTCTTTAGTTGAGGCAATTACCCCTGACAGCTGACCTTCTCTACTACCCTGACTCGAAGCTTGGTATCTGTATAGAGGTTCCTTATCAAAATCAGAAGACGTTCATCCATTCCAAGTCTCCATAATTTTCTCCAAAGAATCTCTCTATTTATCCTGTCAAAAGCAGACATCAGATCAACAAAGGCTGCAAAGAGATATTTCCTAGGGGCTGCTGTGTATTTTTCTCTCAAATGGTTTAGAACAAAGCATTGATCTATAGTTGACTTCCCATGATGGAAGCCAGCTTGTTCATCCCCAATAATATTGTTGCTGTCTACCCAGGTTTCAATCTTATCCAATAAATAATGTGCATATAGTTTAGAGGATACGTCCAAAAGACTGACTGGACGATAGTTGGCTGGGAGAGATTTATCTCCTTTTTAAAAAATTGGGACCACAATACTTTGGTCCCATCCCTGGGGCAGTCTGCCAGAGGTATTTACATAAGTAAAGAGTATTACTAATACTGGAGCCCACCAATTTGGATTATCAAGAAACATCTCAGGGGGAAGCATATCTTCCCCAGGGGCTTTCTGTCTGTGCAGGAGAGATATTAGACTTTTCACCTCAGAAGTAGTTACTGGGGGCCAAGCAGGGGTATCTTTAATATCAGGAATTTGAATGGGTGGAAATGTTCTCATTAAAATTAAATCAGAATTGAAATTAAAAAGTTGATTAAAATGGTTCTCCCAGGATTTAGGGAGGATTAAATCATCCAGGCCGTATTTCTTCTCCTTGAGCTTGGAAGCCACCAGGTTCCAAAACTTTTTAGAGTCTTTGGATGTTGCAGCCTTTTCAATTTCTGACCACATTAAAGCATAAAAGGCAGCTTGTTTATGTTTCAGCAGCTTCCTATAGCAACGTCGCTTCTCAATCCATGCTTTCCTCATTGGGGAGGTAGCATTAAGACTAGCATGCCTGTGTGTCACATGGAGATCTCATCTTGCCTGTCTACAATCTGCATCAAACCACTTCATAGATCGGGTGTTTGGCTTATAAGGCAAATTATTTGAGCAGAGACTACCCACTTGTTGCACAATATCTGAGTAAACTGATAGTGGATCATCGATCTCTGTTCCCATAAATCTATTTCTGAGGGACAGCAACTCTTTGTTAAAGATAGCCTCCTCTACTTTTAACTGGATCTCAGGAACCCACCTCAGACTTCGCCTCCCTTGGAGAATATAGGGAGGTTCATAACCCAGACCTTTTCAGGCTTCTTGGAAGTCTGCCAGTTCCATGCACAATGGCTGATGATCCGCTCGCCAATTGAGTTCCCACAACAAAATTCTTTACATAGGGAGCACATGCATAATTACATAAAAAATAATCTATAACACTCCCTCCCCTAAGGGAGGAGTATGTAAAGTTCCCTGCTGCCTTATTGTGCCCGTGTACTATTTTATTGTGAGCCATCCTGAGTGCCCTATTGTAGAGTAGAAGGTCGGGGTAGAAATATTTTAAATAAATAAATAAATACAATTACATACAAACATTAAGAGAAATTCACACTAAAATATGAATTTTCATGGGGAGTTGCACAAAAAATTCACAAAATGATGTCGAAATATGGAAAACTGAATTTAAATCTGGAAAAATGAAAAATTAAGAGAAACTGAATTTTCACATCAGGTTGCAATTTAAAAAAAATCCTCATGAAAATTCATTAGCATTTTGTTGAGAATTTTTCCTAATATACATAGTTGCATATGCAATTTTGTCTAATACATATATTTTTGCAAGGCAATTTCCCCCAATATATTGCATTTTAATGTTATCTTCACTAACATGCATTGTTAGTATATAGTATATGCATTTTTGTACAAATTATTTGTCTTAGGTGGCTGGAGAACTGCATTGCAAAATTCAGAGGAGTGCAAATTTTGAAGGATGGCTTCCCTTTGGTTCCCATATTGTTTCAGAAAGTGCAAATTTTGAATCAAATTTTTCCTTCATCCCAAGTAAGAGAGGTAAACACATTTGGAAGGTCTTAGCACAACTATCCAAAGCCATCCACGCAGACCAGCTAAAAGTATATATTTGCTTATAACTGCAGCTGTGCAAACTTCTATTTTCCTGGGATCTTCTGGGCTTTCACTGAGAGCCCACAAAGACAGTACCCTTTTTGTGAGCATAAGACACCACCAAGCTCTCACAAGTCCAATTCAACATTTCAAAAGCAAACTGGTCAAAAAATTATCTTCCTGACACAAACAGAGAGAGTTTCAGCTGCATCCCTCTAGAATTCAAGCGACCTAACTTGAGATCATCATTCAAGGACAACAGCAACCTAATTTGAGGTCACCCAGGCCTGGGCCTGTCAATCAGAGACTCTGCTGTTTTTGCAACATTTTGGGGGTGATTGTTACAAATCAGAGAGTAGGGGAGGAAGGGAGAGAAACAACTCGTGACAATATACCTTTCTGCAGGTCGAGCAGGTCTGTCAAAAAGAGAGGAAAAAGCCAATTAATGTTTCTTGGCAGGAACCTCAGGCCTTGTAGATATGCTCTATTTGACCCCACCCAAGTATGGCTTAATAATTACGCTAAGAATGCTAAGAGTGAGTCCAGAAGCAAAACAGGGCCCCTGCTGTTGTTCAGTACCCCACAAGAGTGCTTCTTTCTCTCTCTCTCTCTCTCTCTCTCATATCTTAATCTGAGGGTAGCATCCATAGGGATGGAAGGATCTGTCCATTTCATTTTTCTCTTGTTCTCATTTTTCCAGTCTTAAATTTGGTTCTCCACATTTCTGCAACAATTTGTGATTTTCTTTTTTTAAATCCTCATGAAAATTCTTTCGCATTTTAGTGCAAATTTCTCCCAATGAACACATTTTTGTAGGCAGTTTTGACTAATGTACACATTTTTGCAAGCATTTTCTCCTAATATAATGCATTTTTGTATGTTTCACCAATATATTCATTTTTATGTTCACATTCCCCTACTATATGCATTTTTATAAACATTGCTTGGTTGGAGACCAAATAAATAGCACAAAATTTCGATAAGTGCGAATTACAAAGGAAGCCTGTGTTTTGGTTTTTATATTGTTTCAAAAAGTTAGAATTTGATAAATTTGCCTTTAAATGCAAACGGAATTGAATTTTTCACTCATCCCTAGTCAGGAGATGCAAAAGCCTTGTCTGTGGGGTGGGCCTGAGAAAGTCTGTGGGGTTTGGGCCTGTTTCACACATACAAGTAATTCATATTGTGATGATGCAATTACTGAGTGCTACATTTGCATGTGTGAAGTAAATTCAATCTCATTCCTCTTTTGATTTGCTGAAACATTCTGCCTACTGTACATGCATATCTCCATCCCACTCTGCCTGTTAGAATCTGATGTGAAAGGCAGGGGGCAGGACTCATAACTCAGGAAAGGGTCCAGAGGTCAATAGTAGAGGACATTCTTTTCACGTAAAAAGTCCTGGATTCAATCCCTGGCATCTGTAGTTTAAAAGATCTCAGGAAGCAGGACTAGGAAAAGACACCTGCCAGTCAGAGTAGGAACATAAGAAGCAGTCTCATAATGAGTCAAACTATTGGTCCATCTAGGCTCAGTAATTACTACATTGATTTGCAGCGGCCTTCCAGCATTTCAGACAAGGGGTCTTTCAGTATAAAGCAGGTTCCAAATTCTTAATAATAATCTAATCTAATCTAATTAATTAATTAATAAGAATCATCAATAGCCCTTTAAAATGCTGCCACAGAAACAAATTAGAGGAGATCCAAGATTCTGAAAATGCTTTTGCTCTCTCTTTGCCATTCTGTTTATACTATCTGATTCATCACACACACAGCCTGTGCTTCCGACTTCTGTTTTTCTAGCCTACTTAGTTTTGTGACAAGCAAAGGGGAAAAAATCACAGTGGGAAGGAAACTCCTCTGCTCTGGCTGCTCAAAGAAAAACAAGTGAAAGAAGCAACATGCCAGAAACTACTTTGACATATTCCAGTATCTTGCACATCATGCTAGAGATATATTGAAAAATCTAAAGATTTTTCTCCACAGTAGCCAAGAATTGACACAGGCTTGTAAATTGCCACTCACCAGGTCGCCTATGGTGAAAACAAATAATCACCTGGCAGCTTTTGTACATTTTTAAAAAGGTAGTTTCATAAATTGAAAGATTAATTATTTTTTTACAAGTCTGCATCACTGACTGCATCACATAGGAAGCTAACTTATCTCCGTCCATTGGTCCATCTAGCTCAGTATTGTCTGCACTGACTAGCAGCAGCGCTCCATGATATCTGTAGATATATGTAGACCTGTAGATACCAGGTATTGAACCTGGGACCTTGTGCATGCAAAGCAGATGATATACCACTAAGCTGATATACAAACACTGGAGGCATTCAAGAGGCAGCTGGACAGCCACTTGTTGGGTATGCTTTAAGTTAGATTCCTGCATTGAGTAGCGGCTTGGACTCAATGACCTTATAGGCCCCTTCCAACTCTACTATTCTATGATTCTATGCCCCTTCGCCTGAAATGGCAGTGCTATACACACTTTCCTGAGAGTAAGTCCCATTGAACTCAATGGAGCTTTCTTCCAAATAAACATGTTTAGGATTGCACTGTTAATTGAACTGGTTAGGTATGGCTGGGTATTTGCTGGCATCCAGAGACTGCTGAAGAGGCTTATCATTGATCCCAGTTGATAGGGCCAGCTTTACCATTAAGTAAAGTAATGCAGCCACCTCAGGAGGATCAGCAGTGTTGGAGGTCAGAGCTATACATAGAAATACAGGAAGCTGCCTTATACAGAGTCAGACCACAGTCAGTATTGTCTACATTGGCAGGGCTCTCCACGGTTCCAGACTGGGTTCTCTCCCAGCCCTAACTGGAGATGCTAGGGATTGAACCTGGGACCTTTTGCATCAAGGCCGATGCTCTACCACTGAGCTACAGCCCTTCTCCAAATGCATGCTGTAAGCAGCTTGCCCGTCACTCCCTAAGCTAGCCTAGTGTTTTTAGTTGCAGTGGAGGCTAGGGACCTAGCTTGGAAAAGTTACTTTTTTGAACTACAACTCCCATCAGCCCTAGGCAACATGGCCACTGGATTAGGCTGATGGGAGCTGTAGTTCAAAAAAGTAACTTTTCCAAGCTCTGCGCTGTGGCTAGTGTGGAAGGTAGATTCCATTGCCATTCCAGTTGGCTTCTGTACATGCCTTGGGAAGGCAGCATCTTGTCCTTTGCCTCAAGCTGCAAAATGACCTGCCTTCTTTCCTGCCAGTGCGATTCTTATAAATCATCATCATCATCATCCAGCCAAGAGTCAGAACACACCGAGAGCCAGGAAAGGCTATAATTCACGGGTAGTCAACATGGTGCCCTTCAGATGTTGTTGGGAGTACAACTCCCATTGTCCCTGAGCATTGGCCATGTTTTCTAAGGCTGATGGGATCAACTTTAGGAGGGCACCATGTTGACTACCCCTGCTATAATTGGTCTACACCAGAGGTTCTCAAATTTTCTACCCCCAGGGCCCACTTGGCATCATCAACTGGCAATTACTGTTATCACTTTCTACTGATATCTAATATACTTTTGGAAATTGCTATATCCTTTACCAGAGCATTTTTCCTTGTGGCATGGAGTTATATAGCTTAGCTTTTCTTAAGCTAAGTACAGACATTTGCTCTGGAGGTATTGTGACTCAGTCTCTCCATTTCAGGAAGAATTTACTGCCTAAATCCAGAGACGTTTTCTACCTAAATCCTGAGGCTTTTTCTTTTATATTTTCCCCATATACCTCTTAAAGTATTGTTACCCATCTCCTGTAATTTCTTCCCCCATTCTCTTTCACACTAAACTTGTACCCCATCTAGGGATGGGATCCATTGGTCAGTGCCATTTCAAAAGCATTTCATAAGCTTCACAGGCCGGCATCAATTCACGTTTGTTCTTTGTCCACTATCTGCTGCTTTTACCAATATTTTTTTCCCCTCTGAAAAATATTGATATTCATATCAATAATTTTATTTTATTTATTTATTTAATTAATTACATTTCTAAACCGCCCTATAGCTAACAGCTCCCAGGGCGGTGTACAACAAGATAAAATCACAATATTTAAAATACAAGCAGGTGAGTATTGCGCCATACAATTATAAACATATTAAAACAGAAATAAAATAAAAAATAAAATAAAATAAAATAAAAATAGGCTTAAAATGCCTGGGCGAAGAGGTGGGTTTTTACCTGGCGCCGAAAAGATGACAGAGAAGGTGCCAGGCGTATCTCATCTGGGAGGGCATTCCATAATTCGGGGGCCACCACCAAAAAGGCCCTAGATCTAGTTACTGTTCTCCGGGCCTCTCTATGAGTTGGGACCCGGAGAAGGGCCTTGGACGTCGAGCGGAGTGAACGGGTAGGTACACAGCGAGAGAGGCGTTCCATGAGATATTGCGGTCCAGTGCCATTAAGGGCTTTATAGGTAAGAACCAACACTTTGAATCTGGCCCGGAAACATATTGGAAGCCAGTGCAGTTGGGCCAGAATAGGTGTTATATGGTCAAATTTCTTCGTCCCAGTAAGAACTCTGGCTGCGGCATTCTGCACTAGCTGAGAAGCTAAATGAATTCTTTGCATCTGTCTTCACAGTGGAAGATATAGGGCAGATCCTTGAACCTGAACTAACATTTGCAGGAAGGGATTCTGAGGAACTGAGACAAATAGTGGTAATGAGAGAGGAAGTTCTAAGCTTAATGGACAATATAAAAACTGACAAATCACTGGGCCCGGATGGCATCCACCCGAGAGTTCTCAAAGAACTCAAATGTGAAATTGCTGATCTGCTAACTAAAATATGTAACTTGTCCCTTGGGTCCTCCTCCGTGCCTGAGGACTGGAAAGTGGCAAATGTAACGCCAATCTTCAAAAAGGGATCCAGAGGGGATCCCGGAAATTACAGGCCAGTTAGCTTAACTTCTGTCCCTGGGAAACTGGTAGAAAGTATTATTAAAGCTAGATTAACTAAGCACATAGAAGAACAAGCCTTGCTGAAGCAGAGCCAGCATGGCTTCTGCAAGGGAAAGTCCTGTCTCAGTAACCTATTAGAATTCTTTGAGAGTGTCAACAAGCATATAGATAGAGGTGATCCAGTGGACATAGTGTACTTAGACTTTCAAAAAGCGTTTGACAAGGTACCTCACCAAAGGCTTCTGAGGAAGCTTAGCAGTCATGGAATAAGAGGAGAGGTCCTCTTGTGGATAAGAAATTGGTTAAGAAGCAGAAAGCAGAGAGTAGGAATAAACGGACAGTTCTCCCAATGGAGGGCTGTAGAAAGTGGAGTCCCTCAAGGATCGGTATTGGGACCTGTACTTTTCAACTTGTTCATTAATGACCTAGAATTAGGAGTGAGCAGTGAAGTGGTCAAGTTTGCTGATGACACTAAATTGTTCAGGGTTGTTAAAACAAAAAGGGATTGCGAAGAGCTCCAAAAAGACCTCTCCAAACTGAGTGAATGGGCAGAAAAATGGCAAATGCAATTCAATATAAACAAGTGTAAAATTATGCATATTGGAGCAAAAAATCTTAATTTCACATATACGCTCATGGGGTCTGAACTGGCGGTGACCGACCAGGAGAGAGACTTCCGGGTTGTAGTGGACAGCACGATGAAAATGTCGACCCAGTGTGCGGCAGCTGTGAAAAAGGCAAATTCCATGCTAGCGATAATTAGGAAAGGTATTGAAAATAAAACAGCCGATATCATAATGCCATTGTATAAATCTATGGTGCGGCCGCATTTGGAATACTGTGTACAGTTCTGGTTGCCTCATCTCAAAAAGGATATTATAGAGTTGGAAAAGGTTCAGAAGAGGGCAACCAGAATGATCAAGGGGATGGAGCGACTCCCTTACAAGGAAAGGTTGCAGCATTTGGGGCTTTTTAGTTTAGAGAAAAGGCGGGTCAGAGGAGACATGATAGAAGTGTATAAAATTATGCATGGCATTGAGAAAGTGGATAGAGAAAAGTTCTTCTCCCTCTCTCATAATACTAGAACTCGTGGACATTCAAAGAAGCTGAATGTTGGAAGATTCAGGACAGACAAAAGGAAGTACTTCTTTACTCAGCGCATAGTTAAACTATGGAATTTGCTCCCACAAGATCCAGCTTGGACGGCTTTAAAAGAAGATTAGACAAATTCAGGGAGGACAGGGCTATCAATGGCTGCTAGCCATGATCGCTGTGCTCTGCCACCCTAGTCAGAGGCAGCATGCTTCTGAAAACCAGTTGCCGGAAGCCTCAGGAGGGGAGAGTGTTCTTGCACTCGGGTCCTGCTTGCGGGCTTCCCCCAGGCACCTGGTTGGCCACTGTGAGAACAGGATGCTGGACTAGATGGGCCACTGGTCTGATCCAGCAGGCTCTTCTTATGTTCTTATGTTCTTAAGTTTCCGAATCGTTTTCAAAGGTAACCCTACGTAGAGAGCATTACAGTAATCCAATCTAGAGGTTACTACAGCGTGAATAACTGAGGCTAGGTTCTCCCTGTCCAGATAGGGTCGTAGTTGGGCCACCAGCCGAAGCTGGTAGAACGCATTTCGTGCCACCGAGGCTACCTGGGCCTCAAGTGACAGGAGCGGATCGAATAAGATCCCCAAACTACGGACCTGTTCCTTTAGGGGGAGTGTAACCCCATCTAGGGTAGGTCTGACATCATCCATCTGGGCAGAGGGCCCCCCAACCAACAGCATCTCAGTCTTGTCAGGATTGAGTTTCAGTTTGTTAGCTCTCATCCAGTCCATTATCGCGGCCAGGCAGCGGTTCAGTACAGCAACAGCCTCACCTGAAGAAGATGAAAAAGAGAAATAGAGCTGCGTATCATCAGCATACTGCTGGAAACGCACTCCAAAACTCCTGATGACCTCACCCAGCGGCTTCATATAGATATTAAAAAGCATGGGGGACAGAACTGAGCCCTGCGGGACCCCATATTGGAGCATCCAGGGACTCGAGTAATGTTCCCCAAGCATCACCTTCTGGAGACGATTCTCAAGATAGGAGCACAGCCACTGCCAAGCAGTGCCTCCAACTCCCAAATCCGCGAGTTGCCCCAGAAGGATACCATGGTCGATGGTATCAAAAGCCGCCGAGAGATCAAGGAGAACCAACAGAGTTACACTCTGTACCAGGCTGTACAAGGCTGTTTCTGTACCAAACCCCGGCCGAAAGCCGGATTGAATTTTCAAGGATATATCAATAATTTTAAAGGAAATATTGATATTTTGAAAGGAAATGTTGACATTTTAGAGGCAGATTTTCTTTTTAAATTTCCCCCCCCAAAATAACCACAGAAAATCACTACATAAAAATCCAATAGGCAATGATAGAGAATAAGTGAATTAATGGAATAATTGGTACCAAATCTAAATTGGAAGGAATTCTAGCTCATCCCTAACCAGGGTTGGATTATCCATTAGGCTTAGTAGGCTGAAGCCTAGGGGCCTGGAGCTCTTGGGGGCCCATGCATAAGGGGCCCTTAGCTCTCCTTCCACGATCCGCAGAAGCAGGACAGGAGCCATGTATCGCGGGACAAGAGCTTCCAAACCGCCCGCCATCCCCCCGCTTCACTTACCTTTTTCTCCACTTTTTTTTGTGGTTTGCCATCAATCAAAATAGCGGCCGAGGTTTCCCTAAGGGGCTGAAGCCTCTGCTGCCACGTGTGCATTGCTGCCATCAACCAAGATGGCGGCAGAGGCTTCAGCCCCTTAGGGAAACCTCGGCTGCCATCTTGATTGATGGCAAACCTGTGCGCGCAGCCACAAAAAAGCAGAAAGGTAGGTGAAGCAGGGGGGATGGGATGGGACGGGACAGCAGGTGGCTCAGAAGCTCCTGTCCTGCGATCCCTCCTGCGGCTGTTTCTGCGGATCACGGAAAGGGAGCGGAGGGGCCCAGGGCACGCTGGTGCCCAAGGGCCCTGTCATGCCTGGAGCCAGCCCTGCTAAGAGGAGAAGGGGGGCCCAAACACCAATCAGCCTAGGGGCCCTCCTCAGCTTAATCCGGCCCTGTCCCTAACCCCATCCCAGCTTTCTTTTATTCCTCCTCCCTGATTCTTTTACATTCTTCTTCTAACAGCTTTCCTCTCTTTATCTCCTTTCTATTCCTAGTATGATGATGATGATGATCCTTTTATCGCATTGGCTAATTTCCTTCAACACCTCCTCTATCCCTTTCCCCTCAGAGAGACACCTTCCTTCCTCTCGCCGTCCCTGAATCTCTCTGCATCCCAGCCACTTTCACTCAGCATGCCAAGGAGTTGCTGGTCCTGGCATCAGTTCAACCCAAAGGCTATGAGATGGCTATGGGGTGGGGCAGGCAAGTGAGGCAGCAGTGGGCAGGCTATGGCATTAAGGTCCACTTGAAAGTGGTCCAGGGCCCATGGTGGGTCCTGGCCCATTGGGTTAGAACTTCTAGTCTAGGCCAAGCTCCTCACCACCGCCACTCCTTGAACAGAAAGCCTTTTGAGCCCTTCCTAGTGAGGAAAGGCAATGGCCCGGAAGTGGAAAATTCCACCTCTGAGGGAATATTATTAGTATGTAGATAAGGTGGAAGGGGACAGATGTTGCAACAAGATGGGGTGGACAAAAGATGAGTATGTGCATTCATACTTCCTCTTAATGGAGAATTACCTGATGAATCATGGAGCCAGGTGGGAGCGGGAAACAGTTAAAGCCCCTTATTGGGTACCTTGGGACACATAACTGTACATTGTAAAAACCTATAAAAGGCCCTCAATTTGAGGAAGAAGGCAGTCTTCCACCATAGCACATGCTAGCAGGGACTCCTTACAATTGTAAGTATAATAAACAGCTGTAAGCTTCAACCTGCCTCAGTGTCGTTCCTGGACAAGGACTCCATTAAGGAGAAAATTCCACAACAGCCCGCTGAGATAGGTGGAGTCACTCTAGTACCTGGCAACTCTTTACAGGTGTAGGAGATACTCCGACTTCTAGTCCTAGGTCCAATTTCCATTATACATTTAAAGCAAAATCATTCCACTTTAAACAGCTATAGCTTCCTCCAAAGAATTCTGGGAGTTTTTTCAGGGTGCTAAGAGTTGTTAGGAGACTCCCCATTCCCCTCACAGAGCTACAGTTCTCACAGTGGTTTAACAATCAGCCCGTCTTCCAAGGCAACTCTGGGAATTGTAGTTCTGTGACAAGAACAGGGAGATTCCTAACAACTCTCAGCACCCTTAGCAAACTACGGTTCCCAGGATGCTTGTTTAATGTAGTATATAATACTGCTTTAAACATATAGTGCTGATGGGGCCCTGTAGGCATAGTGTAGTTCTCTGTACAGAAGTGGGTGTGGGGGGAGCTCCTGGTTGTAGCCCTAACAGTGGGCCGAGTAAGGCCCACACTCAACCTCTGGCCCTAGGGGACAACAAAAACCAGCAGCCAACATTTGGAGGGAAAATTGGCCCTCCAGCTCATTTGAGACCCCCATTCTGGAGCCTCCAAGCTGGAGCAACCAATTGAACTCTTTCCTTTGATGCTGAACTGCTATATTCAAAAGCCCCTATTTATGTCTGACGACTGGATTCAAGGGCTTCCTATTTCCTAATTAAGCACAGCCAGCCAGACTGCAAACAGTCCCTCTGCCTGGCTGTTCTACTAGATTCAGCAGAGAGAGCGAGAGAGCCACCCTGATGTTTTCAAGTTACACATGCTGAAGGGTTGCTACACAACTCACAGCAATGGCATTATTTTCTCCTGAGCCAAATTGTTTGCTTATGGCTGAAAGCTCTTAGTCCAGAGCTGGATTAACAGATGTGCAAGGTACTCCACTTACTGATTTTTTTAAAGTCAGTTAATTAATTTAGGCTGCAATCCTGTGAACACTTTTTTAGGAGTGAGGTCACATCCACACTACAGTATACATTTAAAGCTACAATTCCCAGAGCGGTTTGTCAGTCCCTCTTCTCAGGGAACCCTGGGAATTTTAGCTACTAGCTGTGATGGCTATGCTCCGCCTTCATAGTCAGAGGCAGGATGCTTCCGAATACCAGTTGCTGGAAACCACAGGAGGAGAAAATACTCTTGTGCTCAGGTCCTGCTTGTGGGTTTCCCATAGACATCTGGTTGGCCACTGTGAGAACACGATGTTGGACTAGATGGGCCATTGGCCTAATCCAGCAGGCTGACTAGGGTTGCCAGGTTCTTGGCCTGAGACTGATCCTGTATCTTTAGGAGAAGAGAAAGTCAGCCAAGTGCAGGTGTTCTTGCAACCCTCTAATGGGAAAAACCAGAGGGTGGAATTCTCCCTTCCCCCTTCACAACTTTTAAAGATACAGAAGACCTCTTGGTTGCCAGGCCCGGCCTCCAACTCTCAGAGCCTTATGTTCTTATGTTCTGTGAGGGGAATGGGGCTTCTTAACTATTCTCAGCCCCCTTAACAAACTACAGTTCCCAGGATACTTTGGGTCAAACCATGACTATTAAAATAGTTCCATGGTGCTTTAAATGTACAGTGCAGATATGGCCTCACATTGCACATGGTGGGGCTTGCTTCCAAGTAAACTTGCTTAGGACTGGACTTTTACCAGGGACAGACGAATCTATTCTTTTCAGTTTCTCTCAGTTTTTTATTTTTCAAGTCTTAAATTTAGCTCACATTTCTTGCATCAGTTTGTTGCTTTTGTTTTGTTTTAAGTCCTCAAAAAAATCATCTGTATTTTAGTGAACATTTTGTGTGCAGTTTTGCTGAAAATTTTTTTGCAAGTGGTTTGTCCTAATATGATGTGTTTACATATGCATTTTTTTACTAGAGTACTGCATTGCAAAATTTGGAGGAACTGCATTTTGGTTTGTGGGGAAGTGCAAATTAGGTTAATCTGAATTAAAATGTGAACTGAACTGAATTTCTTCCCCATCCTTAGGTGTAAGAGAAGGCACCACATTACGCTGCTTTAAAAAAAAGCAGTGAATTTAAGGTGCCCAACTGTGTGCAGGCTCCTAACCAAAATCTTTACCTCTGTGAGGAAACTGGGTTATTAATGAGACAAGAATTAAAAAGCACTTTTCACATTATTAAAGAGAACACCAGCAGTAATAAAAATGAGTGCTGTGCATTTCTTTTTGACATTGTGTTGTTAAAATTCTCTTGTTCACCTCCAATTTCCCGCAGGAGAGTTTTCTTAAGCAGCAAGAGGCCCAACATCCACACTTTGACTCCTGTCTCTCCTGTCTACCATTAAGCCAGTCTTTACTAGTTATTTCCATGAAATATGTTGCAAAATACACCTTCAGGTGGTGTGTATATGTGAGCATATATATTCAGCAATGGGTACCAAGTGTTCCAAAATTCTTGGAGCTGAACAACGTTCTAATTTGCCCTTTACACACCCACAACCTATTCCCTGGAGGGTTGGGGAGGTTTTTTTGTAATTTACCCCCTCCTTTCCCCCTCCTCTCTTATTTTTGTCTTCTTTTAATAAACACACACACACAAAAAACACTTTGAAGAACTGCTGATTACTCCATAAAGGCACAATCCAACAAATATTTCTGCTGGTTTCGGGGGAAGTTGGATGCAGCGCCTCCCCCCCCCAGCTGAACTGGCAGGCTTCCAGTGCTTCTGGGCTCCACTAGCAGAATCCCACCACCCCAGCTGAGCTGTGGTGCCTCCAGGACCCTGCAGGTGCTGCCAGGGGGCCATTGGGGATGGCCAGCCCAGCACATTGAGAGCTGGCAGAAGTCCCCAAAATGGAGTGTTCCAGGGACATGGGGGGGGGGAGGAGATGTGCAAGGGCAATTTACATGACTTCCAAGTCCCCATTGGAGTGCTCCCCTGGGTCCCGATCCATACAAAAATTCTGCCGGCTAATAGGCCGGTGCAGTAAAAAAATTACAATGGTGGACTACAGGGACTGCTTACTCCCCAGTAGGCCTGTTTGTGGGAGCTGGCTCTTCCAGTCTGGCTCCTGTGCACAGCTTCTGGGTGGCAAGTGGATGCCACAGAGCTTTCCACCCCCTCCTTCTCTACTGCCTCCCACCTCTGCTGGCTTCCCATCATTTGGATTGCTCTGCCTGGCAAGGAAGATCTTTTTCATAACTGACACCTTTGCTGTTTTGTCGCTTTCCCCCTGGTTGCTCCAGAGCGCCCTCTTTAGGAGACTGCCACACTGTCTCCCAATGCCCTACTGATCCAGAACCTTCCATGTGTGGTCCAGTGACCATGGTGATATCCTGCACATACAGGCTGCCACATCTCTTTTAGCCAAGGGAGCAGGTCTTTCCTTGGGCATAGAATTCCATAATAATTAATTTATAGAATTCATTACCACAAGATGTGGTGCCAGCCACAGATGGCTCTCCATAAAGTATTAGACACATTGATAGAGGATAGATCTGCTATTGGCTACACAGCAATGGGGGAAAAGTTTGGTTCAGCTCACATTTAAAGGTGAATCTGACTTATTATCACTTCCTGAATTTTGCACTGTAGTTCTCTGGCCAAGTAATGATATACAAAATTGGGAGGGATAGCTAAACCTTGGAAGACAGAAACAAAACTCAAGGGATCTTGATAGACTAGAGCATTGGGCTGAAAACAACAGAATGAAATTTAACAGGGATAAGTGCAAAGTTCTACACCTAGGAAAAAGAAACCAAATGTACAGTTATAAGATGGGGAATACTTGGCTCAGCAATACTACATGCAAGAAGGATCTTGGAATTGTTCTTGATCACAAGCTGAATATGAGCCAACAGTGTGATGTGGCTGCAAAAAGGGCAAATGCTATTTTAGGCTGCATTCACAAAAGTATAGTTTCCAAATCATGTGATGTATTGGTTCCTCTCTATTCAGCACTGGTTCAGCCTCATCTTGAGTACTGCATCCTGTTCTGGACACCACACTTTAAGAAGGATGCAGAGCAACTGGAACAGGTTCAGAGGAAGGCAACGAGGATGATCAGGGGACTAGAAGCAAAACCCTCTGAGAAGAGACTGAAAGAGTTGGGCAAATTTAGCCTTGGGAAGAGAAGTCTGAGGGGAGATATGATAGCACTCTGCAAGTACTTGAAATATTGCCACACAGAGGAGGGCCAGGATCTCTTCTCGATCATCCCAGAGTGCAGGACACGGAATTATGGGCTCAAGTTGCAGGAAGCCAGATTTCAGCTGAACATCAGGAAAAACTTCCTAACTGTTAGAGCAGTACAACAATGAAACCAATTCCCGAGGGAGGTTGTGGGCTGTCTAACACTGGAGGCATTCAAGAGGCAACTGGACAGCCATCTGGACAGCAGTTGGGTAGGTTTTAAGTTGGATTCCTGCACTGAGCAGGGGTTGGACTCAATGGCCTTATAGGCCCCTTCCAACTCTACAATTATATTATTCTAATGCATACAAAAATGCATACACTAGGGTACAGCATGCATAAAATGCATATACTAGTAACATATTAGAGAAAACTACGTGCAAAAATGTGTATATTAGGACATGACAAAACTAGGGTACGCCCCCATTGTTGGAAGTGGGGCAAGAGCAACTCCTGTTTTCTTCTTTTGTTTGTGTTCCAGAAGGGTGATAGAGTTAGGGTCCTCCAGATGGATAGGCCTGATTACCTTTACCTGTGCTGCTCTGACTGATTTCCTTCCGTTGTTAGACTGATACATCTTAGGGAAGCTTATCTGCCCCTCCTACTTTCACCCTAACCTCTCTTCTTTGACTGTCTGAGAGAGAGGAGACACCTTTTGTCTCTGCTCTCTCTCTCCTGAGCCAAGAGGGCAACTCCCAAGTCTGGGCATTGCGCCTCCAACTTAGTTAGCTAGTTAGAAATAAGTATGCCTTTCTATCTACTGTGTATTTCTATAAATAAAGTAGCTTTTCTTATTTTACTAAGTCTTAAGTCTCAGTGACCTCAACGCAGGGTAAAAGCCTGCTTTCTTGGGTAAATGCACACACTGGCACACACGCATTTCAGACCATTGATGTTCTCTGCTAACATTTGTACAAATTTACACAACACCCATGACGTCACTAGGGCCCGCCCCTGAAATCTCAGAGTTTGGAAGGCTTCTGACCTGGTAACCCTAGGCTCCTGACCCTGCTGTAGATTGAGGAGAGGGAGCTCTCTGGCACACACACCCCATACAGATGGCACGGGCTTCAATAAGCCTGCACGCATGCCCCACCTACCTCTTCCATCGCTGTGAATGTTGTGTACACTGCGTGTGCATGCCTAGCAACTAAGATGGCAGCAGGGGCATCCCTAAGGGGCTGATGCTCCCACTGCCATCTTGGTTGATGGTAGGCACGTGCACACAAAGCGCATGACATTTACAACAATGGGAGAGGTAAGTGGGATGGGTGGGTGGGCACTGTGGGCCCAGGGCAGGCTGGTGCCCACAGGCCCAGTCATGCCTGGTACTGGCCCTGACCATTGTTGCCTACTCTGACTAGCACCACCTATCCATGGTCTCAGACAGAGAGCATCTTTCCCATCACCTTCTGTGTGGTCCTTTTAAGTGAGGAGGTCTCCTTACAACTCTCAGCACCCTTAACAAATTACAGATCCCAGGAGTCTTTGAAGGAAGCCACAACCGTTTTAAAGTGGCATCATACTGCTTTAAACATATAGTGCAGATGGGGCACAAAATGTATTTTTTGCCTAGAGCAGGAAAGTCATCTGCAAAGAGGGTTTTATGTTAGCTGCCTGATTATCTAAGCAAAGCCTTTTATACGGCAGTGACACATAGCATAATTATCATTACACCGTGCAATTTATAGCGAAACTAGCTTTCACGGGGTTGCTCCAAGCTGGCAGAAGCTTTCCCTCCTGACAGGAAGGAATTTTATACTATGGCTTGCCACATCTGTTTATCATATGTCAAGTTGTGTCAAAACCTCCAAAACTTTGGGCATGCAAAATAGACCTTTTCTTTGTGCTGGGAAAGAGGCCTCATTATGAAGGAAAGATGGAAGGACATTTTCACTTTTCCAATATTGTTTTTAACATCCCTTACTTATTTTTGCACCGCCCTTCAATCCTAGCATGGTTTAAACATTAAGGGACAGGTTTGATGTATATTATATACTTATAGCTGATCTGCGACAAATCGGAAGTCAACTATTTTATTTTCATTTTTTGTTGATGTATTGTTATGTTTTTTTGATTTTGTTTTGTTTGTCTTTTGAAAAATTTGAATAAAAATTATTAAAAAAAAAAAATCCTAGCATGGTTTACAAGAAATGATAAAACAATAAAAAATGGAAAAACAGTAGTTTAACATAGATGCTCTCATTTATCTATCTTACATAGTTTCTCTTATATAGTTTTGCTTGCTGGTTATTCTATAATGTTGCATCTTATTATTTTAAATTCTTGTTAAGTCAATTTGGATACTGTTCAGAAGAAAGATGGCTTGTAAGCAAATAAATAAATTATCTTTTATGTTATAGAGGATTAAAGTTTGTGTCAATTTACAAAATAAAATCCCAGATAAAAACAAATTGGCTGTTTTGGATGTAACACTAATCCATAGTTTGATGTTTCATGAATGAGCCTAGCCTCCTCCATAACTTGCATGGTTTTCCTTCCTCCTGCTCACTGGAGAGTAAGAGTTTGGAAGATTTTGCTTTAAACACACTTTGTTGCTTCATCCAAACCATGAGCTGTGGTTAACATTAACTATGGTTAGTTTAATAAAAACCCAGCTACATAAAGTTGGCTTGTTTGAAACTAACTCTAGTTATGCCAACCACAGTTTATCAGGTTCAGACAAAACAAACCACAGTTTACTAGAAGCAAAAACTTCCAAACTCTGCCACCCAGCTATGTGGGAGGAAGCTAGGCTCATTCATGTCACACTAAACCGTAGTTTAGCATTGTATACAAATGCATCCATTGTGTACATGAAATTACATGAACGAAAATGTAACCTATGAATGTGCTCACAATCACAGGGTCGTTGTAAGGATATAATGTACACTAGGCTGATTTTCTCAGAAGAAAGGTGGATTTAAGTGTCATCGTAATCATAAATGGGTGACAATGTATAAATTAAAAAGACTTCAATCCTATATGCACTAATATAGAAACAAGTACCATTGAACAAAATGAGATTTACTTTCAGGTATACATGGACAAAACTGGGCTGCACATCAATAATGTGCTTTCACCCTGCAAACTCTCTAGGATACTCCAGAGTCAAAATGGCAACTCTTTCTTCCCATCTCTATTTCTGTCAATATATCTGGATAAAAAAAATCTTAGTTTCTATTAATCCCTTGCACTATGTTGACCTGCAACATTATACACAGCTTTAATGATGTAACATTTATTAATGAAATGAACAAAGAGAGAGGGAGGTGTGTTGTTTTGTAAAGTTTGCAGAGAAGATTAGTGGTTGAAATCGGCACCCAGTCATCTTTTTCTTCCACCTTTCTCCAAAACCTAGTTTTGCATACTAACTTTTCTGCTGCTCACGAAAGAGAGAGAGAGAGAAAAGTCTCTTTTGCCAAAGGATAACAAAAGCAAATTGTTGTAGGAAAAGTAGAGTGGGCAGGGTGCCACATTGCAAGCATTCTCCTCCCAACCACAAATACATAATTTACAGTTCTGATGTTTCAGCTTTGGATTTCTCTGTAATTCACCTCCTGGAGCCTTCTGTTGGCAACTGTAAAAAAACAGACATGTGCAGAAAAAGACTGCTAGTAAGTTGAACTGTTGTGGGGAATTTGGAATCTCAGCATCTGCTGTGTATGAATCTAATCCTGTGGCCCTCAAAGTGCTGCCCATGGGCATCATGGCACCCTCAGACAACCCCTTTGATGCCCATTAAGGCTCCTTGCCTCTCCCAGTTTTTTTAATTGAGTGTTTTGTTTTTGGGTGGGGTGTTGCCTGCTTTTTGTGGGGTGGCCTGTTTTTTTGTTTAGCATTTTATAGGGGGGTTGGTGTTTTGCCTGTCTTGGAGAGGGGGTTCTGAGCACCATCAGTTTTTCTCCTGTGAAATGAGTACTTTGTAGTGCCCATGACAATTCTTTACATTTGCAAATGTGGCCCCTGGTCCCCAAAATGTTTGGGAACTCCTAATCTAACCTATGAGATGTATGACTTCAATGGTACATATAGGATGGTGCCCGGAGAGTTACCAAATTCTAACAGAAAGGAAAATGGAAGGAAAATGGAAGTAATAAAGTATTATATTTGCATATAAACCAATACATAGGCAAGTATACAACTAAAAACTAACAATCGAACTACAACATGCATCTTGAAATTTAGTAATTTAATTTTAGTATTTAGAGGCCTCCTCATAATCTGAGGCCCTAAACTGTAGCTTATCAAAGAATCATAGAATACAAGGCCATCAAATCCAACCCCCTGCTCAATGCAGGAATCTAACTGAAAGCATCTCCGACAGGTGACTTTCCAGCTGCCTCTCAAAGGCCTCCAGTGCTGGAGAGCCCACCACCTCCCTAGGTCATTGGTTCCATTGTCATACTGCTCTGTTAGGAAGTTTTTCCTGATGTTCAGCCAAAATCTGACTTCCTGTAATTTGAGCCCATTATTCCATGTCCTGCACTCTGGGATGACTGAGAAAAGATCCCAGCCCTCCTCTGTGTGACAACCCTTCAAGTTAGGGTTGCCAGGTTTAGGGCCTGAGACTGATCCTGTATCTTTAGGAGAAGAGAAAGTCAGCCAAGTGTAGGTGTTCTTGGTTGCCAGGCCCGGCCTCCGAAAGGTCTTCTGTATCTTTAAAAGTTGTGCAGGGGGAAGGGAGAATTCCACCTTGTGTTTTTTCCCATTACAGGGTTGCAAAAACACCTGCACTTGGCTGACTTTCTCTTCTCCTAAAGATACAAGATCAGTCTCAGGCCCTGAACCTGGCAACCCTACTTCAAGTACTTGAAGAGTACTGTCACATCATAATACACACTCCAGTATATACAGGCACATATCTTTAAACAACATGTAGAAAAATTCAGGAAATTTGGTTCTAACTCTGGGTAATAGCAAATGCTAGTCCTACTCACAGAAGACCCATTGAAATGTTTAACAAGTCCATTAATTCCTACTCTGAGTAAGACCTAAGTGGGATGCAACCCTCTGCTTTTGCTCTTCTCTACATGTGGTTAGTAATTTTGTTTTGTTTTGCTTTGCTTTTATCCAGAACGGTGTAAGTTCCACACAGAGGGGCAGGACTCTTCGCTTTAACACACTTCCCCCCTTCTCTGTGCCCTTCCCCTGGCTTGCTTAAGCTGCAATCCAGTACACACTTACTTGGGAGTAAGTCCCATTGAACCCAATGGAGCTTTCTTCTGAGTAGACATACATTGGATTGCAGCCTTAATCTTTTTCTTGCTCATACTCAAACACAGCCTTTTGTGTTTAGTACATGAAGTTGAACCAACAGCAAATATTATTCCTCATAAAATAATGCATTTTTGTTATTTTCACACATATATTCATTTTTATGCACTTTCCCCTAACATATGCATTTTTGTAAACATTGGTTGATGAACTGCATTGCAAAATTCAAATAAGTGCGAATTCCAAAGGCTGGTTGAGTTTCAGTTCTCATATTGTTTCAGAAAGTGCAAGTTTAATAGATTCGGCTTGAAATATGAATTGAATCAAAATTCTCGCCCATTCTTAGTCTAGACCCAGATGTTTTTTTCCTTTTCCTGAGAAGAACTGGGTCAAACTGTTGTCTTCACAAGTAACACCTCTTGCACTCCATCCAGCTCAAGAAGAGGGTGGAACCACCAGAATCATAGTTACTAATTCTGCCTTCTGTTTTAAATCTGGAGGACAGAGCTTACTCCTGAGTATGGCCAGAGCCGACAGTCTGAACTTTCCAGATGGTACCATTAGAAGAGCCAGTTCAAGTGGTTGTTTGGTTTTCTTGCAGTAAATACGAGCCATCAATTCTGTAGAATGTTCATAAACACCAGTAATGTTTCCTTTCACATGCAACAACTTGATGTATTTGCAGTGCAGTCGTATACATGTCTTGTAGGGTGGCCACATAATGTCAGGGATGGGGAACCTATGACCTTACTGATGTTGTCAGACTCCAACTCCTATTAGCATAAGCCAACATGGCCAATGGTTAGGGATGACAGGAGCTATGGTGGAGTAATATTTGGAGGACCACAGGCTCCCCAGACCTAACCTACACAATGCCAAATAAAAGGACAAAGAAGTACACAGATTTGCATAAATTTTGCTTATGTAAATTTATGTGTAGAGATACAATCAATGACTATAATTTACATAGAAATACAGTACATCACACCATGGTGAGGAAGATAGTGACCAGTTGACCTCTAGGGATGGGTGAGAATTTTGATTAACATTTCAAGCCAAATCTGTCAAATTCACACTTTCAGAAACTATGAGAACTGAAACACAGCCATCCTTCAAAATTCACACTTTTTTGAATTTTGCGATACAGTCCTCAAACCAAACTATATTTACAAAAATGTATATATGGAGGAAAGTGTGCATGAAAATTAGTATATGAGTGAAAATAACATGCAAAAATGCATTATATGTCAAGAAATGGCTTGCAAAAATGTACACATTTGTCAAAACTGCCTACAAAAATGTGTTTATTAGGAGAAATTTCCACTAAAATGCTGGAAAATTTTCATGAGGATTTTTAAAAACAAAATTTGCAAATTGCTGCAGAAATACAGAGAACTGCATTTAAGATTAGAAAAATGAATCTGAGAGAACCAAAACCAACAGATCATTCCATATCTAGTGTCTGCTCACTGTGCTGTCCAGGTGCTAAGTAAGGCAGCATCTGCACTAAACATTTAAAGCAGGATGTTACAGTTTACTTTCCCTTTAAGAGGGTTTGACAGCCTTCAGCAGCCTAGGTTGCTTCACAGCCCCACATCTGCTTCAGGGTTTTAGAGGAGACCTGGTGGGGCTGTTTTCCGTACAGGAAGTCTCAGCCTTTTCTTGTCATCAGGAACTTTCAAATGATATTGTTTAGCCACTTCATATAATCAATTCTTACAGTCCCAAAGTTTACTTTTTCTCTGATTCTCCCCTCTACGGAGCCGTAGAATTCTGTCTCTCTCTTCTCTTATGTTTAGTCTTCCTTCCCCATGGTGGCAAAAGGCTGTCAGCTGCTAGCCTCCTTCCCAGTTATATGACTGCAGCTTCTCTGCTTGGTGGTTGTCTGGGCCTTTATCTACCAATAAGAATCCCACCTTGTGGTTTTTCCCATTAGAGGGTTGCAAGAACACCTGCACTTGGCTGACCTTCTCTTCTCCTAAAGATACAGGATCAGTCTCAGGCCCTGAGCCTGGCAACCCTAATTGCAATAGAAGTCAATCAAAGCTGCATATAAGAATGTGTTTATTAGGACACACACACTAAAATGCTGAAGAATTTTCATAAGGATTTTTTAAAAATCACAAATTGATGTAGAACTGGCCTTACAACTTAAAAAATGAGAAACCCCAACCCTACCTGGAGATGCTGTAGGTTGAATCTGGGACCTCCTGCACTGCATGCAAAGGAGGTACTCCACCACTAGGCTATGGCTCTTCTCCTCCCCCTTGAAATCAATAGGCCTTAAAAGCACTCAGCTTCAGCTGGATCATGCCCAGCATTTGTTCCCCTCTTCCCTTCCAGTCCTGTTTTCATAACTTATTCTCCTATTTTCCACTTTGCTTTTGTTTCCCGGCCCTCTTTCTAATTATTTCCTTTCTTCCTAATTCCAGAAGAATAGGCGGGCTTTATTTTTGTAGCTCTCTCTAATTGTTTGCATCCTCTTCAGCTGCAGCGCAGATAAGAAAAATAAAATAGCTGAGGAGTTTTTAGGGGGGGCAGAGAGAGAAAGGAAATAAAAGAACCCAGAATTAAACTTCTTAAGGCTGATTGCTTCATTCTGTTTCTCTGCACCAGTCTTCACCAACCTGGTGCCCTCCAGATGTTGTGCTTGGCTGAGGCTTGTGGCAGCTGCAGTCCAAAATCATCTGGAGAGTACTAGGTTGGCAAAGGCTGCTGTACACAATGGAGGCCTCAGTGGCAGAGCATTTGTTTCCAACGTAGAAAGTCCCAGGTCCAATCCCTGAAATCTCCAGCTAAAAGGATCAGGTGATGAGGAAAGCCCACTTCTGCTCTGCTGGGGACCCCAGAGACCAGCTGCCTATCACCTTAGACGATGCTGTATCTACTCTAACTGACCCAGAGCTAGAGCATTCCCAGCAGATGGCGGTCCCACCTCTGTTTGAAGATTTTTAATTTTTTTAAGATACAGAAGACCTCTTGGTTGCCAGGCCCAACCTCCAAGAGGTCTTCTGTATCTTTAAAAATTGTGCAGGGGGAAGGGAGAATTTCACCTTGTGGTTTTTCCTATTACAGTGTTGCAAGAACACCTGCACTTGGCTGACTTTCTCTTCTCCTAAAGATACAGGATCAGTCTCAGGCCCTGAACCTGGCAACCCTAGTTTTACTTTGTTTTTAGAAACCCAAGAACTACCAGCCAGGACAGGTGCAAAAAGTATCTCTGGAATTAAAGAACAGGGTGTCTCAGTAGATTCAGATTGTATAGATTTGTACCAGCATTGAACTGAGCTCACAATTCTCCTTTTACACAAAAACCCACTACTGGTTAGGTGTTTTTATTTCAGGTGCTTAATTTAGGTGACAAATATTAATTGTCCTTGTTGCTATTGTTAAACTATTGGGAGTAAAAAAAACCCCACATATTTGCTATCTACTACGAATCACCCTGAGATCTCCCAGTAGATTCTGTTTGACATTCTGCTCACCTCTAAAGTAATTGTTCCATTGCTGAACTGCTCTTATCACCAAGAGAGTTTTCCAAATGTTCAAGGAAATTCTATCCTCCTATAAGTTCAATTCAATTTATTCAGTTTCTTTATCGCTTCACACTGCCAGAAGGAGTCCATGAAGACAAAACAAATATATTAAAAGTGTTCATCCACAGCTATTACCCAACAACATAAAATAACCACCCCACCCACATGATGATGAAGACCAACAATAGTTTATGTCTAGTTCCGGCGAGGGCAGAGGAAAGTCTTTGCCCGCCCCTGTGTGAGAACTCTTTAGGTCAGGGATGGGGAAGCTTTGGCCCCCCTGATATTGCTGAACTACCCCTCATCCCTGGGCATTGACCATGCTTGCTGGGACTGATGGGAGTTGTAGTTCAGCAATATCTGAAGGGCCAAAGGTTCCCTGTGCATGCTTTAGGAATTTACCTGTTTTCTAATATTTGTCCCTAGAAAATCACTGTTCCTATTTGATGGCTGTTTCTGCCTTTTGTGGTTCTTGGTTATATCTAAACCATATATTTAAAGCACATTTATACCACTTTAACAGTCATGCAAGGAATTCCCACTAAGAATCCTGGGAATGGTAGTTTACCCCTCACAAAGCTACAATTCCCAGCACAGTTCCCAGGATTTGAAAATAATGAGCATGACAAACTTAGGTCCTTTAATGTCAGTGGGTCTGCTCTGAATAAAACATACAACTCATGGTGTGGATTTGACAAGACTTGTTAAAATGTTGTTTGCAGACCTTTTTGGTTTACAGCCCGATCTCTCTCTATGTCAATATTTTATGAATGCACATGGACAGTGGAGCTTTTCCGTATTGTCAGGGGTCTGTTGACATCAACTCCAGGAAATGGAGTTTTAGACCCTTCGGAGGCCCATTGTAAATTGTTTACAAAGCACTTCGAGGGTAAAGTTGCTCGCCTCCGTAGCAGTCTTGATGCCCCATCCACATCTACTGTAGTCCCCAGTAAGGTGTCCAGTGCAATGTCTGCTGCAACATCTTGGGAACAGTTTCAGTTGATGCGGCCTGATGACGTAAACAAGATGCTTGCAATGAAGCGGCCAGCAACATGTGCTCTCGACCCTTGCCCTTCTTGGCTTATTAAAGCTTGCCAAGGGGGTTTGACCAAGTGGATCCAGGGTGTGGTCAACGTATCATTGTGGGAGGGAGTGGTTCCAGCCACCCTGAAAAAGCCCACCATGGACCCATTGGCTTGTGACAACTACTGACTGGTCACAAATACTCCCTTCTTAGGAAAGGTGATTGAGAAGGTTGTGGCACAGCAATTGCAAGTACTCTTGGATGAAACAGATTATCTTGACCCATCCCAGTCTGGGTTCAGGCCTAGTTATGGGACTGAATCAGCCTTGGTTGCCCTGATGGATGACCTTTAGTGGGAGAAGGACAGGGGGAGTGCAACCCTGTTATTCTTACTTGATCTCTCAGTATCTTTTGATACCATTGACCATGGTGTCCTTCTGGGCCGACTTGGTAAGATGGATATTGGAGTATTGGAGGCACTGTTTTACAGTGATTTCGATCTTATCTTCAAGGTCATTCTCAGAGAATAGCATTGGGTGACTGTCTTTTGGCCCCCTGGCAGTTGTACTGTGGGGTGCTGCAGAGTACCATCTTGTCCCCATTGCTGTTTAACATCTATATGAAGCCCTTGGGAGCGGTCATCAGGATATTTGGGGTGAGGTGTTAGCAGTATGCTGACGATACCCAGCTCTATTTCTCCATAACATTTGAATTGGGAGAGGCCATGCAAATAATAAATAAATAAACAAACAAACATCAGAGAGCAATTTGACAGAGACCACCGCCATCCATCCATCTACGCATCTCTTCAAATCCCTGTCAGTTAGATTACCTTGATAATTTTATAGATTTATATATGTTAAAAAGATGTGTATCCTACCTCCCCATGTCAGTCAAGAGCTGCCGCCGCAATAAAGTCTGCAATAAAAACCAAGCAGTCCAGAGGCCTATTAGTAGATCCTTGTGTTCTTCTGCACACTCCTGCCTTAAGGACCACCTTCCACATGAACTAGCCACCATTTTAAGACCTGCCCTACTGTCTGAGGAAAGGTGGGTGGCGACTGGTGACAGGGCCTTCTCTATGGTGGCATCCTATATTTTAAATTCCCTCCCCAGGGAGATTTCCTGACATCATGTCTATACTTTAGGTGCCGTATAAGTCCCTTTTTATGTTCCTAGCCCTTCGTGTTGATTTTTAACTCTGCTTTTATTTCGTTTACTCTTTTCCAAGTCTTACAAGTTTTTTACAAGCTATTTGTTTCCTGATTGTATTTTTTTTTAATTGTTAGCCACTCTGGGAATCCTTGGATTGAAGACGAAAATTTTAAAAAAAGTAAACAATAAATAGCAATACTAAAACAAGCACAATTAGGTGACCCTGATAACAATCAACAAATACAGGGAGCTGGATAAAATAAAATAAAATAAAAAGTACAGCAGTTCCCAAACATATTTGACCACTTGAAAATGATTGAGGTTCTTGGTGGACCACTCAAACATTTTTATTTAATTCATTTATTATTCATTCATTTATTTATTTATTTTGTGCCCTTCCTCCCAGTAGGAGCCTGTTGCAGCAATTGTGATGCTCTGTGCCAGATGCTGTATGATTTTTAATTGGACTTTTCTTGCTTATTATATTTCTAGTATTGTATTACAATTTGAATTCCACAGAATTCAAATGGTAATAAATAAAATACAATATTAAGAAATAAAACAAGCAAAAATGCAATTAAGATCAATATGAATATTGAATGCATACATGCTGTGGACCACCTGAGATACATCTGGAGGATGCATATAGAAGGCCACAGTTCCCCAGCCCTGCCTGCTACCTAACCCTTTTAACGAGAGATGACAGCAATTGAACAAGGGACCTTCTACATCCATTACCACTCAGGTATGGTCAGTGCAGCAGGCTCTCCAAGCCACAGCTTGCTTTAGCAGATAATAAGCAGGGTCATGTGGTGAGGAGTAGGTCCTTTAAGTAGTCTTTAAGGGTTTCAGCCCCCTTTAGGATGCACACCTTAACATGGTGAGGGGGTTTGAGAGTGTTGAAGAAGCTGAGAGCAATGCCGTCAGGAGTCTAGACCAAGAGGCTAGACTCCTAGCAGGGGCACCCATGGCGGAACGGTCAAAGCTGAGACACCAGACTAAGTTGCATCCAAACTCAGAGGAAGGCAATGGTAAACCACCTCTGAATACCTCTTACCACGAAAACCCTATGAACAGAGTATCCAAAATGCAACATTTCTCCTTTTCATCTTTTTCAGGTGAGGCTGTCGACGTGCTAAATCGATGTCTAGGTGCGACAATGGACTGGATGAGAGCTAACAAACTGAGGCTTAATCCAGACAAGACTGAGATGCTGCTGGTGGGTGGTTCTCCTGACCAGATGGTGGATGTTCGACCTGTTCTGGATGGGGTTGCACTCCCCCTGAATGCTCAGATTCGTAGCTTGGGAGTTATTTTAGATCCATCCCTGTCGCTGGAGGCTCAAATAGCCTCGGTGGCACGGGGTGCTTTTTACCAACTTCGGCTGGTGGCCCAGCTACGTCCCTATCTGGACAGAGAGAACCTCGCTTCAGTAGTTCATGCGCTGGTAACCTCAAAATTAGATTACTGCAATGCGCTCTACGTGGGGCTGCCTTTGAAGACGGTTCGGAAACTGCAGCTTGTGCAGAATGCAGTGGCCAGATTGTTAACGGGGACCAGACGGTCTGACCATATAACACGGATTCTGGCCCGCTTGCATTGGCTGCCTATATGTTTCCGGGCCCGGTTCAAAGTGCTGGTTTTTAACCTACAAAGCCTTACACGGCACAGGACCACAATACCTGTTGGAACGCCTCCCCCGATATGAAACTGCCCGTACACTACGCTCAACATCGAAGACCCTCCTCCGAGTGCCTACTCATAGGGAAGCTCGGAGGGCGGCAACACGAAAAAGGGCTTTTTCAGTGGTGGCCCCCGAATTGTGGAACAACCTCCCAGAGGAGATACGCCAACGTTACTATCTTTTCAGCGCCAGGTTAAAACTTTCCTCTTTGCCCAGGCATTTTAATTATTTTAATCATTTTAATCATGTTGCATTTATTGGAAGTGTTTTAATTCTTAATATTTTGTACTTTTAAATTGTGTTTTTATATTGTATATGTTTATGTATTTCTAATGTTGTTCTTGTTCTTGTGAACCGCCCAGAGAGCTTCGGCTATGGGGTGGTCTATAAGTTTAATGAAATAAATAAATAAATAAATAGTGCTGGAAGATGAGACCCCCAGGTCAGAAGGCACTCACTGAGCTATTGGGGAAGAACAAAAGACAAGTACGAGTAGCGCTGTGACTAATGACGCAGCTGGGTCAAAGCTGAAAAGAAGCCCAGAGGCTGATGCACAGAGATGCGAAAGGAGAGTCCAGAGATGTACAACACACACAATAGGAACATGGAATGTGAGAAGCATGAACAAGGGAAAGTTAGAAATTGTCAAGCAAGAAATGGAGCGTATCAACATTACAATACTTGGCGTGAGTGAATTAAAATGGACTGGAATGGGACATTTTCAATCAGGCAACTACAAAATATTTTATGCAGGAAATGAGAAATCAAGAAGAAACAGGGTTGCTTTAATAGTGAGAAGTGATGTAGCAAAAGCAATTAGGAGCTACAACGCAAGGTCTGAGCGAGTGATATCAGTGAGATTAAATGGGAAACCTATTAACATAACCATCATCCAAGTCTATGCTCCAACGTCAAACGGAGAAGAAGAATTGGAGAGATTTTACGTAGAAGTACAGGAGGAAATTGATCATACACCAAAACAAGATATGATGATAATCATGGGGGACAGGAATTGTGGGGAAATGGGGCTTAGGTGACAGAAATGAAGCAGGAGAAAGACTTATTGAATTCTGTGAAGCCAATGATTTGTTTCTTGCCAACACATTTTTTGAACAACCAAAAAGATGACTGTACACGTGGACATCACCAGATGGTCATTATAGGAATCAAATTGATTATATAATTGGAAAAAGAAGATGGAGAAGTTCCATACTTTCTGCAAAAACAAGACCAGGAGCAGACTGCGGTACAGATCATGAACTGATCATATCAAAAATCAGAGTAAAGCTAAAGAAGAAGAACAAAGCACTCATAATGCCAAAATACAATTTAAATAACATCCCAGAAGAATATAAAGATGAAATAAGGAACAGATTTGAGGCTTTAAACTTAGTTGACAGAGAACCAGAAGAACTATGGAGTGAAGTCAGAGACATTATCAGGGAAGAATGCAAAAAGACAGTACCTCTAGTTAAAAAGAGAGAAAGACCTCAATGGAGGACTGAAGAAACTCTTAAAATGATTAAAGAGAGAAGGAAAGCAAAAGCAAAAGGAGACAGAAACACGGTCAGAACCCTAAATGCAACTATACAATGACTAGTACGTAGGGACAAAGAAAACTATTACAATAGTTATTGTATAGAAATAGAAAAGGACAACAAAATGGGAAGAACAAGAGCCCTATTCCAAAAGATTAGAGAAATGAAAGGGAAATTTAAACCATGAGTAGGGATGTTGAATAATCATCAGGGGAACACACTGACTGACTGAGATGAAATAAAAGGAAGATGGAGGCAATACACTGAAGAACTCTATAAAAGAGATGACAGAATGACAGATTCATTCATGGAGGAACTGTATGATGAAGAACCAGAAATTTTAGAATGTGAGGTGAAAGCTGCTCTTAAAATACTTGGAAGAAACAAATCACCAGGAGCAGATGGCATACCAATAGAGTTGCTGCAAGCTACTGAGACTGAATCTGGCCAAATTTGGAGAAAAATTTGTCAAGAAATATGGAACACTAAACAATGGCCCACAGACTGGAAGCGTTCAATATATATCCCACTTCCAAAGAAAGGGGATCCCAGAGAATGCAGTAATTACAGAATTATTGCCTTAATATCCAATGCAAGTAAAGTAATGCTCAAGATTCTACAACAAAGGCTCTTACCATATATGGAGCGAGAAATGCCAGACGTCCAAGCTGGATTTAGAAAGGGAAGAGGCACCAGAGATCATAACGCAAACATACGTTGGATAATGGAACGGACCAAGGAATTTCAGAAGAAAATCACCCTGTGCTTTATAGACTACAGCAAAGCCTTTGACTGTATAGATCATGAAAAACTATGTAATGCTTTAAAAGAAATGGGGGTGCCACAGCATCTGATTGTCCTGATGCGCAACCTATACTCTGGACAAGAGGCTACTGTAAGGACAGAATATGGAGAAACCGATTGGTTCCCCATCGGAAAGGGTGTGAGATGGGTGTATTTTATCACCCTATTTGTTTAATCTGTACGCAGAACATATCATATGAAAAGCGGGATTGGACCAAGATGAAGGAGGTGTGAAAACTGGAGGGAGCAATATCAATAATTTAAGATATGCAGACGATACCATACTCTTAGCAGAAACCAGTAATGATTTGAAACGAATGCTGATGAAAGTTAAAAAGGAAAGCACAAAAGCAGGACTACAGCTGAACGTCAAGAAGACTAAAGTAATGACAACAGAAGATTTATGTAACTTTACAGTTGACAATGAGGACATTGAACTTGTCAAGGATTATCAATACCTTGGCACAATCATTAACCAAAATGGAGACAATAGTCAAGAAATCAGAAGAAGGCTAGGACTGGGTAGGGCAGCTGTGAGAGAACTAGAAAAGGTCCTCAAATGCAAAGATGTATCACTGAACACCAAAGTCAGGATCATTCAGACCATGGTATTCCCAATCTCTAGGTATGGATGTGAAACTTGGACAGTGAAAAAGGCGGATAAGAGAAAAATCAACTCATTTGAAATGTGGTGCTGGAGGAGAGCTTTGTGGATACCATGGACTGCGAAAAAGACAAATAATTGGGTGTTAGAACAAATGAAACCAGAACTGTCACTAGAAGCTAGAATGATGAAACTGAGGTTATCATACTTTGAACACATCATGAGAAGACATGATTAACTAGAAAAGACAATAATGCTGGGGAAAACAGAAGGGAGTAGAAAAAGAGGAAGGCCAAACAAGAGATGGATTGATTCCATAAAGGAAGCCACAGACCTGAACTTACAAGATCTGAACAGGGTGGTTCATGACAGATGCTCTTGGAGGTCGCTGATTCATACGGTCGCCATAAGTCATAATCAACTTGAAAGCACATAACAACAACAACAAGGGTTTCAGACAGAGTTCTCCCCCAGTTCTACCTGGAGATGCCAGGGATTGAACCTGGGGGCTTCTGCATGCAGAGTAGATGCTCTGCCACTGAGCTACAGTCCTCCCTGCCTTACAAGGCCATGTTAGGTCTTATAGCAGTTATATCCCTAGGCTAGATATTCCTTCCTTCCAAGGGTATTGACCCTGGGAATGCAGGAAATTATCTTCTCCCTCCCCCAAGTCCCAGTCTCCACTCTAGGGTCAGCTTGGCTCTGTAGACAGCCTTCCTTTTTAGGCGGGGCAGTCACATTTCTAGGTTGGGCATTTGTGGGGGAGAGGCACACAGCACCACCCAATCCCCCCCTCACTAGTGGAGAGGATGTGAGGGCCAGGCCAGGGGAAGAGAAATGCAGTGATCTTCCCCAGCACTCCTCCTCCATCCAGAGAGTGTATGATATGAACAAAGTTTAATCTGTTGATTTTTTTGAGAGATCCCCAGGAATACCAGACTCAAAAGCTTGACTTTGCCTATAGCTACAGTCCTCTTTCATCTGTGGCATGTCCCTGTGTTCTGATTTTTCATGAACTGAACTACTTTGGTAATGACAGTGAACTCCTGAGTTTGGTTTTGATGCTACATTAGGTATGTCAGTTTTAGATTCCACCTGAACAACAAACTTGTCCATACTACAAGTTTAGAGAAGAGCAGAGAAAAAATAAATACTATAGGGTGTGTTTGTTAACTCCTCCTTGAGAGTCCCTTCTTGTGGTCTTGATCCTGACCTTTAGATTTTCCTTCCTGTTGGACAATCAAGGGAGTTTTCCTGGTTGCTATATAAAGGACAAATTAAGCAATTGGAAAACAATTGGATTTTTTTTTTACTGGTTGCTGGGTTGATTTTTCTGTCCAGAAATCCTGAAAAGACCTCATGCTGAGCTGCACATATTGGGAAAATCAGAAATTATGCCTGAATTACAGCCTAAATGTCCAGCCAACCAGCCAGCTAACATATGTACACAGCAAAATTTCTATTCCTCTAGGGTTGTTTTCATCCTCTGCCATCAAGTAATCAAGAAAAAGAATAAAAACTAGCCAGAATGATTGCAATTATACTTTAAAAGAGTAAAGGGTGGCCATTTTTTCAGATCACTTTATCTCTTTATTTCATCCTTTAGCAATAAACACCAAAGCCTGCTCTACTCATTATGATGACTGCAGAATAAACAGACTCTTACTTCTTACTGCAGGCAAACAAACATGTTTCTTTATTGCTGACTGGGTAGACAGCACAACTGAGACTTAAAATGAAAAGCAGAGCAAAGGAAAGTCCAAGGGGAGGAGTCTAACTCTACCCCATAATACAGCGTTATAATATTTAACTCTTCAAGGGTCATGTTCCTATACAGACTGTTTTTTTCAGGATCAATTATGGGGTGAAAAATCCACCCTCAGTCAGGGAAAGTCTTAAGTGAGCAGACTTTTGGGGCCTCTTTAAGATGAGGCTTTTGTTGTGCACTCGACCTGCCTTACTGAATTTTTCAGGGGGGTCCTATTATTGAATAGCTCCTGTTCTTAAAACAAGCTGTCATTCATTAAATGGAGGCTGTCATTGTCTGTCATGTCACAAATTAAAAAGAAGACCGAAAAAATCCTAAGGGGGGGGCAAGGCACAGATCTGGGGGTGGCGGTGCTCCCATGCACTGGGTCAGCTTAGAGATGGGTAGGAAGTGTGCAGATACGCATGAGCTGCATACACACATCATTCTGTTCCCCCTCCTCTCTTTTACTCCTGCCTCCTGCCTGTCCTCTCTTAGCCTCCTTGCACCCTGCTTTTACCATCCTAGTCTCCTGGCTAATATATTTTTTCCAAGTCTGTGAAGGCCAGATGGTTTCGACTAGATTAAATGGATGCACATTTTGTAAACCACTGCACTTTATTCTTTTGGCACAGAATTCTCTCTCTGCCTCCTTCATCTGGTGCATTAAGTCTGAAGGGGATCTCCTCCCTTATATATACACACACACACACACACATATCCAAACAAACTCCCTTTCTCTCTAATATCCAAATTCCTGTTAGGTTAAGATCTCCCATCTAAAATAAACTTGTCAAACAACGCATGCTCTTTATATTGTTAAAATATCTTTTATAGGCTAGTGGTGAAGAGGGGAGGGAAAGGCTGCACTATTTACTACAGGGTTTTTTCTCCCCCCCCCACCAGATTTTTTCCAGTCTTACTTAAAAAAAAAAAAGTTTACATAGTACAGTAATTTATAGAAATTCAGGTGGGGAAAGGCAGCCATTTAGTAAACATGCAAGGCTACTGTCAAATTCTTGGCTTAACAGCCAGACACCCGCAGATATAATTGGGGCGCAGTTCAAGAGCAAATGAAACCAGCATGGGTACCGAAGTCCCCAAGATTGCAATAGGTGCCACTGCAAAAGCAGATCTGGATTTCCCACTCCCAGCCCCCCCCCACCATATGCACACACTGAGTTCATAACAGGGCTGTCATCATTCTAATAACATCCAGGGAGGAAAACAGTATGAAATCAAGGGTATATACCAGGGATAAAGAACCTCAGGGCCTAACTGCAACCTCCAATCCTCTCTATCTGGTCATTGGAACTTCCCCAGGCCACACCCCCTCTCCCCAGGATGCACCTCTCACTGATCCTGCTTCCACGGCCGGTTCTAAAGGGCGGCCAGGTTGGGCACTGGCCCAAGGGCCCCGGAGCTACACGAGCCCCTGAGGGGCCCCTGGGGGCCCTCCGCTCCCCTTCCATGATCCACACCCCCGCATGCCCCCCACTTACCTGTCAGCCAGCTTTTTAGCATTGCCCTTAATGAAAATGGCAGCCGCAGCTTCCCTAAGGTACGAAGCTGCTGCAGCCATCTTAGTTGATGGCAGAGATGTGTGCACGTAGCACGCACGTGTGCCATCAACAAAGATGGCGGTGGAGGCTTCATTCCCCTTAGGGAAACCGTGGCCGCCATCTTCATTAAGGGCAATAGTAAAGACTAGACAGGTAGGGGGGCCATGGGGTGGGGGGTGCACCCACCCACCCACCGGGGGGCCAGGGCAACCTGATGCCCAAGGGCCTCCACATGCCTGGAGCCGGCCCTGCCTGCTTCACCATCCTACTTCAGTGCTTTTGCCAGACTGGGATGTGTTCTTGAACTCTGACCATGCCTCTTGCTTGTCTGGATGGAGGAGAGAGGGCTGGACGAGAGTATATCAAAACAAGCACACTTTACATTTATTACTCCACCCACCCTGCCCATCCATGCAGCCCTCAGAAAGTTGCCCAGGCGGGAATGTGGCCCTCAGTCTAAAAAGATCCCATAATTGGTATATATCCAGTGTGAAATCCTTCTGCTTGAATGAATTGACCTGGGCATATGTACATGCCAGTACTGGCAGCAGTGGGTTGGTGTTGTTGGGCAACTGCCACACCCTAGCAAGGAGACCCACCCCACACCCCAGTAAGGGGGCCCACCAGCAGGGCTGGCTCCAGGCATGCCAGGGCTCTTGGGCATCAGCTTGCCCTGGGCCCCGGCGTGTGTGCACATTTGCGCACACGCGTCCCCCCCACCTACCTGTCTCCTGTCTTTTACTATTGCCATTAACCAAGATGGCAGCTGTGGTTTCCCTAAGGGGATGAAGCCTCTGCCACCAACTTTGTTGATGGCACGCGTGCGTGCTACGCACACACATCTCTACCATCAACTAAGATGGCGGCAGGGGCTTCAGTACTTTAGGGAAACCGCGGCCACCATCTTCATTAAGGGCAATACTAAAAGGCAGGAGACAGGTAAGTAGGGGGCGTGGGGGCCATGGATGGCCGCTGATCGCAGAAGGGAAGTGGAGGGATGGGAAAGAAATTTGATTCAGTTCACATTTAAAGGTGAACCTACCAAACCTACATTTTCTGAAGCAATATGTCAACCAAATCCCTGCTATCCCTTGGAAATTCACACTTCCCCGTCATATCCTTTGTTAATAAGGGGAAAGGTCACACTTATCTGCCTATCACTCACACGTCCATATTGAAATACGTGTTTGCATGAGAGGTGTGCCTGTGTAAAGGTGAACCTGTCCAATTCACACTTTCTGAAACAACACACAAACTGAAACATAGCTATAATTGAAAATGAGCACTTATCTGAATTTTGCAGTGTAGTTCTCTGGCCAAGTACCATGTAGAAAAATGCATATACTAGGGTAAAGTGTGCATTAAAAAAGCATATGTTAGGGAAACAGTATATAACAAATTGCATTATATCAGTGGATATTGCTTTGCAAAAATGTGATTATTAGGCAAAATTGCACACACAAATGTGTATATTAGCAGAAATTCACACTAACACGCTGATGAATTTTCATGAGGATTTTTTCATGCAAACTGATGTGGAAATGTGGAGAGCTGAACTTAAGACTGCAAAAATGAGAAATGGAGAGGAAATTGAAGTTGACAGATTTGTCCATCCTTACCCAGCATAGTGGGAACACTGGCCAGCTCAATATGTTCTTCAGGTGCTGTTAGCAATTTCAAGGCTCCTGCACGTCTCCCTTCTTAGAGTTCTTCATCGTTAAACTGAACTTGAACCAGACAACCCTTCAAATAGAGGACTGTCCTCTGTAAAGTAGGACACATAGTAAACCTAGAAAAATATTGTCTAGGCCCAGATGTCTATTATTGATGCATAAGATTAAATGCTAGAGTGACTTATGTAACCAAGGTACAGAGCCTAGAATTCAATAAAATGGCAATCCATGTATTGTACAGAAAAAGCAAAGCTTTTAAGGAAATCCAATTCTGGGAAAACAATTCAAAGCTACCATCC
This sequence comes from Rhineura floridana, assembly GCF_030035675.1. NCBI lineage: Eukaryota > Metazoa > Chordata > Lepidosauria > Squamata > Rhineuridae > Rhineura > Rhineura floridana. The sequence continues at coordinate 9,325,750 of NC_084498.1, read as the reverse complement.
TGTTGCAGATTAAAAGCAAAGAAGAGGTCAGCTTTACGAATGATTAATCGAAGAATAAGGGCCCATGTTCATGCTTTTTAAAAAAATCATTAATCATTTAAACCAGATTTTACAAACACACCCTATGAGTTTGGATGTAATTTATGAGTTCAGATGCTTTATTGACTTCAAAAGCAAAGGTTAGGAAATGGCATTATGTGGCACAGGCAACCTGTTTATTCAGCTTTCATCCTGATTTGCTTGTGGTGTGTTTACACATCTTCCCATTAATCATTCGTTCATCTCACACTTTTCGAGCACTTACCTGTCATTTTCCTAACTGCAAAAAGGCAATTTTTAAAAAGTGAATATGTTGTGCTAGGGTGCCTGCATGCTTTACTCAACTCTAATTGTGTAAACCTAAACTTCTAGTATGCATTCGAATCCCTCCCACAAAATAGTGACCAGCTGGAGGTACTCTTGGGCTCTTCTTATTTATATAGCTGTATACATGTGTGCATTAGAGATTAATAAATCTCGGTTTCCCTCCATTTCTCATTTTTCCACTCTTAAGTTCAGTTCTCCACAGTTTCACATCAGTTTGCAATTAAAAAAAGAATCATAGAATCATAGAGTTGGAAGGGACCTATAAGTCCTTCGAGTCCAACCCCCTGCTCAATGTAGGAATCCAACTTAAAACATACCCAACAGGTGGCTGTCCAGCTGCCTCTTGAATGCCTCCAGTGTTGGAGAACCCACCACTTCCCCAGGTAATTGGTTCCATTGTCCTATTGCTGTAACAGGAGGTTTTTCCTGATGTTCAAAATCTGGCTTCCTATAAATTGAGCCCATTATTCCATGTCCTCACAATAATTCATCAGGGTTTTAGTGCAAATTTGTCTCAATATACACATTTGTGTATGCAATTTTCGCCTAATATACACATTTTTGTAAAGCAATTTCCCTCAATGTAATATTATTTTAAGTAATATATGCATTTTATGCACATTCTACCCTAGATTGTAGGGTAGATTGCATTTTTGTATACATTCCTTGGCTAAAAAACTGCAATGCAAAATTCAGAGAAGTTCAAATTTTGAAGGATGGCTGTGTTTTGGTTTGCACATTGTTTTCGAATATGTGAATTAGGTAGACTCACCTTCAAACAGGTGAATGTTTCATACAAGCACATCTTTCCACAGAGGCTTGTGGGTGACAGGCAGTCAAATGTGCAGTTTCCCCATGTTGACAAAGGATATGAAAGGGCACCAAATTTTAATGAAGCTGCCCTGCCTCGTCCATTTAGCCATCTGCTGTGATGTGTTCTAATATGGCTGTTTACCAAAGCCTGTCATACTATCTTTGTACATAATACTAAGCTTCCAATGTTGTTAGATTTCCATTCATGCTTCAGTTCACACTAACACCACTACTTCTTTCTGAGGTGACAATAGAGCAAGCACTGGACTTGGCTCTAAGTATTCTTGAATTTGTTTGCAAACTGCCAACTCTGCATGTTTGAAGCCGGTAAGTTGAGAGCTCTCCCATAAGACGGTCAGCCATGGACTCTCTGGCCTCCTATCAATGGATTTGTGGAAAATAACACATTAGGAAAGTTGGTATTTTCTTAGCTAGGCTGCCCTTTCGGATCAATTGACCACTGTAGCTTGTTGAAGGGGGACATTGTTACTCAGCAGCATAACTGTGTGAAATACTGAGGAATGACAGCCTCAAATCTGTGGGCCACCAGTCAGACTGGAAAAGGACCACAGCTGGAGGGGGGGGACATGGATTCAGTTCGCATTTCAAGCTGAATCGATCAAATTCTCATTTTCTGAAACAATATGAGAACCGAAACACAGCTATCCTTCAACAGTCACATTTATCTGAATTTTCCAATGCAGTTCTCCGACCAAACAACATTTACAAATATGTGTAAGTTAAGGGAAGAAGAAAAATGGACTGCCTTCAAGTCGATCTCAACTTATGGCGTCCCTATGAATAGGGTTTTCATGGTAAGCGGTATTCAGAGAGGGTTTACCATTGCCTTCCTCTGAGGCTGAGAGGCAGTGACTGGCCCCAGGTCACCCAATGAGCTTCATGGCTGTGTGGGGATTCGAACCCTGGTCTCCCAGGTTGTAGTCCAGCACCTTAACCACTATACCACACTGGCTCTCAAAAGGTAAGGGAAAGTGTGTATCAAATGAATAACATATAAAAATGCATGACGTCAGGAGAAATTGCTTTGCAAAAATGAGTACATTATTTAAAATTGCATACAAAAATGTGTTTATTAAGATAAATTTGCATCAACATGCTGAAGAATTTTCATGAGGATTTTTTTTTAAATTGCAAATTGCTGCAGAAATGAGGAGAATTGAAGGCTGGAGTAATGAGAAACTGAGAAAACTATAGTTGACAGGCCTTTCCATCCCTAACTGCAACCAAACACTTCTTCCTGACATGTTAGTTTTATATGAAAGGGCAGGGAGAGTTTTGTGGGGGAATGCTCACACAAGCACTTCCCTACCTGCAGCTTTAAAAAGAATTAGAATGGATCCTGTTAGTTGTACAAAGTTCTTTATTCCATGAGTCTTCCCCCCACCCCATGACACTCCAGGTCATCAGAAGGAAATAGATGCTTTTGTGTTTGGGGAAGAGCAAAGCTTTTCTTCCTGTCTCATAAAACAAGAACATGTGGACATCCAGTGAAGCTGAATGTTGGACAAAAGAAAGTACTTCTTCACACATGGTATATGTAATTCACTCCCACAAGACACAGTGATGGCCACCAACTTGGATAGCTTTAAAAGAGGATTAGAATCATAGAATCATAGAGCTGGAAGGGGCCTATAAGGCAGAAATGCAGCTTAAAGCATACCTGACAGGTGGCTGTGCAGCTGCCTCTTGAATGCCTCCAGTGTTGGAGAGTCCATCACCTCACTACGTAACTGGGTCAATTGTTGTACTGCTCTAACAGTTAAGAAGTTTTTCCTGATATTGTCGAAATCTGGCATCCTGTAACTCAAGCCCATAGAATCATACAGTTGGAAGAGGCCTATAAGGCCATAAAATCCAACCCTTGCTCAATGTAGAAAGCCAAATTAAAGCCTACCCGACAGATGCCTGTCCCCTTGAATGCCTCCAGTGTTGGAGAGTCCACCACCTCCTTAGGTAATTTCCATTGTTGTATAGCTCTAACAGTTAGGATGTTTTTCCTGATGTTCAGTTCAACTTTGGCTTCCTGTAATATGAGCCCATTATTCCATGTCCTGCACTCTGGGACAATCAAGAAGAGATCCCAGCCCTCCTCTGTGTGGCAACCTTTCAAGTACTTGAAGAGTGCTATCGTATCTCCCCTCAGTTCTCTTCTCCAGGCTAACCATGCCCAGTTCTTTCAGTCTTTCCTCATAGGGCTTTGTTTCCAGTCCCCTGATCATCCTAGTTGCCCTCCTCTGAACCTCTTCCAGTTTGTGTGCATCCTTCTTGAAGTGTGGAGACCAGAACTGGATGCAGTACTCAAGATGAGGCCTAACTAGTGCTGAATAGAGGGGAACCAATACTTCATGCAATTTGGAAACTATACTTCTAATGCAACCTAATGTAGTAACCCAGGTGGGTAAGGGAGGCTTCAAGGCTCCAGACTCTGACCCTGAAGACTGGGAGGATGAGCAGGGAGAGGGAGCAAGCAGCAGGGAGAGTTCTCAGACTTCTCACATTCGAGTCACTGACACCTCCACTTCCCCCGCTTCTGCCCCCCCTGCTGAAGCGCAACAAGAGCTGGAGGAGACTGCCTCTGTGGAGACTGAGCTGTAACACACACAACTCACTCCTCTGCTACCAGATGAGGCACCGCCTGCTATACCTGACATTTCCCAGCTGGGCGCCCTGCAAGTTCCCACGGTCAAGCAGGCTGCACACCCACAACTCTCAGAGAGAGAAGCTGAGAGCCATCCCCCCTCACCCCATTTGCTCCAGCGGCAGAAGAGGAAATTTAAAGTGTCATTAAGGAGGAGCCAACATCTTTGCGCAAAAACCCAGGCTTCTTAAGGAGGCGTGGGGGGTTCCCTTTGCTGTGTCAATGTCGCAGTGCTGTGGAGTTATACATAGACAGAGTTAGTCAGGGCCAACTTCCTAGAAAGCATAGTTAGGTGAATGAGTCATAAAGTTTTTGATGTAACTGTTACTATAATAAAAAGAGAAAAACTCACAGAACCAAGTGAGACTCCGTTCCTTGACTCTGGGCAGGACACCTAAAATAGCATTTGCCCTTTTTGCCATCCCATCACATTGTTGGCTCATATTTAGCTTGTAATCAACAACAATCCCAAGATCCTTCTCACATGTCGTATGGCTGAGCCAAGTATCCCACATCTTATAACTGTGCACTTGGTTTCTTTTTCCTAGGTGTAGAACTTTGCACTTTTTTTCTAGGTGTAGAACTTTTGTTAAATTTCATTCTGTTGTTTTCATCCCAATGCTCCAGCCAATCAAGATGCCACTGAATTTTGTTTCTGTTCTCCAGGGTATTAGCTATCCTTCCCAATTTTGTATCATCTGCAAATTTGATAAGCATTTCCTGCACCTCCTCATTCAAGTCATTAATAAAAATGTTGAAGAGCACTGGGCCCAGGACTGAGCCCTGTGGTACCCCGCTCGTTACCTCCCCCCAGTTTGAGAAAGAACGATTGATAAGCACTCTTTGAGTATGATTCTGTAGCGAATTGTGGATCCATCTAATAGTTGTTTCATCCAGCCCACATTTATACTACAGTATCTTTATTGCGGTCACAGACCCGAAATGGAAAGAGTGCACAATGGGTTAAATACAAAGAGTAAAAACAATGATGTTTACAAACAGAGGGATAGCAGAATACATGATCAGGGATAAATTACAATATAATTCTCTGACGAATAATTTGGGCGGCATTAATAAATTTGGCAACCATAAGTGTACGAGATTTATTAGAACCAGACATCAAGGTTTTCAACAGGGAGTCAGATGACTTGCCTGGGAATTTCTTAATTATAGATTCTAAGTACCTAGATCGTTCGGTAATATAAAAGGGGCAGTCAAAAAGAACATGGGACAGGGATTCAATGGTTGCAAGGTTACAGGGACAAAGTCTCCGTTCAAGGGGAATACCCTGAAAACAGCCTTCAAGGAGTGCAGAGAATAAACAGTTAAACCTAGCCTTAGAAAAGGCTAGGCGGTATTTGGGAATGACTAAAAATTCTAAATATCGAGCAAAAAAAGGAAATGTGAATCCTAGGCCCAAATTTGAGGGGGAACAGGTCTTGGCAGCCATCGGGAAAGCAGTTTGGAGATCTATATCGTTGATGCGGGTTTCAATGGAGCGTCTAGCCGATTCTAAATCTAGAGAGGCAAGAAACTCTATAGAGAAACGCAGACTTGTTAGTTTGAGCTGGAATATTGTATTCCAGCTGTTTGGGAAGGTATCAGTCCAAAGCAAGGATAGATAGCCTGAAGATGTAGATGTATAGACTTGTTTAAGCCAATATCTAAAGGCAGCAATCCAAGCGACGGATTGAAGGGAAGGCATGCCAGACTCTAAACGTAGGGCTGCTGCAGGTACACACCTAGGGACACCAAAAAGGGCACGGAGAAAAATAGATAAAACAGATTCAACTGAAGAATTAAAACTCCGGATCCAAAGTGATATTCCAAAAAACAATTGGGGAAGAATTTTAGCTTTAAAAACTTGGATGGCAGCTGGAAAATACTGTCCACCCTTAGTAAAATAAAAATTTAAAATACTCTTTAATGTGTTGCGAGCGGTCTGGACTGCGGAATGAATATGGGGTATCCATGAAAGGGAGGGATGGAATGTGACACCAAGATATTTATATTGTCCAACCTGGGAGATCTTCTGGTCACTGATTGTCCAATCGGAAACTGCTTTCCGGTTGGAGAAGACCAGAATTTTCGTTTTGGAGTAGTTAATTGAAAGAAGGTTGTCATTACAATACTTTTTGAAGGTCCTAAAGAGTCGTTTGAGTCCGACTTTAGACAAGGATAGGAGGGCTGCATCGTCGGCATAAAGTAGGAGGGGACAGATTTGGTCGGCCACCTTAGGGGGGTGAAAATCAGGGGAACAGCAGCGGGCATTCAGGTCATTTAAAAAAAGATTAAACAACAAGGGGGCTAAAATACATCCTTGCCTGACTCCATTAGTGACGGGGATGGAGTTGGTTAATGTTCCATCTGGGCCACATCGCACACGCATGGTGGTAGACTGGTGTAATCGTATAATAAGAAATAGAAGTCTCTTATCCATTGTGGATTTCATAAGTTTGGCCCACAACTTGTCTCTAGGGATGGAGTCAAAGGCAGATCTTAAGTCGATGAATGCCACAAAAAGTCTGTTACCCCTAGGGCCTTTGTATTTATCTGCCAGGTGGTTTAGGACGATGCAATGATCGAGTGTGGATTTACCCTTCCTAAAACCCGCCTGTTCCCGGCCAAGGATATGATTTTCCTCTACCCAGGAAGATAGTCTGCAGTTTAGATAGGATGCATATAGCTTGCCCACAATTGAGAGTATGCTAATAGGTCTATAGTTTGCTGGAGAGTCTCTAGACCCTTTTTTGAAAATGGGGATTACTATGGCTTCTAGCCAGACTGTAGGAAGGCAGCCAGAATTATTTATGTTTGTGAATAGAGTGGCAAGTAAAGGGGCCCACCAATCTTGGTGCATTCTTAGTAATTCAGGGGGGATTAGGTCAAGTCCCAGTGATTTACCTGATTTTAGGGCATTAATTAGTGTTTTGATTTCAGATTGTGTGACAGGGGGCCAAAGAGGAGAGGACGAAAGATCGACGGGTAAAAGACAGTTCGAGGGAGAGTCTGGAGTTTGAAACATTTGTGAGAAGTACTGCTCCCAAATATGGGAGGGAATATTGCAAGGAAATGGATTATGTGACATTAGGGCGTCAGAAACTATTGCCCAGAAGATCCTAGTATTATTCAGCTTAGATGCATTTATTAAGGCCTTCCAGCTGTCCTGTACTGCCTGTCTCTTTTTAGTTGCAAGGGGGAGCTTATATTGTTTTTTGATGATGTAATACTCCGTGGGTAAAGCAGTTAAATTGCGGGATCTGTACTGACTATAGATCTTTCTCAGGTGATTTTTTGCAGCTAAGCATTCTTTGTCAAACCATTTAGAAGAATTTTGATGGGAAAGAGTGGTTGGGGTTGGTTTGGGTTTTAAAATTGGGAGAAGCGTAGACATCAGGTGGGAATATTCATTTAGGACGCATACTGGGTCGTCAGCAGTCATTATACGGTTTTTAATGTCTCGGGCCTGAGAGGAATTGTGAAAAACCGCAGTCTTAGCAGCTAGTGCAGCAGACCATTTGGGTCTCTTATGATTAAGTGAAGATGGCTTGTCCACTATATTATATTTAATCAGAGAATGACACTTCTCGGGCAAAGGGAGCGAGAAATTTAGGGGTAAATGGTCACTGTCAAGTCTAGAACCAACTGAAAATTGAGTGTTCGGGTGTAAGAGCTGTTGAGAGATTAAAATATAGTCTACCACGCTGCTTCCTTGGGTTGAAACGTATGTAAATTCCGCACATTTATCGACAGGCTTAAGACCGTTTAGTATAACTAAATTTAAACGTCTCACTAGATTTATTAGGCGTATTCCCCCGTAATTTACCTTGAGGTCTTTGGATGCCCATACGTGCACAGGAACATAAGGTTCAGTATCTGCCCCCTCCCAAAGTCTGGAGGAGAAAAGGGTGGGATTATCAGGTCCAATTCTGGCGTTAAAATCCCCCATTATGATGAAATAAGCTCTGGGGTGGGCAGATTTAAGTCCAGTTATGAAGTCTTCTAGGACTTCCCAGGCCTGGTTAACCTCATTCCTAGAAGGAAAAGGTGGTATGTATATATTGATTATTAACAGAGATATGTATTTCAAATCTAGAAGAACTGCAATTGCTAAATTCTCACAAAGCGGGAAGGTCTTAAAATTAAATGGTAAGGAATTAGATATTAGCGTCACAGTCCTGCCTTTGATCTGCCATTTCCTCTTCCTTTAGGGGGCACTGCAGGAAGAATAAATGGGGTAAAACCGTCCAGGTATATTTTGTTAGAGCACCACGTCTCCTGTAAACAAATTATGTCGAAGGACGTTAAGAAAGCAACTAAATCTTGATTTGATTGTTTGGACGCCCAGCCAGCAATATTCCAGGAGAGGAATTGAAGTTGGTCTCTTACTGGATGAAGGAGTTTCCAGGAGGTCCAAGATGGTAGAAAAGGTCGTCAATTTATTTCTGTAATCTGGTTGAGTGTTCCAGCCCTGTCCACAAATATGGCACCTGAACGTACAGGAAGAGCAGTATGTTTGTTGTTGTTCGATGAGGGCCTGGCACGACAGGGGGGAAAGTCACCAAGTTCCTCTGTGTCCAGAAATCTGGCTCGAACCCAGTCCTCCTTGGACAGAGGGGGTCTGGAAACATGGTTCGTATATGATACTGTTATTGAACCTGGGTGGTTCTTCTTAACGCGGTCAGAGAGTATTTTGGAGTCATGGCAGCCAGAAGAAGTTAATAGATGTTGAGGTGATGGAGCACTAGAGTGGGATCCCCTAGAATTTTCTTGGGCTACCGAACATACAAGGATGTCTCTTAGTTGGGTCAGTCTTGTAATTATCTCTTGTTGGCAATGAAAAGGAAGAGATTGGTAGGACTCAATGAGCTCTTTTTCTTCTGTATATAGGTGTCAGGCCCAGGATGCGACTCAGGAACCAGACCAGAGGTTGTAGTTAATTCGTGTTTTATTAGAGTAATGTCCAACAAAGACTGCGCTTTCTCATGAAGCAATACAGGGATACAGGTCCTGCGACATTGGGAGAAAGTTGACAGAGCAAGGGGCTGCTTCCCGCCTGTTCTTTAAGAAGGGGCTAAACGGGCGCGCAACCTTTCGCTCCTCCTTAACTCCCCCTCAGGTACTGCCCACCTTCCCCCCCTTCTCTCCTGTCTTTTCAACCGTCTGCGTGTGCGTGGTGAGGGGGGAGGCATCACCTCCTCCTCTTCTGAAGTGTCCGATTCCCCTATGGGTGATAAAGGAGGAGCTGAGGGTAAACCATCTCTCCGCCTTTCTGCTGTGATCAGCCCTCCCTCTTGCTCTGAGCTGCGGAGAAGGGAGGGCCTGGGAATGTCTGGGGGGGATTCTAAAACTTCAAGGCTCTCAGGCTCCCCGTTGCTAGGCGACCCTATCTCTGGCATGTCCTCTGTTTCGGCTTCGCTCCACAGAGGGTAAGTTCCTCCCTCCTCCCTCTGCCAGCCATTTGAATCCTCTTCTGACAATCCCCCAGGAGCCCAGCTCATCCTCCCGACAATAGGGCGGTTGTGTCAGCCACCAGTAGACTGGGAAAGATGTCCTTTAGATCTTGAGTAAGTTGTGGCAAAGGACTGGAGGGTAACGTAGAGTTAGCACAAACTGATCTAGTAAGCCCAGGCTGATGATTGACTAATGGAATAGGGGGGGCTACATTGACAAAGTAGCGTTGGATATTTATACCTCGTTTCCTTAGTTTCTCTCTGGCGTTGTAGATCTCGTTGGCAAAAGTCGAAGAATGGAATGTCACAATCAGACGCCAAGGCTGTGTGCTAGAAGATAAGTTGGTCATATATTTGATGTAATTGGTACGGCAAGGAGCAAAAAGGGACTGACTGAAACAGGTGTCCAAAAATGGGATATTAGGGTAGACAGGCTGATTACCAAAGGTTTTGAAATGACATGTGATTGCAAGCTTTTCTGGTATCAATTTGAGTCTCCAGACGCTGGGTTTAGGTGGGCTTGTTGTTTTGCATGCAGTATAAAAAGTTTTCTGCGGTGCCTGCGAAGGTAGATGTCTTTCCACAGAGGTAGATATACTTTGATCACAAGAGGGGGTTATACTTTTTTCCTTTGGGCGTGTCCCCTTTGTTTCCCGCTCATTTTTACTGTTTTTAGATAAATGTTGCTGAACCGAGTTTACACGATGAGTGTGAGAGTCCAACAGTTTAAAAAGAGGCTTGAAGTTCATTTTTCCTACGGAGCTGGGTTTATAGTTTTTAATATTCTTTGGTTTTTTTGTCATCCTGGAGACTGCGAGGGTTTTCGTGAGTCCCTTGCCCTTATTCTTGCCGGGCCCTTTGCTTGTCTCTTTGTACTGGGCACGAGTAGTTGAAGGGCTCACTGGGGATCCAGATTCTTTTGTTTTCTCGTGTAAGAGAGGCCCCATGGCCTGGACCAAAGTGGTTAACAGGCTGTTTGTTTCTGTAATATATGCTTTAATTAAAGTCAGCTCTTTGAACAGAAGCGGTTCCCAATTCAGGGGAGGGGGTTTAAGGCCCGGGGATGTTACGTGGGTTAAGGGCTTCTTCGCTGGAATCATCATACAAGAGATTGAATGTTGCGTCTGGGAGTCTTGAAGCGAGTCGATGGTAATTATCTCAGAAGGAGGGCCATCAGTTTCCAGGCTTAAGGAACAATTAAAGCCAGCATCCAATAACTCTTCTGCTAAAGTTTTGGCGGCTGAAATAGGTTCACTTGGTGTATTAAGGAGATGATAGTCTATTGACCAATCGTGTGGGCTTTCAGACTGGGTCGTATCTTTCTGGGCGCTTTGCAACTGCCGGGGGTGTTGCATATTTTCATACGTATGCGTAGGAAGGAAGAACTGGGTAATCTTTGCTTGGTGTTTTTGTTGTTGAAACTCCTCCTCCCCCAGAGATAAACCCAGTTCCTGGCGTCTCTTTCTTGTAAGGACCATTTGTGGGAACTTTGGGGGATATTGTGCAAAAAGAAGTAGCACCTGATTATAAATGTTTTTAAGTAGCTCTTTAAATCTGAAGCTGCCACCGAAGAAATGTCTCTTGGCAGGGAGAAAAGCAGCTACAGAGAAGGCTTCCACAGCTCACGGCAGCTGTTGGAACATATCCAGAGTAAAATGAGATGTAATAGTTGCTCTGAAAGCACAACAGCTCCCGCTCAGACTACTGGAGGAGGAAAGTTCCGACAGAAGCAAATTGGAAGGATTTATGATTATAGTCCGGAGAGGAGATATGAAGAGCAGCTTACCGGAAGAGACGGCACCAGAAGTTCAACCCCACATTTATACTGTGTCCTGCACTCTGGGATAATTGAGCCTGGGATTAGACAAATTCACGGAGGATAAGGCTATCAGTAGCTACTACCCGTGATGGCTGTGCTCTGCCTCCACAGTCAGAGGCAGTCTGCTTCTGAATGCCAGTTGCTGGAAACTGCAAGAGTGGAGAGTGCACTTGCACTCAGGTCCTGCTTGTGGGCTTCCCATGGACATCTGGTTGGCCGCTGTGAGAACAGGATGCTGGACTAGATGGGCCATTGGCTTGATCCAACAGGCTCTTCTTATGTCTGCCCTTGTAACCATCCCTATCATTCCATGAACAACATAATCAATTTGATGTTTATCACAGTCAAATATGTTAGTCACATAGCTTCACCAACTGCAGTGTTTTTGTTCTTATTTTTCAGATACCGTACATGGGGACCCCTGATCTGGACCAATGCCCTGTATTATTAGGAGAGATCCAAGACAGGTCTGTCTTTTAAGTGTGTTGTATTGGATCTAACCTAACTCCAAACAAAGCTATCCCTTCCCTATATCACCACCTAGCTGGACAGAATCTTTTCCCACTAGCATGGGAGATAGGGGCCTTTAACCCTTTGCCCCATGCTGCAGGCCTGATCTGGGTGCACCCCTCCCCTTGCTAGCATGTCTGCAATTTACGTTGCCAAAACTGTCCCCATTGAAAACAAATTATCAGAAATAAACTTGTGTTTGTGTGATGAAAATTGTGCTGGTTAAAACACAGAGCATCGAAATGCAGCCTTCTGGGCACATCTGGGCTCAGCCCTATAGCGAACGATAGCATTTGTATTACATTCGGTCAGAGCCTGAGAGCACAGCTCAGCTCCTTTTAGTCAGTCTCAGGAGTTGAAAGGCTCTGAGCACTGCCAGCGGTGGCCTGCTTTCAAGTCCTAATTCATAGCTGGCAGTGCCAAGCTTTCAAAACTTCAAAGCTAGTCACTCCCCAACCCCATAAAGCAAGTCTCAGTGCTCAAATGTCATTGTGCTGCATCACCACAACCCCTGAGGAAGAAGCACAGAAGGGTAGGAGGGAGCAGCTTCTATTTTATTTCATAACTTTAAAAAAAGGTTTGTGCTGGGAGAGCCTGGGAACACTGCAGCGCAATTTGATTCTTAAGACTTCTGCATAGTTTGCAAACCAATCTATGGGTTTTTGGGGTTTCTGGGGAATTTGCTACTGTCTTGGAGCCAAGCAGGGGATAGTGCAAATCGTAATCAAATCCACAGCTGCTGCTGCTCCCTGCTTCTCCCCTCCCACCTTCATTTGCCCCTGGGTTGGCAACGGACAGGGCCAAAGCAGCACCTTGCAGGTGGTCAGATTTGGCCTGTGAGATCCTACTTGATTTCCCAGTCCTTCATCCTGAATAAGCCGCCACATTTTGCTTAGCTTCACCCTCTTGCAGAATGACAGAGAAGATGCAACCAAGTTTTGGTAAGGATGTGAGAGGGCTTCCCCTGTTCAGTTCTTGTCACTTTGGCTCACATCCCCCTGAACTAAGGGAATGTCTAACATTAATTTTGAACTGGAGCATTCAGCATTTGCTTCCACTTCTTTCAGCTCATTTGCATCTTTCCCCCTCCTTGGTGTTACTGAAGTATCATGATGTGCTGAGTGCTGCCCAGTTGGCATTGAACCGTGACAGGGCCTTCTCAGTAACGGTTCCCAATTTGTGGAATTCCCTCCCTGCTGAGGTGCAGCTGTCTCCCACATTATTAACATTCAGAAGGAATTTAAAAGCATTCCTGTTCACCCAAGCACAATAGCTGAAACATACTGTTTCCAGCAACCTTGAAAATATTAGCTATGAGGTTATGTGACAGTTTTAATTGCTTTTAGATGTCCTTAATGTTCTTTAATGTTTTGATCTTTTTAATTTTTATTGTAGTATCTTCATTGTTAGGGTCAATGACCAGCATGAGGTAATCAGATAAAATTGCTAGAACACAGTACTGTAAAATAGAGTTTATTGTATTATTTTGCTGCCTTGTTACTTTGCTGCTCTGGGCTCCTTTCGGGGGAAAGGTGGAACAGAAATGTAATCAACAATAATAATGTGTATAGCAGTAAAACACTGTGAAAAAGCAATCTTGACCAAGTTTCTTTTTAAGGAAGGGCTTTTTCACTAATGTACATAGTATGTGCTCTCACACTCTGGTAAAACACAATGCAAATAGGATCTTTGACAGATACAAGGGTCAACATGCATCTGCTGAGAGCCCACCGCCCAGCAAGAGGCCCATAGAGAAGAACCTCCTAGGCCTTATGCAGCTTTGCAACCTGTTTGCTTGTTCACTAGCCTCTTGCTGTGGTTCAGAGTCAGACAATGATGGCAGTGAGAAGGAGGAGCAGTATGATGAATCAACCTGCCCTTGACCATAAGGTCTCAGGGTTGGTTACAATTAGGGATGGGTGAATCTGTCAGTTCTGGCTTCCCTTAGTTTTTCATTTTTCTAATCTTCAGTTCTCCACATTAGTTTGCAATTTTTTTAAAAAAACAAGTCCTCATGAAAATTCATCACGTTTTAGTGCAAATTTCTCTTAATACACCTATCTTTACGAATCTGCACACATTTTACAAAGAAATCTTTCCTAATAAAATGCATTTTATTTGCTATTTTTATGAATATATGCATTTTTGTACTACTAATATGGAGAACTGCATTGCAAAGTTCAGAGAAGTCCGAATTTCAAAGAACGGCTGTGTTTGGGTTCTCATATTGTTTTGGAAACTGCAGATTAGGTAGGTTTGCTTTTAAATAGGAACTGAATCAAATTTCTCTTCCATCCCTAGTTATAAAGATACATTAAAATTTTATTTATTAATTAGATATATATCCTGCTCTTCCTCCCAGTAGGAGGAAGTTAAAATCAGTTAAAACATTTTACAACCAGGGTAGGTCCTAAAATGTATATTGCCCAGGTGTCAAAGGCCAGGATAAGGAGGTTCATCTTTAGCATATCAAGGGGGCCCTCCAGGTGTTCTTTTTATTATATATTCATGCTGCTTTGTGCACTTAATACTATTGGTGCAGTCATACATGATCCTGTTTTCAATACTGTACTGTTGATGCCTACAAAAGCTTGAGGTGGTCACATGGCTTTGCTTCCAGCCAGTGCATATCCTGTAAATTCATGCTGAAATCATGTAAATTTTTATACAAATGTTCTGGTTTATTTTTGTCCTGCTTTTGTTGTACTATAGCACCTCCCGGGAGAAATAAAATGGCAGCACTGGGGAAGTATTGCAGAAGAAATTAAATCCCCATCTCCACCATAGATTTAAAACAGCATCATACATACCACTTTAAACAGTCATGGCTTCCCCCAAATAACCCTTGAAACTGTAGCTTATTAAGGGTGCTGAAAGTTGCTAGGAGACCCTGATTCTCCTCAAACAGCTACAGTTCCCAGAGTGGTTTAACCATCAATCCTTCTTCCCAGGTAACCCTGGGAAATGTAGGTCTCTGGGGGGAATAGGGGGTCTTCTAACAACTCTCAGCACCCTTAACAAACTACAATTCCCAGGATTCCTTGGGGGAAACCATGACTATTTAAAGGGGTATAATACTTTTTTTTCTTTAGAGAGCCAGTGTGGTGTAGTGGTTAGAGTGTTGGACTACGACCTGGGAGACTAGGGTTCGAATCCCCACCCAGCCATGAAGCTCACTGGGTGACCTTGGGCCAGTCACTGCCTCTCAGCCTCAGAGGAAGGCAATGGTAAACCCCCTCTGAATACCGCTTACCATGAAAAACCCTATTCATAGGGTCGCCATAAGTTGGAATCGACTTGAAGGCAGTCCATTTTTCCCCCAATACTTTTTTAAAGGTAGAGTGCAGATGGGGCCTAAAGCAGAACAAATCCACCACTAATGCACTATTATGGTGTTAAGAACATGTTGCTGAATACACCCACAAGAAAACATCCGTCTGGAGGGGCCTAAGGAGGGAAGGGGAGCAGGGCTGGTGTGTGGCATGGCCTGAGAAAAAGTCCAGAGGGCCGAACAGAAAGGCCTGGAGGGCTGCACTTGGCCCATGGGACAGAGGTTCCCCATCCCTGTCCTAGAAGAATTGTGACGGTCCCATACAGAAGATGTGCATTTTAATGACGGTGTCAAGGACCCAGTACCGGATTTAGGGACAAGCCAAGTAAGCCATGGCTTAGGGGCCTCACATAATGAGGGGCCTCTAAATAGGTTGGAGATAACTAAGAAGTTTTATCATAATTGAAATCCTTTTGGCTTAAATAACCTTTCATATAAAACTTCCATCACCAAAATTCTGAACTCGCACATCCCCATCTCAGTCTCATCAACTTCTCTTCCATGGCTGCTGGGCTATTATTATTATTATTATATCCCCATTGTGATTTATTACCTGCCCTTCACCCAAAGGTTCCAGGGCAGGTTACAACAAATAAAATATAACATTAAAAACAATTTAAAAACAACCTAAAATCCCCAAATAGGGTTGGTCCTAAAAGTAGGGTTGCTATATTCCAGTTCCACAAATCCAGGCCGGCTAATTTGTATATTGTGCAAATTATTTGCTAATTATGCAAATTAAGCATATTAATGGTTGCATTGTCCAGTTGTTTTGTTTTTGTGCCTAGTAATTACCGCTGAAAACTGGGGGAAGATATGAGGAATCTTTTTTTTTAACTTACAGTTTTAGCCTTAAATGCCAAGACCAGCCTTTCCCAACCTTTGGGCCCCCAGATGTTGCTGGACTACAACTCCCATCAGCCCCAACCAGCATAGCCAATGGTCAGAAATTATGGGAACCTAAACTCTAGTGTCCAACACTTTTGAATATTTGTTTTTTTATTTAGAGGACTGATATCCTGCCCTCAGGGCAGCTAACAAAACAATAAAAATATACAATCAGTCAATTAAAAGCAATATTGTGTCCAAGAGGTTGTCTTAGGAACAATTAAGAAATGTGAAATGCACCCTACAACCTGTAACGCAGATAGAAATCAAGATTTCAATATTAAAAGTTCAGTCAATAATCTTATCTAATTAGCTTCAAAGTAAGCAATGCTGTCACAGAATCCTTTCTAACGCCAAACTTTACTCCTGCATAAGTCTGAAGACACCCAAGCTTATGAACTGAAGATCAGCAAGTAAATAGGAATGGTGTATTCTATCTTTAGAGTATACAATATATATGGGGTGCTGCCAAAAATAGTAGTAGTAGTAGTAAAAATATTTATATACTGCTTTTCAACAAAAAGTTTCCAAAGTGGTTTACATAGTAAAATATATAGTTTGAAATTTGGCTGTATAAAAGAAGATAGCTACAAACCAATCATTTTTATTTCAAATTTCAAATAAAGGAAGTTCTCTCCCATCCTTGCAACAACAAGAATTGGGGTTTATTTATTTATTTATTTATTGCACTTGTATACCGCCCCATAGCCGAAGCTCTCTGGGCGGTTTACAGCAATCAAAAACATTAAAACAAATATACAATTTAAAACACATATTTTAAAAACAGTTTAAAACACAATTTTAAAATTTAAAACAATATAAAAACAATTTCAAACACATGCTAAAATGCCTGGGAGAAGAGGAAAGTCTTGACCTGGTGCCGAAAAGATAACAGTTGGCGCCAGGCGCACCTCATCAACTACATCATTCCATAATTTGGGGGCCACCACTGAGAAGGCCCTCTCCCTTGTTCCCACCCTCTGAGCTACCTTGGAGTAGGCACCTGGAGGAGGGCCTTTGATCTTGAACGTAGTGTACGGGTGGGTTCGTATCGGGAGAGGCGTTCCATCAGGTATTGTGGTCCCAAGCCGTGTAAGGCTTTATAGGTCAAAACCAGCACCTTGAATTGAGCTCGGAAACATACAGGCAGCCAATGCAAGCGGGCCAGAATCAGTTTTATACGTTTGGACCGTCTGGTCCCTGTTACCGATCTGGCCACTGCATTTTGCACAAGCTGCAGTTTCTGAACCGTCTTCAAAGGCAGCCCTACGTAGAGTGCACTGCAGTAATCTAATTTGGAGGTTACCAGAGCATGGACAACTGAAGCCAGGTTATCCCTGTCCAGATAGGGATGTAGTTGAGCCACCAACTGAAGTTGGTAGAAGGCACTCCGTGCCACCGAGGTTACCTGAGCCTCAAGTGACAGAGATGGTTCTAGGAGAACCCCCAAACTACCAACCTGCTCCTTCAGAGGGAGTGCAACCCCATCCAGGACAGGTTGGACATCCACCATCTGGTCAGAAGAACCACCCACTAGCAGCATCTCAGTCTTGTCTGGATTGAGCCTCACTTTATTAGCCCTCATCCAGTCCATTGTCGCAGACAGGCACCAGTTCAGCACATTGACAGCCTCACCTGAAGAAGATGAAAAGGAGAAATAGAGCTGCGTGTCATCAGCATACTGATGGCAACACACTCCAAAGCTCCGGATGACCACACCCAACGGTTTCATGTATATGTTGAACAGCATGAGGGACAGAACTGACCCCTGCGGAACCCCATACTGGAGAGTCCAGGGTGCCGAGTAATATGCCCCAAGCACCACCTTCTGGAGGTGACCTGCCAAGTAGGAGTGGAACCACCACAATGCAATACCTCCCACTCCCAACTCAGCTAGTCTCCCCAGAAGGATAACATGGTTGATGGCATCGAAAGCCACTAAGAGATCAAGGAGAATCAGCACACTCCCCCTGTCTCTCTCCCGACAAAGGTCATCATACAGGGTGACTGTGATGTTCCTATATTAATGTATATATGGTAAGTGTTGGTTGTTTAGAAGATACATGGTAAGTGGAGTGAAAGAGGGGGAGTGAATGGGCAGTAGAATGCGAGATGATTGGCTGAGTGTTTAAAATGGCTGAATGTATAAAAGGAAGAGTGAGAGTGGAATCTGGGGGGGAGAAGAGAACTGAGTGGGTTGCTTGGTGGGGTTTAGAGAGTTGTTTGCCAGGAGGGAGGTGGAGTTCGGATTAGCATTGAGTAAAACCATATGCTTATGTGCCTTAAGAAGAAATCTTGTTAATCTTGTTAGCTTTGTTATCTGTAATAAATACTTAATTTGGTTTACCAAAGGCCTGATCCTTGGCTGGGGTTTCACAGACCAGAAGGGAGGGTAAGGTAATGACCAAGGCTGAAGGGGAACTGTAATAAATGGTGGCAGCGGTGAAGAGAATAACAATACCAGTATTCAGAGTCTCTGGGAATACTAGTATTGGGACGTTACTGGTGGTTGCCTAGCAGGGGGATCTGTTGAGATCTGTGCTAGAGTGGGGAGAGAAACCATAAGAGAGAGCAGTCCGGACTGGTGGAGTCCCTGGTGGTGCCTAGTGACAGGCAGTAACCACGAGCAGGTAGGAACCTGACAGGGAGAGCCAGGGAAGGACGCATCACATGTGGTGGTAGCGGTGGGATACGAACAACAGAGAATCCAGATACGAACCAAAGAGAGTCCCAAAGACACGTGGTGACAAAGGAGACTACGTCACAGGTGTTGGCTGTAGCAGTGAGATATGAATACTAGAGAATCCCTAGCAGTGGTGTGGCAAACAGAAATAACAAAACAAGATTACTTGTGAGAGTGACTGGCAAAGAGTGTGTGGCAAAGAGTGAGTGAACTCAAACACCATGGCTGAATACATAAAAATGAAAAGAGAGGAGCTGGTGGAGAAGTGCATAACATTCAATTTACCTCACGAGGGTAAAGGGGTAGATGAATTGAGGGTAGCACTTATAGGATTTGCAACTGCCCAGCAAAAACAACCTGTCAGAGAAGAGACCCCAGAAGGATATTTAAGCAATCCCGCTTATATAGAGTACTTGAGAGAGAAGTTGAGGATGGAAACTGAGAGAATGAGGATGGAGGCTGAGGAAAAAGACAAACAGCGGGTCTTTGAGGCTGAGGAAAAAGACAAAAAGAGGGAGTTGGAAACTGAGAAGTTGAGAATGGGGTTTGAGGAGAGGGAGAAGCGAGCAGTGGATGCCGAATTACAAGTAGAAAAGTTAAAATTTGAAAGAGAGAAATTTCACTCTGAGGAGACAAGGAAAGACAGAGATGGAGCAAAAATAAAAATTACTCCAAAGGACTTTGCTGTCTATGAGCCTGGTCAAGATCCTCAAATTTACCTCAGCACCTTTGAAAAAGCAGCTCAGTTGTGGGGGCTACCTGAAGATAAATACATGCAGTATTTATCAAACCTGATTAAAGGGGAATTGGCTGAGGTATACCAATATTTCCCCTCAGACAGGCCCGTCACCTATGCTGAATTCAAAGAAGCAGTGTTTAAAAGATTCAGACTGGGGCCTGATTATTTTAGAAAGCTTTTCAGAAATTGCCAGATACAGACTAGGAGGTCTTTCGTGGAGCTGGGGGCAAAACTGATGGACATATTTGGGAAATGGCTGACAAGTGCAAAAGCTCAGTCTGTGGAGGAGGTGAAAAACCTCATGATATTGGATCAATTATACCATCAGTTACCACCCGAAATAAGGCTCCTGGTCAAAGACCGTTCCCCTACATCGGTGCAGGAGGCCGCAGAGATGGCGGATCACTTTGCCTCCAACAGAACTGGCTGGGTGGGGAAAACATCAAGAGATTTTAAACCCAGACCATATAAAGCTGGCAGAAGGGATGTGGTACCACAGAGAGTGAGTCCTCCAGTAAAATCTGAAGGGCACAGGACACCCCAGAGTGGATCTGTGTACCCTAAAAGTGAGGAGAAATTATGCTACAAATGTGGTAGACCGGGGCACCTACGTTTTCAATGTGAGGTTGCCAACCCCATTAGTAATCCTGCTCAGACAAGGGCAGTGAAAACAGAGCCCAAGGCTTTAGAAACAGCGAAAAAGGTTCAGTTCTGCCAGATAAATTGGACAGAAGTAACAGACCTTGATTCAAGTCTGAGAGAGGAAGTGAGTGTACAAGGGGCAAATTATTGGGCATTGCTTGATACTGGTGCCGCTCAGACATTACTGAGGCCAGATTTAATAAAATCTGAGGTAATATTACCTCAGGAAACTGTGACTATCCAAGGAGTGAGGGGTCAACCAGAAAGTTTGCCTGTGGCCCTGGTGGATATGACTTGGAGAGGCCGAGAGGGCCGATATAAAGTAGGCATTAATGCCCAGCAACAAGAACCAGTAATACTGGGAAGGGATGTAATGGGCGCCCAAGGAAAGATCTATGTAGTGACCAGATAGCAAATTGGCAGAGAAAAAGAAGCCATATTAAGGGGGGCTGAAACAAACAGGGTGGAATCTGTTAACCAGCCTCAGGTCACCATAGCAACCACTAGCAGGCCTGCTGAAGGAGACAAACTGTATCAAGTGGTCTCTGATAATGATGAGGCAGATCAATTCAGGGAAGAGCTGCAAAAAGATATAAGTTTGAAGCAGATAAAGGAACAAGCTCTGACCCAACAGATTCCTTTCACTGACAAACTGAGGAATCAAGTTGTGTGTGAGAATGGGATTTTATATAGACTGTGGATGCCTGCTGAGAGAAAGGATGAATGTGAACCAGTGAAGCAATTGATAGTACCTAGCAAATACAGAACCAGATTGCTAGAGGTAGCCCACGATGTCCCATGTGCAGGACATCTGGGAATAAAAAAGACCAAGAGGAGATTGGCAGCACACTATTATTGGCCAAACATCTCCAAAGATGTAAAACAACATTGTCTATCTTGTGGAATATGCCAAAAGGTGGGAAAAAGTGGAGTAAAAACTAAAGCACCCTTAAAGCCCCTTCCTATAATTGGACAACCCTTTTCTAGAGTGGGAATAGATTTGGTGGGCCCTTTTTCCAAACCCACAAGGCATGGCAAGAAATATCTATTGGTGGTGGTGGATTTTGCCACCAGGTACCCAGATGCAGAAGCACTAAGATCCATGGAAGCCCCTGTAGTAGCAGAGGCTTTATTAAAAATCTTTATGAGGCTGGGTTTCCCTCATGAAGTGCTGACGGATCAAGGCAGTGTATTCATGGGAGAAGTGATGCAATGTATGTGGAAATGTTGTGGTCTAAAACATCTAAAGACCACTACTTACCATCCCGCCACTAATGGGTTAACAGAGAGATTCAATGGCGTTTTGAAGGGCATGATCAGAAGCTATGTTCAAGATCACCCACAAGACTGGGATGAACGGTTGGGATGCTTCTTATTTGCATACAGAGAAGTCCCTCAGGAGTCAACAGGCTACTCACCCTTTGAACTCATGTTCACTAGAAAAGTGAGGGGACCTTTGGAACTATTAAAAAATTCATGGGAAGGAACCCTGGGAGAGTACAAAACATCTGTAGTAGATTTTGTATTGGAATTCCACAATAAATTAACATCAATGATGGAGGTGGTGGAAAAGAATTTGAGTCAAGCACAGGAGAAGCAACGTTACTGGTATGACAGAACAGCCAGAGAACGTGTGTATGATGTGGGAGATATGGTTATGGCGTTCATACCCAGGAAACATGACAAATTACAGGCTAACTGGGAAGGACCATATACCATCAGAGAAAGGCTTGACACAGTGATGTATGTAATTACCACAGACCAATTAAACAAAAGCAAAGTGGTTCATGTAAATATGTTGAAGCCTTACCATACCAGGGATGCATAGCTGTTGCAAGTTACCTTATTCCCTGAGGGAAGTGGGCCTGAACTTCCAGATTTGGTACAGGAAAGCAAAGACAAAGGAGGGGTAGATCAAGTGGAATGGTCAGAGGAGGTGAAGGAGGAAGTAAAAGAGGAGATTCTGAGAGTTTTGAAAACCTATAGGAATCTCTTTAGCAACAAACCTGGCTGAACCAGTATAGTTATACATTCCATTGATACTGGAGATCATGCCCCAATCAGATCTGTTCTGTACCGTGTGAATGGGAAAGTTTTGAATGAGATCAAAAAGGAGGTGGAAGATATGCTGGAATTAGGAGTGATCAGGGAATCCATCAGTCCCTGGGCCTCAAGTATTGTCCTGGTTCCGAAAAAAGATGGAACGACAAGGATTTGCATTGATTATCGGCTAATCAATAAAATTACTGTCCCAGATGCGTATCCTATGCCTAGGGTAGACGCAATGTTAGAGTTATTGGGGGCAGCAACCATTATCTCTACACTAGATCTCTGTAAAGGATTTTGGCAAATGGAACTAGACGAGCAATCCAGAGCCAAAACTGCCTTCAGTACACCAGATGGGTTATATGAGTTTGTGACCTTACCCATGGGACTAAGGAACTCACCAAGTTCATTTCAGAGGCTAATCAATACTGTGTTGCGAGGCATGTCAGATTTTGCAGTGGCCTATATCGATGACGTGGCCATTTTTAGCAAGTCGGTGCCTGAGCATGTCCAACACCTGACAACAGTATTGGAGGCCTTAAGAAAAGCAGGCCTCACAATAAAAGCTAAGAAATGCCAGTTTGGACTAAAGGAAGTAATCTATTTAGGACATAAGGTGGGGAGTGGGAAAAGCACCCCCTTATGGAGCAAGGTGGAGGCAATACAAGCGTGGCCGATCCCCTTAACCAAAAAACAAGTAAGGGCATTTCTGGGTGTGGCTGGATTTTATAGGAAGTTTGTGAGAAATTTTGGGGAAATAGCAACCCCCTTGCATGAATTAACAAAGAAGAAGTGTTCTGAGCGTGTGGTATGGACGGATGAATGTCAGAAGGCTTTTGATCTACTGAAGCAAGCCTTGTGCCAAGGACCCATATTAATAGCACCAGACTATGAGAAACCATTCATCGTGGCTACAGATGCGTCGGACCTGGCGCTGGGAGTCGTCTTGCTACAGGAGAGAGAAGGCACCAGACATCCAGTGGCGTACCTGAGTCGCAAGCTGACGCCGAGGGAGAAAAACTATTCGTCGGTCCAGAAGGAGTGCCTAGCGGTCGTGTGGGGACTGAACAAGTTGCGCCCATATGTGTGGGGACGAAGATTCACAGTGACTACGGATCATCGGGCCTTGTTATGGTTTCAGACTATGAAAAACCATAACACTATGCTGCAGAGGTGGTCCTGGGTCCTACAGGACTATCAAGTGGACTTCCAGTTCATAAAAGGCAAGGACAATGTACTGGCCGATGGACTTTCCAGGCAAATGGCTGGGACTGCAGTGACGTGACCAGACAGAGGAACAAAGAAAGACATTTTCCCCATAGAGACTTTTATTTGTTAACGCGACGTATAAATCCTGGAACAGGAATAATACTCTGCTGTTGTTTAAGGGGGGGGAAATGTGATGTTCCTATATTAATGTATATATGGTAAGTGTTGGTTGTTTAGAAGATACATGGTAAGTGGAGTGAAAGAGGGGGAGTGAATGGGCAGTAGAATGTGAGATGATTGGCTGAGTGTTTAAAATGGCTGAATGTATAAAAGGAAGAGTGAGAGTGGAATCTGGGGGGGAGAAGAGAACTGAGTGGGTTGCTTGGTGGGGTTTAGAGAGTTGTTTGCCAGGAGGGAGGTGGAGTTCGGATTAGCATTGAATAAAACCATATGCTTATGTGCCTTAAGAAGAAATCTTGTTAATCTTGTTAGCTTTGTTATCTGTAATAAATACTTAATTTGGTTTACCAAAGGCCTGATCCTTGGCTGGGGTTTCACAGACCAGAAGGGAGGGTAAGGTAATGACCAAGGCTGAAGGGGAACTGTAACAAATGGTGGCAGCGGTGAAGAGAATAACAATACCAGTATTCAGAGTCTCTGGGAATACTAGTATTGGGACGTTACTGGTGGTTGCCTAGCAGGGGGATCTGTTGAGATCTGTGCTAGAGCGGGGAGAGAAACCATAAGAGAGAGTGGTCCGGACTGGTGGAGTCCTTGGTGGTGCCTAGTGACAGGCAGTAACCACGAGCAGGTAGGAACCTGACAGGGAGAGCCAGGGAAGGACGCATCACAGAGACCAAGGCTGTTTTCGTGCCAAAACCAGGCCTGAAACCCGACTGAAATGGATCCAGATAATCGATCTCATCCAAGAGTGTCTGGAGCTGGCCTGCAACCACTCGTTCCAGGACCTTGCCCAGGAATGGAACATTTGCTACCGACCTATAGTTATGAAGATTTTCTGGGTCCAGGGAGGGCCTCTTCAGGAGTGGTCTCACTACTGCCTCTTTCAGGCAGCCAGGGACCACCCCTCTCACAGAGAGGCATTAATCACTTCCCTGGCCCAGCCGGCTGTTCCATCCCTCCTAGCTTTTATTAGACAAGAAGTTCAAGGATCCAGCACAGAAGTGGTTGCACGAACCTGTCCAAGCACCTTGTCAACGTCCTCAAGCTGCACCAACTGAAACTCATCCAAGAAATCGGGACAAGGATACCTCGCTTGATTCACCTGCTATAACACTAGAGTCTAAGTCCTGGCGGATGCTAAAGATTTTATCCTGGAAGTGCCTAGCAAATTCATTACAGTGGGCCTCAGATGGTTCTACCATGTCCCTGGGGCCAGAGTGTAATAGCCCCCCGACAATTCTGAAGAGCTCCGCTGGGTGGCAGATTGATGATTTGATAGTGGCAGCAAAATATTGGTTTTTTTGCTGCCCTCACTGCCCCTAAATTCAGCTTACCATAGGCAGTTACCAGAGTATAATTGCATCCACTAGGAGTTCGCCTCCATCTGCACTCAAGCCATCTCCTATATTGTTTCATCGCTCTCATCTCTGGGGTATACCATGGAGCCGTATGAGCTCTACACAGGAGAGGGTGCTCAGGAGGAATCATGTCTCGGTTATACATGCCAGATCAGCTGCCTCATCCACAATTAAATCGTGAATGAGGGAGATCTTAATATGCACCGATCTGGCATTTAGGAGCAGCATCCGGAGGCCTGAGAGCTGGCTGATAGGGCAACCAACAAACCTGCAGGTGTGGGGAGGACCGGAACAAGGCACAGCCATTAACTGCCTGGGCCGCGTTCCCCTTAGCTGGCAAGTCCTCCTCACAACGCCATATCTCCCTCGACCCGTCACTACACTAATTGGGGCCCCCTCAAATCTCCCCACTTGGCTCTGAGTCCTCTCTCCCAGGCTCATAACTGAAGACCCAGAAAAAGGCAGACAAAGCAGGAGCCACCTCAGCCAGCCGGCTTATGTATCCCCTCCAGAGAAGGGACAGGTTTGAATATGTGAAATAGTAATAAAGAAAATGATCCTCTAAATATGTGCTGAGTGCATTCTACTGCACTAAATTCTAACTTTGCCTCTATTAATTTGGCATTAGAAATAAGTGATTTCAGCCACTGCCAGGGGGCAGACATGTAGCACCAAGAGTAAAATCTACCACATAGAAAGCAAATAACTTTTCCTATGCTGGTGCGTGTGGGGCGGATTGTTCCATTCCTATTGGTCGGAGGGAAGGTTGCATCCCACACTGCACTGAATATATATGGAGTCTGTGTGTATGTGTGTGTGTGTGTGTGTGTGTGTGTGTGTACACACATACACTCATCCATCCATCCCTGGGGAGGAAATGCAGTAGGGAAATCTTTGGTAAGAAGCCTGCCAGTCATTTTGAAGAAGGAAATGTATTAAAAAAATACTTTCTTGCCTTTTCTGAATTGCTGAACAAGAGGCTCTGCCATGCAACATGTTAAATGAGGCTGCATTCCAGTGCAACTTTCATTGATAGTAAGCACCAATTAACAGGGTGGGTGCAGGGCCCAAAAATGCACGTGCTAATACCCCAGCCTTTTCTATAAAGGCTTGCTTTTATATTTGTATTTGTTCAGGGAGAGAACATGTGGTGGATTCAAACCCCTTATTCCATCCTCCATGATGGCTGGCAGACCTTCCCATTGCATTCACCACTTAAGAGACACACCCTGAGACACAGAGGCAATTGAGATTAAAGCTGCTTCTCCTTGCTGACGCAACCAGAAAGTCTGTGGGTAAGGGGTGGAGCTGCATGTGCAGTTTTCTAAACTGCAAGATTCTGCGTATACAGCAGGCTAAAATGCTTGATTTTCCCAGGACAGGTCTGGTGTCCCTCCTTGACTAACAACAATAGAATATGGAAATAGGTGGATTTCTCACAAAATTGGCAGAAAACTGCCTCCATTTTTTGTCTTGTATCTCTGGATCCACAAGGACTAGAGACTTGCTTTTTTAAAAAAATGAAAGCTGGGAATCTGAGCCACTTAATTGGCTAAGCAGGCACTAGGTAGCATGGTTAGAATCTGAATAACACCCGGCTAAGCTGGCATTATGGCAACCCTACCTAAAAGTACATATCTCAGGCGTCAAAGGCCAGGGTGAAGTGGTGTGTCTCCAGTGAAATTACCAGAAGCACTTCAGTGGGGAGGGAGTTCCACAACTCAGGGGCCGCCCCAGAGAATGCCCTCTCCTGGGCCACCACCACCTGAACTTCGAAGAATGGTGGAACTACCAAAATGCCCCCCTCTACTGATCTCAGCACCTGAGAGGGTCAGTGGGGAAGGAGGTGGGCTTTCAGATATTTAGGACCTAAGTCATTTAGGGCTTTAAACCCACATAATCTACAGCCTCACTGCACACCTCAAGAGGAGGCAATGGGAGCTAGCCTACCAAGACATTCTAAAGTCTATTCCACACTAGGCATCATTTCTGCTAATCCCTTCCTAGCCACTTTTCCCTCACCTTTTTTTCTCTTTATTTTTAATGTTGGGGCCTCTGAATCATGGTTTAGGGCCTCAGCATGTCTTAATCTGGCCCTGCAAGGACATGTCTGCTGTATCAGAGCTACCCTCCTGGAATACACTAAACTTGGGGGGAAATCCAGAAAATGGCCATTGAACAAAATTGCTTCCTTTTGGGGTCAGCTCTTTCAAGTTAATTTGCTCTCAACAGAAACCTTCCCTCCGAGCCGCCATCTCCAATCAATTTCCAGCTGTACTGAGAGATCAGATAGATTATGCTGAAAGCTACTGTATGATGAAGGACCCATTTGGCTTTTATAAAGGCGGTTTCATGGAGCTAGACTCGTTATTTCATCAAGATAAAACTCTAGTGGATGGGAAAGGCTTTAATGTTTGTCTCAGAAGAGGAAAAATATGTATCCCATGAACTTTTTTTTTTTAAAGAAAAATACTACAGAAATAATGCTGGCCACAAAAATGACATCTTAAAGAGTGTATTTATGGCTTTCTGTATTTGTTTTGTGCAAATGTCTCTGGTTTCCATTAGGGCAATTGATTTGCAGATTTCATTTCACATAAAGGCAACATGAAATTAATAAATAAAGGCCAGATCTGTCAAGTTCGTGAACTGTGTAATGGGGACACATTGGCAAACTTGCAACTCCCCCAGTGAGAGGTTCTTCCTTTCCTACCCAATAAAGAGCCAGGCTCAACAACACAACAGGAGATCCGTAATTAGATCTCTCCCATGGCTTTTTTTTTTTAAAAAAGCTAAAAGCAGCCCTGAGGGATGGGAGGGCAGGGATGGGAATCAGATTGCATCTGTAGCACTGAGGAGGGGGGCTAACCTAGTGCCAGGCCCAGTTTTTTCAGGGGGTGGGCTTGTACAAGATGACCCCAATGCTTCCCCCTGAGTGGCTCCCACCTCCTCCTCCTCACCATTGTCCCTACTGGACCTCTGGTTCTGTGCACATCCACACAACCACTCAGAACGTGAGGGCAAAAGAAATGGAGGGGATCCAGCGCTATTGCTTGCACTCTTGTCATTGCTTGAGTGTTGGTGAAAGCAAGAGACAGTCAAGGGCTGAAGCTCAGTGTTGGAGCATCTGCTTTGCATGCAGAAGGTCCCAGGTTCAGTCACTGGTGTCTTAAGGGAGAACTGGGAATGTATCCTATCTGGAATCCTGGAGAGCCACTGCCAGTTTTAGTTCAGTGGTAGAGCATCTGTCTTGTATGCAGAAGGTCCTAGGTTCAATCCCTGGCATCTCCAAGTAGGGCTGGGGAGAGCCCTGTCTGAGATGCTAGAGGGTCGCTGCCAAGTCAGTGTAGGTAATGCTGAGCTAGGATGGACCAACAGCCTGACTTGGTATAAAGCAGCAGAGGCAGGAGGTTCCTGGGGTTCTCCAGAGGCCCCTACAAGGGTAGAGGCCTCAACAGGTGCCTGATGAAGCTGACCCCTGGAGCCAGCCCTGGATTAACCTTTTCCACCATGCTGATTTCCTGATCTAACTTACCACCATCCCTCAATCTGCTATGTGTCCTACAGGAGAAGACTTTCATGTGTCTGTATGGAGCCTTCTTGTCTCCACTCACCTACACACCCAGCGCCTCACCCTTAATCTGATTTGGGGATTCTCCTTGGCTGCTTTTAAACTTTTTCAAAAACTTGTAAGAGATTCCGTCACATATCTCCATCATGGATCCACTTGGCATGAGAATGGGTTAACCCGTGAAAAGAAACACTCCATAACATCTAGTTCAGCCCTCATACAACAAACCAGGATCCCTGTGTTTGATCTTGCGCTGTCATCCAATTAAATAATTCAGGGTGGGGAATGGGGAACCTGTGGCCCCTCCAGATAATGCCAGTTGTCCAGCTTTCATCAGTCCCAGTCCACATGGTCAATGTCAAAGATGATGGGCAATTGCAGTCCAGCAATATCTGGAGGGCCACAGGTTCGCCATCTCTGATTTGGGTGAATAAGTGGTGAAATGGGCTCATTCAAAGAAATGTGGGGTGGAGACAGGACTATTCCAAACCTCCTTTTCCTGCCCCTGGGCACCCTTATCCAGCCTCTGAGAATCAAACCTGTGCCTCTCACGTTGATTCTATTCATTGATCAGGCTAGAAGGTTCCAGAATGTCAGGAGCTGGCTCTTAAATGGAAAGAACTTTTCTGGGACTTTCTCCAAATTAATGTACAGTATTTCATTGGCTTACCAGCCCACAAATGTTTAGGTATTGATGGATTATCAAAGACCCAGATATGTTGGCAATTAGGACGTGTGTTAACTGAATGAGTCCCTAGGATTTATCACCAAATCTGTTTCATAAGGCCTTTTTCTCCTTTGTCCTGGCTTGCTGATGTGCAGAAAATGGATACTTCCAACAGCAATCATCCTCTACACCCAGTTCTGCATGTCATGTGACCCTCCTTTTCTCTCATTGTCCCTTGACCCAAAAAGGGAGGATAGAGATTCTTTTTCTCTCTTCACCCCTCCCCTAAACTGGCCTCTTTCCTTAACCATCTGCCCGAGAGACAGACTAAGATCAAATTAATAGGAGCCAGGAGACACTTCCCCTGCCTGAAGTTCAATGACACTTTTCGAGCTGGCTAAACTAAAAAGTAAAAAAGCCTTTCACCACAAGGTTTACTGCTGTGAAAAGGAATGTGCACAAAACATTGAACATATGGTTTGGGTGGCCACTTATGCATCACCAGAAATGAGGGCCAAAAAGGACACAGATTTGCATAAAAGTTGAATATAACTAATTTAAATGCAAATTTAGAAATAATGACTATCATTTAAATCAGTCGTGAGGAAACGTCTTCAACCCAAGGGCCGCATGCCCTTCTGGGTAACCTTCTGGGGGGCCAAGTGCCAGTGCTGGGTGGAGCAACCAATGAACATGTTACCATTGTACTATAGGCTTGTGCCTATAATTGACACACACACCTCTCTCTGCCGTCCATCCAGGCAAGCAATAGGGCACCGTCAGAGTTCAGTGACACATTCCAGCTAGGCAAAAACACGCAAGGAGGGTGCAAAGCAGTGCCACTGAAGGGAGTGACTCAGGAGGGGGGTGTCCTGGAAAGAGTCCTCAGGGCCAAGTAGAGAGGCCTGGGTGGTTGCATTTGGCACACAAGCCTGATTGCAGCTTCGTGGGGTAGGCTGTGGTCTGGGTGTTTGCTCAGTCTGCTGCCCAGGTGCTAAAAGTTGATGGGCAACTTCCAACCAGAGCTTGGAAACATTACTTTTTTTGAACTACAACTCCCATCAGCCCCAGCCAGCATGGCCACTGGATTGGGCTGATGGGAGCTGTAGTTCAAAAATGAAACTTTTCCAAGCTCTGCTTCCAACCCCATCCTGCTCTTTACTTTAGGGTTCTTTACTTGTAAACCCAACAGCCCTGCAAACAGATGACGCCTTCAAAAAGACGACTGTCCTCTGACAGACCTTCAATTAACGTAGGGCACGTGGTATGAACCAATTTCTTTCCCTTTCACTGCTAGAAATAAACTATTTCAGATTGCAAGTAATTGTCCCACTGGAAATCCTTGTTTCCAACAGGGGTCAGTGAGATGCAAGCGAGTCATGAGATTAATATCCATCCTTTTTTGTTCTCAGAATATGGCCGGCCCTGTCGTTAGGCAGAGTGAGACAGCTGCCGTAGGGAAGTACTGGAGGACAGAGCTCTCTCAGCCATGCTTCTGTACAAAGAACTGGGGGCAGGGGAGGAGTTTGTCATCTTGTCCTTTGCTAAGCAAAATGCCTTGGGTCAGCTCCAGCCCTAGAGGTGCATTGTCTCCAGTAGTGTAGTGAAGTGCACGGTCCCTTCATGAAAGTCACACCACACCCGCTCACAGCCGCTCCCCCTTCTAATATTATACAATAAAAGGAGCTTTCACATTCTAACTTTGGAGTACTTTCCCTTAGTGATGGACTGCAACAACCAATGCAGATCTCCATGTGTTGCCTTTTACCTAGATCTACTATTTTCTATGCACGTACATGGACAAATGTACTCAGATGCTGTAAGGTAAGGAGCTTCCTTTGCTAAGTTTTCCTTCTTGGTTGCCATACTAAGAGGAGTGTGTTCACTACTGAGAAGAATCTTCTCAGCAGCTGACTTGCCTCCTTTCACTCTGATTGGCTCCAGTCAGCAGGAAAGGACACTGAACACATTGGGACCCTGCTCCCAAAAAAGCAAGGGGTCCAAGACCACCTGGGACCCTGGATGACTGCACCCCTGATTGTCTCAGAGATTCCACTCAGCAATCCTGGTTATTAGTTGTGTCAAAAAGAATACCATCCCTGACCAATCAATAGATGCAAAAGAATAAATAAAGTCAAGGTACTAAGTAAATACCATGCACCTCTGTTACATAAATACGAAAATATTTAGAAACTTTACAAAGAACAAGTTTATACATTGATGTGATGTTATATTAAATACAGTGGCAGCATTTCATTGTTGTGAAGTCACAAGACTGGTCATATTTACTAGAGAAATATTGTTGTTGTTATGTGCCTTCAAGTTGATTACAATTATGGCGACCCTATGAAACAGTGACCTCCAAGAACATCTGTCATGAACCACCCTGTTCAGATCTTGTAAGTTCAGGTCTGTGGCTTCCTTTATGGACTCAATCTATCTCTTGTTTGGCCTTCCTCTTTTTCTACTCCCTTCTGCTTTTCCCAGCGTTATTGTCTTTTCTAGTGAATTGTGTCTTCTCATGATGTGTCCAAAGTATGATAACCTCAGTTTCATCATTTTAGCTTCTAGTGACAGTTCTGGTTTAATTTGTTCTAACACCCAATTATTTGTCTTTTTCGCAGTCCATGGTATGCGCAAAGCTCTCCTCCAACACCACATTTCAAATGAGTTGATTTTTCTCTTATCTGCTTGTTTCACTGTCCAACTTTCACATCCATACCTAGAGATCGGGAATACCATGGTCTGAATGATCCTGACTTTAGTGTTCAATGATACATCTTTGCATTTGAGGACCTTTTCTAGTTCTCTCATAGCTGTCCTCCCCAGTCCTAGCCTTCTTCTGATTTCTTGACTCTTGTCTCCATTTTGGTTAATGACTGTGCCGAGGTTTTGATAATCCTTGACAAGTTCAATGTCCTCGTTGTCAACTGTAAAGTTACATAAATCTTCTGTTGTCATTACTTTAGTCTTTTTGACGTTCAGCTGTAGTCCTGCTTTTATGCTTTCCTCTTTAACTTTCATCAGCATTCGTTTCAAATCATTACTGGTTTCAGAAGGCATTAAAAGAGCCCACTGGATCAGGCCAATGGCGCATCTAGTCCAACATCCTGTTCTCACAGTGACCAATCAGAATCCAGTGGGAAGCCCACCAGCAGGACCTGAACATAAAAGAACTCTTGCCTCCTGTTCCAGCAAGAGGTATTCGGAAGCATACTGTCTCTGACAGTGGATGTAGAACATAGCCATTAGAGCTAGTGGCCACTGGTTGCCTTTATCCTCCATCCAATTATCCTCCATGGTATTTGCATTGGGAGGGAAACTTCCTTGCTGCCGAAGGGATTTTTCCCTCCAGGGTCAATAACAGCTTTAGGAAGATTTTCGTTGTGAGGCATGGGGGGGGGAAGGCTTCATCATCACCTGGCATCATCCTGATCTTGCTTGGGGGTCTCCACAGCACCTGTTTACATTTTTCAAAACATACATGTGCTTTCACACACCTAATTATGTAGTGTGCAAGGCACTGGGAATTACTTTGAATGATAAGTATAAATCCTAATAACAATGACGATGTCCCACTCCTTGATCTTCTTCCCCTTCCCCGGCTGCTATTTACAAAAAACATGCTCATTAATTGCTTCCGTGTAGTTAATGCTATGTCCAATTTGGCCCAGTCCCCAGAATGTGCCCTCCCCACAAGCCGCTGTCATAAAAACCAGTCTTGCTTTCAGCTGTGGCTGTGATGAATGGCTGCTCCCAAAGGAGGTGTGAAAATCCGAGAGCAGGGCTCTTGAAAAATAACTGGCGCATAAAATGCACATCTTCCCAACTCCAGGTGTTTTGATTTGGCTGCCACCCAGAAGCAAGCGGGTTTTATACACTTTAGGTGTTTTTGATCACATTGGAGGTATCTGTTTTTGCTGACTTTATCTACAAATACAACTTTAATCTTCATTTGAATCTCACTAAGCTTGTAGGTTTTTCATTTTTGTTGGCAGTATGTCCTTGGAGATTTTAAAAAGAAATAGATAAAGCAAAAAAGAAGCCTGTTAAAAATGTGCCTTATGCACAAGATCATACTTTTCTTCGATATAATGGCTACTCTGGGCTAACTGTTGCAAATAATAAACCCCAATTTTTGTTTTTGTTTTGGTTCCATTGTCATACCACTCTAACAGATAGGAGGGTTTTTCCTGACGTTCAGCCAAAATCTGGCTTCCTTTAACTTAAGTTCATTTTTCTGTGTCCTGCACTCTGGGATGACCCAGAAGATGGCCCTCCTCTGTGTGACAACCTTTCCAGTACTTGAAGAGTGCTATCACAGTACTTAAAGAGTCACGGATGATGGGATAGTACAACTTTGGGTGGCCCACGATTCCCCAACCCTCCCACAATTGATTCTTCCCATTTTGTCCTCAGAACCTGTGAGGTAGGATAGGCTGGAAGGTATACGGGAGGGATGGGAAACCGATGGTCTTCCAGATGTGGCTGGCTCCAGCTGCCTTCAGCCGCAGACTGTAGGACCTATGGTCTGGGATGCCTTGTATATGAAGAGTGAATTAAAATAGTCTAAAATAAATAAATTAAATGATGGAAAGTAGAGGGAGCAACACATGGAAATTTAACCTTTGTGTAGTCTAGTTTCTACACACCCCTCTCTGTCCTCCATTCAGAGAAGCAAGAGGCATTATCAGAGTTCAAGGACACATTCCAGCCAGCCAGCCAGCCAGCCAAATAATAATAATAATAATAATAATAATAATAATAATAATAATAATAATAATAATAATAATAATAATAATGGGATGTGAAGCAAGGACAGTGGGGAGTGTGGCCTGGGGTGAGTTCCAAGGGCCAGGCAGAGAGGACAGAAGGGCCATATCCATCTAGTCCAGTCCTTTCTTCATATAGGATGCAACCTCAGCATCCCTAACAGCTGTCTGCTTAAGTAAAAGAGACCCCATCACCTCCCAAGGCAGTCTGTTCCATTGCCAGTGGTGGCTAGTGGCTCCATGTCAGTGGGGCAGTGGAATCCGCTCCAGGTTTTAGTCCGAACTTTCAAGGAGCTGTTGCTGAACAGCAATTGCCATTAGGAAGTTTCATCTAATGTTTAACCCAAGTCTTCTTCCCTGCACTTTCCACCCATTGATTGTAGCACTGTCCTCTGGGGCAACAAAGAACTGCTCCATTTTCTGTGGGATGGCCCTTATGATATTTGAAGACGGATGTCATGTCTTCTCTTCGCCAAGGTAAACTTACACAACTCATTCAACCTCATAGTAAAGATACCAACATCTGTGAATAGTCTGAATTCAACAGTCAAGACAATGCATGGTGTAGACAGCGGGATGGTAGAGAATGGACAGATGTCCATAAGCAGTAGCAAAACTGGAGACTATGGATGTGGGTGTGTCAATTTCTGCTAAAGTATGGGAGATACACCTGTGACCTAGAACTGGCCAATGGTGACCATACTCACTTGCATTCCTATGAAGGATGTGAGCCCCTTGTTGAGCTGAATAAGAAGCCAATACATACAATATCTAAGTTAGACAGCACAATCACAAACAGAAGCACTACATGATCTACATGATCTACATGGAAGGCATTGAAAGCCCAAAGGAATGGAAGCTTTACTTTAAACCCCATGCCAGTGTAAACAGACATGTCATCAGCAACATGCCAATTCTGTTCCTGTTTGCAGCACAAATAGTGGACAGATTAGGATGGTCTGCTCCCAGAGACTAATGGCATCCACTGGATTCCTGAATGCCCTGGGGGAGTTCCCAGTTGATAGAGCAGGTGACCCTGTTGAAGCCCTTGTCATGTTGTGGAACAGCAAGACACGTCGGGCTCATGACACGGTTGCTCCTGAGCACCGTCTCCAGCATTGTGGAGCCTGGTTGCACCTTGGTACACCATTGAGTTAAGGACACTCAAAAAGCTGGATGACAGCTAGAGCAAGACCTCCGTCTGTGGGTTGGTGGTTCCCGGGTTCAGATAATTGGTTAGTTGCCTGCTTTGGATGGGGTCAACCCATCTTTGTAGCTAGAGGCCCAGCTGACCTCAGTGGCTAGGAGTGCCTTTTACCAGCTTCAGCTGGTAAGACAGCTGCGGCCATTTCTGGATCAGGATAGCCTGACTATTGTTGTCCATGCACTGCTAACCTCCAGGCTGGATTACTATAATGTGCTCTGTGGGGCTACCCTTGAGGTTGGTCCAGAAGCTGCAGCTGGTGCAAAATGCAGTGGTGAGACTGTTAACTGGGGCAAGGTATCGCCAACATGTCACCCAGATGCTGAAAGAATTGCACTGGCTACCTATTAGCTGGCAGGCTAAGTTCTAGGTTCCTAGTTTTGGTGTACAAAGCCCTATACAGCTTGGGACCAGGACATCATATACCCAGTCAATCACTGCAGGTGAGGGCCTCCTGCAGATACCATCTGATCAGGAGGTTTGTTCCGCACAACATAGGAAACAGACCTTTAGTGTGGCAGCACCTACCCTTTGGAATTCCCTCCCCTTAAATGTTAGACAGGTGCCATCTCTGTTATCTTTTCGGCGCCTACTGAAGACCTTCCTTTTTCAACAAGCCTTTTAAATTGAGACCTTAGCCCAGTCTGTGACTGTGTTGGAATTGCTTTTTAATATGTTTTTAAACCTTTTTTAAAGGATGTTTTTAAAGCTTTTTTAGAAATGTTTTTAAAGATGATTTGTTTTAATAAATTTTAAAGTCTGTTTTTATGACGTTTTAAAGTGTTTTTGTTTGCTGCCCTGGGCACCCACTGGGAGGAAGGGCAGGATATAAATCAAATAAATCAAATAGATAAATAAATAAATAAATAAATAAAGTCAGACCAAGTAGCGGAGGTGGGGTGAGGGGACAGAATAGCCTTCAGTCATCATCTTGAGAATCTTGAAAAATAAAAACGGCTTCTAATTACCACAGCCTGTCAACTCACTTTTTAATTGTACTGCTCTGCAAATGGCAGTCTATTTAAAAAAATCCATCTGTTGTTCTTTGTTTTGAAAGAATTGCCATTTTGGTTGAGAGACAAACCTGGAAGCCAGAGTTCAAAGAAAAAGGGTCGCTTTGTACAAGAGCCTCTGAAATCTGAAATTAATTACTCCACATTACAAGCTTCTGGCAGCCAAGAGTTTGCTGGAAGGTCTATTCTTTGAAATGGAATGTGCCTCCCCCAACAGTGAACTTTTTTTCTTTTCTTTGCAGGGTCTTGAGGTGCATAAAATCGAACGGCACAACTGTGGAGCACCATAGGGAGGGAGGGGGGAATCTGCCAGTTTTGGTTTCTCTCCATTTTTCTTTTCTCCAATCTTAAGTTTAGTTCTCCACATTCCCACATCCGTTTGTGATTGTTTTAAAAAGTCCTCATGAAAACTCATCAGCATTGTAGTGTGATTTTTTCCTAATGTACACATTTTTATATAATTTTGCATAATAAACATATATTTAAAAGCAACTTCCCCCATATAAAGCATTTTTATGTTATCTTCACAAATATATGCATTTTTATACAGTGTTTACCCTCATATATGCATTTTTTCACACATGACTCGACTGGAGAACTGCATTCAGAGGAGCAAAAAGTCAGAGGTGCACATTTCAACTGATGCCTGTGTTTCAGCTTGCATATTATTTTGGCAAGTGCAAATTAGGTAGGTTCACCTTTCAATGTAATCTGAATCAAACTTCTCTATCCATTTCTCAGTGGTAGAGCATCTGCTTTGCATGCAGAAGGTCCCAGGTTCAGTCAGATGTGGCCACTGTGCTCTATGCTCTGGTAACTTCCAGTATGGATTACTGCAATGCGCTCTAGGTGGGGCTGCCCTTGAAGACAACTCGGAAACTTCAAGTGGTCCAAAACGCAGCAGCCAGACTACTGGCTGGAGTTTATTTTATTTTATTTATTTATTTTATTTGTTTCATTTATAAACCACCCATAGCGAGTGGCTCTCTGGGCGGTGTACAAAAAGGTTAAAATACAGAATATCACAATAAAATCAACTACCAACAGTAAACATAAGCAGCAAAAAAAAAAAAAAAGATTTAAAGTTATAACATTAAACGCTTAAAATGCCTGGCAGCATAGCCAGGTCTTAACCTGGTGCCGAAAAGATAGAAGCGTCGGCGCCAGGCGTACTTCTTCGGGGAGGCTGTTCCACAGTTCGGGGGCCACTACAAAAAAGGCCCTAGATCGAGTAACTGTCCTCCGGGCTTCCCGATGGGTTGGTACCCAGAGGAGGGCCTTAGATGCTGAGCGAAGTGACCGGGTCGGTTCATAGCGGGAGAGGCATTCCACAAGATATTGCGGTCCCACGCCGTGTAAGGCTTTATAGGTCAAAACCAGCACCTTGAATCTGGCTCGGAAACAAATGGGTAGCCAGTGCAAACGGGCCAGAACAGGTGTTGTATTTCCTTTAGAACTCATCTAACCCCTGTTTTCAAACAGCTGCATTGGTTGCCAGTTCATTTCTGGGCTCAGTTCAAGGTGCTCACATTAGTGTTTAAAGCCCTAACAGACTTAGGTCCCAAATATCTGAAAGATCACCTCCTTCTCTACAGACCCTCTTGGGTGTTGAGATCTGCAGAAGGGGCCCTCTTAGTAGTTCCACCACCCTTGG
The DNA here is from genome assembly GCF_030035675.1 of Rhineura floridana. NCBI lineage: Eukaryota > Metazoa > Chordata > Lepidosauria > Squamata > Rhineuridae > Rhineura > Rhineura floridana. Next base: position 9,288,170 of record NC_084498.1, on the reverse strand, counting down.
AAGCTCAGGGGGTTGGTGGCCCAGGAGAGGGCATTATCTGGGGCAGCCCCTAAGCTTTGGAACTCCCTTTCCACTGAGGTGTGTCTGGCAACTTCGCTGTATAGTTTTGAACAAATGCTAAAGACGCACCTCTTTATCCTGGTTCTTGACACCTGAGATGTATATTTTTAGGACCCACCCTTTCTGTGATGTTGTTTGGGTTGTTTTTAACTGTTTTTAATTAGGTGTTTTAAAACTGTGACCCACCCTGGGACCTCAGGGTGAAGGGTGGGTAAAACATTCTAATCATCATCGTCATGATCATCTCCAGGTACGGCTAGAAGAGATTCTCTGCCTGAAATCCTGGAGAGCTGCTGCCAGACAGTGTAGATAGTACTGAGCTAGATGGACAAATGGTCTGACTCAGTACAAGGCAGCTTCCTGGGTTCCTCTTCCTGCATGGTTATGATCAAGACAAAGGCACAAAGGCCTGTCACAACTGGGCCAGAGGTTGGCAACCTCTGAATTCTAGCCTGACGAAGACTTTTGGAGAACCTGAAAGACTGCACATTATTGTGTGAAATTTTGGTTGGCCTAATAATGCCCTAAAATGGGATTATAATAATGCCCTAAAATGGGATTATAATAATGCCCTAAAATGGGATTATAATAATGCCCTAAAATGGGCTCGATTTTAGCATTATTGTTTTCAGATTTTTTTTTTTTCAATAATTTTTATTCAAATTTTCATAAAACATACAAGACGAAATCATAAAACATTCAAAGACAAAAAACAAAATCAAAAATAGTTAAACAAAAAAATAAAAAATAAAATAAAAATAAAAATAAAAAATAAAGAGTAAAATATTGACTTCCCATTTGTCAAGGATCAGATCAGTTATAAGTCTATAATATATAGCAATCCTGTCTCTTAAGTCATATTATAAAATCACTTTCCTCCAATAGTTATCTTACTTAATCATCAAATCTCATAAACATTACTTTATTCTTTCCACAAAAAGTCAAAGAGAGGTTTCAATTCTTTAAGAAATATATCTATCAATTTTTTTTTCCAGATAAGCATATCGATTAATCCATCTCATTACTAATTATGATAATCTTATTGTCATAACCATAGTCAAAATAAACATTTCAATTAATCCATCACATCAGAATCTGTTAGGTTCAGTAATTTCAGTAGCCATTGTTCTATTATCCCTATTAGTTCCATTTTCCATCTTCCATCTTCAGTAGTCTTGTTAAGTCCAGTAATTTCAATATCCAATCTTCCATTATCAGTATTCCATAATAATCTTGCTGTCAAAGCCATAGTCATATAGTAAGAGTCTGATGGGAATTACCTCTATCCCAAATATTTTCTTGCCATCCATTCTGAATAGGTTGCTGAAATACTGCTGTAAAATCATATCTCTGTTCTTTTTTTCAAAATACACTGGGTCATCTCTTGAAAGTTTTTCCATTGTCACATGGCTGCAGTTAATTCCATAGATTTTCTCTATATTGGGCTCCATCACATCATTCCAGTCCAGAAGATTATCCATGCCATTGATAACTTTATCTCTAGAATCTTCATTAATTTCTTCAGAGATAACATTGAGTTCCAAACAATAGATTTTATTTCTAAAGTCCATAGACTCCAAATCTTTTTCCTGTTCCACGTTTGTTCCAATCTCCGGGGTCTCCTCTCTCACAGGGACCCCTGTTCCAGTCTCCAGGGTCTCCTCTCTCACAGGGACCCCTGTTCCAGTCTCCAGGGTCTCCTCTCTCACAAGGACCCCTATGTCTTTAATCTCCTGTGTCTCCAAACAATAGATTTTATTTCTAAAGTCCATAGACTCCAAATCTTTTTCCTGTTCCACGTTTGTTCCAATCTCCGGGGTCTCCTCTCTCACAGGGACCCCTTCCAGGGTCACCTCTCTCACAGGGACCCCTATATCTTTAATCTCCTGCGTCATTTTACTCAATTCAATTTTCAGCTCCTTACAACCCTGTCGCAGGTTTTGTTTCGTTATCTCAATCTCATCCATTATTTTCTGAAACATAGTTATTTCCAGATTCTCAGCCACTTTCTTAATTGCCATTTTAAAAGAAAAATATAGGAAAACCACTTCTTATTTCAGCAACAATTGGGTTAATACTCCAAACTTGGTGACATCACAGTATAAACAGAGCAGACAGCCTTATCTCTCCATACTTAAGTAAACAAAATGCAGTTCCCAGGATCGAAACAATTAATGGCGATCGTCAAGAAACAGATTCGTCAAAATAAAATAGACCAAAAAGAGAGTAGTCTCAGACAATATAATATTCTTCAAAATAAAAATCTGGAATAGAAATCCCTCTTCTGTGTATATCTTTAGAATGCAGATCCAGGACAGCTTTTTGCAACAAAAACAGAGATAAGCTATTAATTAGTGCGTAGCAGAGAGAAGTTATGGCTCCCCAGTGAGATGTCAAAAACCGATCAATCTGGCAAATCTCTTTTAAACAGCAACAATTTAAGTCAAGTAAAAGAAAAATATAGAAAGAAGGGTGCTTGCCTGTTAGTGCGTTCTCTCTTAGAAGATAAGGTGAACGTTCGCTTTATCAGATAGAGCTTGCTGTTGAAAATCCGTCCCACCTTCGTCGGCTGGACCTCGTCCCATAAATTAATGAGATCTGGTCGTCCCAACAAAAATAGGCTTTGAGGTTAATCTCTTCGTTTCTCCCTACCCGGGAGAAGTTTAATCAGTCAAAAAAAAAGAAAAAACTGACTGATATATCTGAATAAGCTTCTTTTGAGGCAGGAGCCCGTCTCAAAAGCAGGCACAGGCTAAGTCACCCTTCCCGGAAGTCATTGTTTTCAGATTTTTAATGTCTATTATATTTGTATGCCTATTTTGTACGTCGCCCAGAGTGGCTGGATAGCCAGGCAGATGGGCGACTAAGAAATTCAATAAAGAAATTCAATAAAGAAATTTGGACTTTTTCTCTCTCTCTCATAGGCCAACACAGCTGCCCATTACTTTTAATTCTAAGTGTATGTCTTTTGCACCAGGCTCCAGATGGTGGGTTTTGGAGTTGTAGTAATAAAACAAAAACCCAAAGCCTGCCCAGACCTGCTATAAATGTATTGTGTATGTTGCAAAGTCATTTGTGTGCTATGTGTTTGGATACCTCTAAAGACATCATAACCAAATTTTGCATGATGGCTCCTGAGATCAAGGAGCAAGTTTTTGTCATGTTTGGATGCAATTGGATGCCATGTTGAATCAAGATGGTGGATAGAACCTTTCAAAACCACACTGTGTTTTTTGTTTGTTTCTTAGAATCCCTGGGCAATGCTGAGCACGAGGCTGTTAATAACACATACATTGACAGAGGAGTGGCTCTTAAGGATGGCTGTGTTTCCATTCTCATATTTGGAACATGCACATTTAATAGATTTGGATTAAAATGTGAAGCGAATCAAAGGAGAACAGCAATGACTTGGGGCTGCTAAATCATTTGCAGTGGTGGCTGGCACCCATTGAGACTGGTGGGGAAGAAGACGGGAAGACCAACAGTAGGTGGAGCCAGAACTCAATTATTATGCATTACCTTTAATGCATAAACTTTTAATTATTATGCATTACCTTGTCCTAATTCAAAAAGGAAGGAGAGTGACAGTCCAGTACAAGCAGGTTTGGGCAATAAGTTTTGTCCAAGGGCTATAATAAGATTGCCCAGGGAAGTGTAGTAGCAGCCCTGATCCCATTTTAGAGATGATCTTAAGCCAAATATTTAAGGCTGCCAGCCAAGCTCTTGTCTCAAGTGAGCACTGTCTTACTTCCAATAATAATACTGCTTTGACTCGTAAGAATTTAACCTGAACATTATTTAACAGGCAGCACTTCCCTAATCTAAACAGAAGCTCCTGAAAGCAATTGGGAAGGTATCATAGCATTAAAGATCTTCAATACTGTAGTGCTACACTGGCCCCCTTTCATGTAAAAAAATGCATAGTATGGCGGACTGATTAAACTGAACTTTCTGGGAGGCAAAAATCTATGAGTGACCCACCACGTAGAGTAATGGAAAATTACCCCCAAGTATTGGAAACTTTTAATTTGTTCCAAGATCTGGCCATCCAAAACCCATCTATGCAGGAAAAAAATATTTTCAAACACTAAAACCTTTGAATTCCCATAACTGATCTTTAAACGATGTTGCCTACAATAGGTAAGGAACTTAGGTAACAAAAGTTTTAACCCAAGTCTAGAATTAGAAAGAATAACTTCATCGGCATAGAGCAGAATACAATTTTTCCTACATCTACCAGTTTTGGTAGATGCCTGTCTGGATAATTCAAAGCATTTTCAAGATCATTTAGAAATAAACAAAGTAAGAGCAAAAATACAGCCTTTCCTAACTCCCCTGGTCATAGGTATATCTTTGGTAAGCTGCCCCTGATTACAGTACCACGTCTGATTTGCAAAAGGCTATTGCTATATGGTCTGTTATCAAGAAGAATGTTACCCAGCTTTTGCCGTAACTTGGGTCTAGGAATAGAATCAAAAGCTGCCTTTAGATTCATGAGGGTAGTAAATAATTTCCCTCGCAAGGGTCTTCTATATTTCTCAGCAAGATGGAAGAGTACCAGACAGTTATCGAGTGATTCTCTCTAAAAACCACCTGAGAGCCAGTGAGTATATTTATCAGATTCCAAAAAGGAAATCAATATGTTACATAAAAACCTGGCATATAACTTCCCCACAATTGATAGCAGGCTGATAGGTCTGGGTAATTTCCTGGTTCATTCGCTTGATCCTTTTTAAAAATAGGCACTACAGTTGCTTTTTTCCAGCTAGCAGAGGTCTTACCTGAGCTACTTATTGTTGTAAAAAGGGCAGCCAACAATGGTGCCTATCAGTGTCGATTTACTTTTATACTCTCTGCAGGAATGTAATCAATTTCCTATTTTAATCTGCTGAATTACACCTAAGAGGGAGTTCTATGGAATGCAAATTATAAAACAATAAAATACAATATAATAAAAGAAGCAATAGAAATACAATTCAAAATCATACAGCACCTAGAACAGCGCATTACAATTGAGTGGTCTGCCAACTGAGTGGGAAAACAAGTTTGGGAACCACTGATATAGATGGCAAACAGCATACATATTATAGATTAGGAGTTTCCAAACCCTTTTCTCCTCATGGACCACATGAAAATTGTATTTTACTGTATTCCCATTTGAATCCCATAGAATACAATACAAAATACAATAATAAATAATAAACTACAGGAAATAAAAGAAGCAATGAAAATACAATTAAAAACTAGTATGAATTGATTTGTGCTGTGCCTACCATTCTTCAGAGATAAACTGTGGACCTCCTTAATGAAGCTTATGGACTATTGGTGTTTTGTGGACCACTGTTTGGGAAACCTTGCAAAAAGATGCTTCAACCTCACAGTGCAAAACTCCTGGTTTTTGGAAAATTCCACGCAAAGTTTGTAGAGGAAACATGCATGGCACCTATTGCAGAAAGTATGATTTTTAATTCTCTCTGATTTATGAACATTCCGTTGCAGCAGAGTCGGCCATGCCTGGTTCCACTGCGGGCACATCGGGACTATGGCTCCACAGAACAAAAGAACAGTTCATGCAGTTGGAAAACACAGCCATCTTGTAGAAACAAAGTTGTTTGCCTTAATATGCTGCACTGCTTTTGCAGCTGGCTTGCTCACTTCAGCACAAAGTTAATGATTAGCCAACCTTTCGAAAAAATGAAGTAGAGATCTCCAGCTCTATAAATCCAACACCGAACAACAAACATGCAAGTGTTACTGCTGAAATGTAGGCCATTTAAATGAACAAGGAGTTGGTCTTGTTGTTTGGAGAGGGATCATAGCTCAATGCAGAAGATCCTAGTGGTTCAGTCCCTGTCATCTCCAGTTTGAAAGGATCAAGTAAAAGGATCATCAGGGTGATGGGGAAGATTGCCTAGGATCCTGGAAAGCCACTGTTAGACAAGATTCAAGAGCAGACTTGGGCTGGATAGACATTGTCTGACCTAGTGTGAGGCCAATTCCTATGTTAATTCAGTGGTCTTGTTCAGATCCGGGTCTTTGGATTCTACAAGCTTTCCTTCACGCATATCCATGTAGAGATGAAGAAATCTGTCAGTTTCTCGGTCTCTAGGTTTCTTGTTTTTCCAGATTGCAATTTTTTAAAAAGACTGTACAAAATGTGTACACGTTTTTGTGCTAATTTATTCCAATATTCAAATATCCACATTTCAGTTTTGCCTGATATGCATTTTTTCAGACTTTCCCCTTAATATGAATTATTTTTGTACATTACTGTATTTTCACCAATATACACATAGAAATGTTGCCTTGAACTGAGACTATTGGTCCACCTAGCTCAGTATTGTCTACACTGACTGGCAGCAGCTCTCCAGGATTTCAGACCAGGACTCTTAACCACCTGTACCTGGAGATGCCAGGGATTAAACTCTGGACCTTTTGCAAGCACAGCAGATGCTCTACCACTGAGTTACAGCTTTCCCTAATTTTTGTGGGCATTCAAGGTTCTGGTTTAGGTGTACAAAGCCCTATACAGCTTGGGAAAAGGATACCTGAAAAACCAACTCATCAATGTTTGCACAACTGCATATATTAGGGGGAAGGAGTGCATAACATGAATATATTTAGTGAAAATAAATGTATTTTATTAAAATGTATTACATTAGGACAAATTGCTGGCAAAATGTGTACATTAGCTAAAACTGCATACAAATATGTGTTTAGTGAGAGAAATTCTCACTGCTGCAGAATTTTCATGAAGAAGGTTTTTTTTTTTTAAATTGCAAATTGCAGCAGTTTCAAAAACTGAGAAATTGAGAGAATCAAAATTGACACATCCTCCCATCCCAAGTTTTGGTTCACAGAATGGTTCAGGAAGTGCATCTTAGCAAACCAATTCTCACCCATCCGGATGTCCATGCACATTCTTTTGCTTATTGTACACTCTACAACCGCACCAGCATGTAGATAATTATGTTTTTTATTCAGAAATGTTTCAAAATCCCCTTAGGTGTGGCAGATGTGAAATAAGACAGGTGGTTCACCACACAGGTATGGGGAGAAAGTTGAGTACCTAATTTGCACTTACCAAAACAATACGTGAACACAGCAAACTTTTAAAACTCACACTTCTTCAAATTTTGACGTGCAGTACGCCAACTGAAAATGCATACAAAACTGCATATAGTGTGTGCATTAAAATGCATATAAAATGCATTAAAGTAGGCAAAATTGCTCTGCAAAATGTGTATATTTGGAGAAATTTGCACGAAAATGCTGTTGAGGACTTTTTTAAAAAAAAATCGCACTGATGGAAAAATGTGAGGAACATGAGTGGAAAACTGAGAAATTGAGAGAAACAGGTTGTCAGATCTATCCATTCCTTCACAGAGACCTACACAGACAACTAGAACAATGACAGACAAAATACTTTTTTTAAAAAGCTTTTAAAAATTTGCTTTGATTTTAGTTATTTGCACTTCCAAGAAACATTGTGATAAGCTTAGAAATACGTGAAACAGAATTGGAATGTAATAATAATATATAATCATAATATTTTAACTTTGCTTACCAGGCAGCTGGGCAGTCTGCAAAATGCAAGCTAAGGTTATCAGAGAACTCACATGGAAACAGGAGTGCAAGCTGACCATGTTCACTTACTCATCCCATATCCAGAATGGAAATAAATCCAATGAATATGATCCATATTCACTGTTGCTGTGTTTGCAGTCTGGAAACAATATGTAATCGATGAAGGGTTTTCCCCCCATTTGCCTTGGGTTTCCTTGGCACTGAAATGGTGTGGAATAACATAATTAACTACTTAATTCTGCCACAGCAGACAGCAAGATGAATAATGTAGATTTTTGTCAGAAGGCAAACGCAGCGGAACAGAAATAGCGCTGCATGTAACAAACACAGGTCAGAGTAGAAATCAATGCCTGCTTACATCCCTAACCAGCTAGCTACCATATTAATTTGCTCAGAGGCCAAAATTTGTATCTATGCACAAAAATTAGCATATGCAAACATTATGCAAATTTATGCAATAGGCTTATGCTCTTTTAAGTACCTCACAACATCCCTGACCAGTTTTCACCGTAATGTTCTCCTTTACCACTTTCTTCCCTCTCGACTCAATTTACTTTTCAGTTTCTTAGCCCACATGCCTGATACACATCATTTATTTATTTATCTATTTATTTATTTATTTATTACATTTATATACCGCAATCCCCCCCAAAAAAAATCCTGGGAACTAGCGTTGACCCCTTACAGAGCTACAATTCCCAGCACTCTTAACAAGCTACAGTTCCCAATATATTTTAGAGAGGGGAACGTGCTTTAAATGTGCTTTAAATGTATGGTATGTACACAGCTAGTGGTCTTCCCCTCAGCTCATGTCTTTCCATGGTATATAAAGTACTGCTTTTGAAGTTCTTGTTCTATTTTTACTCTCTCTCTCTCTCTCTCTCTCTTAAAGCAGCAACATTTTCCAGTTCAGCTTCACCCTGGGATATTTTTCACATGTGGCAAAGAAATCCAAATAATTAATCTTCTGCCCCCTCAGGTAACAAATACATGACAGGTAAAGACATCTCATTACTGAGCACTCTCCTCTGTGCCTCTTTTTTTTAATCTTTTCTTGATTTGCCAGCATTAAATTTCCCCCCAAGGGTGTATTCTATTGGATGCAATAAAAGCCAACTGTGCATCTTATACATATTAAATATTAAGTTCATCTCTCTCTCTATCACACACACACCAGGGCCACATTCACACTGTACATTTATTCCACTATTATTCCACTTTAAACAGTCATGGTTTCCCCCAAAGAATCCTGGGAAGTGTAATTTGTGAAGGGTGCTGAGAGTTGCTAGGAGACCCCTATTCTCCTCACATAGCTACAATTCCCCAAGTAGTTTAACAGTCAGTCCTTTTCCCCAGAGAATTCTGGGAATTGCCAGCCTGTAAGGGGACTATGGCTTTCCTAACAACTCTCAGTATCCTTCACAAACGACACTTCCCAGGATTCTTTGGGGGAAACCATGACTGTTTAAAATGGAATAATAGTGAATGTGTGCCATGTCTGCTGAACTGTTGTAAGCTGGAAGATAGCCAATCAGAATGTGAAGTAGTGCAGTATTGCCTTATTTGGAGTTCCTATGGTAAAGCTTCCTGTAAATTGTTCACTGAAGGGTATACATGACTGGGGACAAAGACAGATGGGTTGTCGACCGCACCCACATTGCTAGTTGTTTCTTGTGAGTGCCTTTATAATAAACTTGTTATATTTTACTTCTAAAACTGCTGTCCAGCAACTTTATTTGACCAGAGCGAGTCAAGAACATTATTTTTACCAATAACAGTTTAGAGCAGGTCTGTGTGGCCCTTCAGATGTTGCTGAGACTCCTAATCCCATCAGCTCCAGCCAGCATGGCCAGGGGTCAAGGACGGTGGGAGTCGTAGTTGGAGGGCCTCTGGTTCACCATCCCTGTGGAAAGACACAATGGAGGTGTATAAAATACTGCATGATGTGGACAAAGTGGATAGAGACACATTGTCCTCCCTCTCCCCAAATACTATAAGTGTTTCCAGACATGGATGATTCAGCAGCACCTATAGCTGCTGCTGCTCTGCTTTAAGCTGGAAGTTAGAATGGCAACTCTGAATCCAGACTTCTAACCTTTTGTAGCCTGGAGGGCAAGTCCTCCTTTCTCCAGGAAAAGTTCATTGCGACCATTCCACTCACTTAGGGTTACCAACCATACTCTTTTAAGAGTACATGTACTCTTTTTGAAATGGTGCAACAGCATACTCTTACTTCTCACTTATCAAAGCCAAATGTACTCTTTTTGAAATGACAAAATGATGGTAACCCTACACTCACTGCACTGCGAATCAAGATCCCTCCATCACCACCCACGGTTTATGAAAGGGGGGAGGAGAAAAAGATATAACGGCAATACTATTTGGAGAAGGAATGTTTCAGCTTTAAATCAATATAGCTGAATCCTGGAGAAGGACCACGAGAAGCAATCTATGTGGGCTAGAATAGCTCTGCAACAGGTCGTCTATACCTGAAGAAATTACACAGCTGTTCCAGTGTGCTAAAAAAAAAACCAAGTTGGATTTTCTGAGCTCTGGAAAAAAACAGAATCTGGTCAGGGAAAACATGGCAAAAAAGTCTTTTGATCATGACATCAAACGGATGCACTGTAACAGTGAGTGAACATTCAACAGTAAATGCCTAGTGTGTAAGCAACCAAAGAGCTCAGGGTCATCTAATGATCGCCCTTCTTGACATGCTAGTTTTCTATGTGCAGGATCATTCCTTGGTCAAGAGGAGTGTTCAGTCATGTGAGTCCCCACTTGCAGTCTGAAATGGAATAGCCCGGAAGTACGTTTTTCAATTCAGTGAAGAACAGGCCTGAGTGTCCAGGTCAAAGAGAGATAGAAACATTTCCTGTAGCCAGGCAGAAAAAATATGTGCAGAAGTTGTGAACATCTGGAGCTGCGATGGGAGACCAATGTAGTATGCTTGCTTGCTTGTTCAGCCTCCTGTTGCTGTGTGTGACTGTGAGTCGTCATTTCACCAACAGCTATGAAATCCAGGCTTGTCCATGCAACATTTTGGAACAGGGTACCTTTCTTTGACTGGAGAAAGAAATGAACTCTTTGGCAACACACTGGGCAGGAAGAGGCTATGCCCTTGGCAGAGACTAGAGGCACATGCCTTTTAATTTTCAAAAGGCAGCAGTACAAGATCCCATGGTTGACTTCTCTTTATCCTGCTCCCTCCCCTTTCCCCAACATCATCACCAAAAGAAAAAATAAAGTGACTGGCTTGACACACAGAGAAACCAAGATGTTGAATAAATTGAAACAGAGTCAGCTTTATGATTAGGTAGGAATTGGGCCACACAGGAATAGCCAGGGCTGGAGGAAAAGAAAGCTGTGTTTATGACAGTTGGGGACTGGAGGTGGAACAGGCTTTTGCCATCAAGTAATTATAGCTTCAGTGCCTGAAGGACCTGAGGCCGGGGGAGGGGGAGCAGAAGAGGGAGAGAGGCAGACACGGAGGGGAGGGCAAAGTTTCATGAAAAAAAGTTAAAGGCTGTGTACACATCATACATTCAAAACACCTGGCTTCTCCCCCAAAGAATCCTGGGAACTGTTGTTTGGGTAGGGTGCTGGGAATTGTAGCTCTATGAGGGGGTAAACTACCATTCCCAGGAATCTTTGGGGAAAGTTATGCGCGTTAAATGTAGTTTATGCAGCTAAATGTAGGTTTCAAAAGCCTCACCTTCCATTTTTTATAATTCCCAGCACAGTTCTTTGCCACTCCGAGTAATCTTTCCAAACTCTCCAGAACAATTATTACGCCTTAAATCAAATATCTTGAATGTATACCCTAATCCTTTTTAGTTAATATGGCATACAACTTAAGGGGCTACTGTAAAATATTTCCCTAAGCACTAGAAATGTTAATTGATGATGATGGTTCACCTATAAACGGCCAACATTTTTCTAAGCAATGTACATATATCAAAATCTAAGAGACAAAAGGAAAAAGGAGGAGAGAGGGGAGGGAAAAGCAAGCTCTGGCACATCTCCTCCTCTACTGCTCGATGAATGGAAGGGGCCAGTTTGGTTTCCCCCCCCCCCTCATAATATTCTTCCTGGGAGGAAGCGGAGGAAGCCTCCTGGAGGACCAAATCAGCTGACTGGTGGCAGAAGCCAGAATATGCCTCCCTTCAGCTCTGCATTGCAAACAATGGACAGTTAAAATCTTTTTTTTTAATTATGTAATAGATTCAGATCTTTAAGAACAGCTGTGTGTGCTTTTGAGGCTGGTTTGCTTTTTTGTTTTTCTGTACTTTTTTAAATCTTAGAATCATAGAGTTGGAAGAGGCTCCCCTTGAATGCCTCCAGTGTTGGAGAGCCCACCACCTCTCTAGGTAATTGGTTGCATTGTCGTACCATTCTAACAGTTAAGAAGCAACTTGAGCCCATTATTCCATGTCCTGCACTCTGGGATGATCGAGAAGAGATCCTGGCCCTCTGTGTGGCAATCTTTCAAGTACTTGAAGAGTGCTATCATATCTCCCCTCAGTCTTCTCAAGGCTAAACATGCCCAGTTCTTTTCATCCTTGTTGCCCTCTCTGAATCCACTCCAGTTTGTCTCCATCCTTCTTAAAGTGCGGTGTCCAGAACTGGATGCAGTACTCAAGAAGAGGCCTAACCAGTGCCAAATACTTCTGTTAAGGCAGCCTAAAATAGCATTTGCCTTTTTTTGCAGCCACATCGCACTGTTGGCTCATTTTCAGCTTGTGATCAACAATAATCCCAAGATCCTTCTTGCATGTAGTATTGCTTTGTGTCTTTTTAATTGAAATTGCTGTAGGTGCTTTGGCAGATTGGCAATGCATAACATTGTATTAGCTAATTTATTTTCATTTTTATTTAATTTAATTTTTATACCGCCCATAGCGAGGCTCTCTGAGCGGTGTACATCAAATATAAATATATAAACAGTCAATTTTAAAACCACCTAATCATCAAGACAACAGTTTATACATACAACAAAGACAAAATTAAAATAAAAACCCATATTAAATACAAATCAAAAGTAAAAAATTCAGAAAAAGATAAAACATATAACTATCTTTACAGCATTAATACAAATACTAAAATACTAAAAGATAAAAATATTAAAATATTAAAATGCCTGGGCAAAGAAGAACGTTTTCACCTGGCGCCGAAAAGATAGTAAAGTAGGCGCCAGGCATACCTCGTCAGGAAGGGTGTTCCATAGTTCGGGGGCCACTATCGAGAAGGCCCTCTTTCTTGTAGTTGCCTTCCGGGCGTCTTTCTGAGTAGGCACCCGGAGGAGGGCCTTCGATGTTGAGCGTATTGTACGGGTAGGTTCATATCAGGTGAGACGCTCCATCAGGTATTGTGGGCCCGTGCCTTGTAAGGCTTTATAGGTTAAAACCAGCACCTTGAATCGGGCCCGGAAACATATAGGCAGCCAGTGCAAGCGGGCCAGAATAGGTGTCACATGTTCCGACCGTTTGGCCCCGGTTATTAATCTGGCCGCCGCATTCTGCACAAGCTGCAGTTTCCGAATCGTCTTCAAGGGCAGCCCCACGTAAAGTGCATTGCAGTAGTCCAATCTTGAGGTTACCAGAGCATGAACAACTGAAGCAAGATGTTCCCTGTCCAGATACGGGCGTAGCTGGGCTACCAGCCTAAGTTGGTAAAAAGCACTCCGTGCCACCGAGGCCACCTGCGCCTCAAGTGACAAGGACGGGTCCAGAAGGACTCCCAAGCTGTGCACCTGCTCCTTCAGAGGGAGTGTAACCTCATCCAGAACAGGTAGAACATCCAACTGGTCAAGGGATCCATTTACTAACAGCATCTCAGTCTTGTCTGGATTGAGCTTCAATTTGTTCGCTCTCATCCAGTCCATTATCGTGGCCAAGCATCGGTTTAGGACCTTGACAGCCTCACCTGAAGAAGATGAAAAGGAGAAGTAGAGTTGTGTATCATCAGCATACTGATGAGAACGCACTCCAAAACTCCTGATGACAGCACCCAGCAGCTTCATATAGATGTTAAAGAGCATGGGGGACAGAACTGATCCCTGCGGGACTCCATATTGGAGCGCCCAGGGTATCGAGTAGTGCTCCCCAAGCACTACTTTCTGGAGACGACCTGCCAGATAGGAGCGGAACCATTGCCAAGCAGTACCTCCAACTCCCAAATCCGCAAGCCTCCCCAGAAGGATACCATGGTCGATGGTATCAAAAGCCGCTGAGAGATCAAGGAGAATCAACAGAGTTACACTCCCTCTGTCTTTCTCCCGACAGAGGTCATCATACAGGGCGACCAAGGCTGTCTCCGTACCAAAACCGGGCCTGAAACCCGATTGAAATGGATCCAGATAATCGGTTTCATCCAAGAGTGCCTGGAGTGCCTAATACATCAAATATACTCATATAGCCTTGGAGCTATTGGGAGTTATGGTCCAAAACCTCTGGTGGGCACCAGGTTCATGAAGGCAGATCTAGTGTCCTAATCGTTTTTAGCATGCAACTTCTCTAGTAGCCACTAACAAAGCTATTCTCTAGGAATTGGTCTAATTCCCTTTTCAGCAAACCAGTGGCTGCTCCCATATCCTGCAGCAGTGAATTCCATAAGTTAATCACGCATTGTGTGAAACATTTCTTCCTTTTATCATTCCCCAATGCTGTGATAATCTGAGATCACTCTTAAAAAAAAAAAAGATGCCCTTGAAACTTTCTACTATGTCAGATTTTGTTTTTTAAAAGCATAGGTACAAAATATTTATAAAATACAGTACCATCTTGTGGTCCTTCATAGTACAACACCCTAATATCCTTGTTTGGATCTCACATTCACCTTGCTTGCAGTGTAATAATCTTAATAATCTTTAGTTCAATAGTCCTTATTCTTAAATGGATATAGGATTGCAGCCTTGGTCTGTTAAAAAATGACCTGTGTTTTCTTTCATCAGTGACATGAGATATTCTTGCTTTTTATATACTATGTTGATATATGTAAAATGTGATTTTAAAAGGCACCTTAGTATGCCTTATTTTTATTCATAGCATTCCAATCTCCTTTTCCATAATTCATCAGCAGTCAAGGAAAATTATCCCATCCAAGAAGCATACTTCCCTTCCCCTTCTTTTAAAATCCACGTATGGAATTAATCTGGAATTAATTTCAAGGTGGCTAAATCCTACAAGTAATTAATAAACTTCTTTTTAAAGTATCAGTTTAAAAATAATTTTAAAAGTATGTTTCATTCTCTCCATAGATGAAGAACGAATGAAGCTGGCTCAAGTCTATGTGCAGGTAGAATTTGTTAAACATGCTAGATACTGTTAATTTATAAATCTGAATATATACTTTATTTATTTAATTAATTTATTAATCGCCCATCTGGCTGGCTGTCCAGCCACTCTGGGTGACGTACAAAATAAAAACATACAAATACATTAAAACATTAAAAATCTCAACAATAATAATAAAACCTAACCCACCCCAAAAGCCTGCCTGAAGAGCCAGGCCGTTTCAGTCCCATGTCCAGGCCTGAAGCCTGATTGAAATGGATACAGTGGATTTTTAGGGACTGATAGTTTTTATACTGTTTTTATTGCTGGATGTTAATGCCTTCAGTCTCTTTGGAGAAATAGCCAGGATATTTTTAAATAAATAAATAAAATTGTGATCTTGCTTATAATTTGGGTTATTGGAAAATGTTTCAGAAGGGGTAGCTTTATATTGTTTATTGTTTAACAGTGTAAACTGCCTTATATCCACATACCCCACTAGAAATATGGGGCAGAATAATATTTATGTATGTATATATTTATTTGCTTCCATATATGAATTGCTTCCATAAAATACCTTCAAATTATTATCATAGAGATTAAATGGAGGGGTCAATGTGTTAGAATGGAAAATTTTGAAATTAATTTGTCTCCCATGAAATAGACCTTTAGCAAAAGCCATGGTAAGTTTCCTGATATGCACGGGTTAAGGGATGAAGGTCGACACCGGAACAACAAGTGAGACTTGCATGTTTTGTATCATCTTGTGGTACTGTACGTAACTATGCCAGGCCGAGGCTTCCAAGACTCCCTCCACTCCCACCTTTCCAAGACTCCCACCTTTGTGCTTTGTGCTTTGTGCAATCTGCCTAGTGATAGAAGAATATATCTATGCTTGTGAGAACTGTAACTTTAGACCTCACTGGACTAAAGTCTCCGTTTGCAAACGAAATAAAGAAAGCCTTGGTTTGAAACCTTGAGTCTCACGTTGTTTGAGTACTGGGATCTCATCCAGCGGTACGAACCTCGAAATTGAGTGTAACAAATGTACACTGCACTAAGTGCCTGAGGGCTGGTCCACACAGAGAGCCCCTTTTAATTTGACATCAGCAGCTAAAACACAGTTTTCCCCTTTCAATCCAAAGTAAAAACATGATGTTTTAATCCGAAAAGGGAAGATAAAAACTCCTCCAGTTCTGTATCTCTAGGGTCTGTAGATGCTTTAATATGATGCTTCCCCTCTCCATTATTATTTATTACATTTGTATACTGCCCCATAGCCAAAGCTCTCTGGGTGGTTTACAAGAATTAAAAACATTAAAAACAAATATGCAAATATGCAAATTTAAAAACACTTAAAAAAAACAGTTTGAAAACACATGCTAAAATGCCTGGGAGAAGAGGAAAGGCTTGACTTGGCGCCAAAAAGATAACAGTGTTGGCACCAGGCACACCTCATCAAGCAGGTCATTCCATAATTTGGGGGCCACCACTGATAAAGCCCTCTCCCTTGTTGCCATCCTCCGAGCTTCTCTTGGAGTAGGCACCCGGAGGAGGGCCTTTGATGATTTGACAGTAAAAATGACTTCACAGTAAAAAAAATCACCAATAAAAACAATTAAAGACAATTCCATATATAAAACCAATGAAATTTTTTTCTTGTGTAAAAACAATTACAGATACAGATACAAACTGGGATAAATAAAACAATAATAAAAATATCACATTTACAACCACCTATGAAAGATGCTATAATAGGGGATTTCCTGCATGCATCACCTGTGCAGAGCTTGGAAGTAACTAGTTGCAAGTAACGAATTACTTGTAATTCATTACTTTTTTGAGTAACGAGTGGGTAATTCCTTTACATTTTGATTGTAATAGAACTAGGAGTAATTTTATTACTTTTGTGGAGTAATTGTAACGTTTCCAGAATTACTTTTGGGCATTACTTGGGGGGGAGCAGGGGAAGTCTTCTGCTCCTCTGATTTGTGGATGAAAATCATGTGCCTCAAACTGGGCTTCTGTGCAGTGTCGCTCTTTCCTCATGCTCTGTGGATGGGTAGGAGGCAACGAGGGAGGAGGCAGAGAGTGAGACGGGGTGGAGTGGAGTGGGGAAAACAATTATTTTAAAAAACAGATAGTGGTGAAGAATGGGGTGGAGGGAAAAAGGATCCAGAGGTCAAGAACATGGATAAAGGAGGAGAAGGAGGCAGCAGCAGAATGGAGATAAAGAACCGTGGAGGTGAAAGATGACAACGCGTGTGTTTGTGTGTGTGTGTGAATACTGTGTTTGCACTTGGCACACAAAGTGACCTCCACCACCCTCTCTGGCTACTGTGCTGCATTTGCAGTATTTTAACTTTTTTGCATCTCAGGGGATCCCTCCCCACCACCATTGCTATCTTATGAATTAAAATAATTATTATACTACCTCTGTATGTGTTTGTTTATTTTTAATGTTGTTTTAGGCTACTTAGATGTGCAGCAGCCAAGGCCAGCACCTTGTAGGCTTTTTTTTAAAGTAACTGAAATCAATTGTAGTGATTACTTTGGAGGAAAAGTAAAGTAATCAGTTACTTTCAGAGCAATTGTAATTGTAACGGTAATTACTACTTTTTTGGGCCATGTAACTGTAACTGTAATTTATTACTTTTTAAAAGTAATCTTCCAAGCTCTGCCCCTGGGATTGGACTAGATGACCTTTGAGGTCATTTTCAGCTCTTTGATTCTATTGTTCTATAATAAATTATAATGCAAAATGTCAGGTGGGGATGGCACCAACAAGGAACCAGCTTTTAGAGGAATATAACATCTGAAATAAAACAAGGGACCACTTTCACGATCCAAAATGGTAGGAAGAGAATATTACAGCTCTAAAAACTCTCTCTATGAAGGGATGCAATTTCCTCCACTTTTTCAGTGCATACTTATGGATGGGGTACAGTTTCCAATTTGCGACTATTCAAGTGTAGGATCCAGAGAGAGAGTTTGCTTGGAACTACATAATATATACTGCGGATATCTAGCTTTTAAGCTACTCAGGGCAGAGAAATTCCTTTTATTTGCCTGATGAGGTGCACCTGGCGCCAACACTATTATCTTTTCGGCGCCAGGTCAAGACTTTCCTCTTCTCCCAGGCATTTTAGCATGTGTTTTTAAATTGTTTTTATAACAATATAAATTGTTTTTATATTGTTTTGAATTTTAAAATTGTGTTTTAAATTGTTTTTAAAATATGTGCTTTAAATTGTATATATTTTTTAATGCTTTTGATTGCTGTAAACCGCCCAGAGAGCTTCGGCTATGGGGCGGTATACAAGTGCAATAAATAAATAAATACATAAATAAATTCTTAGCGAAGCCACATGACCATGGGTGGTGCTCTATCAGGGGTGGGGAACCTCTAGCCTGTGGGCCTAATTAGATCTGCCACATCTCCCCATTTGACCCATGAGGCTGCATTGCCCAAGCTATGCACACCTACCCTATACCTGCTGTCAGAGAGATGCTGCACTTTGAAGAGCCCAAGCCAGAGACCTATTATCACCACTATTCTATGATTCTATGACAATTAATCAGTTGCAGAACATTTGCAATGATGTGGCCAGCAACGTTTCCTCTTGACCCTTGCCCTTCTTGCCTTATTAAAGCTTGCCAAGGGGGGTTGATCAAGTGGATCCAGGGTGTGGTCAATGCATCATTGTGGGAGGGAGTGGTTCCAGCCACTATGAAAGAGGCGGTGATCCGACTGCTCGTGAAAAAGCCCACTCTGGACTCATTGGTTCCTTTTTAGGGAAGGTGATTGAGAGGGTTGTGGCGCAGCAATTGCAAGTACTCTTGGATGAAACAGATTATCTTGACACATTCCATTCTGGGTTCAGGCCTGGTTTTGGGAATGAATTGGTCTTGGTTGTCCTGATGGATGACCTTTATCGGAAGAAGGACAGGGGGAATGCGACTCTGTTAGTCTTACTTGATCTCTCAGCAGCTTTTGATACCATTAACCATGGTATCCTTCTGGGCCGAATTGATGAGATGGGTATCAGAGGCACTATTTTACAGTGGTTCCGATCCTACCTCCAGGGTTTGTATTTCGGCCCCCTTGCAGTTGTGCTGTGGGGTGCCACAGGGTACCATCTTGTCCCCCATGCCATTTAACATCTATATGAAGCCCTTGGGAGCGGTCATCAAGAGATTTAGGGGCAAGGTGTCTCAGCAGTATGCTGGTGATACCCAGCTCTATTTCTCCATAACATCTGAATCGGGAGAGGCCTTGCAAGTTCTAGACCGCTGCCTGGACTGGTGGTGGGCTGGATGAGGGCCAATAAACCGAGTCTGAATCCTAGCAAGATGGAGGCACTGTGGGTTGGTGGTCCCGTAGTTCAGATAATTGGTCAGTTGCCTGCTTTGGATGGGATCGTACTCCCTCTGAAAGAGCAGGTCTGTAGTCTGGGGGTGCTCCTAGATCCATCTTTGTCGCTAGAGGCCCAGGTGACCTCAATGGCTAGGAGTGCCTTTTACCAGCTTCAGCTGGTAAGACAGCTGTGGCCACTTCTGGACTGGGATAGCCTGACCACTGTTGTCCACGTACTGGTAACCTCCAGGCTGGATTACTGTAATGTGCTCTATTTGGGGCCGCCTGTGAGGTTGGGCCGGAAGCTGCAGCTGGTGCAAAATGCGGCGGCGAGACTGCTCACTGAGGCAGGGTATCACCAACATGTCACTCCGCTGCTGAAAGAATTGCACTGGCTGCCCATTTGCTACTGGGCCAAGTTCAGGGTTCTGATTTTAGTGTACAAAGCCCTATAGAGCTTGGGACCAGGATACCTGAACGACTGTGTTATCCCTTATATACCCAGTCGATCACTGCGCTCTGCAGGTGAGAGCCTGCTGCAGCATCTTATCCATCCTGCAGATATCATCCGTTCTGCACAACATAGGAAATGGACCTTTAGTGTGGCGGCACCTACCCTGTGGAATTCCCTCCTCTTAAACATTAGAGAGGCACCCTCTTTGTTATCTTTTCAGCGCCTACTGAAGATCTTCCTCTTTCAACAAGCCTTTTGAGACCTTATCCCAGTCTGTGTCTGTGTTGGAACTGCTTTTTAAGATGCTTTTAAACCTTTTTTAAAAAAACTTTATGTATTTTAACCTTTTGTTAAGATGTCTTCAAACCTTTTAAAAAAAGTTTTAAAAGTTGCTTTGTTTTAATGTATTTTAAAGCCTGTTTTTATAGAATCATAGAATCATAGAGTTGGAAGGGGCCTTGTAGGCCATCGAGTCCAACCCCCTGCTCACAGCAGGAAATCCACAGCTAGAGCATCTCCTGCAGATAGCTGTCCAGCCTCTGCTTGAAGACATCCAGTGAAGGGGATCCCACCACCTCCCTAGGCAGTCGGTTCCATTGCCAAACTGCCCTTACTGTCAAGAAGTTCCTTCTAATATCCAATCTGCATCTACGCTCCTGCAACTTAAAACCATTAGACCTAGTCCTACCCTCTAGGGCAGCAGAGAACAAATCTGTACCCTCCTCTATGTGACAGCCCTTCAGGTACTTAAAGAGTGCAATCATGTCACCCCGCAGCCTTCTCTTCACCAGACTGAACATGCCAAGTTCCTTCAACCTTTCCTCATAAGACTTGTTCTCCACACCGGCTATCATCCTCGTCACCCTCTTCTGAACCCGCTCCAACTTGTCTATATCTTTCTTAAAATGAGGCGCCCAGAACTGAACGCAGTATTCCAGATGAGGCCTGACTAATGCAGAATATAGTGGGACTATTACTTCCCTCGACCTGGAAACTATAACTCTGTTTATGCAGCTCAAAACCGCGTTTGCCTTTTTTGCCATAGCATCACACTGCTGGGTCATGTTCAACTTGCAGTCCACTACAATTCCAAGGTCCTTCTCACACGCACTACTGCTAAGCCGGTATTTCCCATCCTGTACCCGTGCATTTTGTTTTTGTGGCGTAAATGCAGAATCCTGCATTTGTCTTTATTGAATTTCATTTTATTAATTTCAGCCCAATTTCCTAGTTATCCAGGTCCCTTTGGATTTTATTCCTGTCTTCCATTGTGTTAGCTATCCCTCCCAGTTTCGTATCATCCGCAAACTTCATAAGGCTTCCCTCCACCCTGTCATCTAAGTCATTGATAAAAATGTTGAAGAGTATCGGCCCCAGGACAGAACCCTGTGGCACTCCACTCGAAACCTCCTTCCAGTCCGAAGCAGAGCCACCGATGACCACTCTTTGAGTACGGTTTTCCAACCGGTTGTGAATCCATTTTATGAAGTTTTAAAGTGTTTTTACTGCTTTTCTTTGCTGGTCTGGTCTCCTGCTGGGAGGAAGGATTCTAAAGAGAGTTACAGTTAAAAACATTGTTTCATCCAGTTAACAGTCTCCTTCTGGATGCCTGGATAAACAGGAATGTCTTCAAATTCCTCCTGCAGATCAATAATGAGGGAGACAGATGCAGCTCACTAGGGAAGGGTTTCCACAAGCAGGAAGCTGCCACTGAAAAGGCCCTGTCGCAGGTCAATGCCAACTGGGCAGCTCCCAACCAGGTCTCACCTGAAGATCATAGGGTCTGGGATGGTTGATACTGAGGAAGGTGCTTTTTTAGGTACTTGGGTCCCAAGCCATTCAGTGCTTTATATTGCTTTTACTAACACCTTGAATGTGGCCCTGTAGCTTACTGGTGGCCAGTGCAGTGCTTTCAGGACACATGGACCAATCAGGCTGCCCCACTTACCAGCCTAGCAGCCTCTTTCTACACTAGCTACAGCCTGTGGACCGTCTTCAGGAGCTTCCCCACATACAGCCCATTACAGTAGTCCAGACAGGCAGTCACCAGAGCATGGACCAAGCAGAGTATAGTGCAGATGGGCCCTCAGAAACTGCGGGGAGTCATTGGACCTGTTCTACAGTGCAACAACATTCACAACATGGATTACTTATTTATTTTATTTTATTTTATTAGATTTATATCCTGCCCTTTCTCCCAGAAGGAGCCCAGGGCGGCTTTCTGAGACTGGCTTGTCCCAATGGAAAATACACTGGACATGGGAATATCTAGTCATCTAAAAGTGGAAATTCAGCCATTTGAACCTGACTCTAGGATGCTGAACCAAGGGTTATAGTGGTCTGGGTCCAACATTTTTAGCACTCCACACTGTCCTGCCCCCTCAATATGCAAAAATAACATTCAACCATTGTTGCTGCTGCTTCTTCTGTTACTTTACTGAAACTCCAACTTCATTCTCTAAGATCCTGTTTTCCATGGCTTGAAACGGAAGCCGAGATGAAATATTTGTTTAAGACATTTCTTAAACACAGCTGCAGCCCAGAAGCCCTGGGAGGCTCAATCAGCAGAGACCAGCCAGCCAGGGAAATTGGTATGTTTCTCCATTTGCAGCTGGCTGACACATTGTGTTACTCAATCACTGTAGCATGAAGGCCATAGATGCAGGGCCAAAACAGTGCCACAAAGAATTTCAACCCCAGCATTTGAATTGGAAATGGGGTTTACCACCTTTTGGCTGGTTCCAGGCAGAAGATCGCACTCTGTGGCAGGGATGGAAGCATCTGCCTATTTCGGCTCTCTCACTTTCTCATTTTTCTAATCTTAAAATTTGGTTCTCCACATTTCTGCAGCAATTTGAGAATTTTTTAAAAAAACAATCCCAATAAAAATTGTTCAGTATTGGAGTGCAAATTTATCCTAATAAATATATTTTTGTATGCAGTTTTGACTAATGTACACATTTTTGCAAACAATGTATCCTAGTCTGATGCATTTTTGGATGTTATTTTCATGAATATATTCATTCTTATGCATGTTTCCCCCTAATATATGCATTTTTGTAAACATTGCTTGGTTGGAGAACTGCACTGCAAAATTCGGATAAGTGTGACTTTTAAAAGATGGTTGTGTTTTGTTTCTCATATTGTTTCAAAAAGTGTATATTTGATAAATTCAGCTTTAAATGCAAACAGAACCTAAATTCTTGCCCATCACTACCATGCCGTGGGAGAGTATTAATAATACTTTATATTATATTTATTTCTGTTTTTAAAAATCCATTCTGTATCTTCCATTCCTGTGGGCAGTTTGGAAGTCAGGTATAAAACCAATAAAACAAAACAAAAGAAAAAGCTTAGTAAAGAAATAAATCACCCATGAACAAGACAAAAAAAACCCAGAGCCAAGACATTTTGCTGCCTGTGGTAGAGATGGGCAAATCTGTCTGTGCTGATTTCTCTGTTTCTCCTAATGTTGGATCTCCACATTTCCACATCAGTTTGTGATTATTATTTTTAAGGCCCTAGTGCTAATTTTTCCCAGTATACACATTTTTGTGTGCCGTTTTGTATGCAGTTTTGCCGAATCTACACATTTTCGCAAGCAATACCCCCAAATATACTGCATTTTCATGCTGTTTTCACTAATATGTGCATTTGTATGCACACTCCACCTTAGTATACGTATTTTTCTATACATGACTTGGCTGGAGAACTGCATTGCAAAATTCAGAGAAGATCAAATTTCAAAGGATGGCTATGTTACAATTCATATATTGTTTTGAAAAGTGCAAATTAGGTATGTATTTGCCTTTAAATGTGAGTTGAATCAAATTTCTCCCCCATCCCTACCCTGAGGTGCAATAGTTTTGACCCACCCACTCTGAACTCTAGGTGCCAGTGCTTTTGACCAGTGCCAGTCAAGTTATGTTAACACTTAAGGCAGCAAATCCCACAAGTACCCCTCTCTCTCCCTGGAAGCAAAACTGCGAACATAATGCTTATTGATTTGTTTGATTACTTACCACTACAAGGTCCCAGGGCAGCTTACAAAAATACAATATACAGTGATAAGAACAAGTAAAACAGCAAAATCATTCCAAACAAAAGTAGAACAGTACAGATTCAACAAAAGAGGTGGCCCCACAAATAACTAACAATTTAGCATCTTTTCATGTAACCCAAGATAAGCGACCTAATGTGGCCATCTGGTATTATATTAGGTGAAATTCCTTTGCAGAAATTCATATAGTAGGGGAAATTGCATACAAATGAGTATATTGGGAGAAATTTGCAGCAGAATGCTGATAAATCTTCATGAGGACTTTTTTTTACAAAAAAGCAAACGTGCAAATGTGAAGAACTGAATTTCAGGTTCAAAAAATGAGAAACTGAAAGAAACTGATATTGACATAGTCACCCATCCCCATTGCAGTATGCAATGCAGCTGTTCAATGTACTGCCTTCAAGTCGATTCTGACTTATGGCGACCCTATGAATAGGGTTTTTTCATGAGGCTGAGAGGCAGTGACTGGCCCAAGGTCACCCAGTGAGCTTCATGGCTATGTGGGGATTCGAACCCTGGCCTCCCAGGTCGTAGTCCAACACTCTAACCACTAATACTCTAGTCAGGTTTTCCATTTCCCCATCCCAACAGTCAGCCCTGTGGCTACTGGAAATATACAAAGAATTAGTTCTCTATTAGAATCTAGGATGAATTATTCACTCACAGTATTAACTTAGCTTCTTCTGAGTATATCACGTAATCAAAAGCTGCTGCTTCTGCCGATCTTGTCCTTCCTTCCCCTCATACTTCAAGATGGCAGCTCATCATTTGAATTATTTTTTTTAAGTGCCACATCTGTGCTTATCAACATTTATCATTATATTTTATTTAAAGCAAAAACAATTGCAGAACTCTATAGATTAAGAGGCAGGGGTAACTTTGTGGCATCAGAGGCACTAGCCAATCAGTGCCTTCCACAGTCAGCTTTAGTTGTAAACTTGACAAAACATCCCAAAAATCTGACCCTCAAAGAGAAAAAAATAATGTTTGGACACAGAATGAAATAAGGACACTCCCAAACTGGCTCCACTGTTTTAGAACAGTTACATCTGCTTTCACCCTCATAATGGGAAAGGGGGAGAAAACTGCTGATTTAGAGATGCTTGTGTAACTTGTTGCAAACATTTAAAAGAGGGTGATTTAGGACTGAGCCTGCTCCCTGACTTTGCTATGCCCACTCTTTGGCTGTCCAGAGGATGTAGTTGCTTTGGCACTACTCTTTGCCATATAGCTCAGGTCATACTTGTTAACAAAGACAAAATTGGGAGATCAGAGCTCAAAGTGAAGGAGATCTGAAAATCTGAGAGTTAGTAGGTCTGATTTAAGATGGCCCCTTTGGCTATGTTTGCAGCCCTCTGTTCTAAAACCATGAAACTGGGAAACCATAATCCATATTTTTCTTGTCTGTAGTCTCTTATATGAAATTTGATGCACAAAGCCAATTTCCATCAGACATTTTTTTCAACATTCTCCCAATTGGCATCTGGGTTTCCAGTACCATTTGCTGAGATTTAAACACAATCAAGTTGGGATAAATCCATTTTTATGGCTATTCTTAATGGGAATGGACACAGAATCTAGCCACAGATTTTTCAAGCTGGTAAGTGCTTAAGAAAGCAAGAATATTGCCTTCCCGTCATGCGTTCGACCTCAATAAAACCAAAGAGTGCCTGAATATTTTATGGAAAAGGAATTTAATGGCTCTTTCCTTTTGTCCGACAGGGGTTTATGCCATGAATCTCATACTGTACTCTCTGAAAAAGCAGAGCAAGGAAAGGAAGTGGAGGCTTTAAAATGTTATGTGATACCTTTTTTGAATGGCTCCAGTGGATTTGTCAGCAAGCACTGAATAGCTGTTACAAAACAGCACCTTTATGGTTGTGATCTGAAAAGGCTGTATTCCTTGGCAACAGGTTTTTGATATGCATTGTCCCTCTGATTAGATAAAAGAATAGTCGTCAACTGTTAGGAACTGATCCAGAGACTTTTTATTTCAGGTTTGGCCTCTTTTCCCAATCATAGAAGCCTGTAGCTCAGACGAAGAGCTGCTGATCTTTTTTTCTTCCACCATATTTCTTCAAACATTGATGTCACTAGCAAAAAGATTCAGACTGCATTTCTGTTGTGGTAAGGTTGATCCAGAATGTACTGGTCAGACCAGTAAAAGGCTTGTTTTCTCGTATAACCAGTACTGAGGTTTCAAAAGTCAATCAGCTCAAGATTCTTCCTGGCTCTGTTCATGATGCAACATATCAGTGGTGCAGCTAGGAAATTTTAGACCCTGAAGTTAATGGGTTACATTGGGTTTTCCATTTCTGGGATGTTTCTGGTATTTTCCTGGCCATTGGCTCCCATTAAGTGACATTTCCCTGAAAACGGAGCCATCAGGGAAAAGGTATGGCCAGATCTGGCTGGCAGTTTTGCCCAGTATCCAAAACAATGAGTTGTTTCCAACATTAATCATAGGGATGGGGGAGACATTCAATCCATTTCACATTTAAAGATGAACCTAACTCATCCACATTTTCCAAAATAATATGCGAATCAAAACAAACCCATCCTTCGAAACTCACACTTCTCCAAATTTTGCAGTGTAGTTCTCTAGCCAAGTAATGTGTGCAAAAATATATTAGAGGAAAGTGGAAATTTAAAACGTATAACATACAAAATGCATAATATCAGGGAAAATTGGTTTGCAAAATCATGTAGATTGGGGCTTATCCAAATGGGAGCATTACTATGTACTAAACATGGTGTTTTTACCTCAATTTTCTATTTGCACCGTCCACAGTAAGGGCTCAATGCCAGCTGCAAATATGCTGTTTTCTATTCACAGTGAGGGGAAGGATCAATCACACAGTTTCCTAATGACCACACCTTCTAATTTAATATTTCCACTCCCTCTGGTTACCTGGCAACCGAGCATGCTCAGTTTGTTCTACCAGTTAGTTTCATTTTAAAAAAAAACCCAACCCAGAAGTGCAATTATTTGTATTTTCGCTGCAACAATACAGCTGAAATACAAATCTTTGTTGGAGCAGTGTTATGCTTTTGCTCACGAGTTAGGGGGAAAAGAAAAATAAGGCACTGTTTACAGCAACATAAAAATGCCAGCAGAACAGGAGATAGCAGCCTGAAGTTGCTCTTCAGCCCACAGGAAATGAAATGAACAAAGGGAGGAGGAGGGAGTGGGAGTGGACAGGGGAATGATTGACACCTAAAAGCATTGGAGCACAGCGTCTGCAAGCACTAGAGATACGGAGTGAAGACGTTTTCTCCTTCCCTTTTTATATTATCAGAGGATTGGGTTAGTACGGATTTACAGTGGGAAAACTGTGATAACATCTGTTTGCCAGTAACATCATGTGAACTATGTGAATTAAATGGACATGTGAGTAGCATTAAACACACACTAAACCACCGTGTAGATGAGCCCTAGGAGACATTTGAACAAAAATGCTAGTGAATTTTCATGAGGATTTTAAAAAAGAAGTTAGCAAATGTGGAAATGTGGAGAACTGAATTTAAGATTGGAAAAATGAGAAACTGAGACAATTTGCCTATCCCTAGCCATACACAGAGGAAACACATTGGGTTAATTAATGGGTCTAAGTTAGTCATGTGCATGAATTTAAAGGGGTTTACTCTGGGTAGGGCCAATATTGGATGTAACCCATTGAAATTAATAGATATGACTACTTTGGATCCATTGATTTGAATGGGTTCCCTACTCTGAAAATAATGTAGTTGGATTCAACTGAATATTTTAAAAATCAAAAGTGGGCAACCTACCCTTGTGGCCACAGCCCCTCCATAACAGGCAGCTGGCAATACATTTTGACAGGGCAGCTTCAAAAGAAAGTATTAAAAGAAGCCTTTGCACATATAAAATGCTCTAAAAATGCCCAATACCTTTTTCTTAACACCTTCTCCAGGGGCACAAAAAGACAATCTCCCTTCATAGCAGGGACAGGGGATCTGTGCAAGTGGCACATCCCCATTTTAAAGCACTCTTTAAGTGGTGGCTTCCCCCAAAGAGTCCTGGGAACTATAGTTGTTAATAGTGCTCAGCACTCTTAACAAATTAGAGTTTCTGGGATTCTTTGGGGAAGCCATGACTGTTTAAAGTCATGTAAGAGTGCTTATATCATATAAGATATAAGAGTGCTTTAAATGACTGGTATGGATGTGATCCAGATGTTTTTGGACTACAACTTCCACCATTCTTGACCATTAACTATGATGGCTGGGGCTAGGGATGGGGGCCACATTCACACCATACATTTATTCCGCTATTATTCCACTTTAAACAGTCATGGCTTGCCTCAAAGAATCCTGGGAAGTGTAGTTTGTGAAGTGTGCTGAGAGTTATTAGGAGACGGTTATTCCCTTCACAGAGCTCTGACCCCCAGAACTGACTGCGAAGAGGGGCTGACTGTTAAACCACTCTGGCCACTGGAGCTCTGTCTGTCAGGGGAATAGGAGTCTCTTAATAGCTCTCAGCAGCCTTCACAAACTACACTTCCCAGGATTTTTGGGGGGAAGCAGTGGCTGTTTAAAGTGGAATAATTGTGGAATAAATATGTAGTGTGAATGTGGCCGGGGAGAATTTTGATGACACAGGAACGCCCAATAAATTCACATATTCGCTGTCTTTGCAGACAGATACTGAGTGCTCCGAGCGTCTGTGGGTTTTTTCCCAATATATGATTTTGTCACAGCAGACTGAGGAGGAGGAGGAGGTGAACGGGGGGAGGGAATGGGTGGATGCGCACACTGAAAGCTGTGTTCCTTTCCGAAAGGAAAGCTGCCTGTCTTCTTTGCTTACTAACATGAAACGGACCAGCCTCATTCACAGCAGACTGAGGAGGAGAGGTGAAGGGGCCGGACTGGGTGGGTGGGAAAGCCACTTTCCTTTTCTACAATGTTGGAAATGACAATTAAAATATTGTTGATTGTGGGGAGAAAAAAATTGGGACAGTAAAAGCAACAGGCAGCAGACAAAGAACACACTCCAGCTGACACTGCTAGTCATGGAAATGTGTTTGAACTGGAAACAACAAGCGACCCCCATCCCTAGCTGGAGCTGATGGGAGTTAGAGTTGAATAACACCTAGAGGGATGCAAGATGTTCATCCTTATTTTACAGGAAAAGATTGTGCCCCTAAATAGAATGTGCTGGGCATGTTATTGGGACATTTCACTATTTTATACAGTTCAAATTTCCAGTATCATTTTGCCTCTCCCCCCCCCCCGGCCTAAACTGACCAGGATCCTAGGGTCTATAGGTTATATGCCTCTCTCTCTCTCTCTCTACACATTATATAGAGCTGCACAACATCCCTCTGGGCTCCTGCAATATATTTCCATCCCTCCTTTGCAGTCACACACATGCACACACACACACACACACACTCCCTGTCATAATGAATCTATTCTATATATATGACTTTTTTTTTTGCCCTTTAGCAGCTCACAGAGATAGTAAAAATACAACCAATTCACTATAGCCTGGAAATCCGTTCTTGGTTATCTTGGAACTGATGTACATCAAGAATCCAGCAGTTTAAAAAAATTATTTTTGCTTAAGCATTATCATTGCTGGCACTTGATCAGACATAGCTGAGCAAAGGCTTCAGCTTTGCGTAGAACACCCGCCAAGAGGGAAAATATTAAACTCTCCCATGTCTCAGTTTATGACAGGTAGTGTATGTTTACACACACACACACACCCTTAATGGCACTAAATCAACACTAATATACTGTTCTTGGTACTTATCAAGAACTCCCAAAGCATATTTCCCATGCATGACTTTTCAAGAGGGGTAGGTAATTGGAATTGTTCTGTAGTTAAACTCTTTATGACAGAAGAATATCACTTCTGAATCAGACCAAAGACCTATCTACCCAGTTTCCCATAGTGGCCAACAGGATAATCCAAACCCAAGATCTGCCTGGATAAGCCTACAAGCAGGACATGCTTGGAATAGGCAGAACTTGGGCTGTGCCAGGGCCTGAATGGAGTTCGAAATAGGGGTACTTTAAGGTGGCTTCCTGTACTTAGGATTGTTCTGTAAGCTATAAGAAGCCCACAAGCAAGACATGAGAGCAATAGCCCTCACTATTGTTCCCAAGCAACTGATTTTTGGAGGTAGCCCTTACAGTCATCAGAAATAGGAGCCATTATGGCTTTATCCTCCTCCAGGAATTTATCTAATCGCCTTTTTAAGGCTCAGTTGGTGGCCATCAGCACACCTCGTAGCAGCAAAATAGTTCAGTTTAACTATGTGCTTCCAGACTAGTAGGTTTGCTAGCACTGCCCAGTCATTGCTTTTCTGTTGAACATTCCACTAGGGGTGAAAGGACCTGTCAATTTTGTTTCACTCATTTCTCACTTTACCAATTTTAAAATTGATTCTCCATGTTTCTGCAGCATCAAACTTTGTCAGCATTTTAGTGCAACGAAAATAGCAACATCACTTCAAAATCAGCACTGTAACACAGTTTTATTTAAGGGCTACTTCATGAATATTGTAATTTTCCTTCTTAAACTTTGTGAGGTCTGCCTGAAAAGCAGTATATAAATGCATTAAATAAATCAATAAAATAATAAATATAATGGCTTCAGCAGGAAAGGTAATATTGAGTATATATCTAGTGGTCAGGGGTGTAATTGTCCATGGTCTCAGGGAATCTTAAACCCCTTACTTTTTGGGAGCCAGATCCCAATAGGGTCCCTATGTCTCCAGCATCCTATGAGCCAATCAGCATGAAAGGAGAGTGTCTTAGCCACTGGGAAGAGTCTTCTAGCATGCTTCCTTGTTGTTTCTTGTTGATTGGAGCCAATCAGAGTGAAGGAGTTCCTGTTAATTCCTATTTCAAAAAGCCAAGTTGTGAAGGGTGAAGATTCTGCAATTGCAGAAGAAGAGACAGCGAATCCTGATGATAGCATCCCATCTACATCCCATCAAGCAGTTTGGTGGCAGCTGGAGATAAACATGTAGTCACTGAATTCAGTAATCTATGCAGTATCTCTAACAGCAAGAAAGGACGGTGTTATGGTGACAGTGATAGAGAAGCAGAAAGCAGTATTCAAGCCTGGCCAGATTATTCTATAATCTATAAAGCGGTATAATCTTAGAAGGGGTTGTGGCTATGAGTGGGTGTGGCTGTGACTATTATGAAGGGACCCTGCACTTTTGACTTTGCCCCTACACTACTGGAGGTGATAGGTTCACCCAGCCCAGCAGTTCCCAAACTTTGTTCCCCATGAACCATTTGAAAAGGGCTAAGAGTCTTGGTGGTCCATGAACAGAGCAGTGCAACATGGAGGAGGCCAGCGGGAGTGGAGTCAGAGGAAAGGAAAGTGGCAGAAGGGGTGCCACATCCTAACGCAGTTCAGGAAGGGGAGGGGCTTGCTGTGCCGGCAGAGCTCAGCAGAAGGAAACAAAACAAAAACCTTTTCTTCCGCCATCCTTTCCCTCAGCGTAGCGTCTGCCGGCACCTGGGGGGCCACAGGACGGAACCAAACAGGTCAGGATGCAGCGTATGTTCCCCTCCCTTCATTTCTGCCTCCAACACCCCCATTTTGGGGCCTTGCACTGGCCTTGGCTGTTCCCTGGTGGTAGCAGAGTTCTCCAGCTGTGCTGCAGTTGTGCTGCGATTGCACCTGGGTGGGGGATTTCTGCCAGTGCAGCCCAGCTGCACCAACACCCTCCCTCCTCTCCCAGATATATGCCACATCCTGATTCCCCTCAGCCCGATGTAAACACCAGGAGGATTGCAATCTTAATTATTTTTCTGTCTGTTGTAGCACAAGATGTACTGCGCCAGATGCAATATGGTTTTTATTTGTACTTTTATGGCTTCTTTATTTCTTGTATTGTATGTTATCGTATTACCATTTGAGTCTCCTGGAATATAATATAAAATTAAATATTAAAAAATAAAATACAATGTCAGAATTAAAAGAAGCAATAAAGTATGATTAAAAATCAATATGAATGTTTAATGTGCTGCACCCGCTGTTGTTCAGATAGACAGACCATGGATCACATCAATGACATTTGTGGACCACTGGTGGTCCACGGACCACAGTTTGGGAACCCCTGGCTTAGCCAATATGCCTCTCAAAAACCACAGACAAAGCAGCAGTTCTCTGCCATGCTCTACTCTTGATAATTTTGGGAATTGATTACTGTGTTGAAGCCTCTGGGGAATAATCAACCCCATTTGCGGATGCTCTGTTGGTTAAGTTACTTTGGATGATTCACATCAGATAAATACATTGTTGGGAAGAGACACGTAAGAGGCCAGAGGGTTATTTTCGCCACCAATTATGAGATTCCTCATTTCTAAATGGGTTCAATGAAACAAGATATAATTCAAAGATCTTGTCAACCACTAACATATCTTTTTTAGATTCATCTTCAAAAGGAATTTTGTATTTTTAGTCTATTCAATGAGGGTTTGGGGCTACAATGTGTACATTTTTAGTATGTTGTAATATGCGTATTTCATATGGGTTTTATATACTATTGCTGTAATGGATTGTATTGTTATTTCTATCAATTACCTCTTATACCGTTTATTGTCCCCATCGACTTTGTGGGTTTTGTGCCATTTGTGGAACCTCTCCTTTGTGCTTATTACCCATGTCAAACCACCCTTATAGAAGAGGGAAGAGAAGTGCTAAGGAGACCTGCATCTGCCTCGTTTGCACTGCTGTTAAGTCAAAATTTCTGCAGTCTCTGAAAACATGGAGAAACCATGGGAAGAACCAGTGGCAGCTAGTGCCCATTGGGACTGGTAGGACAGAAGGCAACAGTAGGTGGAGCCAGAGCCAGTGATGGCACAGCCAACTCATTCTAGTTTGGGGCCCATTCTCTGCCCTGCTACAAGGGCAACACTGAGAGTCAGAAGGAGGAAGCTGCCAGCCAGTGCCACCCACTGGACTGGATGTAAATAAAAAGGCAGGCAGGTAGGTGCTGGCTGAGGACAGAGTGAGGTGGGTGGGGCAGTGCCCCATCCACCCAAATGGACCAGTCTCCATTGTGTAGGACAATCTGATGTCATGAAAAGTGCCGGTAAACAGTCATAGAATCATAGAATTGTAGAGTTGGAAGGGGCCTATAAGGCCATCAAGTCCAACCCCCTGCTCAATGCAGGAATCCAAATCAAAGCATTCCCGACAGATGGCTGTTCAGCTGCCTCTTGAATGCCTCCAGTGTCGGACAGCCCACTACCTCTCTAGGTCATTGGTTCCACTGTCATATCGCTCTAACAGTTAGGAAGTTTTTCCTGATGTCCAATCGAAATCTGGCTTCCTGCAGCTTGAGCTCATTATTCCATGTCCTACACTCTGAGTGAACAAAACATGGCAATTCTGCACTAACAGCACAATCCTGTGTCTACTCAGAAGCAAGTCCTATTGAATTCCATGGGAGTTACTCCCAGGTAAGTGGGGTTAGGATTGAAGCCTAAGTGCCTAGAGCTGGAAACACCTCTAGGAAAGTCACCATCTCTTAGGCCACTTCCACACTGCTACTATTTTTCAGGAATATTTCAATCGTATGCTAGTAAATTGAGGCTGTGCAGTTTTAAAGTGATTTCGTCACTCTTGCACAACAAATCCGGGAATGCACCAGAAAGTGTGGGACATTGACAATGTCGGGCAACGCCATATAACCTCCATGCAAACAAACCAAAATGAATTCTCAATAAACAGCGATGTCATATCCGCTTTGCACACAAAATGAATAAATAAACAGGGACATAATATAACCTCCATGTTTTGTATGAACAAATCAGGATGAACGCCCAATAAATAGGTCATCTGAACAACAGCCCTTGGGAACACCCTCAGGCAAGTCACCATGGTCACTTCCAGATGACATGTTTATTGAACTTTTGTCCTGATTATTATGCACAAAGTTTGTGGGGAGGTTAGACAACGCTGGCTCAATAAATATTGAGCATTCATTCTGATCTGTTAGCTCGAGGATGATATGACATTGCAGTCAAGCAAGTGTCACCCCTTTTCCCTGCCACTTTCCCTATTGCAAAAAGGCCAGTTTCAGGCAGAAATGGGTTTGTTGCACGAGAGCACCAAATGAGTTTTCAATGAGCAACCTAAATTTGCCTGGATATGCCGGACTCCCACCTGAAAATAATGACAGTCAGACTGTCTCAGACCTCTGTTGCAATATGGGGACAACTGCCAGGATAAACTTTTGCCTCATTCTGTTCCAGGTCTCCCCCCACCCTCCAAGCACCCAGGTTCTCTCCTAGCTCCATCCCCTGCTCTGGGAGAGGGGAGGGCTGAATGTTGGGATGTTGCAATTCTAAGTACAAATTGAATTGGCAATTGCGTCCTCTCTCTCTACATACACGCACACACACATTTAGTTATAGCTCTACCTTTTCAAGACAGCGTCTTTCATCTGTTTCTGATTTTTAGAAAAATTCATGGTGGATGTTTTGAAGATCCGGTTTCCTTGTGCTTTAAGAGGGCAAAAGAATAACATGTGGAATAGTTGTGATGTGAAACTCAGGTCAGAAGCTGGAAAAGTTTTTCCTTTAAGGGATCCCTCCTGTTTCAAAAAAGAACTTTGTCTTATCGAGTTTCAAAACTTTTTAATGCCTCTGATGACTTCCTCACCCACCCCAAGCATATGTCTTGTTTTGCTTTGTTGTGTGTTAAGGGGAAACATTTCACTAAGAGTGATCTTGCATCATACCCAGACTCCCTAGACCTGCCGGTGTCTCTCCAGGTGGTTGTGCAGCCGTTGCTGGTGATGGTGCCCAAGCCAGCAAATGCTCCCATTACTAAGAAACATAGGAATATAGGAAGGCACCTTATACTTAGGAAGACCTTTGGTCCATCTAGCTCAGTACTGTCTACACTGACTGGCAGTGGCTCTCAGGGATTTCAGAAAGGGTCTTCTCTCCCAGCCCTACCTGGAGGAAGCCAGAGATTGAACCTGGGGCCTTCTGCATTTAAAGCACATACTCTACCACCTAGCTACAGTTCTTCCCTAGAAATCAGTCTCCCCACCCAGAAACAATAAAGGAAGTTGCTGTTAACGGGTAATTCTCACCCCAGCAGGTGCAAGACTTTTTTTACTTTGGCTTATTGGGCTTGACAGGGTCAGGATATTGCCAATATATTATGCTGCTGCTGAAAGAATTGCACCGGCTGCCAATTAGCTACCAGGCTAAGGTAAGGTGCTGGTTTTGGGGTATAAGGCCCTATATAGCTCAGGACCAGGATACCTGAAAGATTGTCCCATCACCTATAAATCCAGTTGATCATTGTGACCTGCAGACGAGGGCCTCCTGCAGATACCATCTTATCAGGAAAACATAGGAAGCGGACTTTAGTGTTGTGGCACCTACCCTTTGGAATTCCCTCCCCTTAAACATGAGAGGATATCCTCCACATATTATTGATTGCAACATCCACCGAGCCTCTATTCCATCCAGAGAAAACCTCCTCCATCATAATGAGGTTTCAAAGAACAAAGAACAACGTTCATTTGTGGTAGATTTCCATCCAGCATCTCCTATCACCGAGCAATCAGGGAGGGCTACCCGTTGCTAGCAAACTCTGAACATCTTGCTAGAGCCATCAATAAGCCTCCTGTTGTAGCATTTTGCCAGCCTCCTAATTTACGCAGACTGTTAGTGAGAGCTGTGCTTAAGCCACCTATCAGCAATCCCGGGTCTCATCCTTGTCACTCCCAACGCTGCATCACTTGTGTGTACCTCATGGAGATAGTTACTTTCAAAAGCACTAGGACGGGCAGAACATGTTACATCAAACAGAACATCATCTGGAGGTCCTGTAATATAATTTGTCATTGAATGCAAAAGACCAGGATGTCATATCCAATATACAGGAAAAACTACAACTGATCTACACACATGCTTCAGAAACCACAAATCAGCAATCTTTACCAAAAAAGTGGAGCAACCATTTGCAACACTGAGGGCCACAGCCTGTTGGACTTTCTATAACAGCTATTGAGTTGCCAACAGACCCAGCAGCACTGACTGAGATGGAGAACCTTTGGATATATTCTCTGGACACATTGGCACCACATGGCCTTAACCTGGAGGACAGTACCACCACTACGTAGGTTCTGCAAATGAAGCCCCTCTGAGCATTCCATCCTCAAAGCTCTGTAACTGCCACCTTCGTAACAGCATTTGTATGTTAGCAGCTGATGAAGGCGGATGCTGAAACGTTTTGCTAATACAATAAAAACCTCTGTTTGGTTAATCACAATTACTTATAAACATAAATACACACACATTCAATACTGTTTGTGCTTATGCACACACCAGCTTTTTTTTCTAAAGCACAACCAGGTGTGGGGAACATTTGGCCCTCCAGATGGTTTGTTTGTTTGCTTGTTTATTATGTTGCCGAACTACAGTTCCTAGTGGCCCAGCCAACATAGCCAATGGCCAGGGATGATGGGAGGGTAGTTCAGCAACATCTGGAGGGCCAAAGATTCTCCACATCTGATACAGACCATCAGCTTGGATCAAGAAGACTATCTTTTGTTTTCTTAGTATCTACCATATTCTTCTAACCGTAAGGCAGGTAAGACATCTGAATAACAAAAACAAGAGCAACAGCATTTGCCTGCCATGATCACTGTGGTCATTACTGGGGAGGTAAGAAAGGCATCATTTCCCATTTCACATGCAGCAATGTATTTGTCACATGCAGCAATGTTGCTAAAAAACTAAAAATGCCATTATTCGTCTCACTGTCCTTTCTTATGAAGTTATATAACTTGTGTAATTTAATTTATGTAATTAATTGCATAAATTACATTGTCAACACATTATTCTACCCCGCTCCTTTCAGTGCAAAGGAAATGCAACACAAATGGGATGGGGCGGTGGAAGTAAACATAACTGATTACGTATCACACTGAAAGCAACAAGATCAGTGAATACCAATCATATTTGCTGGACTGATTTCTGTTCAGGACATGGGCCGGACAAGTGAACATTGGCAATTTCCGCTCCTATTT
Source organism: Rhineura floridana (assembly GCF_030035675.1). Taxonomy (NCBI): domain Eukaryota; kingdom Metazoa; phylum Chordata; class Lepidosauria; order Squamata; family Rhineuridae; genus Rhineura; species Rhineura floridana. Next base: position 9,251,326 of record NC_084498.1, on the reverse strand, counting down.
CAATTTCTGTCAGAGTTCTCTGACCTCCCTAGCTATTACCCGATCCACTCATGCCAGCCCATGGCCAGTCCAAGACATTTCACTGCCTGATGTTAAGGACAAAATCTCATCCCACCCCCTCCTTTCCAGGTACAGAAGCCAACCAGACTGGCAGTTGCATCTGACTTCAACGCTGCTGATGGGACAGTCATCCACTGGACCTGAGGACAGCAGGTTAGCTTAGGGGGCACAAGGTAAGCAGGCCATGCAATACAGCTCTGCTTGTTGATACGTTTGATTGAAAGTAAGAGTGCAATCCTATCTTTGCCTAAAGGTAAAGGTAAAGGTGTCCCCGCAATTGTAGTGCGAGTCGTTTCCGACTCTTAGGGTGACGTCTTGCAACGTTTACTAGGCAGACCGTATATATGGGGTGGGATTGCCAGTTCCTTCCCCGGCCTTTCTTTACCCCCCAGCATATGCCGGGTACTCATTTTACCGACCACGGATGGATGGAAGGCTGAGTGGACCTCGACCCCTTTTACCGGAGATTCGACTTCCTCCTTCCGTTGGAATCAAACTCCGGCTGTGAGCAGAGCTTTCAGCTGCCTAAAATATCTTTAAGTGAAGAAGAATTATTTGTACCTCCTGTTGGCAAATATATACATTTGAACATTTCCCCCTAGGGAATCTAGGCAAAATGGAGCATATGGCCCCCATGTATATTTTTAGAATCTTATATCAGATGCTTTTAGATTATTCATAAAAGTGATCAGCTGGAATCAATGAGAAACCTGATCTCCTGGTACAACAAAGGATTGATTGAATTTCCTCTGGCAATTACAACATTAAGCTTTGAAAATTAAATTTAACTGAAGCATCTCTTTGAGAAAAACATACTTTCTTGATTTGAAAAGCAACATGCAAGTACCAGTCTCTGCCACACATGCACATTGGTTCCCTTGGTCGTGTTTTCTTTGTATGTTTAGCGGCATGGGCTTGTGTTTTCCTGATGTGCTTATCACAATCTTTCCCAGAAGAGGACTGAATCTTCAGGAGAAAAGAGAAATTCCTTCATAGAAACAAAACAGATATACATGTGGCCATGATGGAGTCATGAGGTTAACACTGACATTAACTCTGAAGAAGAAGGAAGGAAAGCCTGAGACAGACAGTGTACATATCCACAAGTAGTTACTACAGGAGGTTGTTAAGACAGGACCTTGAACTTCCTCATGAGCATAGCTCACTAGAAATCCAAGTCCCCAAAAGAGAGCAGCAGGATCTTTTTGCTGGAGTTACCCTCACGTCACCCCCAGAGCATGTATAATTTTACCCTTAACCCAATAACACTGTTAGGATTGAATTTAAACCCCCAGTGCCTATAAAACTATAAGTTCACTTGTCTTACCTAAACCAGCTTGAGCATCATGGGAAGTAGAACCAAAGTGGCCTTTATTTGACTTTTGATATAAAATGTCGGTTTATTTCCTGGTGACCTGACCCTTACCTACATTCCAGTGGCTCGCATAATAAAAGCCGGTTTAAGCTGGAAACTTCCCTACTATGCATTTCTTGTATCACATCTATGCCTATAACCTTGCTTATTGTTACAAATGTGCCTTGCATAGAAATGTCAAAAGCTGTCCCGCTGTCCCACAAACCTTGACTTGTAAAACCCTTTGATATGTAAGCAGAGTAATATCAAGTCTATCTCCAGTTTAGGGGGCGCCCGGTTGCAGCTGGGCCTCCCCTCAATAGTTGCCTTTGTCTGTGGCTGCATAATGCTTATCTCAAGGACATGCGAAGTATGCAGACATAGAGTCTGAGAGATAGTCTTAATGTTTCCACTTTTGTCCTTCCCCCTGTACCCCTTTACCTCCTTACATATGCCCCAAAGCTATAACATTTAGCAATTGCTTCTTTTGTATTTTATGACGTGAGCCCGATATTGTAAACTTCGGGGTAAGCCTATATAAACCCTAGAACACCAATAAACGAGGTTCCCATGCTGGCCTGCTTCGGCTTGTAAGTATTGGGTCCCCTTTGCAAAGGAATTGTCTTGTGTTACTTGATCTCTGATAGTGGGTTCATTTGCACTCAACTCCGCACTCTTCCCGGGTGTAATAAGCGAGTTGGGGTTGACAGGACGACTTGCGTGTTGGGTTTGGACCTAACAACACCTACACTGAAAGTAAAATAAAGAGTGGTTTTATTAAGAGAAGGAACGAGGAAAAATATTGCAGTATACAATTGCAGTTAACAATGAGTAGCTTTCTAACTATGATTCATTCATTCAACAACACTGGATAGACTAAAGCAAAGAGAATGACCCTATGAACACTTTCACCTTAAGCTCACCCATACAGGAAGAAGAAGAAAAAGGAAAGAAAAAGGCCCAGATAGTTGCATATACCTTTCCTGGAGAGTTGCTGCAAGCCTAAGACTGAGAGAGACCTTTTGTATCTAGCCCAATGAGCAAAAGCTCTGCCCTTTGTAACCAGTGCCAGATTTGAAAGTTCTCACCCAAATCCATAGCTCTGAAATTGTCCCAAAGATGCTAGCGTGCATTGTTGGAGCCCTCCAGAAGAGGAGTTACCCCTCTCAACCCCTCATGTTTTATAGCTTTTTCTAACTAAACTGACCCCAAAGTAAACCCAATGTAAATGTCTCCAGGAGGATGTGGACCCACTCATTTCCTGATAAGTTCCCAGATAATAGGTGTGATCTCCCTGCTGTAGATTCCTGATGATTCCTCAAGATTAAGATTATCATAATCCTTGTGTAAAACAGTTTCTTTGTTTGACAGGAGTTTATCCTGTCTTCTCCAAAGGCTTAGAAATGCACAACACCTCCTAGTTTGAAAGGAGCTATTCTGTTTCCTCCTGATGGCCTAGATTATCATATGCATTTCCTTTGTTTGAAAGGAGCGCCTATTCTTACTGGGTGACAAATCCAAATTTCCATGGGAGTCAGGAAGTCTATACCTTCAGGCATTGCAAGGGGCTGTTTCCCAGGAATCTTTGCTGTTGCAGGCCTTTCCAAACTTTGGTTCACTGAGATGAATCAAAGATTAAAAATTCCCCATATTTGATTCCTCATAACAAGGTTCCAGCAAGGGAATAATAGGTTGCCTTTTTGTCTGTTGTCCCCCCCTCCTCGATTCAGATTGCTTCTTGATTTGATTTGATTTTGATTTGATTTTAATATTTCTACCCCACCTTCCGGACAAAAGGCCCTCAAGGCAGCTTACAAAACAGCACCAATATAAAAATACACCAATAAAACATCAATAAGATATCAATAAGATATCAATAATACAATAAACAATAAAAACAATATAATTTGTAATACATTTCAAAGTTAACACAAACTACCTCCCCCCTCACTTTGGCAAAAAAGGTATTATAGACATTGGGCTACTTTGCAAGGCTAGCCACACTCTCTCAGTCATAGTCCTATCCCCATAGTTCTGGGTGTGGCTTCTTACAAGTGTTGGTGCTTTACTCCCAACATCAATGTCAAAAGCAAAGGTGCCTACTGAATCTCTGCAGGAAAGTGTGCCACAGACTCCAGCATGGGACTGGCATCCATAACTTGTTCCTCCTCCTCCTCCTCTACTTCCCACCTTCCTTTGAACCCTGGTCTCCAACTCCACCCAGAGTGCTGCTCAGCCACCGACCTACTTATCATCTCTGCCCGTTGTACCCTTTGCTTTGGTCCATCATCAGTCCTCCTACAGCAGGAGTCACCAACTTGGTGCCCTTGAGATGTTGTTGGACTCCAACTCCTTTCAGCCACAGCCAGCATGGAAAATGGCTTGGAAGGATCTGTCCATTTTGGTTCTCTTCGCTTTTCATTTCTTCCAATCTAATATTCAGTTCTCCACATTTCTGCACCAATTATATATTTTTTTAAATCTTCATGAAAATTTTCTAGGAGTTTAGTGCAAATTTCTCCTAATAAACAAATTTTTGTATGCACCTTTGATGAATGCACACATTTTTGCAAGCAGTTTGTACTAATACAATGCATTTTGTTATGTTATTTTAACTAACATTCATTCTTATGCACATTTCCCCCTAATATATGGAGTTTTGTAAACATCAGTTGGTTGGAGAACTCCATTGGCATAATTCGGATATGTGCAAATTTCAAAGGATGGATGGGTTTCAGTTCTCATATTGTTTCAGAAAGTGCAAATTTGATAAATTTGGCTTTAAATGTTAATTGAATCACATTTTACCCCATCCCTAGTCAGGGATGATGGGAGCTGCAGTCCAACAACGTCAGGAGGGCACCAGGTTGGGGAACACTGTTTTACATTAATTATTGCTGTGTGAAGACTTCCCGGAAGGAGTGCTGGCTGGTGGTTGTCTCTGAGGGAGCTCTGCCTCAGAGGAAGATTTTTCAGGTTAAAAGCCAGCCAAGAGGAATCTTGGACTGGCTTAAATGTTCTCCAAGGTATAGGAGAACCGATCAGATTTTCCACAAGACTTCGTTGAGCTGTCGGCGGCTGGAATTGATCAGGAAATCCCTGAGATAAGAAGGCATGCCGATCGGCTGAAGATGGAGTCAGGATTTCCACGCAAGCTGTACTGGAAAAAAGCGAAGCGTTCTTTTTTTTCTTCTTAAAAAAAACGTTCTTAACCAGCGAGCCTACTTCTGTCTAAATCTTATCATTCGGCTTAAATTACTACAATAAAAGAGATTTGTTTACGAATCAGCAACTGAGAAACCTGGGTGAGTCATACCTTTTCTCTTTTAAATATAATTAAGGAAGAAAGAAAATGTAAACAACTTATATACTTTTTTTACGACAAAAAGCTGGCCTGAATTTGGAGACTTAAAGTTTAAAAACGGATGAGAGGTAATTATTATATTTTGGACTATTTTTCTCTTTGGACTATTTCTTCTTGGACGAATCTGCTGCTCGTATATGTTACTAATTGCTTGGTGTTGGGAACCAGAATTGTTTTGCATTCTTGGATGTAGATAAGAACTGTGCTGTGCTGGCTGGATTTCAATAACAGGCCTGGAATATTAACTTTTTTGTTGGTGGAGGAAAAAAAGAAGAAATAGACTGCCTCTAGGTTTTGGAACAGTGATTAATATCAGAAATTAAAGGCTTCTCTTGAAAATGACAACTAAAAAAGCAACTAAGGCCCGGGAGCAAAGAGGTTCTACTGATCCACAGGAAGGGGCTATACCCCCAGATATGTTTCAAATAATAATGGAAGGGATTAATGATATAAAACAGAATATGAAAACTGAATTGACAGATATAAAAAAATATATTAAAACACAAGTGGATGAGATTAAAGGGACAATTGGGCAAATAAAGGAGGATGCAAAAAACACTAAAGAAAAGGTACAAATCTTGGAGAATAGAACAGATATATTAAATCTGGAATTAGAAAAAAAATTGGATTATATGGCTGTGACGGAAATGAGAAATAAAGAACATTGTTTGAGATTCCGTGCAATTCCTGAGGAAACAGGTGAAGACATCAGAGATAAAATTGTTAATGCTTTAGCAAAATTTCTGGATTTGAATGAAGATCGGATGGAATTTGAAATAGACAAAGTGTATAGAATTAATTCCAGATATGCAACAATGAATAAAATTCCAAGAGATGTGCTTGTTCATTTTATAAAGAAGACAACCAGAGATATGGTATTACAGCAACACTTTAAAAATACCTTTAAAATTGATGGTAAGGAAATACTGGTGATGAAAGAAATTCCTATTAGACTTTTACGTAAGAGAAAAGAATATGCTTTCCTTACAGAGAAACTTAAGCAACGCAAAATTCAATTTAGATGGGATGTTCCAGAAGGAGTGATCTTTACATTCAGACAACAGAAATATAGATTGAATACTGTTCAAAAAGCAAGGGACTTCTTGAGAAAAGCTTCAAAAGATATGGATGAAGATGAACTCAAAGATATGGATATAATTCCTGGGGAACAAAGTCAACAAGATATGCGGAGGAAGGGAAGGAAGATGAGGGATTAAAAGGAGCATCAGGCACACTTTAAAATACACGCTTAAAGATGGATTACAAATATCTAACTTGGAATATAAATGGAGCCAATACGGCGCAGAAGAGAAAGAAAGTGTTTCATTATTTGAAAAGATTAAAATTGGATATAATTTGTTTACAAGAAACTCATATTAAGAAGAAAGATTCCAAATATTTGATTTGTAAAAATTTGGGTGAAGAATTTATTTCGGCTGGACCAAAAAAAAAAAATGGAGTTGTTCTCTACATTAACCCACAATTGCTTCCTAAATTGGTATTATTGGATGATAGTGGTAGATTTGTGGGGGTCGAAATTACTCTACAGGGTACAAACATTTTGATAGTGGGTATTTATGCCCCCAATGAAGATAAAACAAGGTTTTACACAGGACTTATGGAAAAATTGTCAGAGTTTTCATATGACCATTGGTGCGTTATGGGTGATTGGAATGGGGTAATCTCACCAAAAATTGATAGGCTTTCTGAAAAAAATATCAAAGAGACACAGGGTAAATTACCGAAGATTTGCTTTGAACTGATGGAACATTTAGAATTGGTGGATACCTGGAGATATATAAATGATAATGCAAAGGAATTTACTTATTTTTCAGAAAGACACAAAACATTCTCGAGGATTGATATGATTTGGATGTCTAAAATTTTAGTGAAGGACACTTTTAAAATGGATATATTACCAAAAACTTTTTCGGATCATAACCCTGTGATATTAACTTTAAAAAAGAAAAATCTTGGATTTAGATGGAGATTAAATGAATCTTTATTACAGAATGACAAAGTAGTACAAGAATGTAAGAAGAAATTAAAAGAGTTTTTTGAACATAATTTACATAAAGGAACAAGCGAAAATATCATTTGGGATACAAGTAAGGCATTTATGAGGGGATATCTTATTAAATGTAACTCTGAATTAAAAAAAAAGAAACAACAGAAAATGCAATTAATTTTGGAAGAAATAAAACAAAAAGAGGAAGAATTGAAAAAGAATCCAACTAAAGTTTCTATTGTAAATCAAATCAAAATGTTACAGAAGCAAGTATCAATGCTGACAGTTAGAGAAATTGAAAGAAAACTAAATTTTGCTAAACAAAGGACTTTTGAATTTGCAAATAAACCTGGGAAATGGTTAGCATATAAATTAAGAAAAGAACGTCAAAAAAATATCATTTTAAAGATACAAGAAGGAGATGAGACGTTGACAGATAATGTAAAAATTAAAAAGATTTTTCATCAATATTATTCAACATTGTACAAATGTCAGGAAATTCCATCTGAAAAAATAGAATATATCTAAACAGAATTTGCCTAAAATTACAGACTTTCAGAGACAAGCTATTAATGGTCCTATTACGTCAAGAGAGATATCTGAAGCTATAAATAAAATTAAATTAGGAAAGGCACCAGGACCAGATGGGTTATCTGCAATGTATTATAAATGTTTGGAGGAAGAACTCTTACTACCTTTACAGTCTACAATGAATCTTATTCTGCAAGAGGGAAAGATACCGGATAGTTGGAAAAATGCTAATATAACATTAATACCTAAAGAGGAGCAAGATTTAACTAAAACAAAAAATTATCGACCAATATCTCTATTGAATAATGACTATAAAATTTTTACAATGATCTTGGCAGAAAGATTGAAAATAATATTGCAACAATTTATTCAGGAAGATCAATCAGGGTTTTTACCTAAAAGACAATTACGTGACAACGTCAGGAATGTCTTGAATGTCTTGGAATATTTAGAACAACGAAATGATAAACAAGCAGCCTTGATTTTTTTAGATGCTGAAAAAGCATTTGATAATTTGAATTGGAAATTTATGTTCCAGGTTTTGGAGCAAATGGATTTTGGAGACAATTTTATAAAATGGATTAGATCGATTTATACATCTCAGAAGGCTCAGATAATTGTTAATGGAGATTTAACGGATTCATGTGAAATACAAAAGGGTACAAGACAGGGATGTCCTTTATCTCCCCTTTTATTTATTCTGGTCTTAGAAGTGCTGCTTAGAGATATAAGGCAAGATAAAAGAATTTTGGGATTAAAGATAAAAAAAGAAGAATATAAATTGAGAGCATTTGCTGATGATTTGATAATTGTACTAGAAAATCCTTTGGAAGGAATTAATGTATTGATGGACAAATTAAAAGAATTTGGACTGTTAGCAGGATTTAAGATCAACAATCAAAAAACAAAGATGTTGGTGAAAAATTTAACTTTAAGGGAACAGAAAGAGTTAATGGACAAGACAGATTTTACAATAGAGAAAAAGTTGAAATATTTAGGTATCATTATGACAAATAAAAATTCAAAGTTGTTTCATAATAATTATGAAAAATTATGGACAGAGATTAAGAAAGACTTGCTAAGATGGGATAAACTACAACTGTCATTAATGGGTAGAATATCTGTGATAAAAATGAATGTATTACCGAGAATGATGTTTTTGTTTCAAACAATACCTGTAATATCCTCTGATTTACCTTTTAAACAATGGCAAAAAGATATCTCTAAATTTGTATGGCAAGGAAAAAAACCAAGAGTTAAATTTAAACTACTACAAGATGCCAAAGAAAGAGGAGGACTGGGATTACCAAATCTGAGACTTTATTTTGCTGCCTGCTGTTTAGTCTGGATAAAGGAATGGATTTTATTGAGGAATAAAAGACTATTGGATTTGGAGGGCCATAATTTGAAGTGGGGATGGCATGGATATCTATGGTATGACAAAGTAAAAGTAAATGTAGACTTTAACAATCATTTTATAAGACGTCCTCTGTTGAAAATATGGAATAGATACAAACCAAGGTTTTATTCGAAAATACCATTATGTGTCTCAAGTCAAGAAGCGTTTTATAGAAGAGAAATGACTGGAAAAGAGAAATGGTTAACTTATCAAGAACTATTAGAAAATGTACATGGAGAATATACAATGAAAGAGAGAGAACAACTGACAAAGGAAGGATATAGTTTTCAATGGTTTGCCTATTTACAATTGTTAGAAAGATATAAAATGGACAAGAAAATGTATGGGTTTGAAATAAGTAAATCTGATTTTGAAATAGGATTGTGTACAAATGATGAAAATATAATTGCGAAAATGTATAAACTCTTATTGAAAATGGATATGGAGGAAGAACAAGTAAAAGAGTGTATGGTAAAGTGGGCAAAAAATTTTGGTCATAACATACAAATGGATCAATGGGAAAATATGTGGAAAAAAGGTTTGAAATTTACGCTATGCTATAATCTTAAAGAAAATTTTTATAAAATGATGTACCGTTGGTACATGACTCCAGAAAAGTTGTCAAAAATGTATAGTAATGTTTCTAATGTTTGTTGGAAATGTAAACAACAAGAAGGATCATTTTATCATATGTGGTGGTTATGTAAAAAGGCAAAATCATTTTGGGCACAGATAGGTAGGAAGATGCAAAAAATTCTAAAGATAAATATTCAGTCAAAACCAGAATTTTTTTTATTGGGTTTTATGGATAAACAAATAGAAAAGAAATATGGAAGAATAATATTATATATGATTACGGCAGCAAGATTATTATATGCACAAAAGTGGAAAATGGAATCAACACCAACAATGGAAGAATGGCTATTGAAATTAATGGATTTAGTAGAAATGGACAAATTGACATGTTTACTTAGAGAAAAATCGACAGATACATTTCTTAAGGAATGGAAGCCTCTTTTAGACTTTTTGTTGAAAGATCAAAATAAAATAATGATACTGGGATTTGACGATTAATTAAGACAGCCTACGGAGAAAAGGGACTCTGTATGTATACATTAAGGGACAGGTTTGATGTATATTATATACTTATAGCTGATCTGCGACAAATCGGAAGTCAACTATTTTATTTTCATTTTTTGTTGATGTATTGTTATGTTTTTTTGACTTTGTTTTGTTTGTTTTTGGAAAAATTTGAATAAAAATTATTATAAAAAAAAAAATTATTGCTGTGTGAAGAAGTCCAAATTTCACCTCACCCTGCCAGTCCATTTCATTGGATGACCCAGAGCCTGGATTCACTATCAATCAGTTTTTTCCCCTAAGTACTCCACTCTGCATCAAGCAGTTGGATCTGAGAGCTGCCGTTTTAATTCCCCATAATGCCTCTCAATGTAGCAATGACCCAAGGCATTGTGGGGAATTAAAATGGAGGCATTATGGGGAATTAAAATTGCAGCTCCAGGATTCCCACTGAGCAATGCTACATCAGGGCAATGTGGTATTGTGGAATTTACAACCGGGTTCTTTTTAGAGGAGACTTAAGAATGAAGCCGAAGCCTGTTTAAGGTCGTTTATTCAGCCAAGCGCTTAGCTGCAGTAAAGTACAGAACTCAACTAAAATGGTGGTCAGTTACAGACAGATATATACTCCCACATTCGTCATGACCATGGCAACAGTTTCATCCAATTGTTCTATGCGAAAGTGCTACAGTGATGCGCTGCCCCCTGTACCAACCATCCTCCTCTATGCATTCCTGCAATATCAGTATCCTTGGCACATATTTACTCTGTTACAGCAGTGCTATTCACTATTGTCTACATCAAGCAGTTGGATCTGAGAGCTGCCATTTTAATTCCCCATAATGCCTCCTAATGTAGCAATGACCCAAGGCATTGTGGGGAATTAAAATGGAGGCATTGTGGGGAATTAAAATGGCAGCTCCAGGATTCCCATTGAGCAATGCTACATCAGGGCAATGTGGGAAATGGCAGACCCCAGCTACCCAGTGTTTAAGGAGGGGCTAGGTAGGCATCAGTGGTAGATCCCGCCAGAGGATGCCAGGTGCTGATGCTTGGTCTGCTCAGGTATGCTGACTAGTAGGGTTGCCAGGTCCATGGCCTGAGACTAATCCTGTATCTTTAGGAGAAGGGAAAGTCGGCCAAGTGCAGGTTTTCTTGCAACTCTATAATGGGAAAAACCACAAGGTGGAATTCTCCCTCCCCCCTGCACAACTTTTAAAGATACAGAAGACCTCTTGGAGGCTGGGCCTGGCAACCAAGAGGTCTTCTGTGTCTTTAAAAATTGTGCAAGGTGAAAGGAGAATTCTACCTTGTGGTTTTTCCCATTGTAGTGTTGCAACTCTACTGACTAGCCAGGCCAGCCCAGGCTGCAGCTCCCTGTGCATCTGGATTATGGGCCAAGAAGACTTGAAATAGTGCCCTGACATTCCCACTAACAACCGCCCTGCTTTTCTTTCAACAGCCACAGTAGCAACCCCCCATCAGGTCTCCCCACCATTTCCCAGAGCTGTGGCAAAACCAGCCAGGCTTTGCAAGCAACAAAAATAAATGTGACTCGTAGTGAAAGTCATTTCGCTTCAGAAAGTATGTAGGCTCTGGGCATTTTGAGAGCATCTCGGCTTTCTTTGTTTCACTTCTAAATGGCATCGATTCACTTGCCGTCGATGGTGCATGACTGCCGCACATCTGGTTTGATGGTTAAGGAAAAGGCTGATTGAATTGATCCCATGAAACATAGTTGACGGGAGTCAATAAAAAAAGAACTCTGGAAGATTGTCGTGTTTCCCAGCTCATGCTGAGCCCCAAATTTTTTCCTGGACAAAATCCCATCAATGTGGGGTAGAAAGTGGCATTAAGGTGCGAGATGGGCTTAGTGCATTTTGTCAGTCTTGAGGAGTCCCGCCCCCTGAAAGTCCATCTTTTCCCGAACACCATTTCTTAACCCCCTCTGGTCTTCTCCCCAAAGCTTCGCAAAGTCTAGCAATGCGACTATTGCCCCAAAGCATCCTTGGGAAGCTGCTGTGGCCCCTGCAGAACCCTGCCCAGGGACCCCACTTTAAGCTCCCCCCCCCAAGTATTGAGCAAGGCAGCTCCCATTTTCATTTCCCACAATGCTCCAACATGATACTGTGTTGGGGGCACTGTAGGAACATCAGAAGAGCCCTGCTGGATCAGGTCAAGGGCCCGTCTAGTCCATCACACTGTTCTCAAAGTGGCCAACCAGATAGCACACAAGCCAGACCTGAGCACCAGAGCACTCTCCCCACTTGTGATTTCCAGCAACTGGGTTTCAGAAGCATACTGCTTCCGACAGTGGAGGGAGAGAATAGCCTTATCCTTGAAACTGGGTAATATGCTTTTAAAGACCTCCTAGTACGTGCTGTGTGAAAATGTTCTTTGGCCTATCCTGAATCCCCAACATTCTGCTTCATTGGATGACCCTGGACTATAGTATTATGAGAGAGGAGGACTACATTTCTCTCAGTCCATTTACTCAACACTATGACTATTTTTATACACATCTGTCATGACCCTCTCCTACCCTGTTCACTTTTTGTCCAAACTAAAAAGCCCCAAACATTGTAACCTTTCCTTGTAGGGGAGTTGCTCTAGGCCATTTATCATTTTGGTGGTGGTTATTATTATTAATATTATTAATAATTGGTATGTATTATTGGTATAATTGTTATTATTAATAATAATACATTTAACATTTCCCCCAAGGAGCTCAAAGTGGCATACAAACATGGTTAGATTAGGCTGAGAGACAGTGACTGGCCCAAGGTCACCCAGTGAGCTTCATAGCCAAGTAGAGATTTGAACCCTGGTCTCCCAGGTCCCAGTGCATCACTCTAACCACTATACCACACTGGCTCTCAGTTATTCTTCATCTTTTGCAGCTCTCATTTGGAGGTGCAGAAATTAAAATGGTGGCCACATGGCCTCCCCAGTCAGGAGTGCCGCCACTGCATATTTCAACTAGGAGGAACAAATTATAAGGATGGGGGAGAAACTCAGTTCAGTTTGCATTTAAAGGCAAATCTCCCTTTCTGAAAAAGGATAGTCAACCTTCAAAATATGCACTTAGAATTGTGCAGTGCAGTTCTCCAGTCACAAAATGTACAAAAATGCATTTACTAAGAGGGTAAAGGGTGTGTCACATATCAATACATATAATGAATAATTAAATTAATCATAATGAAAATATCATACAAGATACATTATATTAGAAGAAATTGCTTGTAAAAATGTGTCTATCGGGCAAAATTGCATATAGAATGTGCATATTGTTGGTGTGTATGTGTGTGCTTAATTTAGTGTAAAGCAGCACCACAGCAGCAGCAGAGTAACAGCGGATGTTGAAATGCGAGTGTGCCAGCGTGTGTATGCATTTACCTAAGAGAGCAGGCTTTTACCCTGCTTCAGGATCACCAAGACTTGAGACTTAGTAAAATAAGAAAAGCTACTTTATTTATAGAAATACATTGTAGATAGAAAGGCAAACCTAGTTCTAACTAACTAGCTAAGTTGGAGGCGCAACGCCCAGGTGTGGGAGTTAGCCTCATGGCTAGGAGAGAGAGCAGAGACAAAAGGAGTCTCCTCTCCCGGACAGTCGGAGAAGAAAGGAAGAAAGAGGGCAGAAGGAGGAGGGGCAGGTAAGCTTCCCTAAAGATATAACATTCTAGTAGCCGAAAGGAAGTCAATCAGAGCATCACAGTGTAAAGGTAAACAAGCCTTTCCATCTGGAGGACTCTGACTCTATCTCCCTTCTGGAACATAGACAAAAGAACAAAACAGGAGTTGCTCTTGCCCCACTTCCAACATGCATATTAGGAGCAATCCACACTAAAATGCTGATGAATGTTCTTTCGGCTTTAAAAAAATGTCTAAATGTGGGGAATGGAATGTAAGATTGGAAAACTGAGCAGCAGAGGGAAATTGAAATCTACAGATTTGCTGGTTTCTAGCCACTGGTATACATGAGACTGTCCATCAAGGAGCACTGTGCTTGAGGGCCCCTGAAGCCTGGAGCTGGCCCTGTCGTTCCTGGCTCTCAGTTACCAACTTGCTCCAGGATCTTATACTTGGCCAGCCCAGATACCAAGCTTCAAGCACTCTGGCAGTGCCCACTGGTGCTGGTGCCTGATTTGGCCCTTTACTTGCCAATAGGCTTATCTCGTCCCAGTGGCTGGCCCGCTTGGCACTTTAAATTTCTCCCAATATGCCCAACATAGCATTGCCCTAGGGCAGGGTTTGCCAACCTTTTTTTGGACTCATGGGCACTTTTGGAATTTTGCAAAAGTGCTGTGGGTGCACTTTTTTCCCCTTGAAAAATACATAGAGCTGAAAGAGGAAGTTGGAAGCGTGACACTCTGTCTCACTTCCTCTTTCAGCTTTATGTTCTTTGTAAGGCTCAGATTAATTCTACTGGATCCAACTTTAACAAGATCTCTTGGAAAAGATAAGGATGTGCATGTGCACTTCTCCTGCCTCCTTGTTGTCAGCTATGCATAGAGGGGGTGGATAGATGAGGGTGAAACAGATTACAAGGACTTGTACTGGGAACCTGGGGAGGGAGCAGGCAGTGGGGTACACTCACAGGGGCCCCCATCCCCCATCTTTGACTGCTCAGCCCCCTCAGCGCCTGACCCCCCCTGTGGAAGCACCACCTGGGACACTCTCCTATTGGACATCCCCCGCCACCCACACCAGAGACTCAGCCTTGCATGTCAGACTTTTCCCAGCCCACCTTCCCATGTCTGAACTGTCAGTTAGCAGCCCCCCTCCATCAGTGGGAGAAATTGAGTTCACCCCATGCTCAGAGGTGCTCGAGGTGGGAAGTTCAACAGTCAGAGCTGAGGCGGAGTCTTCATTTGCACATGCGATCCAAACCTACTTAAGCTGACTCGGGGGGACGGGACCTGATTGCTGAGTCACCACCTTAGAGTCGCAAAGTCATGCTTAGTCAGTGCTAGTGCAGTGCTGAGTTCCTAGAAAGAGTAGCTAGGTTAATGAGGCAAACTGCATTGGATGTTTCTATTATTTTAATAAAAAGAGAAAAAACCACAGCTGAGTCTGAATCCCTCGACTTTGGGCAGAACACTCAGGGTGGGGATTCCTGACCCAGATGAAAGGAGAGGAAAGTGACCAGACGCAGTGGTAGCCACAGCACTCACTCAGAAATTCCAATGTGCTCACAGGCCTAAAAAAGTTGACGACCCCTGATATAATGTATGGGATGGGAGTAGAGGCTAGGCATTAAACGTGCTCCATTTCTTCAGCTGCTAATTCAAGCATTAACCATTTTGAAAGGACGTGATCACACTGTGATTTGCAAGCATTCAGAAAATGAAATAACTGGTGTGTGCGTGCAGATCTGTTTTACAAAATGAGCATGTCGAAAAACAGATGAATGGTTGGTTGCAGTGGCAGGCAGGAAAATAAGAGGCAGAGAGAACAGAGCTCTCTGCTATAAAAAGAGTAAGGGTTTCAGGAGAGACTGGGGGGAGGTTGACTTCTTTCGTGCATGGTGACAGCAAGAAGAAGAAAAAATTGTGGCAGATTCCTTGAATGTTATTGCTTACACAGCTACATGCCAAGGTACCTTTGGCTGGGGAAGGGGTATGTAACGAATGCATAAAACGAAATTGCTTTCTGGAGAGCTGAGGGAGTTGTGGAATGCTAGATAAAGGAATTTGCTAAGCCCCCTCCCCAAAATTAATTATACCGTAAACGGACCTTTTAACATGAACGAGGCCCCAGGAATCAGAGCCAGGCCACATCATTAGCGAATGTGCCTATTCTTCAGAATCGTGCTTTGGAGTTCGTTGGATAGTGTGTGGGAAACCTTAAAATTTGATAGGTGCACTCTGTCCATCCATCCATTCCAACCCCCAGCCCATTCCCCTCCTCCAAAGCTTTTACAAAGAGGTTGCAGTAGAAGTACATGCAAGGTTTCCAAATCAGAGACAGCCTCTGTACATGTATAACAGACGTCCTTTTTCAGATGCCCCCCCTCATCCAATGCAAAGACAGCGGGAGGTGGGGGTGCAAGATGCAATGATGGGGGTGAGGCCAGCTGGGGTGTCCCCCCATATAGTTAGAATCACATGGATGGGTTGTCCAAAAAGAGCTGAGGTACATGACCTGTCTGATAGCCTTAGCAGCAGTATTGGCAGATTCTTCATGCACGGCATGAATCCACTTTCTAAGTACATAGAGGGGCTGATGGCTGGACCTGCTGTTTGTTTTGCCCTTCCTTCATGTCCCTGCCCCCGGAGAAGATTAGGTGGGGTGTATTGAGGCAGTTGTCATGCAAAAGTTGGAGCAGACTTTGTCTCTGTTGCTCCAGACTCCAGAGGGTGGGAGTCAGGACTAGACGTTCTAATAGGTGCAAACTGCAACAAGGCAGGTTCTGGCTGAACCTTATAGCAGGGGTAAGGAACCCTTCTCAGCCCAAAGGTCGCATTCCCTTGTGGAGAACCTCCTTCCGGGAGCCACACACCAGCGGTGGGCAGGGCTAGGGGCAAAAGTGTGTGTCTGGGGCAACCAATAGGACACTTCCCTTAGTACTGTAAGGCCACGTTCCAGCCGTGCAAAAGTCAGATGTTTCCGGTATGCACACACACCTGTCTACCTGTCCTCCATCCAGACGAGCAAGAGGCGTTATGACATTTACAGGACTCATCCCCCCCAAGCAAAAACATTTGAGTGTGGGGGCACTGCTGAAGGGTATAGCCAGTTGAGAGGGCATGGTCTATGGAGGGTCCCAAGGGTGATATTTCGTTCACCACCCTCTACTTTAGGAGAACCTTCCTCAAGGCAAGAGGCATTTGACAGTGGTACAGACGGCCACATTTTAGTACAGATTTCTCCTAATTTACACGTTTGAATGCAGTTTTGCCTGATATACACTGTCCTGTTGCCATTGTCAGGGTACAACAGACGTATGTGGAATGGGGTGGTGCCATATTGTCCCAGGGAAGGGCCACAGCTCACTGGTGGAGCACATGCTATGCATGCAGAAGGTCCCAGATTCAAGCTCTGGTGTCTCTAGGTAGGGCTGGGAAAGATTGCTGCCGGAGCCTTGGAAAACCACTGTCAGTCAGTGTTGGCAGTACTGACCTAAATGGACCAATGGCCTCACTTGGTACAAAGCAGCTTTCTGTGCTCCTCTGTTCCTATGCCAAGCTGCCGATGTGTCTGGGAAAACAAGGTCCAGGCCTGTAGGAGCTCAGCTCCGTTCACACAGTGCAGCTTTTCCTGGGCTGAACCACTTCAGATTGCAAGTGGAGGAGATGGAACATAAATGTTCCAGCAAATCTTTGCAACACAAAGGCCAGAAAGTTGTGGTGGTCTTAATTTTAATGAAGCTCTGCAGGAAGGTAGATTCTGTGCCCAGTACTATATTC
The DNA here is from genome assembly GCF_030035675.1 of Rhineura floridana. Classification (NCBI taxonomy): domain Eukaryota; kingdom Metazoa; phylum Chordata; class Lepidosauria; order Squamata; family Rhineuridae; genus Rhineura; species Rhineura floridana. The sequence continues at coordinate 9,234,118 of NC_084498.1, read as the reverse complement.
TGCACTTTTTTTCTGTGCTGCTGACGAACCAATGAATGTTAATAGCACTTTATTATTGTTGTTGTTGTTGTTCTTTATTTCTCCCCCACCTTTCGGCCAAAAGGCCCTCAAGGCGGCTTACAAAAAAACACAAATATAAAAATACATCAATCCATCAATAAAATACATCAATACATCAAAATACATCAATAAAACAATACAATTTACAATAGCCAATACATAAATAAATAAATGTGGGTGAGAATGATGGGCATAGGAGAAGTCCAAAGGAATGGATCTTGAGGGGAAAGACCTGGAGGAGAGATCCTTTCTCCATGGCGACTGAGATGATGGATTAGCGACGCCATGCTACTCAGAGAGGATTTTAGTCTAGTACTTAATTTTCTTTTCTAGTACTTAATTTAAGACAATCCCTGTAGTCAAGATGCTTACAGGTAGATTCGATGCACATCTTTTGAAGGATAAAAAGGCACAAATGCCTGGCAAAATCATTGAGCTGCTGCTGCAGACATCTCACCTTCCACAAGTTGAATGTTCAGTTCTGACATCTCAGTCATTAGACTTACCCACAATCCCATTGAGGGGGGAAGAGACAGAGACCCTTTCATATGGAATATGTTCACACGTTGTTGAAAGGGGCTTTGTGGCTTGAGATCAACTCCTGGAGAATAGCTTAAACGTCTCCTTGTAAAGCAGGTTGAGCTTTTGTCCTCTTCCATGTGCTTTCAAGCAGTTGCTATTTTTTTAAACAACAGCAGCAGCATAACGGAGAAAGAGAATTCCAACACTCTTCCTGTTGGTAATATGACTGACGCAGCAAACATATCTGAAAATCAGATTCTTTGGAGCAACATTGAAGGGTGACAGGATGAAAAATGCTAACAGCTTAATGAGAACAGTTTGCAGGTTTTCTTTTTCTTTTTCAGAAAGAGCTTCCTACATGAGTGTCAATGCACACTATGTATTATGTAGGTAGGGATGGAGGAGCAATTTGATTCCGTTCACATTTAAAAGTGAACTTACCAAATGTGCACATTCTGGAACAATCCATGAAATGAATCACAGCCATTCTTTGAAATTCCAACTTCGCTTAAAATTGCAGTGCAAGTCTCCAGTCAGGCAATGTGTACGAAAATGCATTTACTAGAGTAAAGTGTGCATATAAATGCATATATTAGTGAAACTAACATACAAAAATGTATCCTGTTAGAGAAAATTGCTTTGAAAAAATGTGCTTATTAAGGAAAATTGCCTATAAAAACATATCATAGAATCATAGAGTTGGAAGAGACCCATAAGGCCAGCGAGTCCAAATCTCCCTGTTCAATGCAGGAATCCAACTTAAAGCATACCTGAGAGGTGGCTGTTAGCTGCCTCTTGAATCCTGGAGCCCGCCACCTCCCTGGGTCATTGGTTCCATTGTACCACTCTAACAGTTAGGAACTTCTTCCTGATGTTCAGCTGAAATCTGACTTCCTGTAACGTGAGCCATTATTTCGTGTCCTGCACTCTGGGATGATTGAGAAGATATGCGTATTACAAGAAAATTGTACTAAAATGCTGAATAATTTTCAAAAGGAATTCCTTTTAAAAAATTACAAGTTGATGTAAAAATGTGGAGAACTAAATTTAATAGTGGAAAAATTAGAAACTGAGAGAATTCAAAATTGAATGTTGTAAACCACCTACAGAGCTTCGGCTGTGGGGCGGTATACAAATGTAATAAATAAATAAATAAAATTGGCCTAGTTGCCCATCCGTACCTATGGGCACTTAAGACTCACTGTAATTCTTTACCAGCCACCTCTCCATCCCTCTGATTACCTCTGAATGCCTCCTTAAAGTACTCTTAGGAACACAGAAAGCTGACTTATACTGAGTCAGGCCATTGGCCCTTCTTGTTCAATATCGCCTACACCGACTGGGAGTGGGTCTCCAAGTTATAGGGCAGGGATCTTTCCTAGCCCTACCTGGAGTTGCTGGGGACTGACCATGGGCCCTTCTGCATGCACAGCAGATGCTCTGCCAATAAGCTCCTCTTATGTGGCTTCTAACTACAAACCCTGGCCAGAGGTATTGCTAGGTATTTATAAAAGACACAAAGTTGCATAAAATTTACAGATGGTGATTTTGTCACAGAAGGCAAGCCAACTAATTTACCATTCAAGGCTGCAAATCCAATTAGGGATGGAAGGCTCTGTGGGTTTCAGTTCTCTCCATTTCTCATGTTTCCAACCTTAAATTCAGTTCTCCACTGTTCTATACCAATTTTGAGATTTTTATCTATATTTTAAAAATCATCATGAAAGTCTCCACCATTGTAGTGAGAATTTCTCATAATAAACATATTTTTGTAGGCAGTGTAGGCATTTTGTAGACATGTGCACATTTTTGCAAGCAATTTCCCCTAAAATGATGCATTTTTGTATGTTATTTTCACCAATATTTCATTTTGTGCACACTTTCTCCTAATATATGCATTTTTGTAAACTCTGCATGGCTGGAGAACTGCATCACAAAATTTGGATGTGCAAATTTCAAAGGATGACTGTTTTTTGGTTATATTTTTTCAGAAAGTGTGGATTTAACAAATTCGGCTTTAAATGTGAACTGAATCAAATTTCTCCCACATCCTTAATCCGAATCCCACTTACCACAGAGCAGGAATGGGGGGAGAAATTCAATTCATTTTGCATTTAAAGCCAAATCTATCAAGTTTGCACTTTCTGTAAAAAGGTGAGGACCAAACACAACCATCCTTCAATAGTCACACATCTGAATTTGCGATGCGGTTCTCCAAACAACCAGTGTTTACAAAAATGCATATATTAGGGGGAAATGTGCTTAAAAATATATTTGTGAAAATATCATACAAAAATGCATTATATTAGGAAAAATTGCTTACCAAAATGTGTACATTAGTCAAAACGGCATGCAACAATGTGTTTGATAGGAGAAATTCACACTGGAATGCTGAAGAATTTTCATGAGGATTTTGTTTTTCAAATAACGCAAATCGCAGCAGAAATGTGCAGAACTGAATTCAAGACTGGAAAAATGAGAAACGGAAAGAACCAAAAATGACAGATCCTTCCATCTCTATCAGATGGTAAGCTACACTGAATTCAATAGAGCTTAATTCTGGCTAATGCTGCTTAGAATTGCAGTGTAAATCACCCCAGATCAGTTTTTCATTTAATTTGCCACCCATTCCAGAAAAATCAGTTCCTCTTCAGCAGAGCTTGGAAACGTTACTTTTTTGAACTACAACTCCCATCAGCCCCAGCCAGCTGGCTGGGGCTGATGGGAGTTGTAGTTCAAAAAAGTAACGTTTCCAAGCTCTGCTCTTCAGTTCATTTCCCAACAGATCCCTGCTCCAAATCAATTCTGATCCCCTTCAATCACTACTGTTCATTACCCCCAAATAATCTCTCCATTGAGTCATCTTAAATTCATTTATTTCCCCAAATGAATACCCTATCCAGCAGTGGTGGTTTGTTTGCCCTGGTACTGGTAGGGCGGGAGGCCCAGCAGTAGGCGGAGCCAGAGCCAATGGCTGGCAGAGCCAACTCACTCTACTTTTGTTCCCCTCTTCCCGGCTGAGTTCTACAAAGGCAACACTGCAATGAGTTTGCTAGGCACTTCCAGGACAAGATTTTATGCATCCGCCAGGACTTAGACTCCAATATTACAGCAGTTGAACCTAATGAGGCATCCAGAACACAGTCTTGTCCTCATTTATTGGATGAGTTTCAATTGGTGCAGCTTGAGGAAGTTGACAAAGTGCTTGGACTGGTGCGTGCGACCACTTCTGCTCTGGATCCTTGCCCCTCTTGGCTGGTAAAAGCTAGCAGGGATGGTACTGCCGGCTGGGCCAGGGAAGTGATAAATGCCTCCTTGCGAGAGGGAGTGGTCCCCAGCTGCCTGAAAGAGGTGGCTGTTAGACCACTTCTAAAGAAGTCTTCCTTGGATCCAGAAAACCTAAATAACTATAGGCCGGCAGCGAATGTTCCATTCCTGGGCAAGGTCTTGGAGCGGGTGGTTGCTAACCAGCTCCAGACACTTTCAGATGAAACCGATTATCTAGATCCATTTCAATCCGGTTTCAGGCCCGGTTTTGGTACTGAGACAGCCTTGGTCGCCCTGTACGATGACCTATGTCGGGAGAGGGACGGGGGGAGTGTAACCCTGTTGATTCTCCTTGATCTCTCAGCTGCTTTTGATACCATCGACCATGGTATCCTTCTGGAGCGACTTATGGAGTTGGGAGTTGGAGGCAGTGGCTCCGCTCCTACTTGGTAGGTCGGCTTCAGAAGGTAGTGCTTGGGGAACATTGCTCGATACCCTGGGTTCTCCAGTATGGGGTCCCGCAGGAGTCAGTTCTGTCCCCCATGCTCTTTAACATCTACATGAAGCCGCTGGGGGTGGTCATCAGGAGTTTTGGAGTGCGTAGCCATCAGTATGCTGATGACACGCAGCTCTACTTCTCCTTTTCATCTTCAGGTGAGGCTGTCAATGTACTGAACCATTGCCTGGCCGCAATAATGGACTGGATGAGAGCTAATAAATTGAAACTCAATCCAGACAAGACTGAGATGCTGTTAGTGTGCGGTTTCTCTGATCAGATGGTGGATACTCAACCTGTCCTGGACGGGGTTACACTCCCCCTGAAGGAGCAGGTTCGTAGTCTGGGAGTTCTTTTAGATCCTTCATTGTCACTTGAGGCCCAGGTAGCCTCGGTGGCACGAAGTGCGTTCTACCAACTTCGGTTGGTAGCCCAGCTACGTCCCTATCTGGGCAGCGACGACCTTGCCTCAGTTATCCACGCTCTGGTAACCTCAAGACTGGACTACTGCAATGCACTTTACGTGGGGCTACCTTTGAAGACGGTTCGGAAACTGCAGCTCATGCAAAACGCTGCGGCTCGATTGTTGACTAGGACTAAACGATCTGAACATATAACACCTGTTCTGGTCCATTTGCACTGGCTGCCTATATGTTTCCGGGCCAGATTCAAAGTGTTGGTTTTGACCTATAAAGCCTTACACGGCGCGGGTCCGCAATACCTGATGGAACGCCTCTCCCGATATGAATCTACCCGTACACTGTGTGCAACATCGAAGGCCCTCCTCCGGGTACCGACTCATAGAGAGGCTCGGAGGATGACGACAAGATCTAGGGCCTTCTCAGTGGTGGCCCCCAAACTATGGAATAGTCTCCCTGACGAGGTGCGCCTGGCACCAACATTGCTTTCTTTTCGGCGCCAGGTTAAAACTTACCTCTTTTCCCAGGCATTTTAATATATTTTAGTATATTTATAACACTCTGGTATACTAAATTAATTGTGTAATATGTTTTAGCTTTTGGGTATTTCTGTTATGTGTGCGGTAGCTATTATGTGATTTTATCATATTGTATTTTTATATTCATGCTGTTCACTGCCCAGAGAGCCGTTGGCTGTGGGCGGTATAGAAACTGAATAAAATAAATAAATAAATAATAAATAAATAACACGGACCCTGGACTGGATGTTCTAAGGGAGAAGGCAGGCGGTGGGGGCTGTCTGAGGGCAGGCTGAGGTTGGTGGGGAAGTGCCCCATTGGCCCTACTGGGCCAGCCTCCACGGCTATCCAGTAATCCATATCCTCCTCCTCAATTCAATTTCCACAAATTCATTAACTGCCCTGAAATACTCAGAACACTCAGAAAAAGATTCAGGGGCACCCCACCGCCCCTAGCTGGCATGTTTTTTAAAAGAGCTGAGCATGCAGAGAGTCTGAAAACAAAAAGATGGCAGTCTAGACTTCAGGACCAGAGATATCAGGAACAGTAACTGAGATTACCAAAGGGGCTGAAACTGACCTACCTAACATGACAAACATTATACAATCTATTTCCATGGTTCCCAACCTTTATGAGTACAGGACACCTTTGATAAGGAGATAGTCAGGAAATACCTAGTTAACCTAAATGAGTTCAAATCTCCAGGGCCTGATGAACTGCATCCCAGAGTATTGAAGGAACTTGCGGATGTACTCTGGGAACCTCATCATCTTTGAGAAATCCTGGAGCAGGAGAGGTGCCGGAGGATTGGAGACGGGCAAACGTTGTTCCACTCTTTAAAAAGGGTAAAAAAGAAGATCCGGGGAATTACAGGCCGGTCAGTCTGACTTCAATACCGGGAAAGATATTAGAACAGATAATAAAAGAGTCCATTGGCAACTATCTAGATGACAATGCTGTGATTAGTAGGAGCCAGCATGGGTTTGTCAAGAAAAAATCCTGTCAAACTAATCTCATCTCTTTTTTTGATCGGGTCACTAGCTTAGTAGATGGTGGAAATGCTGTAGATGTCATCTATCTAGATTTCAGCAAAGCGTTTGACAAAGTCCCCCATGAATTTTTGATTAGCAAACTGGTCAAATGCGGACTAGATGGAAATACTGTCAGGTGGATTCACAACTGGTTGGAAAACCGTACTCAAAGAGTGGTCGTTGGTGGCTCTGCTTCAGACTGGAAGGAGGTTTCGAGTGGAGTGCCACAGGGCTCTGTCCTGGGGCCGATACTCTTCAACATTTTTATCAATGACTTAGATGACAGGGTGGAGGGAAGCCTTATGAAGTTTGCGGATGATACGAAACTGGGATAGCTAACACAATGGAAGGCAGGAATAAAATCCAAAGGGACCTGGATAGACTAGGAAATTGGGCTGAAATTAATAAAATGAAATTCAATAAAGACAAATGCAGGATTCTGCATTTAGGCCACAAAAACAAAATGCACGGGTACAGGATGGGAAATACTGGCTTAGCAGTAGTGCGTGTGAGAAGGACCTTGGAATTGTAGTGGATCGCAAGTTGAACATGACCCAGCAGTGTGATGCTGTGGCAAAAAAGGCAAACACGGTTTTGGGCTGCATAAACAGAGCTATAGTTTCCAGGTTGAGGGAAGTAATAGTCCCACTATATTCTGCATTAGTCAGGCCTCATCTGGAATACTGCATTCAGTTCTGGGCGCCTCATTTTAAGAAAGATATAGACAAGTTAGAGCGGGTTCAGAAGAAGGCAACGAGGATGATAGCCAGTGTGGAGAACAAGTCTTATGAGGAAAGGTTGAAGGAACTTGGCATGTTCAGTCTGGTGAAGGGAAGGCTGAGGGGTGACATGATTGCACTCTTTAAGTACCTGAAGGGCTGTCACATAGAGGAGGGTACAGATTTGTTCTCTGCTGCCCCAGAGAGTAGGACTAGGTCTAATGGTTTTAAGTTGCAGGAGCGTAGATTCAGATTGGACATTAGAAGGAACTTCTTGACAGTAAGGGCAGTTCGGCAATGGAACCGACTGCCTAGGGAGGTGGTGGGATCCCCTTCTTTGGATGTCTTCAAGCAGAGGCTGGACAGCTATCTGTGGGAGATGCTCTAGCTGTGGATTTCCTGCTGTGAGCAGGGGGTTGGACTCGATGGCCTACAAGGCCCCTTCCAACTCTATGATTCTATGATTCTATAAGCTCAAAAATGTTTGTGACCATCTCCTCCCAGGGAGGCAGGCTGGCAGCCAGGAAGGAAGGGGGAAAGCAGCCCTTCCTTGCAGCCTTGCTTCTTTTTGCTTCATGAAAAGCCCTCTCCTCTCATTCTGAGTATGGGCATCAACAGCAGCGGCAGTGCAAAGAGATGGGAGTCGGGATAGTAATCCCCTCTTCTTCCTGGTAGCACCTCCCTCAGCCTCCTTTGGCATCTGCCATATGTGGTATAGGCAGATGCCTGCCCTAGGAGTGCCTGAAAGATGCTCTGATGCTTCAGCAAAGTCCTCCCCTCCCGTTTGGAGCAAGGGGGAGGTGTCATCTGCAGCAGCAGTGGAGAGCAGACAGCATCCAGATAGTGAAGACTTTTAAAATAATAATAATAAATAATTCATTTCTTTATTGTTCGTGGCCCTCTCTGGATTACTTTGCGGCCCCCCGGGGGTCCCAGCCCCCAGGTTGGAAACCACTGATCTATTTGTTTTATTTAATAATAGTATTTATAGGCTGCCTTAAAACAGAATTCTTTGAATGGCTGACAAAACCACTAGCAATAGAACTAGCCAGGGCCAGCACCAGACTGCAGCAGGCCCACCAAGGTAGTGGCAGTGCCATAGCAGCACTTTTGCCGCCAGTGGAGGCTGAAATAAACCCAGCTGCTTTAGCATGTCAGCACGCTGTGCACGCACACTTCTCTCACCCAGGATGGTGATGGGAGCATGTTGATGGCAAGCATGCATGCACAGAATGTTGAGTCAGCAATGTCGATGTGGTAACTGGCACAGCCAATATGTGCTGGTGGTCAGGGGGTTGCCTGGGAGGCTGGCAATCCACACCAGCATCCATGACTTGATGATAGCACAGTTCATGGAGCGGGAGCTACACCCACCCAGCCTCAGGGTCCCTTGTCAGCTGCAGGGGCTGTTGACCAGTACCCAACCTGGCCACCCACTGGTGCTGGGCCTGGAACTGACAGCAATGAAGTAGAATGCAGTATTAAACACAAGTTGCACAAATTAAAAATAGCACATGGCTTCCCCCCGAAGAATCCTGGGAACTGTAGTTTGTTAAGGTTGCTGGGAATTTTAGTTCTGTGAGGGGTAAGCTACAGTTCCCAAGATTCTTTGGGGGAAGCCATGTGCCTTAAATGTACTGTGTGGATGTGATTGCAGTCTAATAACATCCTGGAGACCCAAAATTCTCAGCCTCATCTTACCAATTAAAAATTGGTTATTAAGATGCCATTCCGTGCAAGTTTGTGGGCTTCCCACAGGCATCTGATTGACCACTGTGAGAACAGAATGCTGGACTAGATGTTCCCAACTCCCTTCACTCCTGACCATGCTGGGTGGGGCTGATGGGAGTTGGAATCTGACAGCAGCTGGAGGGCCTCAAGTTCTCCAACTTTGATGTAAGTAATTGATCAATGCCAAAGTCATCAAGTTGGAGCCAGGGGTCATTCAGAAGAGGTGAATCTGGGCGGTCAAGTTGGAACAAGTCACGAGACAGAGCCAAGAAAGACCATTATTTCCCAGACAAGAACAGGAAACAGTTACAGCACTTCCTGTTAAGGACAGCCAATGACCAGCCTGGTTGAGAGCAGCCATTCCAATATGTAGAAGCCCTTTACTGACCAGGGAGATGATTCCACCTGCAGTGTTGGTAGGTCCCACATAGGATAGGTGAGCATGGACAATACATTCCTGGTTCTAGCCCTGGCAGCTCCTCACGACCAGGGACTTGCCAGTCTCAACTAAGTTTGTTCAGATGCTGATTTAATTAACTGAGACCTCCGTGGGGCTGCTACAGTGGTTATCCTGAACAGAGGTGGCTGGTGCCCATTGAGACTGGCAAGATGGCAGGCAGGGAGGCCAGGGGTAGGTGGAGCCAGAATGAATGATAAGCAGGGCCAGAGCCAATGACAGGCGGAGCCATCTCATTCTAGTTTTGTCCCCATCCTCCTCCCTGCTGAGTTCTACAGGGCAACACTGAGACTTAAGAGCAGGAAGTTGACAGCCAGGGCTACCTGCTGGGCTGATTAGAAAGCAGGCAGGTGGGGTATGGCTTAGGGCCAGCTGAGGCTCGTGGGGCAGTAGCCCACTCTCCCTAATGGATCAGCCGCCACTGCAGGTAAGTGTCTATGGAACAGCTATCTTAGGATGGCTTGCAGGGGGGTTTCAATGGTCTCTCATTCAGGCACTGATTAGAAGTCCACACCTGCTTGGAAACCTCTAATAGGTTTTTCCTCTAGGTTTGCAATATTTTTGTCAGTAGAAATTGCAGGGAGGCAGATTTTGGCTAAATGTTAGGAAGAACTTCCTAATGGTAAGAGGTGTTCCGTAGTAGAACAGGCTGCCTTTGGAAGTGGTGGGCTCTCCTTCACTGCCAGGATTTAAGGCAGGGGTGGGGAACCTCCAGCCCATGGGTCAATCTTGGCCTGGCAGTTTGGCCCACGAGGTCATCCCCGCTCAAACCACACCTACCGGTCGATTAGTTGACATCACTCTGTTGGGCAGGTGGTTGGGCAGGGGGTGGCATTCAATTCTGCCTTCAGACTTCAGTTCTGTACATTGTTGCGCCAAAATTAGGTTACACTTGTGATTCCTTCCCCCCTTTTTAAATGCTACCATCCATTGCAGCCTTGATTTCAAATACATTTCTTAGTTTTATATCAATTCAAGACAGAGGTTTCTTTATTGCTCTCCATGGTGAGCAGGCACATGGTGCATATTAGGAAACGAAGAGTTTTCTCTGTGTGGAGGACATTGTATTTCTGCATTCTACTAACCCCATCTATATTTGGGATGTCCTGGGAGCAATTTTGGAAGAGCACCTTAACAACAAAACGGATGAGGGTATTCGGCACAGTCTTTGTCCATCTTGATTTAATAAATAGCCCCTTTACGTAGTTTGGAACCACTCCCAGATTCTGGACACGACTGAGCTGAGAATGGGCATTGGGAGAGGAAAAGACGCACATATACACAAAGGCAGTGGGAACTAAAAGCAGTTAAATGTATGGAATAAGTTATTGCAATATACTCAAGTTTGCCAATATGGAGTAGTGCAGTGGTGGGGGATCTGTGGCCCTCTAGATCAGCCTTTCCCAACCAGTGTGCCTCCAGATGTTGTTGGACCACAATTCCCATCTTTCCTGACCATTGGCAATGCTGGCTGAGGCTGATGGGAGTTGTGGTCCAACAACATCTGGAGGCACACTGGTTGGGAAAGGCTGATCTAGATGCTACTGGACTCCAAGGCTCATCAGTTCCAGCTAAGGGTGGGGGAGAAATTAAATTCAGTTCACATTTAAAGCCAAATCTATCCAATTGGCACTTTCTGAAACTGTCTGAGAACCAAAATACAGCGATCCTTCAAATTTTGCGCTTATCCCAATTTTGCAGTGCAGTTAACCAGTGTTTACAGAAATGCTAATATTAGGGGGAAATAATGTGTAATGTACTGCCTTCAAGTCGATTCCAACTTATGGTGACCCTATGAATAGGGTTTTCATGAGGCTAAGAGACAGTGACTGGCCCAAGGTCACCCAGTGAGCTTCATGGCTATGTGGGGATTCGAACTCTAGTCTCCCAGGTCGTAGTCCAACACCTTAACCACTACACCACACTGGCTCTCAATATTAGGGGAAAGTGAGTGTAAAATGAATATATTATTGAAAATAGCATACAGAAATACATTATAGTGGGGGACATGGCATGCAAAAATGTCTACATTAGTCAAAACTACATACCAAAATGTGCTTATCAGGAGAAATTCACAATAAAATGGTGATTAATGTTCGTGAGAATTTCGTTTTTTTTAATTCACAGATTGCTGCAGAAATGTGGAGAATGTGGAGAAGTGAAATGTTAAAACTGGAAAAATGAGAAACAGAGAAAACCCAAACTGTCAGATCCTTCCATCCCTAATGCACACGTGCGCACACAAATGCAGCAGGATCTAAAAGTAGTTAAATGCATGAAATAAGTTACTGCAGAGGTGTAGCAATATACTCAAGTTTGCCAATATGGTGTAGTGCAGTAGCAAAGAACCTGTATGGCATTCCAAATGCTCTTTGACTCCAAATGCTCATTGCTAGTCAGCACAGACAATTTTAGGGGATTAGGAGAGTTATAGTTCAGCAACGTCTGCAGGATCACAGATTCTCCATCTCTGGCGTACTGTCCAGATTTAGCCTGGGGTTAATCCGTGCTGGTAGTCTCTCAGTAGATTATTGTGATGTGCTCTACCTGGAGCTGTCTTTGAGGAAGATTTGGAAATTTAAGGTAGTGCAGAATATGGTGGCCCTGCTGTTAACTGAAACTGTGTGTTGTCTCTTGAAGGGGAATGGTTCAGGAGCAACAGGGAGAGGCCTAAAGGGATACCTTTTTATGTAGCTTCCCTTGAGTATTATGACAAGAGACAGCAACCGGGTTTTCTTGTTCTTTTTCTTCCTTTTCTTCACAGTTTGTAGAAGCAGAGCTTAAGCAAAATGTTTCAGTTAATAAAAGTAATCAGTGTTAAAGTAGATAAGTTTCCAAGACCCATTATTTCTGTTAAGAAGACCTTGGCTGTTGCAGTAAGCCAGCAAGAAGAGGCTGAGTGTCAGAGCACGTTCGCAGAAACAGCACATACTTTGCACACAGAAGGTCCCGGGTTCAATTCCTGCCACTTCCAGTGAGAAGGACTGACCAAAAAAAAAAAAACATTCCTGCCTGAAGAAACGTTGGAGCTGTTGCCAGAGTGAAAGGACATAAAAAGAACCCTGCCGGATCAGACCAAAGGCCCTTCCGCTTAGCATCCTCAAAGTGGCCAAAGAGATGCCTCTTAAGAACCCCACAAGCAGAACCTGAGCACTTCAGCACCTTCCCCACTTCTGCAAACAGTAAACAATACTAAGCTAGAAGCTCCAATGGTCCAACAAGACAGCTTTATATATTCAATGAGTTTCCAGGCCCAATTTAAGTTTAAATTTAAGATGGTATTCCTCTGAATGCCAGGTCCTGTATGCAAGCCAGTGTGTCTCCGTGTCAGTTGCCCTCGTGGCTGCTGTTGACAACAGGATGCTAGACCTTCCATCTGATCCAGCAAGGATGGCTTCTTGTGTACTCCCTTTCTCTCCGCCTACCTAAGCTGCTTCCAGACTGTCGCTATTGGGCAGGTGGGATTCAGCTGCGTACCAGCAAATTCATTTTGTGAAATTAAAGTGCTACGACGCTCTTGCACATCAGACCGGCTTCTCCCCCTCTTCAAAAAAACCCAGACTTTTTGCAATAAAGGAAAGGATGGGGAAATGGATTGGAAAGTGTGGGATAGCAGTTACTTTCAATGTTTTGTATCCTCCCTGCAAACAAATCAGAATGAATGTTCGTTAAGCAGTGGATATTGCATAACTTCCATACAAACTTTGTGCAAAGCAGGATGAATGTTCAATGAACAGGTTGTCTGGAAGCAACCATCACATCCACACTATACATTTAAAATACTCTTATACCACTTTAACAGGCATATCCTTCCCTCAGAGAATCCCGGGAACCATAGTTTGTTAAGGGTGCTGGGAACTGTAGTTCCGTGAGGGGTCTTCTATTAACAGCTCTTAGCGCTCTTGACAAACTATGGTTCCCAGGATTCTTTGGTGGAAACCATGACTGTTAAAGTGGTATAAGAGCGCTTTAAATGTATAATGGGTGGGATGACTAGCTCAGTTCCAGGAAGATGATACAATATTCTTGTTTGCACAAGTGCTATGAATATTATTGGTAGGTTGTGGAGATTTGATATTTTTTCTCTTTTTCTTTCTCTTTCTTCTTCATCCAAAAGGCAAGACGTTCAAAAATAAATGTGAGGCAGACAGCTTGTGCCAAGACTAATGACTTTTTTTGTAAAAGTATAGTATTTGCTCTGTCAGGCTTGGTGAGAGAACAGTCACTCAGCCGATGCTATGATGGATGGGAATGAGGAAATTACTGTGAAAGAGTTAAAGGAGAGACAGAGACAGAGACAGAGAGAGAGAGAGGGAACGTCTGTTGCAAAAATGGTTTGGATTCTAGTGCCTTTATTCAGTTACACAAAGGAAATCCTTTCAACAGCGATATAGTTACTGCTGCTCAGTATTTGTTCAGCCCCCAAAGTGAGCTTGAAGCTGTATAAAAAGTAGCTCCAAAAGAGAGCGAACAGGACCACACTGTCTCCGTCTGCAACTAGCTGTACCTTCAGAGCTTCAGCAAGTGTCGGTCTCCTAATTGCTTAAATCAGTGAGTAAGCCTGTTAGGGTGATTAAAAAAAAGAGGAAATACATTGCCAAAATAAAGGACACAGATTAGCATAACATTTGTATATGGGAACTGATATGCATAGGTGCAAATGAAGAAATAATGAAATAGACATACAACACAGATGTCACCACTGTGGGGAAGAGTGTGCTCAGGTGAGCTGTGCGCCTGCTCAGTCTTGCTGTCCAGGTGCTCACTGCTGTTGGGCAACTTCAAGATTCCCCCGTTCTCCCTTCCTAGGGTTCTTTATCTTGAAACTGTACTTGGACGGAATAGCTGTGTCAAAGAGAGGACTCCCTAGTTAGCTTTTAATGCTGTTTAGTTTAATTATTGAATGTGGTTTTCTGGTTTATATTGTATTTTATTGTGTCAGTGTACGTCGCCTAGAGTGACTGTTAATTCGGCCAGATAGGCGACTCATAAATAAAATGTTATTATTATTATTATTATTATTATTCCAAACTTAAATTCAGTTCTCCACATTTCTGAAGCAATTTGCAGGATTTTTTTTTTTAATACTCATGAAAATCCCCCAGCGGTTTAGTGTGAGCTTCTCCTAATAAACACATTTTTGTAGGCAGTTTTGGCTAATGTACACATTTTTGCAAGCAATTTCTCAAAATCTAATAGGTTTTTCTATGTTACTTGCAATCATATACAGTATTCATTTTTATGCACACTTTCTCCTGACATATGCATTTTTGTAAACATTGGTTGGCAAACTGCATTGGAAAATTCAAATGAATGCCAGTTTCAACGGATGACTGTGTGTTGGTTGTCATATTAGAATCATAGAATAGTAGAGTTGGGACCATAAGGCCATCGAGTCTAACCACCTGCTTAATGCAGGAATACAAATTAAAGCATACCTGACCAGCTGCCTCTTGAATGCCTCCAGTGCTGGAGAGCCCACCACCTCCCTAGGCCATGGGTTCCATTGTTGTATCGTCTAACAGTTAGGAAGTTCAGCTGCAATGTGGCTTCCTGCAACTTGAGCCTATTATTCCATGTCCACACTGGAACAATCCAGAAGAGATCCTGGCCCTCCTCTGTGTGACAGCCTTTAAAGTACTTGAAGAATGCTATTATATCTTCCCTCAGTCTTCTCTTCTCAAGGCTAAACACGCCCAGTTCTTTCATTTCCTAATAGGACTTTGTTTCCAGTCCCCTGATCATCCTTGTTGCCCTCCTCTGAACCTATTCCAGTTTGTCTGCATCCTTCTTAAGTTGTGGTGTCCAGAACTGGATGTAATACTCAAGATGAGGCCTAACCAGTGCTGAAGAGAGGGGAAGTAATATTCATGCGATTTGGAAACTATACTTCTGTTAATGCAGCCCAAAACAGCATTTGGGGTTTTTTTGCAACCACAGCATGCTGTTGGCTCATATTCAGCTTGTGATCAACAACAATCCCGAGATCCTTCTCGCATGTTATATTGCTGAGCCACGTTTTCCCCATCTTATAGCTGTGCGTTTCATTTCTTTCTCCTACGTGTAGAACGTTGCACTTATCCCTATTAAATTTCATTCTGTTGTTTTCAGCCCAATGCTCCAGCCTATCAAGGTCTCTTTGAATTTTGTTTCTGTCTTCCAGGGTATTAGCTATCAATTCCAATTTTGTATCATTTGCACATTTGATAAGCATTTCCTGCACCTACTCATCCAAGTTATTAATAAAAATGTTGAAGAGCATTTGTCCTAGGACTGAGCCCTGCAGTACCCCCTTTGTTACCTCTCCCCAGTTTGAGAAGGAATTGAGTACAATTATGTAGCCAACTGTGGATCCACCTGATAGTTGTTCCATCCAGCCCACATTTAGCTAGCTTGCTAATCAGAACATCATGAGGCACTTTGTCAAAAGTTTTGCTGAAGTCGAGATATGTTATGTCCACAGCATTCTCAGAGTCTACCAGAGATGTTACCCAATCAAAAAAATGAGATAAGATTAGTCTGGCAAGATTTGTTCTTGACAAATCCATGTTGGCTTCTAGTAATCACTGCATTGTTTTCAAGGTGCTTAAAGACTGACTGCTTTATAATCTGCTCCAGAATTTGCCCAGAGACCGCTATGAGGCTGACTGACCTGTAGTTCCCAGGTTCCTCCTTTTTCCTCTTTTTGAAGATAGGTACAACATTAGCCCTCCTCCAGTCATCTGGCACTTCACCAGTGCTCCATGATTTAG
This sequence comes from Rhineura floridana, assembly GCF_030035675.1. Taxonomy (NCBI): domain Eukaryota; kingdom Metazoa; phylum Chordata; class Lepidosauria; order Squamata; family Rhineuridae; genus Rhineura; species Rhineura floridana. The sequence goes on along the minus strand of NC_084498.1, from coordinate 9,218,145 downwards.
CAAAGATAATAGACCGTGGTTCTTCAGCCAGTTCCTCCAGTACTCTAGTATGCAGTTCATCAGGCCCTGTAGATATGAACTCATTCAAAGTGATTAGGTGTTCTTTGACCATTTGTCTAACAATTTTAAGCTGCAATCCTGCCCCTTCAACTTCATGTTTCTCATGAGTCAGAGACCTTCTTTTGGGAGACAACTAAGCCAAAGTAGGAATTGAGCACTTCTGCCTTTTCTTTGTAATTTGTTGTCATTTTGCCATCTTCATTGAGTAGCTGTACCATCATTTATTTTCTCTGTCTTTTACTATGGATGCACCTGAAGAAAGCTTTTTTGTTGCTTTTGGCATCTCTCGCTAACCTCAGCTCATTCTCAGCTTCAGCCTTGGTGACACCATCCCTGCACTTCTGTGCTACCTCTCTATAGTCTTCCTTTGTGGTCTGGCCTTCCTTCCACTTTCTGTATGTGTCCTTTTTTGTTTTCAGGTCATTGCTAAGCTTTCTATGAAGCCACATTGGCTTCTTCTGCTGTCCTCCCCCTTTTTTCCTTGACAGAATTGTTTGCCATTGTGCCTTTAGAATTTCCTCTTTTAGAAACTCCCACCCATCGTGGACTCCTTTTCTCATTAGGGTCTCTTGCCATGGAACCTTACTTACAATTGTTCTGAGTTTATTAAAACCGGCTTTCCTGAAGTCCAGAGTACACATATGGCTACCCTCAGCTTTTGCTTCCTTTAAAATCAAGAACTCAAGTATAATGTGGTCACTTTCCCCCAGAGTTCCCGTAACTGCCATTTCATCCACCAAGTCATCTCTGTTGGTTAGAATCAAGTTAAGGATTGCTGATCCTCTGGTTGGTTCCTCTAGTTTCTGTAGGAGAAAGTTATCTCCAACACAAAATTTCTTGGAGGGGCCATGTTTGGCAGAATTTGTCTCCCAACAGATATCGGGATAATTGAAGTCCCCCATTTCTGCTACATCATATCTTCTCGAAACATTGGCAATTTGCTTTGCAAAAGTTTAATCCTCATCTTCTCCTTGATTGGGTGGTTGGTAGTAGACTCCAACCACCATGTTCCTTTTATTCCTTACCCCATTTATTTTAATCCAGCTATTGTTTTGGAAAGTGTGAATTTGATAGATTCTGCTTGATATGTTAAATGAATCGAATTTCTTCCCGATCCCTAGACAGCACAGAACATTTTCACTTCACATGAGACACTGGTAAGTCCAAACAGGACTAGACAGTATCCCTCGTTACCCAAAATTCTCTGCAAAAGGGTCCAGTGGCAGACCAAAAAGTGCAAAGGGTCCTCTGAAGCCAGAAAGCTTGGAAATTAGGTTCCATGTCTTGCCTTCCTAGCCTGGACATCCTCACCAGCTGTGCATCTGGATCAGATTCCAGGAAGGGTCAGACAGTCAGAACCATCAGTGATATGTGCACTAACTTTTAAAATTGTAACTTTAAATACTTGAGCTTGCTTTTCCTTCCTGCCTTCCATTCCTTTTTCCTCACGCGTCATGTCTTTGCCTGAGGGCAAGGGCTGCCTTAAAACTAATTTTTCTTTTTTTTCTTTTTTCTTTTGTTTATGTTTTTACATTTTTACATTCCAATAAAACAAATCAGAAGGGGAAAAAATCAGAAGAAAGTTAACAAAGACCATAATACTGGGGGAGGGGGGAAAAAGATGGAAAAAAAGGTAGAAAGATTTGTATATTGATAGATTGTTATATTAATGTAAATTAATGAAAAGGAGATATTTTATGTTACTTTATCATTCCAAAATAAACAAGGCCTGCCTCTCTATACATTTATTTTTGAGGTTATCATAAACAGCATTCCTTTTGTATTGTCTCCCAAGATTTCCTGAAACATGCTACCAGGACAGGGGGAGTCCAACCCTGTTATTTTATTATTTATTTATTTCATTTATATACCACCTTTCCCCCAAGGAGCTCAAAGTGGTGTACATCATTCTCCCCTCCCCATTTTATCCTCACCACAACCCTGCGAGGTAGGCTAGGCTGAGAGACAGTGACTGGCCCAGGGCCACCCCGTGAGCTTCATAGCTGAGCGGGGACTTGAACCTTGGTCTCCATAGTCCAGCACCTTAACCATTACACCACACTGGCTTATTCTTACTTGATCTCTCAGCAGCTTTTGATACCATTGACCATGGTGTCCTTCTGAGCTGACTTGGTGAGATAGGTATCGGAGGCACTGTTTTACAGTGGTTCCGATTGCACCTTCAGGGTTGTTTTCAGAGAACAGCATTGGGTAGTTGTCTTTTGGTCCCCTGGCAATTGTGCTGCAGGGTGCTGTAGTTTAACATCTATATGAAGCCCTTGGAAACAGTCATCAGGAGATTTGGGGTGAGGTGTCAGCAATACGTTGATGATACCTAGCTCTGTTTCTGTGTAACGTCTGAATCAGGAGAGGCCGTGCAAGCCCTGGACTGCTACCTGGACTCGGTGGTGGGCTGGATGAGGGCCAATAAACTGAGTCTATATCCTAGCAAGATGGAGGCGCTGTGGGTTGGTGGTTCCCAAGTTCAGATAATTGGTCATAGAATCATAGAATCATAGAATCATAGAATAGTTGGAAGGGGCCTATAAGGCCATCGAATCCAACCCCCTGCTCAATGCAGGAAACCAAATCAAAGCATTCCCGACAGATGGCTGTCCAGCTGCCTCTTGAATGCCTCCAGTGTCGGAGAGCCCAATACCTCTCTAGGTAATTGGTTCCATTGTCATATGGCTCTAACAGTTAGGAGGTTTTTCCTGATGTCCAGTCGAAATCTGGCTTCCTGCACTCTGGGTCAACAGAGAAGAGATCCTGGCCCTCCTCTATGTGACAACCTTTCATGTACTTGAAGAGTGCTATCATATCTCCCCTCAGTCTTCTCTTCTCCAGGCTAAACATGCCCAGTTCTTTCAGTCTCTCCTCATTTGTTTCCAGTCTCCTGATCATCTTTGTTGCCCTCCTCTGAACCTGTTCCAGTCTGTCTGCATCCTTCTTGAAGTGCGGAGACCAGAACTGGATGCAGAGTCAAGATGAGGCCTAACCAGTGCTGAATAGAGGGGAACTAGTACTTCAAGCGATTTGGAAACTATACTTCTGTTAATGCAGCCTAATACAGCATTTGCCTTTTTTGCAGCCACATCACATGCCACAGGTCAATTGCCTGCTTTGGATGGGGTCATATTCCCTCTGAAAGAGCAGGTCCGTAGTCTGGGGGTGCTCCTGGATCCATCTTTGTTGCTAGAAGCCCAGGTGACCTCAGTGGCTAGGAGTGCCTTTTACCAGCTTCAGCTGGTGACACAGCTGCGGCCGTTTCTGGACCAGGATAGCCTGACCACTGTTGTCCACGTACTGGTAACCTCCAGGCTGGATTACTGTAATGTGCTCTATGTGGGGCTGCCTATGAGGTTGGGCCGGAAGCTGCAGCTGGTGCAAAATGTGACGGTGAGACTGCTCACTGGGGCAGGGTATCGCCAACATGTCACTCTGTTGCTGAAAGAATTGCACTGGCTGCCCATTCGCTACCGGGCCAAGTTCAAGGTTGTGATTTTGGTGTACAAAGCCCTATATAGCTTGGGACCAGGATACCAGAAATATTGTCTTACCCTTTATATACCCAGTCAATCACTGTGCTCTGCAGGTGAAGGCCTCCTGCAGATACCATCTTATCACGAAGTCTGTTCCACACAACATAGGAAGCAGATCTTTAGTGTTGTGGCACCTACCTTTGGAATTTCCTCCCCTTAAATATTAGACAGAGGTCATCTCTGTTATCTTTTCGGTTCCTACTGAAGACCTTCCTCTTTCAACAAGTCTTTTAAGTAGAGACCTTATCCCTGCCTGTGTCTGTGTTAGAATTGCTTTTAAGATGTTTTTAAAGCTGTTTTGTTTTAATGTGTTTTAAAGTCTTTTGTTTTTAAGATGTTTTAAAGTGCTTTCAGTGTTTTTGTTTGCCACCCTGGGCTACTTCTGGGAGGGTGGGACATAAATTTAATAAACAAACAAACAAATAATATCCGTGTTGGAGGATTAAAACTGATTTTTCTAAACCAGTCTTACAGCCTTTTTCGTTAAAGGGTGGGTAATAAATGCTGTAGAACAGTGGTTCCCAACCTTTATGAGCACGGGACCCCCTTTATAAGCTGAACATTTTTTGTGACCCCCTCCCCCCAGGGAGGCAGGCTGGCTGCCAGGAAGGAAGGGGGAAAGCAGCCTTTCTTTGCAGGCTTGCTTCTTTTTGCTTCACAAGAAGCCCTCTCCTCTCATTCTAAGCAAGGGCGTTGCCAGTAGCAGCAGTGCAAGGAGACGGGAATCAGTGATAGTAATCCCTTCTTCTTCCTGGTAGCTCCACCCTCAGCCTCCTTTGGCATCTGCCATGTATTTTATAGGCAGATGCCTGCCCTTAGTGCGCCTGAAAGACGCTCTGGCGCTTCAGCAAAAGGCCTCCCCTCTTGTTTGGAGCAAGGGGGAGGTGTCATCTGCAGCGGCAGTGGAAAGCAGACAGTGTCGAGGGAGTGAAGACTTTTTTAAAAAAATTAATAAATAATTCATTTCTTTACTGTTCGCAGCCCCCTCTGGATTACTTCATTGCCCCCCTGGGGGTCCCGGCCCCCAGGTTGGGAACCACTGCTGTAGAATATAAAACATACACAATTTCCATAGGGCTTACTCCCAGGTAAATGCACATGGAGCTGCGGCCTGAATTATTAACTTGATTTTTCCTGCACCCAAGGAGTGTGCAGAGCATGTATGCATGGGTGGAAGTTTGCAGCTTTCTCTTCCTGCATCAAAGCTCATCTTTGACGTTAGGTGCTAAATTCTGCTTCATCCCTTCTTGACGCCACAGAGGGAAAAATAAGCAAACCTTCCTTGGGTGTGCAACATGGTTCCATCCTACCAACTGGTGTGTTCCGTACCAATGCCTGCTGTTTCCTGGAACTCAAGCAGCAAGTTGACCAATATTATTCTGTGTATTTGTAGAAAGCATCCAACTGAATGCTCGAAATGGTTTCCCAGGACCTGCTGCTTGCTGTGCCAAGCCAAGCGTCCCTCTTCAATAACATCCAGCTGCTACTTACATCTTAAGGCCAGCTTTGTTGTTCCAACAGAAGGCTCCTTTCTGGGTAGATTCTTTGTTCTAAAAGACACAGGGTTGCTGGTCTAGCCTCCATTTTAGATTTTTTCCATAGCAGGCAAAGGTCCATGGTCCTCCTGAGAATATATAAAAATGTGGATGGGCCCTAGACCTTCAGGGATCTATAGGAATGTAGGAAAATTAGTATGGCAAGTTTATTTGTCTATCCTTGCATTTGTCATCTGAGGCCCTTCACTGTATGCTCCCTCTGAGAGGTGGAGGGTGGCAACACGAGAACAGGCCTTTTCAGTGGTGACTCCCCACTTGTGGAATGCTCACCCCAGGGAAGCATGCCTGGCTCCTTCATTATCTATTTTGCACCAGACAAAAACATTTCTTTTCACCCAGGCTTTCAATCCTTAATTTGGAGGGTATTAGGTATACTTGCAGCCTCTTCCTTCTTTATCTTTTAATGGGTTGTGTTGTGTTAGACCTGCCTTTCAATATATGGTATGGATGTGTTTTTAGGTTTTCATCCTGTTTTGGTTTTTTATATTTGGTTTTAATGTTCATAGCATTTTGAAAGTCACTTTGGGTCAATTCTGGTGAAAAATGCAACTAATAGAAGCAAATCATCCTCATCAATCATCCTCATCTATCCCAATGTGGTCTCGTACAGGTTTGGGAGACTGGATCAGGCTGGAGGGCTGGATTCTATCTTCCTCCTCCCCCTTCAATGGGCCACGTGTGACAGGTGGGTGGGTGTGACCACCTGTCAATCACCTGATGTCACAATGACATGTGCGCAGAAGCCCCAAAATCAGCTGATATTGGGGCATGCAAAGTACCATACACTATGGTTTGCAAGCCCCAACGATCAGTTGATCTTTGGGGCTCACATAGTGCTATGCATGGAAGCCCTGGCAATCAGCAAACCACCTTTCAGCTTAGGTGCACCTTTACCTGCCCGAAGCTTAGTGTCATATATGATGTCAGGGTGTAGGCCAAGTGGGCTTGGCTTGGCCAAAAGGGCTTCACATCTCAAAGGTGGAGGCCTGGTGGGCTCGCAGACTGGAGGTTCCCCATGCGTACCACGTACATGTTCATAGGGAACTGCCTTATACCATGTCAGACTTTCCATCTACCTAGGGATAGAGGTGAATTTCAACTCAGTTTGCATTTAAAGCCAAAGTTATCAAATCCAGATTTTCCGAAACAAGATGAGAAGCAAAACATGGCTATCCTTCGAAATTCACACTTCTCCAAATTTTGCAGTGCAATTCTCCAACCAAACAGTGTTTACACAAATGCATGTATTAGGGAAAAGCATGGATATCAATGAATATATTAGTGAAAATAACATACAAAATGTACTCTATTAGGAGAAGTTGCTTGCAAAAAAGGGTACATCCATGAAAACGACATACAAAAATGTGTTTATTAGGAGAAAATTATTTTAAAATGCTGGGGCGGGTACCCTTCACAAATAGCTGCAGAAATGTGGAGAACTGAATTTAAGATTGGAAAAGTGAGAAACAGAGAGATTGGCAGCTGACACACCCTTCTATCCCTACATCTGCCTAGTTTAGTATTGTCTATTCTGAGTGGCACAAGCTCTCCGGGGTCCTAGGCAGAAAGTCTTTCCCATTTGCCTCCTACCTGATCCTTTTAGCTGGAAGTGCCAGGGATGGCGCTTGGGACCTTCTGCCTGCAGAAAGAGTTCTATCACTGAGCTATGGTCACTCTGAAAAGCCATTGTCTTGATTCAGGCCTAAATTAAAATAATAGAATTTCTTGATAAGTTCTGATTCAGACGTTTTGCACTGAAGCTGCTTTATACTATGTCAATTTGCCCGTCTAGTATAGTATATGGACTGGCAGCAGCCCTCCAGAGTTTCAGGTAGAGAAGGGTCTTTTGCCTGCTGTCTGATTCTTTTAACTGGGAAGATCAGGGACTGAATCTGGGGCCTTGTGCATGCAAGGCACGCGTTCTGCCACTGGGTTATGATTCATTGGGGCCTGTCCCATAAAAGCCAATGTGACCTCTAATCATTAGGTCTCTCTGAGGCCCTGAGGAGTAGGCCATTGGTCCCCAGTCCAAATCTTGCCTCAGTTGTGAATTCACTTAGGCCTCCAGCTGCTCTGCACATACCGTTTAAACAGTCTAGGCTTCCTCCAAAGAACCTGAGAAGTGTAGTTTGTCAAGGATTCTGAGAGTTGTTAGAAGACCCCTCTTCCCCTCACAAGAGCTACAGTTCTCAGAGTTTACTTGAAAGAGGGATAGATTGTGAAATCACTTTGGGAATGGTAGCCCTGCGAGGGGAAGAGAGTCTCCTACTCTCAGCACCCTTAACAAGCTACAGTTCCCTCCAGGATTCTTTGGGGAAAGCCGTGACTGTTTATAATGCTTTCAATGTATAGTGCATTAAAAACAGATATAATCACTTCAAATAAATCTTTATTTACAGTCAGCTGACCACAGATAATGGACACATAATATTAAATGCACGTGTTAAACAAAAAGTACATAATAATACAGGCTCAGAAAAGACAGCATACCAGACTAGAAAATACATGTTAATTAGATCAAATATAATAATTAATCGTGAGTGGTCTGTGTGACGTCCTTCCCTGGTTCTCCCTGTCAGGTTCCCACCTGCTTGTGGCTACTGCCTTTCACTAGGCACCATCAGGGATACCACCAGTCCGGACTGTCCTTTTTATGGTTTCTCACTCCGCTCTAGCACAGATCTCACTAGATCCCCCTGCTAGGCAGCACCACCAGTCACGTCCTATAACCAATACTCCCAGAGACTTTGCCTGAGTCTCTCTCTAGCTGGTTACTTTTGTGACTGTGTGCTTATGCTGTTCCCAACCCCCTTGTATCTTTATAGATAACGCATACAACTCTGGGTTGCTCTGGATACTTGAATTGTTATAATTCCTCCCTTCACCGCTGCCACCATTAGATACTGTTTCTGTTCAGCCTTGGTAATTACCTTGCCCTCCCTTCTGGTCTGTATATTCCCCAGCCAAGGATCAGGCCTTTGATAAACCAAATAAGTATTTATTAAATATCAGAAATAACAAGGTTAGTTTTAGAATGTTTCACAAGCGTATGGTTTCATCTATTCCTGTTTTGTACTTGACTTATTATTAATCAGAACTCCAACTCCCTCTTTCTCCACACTCCTGACCTCCACCCTCAAACACCTCTTTCTCCACACTCCCAACATCCACCACCAAACACCTTCTTCTCCGCCCTACTAACATCCACCCAGATTCAACTGTCATTCTTCCATTTATACTCCCAGCCATTCAAACGCTCAGCCAATCATCCGGCATTCTACTGCTCATGTACTCCCCCCTCCTCTTTCACTCCACTTACCATATGTCTTCTATATAAACAGCACTTACCATATTTACACTATAAGCAGGAACATCACAGTCTGGTCAGAATAGCCAAGTTCAGAAGTGTTGCCACTTGCTTTGGTGATTGACGTTTTTGAGTCCTCAAACAAAATAGTCAAAAGAGACTCAGAAGAGTGACCTGGGAAAGACTGTGTTATAGTGTATGTTAGGTCTTTTTTTAGCCTCTTGGCAATAACTACATTTGAAAAGAACATGTAAAATAGACTCTGCTTCATCATTATTACAGGGGCATGTGTTATTAATTGGAGTTTTTTTGTATCATTAAATTGAGCCAAAGAATATGCCCTCCTAGATTTGGGAATAAACAACCATCTTAGGTAGGGCATCCCATCTTTGCAAGACCTGACAAGACCTGACAAACCCAATGCCTGTAGGGAACAAGGACCCTGCGCAGCTGCAGAGGACTTTTGGTTATCAATATCCAGTAGCCTCTGTTTGACAATCATTTTGGCACTTTTGAGGTCCATAGATAGCAAATCAGAAGCTGGGATACTTACTGAGGTAACAGCCTTTGTCCAGGATGACTCAGAGAAGCCTCTTATTACCTGAAGGGAGCTGTGTGTAAGTGCCACAAGGCAGCAGCGGAGCAAAAAGTGGATAGAACAGATCCACACGGAACATTTTAGACTGAGAAATCAGGCCAGCCTCTAAATTAAGGGTGGTTCCAGAGACATACCTGGCAACACTGAATATGGACCAAAGAAAATAGGATTGGGTTCCTTCAAGAGAGCCCTTAAAGCATGGAAACCATATCGATGCCCCGAAAAGAATCTGGGAACTATTTTAGCTTTGAAAATGTGATGACTGAATTTTCCACCCTTTGTGAAAAAGAAATGAGTTATTTCACTCACATTTTGTTTGGTGCAAGTAGGGTGAAGAATTAGAATTAGATATGTTCAAGTCGCTGAAAACAGCACAGAAGCGATCTTCCCAGATATTTACCAGAATGTGGCAGTCAGGAGTTCCATTGGTATTACTTAAAGCTCCCGAAACTAGCTGCCCAAAAGATTTACAGCTACGTGAGACAGATGCTGTAATCAGCAGTTGCCATGAATCCCTAATTGCCTTGCTTTTGTAATGGTGTAAAAGCTTCTTATATTTTTTCCATAACACAAAGTACAAGCACAGAAGTTGGCAGTCATTGTTTGCACAATAAGAGCAATAGGCAGACTGAATTCTTTTCCTAATGTTAACACGCTCCCCACAAAACCACTTACTTGTATAATCTATCAAGCATCATGCAAACCAATATAAAAACATCTCAAAATACTCATAGATAAAAACAAAGTCCAACCCCTCCCCACCTGACTAAAAACAAACAGAAAATTAAACTCCAAAGGACTGGGTGAATAAACATGTTTTTACCTGGCACCTAAAAACCAGACATGCCTCCCCGGGGAGAGCATTGCACAAATGGCGAGCCACCACTGAGAAGGCCTGTGCTTGCCATGAAGCAGGGCCTCAGGGTCCAGGGTGGTTCATGTGGGGAGGTATGGGGCTCTTGAACCGGGTAAGACTTTATAGGTCAAAACCAGCACTTTGAATTTGGCCCAGAAACTAATTGGTAGCCAGTGCAGCCATGCCAGAATTGGTATTGTTGTTGTTGTTGTTGTTTATTACATTTGTATACTGCCCCATAGCCGAAGCTCTCTGGGCGGTTTACAACAATTAAAAACATTAAAAACAAACATACAAATATACAAATTTAAAAACACTTTAAAAAAAACACTTTAAAAACACATGCTAAAATGCCTGGGAGAAGAGGAAAGTCTTGACCTGGCGCCGAAAAGATAACAGTATTAGCATCAGTGACCAGGCGCATCTCATGCAATACAACCACCTTGCCCCAGTCAGCAATCTAGCTGCTGAGTTCTGCATCAGCTGCAATTTCTGAACCATCTTCAAAGGCAGCCCCATGTATAGCAGCCCCATGTATAGTGCATTGCAGTAACCTGACTTAGAGGTTACCAGAGCATAGACAGAGTTAGGGTATCCCTATCCAGATAAAAATATAGTTGGGCCACCAGCCGAAGCCAATGGAAGTCACTTCACACCACCGAAGCCACCTGGGCTTCAAGTGACAGTAGTGGATCCAGAAATACCCCCAAGCTTACATACCTTTTCCTTCAGAGGAAGTGTAACCCCATTCACAGCAGGCCATGCCCCACACATCCGGTCTCGGGAACCACCCACTTACAGTGCCTCAGCCTTATTTGGATTAAGTTTCAGTTTGTTGGCTCTCATCCAGTCCATTAGAAAGGCCAGTCATAGATCTCACACATCTGTGGATTTACCACACACATAGAATGATCCACCATCAGCAATCTTGCAGGAAAGATTTCAGGAGAGAGCAGCAATGTAGTGGCAAATTCAGAAATGCAGGGTCCCTTCATGATAGTAACAGCCACACCCCTCTCTCTTTATTTGCTGCTGGGTTGAGAATATTTTTGTTAATGCCTTCTCCCACAACAACAGACGTCCCTAGCAACCACTAAGCACAAAAGAGGAGAGTGTTTGCTACTGAAAAGAGTCTTCTAAGTGGCTGACCCACCTCCTTTCACTCTGAGCGGCTCCAATCAGCAGGAAAGGACAAGGAAGCATGTTAGAGGACTCTTCTCAGTAGATGACACACTCTCCTTTCATGCTGATTGGCTCATAGGATGCTAGAGACATTGGGACCCTGCTGGGACCCTGCTCCCAAAAAAGTAAGGGGTCTAAAAACCCCTGATACCCTGGATGACTACACCACTGGGAGAGAGAGGCGGGCAGGTGAAGACCACATCAGGGCTGCTTCACCGGGACTCTCCCCCCCCCCACACACACACATTGCGATGTACCATCAGCTGCCCTGGCGAAGGAACCTGATGTGTTTATAATGTGCCAATATTGTTTATTGTGTTTTCAAAAACAGTAATTGAATGTTACTTGTAAGCTGCCTTGGTAGGATTTATATCCTGAAAGGCAGAATTTAAATAATTGTAACAGCAGCAACAATATCTGCAGGTCCACAGCGTAGCCACTCCTGCTCCACAGAGATGGGCAAGTAGACTCAGGGAAGCTTATCTGACATTCTTGATCTTTTAATGCCAAAGCCCCCTTGCTAGGCTTCTAAAAATCCCCAGAACACAGTCCCTAAACATCGGGATTAGAGAGGAAGGATTTTGCAGACAAATAGCAGCCTTGAACTGGGGCACCACTTGTTTTAGCTTCCTGTTTAATTTCACTTTCATAGTCGTAGGCCCTTGCAGCCACATACATCTTTTGTTCTGTCTCTTCTGAAGCCCACGCTGCAGGCTAAAGGCCTGTTATGTCTGTGCTCAGAGGACAGGGATATATACTGGAGAGCACTGCTTGTGTTACCCCAGGCATCATCAAAAGCACCGCCCCAGCAGATGCTGTCAAAAAGGCGACAATTGTTTCTTTGGCCTTCTGTTCAGATGGATTTTCCAAAAGGCATTGCAAGACCCACCTACAAAACAGGCATTGTCTAATGGGGCAGAAATCCTTTCCAGTGGCATGCCGGATTGGAGGAGGTTGAAGATGGAGAAATTAATTCCTGCATCTCTCCAAACCACATACAAGAAGGATGGGCACATTTCCGTACTAAACCCTCTAAAGCATCAGTTAGCACAGAAAGTGCATAATAATATTTTTTTTTTAAAAAGGGGAGGCCTGGAATACCTCGGCCAGTAACTGTTGGCAATATATTTTGCTTCTAAATATAAGCAGCAGTGGCTATAGGCAAGAAACCAAATACATTGTTTCTGAATTACAATCACATGAGGCTTTTGTGCATTCTGTGACCCCCATGGAAGTATAGTGGGGTGGAATGCTGGAACTCTTTGTTACAATTGCAATGTTTACTTGATTAATCAGTAACATTAATTGGCTAAACACATTGTGTTGGATCCGGGCTTACAGTGGAACCCTAATCATCCCACTCAGAAGTAAGCCCTACTGAATTTATTGGGGTTTGCTCCCGGGTAGGGCCATAAGAAGGCATAGTTTCCCATTCTACCCTGTGTTTGTGCCCTCCTTTGTCGACTTTCTGGAAGCATCTGGCTGATTCCAGTGGGAAACAGAATGCTGGGGTAGATGGGCCTTTGGCCTGATCTAAGCAGGGCTCTTCTTATGTTCATGGCCTTCTGGGGCAATTTTATCTGGCCACTCCTGATGATAACGTCAGGAGGCATCTTTTCCCATTCCGCCTTGCATTCATCACAGGCAGCGCTGTTTCTGTTCCGCTCCAGTTCGTCTTCCACCAAAACTGCTGTTATTTGTCTCACTGGTCACAGTGGTGAAATTACATAACTTGTGTAATTAATTACATTCGTTATATTGTCATTATATTGATTTCCATTCTGGACATGGGGGAAATAAACAAATGTTGGCATTTTCCTCTCCTGCTTCTGTTTTCAACACTCCTTCTCCAAGGTAAGTAGGGTTAGGACTGCAGCCTTGGTCATGTTTAGAGGAGGCCTACTAAAATCAATGGGACTTTCACATGTGTCCCACTGATTTCCAGTGGACCTTCTCTAAACATGATTAAGTTTGGTTCTAAACCGTTTTGATCAGCTAAAAATGTGTCCTTGGACTGATGAGACAGCAGACTTTATATTGTTGTTATGTGCCTTCAGGTCGACTACAACTTATGGTGACCCTACGAATCAGTGACCTCCAAGAGCATCTGTCATGAACCACCCTGCTCAGATCTTGTAAGTTCAGGTCAGTGGCTTCCTTTATGGAATCAATCCATCTCTTGTTTGGCCTTCCTCTTTTTCTGCTCCCTTCTGTTTTCCCCAGCATTATTGTCATTTCTAGTGAATCATGTCTTCTCATGATGTGTCCAAAGTATGATAACCTCAATTTCATCATTTTAGCTTCTAATGATAGTTCTGGTTTCATTTGTTCTAACACCCAATTATTTGTCTTTTTCACAGTCCATGGTATCTGCAAAGCTCTCCTCCAACACCACATTTCAAAGTTGATTTTTCTCTTACCCACTTTTTTCACTGTCCAACTTTCATATCCATACATAGAGATCAAGAATACTGTGGTCTGAATGATCCTGATTTTAGTGTTCAGTGATACATCTTTGCATTTGAGGACATTTTCTAGTTCTCTCAGTGCTGCCCTCCCCAGTCCTAGCCTACTTCTAATTTCTTGACTATTGTCTCCGTTTTGGTTAATGACTGTGCCAAGGTATTGATAATCCGTGACAAGTTCAATGCCCTCATTGTCAACTTTAAAGTTACATAAATCTTCTGCTGTCATTACTTTAGTCTTCTTGATGTTCAGCTGTAGTCCTGCTTTTGTGCTTTCCTCTTTAACTTTCAACAGCATTCATTACTGGTTTCTGCTAGTAGTAAGGTATCATCAGCATATCATAAATTATTGATATTTCTCCCTCCAGTTTTCACACCTCCTTCACCTTGGTCCAATCCTGCTTTTCGTATATGTTCTGCATATAGATTAAACAAATAAAATACACCCTGTCTCAGAACCAATCGGTTTCTCCATATTCTGTCCTTGGCCAGAATATAGACTGCACATCAGGACAATCAGATGCTGTGGCACCCCCATTTCTTTTAAAGCATTCCATAGTTTTTCATGATCTACACAATCAAAGGCTGTAATTTATAAAATCACGGGGTGATTTTCTTCTAACATTCCTTGGTCTGTTCCATTATCCAATGTATGTTTGCTTTATGATATCTTGTGCCTCTTCCCTTTCTGCATCCAGCTTGGACATCTGGCATTTCTCACTCCATATATGGTAAGAGCCTTTGTTGTAGAATCTTGAGCATTACTTGACTTGCATGGGATATTAAGGCAATAGTTCAATAATTACTGCATTCCTTGGGATCCCCTGTCTTTGGAATTGGGATATATATTGAACGCTTCCAGTCTGTGGGCCATTGTTTTCTTTTCCATATTTGTTGACAATTTTTTGTCAAAATTTGGACAGATACAGTCTCAGTAACTTGTAGCAACTCTATTGGTATGCCATCTGTTCCTGGTGATTTGTTTCTTCCAAGAATTTTAAGAGCAGCTTTCACCTCACATTCTAAAATTTCTGGTTCTTCATCATATGGTTCCTCCGTGAATAAATCTGTCATCCTTGCATCTCTTTTATAGAGTTCTTCAGTGTATTGCTTCCACCTTCCTTTTATTTCATCTTGGTCAGTCAGTGTGTTCTGTTGATTATTCAACATCCCTACTCTTGGTTTAAATTTCCCTTTAATTTCTCTAATCTTTTGGAACAGGGCTCTTGTTCTACCTTTTTTGTTGTCTTCTTCTATTTCTTTACAATAACTATTGTAATAGTTCTCTTTGTCCTTACGTACTAGTTGCTATACTATTGCACTTAGGGTTCTGACCGTGTTTCTGTCTCCTTTTGCTTTCCTTCTCTCTTTAACCATTTTAAGAGTTTCTTCCGTCATCTGTTGAGATCTTTCTCTCTTTTTAACTGGAGGTATTGTCTTTTTGCATTCTTCCCTGATAATGTCTCTGACTTCAATCCATAGTTCTTCTGGTTCTCTATCAACTAAGTTTAAAGCCTCAAATCTGTTCCTTATTTCATCTTTATATTCTTCTGGGATATACATGCTATGGAGATTGGTGGCTTTGATGTGAGTGGGGAAGTGAATCTACTCCAGGTAAAACTAGGAGCGGATTCACTACCCCACTGACATTGGAGTCACCAGTCTCCCCTGTATACATGCAAATATGTGTAAGAGAAGGGAGAACACCTAAGACAATTCTTGCTGCAGTACATTCTTTCTCTAAAAACAAAGGGGGGGTACCCACTGTTTAATCATACTTGGTGGAGACCCACTGGAATCAATGAACTTAAGTAACTTCTGTCCATTAATTTGAATATGTCTGTTCTGAGTGTGACCTAGTTGGATGCCACCCAAAGTATGCTCTTTTCTTCCTTATATTAAAATTTATGCAGATTTAACCAATTAATCAACAAATAAGGTTTTCTGGAAATCTTAAGCTTTCTTTCATTTTTGCAGTCTCTGGCAAAGTCATATAAGCCAGAGAGTTGAATGGCTAAAAATTCCATTGCCCACAGAGAGGCTTGGGTGTTCTGCCATTTAGCTCTTCCATATGCCCATCCAGAACAGAATAAATTATGCAGTTATAAATATGTATAATTATGTAACACATTACCTATACAAGTTTAATTTTAGGGCTGAAAACAGGTTTCTGGAGGTAGAAACACATTCCAAAAGATAACTTCTTTGTAGAAATGTTAACCTTTTCTAAATCCTAATTGATGCAATTGTTTTTCCTGGCTGCTGCTGTTACTTCAGTACCAGTCCCTGCCCAGCCACCTTTGGTTACTGCTCCCCTTGCTACTTTTACAGATTGGCCATATGGGTGATGCCAGCCAATCAGGGACCGAACACTAAATGGGATGACATTACATCGCCAATCAGATTGGAGTTCCATGACAGTATAACTGAGGGCAGCTGATGACAGTGGAGAGCAGGGGTTGTAGCCACTATGCCCACTCAGAGTAGACCCTAAGTTAGTCATGTTCGTTAATTTCAGTGGGTCTATTCTGAGTAGGAATAGCACTGAATACAACCCAAGGATAGGGAAGGAAGAGAGAACAGATAGGTGAACATTTTTGTGTGAAGTTCTAAGTGTAAATCCTCAAAAGGGGAGGAGGGAAATGAAGACTACAGACTAGTCAGCCTGACATCAATCCCTGGGAAAATTCTGGAGCACATTATAAAGCGATCAGTCTGTAAGCACCTTGAAAACAATGCAGTGATTACGAGAAGCCAACATGGATTTGTCAAGAACAAATCCTGCCAGACTAATCTTATCTCATTTACCTTCCTGGTAGACTGTGGGAATGCTGTGGACATAATATATCTCGACTTCACCAAAGCTTTTGACAAAGTGCCCCATGATAGTCTGATTAGGAAGCTAGCTAAATGTGGGCTGGATGGAACAACTATCAGGTGGATCCACAGTTGGCTACAGAATCGTACTCCAAGAGTGCTTATCAATGGTTCCTTCTCAAACTGGGGGGAGGTAATGAGTGGGGTACCATGGGGCTAGGTCCTGGGCCCAATGCTCTTCACCATTTTTATTAATTACTTGGATGAGGAAGTGCAGGAAGTGCCTATCAAATATACAGATAATACAAAACTGGGAGGGATAACTAATACCTTGGAAGACAGAAACAAAATTCCAAGTGATCTTGATAGGCTGGAGCATTGGGCTGAAAACAACAGAATGAAATTTAATAGGGATAAGTGCAAAGTTCTACACATAGGAAAAAGAAACCAAATGCACAGCTATAAGATGGGGGATACTTGGCTCAGCAATAGTACATGCGAGAAGGATCTTGGAATTGTTGTTGATCACAAGCTGAATATGAGCCAACAGCGTGATGTTGCAGCAAAAAAGGCAAA
The DNA here is from genome assembly GCF_030035675.1 of Rhineura floridana. Taxonomy (NCBI): domain Eukaryota; kingdom Metazoa; phylum Chordata; class Lepidosauria; order Squamata; family Rhineuridae; genus Rhineura; species Rhineura floridana. Next base: position 9,201,186 of record NC_084498.1, on the reverse strand, counting down.
TGCTATTTTAGGCTGCATTAATAGAAGTATAGTTTCCAAATCACGTGAAGTATTGGTCTATTCGGCACTGGTTAGGCCTCATCTGCAGTACTGCGTCCAGTTCTGGTCTCCACATATCAAGAAGGATGCAGACAAACTGGAACTGGTTCAGAGGAGGGCAACAAGGAACATCAGGGGACTGGAAACAAAGCCCTATGAGGAGAGACTGAAAGAACTGGGCATGTTTAGCCTGGAGAAGAAAAGACAGGGGAGATATGATAGCACTCTTCAAGACCTTGAAAGATTGCCACGCAGAGGAGGGCCAGGATCTCTTCTGGATCGTTCCAGTGGAGGACATGCAATAATGGGCTCATGTTACAGGGAGCCAAATTTCAACTGAACATCAGGAAAAACCTCCTAACTGTTAGGAGGAACTGATTACCTAGGGAGGTGATGGACTCTCCAGCTCTGGAGGCCTTCAGGAGGCAAGTGGACAGCCACCTGTTGGGTCGGCTTTAAGTAGGATTCCTGCACTGAGCAGGGGTTGGATTTGATGGCCTTATAGGCCTCTTCCAACTCTATGTTTCTATGGTTCTAAGACAATGTTCCGCCAAAACTGTGATGAGTTTCAGTGCTATTCATTCATTCATTCATTCATTTTTCTTCTTTGTTTTTAACCTTGTCACATTGAGTTCTGTGCATACAAGTTGTGGAGAGTGGCGGTGGAGAGAGAAATTCCACACGTTGGCTTCCTCAGAGCGGCTGCTAGCTGTGGTCTGCTGCACTGTCTGGAATGTGCATTAAAAAACCCGTTTCAATCAAGGTAACCATTCTGCTCCTGTGGCCAAGACAAATATTAGGTTTATTTTCAGACCATTAAGAGCAGTCGCCCTCAGTGGACCTGGTTTCCTTACCTTTTAGAACAGGCTCTTTTCAACTCCGTCACCCCAGCCTTTTTGAGCTGCATGCTCAAACTGGAGCCTGACAAATATAAAAATATTTGCTGAGTCTTGGAAGATATTTCCCAGATCCAGTCCTGCCTGTGCTACTGACTAGACTTCTAAGCTCAATCTTTCATAGGGAAGCTGAAATTTGTCATAAATATCAGGCCTAGCGACAGCAAGCAGGGTATGTGTGTGCCTGCCCTGCCCCTTTGCATCGTAACTGAATTTCCCACAATGCCCTGGAGCAATGCTACACTAGAGCCATTGTGGGAAGTTCAGAATGATGGCTCTTAGCTGTCTACAGTGGATGCCAGGTAAGCTCGCAGTTGGGGGCCCGCCGACATAGGAGCTGGCCCAACAGGGGGCACTTTGCCAAGGGAGCTGGCTCTGCCAGCCCATCTGATGGATTGGTCCAGAGCAGATCTTCCAAACGGTCCTATTTTCTCACTTCGGGGGCCAAGCTAGAGACTGAGTGTAGTTTTCTCAGAGAGTTAAAGGTAGCATGATAAGCACATTATTGCCTCTTGAGTATACACTTCTCTGATCACTAGGGATGGGTGAGAAATTTGATGCAGTTCACATTTAAAGCTGATCTATCAAATTCGCACTGTCCGAAACAATATGAGAACCTAAACACAGCCATGCTTTGAAATTCACACTTCTAATTTTGCAGTGCAGTTTGCCAACCAACCAATGTTTACAACAATGCACATTAGGGGAAAATGTGCATAAAAATGAATGTATGTGAAAATAACATACAAAAATATTGCTTGCAAAAAATGTGTCCATCAGTTAGAACCACCTACAAAAATGTGTTTATTAGGAGAAATTTGCACAAAAATACTGGAGAATTTTCATGAGGATCTTTTTTTTAAATGTTGCAAATTGCCGCAGAAATGTGGAGAACTGAATTTGAATGGAAAAATGAGAAACTGAACATCATGAACCCCGCAGAAAGGGCATGGGGCAGTGAGAATGAAGAGAAGGAGGTGGACTTTGAGTGGGAAGGAGATGCCAGTGACATGTCTTCAGCGTGCAGAAGTCTGTGAACTTCCGTACTGTAGCCAGTGACAGTTCCGCCCCTAGAGATCCAGCTACCAGTGAAGATACCCATCCCAGCCAAGAAGTTGTTTCTCCCCCTACCTTTCACCCCCTTCCTTTGCCCGCTCTTCCGTTGCCACCATGCAGTCCTCCTCCCGTTGGGGAGGACTGCACTGAGACGGCCCAGATTCCCTCTCCCCAGTCTTGTAGGCAATGGCCCCGGCAATCTCAATAGGATCTCATTGTACCTTTAAGAGGAGCACCCGTCTGCAGGCTCACTCCCCACAGTAACGCTCGGTCCACACAAGTAGGGTGCCTGCCCATCTTTACTTAAGGTCAGTGAGGAGGTGTGTCCAGCTGCCACAACAACCTCTTAGAGCAATGTAGTCATGCCTAGTTTTGCCCAGTAATGAAGCTGAATCCTGTGCAATCTGTAAGCTGATTCATGAGGAGCTCTGAACTGAAACTTTCTATTAAATCTACTAAAGAAAAACACACCTCTGCGTTCGTGTCTGACTTTGGATACTGAGAGAACTAAATTGACTGAACTTTCCATCCCTATTGATCACAGGTTTTGCAGATTTGGGGTGCATGGTTTTTTTTTTAAAAAAAAAAGACTAGGCATAGCAGAGGGACAAAGAAAATGTGTGTGTAAATACACCCTGGGAAGCGAAGGCTATCCATATTACCTGGGATTTAAGTGGCAGGTAGCTGCCTTCAAGCCAGCTGTCTGTGGGGAGAACTGTGTGACGGGCAGCCCTGACCTCTAACACAGACATTGCTATCTATTCTGCAACTGGGGCCACATCTGCAGCTTACATTTAAACAGAGCTTGGAAAAGTTACTTTTTTGAACTACAACTCCCATCAGCCCCAGCCAGCATGGCCACTGGATTGGGCTGATGGGAGTTGTAGTTCAAAAAAGTAACTTTTCCAAGCTCCGCATTTAAAGCAATATCATACCACTGTAAACAGTCATGGCTTCACCCAAACAATCCTGTGGGGGAACTGTCATTTGTTAAGGATGCTAAGAGTTCTTAGGAAGCCCTGATTCCCCTCACAGAACTACAATCCCCAGAGTTCTCTGAGAAGAGAGATTGACTGATTGCCCCCCTGATATGACTCTGTGATGCCAAAAGGTTGTGATCTCTGAAGATCCTCCAAAATGACCACTCCCACCTTTTCATTGTGGGCACACCCACACTCACTTTGTAGCTCCCGGAGGGACTGCCTCCTTGCCACTAGTGACTGTCACCACCGCCCATTTGCTTGCCGTCTCTGTTGCTTTTTCTCATTTCTCCTGTCACTGCTTGTTTACTTGGCAAGGGCAGGTGGACAGGGAATGCTAGCCCGGTGGAATGGCAGGAGCAAGAGGCTCCAGCTATTGGCAGAGGAGCATGGGCAGATGCTCGGATGGCAAGATTTGTCTGTTTCGGCTCTCTCCGTTTCTCATTTTTCTGAAGTTAAATGCAGTTCTCTACATTTCTACAGTGATCTTTGATTTTTTTTAAAAAAAAATCCTCATGAAAATCCTCCACCATTTTAGTGAGAATTTCTCCAAATAAACACATTTTTGTAGGGAGTTTTGACAAAGGTACAGTAGGGCCCCACTTTACAGCACTTCACTAATGGAGCAGTCTCAATTAGACACAATTAGACTAAAGCCCCACTCATAGGCTCTTCTTCCGCTTTTACAGCGGTTTTTGGGCATCACTCGCCATTCTATTCAATGAGTTTCGCTTTTCAGCGGCTTTTGCTTTTCGGCGGGGGTCTGGAACGTAATCCGCCGTATGAGTGGGGCCCTACTGTACACATTTTTACAAGCCATTTCTCATCATTTCATGCCTTTTTGAACATTATTTTCACTCATGTATTCATTTTTATGCACCCTTTCCCCTAATATATGCATTTTTGTAGATGTTGTTTAGTTGGCGAACTGCATCCCAAAATTCTAGTAAATGTGAATTTCGAAGGATGGCTGTGTTTTGGTCCTCATATTGTTTCAGAAAGTGTGACTTGATAAATTCTCCTTGAAATATGATCTGAATTGAAATTTTCACCCATCCCGAGCAGATGCACAATTATCTTGACGCCAACCCCATTGAGGAACCCCCAGAGAAGCTTCTGAGAAACCACAGAGGTCTCTGGAATGCTGTTTGAAAGCCACCGCTTTAGAGGAAAGGCTAGTCATCCTGGGTTCTCATAAGCCCATGGATGAAGGATCTAGCTTATTAGCTCTGTAAAGCTTGTCTCCATGTTTTCAGTGTTTGCCATGGAATTCGTCAGCTTTCCTGTCCCCTGCACATGTAAAGTCTCTTTCCCAAACAGGCCAGAGGTGTCAAAGAAGAATGCGCACAGGGGTGGTTTAATGGCAAGCTGTTGAGTTGGGTTTTCAACAGCCTCACACAGTTTGGTGCCTATCTGACATTTACTATCGATCTGACTTCAAAGCCTCAAGGGGGAGAAAAGTGCTTTTCTTGCTTCTGTGTGTGAGAGAGAGGGTGAGAGTGAGAGTGCACAGGAGGGATGGAGTATTTATTTTGGACACAAATCCAGTGGAAAAATACCTCCCAGCACATTTTGCTTGGACACAGGGCCTGTTTTCTTTGGAGAACAATCGATGACACTGAGGAGCATTATATACGATTGTTTGCCTGACAGGTTTTTGACTGGTGCACACAGGCCAAGATAGCACATTCCACATGTCAGTGCAAGTGCATTAAGAACAAGAGGGGCTGGGAAAGGGACTGATGAGTTATGGAAGAGCTAGCAGCTGTGCTTGCTGGAGCCATGCTAAGCATTCCTATTAGAATTCCTTACTAAAACAGCCTTCCCTATCCTTGTGTCCGCCAGATGTTTTGGACTGCTGGCTGGGGCTGATGGGATTTGTAGTCCAAAACATGTGACAGAATATATATTTATAGAATGAGAAGGTAGAAGGCTGGGAAGGTAGAATAGCAGGCTACAGGTGGGAGATGTTATTTCCCCATTTTAAAACAAATTATTATTTATACATTCCAGTGCTATCACATTTAAATGGAAACAAAATTGTACATCCATATGCAAAACGTTATGGGTTGTATTCAACTTACTTTTACTCAGAATAGACTCAGTGAAATGAAAGGCCACGACTAACATATTCACCGAGATTCTCATTATTTGGGGGGCATGTTTGCCTTGTGGCTAGAGCTCTCGCTTGGTGTTCGCCACTGTGTGAGACAGCCAACTAGAGGGTGGCCGCTTGTGCTGTGGCATGCCTCAATGTACTAGGGGGGAGGGAAGGAGAGGTTTCACTTCTGCTTCACTGGAAGTTGGGATTCCGTCTATAGAGTCTCGTGTATGGATACTGAGAATTAATACATGGCTTAAATTGATGTTTAACCCAATTGGCTTAGCACCTCAAGTACTACAAGATAAATTTCAATCACAATGGAACAAGATGATCATCAACAAACTGACTCACCTGGGTTTTTCAATCCCAAAAGTTCTAAATATGGGATATATAAAAGCTAAGGAGCTCATTCAACAAAGAATCAAAGATATAGATCTCCAACACCATTGGATGCTCGTTAAGAAACATATTTACAATACAAATTCCCAGATTGCCATGCCATATCTAACTAATTTATCTTTACCAAAACTTCGTAAGGCATTCACAAGGGCAAGACTAAACTGCCTACCATCTGCAATCTTAGAAGGCAGATTTAATAAAACACCTTACTCTGCCAGAAAGTGCCCTTGTGGTAATAATGTGATTGAGACACTAGCCCATGTTTTTTTCCATTGTCCGTATTATTCTGAACCCAGACAACAATTAATTAAACCTTTGATCTTGCATTTACCTGGCAGAAGCGAAACCTTTTATATAAATTATTTGCTTGCCGATCAATCATCAGATATAACCGAAAAGGTCGCCAAATACTGTGCCACTGCTATAAATTTAAGAAAATCACGAATTTTAGATAATTAAATTGTCTGATAAACTTTTTTTAAAAAATATACTTTTGTATATACTGATGTATTTTTATATGTATTTTTGGTCTATGACCATAATAAAGACTGACTGACTGACTTCTGCTTCACACACACCTTGCTCTGGACTGTGCTGTTTTTGATGCATGAAACAATTAATGATCAAAAGAGACTTCCATAAACCCCTCCACATACTTCCCAATACATTATACAGGGATGGGTTTTTTTATTTTAATTGTAAACTGCTTGGGTAGCCAATCTTGGCTGAAAAGCTCAAACAAACAAGCAAACATAAAGAGAAATAATTCATGTTCCTTCTATATTGGTGGAGGAGAAATTTGAGTCACTTCACATTTCATGCTGATTCTATCAAATCCACACTTTGAGTAACAACATGAGAACTAAAACACAGCCATCCTTCGAAATCTGCACGTATCCGAATTTTGCGATGCAGTTGTCAACCTAAACAATGTTTACAAAAATGCATATATTAGGGGAAAATAACATACAAAAATGCACTACAGTAGGAGAAAGTGTTTGCAAAAATGTGTACATGAGTAAAAACAGCATACAAAAATGTGTTTAGCAGGATAAATTCTCACTAAAATGCTGAAGAATTTTCATGGAAGTTTTCTTTAACAAAATTGCAAGTTGGTGCAGAAATGTGGAGAAGTGAGAAACTGAAAGAACGGAAATTTAACCTACTACCAGACATAGAAAGTGGCTTAATTCAGTGCATTGGTCCATCTAGCTCAGTATTGTCTACACTGACCAGCAGTGACTTTCCAGGGTTTCAGGCAGGGAACTCTTCCAACCCTACCTGGAGATGTTTTCTACCACTGAGCCATGGCCCTCCCCTGACATTTCCTTCACTAGGATTCTCTTGCTCTGTGTGTGTCTGTGGGTTTTTTTTAACCTTCTTTACGATAACCCATTTTTCCCTCTCCAAGAATTTAATTTAATTACTCACACTGGAAACACAGTAACAGATGGCCACAGAGGTCAAAGTTAATCATTGTTCGGCACACAAACTTTCAAGTTTAGAATTCATCTGGTTTTAGTAACATTTCACCAAAAAGCTTCCTGATCAACGGCACAATTCAATGGAAGCCTGCTCTTACTTCTTACTGAATGAGCAATAGATTGGTATAACATATTTCTTCTTTCTTTTTAAGGGCATTTAGGGCAGTGGGTCATAGATTCATAGAAATGCACTTACCAAAGAATAACACAATGGGGCTGACTTCTGAATAAACATGTATAGGACTGCATTGTATGAATGCAATCCAAGACATGTTTCCTTGGAAGGACATCCTCTTGCATTCAGAGAAGGTTGCTTCAGCGTAAACGGGCATAGGACAAGGCTGCCCCTCAGACATGTATGGCTATTAGTCACACAAGTAAATAGTAAAAATATTTGTCAACTAGTAACCAATTTGCAAGGTGCTGTTTTTTAAAAAAAATGAGTTAATTTAGAAGGATCTATAGGCTTGTATATTACTGATACATGAATAGAGACTATCAGCTGGTTTAAAAACCCTTACTATGCACCTCCCCTTCCCCTAGTATTATTGATTATTCCCATTTTATAGATGGGAGACAGAGGCTGAGACGTAGGGTTGTATCCAGCGTTTATTAGAGTAGACTCATTGAAAAACTATGCCTAACTTAGGTTCATTATTTTTCAATAGTTCTATTCAGAGTTGAACTTAGTTGGATACAACCTCATTGAATCCATAGAGGAGGGAAAGGGTTTTAACCGTCAGAGTAGCAACACCCCTTGTTTCTCTCTACTGCTCCAAGAAGCAGCAGAGGGAAGGTGAGCAACTGGGCAGGCAGCAGTAGCGTGAAGGGGTTGCTCAGATGGAACTCTTTGCAGATGCCTGTAGCAGCTACTGGAACAATTAACTGCTACAGTCACCTTGAGGCTTCTCGTCGCAAGGCATCTCAGGGACAGGTTCTTGTATGAATTACATTTCATACTGGATTATAAAAATTTTATATCTAGATGGGATGTGAATAATTACTGGATTATAAAATGTTATATCTAGATGGGATCTGAAGGATATCAAACCCAACCTTCTGATTTGGAGTGGAAAAGGCCAAATGAGCCCCTGCTTCCATGTCAAAGTATTCTAGATACTATCCCTTGCAAATGATGGATGAATGCAGCATGCCATGCAAACAAAAGTATTTCCTGGGGAATCTGTGACTGCATAACCAAATTTGATTGATTGATTGGTACTTCCTGGTCCTGGAATAAAATTATTGCAATCCAAAACCAAGACTATGGTGCACTGCACCGCTGACGCAGTTTCAAAACAAAGTTTATCCGCTCTCAGTTGCCTTTCCCTGAACTCCAGAGTACATTTGAAGTCATCTGCTGGGTGTCTTGGAGTCAGTCATTTGCTGATGGTTGTTTTATCACCTGCTCTTTACCTATATCACCAACAAATCTTGGCCCAGTTACTTTGTTTTGGCAGCTCTCAAATATCTGCCTCTTGGCACCCTCCCTTTCCCTTTAACTGACTTCAGCTTGGAATTCAAGCCAGATAGCTCCAGGTCTATCTTGCAATATGGCAACTGGGAGAAGAGGAATGTAAGGGTTAACAATAGCCAAAGGAACGGTCACTTTGAATTTATAGCTTTTTGGCATACCTGCCAACATTTAGAAATTCAAAAGAGAGACTTTCCCAGCCCCTGAGATGAACACACACACACACACACACAGAGGGCACAATCAGAGGAGTGGAATGAGTGGAAATAGAGCAGGGCCATGATTTCTGGGGCTGATGGGAGTTGTAGTTCAGCAACATACTTAATCTGAGTTACCATCAGGAAGGAGAATTAAGGGGATAAGCCAGGGGTGGGCAATTTAGGCTGAGAGGCAGAATGTGGCCCTTCAAACCTCCCTCTGTCTGGCCCTCAGGACTATTCCCGGGAGACTCCCCCATCCTCAGCCACACACCTTACTGCCCTGTGTCACACCTCATGTTTCTGCCTGGCTAGAATGTGTTCATGAACTCTGACAATCGGGGGCGGATGGTGGCTCCATGTCAGTGGGGCAGTGGAATCCGCTCCGAGTTTTAATCCGAACTTGCAAGGAGCTGTCCTATTTCAGAACCTTGGATAGGTCCTTGAAAGTTCAGACTGAAACCTGAAGCAGATTCCACTGCGCCACTGACATGGAGCCACCAGCAGCCATTGCTGGCAATGATTCTTGCTTCCCTGTGTGCAGGATAGAGAGGGGTGTGTGAATCTGCATAGAAACTAGCCTACTGTATGAAGGTAAAATCTGCATTCATCTGGTCCACCAACTTTTGCCTCTGGCTCTGCCCACTACTGGCATTTGGTCCCTGAAAGGATGTCCAAAAAGGAATGTGGCCCTTGGGCTGAATAGTCTCCCTATTCCTGCACAAGTCAAAGGTCCTTTCCAGAAGGCAGGTTTTGAGAAAGGAAGAACAATGGGAAGCACATGCTTGTTCATAGAAAGCTGCCTTCTGCCATACCACCTAGCCCAGTATTGTCTACTCTGGCTGGCAGCATCGCTCCAGGGTCTCAGACAGATGTGGCTCTTTCCCATTACCTGCTGATTCTTTTTGGCTGGAAGTGCCCAGAGAAAAACGAGACCTGACCTTCTTCACGCACAACAGATGCCATGAGTAGTATAGTGGCAAATTCAGAAGTGCAGTATCCTTTCATTATAGTGACAGCACACACCCCTCACAGCCACACACCCCTTTCCACTTTCTCTTATCACCCTTGCTGTCCTCCGCTACAACAGACACCCCTAGGAGCCAATCAGCATGAAAGGGGAGGCTGTGGGTTAACTACTGAGAAGAGTCTTCTTAGCGGCTCATCTCCTTTCACTCTGATTAGCTTCAATCAGCATGAAAGGACAACGACATTTCTCAGTGGCTAACAAGCTCCCCTTCATGCTGATTAGCTCATACATAGGGACTTGGCTTGGACCCTGCTTCCAAAAATGTAAGGGACCTTACGACCGCCCCTCAACCCCAGACGACTGCGTCCCTGGGCGCTCTACGAACTAAGCTACACGAAAACACCTCACAGCACTGAACAGCAGGATGGGCTGCGTGCTGCCTCTTTTCTCCCTGCTGTAACTAACCTACAAAAAGGTATTCCAGGCAGAATTGTATACAGAAATACATATATTAGAAACACGAATATAAAAATGCACATGCATCTGCACATGGACTTTAAAAAAAATTGCAGTGGGCTGAACTAAAGTTAAAACTGGAAAAATCAGTAATTGAAACGGATTTGCTCATTGCCTCCCCCCCCTGCAACCCACATGTGTGTCTGATAAAGACTGCTTGAAGGTTCTGTAACATATAGGCCATGTTTCCTGACTAGGAAATGCCTTCTACTGGAAAAAGAGAAGACGTGCATGAATTGCTCCCCAAACACAGAAACTTCGAGGCTGGGCTACTCCTGCGGTGCGTGCTTCATTTCCGGCAGAGAACATGTCCCATCCCGTCCCTTTCATGAGTGTTTGGGAACTCCAGCTGATGAAGGCAGAGGACAACCACCTCCTCGTGGGTTTTGGTTGCTGGGAGCACAATTCAAAGTGCCAGATTTGATCCTGGGAAAACAGTTTAACTGGGTTTTTATGGATTATTTTAATATTTCTTGTAAACCGCTTAGCCTTTTCAGTACAATCAAGCGGTCTATACATTTTGTTACATAAAAAAAAAACACCGAGCTCCCCTTCTCCATGAACTTGTTCACTTGTGCTTTGTCAGCTGCACGTTGGTCCTGGTTCATTTCCAGATCCAATTTAAAGTGATGGCTTTCACCTTGAACGCCCTTAAGGGCTTGAGACCAGGTTACATGAAAGATCACCTTCTCCCATAAGTACCTATCTGAACCTGAAGATCCTTTTCAGAGGCCCTGATCTGCATGGGCCACCGGTGGAGCCTGGCCCATTAGGCGAAATGGGGCACTGGCATACCAACCTCAGTCCACCGTCATCCAGCCTCCACCTGCCTGCCTTCTCACTTACAGCCAGCCCAAGGGTGGTGGCACTGTCTGTCAGCTTAGTCTCAGCCTTTGTCTTTGTAGAACTCAACAGGGAGGAGCAGGATGGGGACAAAATTAGAATTAGTTGACTCCACCTGTCATTGGCTGTGGCTCCACCTATTGTTGGCCTCCCTGCCTTCCGCCCCACCACTACCAGTGGGCACCAGCCCTCACTGGCCCCTGCCAAGTGAACTGAGGCAGATCCCTAGTAGGGAGAAGACCTTCTTGGTGGTGGCATCCTGGCTCTTGAACAGCCTCCACAGAGAGGCTAACCTGGCATCATTCTTATGGTCTTTTTGGCACCAGCTGGTGTTTTTAGAATCTCACCTTCTCAATGTATGATTTGTGTGCGAGCCACTGCCAGGTTCCCAAACTGTGGTCCATTGACGAACAGTGGTCCATGAGCTTAGAATCATAGAATAGTAGAGTTGGATGGTCTTGAGATCACCGTTAAAAGCAAGACACGGCTCAGTGCAGTCAGAAGGTGAAGTCAGCTGATGAGACAATCGCATCTTACAGTAAATTGGCTTCCCGGGTATCGTCTGATGTTATTATGGGATGCTTCAAGATCCCTGGCTTGACAGGTCCTCTCTCAGCAGTTCCGAGATGTTGTACTACTTAATATAAGATGTTGTACTGAAAAATCAAGACCATGACAATTCAAAATATTGATCGGCTTTTTTAAAACAACAACCCATTAAAAATTTTTTTAAAAAAATGTTGTTTCCAGTAAGGAAAACCGTTAAGCTAACTTCAGAATTTACAGAGAGTTCTGTGGGAAAAACAGCATGTTTCTTTGTTCTGATGTTACAGGGGTGGGAAACGTCAGGCCCATGGGCCAAATGGGGCCCTCTGGACCGCTGAGTCTGTCCCTAGGGGCTCATCCCAGGCTACACCCCTCACTGGCTCAGCTTTTCACTCCTCTTGAGTGTCCCCCCTCCCCCGGCTGGTCCTTGAACTCTTATAAAGCCTCTTGCTTGCCTGGATGTAGGACAGGGAGGGGTGTGTTGCGTGTACGTGTAGGAACCAGCTTACTGTACAAAGGTGACATTTACATTCAGTGCTAATCCTACTCAGAGTAGACCCACTGAAGTTAGCAGACAAGACTAACATGGGTCCATTAATTTCAGTGGGTCTACTCGGAATAGGGCTTAGCAGAATACAACCCATTGCTCCGCCCACTGTTGCCTCTTACCCCGCCCACCCGATGTGTGGCCCACGGAAGATTGCCTAAAAGGGACTGTGCCCCTTGGGCTGAGAAAGATTCTGCATCCCTGATTTATTACTGCACTTGCATCTCATCCTGCCTCCCGAGTGCTTAAGGAAAGCAAACTCAGGATTGTATTCAACTAAATCCTACTCAGAACAGACCCACTGAATGTAATGAACCCAAGTTAGTCATGTTTTTCAGTGGGTCTGCTCTGAGTAAGACTAGCCTTGGATACCACCTTCAGCCTACAAATTAGCTTCTTCATGTACCTCAAGTTCCATGGAAGAAAGATGGGATGTTATAACAGCAATAAATAAGCCACTTCATTTGTTTACCAGAGACTGAACACACTGCAAACAGCGATCCCTCTTTCGAACCGTCTTCAGGAAAAACAACCACCTGTCTCCTGCCCGCTTAAAGCAGGAAGCTTTACACAATGTCCCTGCAAACTGGGGCCAAGTAAAGGGTCAGCCTAGCTGGGCATCTGCCAAGGGCCCACACCCCAGCTGGGGGCCCACAGATAAGAGCCCACTGGACTTGCCAAAGGGAGGAGGTAGATGCCTCAAGGGAGGGGTGTAGCTCAATGGGAGAGCATCCGCTTTGCATGCAGAAGGTCCCAGGATCAATCTGCGGCAGCATCTCCAGGTAGAGCGAGACCCCTGCCTGCAACCCTGGAGAGCTGCTGCCAGTCAGTGCAGACAATACTGGACCAATACTGGATCTGCTTCAGTATAAGGCAGCTTCCTACATGCCATAGAGGCTGCCTTGCCCAAGGCTACTCCAAAACCTGGGGCTGACAGTGATGCAAAGCTTACCCATGGTTAACATGTGCTGGGGAGGGAGATGGTGCTCGATGGCACAAGCTGTGATAAGGATGCGTGCAACTCTGCCAGCTGTGCTTGCTTTCTCAGTGCTCTTTAGGAAAGGGACGGTAACTCAGCGGCAAGAACACATGCTTTGCATGCAGATAATGGCCCAGGTTCAATTCGTGGCGTCTCTGGTTAAAAGGATCAGATGGAAGTGCAACAGCAGAGATCATTCAGTGTGTAAATTAAGGGCTAATTCTGTTATCACTAAGCCAGCTAACCAAGAGAGGATGGTGGTGGTGGAGGTGTTGCTCAGCAACAGGCAGAGCGGGCACGATCTGTAGTGAGGTACCACGTGCTCTGATTGGCTTTGTAGTTCTGAGGGAGTTTTTCCTTTGTGTGTTTCATTGTATGTCTCTCTGCTCTGTACAAGGCCTGAACTAAGAGAGACAAAACCTCTCTGTTCTCCTCCCCCCCCCCCATTATATACTGTTTTTGTTCAGTTTGCTCAGTAACGTGTTATCAGGACTTTCCTCTCTGGATTCCATCTGTGTTATTATTTAAGTGACTTTGCTAAGAATGGAAAAGACCTTCTGGAGAGCTGCTGCTGGTCCAAGAAGTCAAAGCAGACAATGGAGTCTGACTTGGAAAAGGGGAGGGAGGGGAGAATCTTCAGTTCCGTTCTCCACATTTCCACATCAGTTTGTGATGATGATGATTAAGCCTCATGAACATTCATACGCAGTTTAGCTGAATTTCTTCTAACATACACATTCTTGTATGCAATTCTGCCTAATCTACACATTTTTGCAAAGCAATTTCCCCCTAATATAATGCATTTTTGTATGTCATTTTCACTAATGTATGGATTTTAATGCGTGCTTTAGCCTAGCATATGCATTTTGTGTGCATCAATTGGCTGGAGAACTGCACTGCAAAATTGGGAAAAGTGCAAATGTCAAAAGATGGCTGCGTTTCAGGTCTTGCATTGCTTTGGAAAGTGCAGATTACGTAGCGTTGTCTTTAAATGTGAACTGAATCAAATTTCACCCCCATATAGAGGTGTAGGGTAGTGTTCTACCAGCAGGTAAGAGGTTGACTGCAGCACCAGCCCCATGTACAGAGGGGGATGAAACCTAAGCAGCAGACTGGGAAATTGTTTGAAAAAAATCCCTTATTGCAATTGTGCTGTGTTGTTAGGTCTGCACCATCCTTTACACACAGCTCTGACACCATGTGCAGCTTCCCAGCAGCCTCTTATGTCACTCATCTGCCCTTCTCTCTTGAGTGCAACACTCAGGCATCTATCTGCATTTTACTCAAATGGACTGCCTGATGCTAAGTCTGCAAATGTTGTAAATGGTTCCTTTAATAATAGCTCAGAAACTTTAGTTGTTCCCAAATGCAGCAGCCAGACTTTTCTCTGGCGCCCGGCAGTCAGAGCACATGACTTCGGCCTCCATGCAAAGTGCTGGCATTGTACTTTAGAGGCCTAAGCCAACGGTGGGGAACCTGATTCAGTTCCAGGGGCCACATTACTTCCTCAGCACCCTACTGAGGACCACGTGCCAGTGGTGAGAGGAGCCAGAGGCAAAAGTAGACAAACCAATGAATATACATTTTACTTTTGTACAGTAGGTGACTCTTTACACACAGATTCATACGCCCCTCTCTGTCCTCCATCCGGACAAGAGGCATCATCAATGACACATTTTCCGCTGAAGAGGCTGCAAAGCAGGGCTGGTGAGGGGTATGGCCTTGGAAGTGGGAGTGCAGTTGGGGAGAGTTTCGAGAGCCAGACAGAGAGGGCTGGAAGGCTGCATTTGGCCCATGGGACTGATGTTCCTGACCCTTGGGCTAAACGGTCTTGGACCTAGTTACCTCAAGGACCGTGTGTTCCCACCCACACAGATCTGCCAGGACTTTTAAGACCTGCCTTGGAGGCCCTGCCTTTGGTGCCTCCAGCTTGGGTAGTCAAATGAATGGGTATAAGAGACAGGACCTTCTCAGTGGTGGGGCCAGGGGCTATGGAAGATCCTCTTGCTGCTGTTTTCAAACTGTATTTGTTTTAAATGTAGGCTTCTATCATTGCTGTTATTGTATTTGTTTTGGTTTTGGTCCAGTTTATCTAAAGGAATGCCTTCAGCATCACCAGATAGGCCGCCAAACGAGATCAGCCTCCCAAGACCTTCTCTCGGTCCCACCAGTCAAAACAGCTAAGCTGGTGCAGACCAGAGACAGGGCATTTTCAATTGTGGCCCCCGCCCTCTGGAACTCTCTGCCTTATGATCTCCGCCATGCCCCCTCCCTGACAGGCTTCCGCCGAGAACTGAAAACATGGTTTTTTAGGCAGGCATTCGAGACCTCTGTCTAATTTAGTTTAAATTTTTGTATGATGGGGGTAGGTTTGGATTGAGTATACTTATTGTTGTTTTGTATTATATGTTATATTTTACTCTATGTTATATTTTAGTCTATGTACGCCGCCTAGAGTGGCCGTTAATTCGGCCAGATAGGCGGCCTAGAAATAAAATTTTATTATTATTATTATTATTATTATTATATTTGTATTGTAGTTCTACACAGCACAGAATGCTCATCAGAAAAAGAGTGGGATAATAATAATAATAATTGCTTCTGTAATTACTATTATTTTGTTTAATTGTCATATTTCCACATTGATGTAAGTTGCATGGTATCAGCAGAAGAGTGCGATGATGATTTAAACTGTTTTTAATATCACATTTTATATTGTTATTATATTTTATGTTGTTGTGACCTGCCCAGGGACCTTCTGGTGAAAGGCAGTTAATACATCTAATAATAAAATTGATAACGATAATAATGTGTTACTATAGCTGATGGAAACAGCATAAGTTACGTGAAATTTTACTTGACATGGCCTTCAACATTAAACTTGTAGTGGACTACGACCTGGGAGACCAGGGTTCGAATCCCCACACAGCCATGAAGCTCCCTGGGTGACCTTGGGCCAGCCACTGCCTCTCAGCCTCAGAGGAAGGCAATGGTAAACCCCCTCTGAATACCACTTACCATGAAAACCCTATTCATAGGGTCGCCATAAGTCGGGATCGACTTGAAGGCAGTCCATTTCCAGTTTCAAACTTTATCAAACTTCCTTTGGAGTTTAGTGTAACTTTTCTGCCACCTACTGTTTATTAACCAAAGAACAAAAAATACAGACCTGCTATAAGACCATTGGAAGCTGCCTTATAGTGAGTCAGACCCTGGGTCCATCTAGCTCAGTATTGTCTACACTGATTGACAGCAGCTCTCTAGGTTTCAAGCAGGAGTCTTTTTCAGTCCTATTGGAGATGCCAAGGATTGAATGTGGGACCTTCTGCATGCACGCAAAGCAGATTCTCTGCCACTGAGCTACAGCCCTCATATGGCTCTGAGCATTACTGGATCCAAAACAGGATTGAAACGTGTGTCTTTCTTTCTGGAAGGAAAATGAAAACGCTAACTGAACACCTCCCCATTGCTGCCTAACATTCCCAGCTATGTTGCTGAGTCCTCCACACACTCCCTGTCATATAGCCAAGTAGTAACAGTCAACATAATGTTGCCTCAGTTTCTGCCAGGAAATGAAATTATCTTCTGGCAAAGATCCCTGGAGAATCGCTCTTTTCCTCCAACCTCTAAATGTCTCCTGCATTAAGAACCCAGGATGCTGTGTCAGGGTGGCTATGTACAGCAAGCTGATATAAAATGTCTGGGCAGAAGGACTTCAAAGGAGATGTGAACCAGCAAACAGAGATCTCAGCCAGCTGCTACAGTCCTGTGCACATGTTCATAGGAGTCAGTCCCAATGATATCAGTTGCACTAACCTCTGTGTAAACAAGGACAGGATCAGGCTGCACGATTCCCTTTCTCTAAGGGCCACATTATGCAGGATGATATTTCATATGTGAGATAATCAATCTTGGTATTTGTATAAAACTTGAGAGTTCAAAGTGCTTTGTATAAAGTATATTAGGAAATCTTACAACAACCCTATAAGGTAGGTCAGAGTTATCGTGCCTGTATTGCAGGTGGGTGGGGGTAAGGCTAAGAGATAGTTCCTTTGTCTTAAGGCCAACTGGTAAGTGCCTGACATTAACTCTTAGCACCCTTGAGCAACTGCAGAGATCCCAGGGCCCCAGCCTCACCACGGTGATGATGGCCGTTTTGTGGCTCCTGAGGTTCCAGAGCATTGCAAGACAAATTGCATGTGACAGTATACATGCAGGTTGTACAGCTTTTCCTTAAATAGATTTGAACCAGGACGCAGAGCCGTTTCCAAGTTTAAGGCCAGGAGCGGTGTCAGGGTTGGGGTTGCCATTTATGCGTCTTCCCAGAAGAACACATACTTCGTGCATACAGGTAAAGAGGAATCCATGTCTGTAATCATCACGTATTACAATATTCAGAACAGGGATTGTTGTACATAACACATATTGCACAGAAGGGATTTCTTTCTGCAGAGGAATGTTGAAACATATTTAAATATCCCAGAGCAGAGGTTGCTTATTTATGTGAAAAGTGATCAAGAAAATAATAGGCCTCCCTACTCGTTGTTGTTGAATTATGTTAACTGTGATAAAAACAGAGTCATTCCATACTGCAAGATATCTGATAATATTTGTACAAATATACTGAATGTTGTCCAGCAGCCTTAACTCAAGGATAAGATTGCATTGTTCTAGTAATAAAAACAGTGCTCTGGCCATTAATATTAAAGTTCCTGTTTGCATTCCTCTTAAAAGGGTTCATGACTGGCAAAATGTTGTGAGCAAAGAATAAGCTTGTTTTTTCTTCTACTAGTCTTTTTGGTTCCTGTCGAAGCCCTGGTTGAATTGTGGAATATGGAGATGACCCGGGCGGTTGACACGATCGCTCCCATGCGCCCCCTCCTATGTACAGCTCATACAGCTCCATGATATACCTCGGAGCTGAGAGTGATGAAGCAAGAGAGGAGGAGGCTTGAGTGCAGATGGAGGCGAACTCCTGACGAATGCAATTATGCCTTGGTAAGTGCCTGTTCTAAGCGGTATATAGTAGTGGTGAGGGCAGCAAAAAAGAGATATTTTGCTGCCACAATTAAGGCATCTCTCTCCCGCCCAGCGGAGCTCTTTAAAATTGTACGAGGGCTTTTACATTCTGGCCCTCGGGATATTATAGATTCATCTGTAGCCCGCTGTGATGAGTTCGCGAGGCACTTCCAGGATAAGATCGCATGCATTCGCCGGGACTTAGACTCCAATATTATGGCAGTGGGATCTAATGAAGCATCCAGAACACGTTCTTGTCCTTATTTATTGGATGAGTTTCAGTCTGTGCAGCTTGAGGATGTTGACAGGATCCTTCGACTGGTGCGGGCGACCACATCTGTGCTGGACCCTTGCCCCTCTTGGCTGGTGAAAGCTGGCAGGACCGGAACCGCCGGCTGGGCCAAGGAGATAATAAACGCCTCTTTGAGAGAGGGAGTGGTCCCTGACTGCCTAAAAGAGGCGGTAGTGAGACCGCTCCTGAAGAAACCCTCCTTGGACCCAGACAACTTGAACAACTATAGACCTGTGGCGAATGTTCCGTTTCTGGGCAAGATCCTGGAACGGGTGGTTGCCGGCCAGCTCCAGGGGCTCTTGGATGACACTGATTATCTTGATCCATTTCAATCCGGTTTTAGGCCCGGTTTTGGCACTGAAACAGCCTTGGTCGCCCTGTATGATGACCTTTGTAGGGAGAGGGACAGGGGGAGTGTGACCCTGTTGATTCTCCTTGATCTCTCAGCTGCTTTTGATACCATCGACCATGGTATCCTTCTGGGAAGACTCATGGAGTTGGGAGTTGGGGGTAATGCTTGGCATTGGCTCCGCTCCTACTTGGTGGGTCGTCAACAGAAGATAGTGCTTGGGGAACACTGCTCAACACCCTGGACTCTCCATTGTGGAGTCCCACAGGGATCGGTACTGTCCCCCATGCTTTTTAACATCTACATGAAGCAGCTGGGTGCGGTCATCAGGAGTTTTGGGGTGCGTTGTCATCAGTATGCTGATGACACGCAGCTCTATTTCTCCTTTTCATCTTCTTCAGGTGAGGCTGTTAACGTGCTAAACCGTTGCCTGGCCGCGATAATGGACTGGATGGGAGCTAACAGACTGAAGCTCAATCCAGACAAGACTGAGACGCTGTTGGTGAGTGCCTTCTCTGCCCAGATGGTGGATGTTCATCCTGTTCTTGATGGGGCTACACTCCCCTTGAAGGAACAGGTTCGTAGCTTGGGAGTTCTTTTCGATCCTTCCTTGTCTCTTGAGGCCCAGGTGGCCTCGGTGGCACGGAATGCTTTTTACCATCTTCGATTGGTAGCCCAGCTACGTCCCTATCTGGACAGTGACGACCTCGCCTCAGTTGTTCATGCTCTGGTAACTTCTAGATTGGACTACTGCAATGCGCTCTACGTTGGGCTGCCCTTGAAGACTGTTCGGAAACTACAGCTAGTCCAGAATGCAGCGGCCAGATTGCTGACGTGGACCAGAAGGTCCGCTCATATAACACCTGTTCTGGCCCGTCTGCATTGGCTTCCTATTTGTTTCCGGGCTAGATTCAAAGTGCTGGTTTTGACCTATAAAGCCCTACACGGCATGGGACCGCAATACCTGGTGGAACGCCTCTCCCAATATGAACCTACCCGTACACTGCGCTCAACATCTAAGGCCCTCCTCCGAGTGCCATCCCATCGAGAAGATCGGAGGGTGGTGACTAGAACTAGGGCCTTTTCAGTGGTGGCCCCCGAACTGTGGAACAGTCTCTCTGATGAGGTGCGCCTGGCGCTGACGCTACTATCATTTCGGCGCCAGGTGAAAACCTTTTTATACTCCCAGGCATTTTAAAGTGTATTTTAACAGTATTTCACTATTATCTTGTATTTTGGACGTTGTTTGGTTCTTTTATTGTTTGTTTGTTTTTGGTTCTTGATTTATTGTATTTATTGTACTTATACACTGTGCTTGTTTTATCTTTTATGTACACCGCCCAGAGAGCCTTCGGGCTTAGGGCAGTATATAAATTAAATAAAATAAAATAAAAATAAATAAATAAATAAATAAATAAATTCAGATTTGTATACATTTGTTTTATTTCATCCCATTTGATTTATCTTACAATTTCTTCTTAATATTTAAAGCTAAAAAGGGAAGTTTGTTTTTCCTTTTTAAAGGGCATGTTGCCAAATGCCAGGTAAATTTAGTATTTTAAGTTTGTTTATTTTGGAGTTTATTTGGGTCTGAGGTGACTTCTATTGAAGTCAATTCATGTTATTTTCATACAGTCAAACTTTTGTTTTATGATGGTCTGATGACTAGATACAAATAAACAAAGCTGGGTATTTGTATAGCTGAATCTACTAGCCCTCCACATAAAATTGGCCTGTGTGCTCCAGATCACAAGTCATATTGTGAACCACCCCATCTGAACCATGCTTTTGCTTTTTGCAGAATCAAAATGTCGATGCAATTTATGATTATTTCCTTTCCAGAAGTTTGGAAGCAGAAAGGTGGCCCCAGACCTCCTTCCATGGGGAACATTTGGCACTCCAGATACTCTTGGACTTCAGCTCCCATCAGGCCCAGCCAGCATTGCCAGGCATGTGGGTTGATGAGAGTTGAAGCCAAGCCTCGACTCAGGGTGCAAATTGCGAGGCAGAGCGCACTCCAGACAGCAATGGGAGGGAGGAGATAGTATCCTCTTGTCTGTGCCCAGCTCTCATGGGATTGCTCGCAATCCCGGGCAGTCTCGCAAGAGCTGTCAAGGGGCAAATCCAGGCCTGGTCCTTTAAAGGCCCCAGCCTGTGGAGAGCTGGACTTTTTCTTTGTGTGCTGGCTTTCCCACCCACCATTCCTCGGTCGTAGAGCATCACTGAGTTGTGTTTTCACTGTTTGACGGGGCCAGATAGGAATTTTTCCTCTCAATGAATCTGGCTCGTTGAGCAGTTTTTTTCACCTATCCCTCAGTGGTTTGCTGTGCAATTGTTAGGCGTTCATTCACCTCTGTCACAAGTTTAGGCGGAAATGGCATTGGGCAGGATCAATCATAAGGGGGACCCCCATAAGGAGTCCAGTGGGGTACACAATGCCCATGGCCCTAGCTTAGGGCATCACCTCATCCAGCTCACAACCCCTCCCACTGGTTGGTGAGTGGGACCATGGGTGCCTGGGCCCCACTTGGGTCTAAAGTGGGCCAACCCCCAAGGGTACTTCCCAACTGATTGTTGGGTTGACTCAGCATTCCTGCAGCAAGTGCTGCTGGAATGAAGTGGATTCTTGCCCTGCTGCCATGCCAATGCCACTTTACTTGCTCTCATCAATAAAGTTGTGGTCCTACTTCACCCAAAAAAACTGTGTCTGGCTGTGTTATTCCCACTGCTACTGGGGGCGCAACATGCTCCTGCCACACAAGTACAAAATGTCTGGAGAGGTATAGATTTCCCTGCCACTGTTCAATGGAATGAGATCTTTTAAAAAAATATTCTTTAAGTGTGACATTCTTGCTCCTAACACCTGTCTGGTTTCAGCTCTTCTGTATCAACACTTTTTTTCTTCCTGTTACTGCAGCTCATTCTTTTAAAGTTTGGCATGACAAAAATCTCGTCCTTTTTTTTTAAAATGGTATGAATGAATGTTGCTTACTTTTCGGACCAAAGATAAAAGCTGAATCTGATTGTGTGAAAATCCTCTCATAATAACTCCAAATGCAACATTGACTTCAAATCCCTCCATTAAAAATGAGGTAACTAGAGATAACACAGGCTTGAAAACCTTTTTACAGACAAATGGGCTTGTATTAAGAGTACTGTTTCTCTTTTGTATAAACGATTTGACGCCTGTGTTTCGACCAAAGATCAGAGCTTGGAAAAGTTACTTTTTTGAACTACAACTCCCAGCATGGCCACTGGATTGGGCTGATGGGAGTTGTAGTTCAAAAAAGTAACATTTCCAAGCTCTGCCAAAGATCCAATTAATATTTGACAAGGGAAGGCAGACACAGGCATTTTTGTCTCTGCTCACCCAATGAAAATTGTCTTGCTACACTCCTAGAGTGTATGCAGCCTTTTTGTGGTTAGGAAAGTGATGGAGAAATGCATCACATGAATGAGGTCTCTCCAGGTTTTCTTAGTCTCTGTAGTTTTCCCGATGCACTTGTATACCGCCCCATAGCCGAAGCTCTCTGGGCGGTTTACAGCAATCAAAAACATTAGAATTAATATACAATTTAAAACACATATTTTAAAAACAATTTAAGACACAATTTTAAAATTTAAAACAATATAAAAACAATTTAAAACACATACTAAAATGTCTGGGAGAAGAGGAAAGTCTTAACCTGGCGCCTAAGAGATAACAGTGTTTGCGCCAGGCGCGCCTCGTCATCCAAATCATTCCATAATTTGGGAGCCACCACTGAGAAGGCCCTCTCCCTTGTTGCCACCCTCCGAGCTTCCCTTGGAGTAGGCACCTGGAGGAGGGCCTTTGATCTTGAACGTAGTGTACGGGTGGGTTCGAATTGGGAGAGGCGTTCCATCAGGTATTGTGGTCCCAAGCCGTGTAAGGCTTTATAGGTTAAAACCAGCACCTTGAATTGAGCTTGGAAACATACAGGCAGCCAGTGCAAGCGGGCCAGAATCGTTTTTATATGTTCGAACCGTCTGGTCCCTGTTACCAATCTGGCCGCTGCATTTTGCACAAGCTGCAGTTTCCAAACCGTCTTCAAAGGCAGCCCCACGTAGAGTGTATTGCAGTAATCTAATCTGGAGGTTACCAGAGCATAGACAACTGAAGCCAGGTTATCCCTGTCCAGATAGGGACGTAGTTGGGCCACCAATCGAAGTTGGTAGAAGGCACTCCGTGCCACCGAGGCTACCTGAGCCTCAAGCGACAGAGATAATTCTAGGAGAACCCCCAAGCTACGAACCTGCTCCTTCAGGGGGAGTGCAACCCCATCCAGGACAGGTTGGGCATCCACCATCTGGTCAGAAGAACCACCCACTAGCAGCATCTCAGTCTTGTCTGGATTGAGCCTCAGTTTATTAGCCCTCATCCACTTCATTGTCACAGCCAGGCACCGGTTCAGCACATTGACAGCCTCACCTGAAGATGAAAAGGAGAAATAGAGCTGCGTGTCATCCTCATACTGATGGCAATGCACTCCAAAGCTCCGGATGACCGCACCCAACGGTTTCATGTAGATGTTGAACAGCATGGGGGACAGAAGTGACCCCTGCGGAACCCCATACTGGAGAGTCCAGGGTGCCGAGTAATGTTCCCCAAGCACCACCTTCTGGAGGCAACCTGCCAAGTAGGAGTGGAACCACCACAATGCAGTACCTCCCACTCCCAACTCAGCCAGTCTCCCCAGAAGGATGCCATGGTCGATGGTATCGAAAGCCGCTGAGAGATCAAGGAGAATCAACAGAGTCACACTCCCCCTGTCTCTCTCCCGACAAAGGTCATCATACAGGGCGACTAAGGCTGTTTTCGTGCCAAAACCAGGCCTGAAACCCAACTAAAATGGATCCAGATAATCGGTCTCATCCAAGAGTGTCTGGAGCTGGCCTGCAACCACTCGTTCAAGGACTTTGCCCAGGAATGGAACATTTGCTACCGGCCTATAATTATTAAGATTTTCTGGTTCCAGGGAGGGCATCTTCAGGAGTGGTCTCACTACTGCCTCTTTCAGGCAGCCAGGGACCACCCCCTCTCACAGAGAGGCATTAATCACTTCCCTGGCCCAGCCTGCTGTTCCATCCCTGCTAGCTTTTATTAGCCAAGAAGGGCAAGGTTCCAGAAGTGGTTGCACGAACCTATCCAAGCACCTTACTGAAACAAAAGTGTTCAGCTGGCATCTAAAACAATAGTGAATCGACTTCCCAGGAGGATCCCTACGCCTGTGCAGCCTCTGAGACGGGCTCCCGTCTTGGATGAAACTTATCCAGTTTAAATTCAGTCAGAAGGCTCTTTTCTGACTGGGAATAATTTCTTCCGGTTAAAGAAGAAACGTGAGATTTCCCACATAGCTTTGTTTTGATTGTTGGAGTCTGGAATTCGTCAGAATTGTCTGTCTTCCAGCAGCTCAGACAGAGCGAGGATTTTTATGCTAGCTCAGCTGGATAAGTGACCCGTTTTTTTTTATACGGATTAACAGGCAAACATCCTCCTGTCTACATTCATCATTTTCTTATCTATACAGCTAAAGAGATTTGTCAAAGTAACAGCAATTGAGATAACCTAGGTGAGGTAAGACTTTCCTTTTTTTGTTCGCGGAGCTAGGGGGGAAGAAAATATAAATAGCTTATCTTTTTTTTTTTATTGCAAAAAGCTGACATGGAAAATGGCATTCTAAAGATTACAACGGGCGAGAGATTTCTGATTGGAGGAGATAAGAAATCTTTTTGATCTATGGCCGGGACTATTTTTTCTGATCTACTTTTTTTTTTTTGACGAATCTGCTCATTCTCTCTGCTACTAGCTATTTCGACGCTGTGAACTAAAGCTGTTCTTACACTTTCAGGCAGATAAGAGATAAGGGCTGTCTAGCGTGTGACGTTAGTTTGTTGGAAAAATTAACTCCTTTGTAACTGGTTAAAGAAATAAGCTGCTCTTTGTTTGGGATATTGAAAATTGAAGGAGTTTTGTTCCTTTGGCTTTAAGAATGACAATTAAGAAGACCATGGATGTACAAGAAGGGACTTTATCTCTAGACATGTTTCAGAAAATAATGAATGGGATTAACTCAATAAAACAAGAACTGAGAAATAATAGACAAGCGTGGAGAATTGAATTTTACAAAATGAGACAGGAGCTGAAAGAAACTCAGGATTCTATGAGAAAGGAGAATAAAGATAGATCTGGAAAACAAAAAAAAGATGAAAGAGAAATTAAAGGCAAGGTTCAAACTATGGAGATTGGCTTAATTATGGACATGAAAAAAGATTTGGATTTCCTGGCTGTGATGGATCCTGGAGACAAATATTACAGTTTGGAATTCAGCGCTGTCCCTGAAGGAATTGAAGAGATTGGAGATAAAGATATTATCGGTTCAAAAAAATTCTTGGACTGGAAGGATCTGATGGAACTTGAAATGGAGAAAGTTAACAGAATTAATCCCTGTTTTGTGTCAATGGAAAAACCTTCAAGAGATGTACTAGTGTATCACGTGGAAAAGAGGAACAGAGATGCGGCTTTGCAACAATATTTCAGTGATACGTTTGGATTTGATGGCAAGAAAATATCTGTGATGGAGGAAATTCCTATCAGACTTTTATTATATGACTATGACAGCAAGATTTTTGGGTGCGTAAAGATGGAAGATGGAAGATGGACCCAATATGGATAATGACAGAAGAGCGATTTAAAATCACTGGACTTAGTAGATTTGATGAGTTGGATTAATTGGCATGTTTATTTAGAAAAAAAAATTGATTGACATATATCTCAAGGATTGGAAACTTCTCTTTGACTTTTTGTGGAAGATTAAAATGATATGATGTTAATGAGATTTGAAACCAACTAAGATAACTGTTGGAGGAAGGTGATTTTATAATCTATTAAGAGATAGGTCTGTTACATATTATAGATTTATAGTTGAATTATAGTGTTTTGAAATTACTGGATTTAGTAGATTTGATGAGCTGGATTAATTGGCATGTTTATTTAGAAAAAAAAATTGATTGATATATATCTCAAGGATTGGAAACTTCTCTTTGACTTTTTGTGGAATATTAAAATGATATGATGTTAATGAGATTTGAAACCAACTAAGATAACCGCTGGAGGAAGGTGATTTTATAATCTATTAAGAGATAGGTTTGTTATATATTATAGATTTATAGCTGAACTATGACAAATCGGAAGTCAATATTTTTATATATATGTATTTTTTTGTATTGTATTAGTTATTGATTTGTGTTGTTTTCTTTTTGTATTATTTTGGTTTTGAAAATTAGAATAAAAATTAATTGAAAAAAAAAATAAAACAATAGTGAATGAATTTGAATTGAATACTTTATTATACAATCATAGATCCATAATGCAAACAAAGCAAGATTAAAAAACCATGTACAATTTACAAAATTTAAAATAATTTACTTTCTAAAATAACAATAGTGAAGTTGCTAACATCACCACCTTCTCAGTGGTGGCCCCCAAATTATGGAATGATCTTCCTGACAAGGTGCGCCTGGCGCCAACACTGTTATCTTTTCGGGGCCAGATCAAGACTTTCCTCTTCTCCCTGGCATTTTAGCATGTGTTTTATACTGTTTAATTTTTAAATTGTGTTTTAAGATCTGTTTTGAATTGTATTTGTTGTAATGTTTTTAGTTACTGTAAACCACCCAGAGAGCTTCGGCTATGGGGCGGTATACAAGTATAATAAAATAAATAAATAAATAATAAATAAACATCAATAGGCAGGGAGTTCCAAAGGACAGGTGCTGCCATGCTACAGGATTGACTGCTTGCAAATTGTTTTTGTCTTTTTCCCCCTCCCAGGCTGAGTGGGTATAGGATGTGGCGGATATTCCCTTGGCATATCTGTAGCATAGCTACAGATTGTTAACAGTGAGTTAACATGGTTACATGTTTTATTGTTTTTAGATGTTTTTATATGTTTTTAGCAATTTTTCAATGTTTTGAATTATGGTTTTATTTTATTTTTAATCGTATTTTTAAATATAGATGTGTTTGCTGCCCTGGGCTCCTTAGAGAGGAAGGGCAGAATATTAATGTAATGATAAATAAAAACAAATCCATAAAAATACAGGATTGCTCTGCCTGATGCTGATCGCATTCATAGATCAGAAGGGAATACTTTATGCTGCTCCTTTTAACAGCCGCTAAATTCCAGGTCTCCCCTTATTGTGGGTAGTTTGACAGACTGTGGGAAATGTTATCAATGGATAAAATTTCATCACACCAAAGAGAGCTTCTAATCTTTTCTGTTCACACAATTTCTTTGGAAAATGGGTTCTCTCTCTTATTTTTATTGATGCAGCAAAGACTTTTTCTGAAAGTCTGGAAGGCTTTGTTCTATACATCTTTACAGGGAGAGTAATTTATGAAAATATGAGTGTATGATGATGAATGTATAAGAAAAATATATCACTGGCATTGTACCCTTTCATAGTGGATGCTTATTTTAATGTTTTGATGACATTGTTTTTTTGTGTATTTTAATTATGTGTGTATGATTGTAATTGGTTTTATACTTGTAAATCACTTAGAAGCCACCTTGGCAATTAAGTACAATAATAATAATAATAATAATAATAATAATAATAATAATTCTGCCACTTTTGTCATTTGTAGCCCTCATTTCATTGTCTCCAATGTTAATAATAGGTTCATGTATTTTTTTCTTTTTCTTTTTTTGTCCCAAGCTGGCAAAAATGTTAAACAGTTTTTATTTAAAATAAATAATTTTACTTTGACTAATTACAATTGTTGTATCCAACTAAACTTGACATAGACTTGTTTTATTTCTGCAAGCATTTTATGTAAGTTCTTCTGGTTTTAATTGATTTTATCTACTGTATCTTTTTTGTAACCTTATTGTACGCCACTTAGATACTTATAGTGTTAAACGGTAAATAAACTGTTGAAATAAAGAAGTTATACTCAGAATAGACCCATTGACATTAATGGATCTAAATCGGTCATGTCCATTATTTTCAATGCGTGTAGATTAGGATTAACACCGAATATAACCCCAATTTCATTTGAGCATATGAAAACTTCAGTATCAGTTTCTTTTTCAGATACTGAAGGAAGTATAAATTAAAATATAATTTATTGAACAACAGCTACTACTAATTTTTCAAAAGAAATGCCATTTTTAATGCTTGACAAATGCATGGCTATTAGCCACAATGGCTAAAATGGAGCCTCCATATGTTGTGAGAATAATACCGATTTCCAGATGATTCTTCAGACAAACAGCTGAGGGAGAGAGGAGAGCTACTGCACTCATCTCTGCTTCTGGGCGTCCCAGAGGTATCTGGTGGGCCACTGTACTGGACTAGATAGGCCTTTGTTCTGATCCAGCCGGGCTCTTCTTAGAATTCTCATTTTCATAGGTTTAAATGAGATGGGCATTTAATTTGATATTGCTGCTATTGAGCTTTTAACTGCATGTTTGAAATCTGCTGTTTCACTGCTTGACTGTAGCTTTTATTGTATGATGGTGGAATTTTGAGTCTGTTTTGTAAAGATGTTGTTCTATACTTTAATGTTTTGCAAGGCAGGACCTAACAGCAACAGCAGTACTATTTTATTACATTAACCATATTTTCTATTAGAATACACTATTAAACATGATTGTTGATAAACATATTTTGTTGTTTTAATCAACAGAACATTAACCAAGTAACATCAAGCAGAGTAGAGGAATGTATGACTCTTACACAGACAAAAATGCTATTTATTTCAGTAAGTCCCAAATATGATATAACCTTAATTAATAATTAATATAATGATATGTTTTTTAAACTCTAAAACAATATTTTTAAAAATGCAAAATTATATTTTAAAATATGGTCTAATCTTAAAATATTGTTTTGTAATGTTAAAACAATGTGGTTAAAGAATGAATGCAAATTTTAATCTGATGATATTCAAGTTATTGAGGATTTGGGGAGTACCTTTACCAGTACTGTAGTGGCAAATTCAGAAGTGCAAAGTCCCTTCATGACAGTCACAGCCACGCTCCCTCACAGCAATGCACCCTTCTAACATTATAGAATAATCTGGCAAGGTGTGAATGCTACTTTCTGCTTCTTTGTCATTGTTTGACTGATAATTTGACTGTCCTTTCTCACTGTCAGATATATTACCTGAATGACTGAATTCAGTGTCTTCTGCTGCTGCCAAACTGGTTGATGATGCAGATGGGATGCTACAGGATCCACTGTCTCTTCTTCTGCAGTTACAGAATTGTCATTCTCCACAACTTGGCGTTTTGAAGTAGGAACTAATAGGAACTCCTTTCACTCTGATTGGCTCCAATCAGCAGGAAACAATAAGGAAGCAAGTCAGAAGACTCTTCTTAGTGGCTAACTGCTCCCCTTTCATGCTGATTGGCTCATAGGACACTGGAGACATAGGGATCCTGCTGGAACCTGGCTCTCAAAAAAGTAAGGAGGCTAAGACCCACCCACCTCGACCCTGGAGCACTACACCCGTTTGCACATTTATTTAGGGAAGGGCCTTAGGTCACTAGTAGAGCACCTGCTTTGTCTGCAGAATGTCTCTGGTCCAATCCTCAGCATCTCCAGTTAGGGCTTGGAGAGCCTCCTGCCTAATACCTTAGAGCTGTGGCCAGTCAGTGTACACAATACTGAGCTAGATGGACAAATGGTATAGTATAAGGCAACTTACTATGTTCCTTGTTCAGCTGTAGAACTCTCTCGCTCGGCTCCTGCTTCTACACTAGGTGTTGGTCATCAACACATACCATGTCTTTTATTTTTCCCCAAGTTTCTAGCCCTTATGGTTGAAAAGAAAGACTCTGGCATCTGCGGACCGCACCTTCCAAAGTCTCAGAACTGCCCCGCTTCCCACTCCTGCTTTCATCTCTTTCCCACCTAAAGCTGAGACAGAGAGAGAAGGATGCACTCTTTCAGAAAGATGCGGGCAGCCTATAAAGAAAGCATTTCCAGTAGCAAATTGCGTGACGCTCTGCGGCCTCGAGAAACATTAGAACTGTTGTGCTGAGGCACGCTTACAGCAACATGCAGCGAGAGCCGCTGCCAGTCAGTGTAGGCAACACTGAGGAAGATGGGCCAATGGTCTGCCTCAATCAAAGGCAGCCTCTTCCTAGGTTCCTGTGATGTGCTGTTTGTAAGATGCCTTGAATTCCCATGTAGAAAGGTAGGGCGGATATTAATTTAACAGCGCGAAATTAGTTGCTAAAAACTTTCATCATCATCATATCACAACTGGAATAACAACAATGAACAACAAAAAGTAAAGGCAGCCCATAAGACAGTTAGGCCAACCAAAATGTCACAAAAAAGTGTGCAAGCAATAACAGAGAGAGAGAGTATGGAACCGAATAGGTGCGGACAGAGCTGCACCGGTCAGATGTCTCACTGTCCTTGATTCATCAACAAAGCTCTGGAATGCCGCGGAAGCTCCTCCCTTTTCCTGCTCCCCCCCAGCTGGGCGGAGTTTTCAAGGGAGACGGCGGCGTGTATGGGGGGGGGGAAGCAACAACAGACGCCGGTGGAAGCTCCGACTTCGTCACCGTGGCAACGCAGCTGCTGTTTTTGCCGCGGCTGCACCTGAGCCTCCGCGCCTGCGCAGTTCCTTTGCCCTCGACGTCACCCCGGCCCCCACCTCCCCTCCCTCTTCCTCGCTCCCCCCCGGGGGACAGCGTTTCCCCCTCTCCCCAGCCTCCCTCCCCCCCTTCAGGACTGGAGTGGGGCGGAGGGAGCAGTAGCAGAAGCGGCGGCGGCGGCAGGTGAGTATGAGAAGCCCCCCCGCCCCTCCTCGCGTTCTTCCCAGCATGCATCACGCTGGGGAGGGGGACAGCAGGAGGAGGAGGAGGAGAGACTGACTCACCTCCGCTTGAGGTAATGGTGTCAGAAGGATAGGAAGGGGAGACCCCCTCTTCACATATGGGGGGGAAGAAAGACCCCAATAAGGTGAGCAGCTTCCCCTTCAGTCCTTTCTCTTTCTCCTCCCTCCCAAGTTCGCAGGAGGGGACCCGTCAGAATGGCCCTCAATCAAGGCTGGTGGCGCCAGCACCCGGCCCTTCGGGGTGGTTGCCCAGGCCCCAGGAGACAGTGGGGGCTGGGGCCCCAGAGATGATGCCTGCGACTGTGGGAAATTCCAAAGGGCGGCCAGACTCAGCTGCACAGTGTTGCAGCGCCCACTGACAGAGGGCCCCCACCAGGAAGGCACTTTCTGGTGCCAGCCCAAGTGTCTGTGTTGGCGTTGGGGGCCCCACTCTGCAATGGGCCAGAGTGGATTTGCCTTCTTGCTTGCCATAAAGAAGGAGACGCCTAAGCGCCCCTTCTCCTAAGGTAGGTGTGCTGGGTATTCTTTGAGAAGGAGCAAGGGGTTGGGGAAGACCTATCTGCCTACCCACTCATTCCCCCGGGGAAATAATGTGCGTCTTCCTACCCAGGTGGGAAGCCCACCCTCCTCCGTATCGCAGAATCGCAGCATAGTAGAGGTGGAAGGGGCCCATTGGGGCTGGGCAGGGCAGTTCTCCCTCAGTATAAGTGGGGAGTGGATATTCCTCCAAATGGAATGATGGGGGTGGGTGGGAAGACCCCACCCACATTCACACCTACCCCTTTCAACCAACCATCTCCCCAGGAGAATGTGGGACATATTGTTTCATAGGGAATCTTCTCAGATTGGGAAGGGGCTGAGGTACAACCATTTCCCATCAGCAGGGGTATAGCGTGGGTATTTCTGCAGAAAGGAACATTGGGGGGAAATAACTCATCCACTTAAAAATCCTACCTCACCTGGGGAAATGGAAAGCAGGACATTTCTACCTCTTCAATACAAGTGGGGAGTTGGTATTCCTCCAAAAAAGAACATAGGACCCCTATCTACCCGTTGGAAGCCTCAATTTGTTTGTTTGGAAGGGTGCCCTGCCATGCAGGTGAGGAGAGAATGTGCACGCAAGAGACCTTTCCCAGTGATATGAGTCAGTTCTTGGAAAGGAGGTTTATGGTGAGCACCCCAAGTTTGGTCTAAAATAGGACACACTTGATTTTGGCATTGTGAGCTCTCGTCCCTGTTCCTGCTCCAAATATATGAAACGTTACCCTATATTGGATCCTTCTCCAAGAGGGACAATGAAGAGAGACACAATCCAAATGTGATGGTTTGTTAGAAGATGTCTCCCCACGTACACTCACAGGTATCCTATACAGATGAGGAGAATCTGCTTCTCAGGATCCTCATTTTCCCAGATTTGCTCTAGAACAGGCATCACTTTTGACACTGGATGCCCACCTTCAGTAGGTCTGGGCAGTTCAGCCTTTTCTTTGCCATAAAGGGTCAGGGAAGTATTTACTTTCTTGCTTGTAGATGTATGAAGGGAATGTCTTGAGGGGCAAGAGAGCTAGCTAAGTGGTCTGCTAGAATGGTCTGGGGGGTAGGGGGGACCATGATCCCATCCCTACAGAAGAGGAAAGGAACGCCCTCATATCAGTGTGCATGTTCACCCTGGCTCCCTTGTCTCATCCCTGCCCTCCATATATTGTTTCCTCACCACCACTTCCCCTCCACACACATTCAAAACAAGATTGTAAGCCCTTTGGGGCAGAGACCTGTCTTTTGCGTACACTGCTCTGTAAAGTGTGATGTAATATTAATAATAATTCTCTTTACAGACTCGAGGGGTGGTTATCCTAGCATATTGCCAGTGGATGTGGGGAGGGAGAGGAGAGAAATATCTGGTCATTTCCTTCTTTTTAGAGCAGAGGTGGAAAACCTGTGGTCTTTCAGATGTTGCTGAACTCCCACCAGCCCCAGCCAGCGTGGCAATGGCCAGGGATCATGGGAGCTACAGTCCAACAACCTGTGGAGGGCCACAACTTGTCCAGCTTCAACAGAGAAAAATAAGAACTTAAGTATATTGTATATTGGAGGGATACACAGGAGTTTCCCTCTAAATGTGGAATCGGGGTGCGTCTTGTGTTTTCCAGCTCCACATAAGTTTGAAGGGGGAGGAGGGGTGCAAGTCTTCCCTAAACCAGTGAGAAAGAGTGAGGAGAAGGCACTCTGCTCTGAATAATAAACTGGGGAGTGATGGGGTGGTGGGCCTGAGCATCCTATCCTTGTGAATGAGGAAAGGGTAGAGCAGTCCATTATAGCAAGTATAGGGTGCCTGTGGCCCTCCAGACATTGTTGAACTGTAGCTCCCATAATTCCTGGCCATTGGTCCTGTGGACTGGGGCTGATGGGAATTGGAGTCCAGCAACATCTCGAGGGCCACAGGTTCCTCACCCCTGCCTTACAGCAAAGAGGTGAAGATGTTTTGAAGGAATGCGGCGGCTCCCCACCCCCATGAGAGGAAGAAAA
The DNA here is from genome assembly GCF_030035675.1 of Rhineura floridana. NCBI lineage: Eukaryota > Metazoa > Chordata > Lepidosauria > Squamata > Rhineuridae > Rhineura > Rhineura floridana. The sequence continues at coordinate 9,168,092 of NC_084498.1, read as the reverse complement.
GCAGGGCACTCCCCTTCCCATAATGAGGAGGGAAGGTGGTCTTTCCATACAGGAAAATAGGTGGCAGGATCTCTCTCCCCCCCCCTTACTAAAAGGGAATTGATTCTGCCTGTTGGATACCTTGCACGCCTCAGGGTTACAGGCTTCCTCTTTCTGACTTGGATTTCTAGAGGAGGGCTGGCTTATTCTCAATCTTTTCAGGGAACAAAAGTGAATGCTTCTCTTCCTGCCACTTTGTCTCTGTAGTAACCACATCCCAGTTGCTTTCCCTGCTCAGCACTACATGGGGTGTTTTGATTCCTTTCAGGAGTTCCGTGGGGGCAGATGGCTACTCTGCTGCCTCCTTTTCTCAGACAAATGCGTGACCCCCCCTGTCAAAAGTGGCAGCCTCATTTAGCTCATTTTATGCTCACATCCAAGCGTGAAGCCTTCTTCCCCACCCTGTTGCCAGCTCTGGTCCCTGGAGCTGCTGGGTTTCAGGGGAGAGTTGTCATTAGGTCCAGTTTCCCTTTCAGCTTAAAGAGAGGAACCGTTCGGAGGGCAGCGCTGTGTTTGAGCTGGGGATGGGGCGGGGAAGAGGTGACCTTATCGCCAGCATCGTCTCTCTGTTGCGGCAGTCGCATAGCATGGATGAGCAGAGGGCAAAGATGGGAGGATTGTGGCGTGGATGGGGAGGAGGGTTTGCAACTCGGCGCAAGCCCATCTGCTTTTCCTGTCACTTGTGGAAATGGTAACAAGCCAAGCCAAGCTTCTCCCTGGAAATGGAGTTTCTCGCAGCTAGCTGGCTGGCTGGCTGTGGTCTGCGTGTTTCTTCAGCTTAAGTCTAAGGTGGGACTTAAGGTGGGTGGGTCTTTGGTTTTTATTCATCACTGGAATTGACCTGGGCTGGAAAACATGAAATTGATTAATTGTATGTTGAAGTCCTAGTGATGTGTTTGAAAAGGTAACTGAAGAAAGAAGTGCAGAAGGACTTGGGCATCTCTGAGCATAGATTGCATGAGTGCTGTCCGCATTGCAGGTGCATAAGAGATCCAATAGGCTTTCCTGCTTTGGGGGTGGTTGGGGTGGGCAGAAATATGCAATATTTGAGGGGGAAAGGCATTTCTCTCTTGGTTCTTATGCAGCAGGAATTGTCTGTCTTAAAGATTGCTGTCGCTGGCTTTCAAACGAGGCTTGCAGCTATGTCTCCCATTTCTGGAAGTATTTCTTCTATATATAACTATAAATAGTGATGATTCTGAGAATGCTTGTGTGAGATTGTCAGTTTGTAAGAGACAATCAACTCTGTCAACTTGTTTTTAGTTAACAGAAATCTTTGTTCTCTTCTCATCCCTCATTAGTTTTATATACTGTGAGCATCAATTTAGTTTGTGTTTGGATGACCTTAACTAAATTAATTGACATATTAATAAAATCAGTTGCAGTGTCTCCCACACACACATACACACTTATATTTTGTGGGAATTGACGTCTGGGCATGATCTTTGTTACTGTATGTTTTCAACTTAAAAGATGGGGCAGCCATGTCTGAGGGAGGGGTTATCTGCATAAAAGAATGGGGAAAATGAATATATTAGTAGCAATCACACCTGGCCATCTTCCTGGTATTTTTTACAACTGCTACCTAGTTTTAGATTTTATATGAAAATCATGGTAACATCTAAATCATTACTAGTTTGTGAATTCTGAATATACATTTCTAATAGCATTTTTTGTATGTTGAAGTCCTAGTGATGTGTTTGAAAAGGTAACTGAAGAAGACAGTTGCTTTTTAATGGGTCCCGTTGATCTCCTCCTGTGTAAAATAGAATATTGCTATTGTTAGGAAGTACTGAATGGCACACAATCCCTTGTGATGGATAGACAGCAGCAAGAGGCCCCAGACTTCATTGTTTTCAATTGGCTAATATTGGAATCCACTTACTTCTGAAGACTGGAAATTAGTATAATTTAGTAGAAAGCATTAGTATAACAGAAGGAATAAAACTTCCAAGATTTGCTACAGCTGACGCATGTGGTCTGTCATTCCTTTTACAATAGATGGTTGAAGTACTCAAAGTTGCTGAAAGTAAGAAAATGGTGTTAAGAGCGACGTATCTTACGGTTTTAAAGACTTGAATGTGTAAGTAAATGAGGGTACAACCTATTGTGGTGGTGAACTTTTTAGTATATATTATAAAACTTTTTAGTACTTATTATAAAAGTATCCATTATACAAGCAGTTTTTAATGGTGGAGGACATTTCTTTACTTGTGGTTAGCAATACTTCAGTTAGTGATTAAGAAATTGTCTGTGTCTGCATATGCACACATGGATATTTGGCATGAGTACATGTGGTGCATGACATTGTTCTGGAAGATAAGGGGGAAATGGCTTGTTCAATAAAATCCAAATGCTCTCCTAGAGCATCAAATTTACTGGTGGGAAGAGTGTCATTATTATTATATAGACCATTTCAATATCTCTTTTGAATAATTCAAAAAAGAGGTGAAGAATTTTGGAGTGATTTGAGGCTGAACACTGATATCTTATTCCTTTTGCAGCCTTTTTCTCTCCCCTCCTTTACTGCAGTGCACAGTTTAAAGCCATCATATTGCAGCAACACCCCTGCTGTGTCTCACTAAGCACAAGCATATCCACCTTTTCAGGATGTGGCACTGGAAGGCTGGAATATTTTTCCAGCTGAATTTTTTCTCCAGTGGCATCTTCTGCATCACTGTAAATGATGGTGCTGGGTGATGTAGTCCACAGACTTGGGTGGGGCTAAGCAATACCAGTGATCTTTCTTAGTAAGGGAGAGATCGCTTCCCCTGCCATCCCTCAAAGGCATGTAACCAGAACTTGTTGATTCATCTGTGCAAACAGTAGTATGCCAAAGAAACTTTAAAGCAATCCCATTCCCTGGCTGCTTCTTACATCTTTGTTTCTAATGTTACTTTAAAAAAAGTACAAACAACTTGTAGTGATGATATTTTTATCTGTACAGGAACATGGCAGTTCTTAGTACCCATTTTTCTGTGGTGTACTTTTCCTAGATTCCAAAGAACACAAGGTTTTGTGATTTTAAAATAAGGAATATGTTTATAGCTCTGATTGTTGCGGTGATGAGTTTCTCTAGCGCTGAAGAAAGTTGTCCATCTCAGTCGGAGAATAAACTGAACGGACAGAGTAATGTAGCCCTAATGATTTGTTGGGTTTCTCTCTGCTCAGTTGTTGAGTTGCCCTAGAGTGGAATTTGGCGTTTGCCAAGGTCTTGTCTGCACTATGTTGTCAGTAGGTGGCAGGTTGCCATACCGCGTTAGCGGCAGCAAAATGTTTGCCTGCCTTGGAGAGGTGGATGGATGCAGAGCTCTTGTGTCCAGGTGGCAAGAGGTGGCAGGCCAGCAAGTTGCTCCTTTGGGCTAGATGGACCCTTCATCTGATTAAGCAGGTGGGTAGAATAAGAGCTTTTACAAATTTAATGCACAAAGGTGTATTCTACTTGCATGCCATGACCAGAGTGTGTTTTGTGCAAAAGTGTGGAAGAAATCTTATGCTGAAGAGAGACGATAACTTTTTAAGAGTTGAGGGTATGTTAAAAGATCTCTTGCCTCCCCTGCCTTCCCTGCTGCTGTGGTGTTTGCACTCAGCCCTTTTTATCCAGTTGGACAAACAAGCTCTTGGGAGTGGTCTCCAGCACTGGAGGCCTTCAAGAGGCAGCTGGACAGCCACCTGTCAGGAATGCTTTGATTTAGATTACTGCATTGAGCAGGGGGTTGGACTTGATGGCCTTATAGGCCCCTTCCAACTCTACTATTCTATGATTCTATCAAAATTTGCCATTTGATGATAGTATTGTGAGCTTGGCATGCTTGGAATAGGAAGCTGTGTCCCTCTTGCCTCCAGCCAAGAACTCAACCCTAGCCATGTTTCTTTGGGAGGAAGTGTGCTGATTTCAGGATTTAGGATTGCAGCTCATGGTGTTTGGTTACAATTAAAATGCTTGAAAACTGATCATTAGTAGACAGAACAATGAACAGCGTGTTATGCTGGTTAGTTATCCCTTACCTGCAGCTTTTATGACCACTTTCAAGGATTAAAATCAGCACAATCCACCAGGAGGTGCTCCTCTGCAACCCCCCCCCCCTCGCAAGAGTTGTGTCCTACATCTGAATAATCATTTGCAGGCTCTGCTTGTTAGTGTTCCCCCCCCCACTTCAGTGTGTCTTTATTATGTGAAGCATTTAAATTAAGAAAAGATGCAGCACTGAAGACCACCAGCAAGCAGCATGTCTGCCCCCCAAAAAACATTTGGTGTAAGTTCACATGCAGGCAGGATGGATAGCTTTTAGACGGATCTTTGTATTTATCATGCAAGGTTTATTTAATTGCCAACATTGGCTTGGGATTCCTTTAGGCATGGAGGGGGTTAACCTTTTCCTCTTCTGCTGGGGTGATGAGGAAAATTCCACCTCAGGTGGTGGTACTGGGTGTGTGTGAATATCCCATTGGCACTAAAAAGAACCAGGAAAAAAAACAGGAAAATTCAGGAACCCCGCCACTCCCCCCCCCCAAAAAAAAACCAAAAAACCACCACCCCACCTCCAGGAAAAAATGGCAGGGTTTTAAAAAAAGTTTCTGGGATTTTCTTGGCCTTTCCATCTCTGTCACTGCAGCAGGTTAAATCCATGCCTGCTGTGATCTCAACAATTATCACCCTGCCAACTTGATGCTATTTGCATTTAACATGCAGGTTTTTTAAAAATTCAAAGGCGCATTTAACATCATTTTGGTTGAACTGTCAAGAGCTTCAGAAATCTCAGGCGCACCTTAACTCAGTGGAAGTGGAACCTATTCCTTCAACAGAAGATGTGGTTCAAATACTCCCCCCCCCAATCTGAAAATGGCTCACAGCAAGAGCATCTCTCTCCTTTACTCACTTACAGTAACTTGTACTGGAGAGGATGTTTGAAGTGGTCTATAAATAGATATTTCTAAAAAACTGAGCCAGGCAGGGCTGCTTGCAAGCATCAGCTGAAGGTGGGGCACTTTTTGCCGCATCTTTGGAGCCTGTACAGTAAAGCCATCTGAGATTAAATTTTCAGAAGTGTTTGTGCAGATGGGTATAGTCTGCAAGGATCTTTTGGAAACATTATATTTCGGGTGCATATAGATGTACACTGTTTAACTTTCGGTGTCAATATCCAGCTACGCAGAAGAGAGAACATTTGGTTGACCATTTTAATCCAAGGCATTTCTTTTAATGCCCAGAAAATCTGCAAAGCAGGGGGACGCAAGAGAATGCAGAATGAGGCTGTAGGCTCACTTTAGGCTGTAATGAGGTGGTTGTATTTTTATGAATGTTCTCCTGTGTTGAAACAAAAACGCTCCTGCATGTAGTGAAACCCAGCATGTCAGAGAGTAGGTTATGCTAAACCTTTTTCTCTGATGGGCTAGTTCAGCCTTCATGAAACTGATATTTTGGACTACAGCTCCCATCAGCCCCAGCCAGCACATCCACATATGGTTTTTAAAAGCACGCATGTTACATGCAGGGAGGTTTTTCTTCCTCCCAATAATGCCACATTTACTTTGTTGTTCAGAATGGCAGGACAGTCAGGACAAGGCCCATGTCGGATGTGGTTTGGGGTGTATGTTGGGGGGGGGGAATGACAAATATGTCACATGCCCCACCTGCCTTCTGAAGTGACACAGTTCAGAATTCCACCACATTCTTCTGCATAATCTGTACAATGGCTCCGAGGGTGAGAGAGTTGTGGAAGAGCTGTAGTCTTCAGCCCCCTGTGGTCTCAGTCTCTTCCCCTCACGTCTCTCTTGCTCCTGCACATTTTTGTTGGTGTTTTGTTTGGCTGCCAGTGTGCAATCTCTTGTGTACCCTTAGCAGCAGAATGCAGTAGTAGAACACTGCGTGGTAGAATTAACTTTAGACAGGGAATTCCACTTTTGAATCCTTCCTTTAGGATTAAAAAAAACACCTCGTAGAATCATAGAGTAGTAGAGTTGGAAGGGGCCTATAAGACCATCATGTCCAGCCCTCTGCTCAATGCAGGAATCCAACTTAAAGCACACCTGACAGGTGGTTGTCTTTCCGCTTTGTGTGCAGACCAACCTCTGTCCCAACTACTAGCTTTCTGTTGGATGTTGCATTTCTGTGCATTCATTGCTGCACAGGGATGGGAAAGTTCTGGCCCTCCAGATGTTGTTGGTCTGCAACTTCCATCAGTCCCAGCCAGCATGGTCAATTGCTGAGGAGGATGGGAGCTGTAGCCCGCTGACCTCTGGAGGGCATCGGGTTCCCCGCCCTGGTATTATGGAAAGACTGCGGCCAGGACAGCCACCACAACCATCAGATACAAGCAACATTCCTTGGAGTGTCAGGCTGTCCCACAGATGGAGTAGATCTGTTGTGTTGGGTGACATGAAGGTTTTTACGTTCTCCTGGGTTTTCACATTTTGGATGTCTGTCTGTATAAGATGGCTGCTGCAACATTAGCTCCCAAGTATGAACTACATCCAATTGGTTAAAGTTCATATACTTATGAAAGTTGGCCCATGACGGGGGTGGCTAACCTGACACCCTCTAGATGTGAACTGAATTGAATTGAACTCCATCTCCTATCATCCCAGACTATTGGCCAGTGCTGGCTGGAGCTGATGGGAACTGAGGAGTCCAACAGCATTGAGAGGGCCACAGGCTAGCCATATCCATGGCTGCCTGAAAGAGGCAGTAGTGAGACCACTCCTGAAGAGACCCTCCCTGGACCCAGAAAATCTTAATAATTATAGGCCAGTGGTCAATGTTCCATTCCTGGGCAAAGTCCTTGAACAAGTGGTTGCAGGCCAGCTCCAGACACTCTTGGATGAGACCGATTATCTAGATCCATTTCAGTCGGGTTTCAGGCCTGGTTTTGGCACGAAAACAGCCTTGGTCGCCCTATAGGATAACCTCTGTCAGGAGAGAGACGGGGAGTGTGACTCTGTTGATTCTCCTTGATCTCTCAGCGGCTTTCGATACCATCAACCATGGTATCCTTCTGGGACGACTGGCTGAGTTAAGAGTGGGAGGAACTGCTTGGCACTGGTTCCGCTCCTACTTGTTGGGTCGGCTCCAGAAGGTGGTGCTTGGGGAGTATTGTTCGGCACCCTGGACTCTCCAGTATGGGGTTCTGCAGGGGTCAGCTCTGTCCCCCATGCTGTTCAACATCTACATGAAACCATTGAGTGCGGTCATCCGGAGCTTTGGAGTGCGTTGCCATCAGTATGCTGATGACACGCAGCTCTATTTCTCCTTTTCATCTTCTTCAGGTGAGGCTGTCAATGAGCTGAACTGGTGCCTGGCTGTGACAATGGAGTGGATGAGGGCTAATAAACTGAGGCTCAATCCAGACAAGACTGAGATGCTGCTAGTGGGTGGTTCTTCTGACCGGATGGTGGATGTTCAGCCTGTCCTGGATGGGGCTGCACTCCCCCTGAAGGAGCAGGTTCATAGCTTAGGGGTTCTCCTAGAACCATCTCTGTCACTTGAGGTTCAGGAAGCCTCGGTGGCATGGAGTGCCTTCTACCAACTTCGGTTGGTGGCCCAGCTACACCCCTATGTAGACAGGGATAACCTGGCTTCAGTTGTCCATGCTCTGGTAACCTCCAAGTTAAATTACTGCAATGCACTCTACGTGGGGCTGCCTTTGAAGACGGTTCGGAAACTGCAGCTTGTGCAAAATGCAGCAGCCAGATTGGTAACAGGGACCAGACGGTCCGAACATATAAAACTGATTCTGGGCCGCTTGCATTGGCTGCCTGTATGTTTCTGAGCTCGATTCAAAGTGCTGGTTTTAACCTTACATGGCCTTACATAAAGCCTTACATGGCTTGGGACAACAATACCTGATGGAACACCTCTCCCGACACGAACCCACCTGTACACTACGCTCAACATCCAAGGCCCTCCTCCGGGTGCCTAGTCCGAGGGAAGCTGGGAGTCTGGCAACAAGGGAGAGGGCCTTCTCAGTGGTGGCCCTCAAATTATGGAACGATATCCTTGATGATGCGCACCTGGCGCCAACACTGTTATCTTTTCAGCGCCAGGTCAAGACTTTCCTCTTCTCCCAGGCATTTCAGTATGTGTTTTTAAATTGTTTTTAAAAATGTGTTTTTGAATTTGTATGTTTGTTTTTAATGTTTTTAATTGTTGTAAACCGCCCAGAGAGCTTCGGCTGTGGGGTGGTATACAAATGTAAATAATAATAATAATAATATCTGGCCCATTACAAAGTATTTTTGTCTCTCTGACTTTCTTCCCTCCCTGATTTCAAGTAAATTGTATCAGATTTCCAGAAACTAGGAAAATCATCATGTGCTGCTTATCTCTGCTTGTTTTCTGAGCGCATCAGGGCGTTGCTCTTGGCTGCTGCCAAGGCCGTTTTCTCTTAATTGTTCTTTCTTTGCTGCTCTATCAGTGACTTGTCACAGTACCTAAAAATAACTCCCCGGTGATACTAAGACCTGAGACATTCAGAGGTCGGCTGGAAGGAGACAAGAGCAGTCTGTCTGGAAAATGGGGGTGGGGATGAAAGGGGGCATACACTGCATAAAACATGCCATATGATTTTTAAAAATAGGAAACTGTCAGAAGCTTTTTATATTCTTCTGAAAAGAACACGAGCTCTCTGTGTTTCTTAAAGTGCTGATTCCATTTTCCTTTTCTCTTTTTGGGGGGCTGCCTGTGCATTTTGGTTGCAAATATAGTCAGTAAGAAGACCAAGTATTATAGTGCTAGCAGAGGCCACATTTTAAGTGCCTGGGCACCAGAGCCTAATTCTTAGGGGATCGAGTGATTAGGTGCCTGGGATTTTCAGGCTCTGCTATTTTCAAATTAAAAACACAAAATGTTTTTAAAATGCCAGGCTTCTTGGATGGCACTGAATTATCAGTAGAACTTTGAAAACAGGGCCACACAGCTATGTTTGCATGCTTGTGTTTCTTATAACTATTTAGTGCAATGGTTCCAAAAATGGCATGACAGGACCGTTTTGTGGGTACGTAGAAAAATCAAAAGACCTGTCCTGGCACCTGCCATTATTCCTACACACACACACATATATGTACACACTTTCCCCACAGGCCCCCTGGGATGAAGGCTCAGTGGTAGAGTACATGCTTTGCATCCAAAAGGTCACAGGTTAAACTTGGAGAGCCACTGCCAGTCAGTGCAGACAGTACTGAGCTAGATGGACCAGTGGTCTGACTTGGTTTAAGGCAGGCTTCCTGTGTTACCAGCCTAGCCCTCATTGTTGTATGGTGGGTGCATTTTTTCCTGCTCTTCCTCTTTGTTCCCTTTCATTGTAAGTGAGGAAGGAGATGGCGGCAGTGGCTGGAAAGCGGCAGTGGCTCAAAATCTGTAAGGACAGGTGGGACCTGCACAAAATGTTCCAGTGTAGAGTGCTACTGTACAGGGTTTCCCAACCAGCCAGGCATGCCCTTTTCAAGGACATTCCATTCCATTACCCCTTCCCTTCCCTGGTTCCCTCCCCCAAACATTATCTCAACATTCGGTGGCCACTGATGTGCCCATTGGGCTGTTTTTGGATTCTCCCACTCAGGTGTTTTTATTTTTGGGGGGTACATCTGTGAACCTTGGGGTTCCTCAAGCTTACTGATATTTCCCTCTTTGTGTGTGTTTGTGTGTGTGATAGTGGCGTTTTGGTTACACAAGGATCCACGCTCGGAGAATCAATAAACAGAGATAACCAACGTTGTGCCCTCCAGATGTTTTCAACTACAACTCCCAAAATCCCAGACCATTGGCCATGATGGCCAGGGCTGATGGGAGTTGTATTCAATAGCATCTGAAGGGCACCACATTGGCTATGGTTTTGGGGTGTTTAGTGATGTGTGCTTTTGTCAGCATACGTTAGAAAACTGTAGTCCTAAATGACTTGGTTCCTCCATATATTTTTTAAAAAGTCTTGTGTTTTGACTGCTATTGAGCAAGTTAACTAGTTCGTTGGTCTCTAATTGATGGGTTGTGTGACCTACAGCTAAGGTTGTCCTCTTGTCTTAGGTAGGTTGTGTTGCTTAGACCAGGAATGGGGAACCCTTTTCTGCCTGAGGGCCGCATTCCCTTGGGGAAAACCCTCCAGGGGTCTAGAGATGGGATCAGTTGGCCAGTGCCAGTTTGAAAGCATTCCGTCAACCTAATGGGCCAGTATGGATTCGAGTTTCTTCTTTATCTGCTAGCTGCTGTTTTTACCGACCCATTTTCCCTTGCAAAAAAAGTATTAATATCCATATTTTTAAAGGAAATATTGATAATTTAATGTTTAATGTTCTTAACATCAATATTTTAGAGGTAGATTTTAAAAAGAAAAATCCATTTTTTAAAATAGCCATGGAAAATCACTACAGCCTGTAGAGAGAGGCCTGTAGAGCTGCATTCTGCCCCGGGGCCAGAGGTTCTTGTCCATTGTGCAGTTCAGAGTTCAATGTCACCCCCTGGTTTGACCAAACGGAAGGCTACTGATCTAGCCCCATTTGCAAAGGCCTCCTTTCTCCCTATACAAGGTTTTTTTTTTATGCTTTGGACCCTTTCCTGGGTATATATGCATTGTATAAATTGTTTTGGTTTTGAGCTTGTCAGGGCAGGTGAATCTCAACAGGAATTTCATCTCTCTCAGCGGCCACTGCATTTGCCTGATAGTGTATGGGAAGAAATTTGGTTTGGTTTGCATTTAAAGCCAAATCTACCAAATTCACACTTTCCAGAACAATGCGAGAACCGAAACAAAGCCATCCTTCAAAATCTGCACATATCCAAATTTTGCTGTGCAGTTCTCCAACCAAAGAATGTTTACAAAAATGCATATATTAGGGGGAAAGTGTGCATAGAAATGAATATATTAATGAACATAACATGCAGAAATGTTAAGAAATGTTAAGAAAACTGCTTGCAAAAATGTGTTAGGAGAAACTCACACTAAAATGCTAAAGAATTTTCATGAGATTTTTTTTAAATCACAAATTGCTACATAAATGTGGAGAACCAAATTTAAAATTGGAAAAATGAGAGAGAGCCGAAATGGGCAGATCCTTCCATCCGTGATGGTGGGGCTTGTATTTAAGAAAGGGAAGCAGTGTGCTTGATACTTACGTGTAGGGCATTGGTCTGAAAAGGCATGGGGGGAATCGGCTGTGCTTTTGGGAGAGAGAAGGAGGTACCAGTTAATTTATTACTATTAAGCTATTATGCTTTGTTCATGCATTTTGTCCTTTTAACAACCCTGTGGAATGGGTTAGACTGGCACAAGGATCTCCAAAGGCTATCTGGTGAGTAACAATCCTGAGCAGACAGCAGTTTGAACCTCTGTCTTGCTTGCCCAATGCAAGGCAGTTTATCTGTCTGCACCTCTCTCAAATAATGATGTACATGTCAAGGTTATGCCATAGATGGTAGTTTTTTATAATCCCGTTGGCTTCAGTGGAGCCATACCTTTACAGGTTTGTATAGTTAATGATTTTCTAAGCAGGTGATACATTTATATAGTGCAACTGAGGGGGGAAAACGTCCTTTGCTTGCTAGGAGGTGCTACCATTAAGGCACCTGCCTTGTGATCTGGGATGCTGAAATTGTAGATTTGCCATTTAGAATGTCTTCCTTCTCTGTAATTTTAGTGCAGTGATAGGGATATTCAGTTAATTAACTGAAGAAGAATGGTCATATCAAAACAGGGAGTTGCAGGGCATTTTAGAGGCTCTTCAAAAGGAATTCTTTGCTTATGCATTTTCCCTGAAATAGGCTTTGCTGTTTTGCTTAGGAAGCAGCTGGCATCTTCTGGGATCCAAGCAGTTTTGGGATGGGGTGCGGTTGGGTATCTATTACCAAGGAGAAAGCTAGTTCTGATTCTTCAACCAAAGTTATGAAGGTGTGACTACAGAGTGCTAGAGAGGCTGGCTTTTATCTCAAATAAAATGAGATAATTTTGTTTGTTTTCTCGCAGATCGCTACTGGAAAAATATAATCACCAAGAAAGAGTGATGAGAGACCATAGCTCAGTGATAGGAGTGCCTGCTTGGTGTGCAGGATGTCCAGGCTCTAGTATCTCCACTTCAAAGGCTCTTAAGTACTGCAGCTGACAGACAGCCCTGAAGGAGACCCAGATAGCTGGGCTAGATCAAGGAAAGGGTTGATTTGGCCTGAGGCAGCTTCAGATGTTGGCATGTTCCAATTTAGGATTGACTCCGACTAGTGGAGACTGGTGGCTCCGATGTCGACGTGGCAGTGAATCTGCTCTGGGTTTTAGTCTGAACTTCCAAGGAGCTGTCCAAGGTGCTGGACAGTTTCTTGAAAGTTCGGACTAAAACCCAAAGCAGATTGACTGCCACACCGACATCGGGGCCACCAGTCTCCACTGATTCAGACATTGCGCACCTCATGTGGACCACCAACAAAGGCTGATGCTGTTGTCAGGAGACTCTACATGATCAAACGTCAAATGTTGAGTGTTGAAGTTGAGAGTGCTTCATTTCATTCATTCATTTGTTACATTTATATCCCGCCTTTGTTCAGTGAGCTTAAGGCAGTGTAAATAGTCTCCCCACCAACTTGCCATTTAAACGTCACAACAACCCTGTGAAGGTAAGTTAGAGTGAGACATAGTGACTGGCCGAGGCCACCCAGTGAGCTGCATGGCTGAGTATTCAGGTGTGCCTTGCATATAAGAACATAAGAACATAAGAAGAGCCTGCTGGATCAGGCCAGTGGCCCATCTAGTCCAGCATCCTGTTCTCACAGTGGCCAACCAGGTGCCTGGGGGAAGCCCGCAAGCAGGACCCGAGTGACATTTGCCTGTGCTTTTAGATGGCTTCAAACCACCATTTGATGAGGTACTTCAGCCCTCAATCTCCATTCCTCAGAAGATGTCTCAATATATACTTTGAATTGTAACCTATATTTTTTGGCTCCCTCCAAAACGCCGGCCTAACTCTTTCGTTTTTTAAAAGGCTCACCTTGCTAGAGTGTTCTGTCATTCATAGAATAAAGCCAGACTCTAACTTAAAATGAGTTAGCCATTTTTGGTGATGCTTTTTGTCAGTGAATTATGGCTTGGCTTCTAGGATTCCTTAAAGGAGGAAAAAGTAATCCTTTCATAGACCTAGCATTGGGCAGTCTCTTAATAAAATGGAAACATCCCCTTTCATGGCTTTTGAACTCTGGCACTGGAATCAGTTGGGACTGCTGATAATGCTTCATCTGTAGGGCAGATATTTCACATAGTGGCAGAGTTAAGGAATGTTGGAAATGGCATTCTCCCCCCTCCCCAAGTCCTCCATGGGAGACGTAGAGAAACTTCCTCTTGGTGAGGCTTTTCCCGCTTGGCCTTTCTGTGCTGAATCCAGGTTGCTGCTGCAGACATTGCAGAAGCTTTGGGGGCATTTCTTTTTGCCACTCAAAGCTGACAACTTCCTGCCGACAGTAATAATATGGAGCAGCCTTCCCCAGCATGGTGCCCTCCAGCTGTTTTGGTCTGCAACTCCCATCAGCCCCATCTAGTACATCTGTAGTCCAAAACAGCTGGAGGACACCATGTTGGCGAAGGCTGAGGGAGATCAGGAACATCCAGGCGTGTGGAATGCTCCTTCAGCCTGCCCCACCCACCCTTCATCAGTTGCCAAGGTGGGCAGAGACTGACACTGGCTTTGATGTCTCTACAAGACCGTAGCGAGTGTGGGCTTGCCTTGGGGGAGGAAAAGAGGCTTCCTGTGCTGTTGTGTGTAAGAACACTCAGTCCTGGGTGCAGGAAGCTGCTGTCTGGTCCTGCCTCAAGATCCCAGGAACTAACTGTGTGTCTGCTGTAGGGAAGGTGCGTTCTTAATTCCTTTCTCCTGATTCTAGGAGTGATTCCCGGGGGGGGGGCTGCAAGCTGCAGTGTCACCAGTTTTCTGCCCTGTGACTTCAAATTCCCACACAGGCAAAGAAAGTGTAAATGCAAACTGTTTATATACAGTAAACAGGACAAGACTAATTGGATGAATGTTTGCAAAGAATAGAATGCTTAGTGTGTGGGGTCATAATCTGGAAACACTGCAGAGCTGAAGGGTGGGGGCCCCATTTGTGTGTCGCTGAAGATTTTTTGCATTTCAGTGGGGAAAAATGTCGAACTAACACTGTGACTTGCATAACACATTTTTTTCCCTTGTGCTGCTACTTTGAAAGGCTCTCTCCACCCCTGCCTTTGGAGTGCAAAGGGCTTCCTTAAGGATGATGCGCGAGCCATACCATGCCTAAGAAAGGAGCACCATTTCCCTCCTATGTTACCTACTCAGTGGGAATTCAATGAGTACTTACGGAATCTGAGATGTAGTAAAGCTTTTAGCTGCACAGACAAGGCTGGCTCGTTGAGAGATAATGTAGCCGAGACATATCGACAGTGTTAGTGAAGGATGGGCCTTGAGGCCATGAACAGAACAGAATGGCCTGGTTATGAAGGGCCTCCCTCAGCCTGTCGTTTCCTGGGTTTTAGCCAAGGACATGCTGCTTCAAGGCAAGTCAGAGATGGCACTGCCATATTCCATACCATGACTCCACGGCAGCTTCTTAATTTTTCTTCCTTTAGAACTGAACGCATATGGCTGGGGTAGTTAATGTGTTCCTTAATGGAAACTGCTTAATGGGTTTGGGGGTTTTGTCCTTTAACAAAGCCTTGTGCTCAAAGCTGACAATTGCACTTTAAAGCACATTCAGAGCCTTTAGAGCTCTGGAGCTAGGGGAAAACGCCAGCAAGCAAGGGCTCTCTGTAGGCCCAGTTATTTACCAGCTCTTTGCAGAATTGGTTGGACATAAAGTTGTGGCAGCAGTAACCCCCAACCCAAATAGTTAATTGACGTTGTTTAATTCACAGCCATGATCTCATGATTCTTGAGCAGCTGCAGAAATCATGAGACCTTTGTCCCTCCAGGACACTTTTGAGTAGTGTCTTTTCCTTGCTAAGAGAGCTTCACCAGAGAGCTTAATTATCCTTGAATCTATCTTGGTTTAGAATTGTTTATGAAACCTAATCCTGATCCAGGATCTTTCCATTGTAAATTACATGAAAGCTCCCTGGTTTCATAGAAATGGCCCCCTCAAAAACTTGCTGTCCTATTTGTGCTAATGTGCTGTGTTTCCGTGGGGATTGGAGATCTCCATAGGAAAAATCTTTCTCTGCCAGAGACCCCGGAGTGATGCTACCAGTCAGAGTAGTCTATCCTGGACCAGATGGAGAATGGTCAGTATAAGGCAGCTTCATGCGTGTATCACAGTACATGTTAGACGTAGGTGTGTGTGTAATTCTTCTGAATGTCCCTCAAAGGCCAGACGATGTTTGTTCTTAACTATTCCACACGAGTGGAGGAGGACACTGCATAAGGGGGGGGTAGTCTGGTACTTGTGTTTATAACATGTGTAACTGATCATCAGTCTCTCAGTGTTGGTTTCTGCCTAGACTGGGCTCCTGATGCCAGTAATGTCTCCTCTTGGCTGAACGGGAGCTGTGACAAGACATACAGATTTGTCTTTGGTGTCATCTTTCTGGTTACTCTCTAACTTCCTCTGTGCTGAAGAAATGAGAGTCTGTGGCTGCATAAACACCAAACCTATAAAGTGCATTCAAAATACATCCTGCACTCAAGAATCCTGGGAAATGTAGCTTATTAAAGGTGCTGGGAATTATAGCTTTGTGAAGGGTAAACTACAGTTCCCAGGATTATTTTTGGGGTGTGTGTATGCTTTGATTGTGCTTTAAAGATAGTGTGTGTGTGACCCAAATTGCTTAGGTTTAGGTTTTGCTAAAACAGGCCTGTCAACGAAGCAACCCAGTAGGCTGGAGAGCAAGGATTCCCCATCCAGTTTGAGGGTGGGCTCCAGTGCTGGTTACAGTTTAGACAGAAAGCTGCTTTGCATCACTCCCTCATTGTATGGCAAGCAGCATCACCTTAAGTTACAAAGAAACTGGCTGATCTCCAGAGCTGGTCAGTCAGAAAAATCATAACCTATTAGCAATCATAACCCGTTGTTACCATTGTTTATGTCTCTGTAGTGCTTTCCTTTGTACTGTTTTCCAGTCTTTATCCCCACAACTATTCTGCAGCTTAATAGCTTGTTATCCTCCATTTTACAAATGGAGATATGAAGCCGAGAGATGATCTGGACTCTTCCCCCAAGCCACGTGAGGAATCCATGACAGTGGAGCAGTCCTCTGAACTTAGGTCAGCTCCCCAGTCCTCTCTACCTTCCCCACAGCCTGTGCTTGAAGCTGCTCCCAAGGGCTTGGGCTAGGTTTCGTTGCCTCCATCCAGCAGCCGTGGGTTGGAGTAAGCCCTGGCCATCAGCCCCAAGTGCCTGTGCCACTGACAGGTCACTCATTAGTCCCAGCAGTTAATCCAGCCCTGCTGAGTTTGGTGGGAGATGGTGTGTGTGTTTCATTGTGTCCCCTGATTTTATGCTGTAATAAGTCTGGGATGGTGTATTCAGATGTTGCTGGACTCCCAGCTCCCATCAGCCCCATCCTACATGGCCAGCGGTCAGGGATGATAGAAGTTGTAGTCCAGTGATATCTGGAGTGCCAGAAGCAAGCTTCCCATTCCTGCTCCAGGACCAGAAGCTGCTGGAAATGTGAGCAGCACGTCTGCTCCAAGGCTGCTTCTCTGCAGGCAGATGTTGACACACAAAGGTTTCTGGTGGACGTCAGTTTCCTTCACGCCCGTGGCACCCAGGGTCCAGGCTGCTTAGAGTTGCCCAGCTGCAGCATTTGCTGGCCCTGTGAATGTTTGTTTGCTGTGGATTCCTGAGAACCGGGCTTACCTAGCGGGCTTTTCCCATCCGTGAGGGATTATGGTCTTTCTCTAAATGTAACTCAGGGAGGTGACTGGCAGCTCACGCCAAGGAGGAGGCAGCGCATGTTGTTGCGTTTTCTCAGAACTCCATTTCAGTCTCTTAAAGGGATGAGTGCCCTGAAGTCTGACTAGCACTAATCCCTTATATGTGTTAACCGAAAACAAATGAACACCTGGTGGTGTCCTCTCCTCCTTCCCCACTGCCACCCCAATATGAACACAGCTACCATGAATGCACTGGGATTTCCACAGCTGCCGACATCCAAGCCCTAGTTGAAGGTCTCACTGACTTCAGAGCTTGAAAGAATATCTCAAATTCTTAAATGCCAGCAACGGACGTCTAGCTGTCCCTGTGTAAATGGGGATGCTCTACCTTATAGCAAAAGGAACGGACCGCTTTTCTGCATGGTTCCATCTTGGTGAGACTGCACCAATCAAAACCCACTTGGCTAGTGGTGTTCCAGACTTGCAAACTGCAGGAGAAGTCTCCAGATTAGGTCTTGATGTAACTGATGGTGCTGTGCTCTCCTTTCCCACCTGTCACACAGCAGGTTCACTGGATGTCAGGATGGCAGCATCGAACCTGGAGAACCAGCTACACAGTGCTCAGAAGAATCTGCTGTTTCTCCAGCGACAGCACGCCGACACGCTCAAGGGACTGCATGCTGAGATTCGACGGCTGCAGCAGCACTGCACAGGTAATGAGGCGACGGCCAGCCAGCCTGTTCTTCCCAGCTGCTTTGCTTGGATGTGGCTTCCCTGTGTTCTGCTTGCTGTGTTTCTGCTCTTGTCCACCACATTTTCCCAATGACAAGCTCCACTTCCAATGGTTCTCATGTTGCTTCATGCCAGCAGCGGGGAGCTCAGCAGTTTCTTCTGCAGGCTTTGTATTATCTCGGGAATCTTACAGCAGCCCTGTAAGACAGGCCAGTGCCTTAGCAGTGGAAAGCTTTTAACAGCAGCATCAGGGTCGTGGGCCATCTTCCCCAAAGAGCTCTGAATATCTACCTCCCTGCTAGCCTATCGGCATGCATCCAAACCCTGGCTTCTCAGCTTTCGGCTGATAATTTATGGAGAAATGGAAATGGACTGCCTACAAGTCGATCCCGACTTATGGTGACCCTATGAATAGGGTGTTCATGGTAAGCGGTAGTCAGAAGGGATTTACCATTGCCTCCCTCTGAGGCTAGTCCTCCCCAGTTGGCTAGGGCCTGCTCAGCTTGCCACAGCTGCACAAGCCAGCCCCTTCGTTGTCCGCAACTGCCAGCTGGGGGGCAACTGGGCTCCTTGGGACTATGCCGCTTGCCCACAGCTGCACAGGTGGCAGGGCACGTAACCCCTGAGCCACTCACTGTGGAGTGATCTTTAGCTGGCCCTTGACACCCAGGAGACACGAGCGGGGATTTTACTCGCAGGCTCTGGACTCCCAGCCAAACCTCTCCTCCCTACTGTGCTATACCAGCTTAATAATTTATGGAGAGTAGCTTAAAAATGTGGGTGATATTTAGCAAAGTCCTACTTGAAGAGTGGCTCCATTGAAATCAATGGACTTAAGTCCATTAATTTCAATGGGTCTATTGGAGTATGGTTAACATTGGATTGGAAGTAAGTCCTATTCAGAGTAGACTCATTGAAATTAATGGACCTAAGTCACATCCACTAAACTTCAGTGGGTCTACTCTGAATAAGACTAGCACTGAACACCACCCTTTGCTTTGTTTAGGGCTGCTTTTCTTTGTTAAAATATTTTGTTTTGTGGAAGGGCAATATATAAATGTTTGACCTAAATAAAGGTCCTATTGTGACTGATCACCCAGTTCCATGAGCCACAAGATTGAGAGGCATTGATAAAAAAATGTTTTGTGAAAATGTTCTATGTATTAATTTTACATGAGGGTCTGTCTTCTGCTATTTTCCTAACTATGTATGTTTTTCAGATCTGACATACGAGTTGACTCTCAAAAGTTCAGATTCAACAGGTGAGGGATCTCCGCCTGTTTTATTCATTGGGGGGGGCAACTGCAAGGAGAGAATGTTGAACACTTTCTAGTCACATTCTCTGAGTGTTGCACTGACTGAAGTGTGTTTTGCAAAGAGATTCAAAGAAAATATCTAGGCCTGGAGTTCTTGAAACTTTTTTACAATGAAGCCTTCCGACATCAGGGAAAACAAATGCCAAGGCTAGATGAGACAAGGCGAAGATGTTGTGGCTGGTGCTGCGTGCACCTGTGAAAACGTGAAGTTGCCTAAGATTCAGGTTGTGCTAATTCATTTCCCAGCATTTCGTTGGGAGTGCTTCTGCCAGCACTGGCATCCTTTATCTCCCAAATACTGATGAGTTCAGTTTGCAGCTTCCCGTTTTCATGGATTTGAAAAATGATGTCTGTGTAAGCATGGATTGCATCCATGCTTAATAATTACTTGCTAATTTCCCCCCTATGTAACTTTTTCCCCAAGTTGGAGAGAGGTACAATATCCCATTGTAAATGTAGAGTAGGGACACACCCTTCCCAATTTTATTGACACGTTTAGAGCCATGAAAAGAATCCAGGTGTGCTTCCATCTAGCCATCATAAATTTACTTATATTTTCTTAAACCTCAAAAATCATATCCTCCTCTATACTTTCACTTCCATATCTCTCCCAGCACTGAGTATATCTACTTGGCTACTATAAGGCCTTGTGCTACTCCTGCTTCCTTGTGTACATGCCTCTGCACTGCTTCATTCTTCATGCACATGCACTCATACAGAACGCATTATCTTCCTCTATACACAGTCCTCTCCCTCCCTTCACTTCAGCTTCGACCTGGGGCTGCTGCAAGCTTGCTCCTTCTTGCTTTCCATCTTTTCTGATGGTATTACAGTTCATATTATTGGAAAGTTTGTACCTTGCATGTTTATGCGCCTATTTTCTGTAAGGGATGCAGGTTTTGTAAGCACTTCCTGCTGTTTTTATGCCCCCCCCATTTGAAAAACTCTAATATGCATTCTGAGAGCTCTCTGAGGCTGCTAGTTAATTAAGTCTGGTGGGTTCTTATGCCTTGAAAACAAGGTGAGAATTTGGGAGCAGAGCTTACACTTCCTTCCCAGATGATGAGCCTCTTCTTTTATGGAAATGAGCCTGTGCTGCTTTCAAAAGTAAGCACAGAAGAGCCACCTTAGCGCTTGATTCTTGCCTTAATCATTTTTATGGAGAGGGGCCATGTTGCTTAGTGAGTGTGCTTGACTGCAGTGGATATAAAACTATTTCCCTGCTCTTGCAGAAAGTGGGACTTCAAGAAGTGAAGAACTCAAAAGAAAATGTGAAGAACTTGAGGCCCAGCTGAAAGAGAAAGAGGCTGAAAACAATGAGTTATTAAAGGAACTGGAGCAAAAGAATGCCATGATAATGGTACTTGAGAACACCATCAAAGAAAGGGAAAAGAAGTATTTAGAAGAGCTTAAAATGAAAAGCCATAAGTTAAACATGCTGTCGAGTGAACTAGAGCAGCGCGCCAGTACAATTGCATACCTCACCTCGCAACTGCACGCAACAAAGAAAAAGCTCCTGAGTTCGAGTGGGACTTCCGATAGCTCTCCATCTGGAAGCCCAGTCCTGTCCAACTACAAGCCAGCGCCGCCCAAAGATAAGCTCCCAGAGACTCCGCGACGTAGAATGAAGAAGAGTCTCTCCACCCCACTCAACCCTGAATTCGAAGAGGCCTACAGATTAGGATCGGATAGCCGCAAACTGCTGTTACGGGAGCCCGTCGATGCTATGCCTGATCCCACACCCTTTTTATTGGCAAGGGAAACCGCTGAGATCCACCTTATCAAAGAGAGGCCTTTAGTCATTCCACCTATTCCTTCGGAACGCACTTCTGCAGAGCCCCACAGCCCAGCCCGGGAGAAGCAGCACAAGGCTCACGTAGGTGTGGCGCACCGCATCCACCACGTTGCTCCACCCCAGGCGCAGCCAGAGGTTGAGACGCTGGCAGTGGATCAGGTGAATGGCAGCAAAGTGGTCCGAAAACATTCGGGGACAGATAGAACTGTTTAAGCAAACTGTTTGTTTGGAGATGACTCTCTTATGCACTGTGATCACAAATAGGGTTACTCCCCTCCCCTGTTCCTTTCTAATGCCCCATGCATGCCAAATTCTTTCCATCGCTAGAATATCCTTCTTCAATGGATCCCCAATATGACTGTGTTCATATTGCAGAGTATCTAATTAATGAAACGCTGTGGCCAAACTCAGGCGTCTGCCTGACTGCTTGCTTCCAATGCTCCTTCCTTTATTCTAAGCGCACTTGTGGGCAAATGCCCAGGCAACAGGCTGCATTATTAGTCCATAGTAATGACAGAATCAGATAGCCTCCTCCTGATAGCCCTGCAGCACTGTGTATTGGCTGTTAATGGTTAAAGCCTTCCCTGTATGTATCACTTCACACAGTCATGACAAACCTTTCTTTGGGGGTGGGGCAGCGCTGACCACCATGCAGATGCCTGCGTGAGAAGAAAAACACTGGCCGAGTGACCCCTCCCTCCTCCATCATATGCGATTTGATCACAGTGTTCATATTTTCTGTTACATTTTTATCTAGAGCTACTAAAATCCCAACAAACTCTATTTTATTAACCCTGGCTGATCT
Source organism: Rhineura floridana (assembly GCF_030035675.1). Lineage (NCBI taxonomy): Eukaryota > Metazoa > Chordata > Lepidosauria > Squamata > Rhineuridae > Rhineura > Rhineura floridana. Next base: position 9,146,596 of record NC_084498.1, on the reverse strand, counting down.
TGTTTTGTGTCCTTTGTTCAATATTCGGAATAGACTCCCACAATTGCAACCGGCTGTTTCCTTTTTGGGCAGGAGAGCGGAAAGGGGTGATAGGAGGTTGTAAGGAGAAATCCCACAATTGTGCAAACACAATGTAGCTTTTATTGTTTCTGCTTGGTAAGGAAAGTAGAGCTGTGCCTGTTTTTAAAATTTGGGGATGCAATGTACTCCTGCAGGGCAGGCTGGTCCTCCTGGCTGTTCGTATGCCTGATGGAAACTCGTACAAGTTGGGCAGTTTATGTAACTGGCATGCTTGCCTTTCCTCCAGTTTTGGTTGTGCCTAGTCAGAAGTTCAGGTAGCTGCTTTATACATGAGACACTAAAATTTGAATTTAAAGCCTGTCATTTTAGAATTTCCATCCCCTATATAAGATTATAAAATAATCACACATATATGAAATGTAAAAAAAATCAAATTTGTTTTATGCAGTAATGCTAAAAAGGTCATTTCTTTTGGTGGAGTAATCAAGGGACAGAGCAGAACCCCAGTGCTATCCAATTTAAGTTGTTCGTTGTTGTTTAAAATAGGCTATTCATCCGAAAGCATAAAACTGTTATAACTAGTATGGCAAAGATGGAAAGCCACAGCTGCCATCAGCAAATAACGTTTTCAAAATGTTGCTAGCTTAAAATGTGCCTTTAACTCACAACCTAGCCCTTACTCCAGGAGTAGGGAACCTGTGACCCTCCAGGAGCTGTGGCCAATAAACCCTCATCATCCCCAGCACTCAGCATAGGCAGGGGTGAGAGGTGATGGGAGTTGTACTCCAGCAACATTGGGGGGGGGCACAGGCTCCCCATCCCTTCTTACTGAAAACTGATTATTACTTCGTGCAGGGACTTCATAGTAAGCAATACTGCTAAATATGGATAGTCCAAGGCTGGTAAGGATTTTTTGAAATGGCTAATTCCTCTTCTTCCAAAACCCACTTCTTAAACTCTATTGGAAACAGATATTTATGTCCCCCTGCCAAAAATGGGAAAATCCCTCTCTGCATTGCAGTCCTGCCTAGCATGCCTATGTTTACTCTCATCCAACAGATTTCCTACCACGGCCATGCAACGAGAGGCCTAGTACAAACTAGAGAAAACTTTGTACATGCCTTAGAGCACCAGAGCTGCAGCAGCCCTTAACATTATATATTCCTAACTACAAACACTCTATTGAAACATCCTGTAATATCTGGCAGCCTCCTTTTCCTACACCATCCTTAATTGGGATGTTTTTCTGGAAGTGTTTAACCCATTCGGATCTCCAAGATATGTTTGTCTTGTGATATTCTTTTCGTGTTGGGATTTTTCTTATAATTTTAAGTAAAGGTTAAAGCTTTTCTTTGAGAATGTTAATGAAAGCATATACTTTTAGCAGATACCATTTTAAAATGCGTTGCGTTAACCAGCACTGATTTGGATCCCTTACTTATATCTATGTCTTCTGTTTGTTCATGTGCCCAATGCTGATGGCAAGCATCTAGTCTAAGAGGCTCAGGAGAGGACATTGCTCTTAACCTTTCTTACAATCATGCAAACCACGTATACAGTAGTTCTTGTGTGTGAGATTTGACTGGGGGTTCTTAAACAGCATCACACCTGAGGCTGGTCAGCTGAAGAACATCCAGAGAAATCAGATTCTTTACACCTGTTGGCTAAACACACAAACTTAAAAAGTTTATTTTCAAACAAATTGCAATATATAAAAACACAAGGAGTGCTACTTAAACATTTTAGACATATCTACAGTAGATGTCTTCAGTAGCTGCAAGCAAGAAGATTCCAGTCCTTTTCTGCATCTTCTTTTATCAACAAAATTGGTAGCTAATCAGCATTTAATGTGAGGGAAACCCCTTGAAGTACCCAGTGAGAAATATGCCTTGTGGTAAAAAGATCAGCTTCAAACACCAAGCCAACACCCATCGCATTTCTCCGCATGGATGTTGTGTATACTGGAGTCCGAAAGGTGTTCTAGAAGGGGAACAGATAGTCCAAGGCAAAGTGTTACTGCCTGTCTGCAAGACAACTTCGCCCCTCGCAATTATAATTTTTTGCTCTGGGTGCTGACCACTAGGCAAACTAAAGGGTTGACCCTTTGCCCTACAGTGCAGAATTTAGGAGGAAAAGGTCATGACATTCTAAGTGTGTGTGAGATTGCACCAAATGAATGCTTTTATAATTATTACACGGAAAAATAAATTGCAGGGGGAACTTGAGAAAAAAATGTGTAATAGAGATTTGCCTTTTAGGAACACCAGAAGCTGCCTCCTACTGAGTCGGACCCTTGATTCATGCAGTTCAGCATTGTTTACAAAGGCTTCCCAAACGGTGGTCTATGGACCACTGCTGGCCCATGAGCTTCATTCAGGTGGCCTGTGAGTTAATGGGAGGCTAGAATTAAGGAAGTTAATCTTGATAATAATCTTGCTTTTAATGGTGGTAATATGTGTTGTCATTGCTTCTTTTATTTCTTGTATTTTAAAATACAAGAAATAGAAGAAGCAATAAAAATACAATTAAAAATCATACAGTATCCAGCAAAACACGTTACAAGTGCTACAACAGGCTGAAAAAGCAAGTGGTCTGCCAAAAGCCTCAGCAACTTTCAAGTGGTCCATGGAAAAAAAAAGTTTGGGAACTGCTGATCTATACTGACTGGCAGTGGCTCTCCAGGGTTTCAGAGGGAGAGTCCCAGCCCTACCTGGAGATGCCAGGGATTGAACCTGGGACTTGCTGCATGCAGAGGGGATGCTCTCCCACTGAGCTATACGGCGCTTAATGTTCTTAGTGCATTTAACTATAGTAAAATGTGGACAGCAAGGCAAGGATGGCTGTACTCCAGTTGCTGAATGTACCTAGAGTTTCCTTGGGTGTGTGGGGAAGGTTTGAAAAATCTGCCTCCAGAATTCTGTCTAAAACTGTGTGGCAGCCAGCATCAGTATGGAAACAAAAGATCCTGGCTGTGTAGAAGGTAAGATTCCCTGAATCAGCTCATTTCAAGTAGCTGCAGTTTAAATAAAGATCTAAAATTGCTCTAGGCAACTTGTACCTGTAGCTTGAGACGATGAGCCTCGATGGGAATTATCTTCAGAATAGGTAAGTCAACCACCAACACTTTGGGCTTACTCTTGATGAGGCAGCTATTTTCAAGTTCCCAGTCTGCTCCTTCCAGGTATAGGCCAGAAATAAAGCATCCTGGTGAAGACCAGAAAGACAATGTCCAGTGTCTCACTTGAAAAGTCATTATTTTATTTTGAATATGTTTTGAGATCTCAAATGGATTACTTAATAAAGCCCTCGGTGTATCAGGAAGGCCCTGTGGAAAAGAAGCCTTCCATGAAAGGCAGCAAGTGATCCACCTTAACCTGCAGACTCAACTTACTAATAGACTGGCATTGTCTCTTTGAGGGAACTTCAACAGGTTGCAACCAAAGCAGTTCTAGGGAAAGTCCTACCTTGTCCAGGACGCTCGGTGACCTCCTCTGCAGTCCTGTATTTGGTCACTTGAGTATACAAAGTGGAGCGGTCCAGAGGCCAGCCATTCTTCCTGCAGGTTGCCTGAACAAGTGCAGTGAGGTATGACTCGGGGATATGTAGTCCTGACAACCACATGACACTTGGTTCGCCTTCCTCAACCTGAAAACACAAATGTAAGTTGGGTGAATCTTTCTCAGGTTAAATTATCCTGCCAACAATCCAAGCTAGCGTTAGGTGACTTCAGTGGGCTTGAAGGCATCTAGCTTGGGGCTGGACAGTGGCCTTGAAGTCCTACACAGACAGGAAATAATGCACAAGGGGACCACCAAAGGAAGCTGCCTCATTCCAGGACAGACTGTTGGTCCATCAAGCTCAGGACGGTCTATTGCAACTGGCAGTGACTCCGCAGGGTCTCAGGCAGAGATGGATCTTTCCTATCACTTGCTGGAAATGCCAGGAATTGAAGCTGTTTGCAAGCAATGCATGCGCTCTGTTACCAAGCTATAGAGTCTTTTCCCAATTAAAGGAAATTTTGAGGCCAATCTCTCACTTACCCATGATGTGTACTGGAGAAACCTATTCTTAAAATAAATCATCCAGTTGCCAAGTGTTTTCAGGGTGTCGGGGGCCAGCTTTCTCCATATGTTTGGGATCTGCCCATTAAAGAGAGCACGAGCCACCTCATCCAATTCATTGCTCATTCCGACCTCCCCAGCCAAGGCCTGGTGAGAGAATTGCCACAGTATACTAGTTATGTTTCTCTAAAGCAAAAAAAGGAAGGTGGTCAGGGTGGTTTTTCTTTGTATAAACGACTTCGCTTACTTACTCTTTGCAGTTCAGCCAGTGACTTAGTCATACGAGTTATGAGCTTATTAAAGCGTTCCAGTTCCTGCAGCAGCACCACTGTTGTTGGTGAAATTTCAAGCCCAAAGCTCTTTCTTATCTGATCAATATCAAAGATCTGGGGTATCTTGTTTTCGATGTCTTTAGCAACCTGGCCAATGTATTCATCTCGACTTATCCCTGTCCCTGATTCACCTAAAATAAATTGAGACTGATTAGAACTATCCACATGGGTCCCCTCCAGTTTTGTCCATAGTGGACAAAATCCACTGGCACAGTAACAAATATTTGACTATCAGGCTTTTATTAATAGTCTCTTAACCCCCAGTTCACTTTCAGTCAGCTGGGAATGTTCATAAAATCAGTTAAGACAGACAAAGCACCCCACAAGTTGCTTTAATTATTTAGTGTCTATGTATCCAGGCTGTTGTCAAGCTACATTTCCCAGAATTCCAGGGAGGGGGTTGGGGAGCAATGACAGATGAATAAGTCTCAAATTAGTTGATGTTTGTAGTCAACCTGTCTGTTATTTTGGATTAACCCAGACAGTCTCCACTAGATTAGAAACACTGCTCTAAGCTCTAAACACACTTTGGAAGACAAATTGCAGAATATGGGTAGGTCTTTGTGGAAGAAAGGAAATGCTTCTTGGGAACACACCGATATATACATGAAAACCACCTACTAATATGGGTTGGTGATTTTATGACATGTAGATGTTCAAGGCTAAATTCTGTCTTGAACAAAGACAACAACAGAACATAGGGACTATATGTCTATCTAACCCAGCTCTGTTTGCTATGGTGGCAGCTGCTCTCCAGTGTCTCTGCCTTTCCCATCACCTGTTGCCTAACCCTTTTAGCTGGACTGAACCTGGGAACATGTACATGCACAGCAGGTGCTCTTCCACTGAGTTAGGGATCTGCCCATCAGTTCTACTGAAGCCCCCAATTGAGCTGAGGTCTAGTCCTCAAGGCTTTCTCTCAGGAAGGCTCAGTTCAAAGTGGATGAGAGTCATACCTGTTTGAGGCTGCAGCTCCAAAAGATGTGACCACATGTCCCGAGCTGCCTGTGTATAGTATCCAATTTCAGCATTTGGATGAAGGCCAAACACCTCTGGAGTGTTAGCAAGTGGAAGGGATTCTATCTCTTCTGTAAAATGAAGGTCCAAAAGCAAAAGGGGGGAAATAATCAAAGATGGGGAATCCGGGTTTAATTCTATAAACCAAACAGCTTCCATCCTCTGAAACTTGTGCATGATTTTTGCCTCCTCTGGTGCTTCAATACACTGTATAAAATTCTGATATTCTTTCTTACTTAAGGTAACTAGTACCAATAATGGGGGGGGGGACCCAGGAGCATGGCCTAATGGGGGAAAGAACAATGCTGCTAAAAGGACAACAGAAAGAGAAGACCTTACAATGTTTCTAGGGCAATACAAAATTAAGGGCTATTCACATGTACTCAGCAAATTTCATGCACTGAATTATTAGGCATTGATATTCCCACAACATGCAAAACGTACAGGAGATAAAAGCTACTGGAGACATGGCAGTAAAATTAATTTGGAAGCCAAGACGCAAGAAAGCTCTGCTTACCAACAAACTCGTCCTTTGAATTCCCTTCAGGAATTTTATAGTCAACATCATCATCGTGGAAAAAATGAAAGGGTTGGAAGGTGTCAAATATGAAATCCCCCAGATATTCATCCATGTAGATGGTAAGAATGCGCCGATCAAAGCTGTCAATGGCTCGTCCACCATACATCACCTGAAATTTGGCAAGATGACTTTTTATGGCATGGGTAGCCAACAATGTACCCTCTGGAGGTTTTGAACTCCAACTCCCATCAGCCCTAGCCAGCATGGCAATTGGTCAAGGATTATGAGAACTGTAGTCCCAACAGCATCTGGAGAGCGCCACATTGGCTATTCCTGGTTTAGAGAATGCAAGGCCATAATAAACTCTGGGATTTCCCCGTACTCTTGACCTGAATTTCCCTCTGGTACTGCTTCACTGCGCTGAACCATATTATGCCCAAGAAAGGAGGATTGTTTTTCAGGGTTGAGATCTTGGTCTCAGAGATTCTTGGCAATAAAGAGTAAAGTAATTATTTTATATTTATTTATTTATTGCACTTATATCCTGCCCTTCCTCCTGACAAACATAAAAACCAATTTAACAAGGGAGAAAAGCATTTTAAAGCATTCTACAATCATGATTAAAACATTTTAAAACACAGTTACAATTTAAAATAATCTAAACATCTATTTATTTATTTATTTATATCCCGCCCTTCCTCCCAGCAGGAGCCCATTCTAAAATACAGTTTAAAAATTCTACAAAAACCAGTTTAAAATATTGAAAAAACACAGTTAAAAACATTCTTCCACCAGTGATCTTCAAGCTGTTAGAAGTGGTCCTCATCAGACATCAAATGCCTGGATAAACAGGAATGTTTCCAAATTCGTTCCAAAAGTCAGAAGTGATAGAGACAGAGGGACGTCATTGGTGAGGGCTTTCCAAATGGGGAGCTACCACTGAGAAAGCCCTATCATGGTCAGCACCAATCGGACAGCGCTTGGTGGTGGTGGCCTCACCTGCCGATCACAAGGTCTAAGATGGTTGATACTGGGGGAGGCACTCTTTTAGTTACTTGGTTCCCAAGCCATTTAGGGCTTTGTATGTTAATACTAACATCTAGAATTGGAGCTGGTAGCTCACTGGCAGCCACTGCAGTGTTTTTAGGATAGGTGATATATGATCCCACCAGGCTGCCACCGCTTACCAGCCTAGCAGCTGCATTCTGCACTAGCTGCAGCCTCTGGACCATCTTCAAGGGCAGACAGGAAGTCACCACAGATGGTCACAAATGGTCCAAGAACGTCCGTAGCTGATGAATCAGCCTAAGCCACTTGGGACTCCAGTCCAGTGACAAGTTGGAATCCAGGAGTATTCCCAGATTATGAACCTGTTCCTTCAGGTGGAGTACAACCCTTCCCAGAACAGGTCGTACACCTAATTCCCAGACACAGGAACCACCCAACCAAAACACTTCTGTCTTGTCAGGATTCAGCCTCAGTTTGTTGGCCCCCATCCAGCCCACCACTGCCTCCAGATATCTTCATAGCCTCTCCTGATTCTAATGGAATGGAGAGATAAGGCTGCATGTCATCAGCATACTGAGGACACTGTGCTCCAAATCCCTGGATGACAGCTCCCAATGGCTTCACATAGATCAGTGATTCCCAACATGGGGTCTGTGACCCCTGGGGGGCAGCGAAGAAATCCAGAGGGGCCACAAACAATAAAGAAATGAATTATTAATTTTTTAAAAAAAGTTTTCACTCCCTGGACACTGTTTGCTTCCCACGGCTGCTGCAGATGACACCTCCCCCTTGCTCCAAACGAGGACTTTTGCTGAAGCGCCAGAGCGTCTTTCAGGTGCACCAAGGGCAGGCATCTGCCTATAAAATACATGGCAGATGCCAAAGGAGACTGAGGGTTGAGATACCAGGAAGAAGAGGGGATTACTATCACCGTCTCCCATCTCCTCGCACTGCTGCTGCTGCTGATGCCCTTACTCAGAACGAGAGGAGAGGGCTTTTTGTGAAGCAAAAAGATGCAAGGCTGCAAGGAAAGGCTGCTTTCCCCCTTCCTTCCTGGCAGCCAGCCTGCCTCCCTGGGGGGAGGGGTCATGACATTTTTTGAGCATTTAAAGGGGGTCCTATACTCATAAAGGTCGGTAACCATTGCCATAGATGTTAAATAGCACAAGAGAAAGAATGGACTCCACAGTCCAAAAGCCATGGAATTGAGCATCCATTTCCTAGCACTTTTTTTTGTAGTGGCCTTGCACATAGGCGCAGAATCACTGCAATACGTACCTCCAACTCCCACCCCCTTGAGCCACTCCAATAGGACACCATGGTCAATGAGGTCAAAAGCCACTGAGAAATCAAGGAGGCCCAACAGGCTTACAATTGCCCGTTTCTCTCCCGATAAAGGTCATCAGTCAGGGCCAGCAAGGCTGTTTCTGTGCTGAAACTGGGCTGGAAACCAGATTGGAATTATTCCAGATAATCTAGATAATTAGGTGTTTGATATTCCCAGTTCTCATTTTTAAAGGTTAATATTTAATCATAATAGATCCAAAGGAAGCTCTGATGATATGGTAATGTCATGCCTCACAAAAGCTGAGAAACCAGAAGGCCTTTACTGTGTTTTAATACAGAATTTTCAAAACGTAATCAAAAAGGTCCCTACCAACATCAGGCTTTCCTCTCTTATACGAGGAGATTCTAAAGAAGCAGCTTTGCTCCTTGCATTCCTTGGTACACAGAATAGACACTGCCTTGGCATTAATACCTTTAAGAGGCCACAACTCTGGCAGAGCAGCTGTTTTGCACATAGATGGCAAACCTTGGCATCTCCAGTTAAAAGGGCGTTGTGTAGCAGGACTGGTTGGGGGAACAATTCTGCCTGAGACCTTGGAGAGCCCACACTGGTTAAACCAGACCAAGAGTAGGCAACGTGGTCCCTTCTAGTCATTGTGGACTCCAACTCCCATCAGCCCCAGTCAGCATGGTCAATGGTCAAGGATAATGGGAGTCCACAAAATGCAGCCTAGCCTTGGAATTAGTGGGCCAAGTGTCTGGCTTGCTATAAGACAGCTTCATAGGATCACTTTTCAAACCTCTTTTTTGTGGTTGACAGCAATTTAGTGGCAAAAGGTCTACTTACCTCTCCAATGAGATACTTGAGGCTCCCCCATGGAATTCTGTCGTCATTTTGCTGAAATGCTTTTGTCAAGTATGTATTGAGGATCTCCATGCAGACCTAAAGTAGATGTTAAAGTGAACAGAATGAGGAGATTACTGATTAGTTGTTTGTAGGCACTGGCTTACTTAACTTGTCACAGAGCCACTCCCAAAGCCTTCTTCCTCAGAACAAAATGGAAACACTCAGCTATCTATAAGCAGCCATTCCACCTGGTTGCAGCAGAGGGAGAGGTGAGGCAGCGAGGCCTGTTCCATCCACTCGGCTGGAACTACGAATCATTTGGTCCCTCTTCCAGAACTGTTGCTCTCAGGGAGAGTTTGACCTGGGCACAAAAAAGTAACTATGAAGAATTAGGTTGTGGGTTTGCTTGTTTCCTATTCCCTCACTAGCCCCTTTTATTTATTTATTTTTTATTGCACTTACAGTAGGGCCCCGCTTTATGGCGTTCCGCTTTACAGCGCTTCGTTCATGCGGCGGTTTTCAATTAGGGAAAGGCCCTGCTCTTACAGCGCTTGTTCCGCTAATACGGAGGGTTTTTTCCATTGCACACCATTTTGACGTCAATATCCTGCAACGCAGCCCATTATAGTCTATGGGGCCCCGCTTTATGGCGATTTCCGCTTTACGGCGGGGGCCTGGTCTCTAACCCACCGTATTAGTGGGGCCCTACTGTATTCGATTGTAAGCCTGGGGGCAGAGATTGTGTTGTTTTCTGAATCTTTGTAGAGCACCTAGAAAACCTAGGGTGCTACCACAAGAAGATCTGAGAAAGGTGGATTCAGTCAGGAATCTGAGTCATGTTCTTTAGGAGCTGCCTTGAGCATCTGGGATATAAAACTAAATAAATACATTTTTTGTATGCAGTGCCCTCTTTTGTAAAATATCTTGCTGTATATGTGTCCTGTTTTAGAGGTGGGTTGCATGGTTTATATCCCAAAGGCTACTGCTCAGATTTTTAAAGGCGAGGACCTATAATGTAAATGAGAAAGCAGAACTGGGAGCCATGGGGATTGGAGTAACTCTTTTACCATGGAAGTTGCTGATTTGCACACTCTGGGAGAGAAGGTGTTAGCGTCTGACCTGGAAATCGGACTCATTGAAATCATAAGGAACATTCCAGCCGATCTTTCCAAACTTCCTTCTCTCCTGAACCACAGCATGGAAAAATGCTAAGACATAGACCAACGACTTGAAAGCAGGGTGTGGACAGTGGTCAAGAGCTTCATGGGAGATTTTGAAGTAGGTGGCTCTCATATTCAGCTTCAACCCATTGGGTGGCTCTGTGACAACCTAACATGACAGAGAAAATGAAGGTTTGTGACTAGATTTACCAGATAAATTGACACTGAACTGCTCCTCTTTAAGTGTGTTTTCAGAGGTTTCCTTTACCCATGCAGTGTGTGCACTGTACCCATTTTCTCCATCCTTCAGTTTTGGCGAAAAATGTAGAAATTTCACAGAAAAAAATGAATTCTACACTTACCAACAGAGGTTAATTTTTGGAAAAAAATTAAGTTAATTTATGTAATTATGTTAATTTATGGCCAATATGCAGAATATATTCTGACTGTAGAATTTGTTTGCTTTCCTGTGTTTCTTTAAAGCTGAATTCCTGATGTCTCCCAGTGTCCTCTTGCTACCTATGGGATTATATCCACCACCTAAACAGGGCCACAACCCATATATGCAACTGCCTTATAGTGAGCCAGACCATTGGTCCATCTTGTCCAGGATTGTCTACAATCAGTGGTTCCCAAACTTGTTTTCCCTACAGACCACTTGAAAATTGCCGAGGGTTTGGTGGACCACTTAATGGTGTTTCTGCCTGTTGTAGCAATTGTAATTCCATAGAATGCAAACTGTAATAAAATAAAACATAAGAAGAAATAAAAATACACTTAAAAATCAGTATGAATATACAGTGCGATGTGCCATCTCCCATCTTCAACCACAAATCCACGCACATGCCATGGACCACCTAAATGAAGCTGATGGACCACTGGTAGTCCATGGACTACAGTTTGGGAACCCCTGGTCTAACTGAGTCTCCAAGGTCTCATGTCTTTTCAGACTCTGCTAATTGAGATCTTTTAAACTGGAGATGCCGGGTGGCCCTGAACCTGGAATATTCTGCCCCTGAGCTATGTGCCCTCCACTGCCGACATTCTCTCCTGAAGTCTCACACTGTTTTAGAGACTGCGACCTGGGAGGAAAATTTGGCCTAGTGAAAGTTACTTCAGCATCACTTGGGAGAAGAAACAGTCATTGTGTGTTGAAAGATCGTTAGTGGAGCTTCTCTGGCTTGTGATTTAAAAATAATCATCTCAGCTTGCTGGTGATAAATGCCTCAGACCTAGAAAGCAGCTGGATGCTATATCCTATCAAATTGTCTGCCCTACTGACATGCACAGCCCAACATTTTCAAATACCGAAAAGAGTATCTGAAAACGCTGAGACCAGCATTGGGGATTCCAGTATTTTTCTAGCTGTTTGGCCACCCAGCATCAATGCCTCCCCCTCCACACTGAAGATGAAATAAAATACTGGGGGAGAAACATAAAGGGTAAGTGTTACCTCTCACTTTTTAGCACCTCACATTCAGTACATGAGGACAAGACCATATGCAGGACGGGCCCTTATCAAGATCAAAGAAGGTCATCAAGCCCTCTTCTAATGTTATGCCACTGTATTTGTACCTTTAGCGATTTCTGGAGTATCCCAATTGGAAAGCCCTTTGTAGGGTCTGTTGTCAACCACAAGCGGAAATCTGGGTGTGGCTTAATGATCCTTTCTAGCGCCTTCTCCAGATCAATCAGCCACTTCACCAAGAGATGACAGTTCTGCAACATTAACCATTGTCCCCGGGCCACCGCATTCTCCAGCAGCTGCAGGGCAACCTGGAAAATGATAAAGAGGAGGGACTGAGTCATGTTGCTGGTCTAGTTGAGAAAGAATCCTCAAACAAAAGAGATCGTCATTCCACATCAAGATCCATTCTGGAAAAGCCTGTCGAGAAGTCAGTTTACTCATTTTATGGACCTATAAGATATGTTGAGCTGGGTTTTCTGTGGCACTCAGAAGCATGAAGTAAGTACCTCCCTGATCGCTACAAGCTCATACAACTAGTGTGCTGACCCATCATATTGTCAGCATGTGGCACAGTCCACATGGAAGATGCTCCTGCAGCTTTTTTTCAGCAGACATGCGTCTTTGCTTCCAGCTTTTCAGATTTGTGCTTCAGTGTTAAGCTGGCAGCACAGGAACTTCTACAAGGAGCAGGTAAGAGCAAGAGGAAAAGCCCCCAGTACAACAGGATGAAAGAGGCAAGGCACTGGCTTCAGAGTCCCTCAATGTGGCTCACAAGGCAAGACCTCACTCAGCTGACCAATTTTATTGATTTATGACAGAAACAGTAGATTCTCTTCCCATATTCACTACATTAAGTCCTTGGGAAACAAGGAGAGAGAACATTAACATGCCGGTCAGAAATACTGACTTAAAACTCTCTGCCTCTGAGCAGGTAGGGCTGGAAGGGGCCTCCTCAGCATGAAAGAGAAAGTGTTCTTTATTTGCATAAGCCCTGCCTCTAGAGCAAGTGGGAGGAGATAACCCACTCTCCCTCCATCAATGGAGAAAATGTGCCTACATGCACCAAGGAGGGGAAGCTCATTAACTTGAGCTTTCAGACCACACTTGCCTTCTCCTGCCCTTGTCCCATGGCCAGGAACTTGAGCCGATTCCCTCCAAAGCCTGTCCGATCAGCCAGTTTCATCAGGTCACTGGCAGGGTCTGAGCCAGGACTTAGAATGAAAACAATGGGTGAATTCGGGGTGCTCTGCTCAAAGATGGCTTCAAAGCTGATCACAGGAGGTTGAACGTATCTGGAGAGGAAGAGGAGAACATAATTGAGTGATTTATGGGGAAAGGAGACTTCGTCTAGTTGTCCGGTTGACCCAGAAAATCAGGCTTTCTACAGAAAACGTACTCATTTTTAAAAAGAGGAAAAGAGCACCACCTACTTCACACCCATTGTGACAGTAACATAGTCAGTCACTGCGCGATAGACACGATCCACCCGGAAGCAACGCAAAAGTAGTAGCTTCTGAAAGTTGGTGAGGCTGTTCCCATAGTGCATAGGAAATGGGGTTTGTTCCAGGGCATCAATATCATACCACTGGGGAGGAAAAACAAACGGTCAAGACAGTGTTCAATGGGCATTTGATGTCCCTTCTTAAAGAAGGAAAAAATAACAAGGGATTTTGCAAATTCTTCCATGACCTCTATTTCCTTTCCATAAAGGTCAGCTTGGGTGCAGCTGAAGCTGGCCTGAAGGCAACATGCCTTTGAGCTGGCATTGCCCTCCCCAAAAACCAGTCATAAGCAACAGGCAGATGCATCCTCCTGTCCATGCTTTGATTTGGAGCATTCAAGGTTGACCATTCAGTATGGAGAATCTCACTCACATCTTTCCAGTCATTTGGATTATCCTCCACATCAGCTGCAAGAGTTCCAAATTGTTCTGGAAACAGTTCAGCGACACGGATTACATCCTCCCAGCCTTGATCAGAAAGCCAGGTACATGGCTTCTTTCGGGCACTCTTCTCCAGAGAAATATTGCCTTGAAACAGGATAGAAAAGTGTGAGTACCACGATCCATGCACAAGGAGAGATTTTAGAAATTCACTAGTTAGAGCAGCAAATATACAGTATTTCATTACTCTGCTGCAGAATGGTTTACCTTCTTGCATTCATGTAAGAGAAAAATAATTCAAAATCCTCGCATAGCTTTATACAATTATTTCAGTGTCACTGCTCTCAAGTATATAAACATCCTAGGAGTCCTACAAACCACCACAAACAGTTCATGAAACTGCATCTTCCTCTTAGTGTCTCCCGTGCATTAACAAATCTATTTTTATAAAATGTGTTCCATCCTGAGTGATAATGAGGACTAGAAATCCAAACCAATTAAATTAAAATACTGATGAAAAGTCTGGTTAGATGCTGTGACACAGTTAACTTTTGCATCTGACAATATCTGTATGGAGTCCTGGAAATCATTCAGTTACCTTTTAAAAAGAAATCCAGTTCTTCCTGAGGGACTCTGTAATCAGCTTGTTCGATCTTGATTGTCATGTTAAAGGAGAAGAGTAACTTGTGCTTCTCAAAGAGGCCTGTGAATGAAACCACAACAGCCTCCATTATTAGATGCAATCCTCCCCAAGCCCTGATGTAGTATAGATGTGAGCTAATGATCAGATCGTGGTCCCAAAACTGAACACCCCACAGAATGGTTAAACGCAGGAGTTCTGAATTTCAGGAATGAGGTAATTGACTAGAACTGGAAATCCTGAGATGCCTTGGAAGCTTATCAGGGGCTCCTCACTCAGATGATGAGTAATCGTGAAAAGTGTCCCTGAGAGAGAGCCTGCCTGTCAGTTCACATTGCCCCCTACAATGCACCAGCCGTAAGAGCAGGGCTGGGTGCATTTTATGGTACATACACATACTCTCACTTGATGTAGGGTGGTGGTGGTGAAGCCCACCATGAACTGAGGGGGCACTCTAGACCTTGCCTCTAAATTCCTTTTAGCGGAAAAGGAATCTATGGTAGATGCTCAGGAATTCCTTGGCAAAGCGACAGAGAAAAGGAGCCCCTGGAGATGGAAAGTTTGTAAACTGTAGTTCTAGCCCAAAAAGCCATCCAGTGGATTCTATAGCAGCGGCTTTGTGAGCAGGACTCTTATTAGCTGAAAAGCCCATTCTGATTAGCCGTCAGTAAGATGAGTCCTGGCTGGCTGTTCATATACTGGTGCCGGTGCAGTAGAACTTTGCCAGGACAATGCCACAGTTACTTTGGCTGCTGTTTCTCATGCTCTTTACTTAAGTGTTCTGCTCCATTTTGTCCCCAGCCTACATCTCTGGGGATTCCTTTTCTGTATCAGCTGAAGAATTTTTGAGCATCTACCATAAATTCTCTGTGTGCTGAGAAGTTTTTTTAAGGCATGTCCAAAGGTGCACACACAGTTCTCTCCCACAGATGAAAGCTCCAGTCACATTTATCACCTAATCTTGACCTTCTCTATTTTCAGTCCTGGTTGTTTGTGGCATCTCTGCATATCCCTGGACAGCCGGGGGCTTAGGAAAAGCCTGGCATGCAAATTTTCCTGGGTACTAACGCAAGATCATCTATACCACACATCCCCAAGACTAGCACATATGATTTAGATTAAAATATGCTAGAATCACATAACAGGGTCAGGGAAGGTGCACTGCCCCAGAGAAGCCTGAAAGGAGGAAGGAATGACTTTCATGAAAAACATATGTAATGCAGAATGGACACCATTTTGTTTTGTGCACTACACTGATGGAAGATATTTCCATCAAGATTACCACCTATAGGGAGGTTTCATTCACACCAACCTGTGCAGCCGTAATTGTATATATTGAACGTTAACGTATCCATGATGTTCCGCAATCTTTTTGCAAGAATGGTGTCAGGCATTGATTTCCGAAGAGAGAGACCAAAGACATCCAAGAAGGCCGTCAAAGAATATTGATACATGGTATTGACGAGAGCCATCTCGGACAGCACAAAAAACAAAATAGCACCTCTCTTGGCAGCCGGACGGTAGCCATCTCGCAGTTTGTCAATGTCTATTGCTGTTTTTTCAGCCAGCTTGAGTTTCTCCGATACCTGGTTGCACACAAGAAGTACACATTCGAATCAGTTGTGAACACAATATCATGAGGAAATCTGAACTATATGGTGGGGGGAGGGAATAAACATTCTGAAGCACACCGTAAACTGCAGTTGCTGATCATCCTAATGGATGAAACATTTAATCCATGAACCTGGGTGGGGAAAAGATTTGCATTGTACTTCAGATACACTGCTAAAATCATTTTTATTGCATAGATAAGTAGGAAAAATGAAACAAGTGAAACTGCCTGAAATCCATCCAAAAATAATACTGCTCCCTGGATCATGTTGCCTTGGACTTCAGTTGCCTTACACAGAGCCAGCTCATTGGTCAATCTAACCCAATAGTGGAGAATCGCAGGACATGTGGCAAAATGCAGCTCTCCAGACCTCTTTGTCTGGCCCTTGGGACTCACCCCAGGCCACACCCCCTATTACCTTACTGGGCTTCCTTCCCACTCTCCCTGAGTGCTCTTGCTTGGCTGGAATGTGCCCTTGAACTGTGATCATCTCTCTTGCTTTCCTGGATGAAAGATGGAAGAGCAATGTGCAACCAGGCATAGAAACGTTTGCATTGCTGGAAAGTAGCCTCCTCTACAAAAGTCAGTCATACATGTTGTTCCACCCACTTCTGCCTCTAGACCAACTGGCATGTGCCCCCCCCCAAGTTGCCCAGAAGGAAATGTGGCCCTTGGGCTGAAAAAGGTTCCTCGCTCCTGCCTTAACTGAAGGAGTCAAACATACTAAAAGCAGACAGAGAGGAAGAAAAGCAGATCTCTGTTGGACCAGAACGTGCTCATACCTCAGTAGCTTTGGACTTTGTTTCCTCCAGAGTGTGCACCAAGTCTACATTGTCCAACATGTTCCCGGTGGAAGTTGCCAACTCACGGAGGAGGGAGTCTTCCAGGTCCTTCAACAGGTTTTTGTTTTCACTTGTTTCCTGGATGAGATGCTCTCTCTGCTCTTCCAATTCACGTCTTTCAAATCCTACAATGACGCTAAGTAGCTGGTCTTCCAAACCTTTCAGAGTAACTGAGAGGAATTTTGCAAGAACACTTAGCACAAGGTTAGTTATCAGACATGACTTTCACTCTCCTTCAAGATGGTAGTTAGAATTCTCTCAACAAGATAACGCAAGACACATTTTGCTTGTGGGCTTCCCAGAAGCATCTGGCTGGTCACTGTGGGAAGCAGGATGGTGGACTACATAGGCCTTTGGTCTGAGCTAGCAGGACAATTATTGGTTCCTTTGAGTACCATTTTACCATCCCAGTACATTTGTTGGATTGCTATTACATTGGCTTCAACAACTGAGATGAACAAACCAAGGGTCAACTTTTCATCAACTTTCATAGACCTCTATAAGCCAAAAAAGCATTGACCAAAAAGTGGTTGGCCCAACAGTAAAAGTTGAAGGGCAGGGTTTTATTTTTACTATACAATTTCAGAGTGAAGAACGCCTTAGGATCGGGGGCTATCCTAGGAATGCTCTAAAGGTTCACGATGTAGTAACCTTGCTGAAGCAAAGCAAGGTCTGCATCGAGGCAGTGTCTGGATGGGAGACCATCAGGGAAGCCCAGGCATGCCACACTGAGTTCCATGGCAGTAAGATGGGATGTAAATCTTCTTTTTTTTTTTTTTTTTTCAATAATTTTTATTCAGATTTTCATAAAACATACAAGACAAAATCATAAAACATTCAAAGACAAAAAACAAAATCAAAAATAGTTAAACAAAAAGAAAAAAAGAAAAAAAAAAACAAAAATAAAAAATAAAGAGTAAAATATTGACTTCCCATTTGTCAAAGATCAAATCAGTTATAAGTCTATAATATATAACAATCCTGTCTCTTAAGTCATATTATAAAATCACTTTCCTCCAGTAGTTATCTTACTTAATCATCAAATCTCATAAACATTACTTTATTCTTTCCACAAAAAGTCAAAGAGAGGTTTCAATTCTTTAAGAAATATATCTATCAATTTTTTTTTCCAGATAAGCATATCGATTAATCCATCTCATTACTAATTATGATAATCTTATTGTCATAACCATAGTCAAAATAAACATTTCAATTAATCCATCACATCAGAATCTGTTAGGTTCAATAATTTCAGTAGCCATTGTTCTATTATCTCTATTAGTTCCATTTTCCATCTTCCATCTTCAGTAGTCTTGTTAAGTCCAGTAATTTCAATATCCAATCTTCCATTATCAGTATTCCATAATAATCTTGCTGTCAAAGCCATAGTCATATAGTAAGAGTCTGATGGGGATTACCTCTATCCCAAATATTTTCTTGCCATCCATTCTGAATAGGTTGCTGAAATACTGCTGTAAAATCATATCTCTGTTCTTTTTTTCAAAATACACTGGGTCATCTCTTAAAAGTTTTTCCATTGTCACATGGCTGCAGTTAATTCCATAGATTTTCTCTATATTGGGCTCCATCACATCATTCCAGTCCAGAAGATTATCCATGCCATTGATAACTTTATCTCTAGAATCTTCATTCATTTCTTCAGAGATAACATTGAGTTCCAAACAATAGATTTTATTTCTAAAGTCCATAGACTCCAAATCTTGTTCCTGTTCCACGTTGGTTCCAATCTCCGGGATCTCCTCTCTCACAGGGACCCCTATTCCAGTCTCCAGGGTCACCTCTCTCACAGGGACCCCTGTTCCAATCTCCGGGGTCTCCTCTCTCACAGGGACCCCTTCCAGGGTCACCTCTCTCACAGGGACCCTTATATCTTTAATCTCCTGCTTCATTTTACTCAATTCAATTTTCATTATCTCAATCTCATCCATTATTTTCTGAAACATAGTTATTTCCAGATTTTCAGCCACTTTCTTAATTGCCATTTTAAAAGAAAAATATAGGAAAACCACTTCTTATTTCAGCAACAATTGGGTTAATACTCCAAACTTGGTGACATCACAGTATAAACAGAGCAGACAGCCTTATCTCTCCAATAGTTAAGTAAACAAAATGCAGTTCCCAGGATCGAAACAATTAATGGCAATCGTCAAGAAACAGATTCGTCAAAATAAAATAGACCAAAAAGAGAGTAGTCTCAAAACAGTATAATATTTTTCAAAATAAAAATCTGGAATAGAAATCCCTCTTCTGTGTATATCTTTAGAATGCAAATCCAGGACAGCTTTTTGCAACAAAAACAGAGATAAGCTATTAATTAGTGCGTAGCAGAGAGAAGTTATGGCTCCCCAGTGAGATGTCAAAAACTGATCAATCTGGCAAATCTCTTTTAAACAGCAACAATTTAAGTCAAGTAAAAGAAAAATATAGAAAGAAGGGTGCTTGCCTGTTAGTGCGTTCTCTCTTAGAAGATAAGGTGAACGTTCGCTTTATCAGATAGAGCTTGCTGTTAAAAATCCGTCCCACCTTCGTCGGCTGGACCTCGTCCCATAAATTAATGAGATCTGGTCGTCCCAACAAAAATAGGCTTTGAGGTTAATCTCTTCGTTTCTCCCTACCCGGGAGAAGTTTAATCAGTCAAAAAAAAAAGAAAAAACTGACTGATATATCTGAATAAGCTTCTTTTGAGGCAGGAGCCCGTCTCAAAAGCAGGCACAGGCTAAGTCACCCTTCCCGGAAGTCCAAATCTTCTATCTCACCTTTCCACTAATGGTCACCACGGCAGCAAACAAAATTAAAATTATGTATCACAAAAGAGCCACCAGCAGCCTCTTCAACTGTCTCAGGTAGAATGGCTAGTTCCTAAATGGTCAGAAAGGAGAAGCCAAAAGAGTGTGGCCTATCTTCTAAATCAGAGGTGGGGAACCTTTGGCTCGCCACTTGTTGCTGGACTACAACTCCTATCACACCTGACCATTAGCAATGTTGGCTGAGGATGACAAGGGTTGGAGTCAAGCAACATCTGAAGGACCAAATGTTCCCTACCTCTGTTCTAGATAGTAGAACTTAAGGACATGGAGTTAATTTATTCTGGAATGCTTGTAACAATGTCCTCCATTGCTTCACTTAACATCAGCTCCGGGATTTTGACCATGGAGAGTGGAATACATTAAGTACTTTAGGCTCTACAACCATCCAATGCTGCTATAACAACTGTTTTCCACCTGACTACAAGCTATCTAATTTGCTGGAGGTTCCAGTTCTTTGTTAAAGGAAAACAACTGGAGACAGCTCATCATTCATTATGGGGAGGAGTGGGTGGGGGGTCTATACTGTTTGCCAGCTTCATGAATTTGCTCACCTGTATAATTGATAACCATGGCTTTGCCAAACACTGATGGTGAATATTTAGGATTGGCCAGTTTGGTGTTCAAATACAGCTTGAAATTGGCATCATAGTCAACCTCCTTGTCTCCAAGAACTATGAACGTTCGCCCCTGGGCACATTTTATGTTCTTTTCTAATACATTATCAATCACAGGGTCAATGTATTCATCAACATCATGAAACAAGAAAGGGCTCCCATATTTTATGGCCATTTCAAGTTGCTTAAGGAAATCAGGATCGTTGAAGGACGCCATCTGAAAAATAATGAGAGATGGATATGTAAACATGCCCGGTGGCTAAGTTCCTCAGTGCAGCACTTCATCTCCAAACTCCTACTTCAGCATGACCAAAACAAGTGCCTTAATTCAAACAACACACCCAAATTCCCTTAAAGAGCTAACACCCTCTGCAACTGCACAGATTTTCATTGGATACAGAAGTTAAGGGTAGGCCAACCATCTGAAGTAAAATCCAAATAGACCTAACTATTGTCCACTCCCACGATGTGCTGCAGCTTATTGAGAAACATGAGGCAGGCCCCTGCTTGCCCTTTGCCCTGCCCTGAACATATACTTGAGGAGAATCTGAAGCAACTGGGAGGAGCCATCACTCATCCTTTGTTCTGACCTGAAACAAAGTTACAGAAGATGTCTCAGTTTGATAGTTCAAAGCACAGGGAAACAGTTGGCTGTGAGGGAGATGTGCCTGTTGTAGAAAAGCCTGGTATTTGCTGCTAAGAAAGAGAGCAACTAGAAAATTACAGGAAGGGCTGGACCACATCCAGTAGGCAGTCCTTTAACTTTCTTTGATACTACAAGTATGGCTATCATGTTAGCATATGGGACCATAGATGACATGGAGCAGGCTTTCCCAACCAGTGTGCCTCCAGATGTTGTTGGACCACAACTCCCATCAGCCTCAGCCAGCATTGCCAATGGTCAGGAAAGATGGAAGTTGTGGTCCAACAACATCTGGAGGCACACTGGTTGGGAAAGGCTGACATGGAGAATCATCTATCATTGTGGTCTGTCCATTTTCTAGGACCTACCTTGAAATTCTAGCCCAGAGGTTGCAGTCCTTTTTGGACCAGCGGGCACATTTCAAATTTTGAGGAAGTGCTGTGGGCTCCAGTCACAATTTGGCTGCCATGGGGGCATGACACAACAGAAAATTAGGAAGAATATGGTCATGCTTACCATGGGAAATCACCTATGTTTTGCTGGTCCTGTTTGTAGAGATTACACAATACTGATCACACACACAATGGCTACCAGCCTGATGCCCATGAATGCCAGGTGGGCAATCCCTGTTTTAGGTCTACCCTGAAGTGTTTGTTTGGCCTTAAGCAGCCTGTCCCTTATTTCCCAGAGTAGTTCACCTATTACTCTGACCTATTTCCAGTACTAGGGACAGACAGATCAATCAAGTTCTGTTCTCTCAGTTTATCATTTTTCCAACCTAAAATTCGGTTCTCCACATTTGTGCAGTTTTTTTAAAAAAAATCCTCATGAAAATTCATCATCATTTTAGTGCAACTTGTTCCTAATACACACATTTTTGACAAATATATACATTTTTGCCATCAATTTTCCCCTAATATAATGTATTTTGTATACAGTTTTCGCTAATATATGCATTTTTGTAAGCATTATTTGGGTGCAGAACTTTTGAATTTTGAAGGATGGCTGTGTTTTGGTTATATTGTTTTGGAAAGTGCAAATTAGGCAGGTATGCCTTTAAATGTGAACTGGATTGAATTTCTCCCCCAATCTCTATTGTGGACAGGTTTTAAATTTGGATATCTTTTTAAAGTGAAAAGGTTAACCTCACCCTGAGGTTATTTTTTTCTTCTTTCCTCCTGATCCAATTTAATGCTTGCTGCTGTGGGTCAATGCATAGTGGGAAACGGCTGGCCCGCGTGGTAAGGATGCCATTTTGAACCGAGAGCTCATCAGGAGGCAGACCTTGGGACCCCCACCTGGAATAAAAGCAATCAAGGGAAGTGATTTATGTATGGCAAAAGAGAACCCATCTCTTCTTTCAGAGTCTTGAGTCCAAATGCACACCATTAACTGAAAAAATAAATGTGAAAAATTGTATGTGCTTGAGCTGTGCCTACAATGGCATGGGCCAGAGGACTGTGAAAGTTGGCAGGAGACTAGGTGAATGAGTGTCAAAATAGCCACTAAACAAAAGCCTGTGAAAACAGTGGTTCCCAAACTCCCCACACACAGAGACCACTTCAAATTGCTAAGGGTAAGGCAGAACACTTAATTATTTGTCTGCCTGTTGTAGCAATTGAAATTCTACAGAATTCAAGTTATAATACAATAAAATATCATATAAGAAATAAAAGCAGCAATAAAAATACAATTCAAAATCAATATGAATATTCAGTGCAATGGTTGTGCCATCTCCCATCTTCAACCACAAATCCACAGATACTTCACAGACATCCTGAATGAAGCTCACAGACTACTGGTGGTCCATGGTCCACAGTTTGGGAACCCTGGCTGTAGAGGGCAGATCATCAATTGACTCTGTGGAAAACCACAATGACATGGAAGCTGAGGCATAAAGGGGACAGTTCCATCCTACCTGCTAATCTCAACATCATCGGTCAGCAGGTTTTCTAATCTGAAAGGCTTGCTGAGAGGAATGTCTCGGTTCTGGATATCTGATTGCCATACGTCCTTAATCATCTCATCACGGAACTCCCAAGTGAAGGCGCCCTCATAGCTCAGGAAGGCGGCACACAACAGACAGTCTCCCAACAGCTTCACTTGCCGTCTCTTTAATTCCTCCAAATCATTCCTCCACCTGGCCAAGAGTGAATGAAAACAGAGGTTCTCTAGTAGATTAATGAATTAATTAAACCAAGGATAGGGCTCCACCTCTTAACTAGCTCATCCAGGTTAGGGAAGGCAGAAAATACCCAATGAAAGTTAGAGTGTGAGAGAAACCCTGCAGCACCCCAGAAGCCAAAGGCCACGAGGCAAAGCAGAAATCCTTCAGCCCTACTAACTGAGTCCATCCTCTGAAGCCAAGCCCAACCCAGCAAGATGACCCAAAAGGATAGCATAGTTGTTGGTATCAAAAGTCACAGAGAGGTCCAGGAGAAAGCTTAACAATGTCCTTTGACTGACTGAGGATGTAAACTACATTTCCACCATCCTCCAAAGAATCCTGAGGATGGTATTTTACCTCTCACAGAACTACAATTCCCAGCATCCTTAACAAACTACAGTTCCCAAGATTCTTTTGGGGGGGAGGATATACTTTGAATGTATGGAGTGTCTACAGCCTGACATGGCCCTACCTGGGGAGCAAGTGGGTGGAATAACCCATCCCCAGGTGAGGGAAGCGGAGCTTCTTCAGTGGGGGTGGGTTTATTATTATTATTATTATTTATTACATTTATTATTTGCTATTTACCCAAAGATCTACAGGCAACTTGCGTTAAAAACAAAAATAAATCTATCATACTATATAAAAAAAACAATACAACACTCCCATTCAACTGCAGGAGCTTTGGCACCATACTAATAATAGACAATAACATCTCTGTCTATCAAATGCCTGGGGAAAAGACAAATCTTTACATGGAGCCAAAAAGATGTCAATGAAGGCACCAGGTGGACCTCACCAGGGGAGCTTATTTTCTTCTACAATCTGTGCAGCCAGAAATAGCAATTCCTATAATTGTTGGTAGAGCTGAGGTGAAATCCCCTCAACCCAGTTTGCCAT
This sequence comes from Rhineura floridana, assembly GCF_030035675.1. Taxonomy (NCBI): domain Eukaryota; kingdom Metazoa; phylum Chordata; class Lepidosauria; order Squamata; family Rhineuridae; genus Rhineura; species Rhineura floridana. The sequence continues at coordinate 9,122,747 of NC_084498.1, read as the reverse complement.
CCACTTGGGGCTGGCAAATTTGGGAGGCCATTTTGGCAATTCTTTGGGAGTGAAGGAGAATATCTAGCAATTTGCATCAGGATGTAATTTCTGCCAGTGTGTGGGAATGGAACCATTTTACTCACCTGAATGGTGTTTCTCAGGGGACACTAGGTCACCGCCAAGTGGGTATTGTCTTCCTCTCCTTTTGCTTGAGGCAGGAAAGAATTATCACTCCAAGGACTCCTTCTGAGCCCCTCCCACGGAGTGCTAGCTCACTGTCTGGCCAAGCATAAAAATAAACCAAATAGCTAACAGAACAAGCACTAGGTGAACAGAACAACCATTGCAACACTGGTATATTAAGTATTGAAAAGAAAACACAACAGAAACAACAATTGAACATAATTGCTGCCCTGGGCTTTTGCTGGGAGGAAGGGCGGGCTATAAATCAAATAATAAATAAATAAATCATATATAGTCAGTCTCTGGATGTACTGCTCATCGCTTATGGCACCACTGCTAACAATTGTATCATCCAAGGGTGGGCCTTGGCAGTGTCCTAATGCTCCCTGAGAAACATCCTTCAAGTGAGTAAAATGGTTCCTTCTCCAGTGGGCACTAGGTCACCCCCAAATGGGATGTTTCATAGCTAATCAGATTTTAGGGTGGATTTTATAAGATTACTTGGAGGACAAAACCAGTTGGAGGACTTGCCTCCCAAAAGCTGCTTCCACTGAAGCATAGAGATCTATTTTGTAGTGATTTGTGAAAGTGTTTGGATTTGCCCCTGTGGCTGAATGGTAAGCCTCTGGCAGAGATGCGTTCCTTGAATATGCTGCTGAAGCTGTAGCTGCCCTCGTTGAATGTGCTAATACACCCTTCGGTGGTGATGAAGTATGTTGTATGTCAGTGAAATACATGCTTTAATCCAATGTGCCAAAGTAGCAGAAATAACCTTCTTCTTCAAAGTGGGATGATGGAAAGACACAAATAATGCATTTGACTGAATGGTTTTGCCCTGCTAATGTAGACCTTCAGTGCTCTGCATACGTCCAGAGAATGCCAAGCATGCTCAACTGGCTGTGATGGACATGGACAAAAAGTAGGAACAGCCAACTCCTGCTGGAGGTGAAAAGCAGCATTCCCCTTTGAAATGAATGTTGGATCAGAGCATAAAACTACTCTGTCCATATGAAACATGCAGATGTTTAACAACAGACAAAGCACCTAGTTCTGAAATTCTTCAGGCTGGTATTATTGCCACGAGAAACAGACCCTTATATGATATGATTAGAAGAGGTTTTGAACTCAGTGGTTCAAAAGGAGGTTTTTGCATCTCATTCAAAAATCCCATATTGGATATCTATCTTGAACTGGATGAAAAGTTAACATTCATCTTTTCAAAAACTGTTTTAAGTAAGGATGTGATCCAACTGATTGATGAGGAGACTCAGAGAATACTGACGCTAATGCTGATGCTTTATGCAGGGTGTTTGGCTGCAACGTTTTTCAGTCCATCCTACAGGAATGACAGAAGATCAATAACTCCTGCTTTTTCTGGTCACATATGGCAATTACTGCATCAGTGTACAAATGCTGCCCAAGTGTACTGATACACCCTCACCGTAGAAGGATGCTGTGATGCCAAAATTGTAGTTATGACCTCTGGAGGCAACCCTGCTGACGGTAACTTCCTCTGTTCAGCCTCCAAATGGTTAGATCCAACAAGATGTATCAGGGGACACTGTAGCAAGAAATCTGGTCAGCATGGGAGCTTCCATAGTGCTTCCACTGCCAAGTTCACCAACTCTGAGAACCATGGCCTTCTTGGCCAACACAGAGCCACTAAATCAACACAAGCCTTTTCTGTTCTCACCTTCTTCAGTACCTGAGCAATCAAGGGAACTGGAGAGAAGAATGTAAAGAATTCTATCTGGCCATTCAGGGAATCTGTACCCTCTGCTTCTAGCAACAGATACGTGGGGTATTACCTCTGAAGCTGATGATTTATGTAGGAGGCAAATAAGTACACATCAAGTTATCCAAAGTGCTTTCCCATTTGCTTGAAAACTTGCTTATGAAATTACCACTATCCTGGCATCACACACTGGTGGCTTAGCCATTCTGCTTGAAAGTTGTCCACCCCTCGTACATGTTCTGCTATGAGAGTTTTTAGAGATTTTTCTACCCAGACTAACAGCAATACTTTGATTTATAATGCCTTTGTTTTTGTTCTTCTTTGGCAATTGACATGTGCCTTCACTGTGCTGTTGTCTGTGCATAACATCACATGTGTCAGCCCCAGATGTGGCACAAAATACTGTAATGCCAGCCTGGTAGCCCTCAACTTCAATCAATCCGCCCAGCGGAGCTTTTTAAAGTCGTGCGAGGGCTCTTACACTCTGGCCCCCACGATACTATGGAAACATCTGAGACCCGCTGTAATGAAATTGCTGGACACTTTCAAGATAAGATTGCATGTATCCGCAGGGACCTTGACTCTGATGTTGTGACAGATGAATCCATTGAAGTGTCCGGAGCACGGCCTTTTCTTTCTTTATTGGATGAGTTTCAGTTGGTGCAGCTCGAGGAAGTGGACAAGGTGCTTGGAATGGTTCGGGTGACCACGTCTGTTCTGGATCCTTGCCCATCTTGGCTAGTGAAAGCTGGCAGGGCTGGAACCACCGGTTGGGCCAAGGAGGTGGTTAATATCTCCTTGAGGGACGGAGTGGTCCCTGGTAGCCTCAAGGAGGCAGTAGTGAGACCTCTTTTAAAGAAACCCTCCTTGGACCCAGATAATTTAAACAACTATAGACCGGTGGCGAATGTCCCTTTTTTGGGCAAGGTTTTGGAGCGGGTGGTTGCCAGCCAACTCCAGGCGCTCTTGGATGAAACTGATTATCTAGATCCGTTTCAATCCGGTTTCAGGCCCGGTTTTGGCACCGAAACAGCCTTGGTCGCCCTGTATGATGACCTGTGTCGGGAGAGGGACAGGGGGAGTGTGACTCTGTTGATTCTCCTTGATCTCTCAGCGGCGTTTGATACCATCGACCATGGTATCCTTCTGAGGAGACTCGCGGAGTTGGGTGTCGGGGGCACTGCTTGGCAGTGGTTCCGCTCCTACTTCGCGGATTGTCACTGGAAGGTAGTGCTTGGGGAACATCACTCGACACCATGGACTCTCCATTGCGGAGTCCCTCAGGGGTCGGTTTTGTCCCCCATGCTTTTCAACATCTACATGCAGCCGCTGGGTGCAGTCATCAGGAGTTTTGGAGTGCTGATGACACGCAGCTCTATTTCTCCTTTTCATCTTCTTCAGGTGAGTCTGTTGATGTGCTGAACCGTTGCCTGACCACGATAATGGACTGGATGAGAGCTAATAAACTGAGACTCAATCCAGACAAGACCGAGACATTGTTGGTGAATGCCTTCCCTGCTCAGATGGTGGATGTTAACCCTGTTCTGGATGGGGTTACACTCCCCCTGAAGGAACAGGTACGTAGTTTGGGGGTTCTTCTCGACTCTTCCCTGTCTCTCGAGGCCCAAGTGGCCTCGGTGGCATGGAATGCGTTTTACCATCTTCGTCTGGTAGCCCAACTACGCCCCTATCTGGACAGGGACGACCTCGCCTCCGTTGTTCACGCTCTGGTAACTTCAAGATTGGATTACTGTAATGCGCTCTACGTAGGGCTGCCCTTGAAGACAATTCGGAAGCTTCAGCTGGTGCAGAACGCAGCTGCCAGACTACTGACGAGGACCAGTCGGTCTTCGCATATAACACCTGTCTTGGCGCGTCTGCACTGGCTTCCTATTTGCTTCCGGGCGAGATTCAAGGTGCTGGTTCTTACCTATAAAGCCTTACACGGCGTGGGACCTCAATACCTTGTGGAACGCCTCTCTCGATACCCGTTCACTTCGTTCAGAATCTAAGGCCCTCCTCCGGGTACCAACCCATCGGGAAGCCCGGAGGGTGGTTACTAGATCTAGGGCCTTTTCTGTGGTGGCCCCTGAGTTGTGGAACAGCCTCCCCGAAGAGGTACGCCTGGCACCTACACTTCTATCTTTTCGGCGCCAGGTAAAGACCTTTTTATGCTCCCAGGCATTTTAATTTTCTTAACCATTTTAATCTTTTAATCCGTATTTTTAATTTTTGTCGTACTGTGTTTTTGTAGTCTTTTTGTTGTTTGTTTGTATATGTTTTTATGATTTTTATTATGATATATTGTATTTTATCTTGTTTGTTCACCGCCCTGAGAGCTACTTTGCTAAGGGCGGTATATAAATTGAAATAAATAAATAAATAAATAAATTTATAGGGTGACTTGTTTCCAGAGCTGTCCAGGTGCCATGAATCATTTGGCCCCTGCAGCGAGACTCACAACTTATCAAATTCGCATCTGTTAACACGTCCCATGGAGGATCCTTCAGGGGCATCCCTTTGCACAAATTGTGCTCTTTTGTCCACCATTGGAGAGATGCCTTCAGATGCCTTCAGATGGATCTGCAAATACTGAGTCCGCACAATTTGCACCTGATATAGCAGCAGCACCCACCGCAAAGGCCATGTGTGGAACCTGGCCCACAGTGTTACTCAGATGGAAGAAGCTAGCATTTCTAACACTTTTGCCAGTGTCATTAAATCCTCTGAGGTCTTTCACAGAATTGGTGCCACTGCTGCCTTTATCTTTGTGATCCTTTCCTCTGACAATGCTATTGTCTCCTGCCATGTATCAATAGATGCTCCCAAGTGTTGTAACCTTTGAGTTGGCATCAGATTATTTTTTGTGTCATTCACTAGAAAGCCACAGTCTTTCAAGGCTGACAGTGTCACATGGATGTCCCAATATGCAGAGTGAATTACCTATGAGCGAATCAGAATGTCATCCAAGTAAGGGTAGATGTAAATCCCCTCCTGATGCAAGAAAGCCATCAGGGTCATAATGATTTTCATGAACACCCTTGGAGCTGAAGCTAGCCTGAAGGGCATTGCCCTGTACTGGTAATGTTGGTCTCCATATGTGAAAAGCAGAAATATTTGGTGTTGTGAATGTATTGGAACATGCAATTAGGCCTCTATAAGATCTATGGATGCCAGATAATCCTGTGGTTGCAGTTTCCATGTGAAACTTCCGATATTTCACAAATTTGTTGAGGTACTTCATGTCTAAAACTGCTCTCCAACACTCCCTTTCTTCACAATAAAGAGCATGGAACAAACACCAGAGAAGTTCTTACTTTGTTGTACTGATTCGATTGCCGCTATCTGCAACAAATGATAGATTGCCTCCTGAACCGGCTTGTGCTTCTCTGGGTTTGAAGGCACTGGAGATGGAACAAAGAGGGTTGGTGGTAATACCTGGAACTCTATTTGATACCTGTAAAGCACTGCTTCCCTCACCGAACAATCAGATATAGTTGTTTCCCTCTGTTGTGCAAACTGTAACAGGCTGGCACGCATAGGAGTTTTTGATGAGTTAGAACTGTTCTTGTTGCCTCCCACCTCTGCAGTGATGGAAGAATTCTGAAACCATGTTCTGGATTGTTGATCATCTGTCTGCTGGTATCTGGGTCATCTCAAGTGGTTTAATTGGTGTGAAAATAATACCCTCTTCCAGTGAATTTCATTTTCTGAAACTGTTGGCATGGGTGGAAATGACAAAAGGACCACCTCTCATCACTCTGTTGACTTGGCACTGGCATTGCCTTCTTTTCATCCCTTGTCTCAACTAGAATGTCCTTTAACACCTCTTCACCAAATAACTTATTTCCAACATAAGTTTCTGAAGCCAGCAGTAATCGAGATGAGCCATTTGTATTCCAATGCCTAAGTCACAAAGCTCATCTTACTACAACTCCAGCTGCCATTGCTCTTGGTGCAAACTGTGTTGCATCCACAATGTAGGGCTCCACTCATGACACCTTCAAAACAGTCTTTCTAAGTTGTTCTGGATCTTGGGTTGGATTATCCAAGATATCATCAAACCACAGGAGTGCCGCTCTTGAAAACAGATGCTGTACAAGATGCCCGGATGATCAATGGTGCCACCTCATGAACTTTCTCCAATGCCACATCTAACTTGCACTGTTAGATCCTTTAATTGGGCATCTCCATCCCTTGTCAGCATCCTCAGTGCAGGAAAATGAACTAGCACTCTGTGGGAGGGGCTGAGAAGGAATCCTTGGAGTGTTAACTCTTTTCTGCCTCAGAGCAACAGAAGAGGAGGACAATACCCACTTGGGGTGTCAGGAGGGGCCACTGGAAAATGTGGTAGTGGTGGACTTGCAACTCTAATTTTCCTGAACACCAACGCTATCCCCCAGGCCTGGTGAGGAAAAATGCGGCAGGGGGACATTACAGGGGAATATAGCAGCTGCTAACCCACCAATAGGCACTTTGGCACCACTTGGAGTAGCAACTACATTTGAAAACAACAAAGCCAACAGACGAAAGAGATAGGTGAATCTGTCAACTTTAGTCTTTCTCTGTTTCTCATGTTTCTAGACTTAAGTCCAGTTCTGAATATTTCCACATCAGTTCGTAATTTTTTTAAAGAGCCTCATGAAAATCCATCAGCATTTTAGTGCGAATTTACCCTAATGCACACATTTTTGTGTTTGCGATTTTGCCTAATATCTACACCTTTGCAAAGCAATTTCCCTTACATAATGTATTTTGGTATGTTATTTTCATCATTATATTTATTTCTATGCATGCTTTATCCTGGCATAGGCATTTTTGTACACATTACTTGCCTGAAGAACTGCACTGCAAAATGTGGAGAAGTGCAAATCACAATGGATGGCTGTTTTGCTTCATGTATTGTTTTGGAAAGTTCCGATTAGATGCCTTTACATGCAAACTGAACTGAATTTCTCCCCCATCGCTAAGACAAATGCAGACAGAAAGCTACTTGTCTTAGTATGCCCCAGTCCTACAAAAATTACTAGATATTCTCCCCCTCCAAAAGAAACCCTACAAAGGGGGTTTGCTTTCCCGCTCTCCTCCAATTTTCACTGTAAACCTTCAATAAGGAAGTTCTGGGGCTGGCTTCAATGCACTTGGCATCTCTGGTGGAACTCAGCTTGCCTTATATTTTCAGATCCCAATCCTGAGATAAGTTTGTCAGCAGCAATAAGCCGCCGTTCCATAATCTCAGCTTCTTCCTGGAGCTGCTGCTTCTCCCTTATAGCTGCTTCGTACTTATCTCCTAGAGCTTTCAGCTCATTCTGGATAGCTGTCAGCTCAGCCTGGATCTTCTCCAATTCACGCTTACTTAAAAAGAAATTCCGCTCCAGTCTGGCCACCTGTGTGGAGGAAAATCAGCTCAATAAAGTAGCAGCTCAACAACACAGCTGGGCCTCAACTAGTAACCACTTTCAAAAGCTTTGCAAAACCTTATCCCCCTGAATAAAATGTGTGTTCCAAAGTGCCCTGGGAGGAGGGAATGACAATTAAATTAGTTGGTCTATAAGCCCTCTTTTCACAGTGCTGCGTAATGCATATTTATGGATTACATTCACCTTTTGACAATGTGAAATCAGTGTTATTCTTCAGCCTGTGGTTTAGTGAGCACCAACCCCAGTTTTTCAGTGGATGGGCAGACAGCAGATCACACATTTTCCCAAGAGATTTCCCATGATTCATTGTGAGCTTCCAATGCTAGTGAAACAGGTCCCTGCAATCTTCATATCCCACTATTATAATGCTGTTCCAGGTGTACAGACTGCTCACCAGGAAGAGCACAGAAGTGGTGCAAGTCAGAGAAGAGGCAAGCTGCATGGGCCTTGTGAGGGGCAGATTGTCCCCATGGAAAACAGCTGGGCCTTTACTGGTCTCTAACAGGAATTCTCAGCACCCTCACCAAACTATAATTTCCAGGATTCTCTGGGGAAGTATGACAGGTAAATTGATATAAAACCAATATGTGTTTGTGATGCAGATGAAACAAGAAACCCTACTTTATCTTTCAGCTACGGTGGTATAGTCATATCATAGACTCATAGAAAAGCAGAGTTGGAAGGGGCTTATAAGGCCATCAAGTCCAACGTCCTGCTCAATGCACGAATCTGACTTAAAGCATATCAAACAGGGGGCTGTCCAGCCCACCATCTCCCTAGGTAATTGGTTCCATTTTTGTACCACTTTAACAGTAAGGAAGTTTTCCTGATGTTCAATCAAAATCTGGCTTCCTGTAACTGGAGCCAATTATTCTGTGTCCTGCACTCTGGGATGATCCAGAAGAGATGTGGCCCTCCTCTGTGTGACAACCTATCACTTGGGAGAGTGTGATCATTATCTCCCTTCAGTCTTCTCTTTTCAAGGCTAAACATGCCCAGTTCTTTCAGTCTCTCCTCATAGGACTTAGTTTCCAGTCCCAATCATCGCCCTCATCTCAACCTGTTCCAGTTTGTCTGCATCTTTCTTAAAGTATGGTGTCTACAACTGGATGCAGTACTCAAAATGAGGCCTAACCAGTGCTGAACAGAGACGAACTAGTACTTCACATGATTTGGAAACTACTGTTAATGCAGCCTAAAACAGCATTTGCTTTTTTTGCAGCCACATCGCACTGTTGGCTCATATTCAGCTTGTGATCAACAATTCCAATATCTTTCTCGCATGTGGTATTGCTGAACCAAGTGTTTCATATCCTATAATTTGCAGATTTGAACTCTTTTAAGGTGATTAGGCATTCCTTGACTGTCTATCAATCTCAAGCTGCAATCCTGCCCCTTCACATTTGCCAGGAAGGTCAAAGACCCTCTTTTAAGAGAAGTCTGAGCCAAAGCAGGAATTGAGCACTTCTGCCTTTTCTTTGTCATCTGTTATCATTTTGCCATTCTCATTGGGTAACTGTACCACCATTTCTCTTCTCTGTCTTTTACTATGGATGTATCTGAAGAAAGCTTTTTTGTTGCTTTTAGCATCCCTCACTAACCTGAGCTCATTCTCAGTTTTAGCCTTCCTGACACCATTCCTGCACTTCTGTGCTACCTCTCTATAGTCTTGCTTTGTGGTCTGGCCTTCCTTCTGCTTCCTATATGTGTCCTTTTTTGTTTTCAGGTCATCTCTAAGCTTTCTATGAAGCCACATTGGATTCTTCTGCTGTCTTCCCCCTTTTTTCCTTGACAGAATTGTTTGCCATTGAGTCTTTAGAATTTCCTTTTTAAGGAACTCCCACCCATCGTGGACTTTTCACCTTAGGGTCGCTTGCCATGTAGCCTTACTTATAATTGTTCTGAGTTTATTAAGATTGGCTTTCCTGAAGTCCAGGGTACGTGTATGGTTACTCTCACCTTTTGCATCCTTTAAAATCAAGTACTAGAGTATAACATGGTCACTTTCCCCTAGACTTTCTGTAAATCCCACTTCATCCACTAAGTCATATCTATTGGTTAGAATCAAGTCAAGGATAGGTGATCCTCTAGTTCCTTTTCTCCATTTTCTTTAGGAGAACGTTATCTCCAACACAAGTCAGGAATTTCTTGGAGGGGTCGTGTTTGGCAGAATTTGTCTCCCAACAGATATTGGGGTAATTGAAGTCTCCTATTACTACTACATCATGCCTCCTTGAAAAATTGGCAATCTCCTTTTCAAAAGTTTCATCCTCGTCTTCTTGATTGGATGGTCGATAGCAGATTCAGCCACCATGGTCCTTTTATTCCTTGTTCCATTGATTTTAATCCAATTACTCTCGGTGAGGCTACTAAGCTCATCCTTCTGTATTTCTATGCAGGTATATATATTTTTAATATATAGTGCAACTCCGCCTCCCTTTCTATTCTTCTGTTCTTTTTGAACAAGTTATATCCTTCAATTGCTGTATTCCACTCATGGGAGTCATCCCACCAAGTTTCAGTTATACCTATCAAGTCGTATTTGCCCTGCTGTATTATTTATTTATTTAATTCAATTTTTATACCGCCCATAGCAAGGCTCTCTGGGCAGTGTACATCAAATAAAAATATATTTACATTCAATTTAAAACCACCTAATCACCAAATCAACAATTTAAACATATAACAACAGCAAGATTAACATAATAAACCCATATTAAATACAAATCAAAAGTAATTCAAAGAAAAAGATGGAACATATAACTATCTTTACAACATTAAATACAAAAGCTAAAATTATTAAAAATTATTAAAAAAAGATATTAAAATAATAAAATATTAAAATGCCTGGGCAAAGAGGAAGGTTTTCACCTGGCGCCAAAAAGATAGTAAAGTAGGCGCCAGGCATACCTCGTCAGGAAGGGTGTTCCATAGTTCAGGGGCCGCTACTGAGAAGGCCCTCTTTCTTGTAGTCGCCTTCCAGGCGTCTTTCTAAGTAGGCACCCGGAGGAGGGCCTTCGATGCTGAGCGTAGTATACGGGTAGGTTCATATCGGGAGAGACGTTCCATCAGGTATTGTGGGCCCATGCCGTGTAAGGCTTTATAGGTTAAAACCAGCACCTTGAATTGGGCCCGGAAACATATAGGCAGCCAGTGCAAGCGGGCCAGAATCGGTGACACATGTTCCGACTGTTTGGTTCCGGTTATTAATCTGGCCGCTGCATTCTGCACAAGCTGCAGTTTCCGAACCGTCTTCAAGGGCAGCCCCACGTAAAGTGCATTGCAGTAGTCCAATCTTGAGGTCACCAGAGCATGGACAACTGAAGCAAGATGTTCCCTGTCCAGATACGGGCGTAGCTGGGCTACCAGCCTAAGTTGGTAAAAAGCACTCCGTGCCACCAAGGCCACCTGCGCCTCAAGTGACAAGGACGGGTCCAAAAGGACTCCCAAGCTGCGCACCTGCTCCTTCAGGAGGAGTGTAACCTCATCCAGAACAGGTAGAACATCCAACTGGTCAGGGGATCCATTTACTATCAGCATCTCAGTCTTGTCTGGATTGAGCTTCAATTTGTTCGCTCTCATCCAGTCCATTATCGCGGCCAAGCATCGGTTTAGGACCTTGACAGCCTCACCTGAAGAAGATGAAAAGGAGAAGTAGATCTGCGTATCATCAGCATACTGATGAAAACGCACTCCAAAACTCCTGATGACAGCACCCAGCGGCTTCATACAGATGTTAAAGAGCATGGGGGACAGAACTGATCCCTGCGGAACTCCATATTGGAGCGCCCAGGGTATTGAGTAGTGCTCCCCAAGCACTACTTTCTGGAGACGACCTGCAAGATAGGAGCGGAACCACTGCCAGGCAGTGCCTCCAACTCCCAAATCCACAAGCCTCTCCAGAAGGATACCATGGTCGATGGTATCAAAAGCCGCTCAGAGATCAAGGAGAATCAACAGAGTTACACTCCCTCTGTTTTTCTCCCGACAAAGGTCATCATACAGGGCGACCAAGGCTGTCTCCGTACCAAAACCGGCCCTGAAACTCGATTGAAATGGATCCAGATAATCGGTCTCATCCAAGAGTGCCTGGAGCTGGGATGCAGCCACCCTTTCCAGAACCTTGCCCAGGAATGGCACATTTGCTACCGGCCTATAGTTATTCAAATTATCTGGGTCCAGGGAGGATTTGTTCAAAAGCGGTCTCACCACTGTCACCTTAAGAGTTCAAGTGCATCTTGTTTATTTATTTATTAAATTTATATCCCACCCTTCCTCCCACAAGGATCCCATTTCCCATGCCCATACTCTGGGCATTAATATACAGACATCTAAGACCATGTGATTTATAGTCTGGCTTCCTTTCTATATTTTTATGAAGACTATTATTGGCCCCATTAGAGCCACTCTTTCAGTTCCTGTTACTGTACATAAGCCTTCATCAATCGTTACCTCAAAATTTATGTCTCCCTCCCCTTTATGATTCAGTTTAAAGCCTACTGATGAAGTTCTCCTCCTCTAGGATGCATACCTTAACATGGTGAGGGGGGTTGAGATTCTGTTTGCCATGTCCCCCACCCCCTTGTACATACCTTTTCTCTCTTTGGCTTGACCTCCTTGGCAACATCACAGTAGCTCATAACAGCATCCACAAATTTCAACATTCCTAAGCCAGCTCGGCTGACAACTTCCATTTCTTCAAAGGTGGTGTTTAGGTTCTTGAGCAGCCCTCCAATTTAACATGTCAGAAGTTAATTTAATGTTTGTTTCAAGGAGAAAAATTTAAATGATTAAGGCTGCAATCCTATGCACAATTTCTTGGATGTTAGCTCCACTCAATAGAGTACAGATATAAACAGGATGGTGTTTATAGTTTATTTATATTCTGGTTTTTTTAATGGAGTCCTCAAAGTGGGTCACAACATTTATAGCAGGGGAGAGAAGCCTGTGGTCCTCTGGATGTTACTGGACTCCTAACTCCCATCATCTCTGACTGCTGGCTGCACTGGCTACGACTGGTGGCAGTTGAAGCAACATCTGGAGGACCACAAGTTCCCTGTCCTTGATTTATAGAATGCACTGGATACATTGAAGACATACAATTAAAACAAAGGCAGCCTAGCTGTAGCAAGAGTAGCTTCTTCCCTCTCCTTTTCCTACCCATAGGAAAGCTGATGTTAGATGACCCTGTGTCTGCGGCAGGGATGTGTGGTAGGTTTGGGGGAGAAATTTGATTCAGATTGCACTTGAAGCTGAATTCATCAAATTTTCACTATCCAAAATAATATGAGAACCAAAACGCAGCCATCCTTTGAAATTTGAACTTATCCGAATTTTGCGATGCGGTTCTCCAACCAAACAAGTGTTTATAAAAATGTGTATCTTAAGGGAAAATCTGTGTAAAAATGAATATATTAGTCACAATAACATACAAAAATCCATTATATTAGGATAACTTGCATGCAAAATATGTGTACATTAGTCAAAACTGCATACAAAAATGTATTTATTAGGAGAAATTCACACTAAAATGTTGAAGAATTTTCATGAGGATTTTTTTTAAAGTTTGCAAATATCTGCAGAAATGTGGAGAACCAAACTTAAGATTAAAAAAAGAGAGAGAACCTGAGAGAACTGAAACTGACACATCATTCCATCCCTGGTGTGTAGGGAACAGTCAGTTGCAGCAGAAGGAGGGGCCAGAGAAAGGAAACACCAGATGCCTATTTCTGCCAGACTGTCCTTTCCCCCACCGTAGGGTCCTCTATCATCAACTGCCCTGTGGGGTGCATGTAAGCATCAAGGCAATTTTGCTGTGCCTTGAGCTGCCTCAAACATTTCCCCTGACTTTTGGAAATAAGAGTACCATGTACAAGCATGTATCTTCTTCGGTAAATATCTGAATTTCTGAAAAGAAGACTGCAGCATTTGCACTCTGAATCTGGGAGAGATTCAGTTCCAAGGATATGATTCATCCTGCTGCTGCACAATTTACCTCGGACAGATTTCACTTGGGTCTGGGTAATCGAATCAAAATCGATTTCCATGAGGGAGCGCAGGAAGTTGGCCTCTGACATCATGCCCTTGGCTGTCTTCCAGTTGAGCTCTTTGTAGCCTCTCATTATGAGGATGCACTCGCAAACTGTTTGCACCTGCTTAGGGGGCTTAGCAAACGACCTGAAATGTAAAAATAAATATCAGGGCAAACAAGAGCTTATTCTCACAAGTGTTCCTTCAAAGTAAAGTAAGAACTTCAGGATTTATTTCCTTATTTAAGTATTTGTTTACTGCTTTTCATCCAGAAAAAGATCACAAAGCAGTATTAAAATCACTGACTTTGCATTCTGCTGAAGCATTTTAAACTTGGATGAAACAGCAATTCCATCCCCACTCCCCCCACCAATCATATCCCAGGATGCCACTTTTCTGGATGTTGTTACCTTGGTGACATGTTTTTCTCTCTCCTTGAAATACCAAGCTTCAGGTGACCTTAACAGAGCTGCCCTGGGCTAGGTTGGGAATGCTGAAGGAGGAGCTCAAGCCTGCCCCTAACCACCACAGACAAACGGGAGATGCCCTATGACAGGCTAGGAAGAGCTCTAGGCAACTTCCTTGGGCTCATGTTCTTCTGTTTCTTCATTTTCCAGATGCCCCACATGCCAAGGGTGGTTTTAAGCAGGGTGAGCTTTCCCACCACACTGACAGGAGAAAAGGGGAAAACTCTCACTCCCATCTGCCAAAGGTGAGAATTTGGTAACTTTCCTGTCGGAACTAACAGGAATGAAAAGATTTAAATGTGAGGGATCGTTCAACGGCCTAGACCAATGGTGATGAGCCTGTGGTCCTGCATATGTTGCTGGACTGCAACTCCCATCATTCCTGACCATTGGCCATGCTGGCTGGGGCCAATGAGAGTTGGGAGTCCAACAACATATGCAAGGCCACAGGTTTGCCACCCCGTCAGAAAAAAATGTTAGAAAAGAAAACCCCAAGAAAATTGAATAGTTGCTACTGAGTTGCAGGCAGCTGGTGAACTGGAGGATTGTGTGTAAGCTGCCTCTCCTTTGGCTATTGAAAGGGAAGAGTCCCCTGTCCTCAAGGAGAGAATATAACTCAACGGTGCAGATTGCCAACTGCAGCATGAATGGAAATAAACTATTTGCTAATTGATTAAATGAAATATAGGTACAAAACTGGTATTAAAGCTGGTGTGGGCCCTCATGAGAAGCTTCATGGACATTTCTGTGTGAAATCCTCTCCTGTGCCAGGACAGCTCCAACTTAAGTACCTGATCTCAGTGACATCAGATTTGTCAAGCTTCTGAAGTTCTAGCTTTGCGGCCTCCAAGATGGGCATGGCTTCCGCCAGGGCTGTCTCAGCCTCCCTCTTCTCCACTGCAATGATTTTATTCTGCTCTTCTATTTCCTGAGCTTTTTCCACAGCCAGTTTTTTCTTCTCCTCAGCTAAGAAGTGGGACAGGGATGATCGTAAAAATTACTCAGAATGGGCATCAGCTTCGAAACTGCTCCAAATAAACTGTTCCAACTGATTACAAAGGCATTTTTAGTACAGTAGTGTTGCTGAGAGCAGTGCAAGTCCTTGGGTGGCCCATTGGACTGGCAGATTAACCTTATTTTAACCCTGGCAATGGGATGGGGTCTTCCACTGCACTTGAGGGCAGCAGATGTGCATGAAAGGCCATGTGAGACTAGAGTTGGGGGAGAAATTCAATTCAGTTCACATCTTAAGGTGTATCTACCTAATTCACACTTTCCAAAATAATACGTGAAATGAAACACAGCCATCCTTCAAAATTCACACTTCTTCACATTTTGTGATGCACTTCTCCAGCCAAGTAATGTGTACAAAAATGCATATACTGGAGTAAAGTGCGCATAAAAGTGTGTGTGTGTGTGTGTGGTCTGGACAAATGGTAGAGTTTACAACAATTTAAAAATTACATCAGCTATATCCATCCATCTATTAAGTTTACATTTAATAGTACAAATTATACTCCACACATCCCTTTTCTTGATGTCCTTCTCACCATTGAAGACAACAAAATGGCTACTGATCTCTACCGCAAACCCACTGATGCCCACACCTCTTAACTGGAAATCCTGCCATCCAAAGCATATAAAGAAAAACATTGTGTATAACTTAGCTCTGAGAATCAAACATATTTGCAGCCATGAGGATAAATACCAGAGAAGTATCAGTGAACTTAAGGAACACCTATCCTGCACAAATTATTGATTGCAACATCCACCGAGCCGCCATTCTGTCCAGAGAAAACCTCCTCCATCATAATGAGGTGTCAAAGAACAACGGATTCCATTTGTGGTAGATTTCCATCCAGCATCTCCTAACTATCACCAAGCAATCAGGGAGAGCTACCCATTGCTAGCAAACTCTGAACATCTTGCTAGAGCCATCAACAAGTTTCTTGTAGCATTTCGCCAGCCTCCTAATTTATGCAGACTGTTAAGTGAGAACTGTACTGAAGCCACCTATCAGTAATCCTGGGTCTCATCCTTGTCACGCCAAACGTTGTGTGTATCTCAGAGAGACAGCTACTTTCAAAAACACTAGGACAGGCAGAACATATTACATCAAACAGAACATCACCTGCAGGTCCTGCAATATAATTTATGTCATCAAATGCAAAAGACCAGGATGTCATATCCAGTGGGTAGGAAAAACTACAATTGACCTATGCACACGCTTCAGAAACCACAAATCAGCAAACTTGACAAAAAAAGTGGAGCAACCATTTGCAAAACATTTTAGTGCTGAGGGCCACAGCCTGTTGGACTTTCTGTAGCAGCTATAGAGATGCCAACAGACCCAGCAGCACTGACTGAGATGGAGAACCTTTGGATATATTCTCTGGACACATTGGCACCACATGGCCTTAACCTGGAGGACAGTACCAGCATCACTTAGCTTCTGCAAATGAAGCCCCTCTGAGCATTCCATCCTGAAAGCTCTACAACTGCCACCTTGGTAACAGCATTTGTATGTTAGCATCTGATGAAGGCAGAAGCCGAAATGTTTTGGTAGAACAATAAAAACCTCTTGTTATGTTAATCATAGTTATGTGTGTGTATATCAGAGCTTGGAAAAGTTACTTTTTTGAACTACAACTCCCATCAGCCCTAGCCAGCGTTATGCTGGCTGGGGCTGATGGGAGTTGTAGTTCAAAAAAGTAACTTTTCCAGGCTCTGGTGTATATATATATAAAACACTCACAATGAATTATATTAGGGAACATTGCTTTGCAAAAATGTGTATATTAAGAGAAAATTATATTAAAATGTTAACAAATTTTCATTAGTTCTTTTTACAAACACATTGGTAAAGTGAAAATGTGGAGAACTGAATTTAAGAATGGAAAAATGCAAAACTGAACCGAAACTGACAGATCTTTCCACCCCATTCCCTAGATAGGAGACAAATTGGCAGGTTCACCCATCCCTATGTGGCACACACAGCTGTGATCTCCCAACAGGAAATTTAGGAAGAATGGTGGTGGAAGGGGAGCTTCCCCTCCAGCATCTCCAGCTTCACATCAGCACACAAACCCCCAAGAATCTCTGCATCCAGAGGATGGAAAAACAAAATCTAGGATGATTTATAAACCATGTACAGGAAGACAGGGGAGGAAATACTCAAACCAGAGGTGTGTGTAGAGCCGTTTTGGGCTATGCCGACTGGAACCAATGGGAGCTGTAGCCCAACAACATCTCGAGTGCACCAGGTCAGGGAAAGATGGTGGGGAGAGAGGAAGGAATAAAATATCCTTCCTCCTGAGTTTCAATATAGGTTTTCTAAAGTTATTTATTCAAGTGGGGAATTTAACAACAGCACAACATGTGGCACATCTATTTGACAGAAATGCTAACAAATGACGTCCTTGTAAACTTCACTACTTTATTCTTCATCTTCCCAAGAGATCACATCATAGGTGTTACAGTTTCATCTGGTCTCTTCACCCACTCAAAAAACAAATGTAGGCTGAGTCACTGATACATGTAGACCCTCTAATGTTAGGTTACTGGTAACAGTGGTATGTTTTCCCCAAAGGCATTAGATGATTCTCCAGGCACCACCTCCCCCCAAAATTATTCACATTGCTAGTTCTGCAGGCTCTTGAAGCAGCTAAGATTTTTTTTAAAAAAAACAACCACCACCACAATTGAAAATACATGTTAAAATATAATTTTAATATAAGACAACCCAAAATCAAAAGCACTCATAAGGTAACCCCAAATGGTGGTAAATTCGTTTGGACTCAATCAATCTTTGGAGAAACAATATCTTGTAAATGCAAATTTAGAAGGATACACATCCCACTACTGGTACCAGCCCAAGACAGCCAGTTTAAGCTTGTGGGATAAATAAGTAAGAAATACTTGCCAATTGCTGTGTTAGTTGCAATCTCTTGTAACAAAGCTTCACAGGCAGCCGATTTCTCTGCTAACACAATCTTTTGCTCAGCAAGCTTCAGGTTGAGCTCATCCAGTTGAATTGTGGCTTCTTTTAGTTTGTCTAAACCACCCTCCAGTCGTTTGCACTGGGCTTTGGGAGAGAGGAGGAGAAAGCTTTGCAATAAAGGTGCCTATTGTACACTTTCAATTCAAAATAAGATGTGGTTGTTCTGGCTGCACATGTAAAACTATGTATTTCCTCTTAATTTACATAACTTACAGTGAAATCTTAATTACGTCTACTCAGAAAAGTAAGTCCAATTGAATTTAATGGGACTTACAAGTGTGTGGGGTTAGGATTGCAGCCGTAGGCCAAGCACAAAACTGGAACCTGACCAACAAAATATAGAGCTGTATCTAGCTAAGTTCCACTCAGAGTGCTTTTGTTGAAGTGAATAGACCCAAGTTAGTTATGGCCATTACTTTCAATGTGTCTACTCCAAGTAGAGCTAACATTGGATACAACCCATAAAACCACTAGAACAGTAGTAAAAAAACATATAAAAGCATATAAAAACAAATAACAGGAATTAAGGGAATTCAAATGAATGAGCAGTTAACTGTCATCCATTTATAGTTGATGGGTGAGAGTTTAGCTAAAATCAAACTTGGCGCGGGACTTCTGGATAGTCCGCAGGTTCGCTGTCATAGTGGACTGATCCTGAATGCTGTGAGTTTCCCTCTGCTTTTCCCAACACCTGCTTTTTTTAAAAAAACAGGCATCCAACTTTGCTTTGTTGATATGAAACTGACAAGCCTGTGTCTTTGCTTTACAGCCCCTCTTTACTTTGCTCAGCCTTCCCTATGCTTTGCAGCCCATTTGTTTGCTTTGCTCAGTTTGTTTTTTGCTTTGCAGCCTGTGCCTTTGTTTTGGGATCAATAAACTGACAAGCCTGTGCCTTTGCTTAGCTAAGGTAAAACTGACGAGCCTGCTTTTTGGTTTACATTAAAGAGATCTCTTGTTTTCTCCCAGGGCTGGAGGGGGGCAGGATCTAATAACATTTGGTAGAGGAAGAGGAGGAGTTGGGGGGGCAGGGGACACAGGGAAAGCTGATTTCCTTTTCCTTTTGGAAAGGAAAGCATTATTAATGTTCTTTTTTGGAAGGGTGGGGAAACGGAATGGTAAAAGCAAAGGATAGCAGAAAAATAACTAACCTGAAACGGAACTGCCTGACAATTTGATGGAATGCAATTGAACAGGCACCAACAAGTGGATCCCATCTCTAATTTATAGTCTTCCTTGTGAACCACACAAATCCCAATAATTATTTTCCCCTGTCATTTGCTTCAATTTGAAGATAAATCAGATGTGCCTGTACATTACGGCTATGTTCTGTGCAGCTATCTGTGGAGGGTTAGCACTTCAAGGTCCCAAAATGTAGAAGCTTCACCAACATATTTTCAAGAATAATTTCAAATTATCAAGAATTGTTTCACAGTCATGAAATCTCAAAGGGTGTTTTTTTTAAAATAAAAGCTGCATTTCTTAGAAGGTTGATTGCTGCAACCTATATTGGGGAGGGCCATAGCTCAATGGTAGAGAATCTGCCTTGCATACAGACGATTCTAGGTTCAATCCCCGGCCTCTCCAGGTAGGACTGGGAGAGATTCCTGCCTGAAACCCTGGAGACCTGCTACCAGTCAGTGTAAACAATACTAAGCAAGATGGACCAATGGTCCAACTCAGTATAAGGCAGCTTCCTGTGTTCCCTTTGTTCCTATGTTACATTCTGTGACTTTTCTGAGCTCGGATGGAACCACAGCATGCATGATACCTTGTTTATAATTAAAATGGATTATTAGTGAAAAACACTCTTGTCTGTATTTGCACAGGATTTTGTATGAGATTTGCAAAATTTATTAAAAACACAGATGTTACCCAGAATGAACTGAGTCTTCTCATCCAGCAGTTTGGAATAGGTGTTAATGAAATCAAGGTAATTCTTTGGGGTGACGTAGTTGCTCCGTCTAAGCTTCTGCAGAAATTTTTTGCTATAGAGCCCTACTGAACCATGGACCATGACAATGTGTTCAATGACTGCCTCTGTTTTTTCAGATGGGATCAGTGGATTGTTCCCTGAGAAAGAGAAAAAACACACCCACACCAAAGTACTGAAGGCTCATTGAGTGGTATCTGGAGGCCAATATTCCAATGCACAAACTCATCAGAGAGAGGCAACAATTAAAACAAGTCAGTATAGTAATTATAAGACATAAACTGGCTCAAAGAAATGAAGAAATGCTAGTCCCTATCAGTTTAAAAGTGCATTTAACTTAGGTTCAGCCTGCACAATTAATTATGTGCAGTTCCCTCCATGCCAATGTTTTTGTTCCTTTTTCTTATTAATTAAAGCAGCTTCCCAGGTGGCAGCCTCCAATGAGGGGCAAGGGGAGAGGAGGGGAAGAGAAAGTGTCTTAACACACTTTATTCTCTGCCACTTGTTCCCCTCCATGCCAAGCTGCTTTTGCCCGTATAGAGGAAAAGACAGGCATTGGGGCTTACTTCTTTCTCCCCATAGGTAAAAGCAATGGGAGGGGAGAAGATACAGAAAATTAACATAAAGGGTTTAGATGTCTCTTTGGCTACACCAGTCTCCCATTTCCCCCCCACCCAAAAAATCAAGAAAAGTTTAGAAGGGAAACAATATTATTAACGTCATGTATAGTTTAACGCCTTGAAAATATCTCCCTGCAAGCTGCATGTCTACGTGCCCTCACAATAATTTTATGCACTCCACAGACACCTACTGTTGTTGATGGTGATGATATTGTACACTGTATATACATGAGAAAAGAAGTTCAAGATGGCTGGGAGTTTCTAAAAAAGGAAATTCTAAAGGCACAATGGCAAACATTTCCCACAAGGAAAAAGGGGGAAGACAGCAGAAGAAGCCAACGTGACTTCACAATGTGCCTTAGAGATTACCTGAAAACAAAAAAGGACACATACAGGAAGTGGAAGGAAAGCCAGGCCACAAAGAGTGCAGACAGGTAGCACAGAATTGCAGGAATGGTATCAGGAAGGCTAAAGCTGAGAATGAGCTGAGTTAGTGAGAGATGCTACAAGCAACAAAAAAGCTTTCTTCAGGCACATGCATAGTAAAAGAGAGAAAAGAAGTGGTGGTACAGCTACTCCGTGAGGATGGCAAAACAATAATAGATGACAAAGAAAAAGTAGAAGTGTTCAATTCCTATATTGGTTCAGTCTTCTCCCAAAAGAGGGTTTCTGACCCTCCTGGGATACGTGAAGTTGAAGGGGCAGCATTGCAGCTTGAGACTCATAGACAAATGGTCAAGGAATGCCTAATCACTTTGAATGAGTTCAAATCTCCAGGGCCCAATGAACAGCCTCCTAGAGTATTGAAGGAACTGGCTGAGGAACTCTAAGAACCACTGCCTATTAATTTGCAAAAAATCATGAAGGATGGGTGAAGTGCCGGATGATTGCAGGAGGGCTAATGTTATTATCAAAAAGGGCAAAAAGGAGGAACCTGGGAACTACAGACTAGTCAGCTTGACATCAATCCCTGGGAAAATTCTGGAGCAGATTATAAAGCGGTCAGTCCGTAAGCACCTTGAAAACAATGCAGTGATTACTAGAAGCCAACGTGGATTTGTCAAGAACAAATCCTGCCAGACTAAACTTATCTCATGTTCTGACTGGGTAACCTTCCTGACTGTGGGAATGCTATGGACATAATATATCTTGACTTCAGCTAAGCTTTTGACAAAATGCCCCATGACATTCTGATGAGCAAGCTAGCTAAATGTGGGCTGGATGGAACAACTATCAGGTGAAACCACAGTTGGCTACAGAATCGTACTCAAAGAGTGCTTACCAATTATTCTTTCTCAAACTGGTGGGAGGTAATGAGCGGGGTATGCTTTAAGTTGGATTCCTGCATTCAGCAGATGGTTGGACTCGATGGCCTTATAGGCCCCTTCCATTTCTACTTTTCTATGATGGTTTATAAAGAAGAGGCGTGACAGGTCTTATAATCTAAGCCAGGCACAGGGAAGCCACAAAGGAAGGAGGACATTGAGGCATGGGGAAGAATACATGCTTGCTTCCATTGCACATACATTAGTCTCCCACTTCAAGAATGTTACTTACCCAAAAAGAACTGAGCAACTGCATACAGAGCCTGGGGGGGCCAAGGCAAGAACCAATCGATTCCAGTGTTGTTGACAAGACCTTTGCAGGGAAATAACAAGAAGATAATCCTTGTCAAAATGTGTACATGAGTCAAAACTACATACAAAAATGTGTTTATTAGGAGAAATTTGGAGATGCTGAAGAATTTGCATGAGGATTTTATTTTTTTTAAAAAAATGCAAATTGCTGCAGAAACTTGGAGAAACTAAGTTCCAGGCACAGCCACACGCTAGGACCCAGCTGTCAGTTTGCATGGCTGCCCTGAGTGAGGGAGGAAATCCTGCTGGATCTCATGAGAAAGCCATGGCTCTTGTGAAGTCCAGTGGTGATGCTACTGCTTTTAAAGAGCTTGGCATGGTGCCATCCTGGCCTCTTTGAATCCCCTCCCTCACTGATTTCACCCAACTCACTCATCCTTGGGCAAGGAGCTCCCACTAAGATGTTCAGTGGTCGCTGGTTAACAGGGCCAGAAGGGAGTTTTTTCCTCCCAAATGGGAGTGTTTTTGCCTTTCTCTCAGTGAGTAGCAAGACACTATACTCTGGCACAATTTTTGTAATGGTGGAAACGGCATTGGGCAGGATAATTAACATAAGGTGTCTGGGGATGGCTCTCAGAGCATGGCCTGAGCTCATGGAGACAACATCTGAAGCCACATAGCTCCAGTTGCCAGCAGGATTACAGATGCTGGCACACACCACACTGGATCCATTTTATGCTGGCCAACTCCCAGGTGCTCCTCAGCAGTCATTCTGAGGTGGTTGTCAAGCAGCAGACGTGTTGTTTGAGGGGATATTGATTCTGTCTCTAATGCCATGCCAACCCCACTTACGTGCTGTAATCAATAAAGTTGTGGCCTGTTTCAGTCCACACCTGGCTTATGGTCTGTTAGTTCCCATACCTTGCCCAGAGGGGCAGCACAACGCACATATCCCCACAACTGAATTTAAGATTGGAAAAATTAGAAACAGAGAGAAGCAAAATTGACAGAGTCATCCCTAGAGCCTACCACATAACCCTGTGTATTCTAGAAGATTCTGGGTCATTTTGTAGGACACAAAAAGCACAGTATTTTTTCCTATGGCAGCACACTGCAGGAGAAAATTGGTAACTATAGTTATCTACCACATCCATCTTCTTCTTTATGAATCCCTGACAAGCTTCTGAGGAACTTCAGAATTCCATGGAACACAGTTTGAAAACCATCTCTCTCCATCTATGAAAACTGAGCTAATCATATATTCCCATTTGTCATTATCATTTGTCTGCATCCCAGGGGCAGGGAGGGGATACCTGTTAACATACGTACCTGGAAAATTTCGACAACGTGTTCTCAGTGTATCGCCAACTGGGGACATCCCAAGGACAATATGGAGGTTGTTGGCACTCTTGTTTACAAAGTACTGCCAGACACTTTCTTTGGCTGGGGCAGTTCCAGCTTTCATTGCTTCATCTGTAATCTGACTTAAAATATTGTCTCTTTCATCATCTGGGAAAAGGGCTGGAACCATTCCTAATAAAGGCAAGAGGAGATGCAAGAGGGGAGGATTTACTATTTCCTGGTGATTATCTCTCCCGCCCTCCTCTGTTGGTCAATCTCCTGCCTGGGTCATCTTAACCAATAAGGGTCAGATTATTATGCATAATGACCATGATTATTTTATATGGCTGTTTGGGCAAGTGTGGCATTTGGTAATCCCTTATTTCCTCACCCTTGCTACTACCCTGCAAAGTATGTTCGTCTTCTTCAAAGTGGGGTTTCCTATCATTGAGCAGAACCAGGTAGCCTACAATGTCCCCTCCAACTCTACACTCTAAAATCTGAAGAATCATAGAGAACTAAGGCTCAGCAATCTTAAGAACATAACAGCAGCTCTGCTGGGTCAGCCCAAAGCCCCATCTAATCCAACATCCTGTTCTTGCGGTGGCTAACCAGATGGCTCCGGGAAATCCACAAGCAGGACCTGAGCACAACAGCAGCTGGTATAACAAAGGCATAATGCCTTCAACAATGGATGTAGAACATAGTAATCTTGGCTAGTAGCCATTGAAAGCCTATCCTACATGAATATATCTAAGAATCTTTTCAAGTCGTCTAAGTTTGTTGCCATTAGTACATCTTTGAGGAGCAAATTCCATAGTAACTGTGCACTGTGTGAAGAAGTATTTCCTTTTGTGTGTCCTGAAACATCCAACATTCACCTTCGTTGGATGGCCAGATCCTAGTACGATGAGAGGAAAAAAAACTTCTCTCCATCCACTTTCCACACCATGCATATGTACACATCTATCATGTCCTCCCTTACTTGCCTTTTTCTTAAACTAAAATAATCCCTAATGTTGTAACCTTTCCTCTTAGGGGAGTGGCTCCAACCCCTTGATTATTTTGGTTGCCCTCTTCTGAACCTTTTCCAGCTCTGCAGTATCTTTTTTGAGATGAGGCGAGCAGAACCTCTTGTGGATAAGGAATTGGTTAAGAAGCAGAAAGCAGAGAGTAGGAATAAACGGACAGTTCTCCCAATGGAGGGCTGTAAAAAGTGGAGTCCCTCAAGGATCAGTATTGGGACCTGTACTTTTCAACTTGTTCATTAATGACCTAGAATTAGGAGTGAGCAGTGAAGTGGCCAAGTTTGCTGACGACACTAAATTGTTCAGGGTTGTTAAAACAAAGAAGGATTGCGAAGAGCTCCAAAAAGACCTCTCCAAACTGAGTGAATGGGCGGAAAAATGGCAAATGCAATTGAATATAAATAAGTGTAAATTATGCATATTGGAGCAAAAAAAACTTAATTTCACATATACGCTCATGGGGTCTGAACTGGCGGTGACCGACCAGGAGAGAGACCTCGGGGTTGTAGTAGACAACACGATGAAAATGTCGACCCAGTGTGCGGCAGCTGTGAAAAAGGCAAATTCCATGCTAGCGATAATTAGGAAAGGTATTGAAAATAAAACAGCCGATATCATAATGCCGTTGTATAAATCTATGGTGCGGCCGCATTTGGAATACTGTGTACAGTTCTGGTCACCTCATCTCAAAAAGGATATTATAGAGTTGGAAAAGGTTCAGAAGAGGGCAACCAGAATGATCATGGAGATGGAGCGACTCCCTTACGAGGAAAGGTTGCAGCATTTGGGGCTTTTTAGTTTAGAGAAAAGACGGGTCAGAGGAGACATGATAGAAGTGTATAAAATTATGCATGGCGTTGAGAACGTTTATTATTTATTTTATTTATTTAGTTGCATTTCTAAACCGCCCTATAGCTAGCAGCTCCCAGGGCGGTGTACAACATGATAAAACCACAATATTTAAAATACAGCAAGTGTGTATTGCGCAGACAATATAAACATTATATAAACAAAGTGAAAGAAAACTAAAAAAAATAAGATTAAAAGCTTAAATACTTTAAAATGCCTGGGTGAAGAGGTGGGTGAAGAGCTGGGTGAAGAAAGTGGATAGAGAAAAGTTCTTCTCCCTCTCTCATAATACTAGAACTCGTGGACATTCAAAGAAGCTGAATGTTGGAAGATTCAGGACAGACAAAAGGAAGTACTTCTTTACTCAGCGCATAGTTAAACTATGGAATTTGCTCCCACAAGATGCAGTAATGGCCACCAGCTTGGATGGCTTTAAAAGAAGATTAGACAAATTCATGGAGGACAGGGCTATCAATGGCTACTAGCCATGATGGCTGTGCTCTGCCACCCTAGTCAGAGGCAGCATGCTTCTGAAAACCAGTTGCCGGAAGCCTCAGGAGGGGAGAGTGTTCTTGCACTCGGGTCCTGCTTGCGGGCCCAGGCACCTGGTTGGCCACTGTGAGAACAGGATGCTGGACTAGATGGGCCACTGGCCTGATCCAGCAGGCTCTTCTTATGTTCTTAACCACACACAGTATTCCAAGCGTGGTCATACCATAGGCGTGAAGTTACCTGACGTTAGCATGTTGTTGATGAGTTCCAAGAACCCCTCCTCTGCCACATGAGCATCGGTGAACAGGAATATTATTATCTTATTCTCGATCCCAAGTTTTACATACAAAGACTTGAGGTCTTCCCGCAAATTGTTTTCTCCGTAGCCTCGGCTCAGAACTATTTCAAAGACCTAAAGGTGGATGTGAAATTATTTGTATTATGTTCATTTGGAGAACTGATTGGTGGGTTTGGGGTAGGAATTATCTTCAGAGGAATCCCCTTCTTTACAAGGTTTAACAAAATCTGAGCCCAGGAGTGGCATAAGGCTATTTTGTTCAGGCAGGTAGGTGGCTGATAATTTGTCTTCTTTTTTCAGGGCCTTCAAAATTAATGATATTACATACCCCAAGCCATCAAGGGTAGGGAAAGATGATCATCTAAGAATAAATAAATTAGGCAAACAAATGACTTACTGACCTCACATCCTGCTGTATAAGCAGCTAATTTTGCCAGAGACTGCTTCCCTGAGCCCCCGACTCCTACAAGTAAAGCATGACCACGATCCATCCTTATGATACGATGAACACGAGTCAAATGTTCAAGTGCATCATCAAACAGTACCAGGTTCATTTTAGTATTCAGCTCATTGTACTCTTCAAGAATTTCCTGCAAAGGAAAGGCAAAAAAGGATAGCTTGTGAAGGATTCAACACCAAAGGATCAGCATGTTAAAAACTGGAAAGAGGGAACAACAGGAATATCTGAATATTACAATGTAATCCTAGACATGTTTACTCAGAAATAAGTCCCAGTGTGTTCAGCAGGGATTACTCCCAGATAAGTGTGCACGTGACTGTAGCTTGAATTTCTCACTTGCAAAAAGAGAATACAGGAAGAATTCCTATTACTTGTATGTGTGTCTTTTCATCTATTTTTTCCAGTAGAAAAAGTATTCTATGATGAAAATAAATACCAACACTTTCCTCCTCCCAATTTAGGCTTTATACCTGAAAGAGAGCTTTGGCCGCATCATAGTCTTGAATATCTTCATAAATACGAGGCTCACTTTCATTCAGGGCCATTCTAAAGTCTCCAAAAAGAATAGGGTCTCTCATAATATGTTCTGTGTCCTCTTTGAAATTTTCTTCAACCAAGGCCTGTAAATGGCCTTGGACCTTATACGAAAGAAAGAAATTTTAGACAAACATAAGTTAAGTTCCTTATTTAGGAGCCAATCCTCTCTATTCTGCCTCTCAAGAGCTCTTGCACTAACTTGATTTATCAGATGAACAAAGGTCTGCAGAGTTCATCCCAAGACACCTCATAAGAACATATAAATATGTGACATTGCTTTATAATGCATCAGACCATTCACCTAATACTGCTCACCAAGGCCTCAGGCACAGGTGTTTCCCAGTTCTTTTAAATCCTTTCAAATGGACATGACAAGAATTGAAACTGGAGCCATCTCTATGAAAATCATGTAGTCTACCACTGAAATATGGCCCTTTCAAATGAGGTCTCTGCCCAGGCCTCAGAGTACTGATGGTGTCAGTGGGCTGTAGATTCTTAACGGCAAGCAACATCCCATATTGTATGAGTGAGATTTACTTTCTCTTTAAGAAACTTTCTGGCAACTTTCAGCAACCTAGGTTCCTTCAGAGACCCAGATATGCCTCAGGGTTCTAGAAGAGATCTGGCGAGACTGTTACATTTAAAGCACATGGCTTCCCCCAAAGAATCCTGGAAACTGTAGTTTGTTAAGGGTACTGGGAATTGTAGCTCTGTGAGGGGTAAACTACAGTTCCTAAGATTCCGTGATTTAAATGTGCATTGAATGTGCTTTAAATATATGGTGTGGATGTGGTCTTTACTGAGAAGGGTGGGGCCGATGCTCCCATTCCCATCCTGTCACCAAGCCAGCCAGTTTCTGGCCTGGTTGGGTTTATACTTGGCCATGTGAGAGGCTCTATGTCTAAATGTGATGTGGATTTAGAAATGGCTGCCATGGCACCCAGTCCAAAACCAAAACCAATCTGAACCTTCCTGTATTGACAGAAGTACTGACCAAAACAGTCCATAAGGCACTAGCTCCTGCCTAGCCACCTGACTATGTTGACCGTACAATATAGCAGCTCAAATTTTGAAAGCCGAAGTCATTTTTTGGAGTAACTCTCTTATGACTGCACAGTTGCAGAATCCATAGTTTGCAAGTAAAACAAACAAAACAAAGAGGGCATCAGTTGAGCCTATGATTTCATTTCAGAGTAAAGCACTGCTGTCTTGAACTAGTCAAATGAATATTAAGTCATCAGCAATAAAAAGGAAAGGACTAACCAGTGCTTTGTCCAATTCATTAATCAGCCTGTCGTGGAAAACCCGCAGACACTCATTCCTCCATACTCTCACCATCTGTGCAACTGTCTGGAACCTATGTTAAAACAAAAACTGGGTCAAATCAGCAAAAACACATGGGATTTTAGTGGACAGGCCTTTGCACATGCAGAATTTGAAATTGATCTTCCCCCACTCTATCCAGTTTGGAGAAACTTTTTATGAACTGGTATGCTTGAGTTAGATGAACAAATAGAATATGGTTATAATTCCAGCAAGAAACCAGGTGTGCATTCACTCACCGTTCTGGGGTTGTTTGAACAAGTCCATTGTAAACCCTGGACAAATCCCGCAAGTTAAAAATGTAATGGAATTTTGAAGGAGTCGGAGGTAAGTCACGGACTATCATTTGATAAAGCGCCAACGTACAGGTTGTCATCCTGTCAGCAATTGCAGCTATAGATTCATTGAAAATCTGCAAACATCAGATAGGAGGGAGATCTTTTCAAAAGACAAGTGTGAGAAATGTTTTTTCCTTAAAGTTTATTGCTGCTTGCAGCATTTTCTATTATGAACAATTCAGCGCAAGATATGCATTCACTTTATGGTGGGAGCAACTTTCCTGTAACTCACATACTAACATGCTCATTGATGATCTCTATATGTAATCAATAGTTTTTTTTAAAAAAGTAAGGACTATTTATCTTCTTGAAAAAGGCTTCTAATAAAAAAAAAACTAGCTAGGAGCAGAGATGGGATCCATAGGCCAGTGCTGGTTTGAAAGCATCCTATTGACCTCACAGGCCGGTATCAACTCAAGTTTGTTCTTTGTCCACTAGCCACTGCTTTTAAGTATCGTTTTTCCCTCACAGAAAATATTTATATTAATATCAAAATTTTAAAAGAAGATATAATAGAGGAAATATTGATAAAATTATCATTATTCTGATATTCTAGAGGTGGATTTTTAAAAAATAAATC
The DNA here is from genome assembly GCF_030035675.1 of Rhineura floridana. Lineage (NCBI taxonomy): Eukaryota > Metazoa > Chordata > Lepidosauria > Squamata > Rhineuridae > Rhineura > Rhineura floridana. The sequence goes on along the minus strand of NC_084498.1, from coordinate 9,093,557 downwards.
CATTTTTGAAAATAGCCACAGAAAATCGCTACATAAAAATCCAATCCACAACAATAGAGAATAAGCGAATTAATGGAAAATTCAATACCAAATCTGAATTGGGCAGAATTCTAGTACGACCTTAGCTGGAAGAGCAAAAGTTGGTAATGGATACCTGATTAGTTCCCTGAACTTCTAATCAATGTTTCTTTGGCAGGGTTAGTGTAAAAGATTCCCATAGGATCATGGCTAGCCTCTATTTTTTAACAGGGGACCAGATTTTGCACTGAGCAAGAGAGGTGAGAAGAGCCAGCTACATTGACTCTGCCCAGTGACTCATTTTCACAGGATACCTTAATCCCTAGATTTCGAGTGTCTTTGGCAGAGCCTGCCTCTTGTAATGCACCACATCCACAGGTAAAATAAGAGTGCGCAGCTGACATATCAGGTCTCTCAGAGACCATTTGTAAGGAACAGTTTGTTCTTACCGTAAACGGTATTTCTTCATAGATGACAAGAGGTCTCCAAGTGGGTACTGTAGCTCCCCCTACAGCTCAGAGACAGGAAACGTTTCAGCAAATGTGGGTTTTTTTGCCCTGTTGCTGAGGCTCAGTTTTCTTTCTTGCAAAGCTCCTGTAAGCAGCCTCAGATTAAAGAGAACAACAAGAACACGTAGAAAACACAACCATTGCTAATAAGAACAAACACATTAACAACACTCAACAGGACAAACGTAACCCCAGGTAAACGAGTAGACATGGCAATAGGTCCCATCCAGCCAACAAAAATGTTAGGGTCTTGGAGACCTCTTGTCATCCATGAAGAAATACCATTTACTGTAAGAACAAACTGTTCCTTCTGTCATGGATGACAGAGGTCTCCAAGTGGGACGTACTAAAGCTACAACCTAGGGTGGGTCAGATGGAGGCAGGACCTGTTGCAGAACCCTGTGACCAAAAGAAGCCTCTGCCGAGGCATAGAGGTAAATTTTATAGTGACGTGTGAATGTAGAAGGGGTCGACCAAGCGGTCGCCTTACATATATCTTCTATAGATGCGTTAGTGGAAAAAGCAGCTGAAACAGCAGCCACTCTGGTGGAATGGGCAGTGACATGCAATGGAGAAGGAAGATACAGGGCGTCATAAGCCAAAGAGATGCAAGCTCTAATCCACCTAGCCAGGGTATTACGTGACACCTTCTTCCCCAAGGTAGGTGGGTGGAAAGACACAAAGAGAGAATCACATTTATGGAAGGAGTCAGTTCTGTTAATGTATACTTTTAGAGTACGCCTTACGTCTAATGAGTGCCACGTCTTTTCTCTGGGGTGAGAAGGGTTAGAAAGACCAGTAATATGATTTCCTGCTGCCTATGGAAGGCTAAATTTTTTTTTTTCAATAATTTTTATTCAGATTTTCATAAAACATACAAGACAAAATCATAAAACATTCAAAGACAAAAAACAAAATCAAAAATAGTTAAACAAAAAGAAAAAAAGAAAAGAAGGAAAAAAAAAAAATAAAGAGTAAAATATTGACTTCCCATTTGTCAAAGATCAAATCAGTTATAAGTCTATAATATATAGCAATCCTGTCTCTTAAGTCATATTATAAAATCACTTTCCTCCAGTAGTTATCTTACTTAATCATCAAATCTCATAAACATTACTTTATTCTTTCCACAAAAAGTCAAAGAGAGGTTTCAATTCTTTAAGAAATATATCTATCAATTTTTTTTTCCAGATAAGCATATCGATTAATCCATCTCATTACTAATTATGATAATCTTATTGTCATAACCATAGTCAAAATAAACATTTCAATTAATCCATCACATCAGAATCTGTTAGGTTCAGTAATTTCAGTAGCCATTGTTCTATTATCTCTATTAGTTCCATTTTCCATCTTCCATCTTCAGTAGTCTTGTTAAGTCCAGTAATTTCAATATCCAATCTTCCATTATCAGTATTCCATAATAATCTTGCTGTCAAAGCCATAGTCATATAATAAGAGTCTGATGGGAATTACCTCTATCCCAAATATTTTCTTGCCATCCATTCTGAATAAGTTGCTGAAATACTGCTGTAAAATCATATCTCTGTTCTTTTTTTCAAAATACACTGGGTCATCTCTTAAAAGTTTTTCCATTGTCACATGGCTGCAGTTAATTCCATAGATTTTCTCTATATTGGGCTCCATCACATCATTCCAGTCCAGAAGATAATCCATGCCATTGATAACTTTATCTCTAGAATCTTCATTAATTTCTTCAGAGATAACATTAAGTTCCAAACAATAGATTTTATTTCTAAAGTCCATAGACTCCAAATCTTGTTCCTGTTCCACGTTTGTTCCAATCTCCGGGATCTCCTCTCTCACAGGGACCCCTATTCCAGTCTCCAGGGTCTCCTCTCTCACAGGGACCCCTATTCTATGGAAGGCTAAATTAACCTTTGGAACAAAGGCTGGGTCAGTTCGCAGCACTACCCTATCTTTGTGAAATGTACAGAGGTGTTTGTGGACGGAGAGAGCCTGTAACTCAGATACACTGCGTGCCAACGTGATGGCCACTAGGAAGATTGATTTGAAAGATAGAAGTCTTAAAGGGATTGACCCCAATGGCTCGAAGGGGGGACTTTGGAGGGCAGTAAGGATGGAATGTAGACTCCATGATGGGAAGTGATGTACGACTGGAGGACTAAGTGCAGTTGCTCCACGAAGGAACCGTTTGATCAAATGATGGGAAGCTAGAGATGCCGCACCTTTGGGTTGCAGAATGGATGACAGGGCCGATGCTTGCCTCTTCAAAGTATTCAGGAGCATACCCATTTGTAGACCGTCTTGCAAGAATTGCAGAACCTGTGCTACTACTGCAGACTCTGGATCGATATTGAGCTTAGCACACCAGATACAGAAAGCCTTCCACGTCGACTGGTACCTGTTGAAGAACGTCTTGCCGACAAGATGGTATTTACCACCACAGGGGAAGTACCTGACATTAGCAGTCTATCGTGCTCAATCTCCAAGCAGTCAACCGAAGCCACTGTGGATCTGGGTGTAGCAGAGGGCCTTGGTGGAGTAAGTCTGGACACGTTAGAAGGTGAAACGGTGGCGTCTGTGACAGATGTATGATGTTGGAGAACCAGGGGCGCCGCAGCCAGTAGGGGGCTACAAGGACTACCTGAGCCGCCTCCACCCGTATCTTTTTCAGGACGCTGGACAACAGAGGAATTGGAGGGAAGGCATGAAGTAGACCTCTTGGCCAATGTACTGCTAGTGAGTCCTGCTTCTCTGCCCCGTGGTTCTGGAACCAGGAGAAGACTCGTGGGATCTGATGATTCACTTTGAAGCTGTCGAATTTCAGTTGTAGAGAGTGGAACACGTCCGCATTGAGTTGCCACTCTCCCGGAAAGAGCTGCTGTTGGCTTAGCCAGTTCGCTGTCACGTTCAAGTGGCCCTAGATATACTCCGATGACACGGAGGACAGGTGCTGCTCCGCCCATAGTAGCATTGAGGTTGACTCGGAGTTCAGGAGTCTCAAGCACGTACCTCCTTGCTTGTTCAAATGTGCCCGAGTCGATGTGTTGTTGGGACAAATGAGCACATTGGAGAAGTTGAGAAGCGCTGCGAAATGGTGGAGGGCCAGATGTGCCGCCCTTAGCTCTAACCAGTTGATACTCCTGGTCGCCTCCACTGCTGACCATCGACCTTGGACATAACGACCCTGACAATGAGCTCCCCAACCTTGGAGACTTGCGTCAGTCATGATTACTGTTTGAGGTGGGTCTTGTAGCGGAACACCTCTTTCCAATTTTTTTATTGTCATCCACCAGGAGAGTGAGTGCTTGACCTGTCTTGGAAGAAGGACATAACAGTGATTGCATTGCAAAATGTCAAGCTGATAACCAGCTCTGCAGAGGGCGGGAGTACAGTTGCGCCCAGGGAGTAATTCCTATCGCAGATGCCATCATACCGAGAAGTTTTGCCAGTCTCATTACGTCTGCTGACCGAACTTGTGACAGAGATCGTGTTAATGTGGCTATCTTCTGGATTCTCTCTGGTGATAGGGAGATGGACTGTAGCTTTGTGTCCAGAGTTGCCCCCAAATGTATTAACTGGCGAGAAGGAATTAGATGACTTTTTTGGGCATTGATCAAGAAGCCATGATCCTTCAGAAACACTAACGTAATTTGCACATCTTGTTGTGCTCGACAGAGGGCACCGGAACGGATCAGGAGGTCGTCCAAATACGGGTATATGTGCAGACCTTGCAGCCGGAGTCCTGCCATCAACATCACCATGACCTTGGTGAATACTCTTGGTGCTGATGCAAGGCCAAAGGGTAGCGCTTTGTATTGGAAGTGCTGTTCGTTGTAATAGAAGTGAAGCAGACGCCAGTGTGACGGGAAAATGGGGACGTGCAGGTAGGCTTCTTTCAAGTCTACTGATGCGAGGTCTTGTGGAAGTAGAGCTTCCTGAATTGACGTAAGGGTCTCCATTCTGAATTTTCTGTGTGTCACAAATTGATTGAGGAATTTGAGGTCGAGTACCGTGTGCCAGGATCCATCCCTCTTCCCGACCAAGAAGAAGACTGAGTAAAGACCCGAGAACAACTCCCCTGAGGGCACCTCCTCTATAGCAGAGATGTCCAACAGGTGGCGGATCTTGTTGGTGATCGCCCAATCCTTCTCTCTGGATTTGGCCACGGGAGAGGGAATGAACCTGGCGGGCGGGTACTCCATAAGCTCTATCCGGTACCCTTTCTTGACGATGTGTAATACCCAATTGTCCTGGGTAGTGGCTTGCCATTGGTGGAAAAATTGGCTCAGACGACCTCCCACCGGTGGTTGCAGAGGTGAGTCAGAAAAGATTTTGATTTTGGCGCCTTTGCCTGTTTTGGTTAGAAGAGGATCTGGAGGGCAGGCCCTGAGGCTTCTGCTGAAACCTCTGCCTATTCCAAGAAGGATGACCACTCCTGAAGTCTTGACCACGGCCTGTGAACCTAGAGCCTCGAAAGGACTGAAAGAGTTGAAAAGATGAGACCGGTCGCTTGTACATATGTTTGTCATCCCGCTTTTGGGTTGGCATCATTTTCTTTTTGTCTCTGGACTCTACTAGGACCTCCTTTAGCACCTCATTGCCGAATAACTTGGTACCTGAAAAGGGAACTGAAGCTAAGATAGCTCGTGAGGCTGTATCCACATCCCAGTGGTTAAGCCAGAGATGCCTCCTAGACACCACTGCTGCCTGACAAGAAAATTGGGAAGAGTCCATGGTCGCATCAGCTATAAAAGTAAGCGACCTTGAGACCTTTAGGAGAGACTTTCTCAGTCTAGCCAGGTCCTGGTTAACATCCTCAAGTAGATCCTCCACCAAGAGTAACGGCACTCTGGCAAACACCGAAGCTGAAACTGAAGCACGTATGGAAAATGTGTTAGCCTCATGAGAGTGCTTCAAAGGCGTATCTGACTTACGCTCATTGGGATCCCTCAATTGCGCATCCCCGTCCTTTGGCAAAAGCACACGGGAAAGTAGGGCAGAGACAGGCCCATCCATGGCTGGAATCCGAAGTTGGTCCATGATCTCAGAATCCAGGACATAAAACTTGTTAGCGTAATTGGTACCTTTTCTACATTGCAAAGGTAAGTCCCACTCCAACCTCATAATATTTTTAAAAGACACTGGCAATGGCATACATCTAGTAGAGGGTTTAGGTACAGGGAGCACCAGTGCACTTTTGGACCAGGGTCCCTGTTGCTTTTGCGCCACATTCAAATCCAAAGCTGCCACTACCTTTCGAAAGAGAGGAGCAAAGTGTACATCCAGAAACAGTCTGGCCAACTCCATTTCGTCCAGCTCTGATCCCTCAGTCCATTCTCCCTCTTCCAAGTCCACACCCCTGTCATCACCTGACTGAGTTTCTTGCGGGGGGAACTCTTGTTGCCCACTGTGCCCCCTAGCAACAGAACATGGACAGGGGGAAGAAGGTGTAACATGGCTTTGGTGAATACTTAAAAGCCTTTTAGAACCTTGAGGGTGTATATCCTCGTTCTCCCGTGGAGATGGAGAAGGTCTTTTGGATGCCCTAGCCTTTGATAACTCGGCAGCCAAATCTCCTATCATAGCTTCTTTGAGCTGTTGGGTTACCGCAGGAGACAATAGGTCAGACAGCATAATTTGTTGTTGCTATACTGGGAATTGGGCAGATGGAAGGGGGGGTTATCATGGTGGCTTTGAAGAGGTAAATCATACCGCCTTGCTGCTGACATGTGATGCCTCCATGACGTGGTTTGGTCCTCTTCCTCTGAAGACAGCTGCTCAAGCTCCCTAGACGTGCTAGGAATAAGGCAGGTGGGCTCAGGAGAGTGCGGTTGCCGCATCCCAGACAGAGCATAAGCGCAGGTAGCAGGCAGAAGAAATGGCATAACATCACTATTGACTGCCTCTACAGATGTTGCAGCTCCAGCTCTATCCAAACTTGCGGGTGCTCCACGGTCCAAAATGGCGGCCACCACATTTTCCCCTGACAAAATGGTGGGTGCTGCGCCACCGCAAGTCGCCATCAACCCCAGCCTAGACCCTGGTGAAAGAGAGAAACTTTCTATCGACTCACAGATACAGACAGGCAAGCAGGGGTCTCGAGAGGCCATCCTAGATGACGTTCTTTCTATAGGATCTACACAACCAATAAGCAGCCCTTGCTGAACATTGGCAGGAGGCTGGAGCAGGTGGGAACTGACCGTGGTCTTTGCCGGGTACTGCCTGGACTTTTCTGAGTATTTTTTCTTCTGTGAAGAGTGACTCGCCTTTTTCCCCAATTCTTGCAGGAGAAGGAAATTTAGGAGGACAGGGTCGAAGATCCACAGGGGATCAAGACAGACAGGTAAGTAGAAATAAAATATCTTTTTTTAAAAAACAGTAACAAAAAATAGAGAATAATAAACTAAAGGTGGTAAGGAAAAAACACCACAGGGAGGAAAGAAGCGTAAATTCAGGTAGGAAGATAGGAATACAGCCTAGAAGGATGTGCTCCGAGCTGAGACAGGAAACTAAACTGAGCCTCAGCAACAGGGGGAGCTACAGTACCCACTCGGAGAGAATGGACCATTGGTCTCACCTGAAGGGTGATTTTCATAGGAGGACTGCCATCAAGTGGGTAACATAGCTCCACCTATCGTCCAAAGGCAAGAATGTTTTGAAGTCAAGACTAGGGGCATCAGGCCCCTCCCACTCTCCACTTCATTTGCAGTGAATCCAAAGAGAGATATCTAAAAATACAGGAAAAAAGGCCAACGGGCCTACCAGCAAGAACATAACACAATAGCAATATTCATAATAATATGACTCTAACATAGCGATATAACAGTAATAGCAGTTTTGACTTCACTAGTAAATCTAAATATAATAGCGTAACAGGAATATATAAAAACCCCAGAAAAATATCTAGGTATCCTCCAACTGGGAGGGTCGTGATGGCAGTCCTCCTATGAAAATCACCCTTCAGGTGAAACCAATGGTCCATTTTCCACAGGAGGACTGCCATCAAGTGGGATGTACCAAAGCAGCCCATAACGGGGAGGGACCACCCACATCCTAATCATCATTAAGTACCTGTTGCAAAACTCGCCTGCCAAAAGAGGCATCGGCAGAGGCATAACTATTTTATAATGCCTTATAAACGAATGTGGGGTAGATCAAACAGCAGCTCTGCAAATATCAGCAACAGGAGTGTTGGTAGCAAAAGCAGCCGTAGTGGCCGCTGACCTAGTGGAATGAGCCGTTATTTTAGATGGAACAGGAAGCTTAAGGGACTCATAAGCTAAGGTAATACATGCGCGCAACCAGCGGGATAAGATGGAATTAGCTACTTTATGCCCCATAGAATGTGGATGAAAGGATACAAACAAAGACTCAGTTCGTCGTATATCCTGGGTCTGAGTCAGGTAGGTCTTGAGAGCCCTCCAAACATCCAACGAATGCCAAGCCTTCTCTAGAGGATGGGTAGGATTTGGACAAAAGGAAGGAAGAACAATGTCCTGGTTGCAATGGAAAACTGAATTGACCTTGGGACAGAAGGAAGGATCAGTCTTCAGCACAACAGAGTCCTTGTGAAAAACACAGAGATGGCGAGCAGAAGACAATGCGCCCAGTTCCGAAACTCGTCTCGCAGAGGTGATCGCGATCAGGAACAGGACCTTGAATGACAACAGATGTAATGGCACAGTCCTAAGGGGTTCGAATGGAGGGTGTTGTAAAGTCTGCAGAACGTTTGACAAATTCCATGAGGGAAAGTGGTGGAATACAGCCAGTGAGCGTAGAGCGGTTCCCCTCAGAAAACGTTTGATGAACGGATGCGAGGCAATAGTAGCACCAGCAGAGGACACTGAGAGAATGGATGACAGAGTGGACACATGTCGACGTAAGGTGTTGGGTCTAAGCCCCATCATGACGCCCCTATGAAGGAATTGCAACACCTGTTGTATTGTGGTCTGGGAAGGATCGAGGTTCTGGGACTGACACCACCTGGAGAATGCCACCCAAGTATGTTGATATATATGAGTGGTAGATGGTCGTCTAAAGGCCAATATAATGTCAATAACAGCGTCAGACAGGCCAGCAGTCCTCAAATGTCCCCGTTCAAAAGCCACGCTGTTAGGTTGAGCCAATTGGGGTCCTGATGCCATATTGGGCCCTGGGATAAGAGGTCTGGCCTGACTGGGAGCGTCCAAGGGTCCGTCACTGACATGGCAAGGAGATCCGAGAACCACGGTCGATGGGGCCAAAATGGTGCTATCAGAACCAGTTTGGCCCTCTCGCATCGTGCCTTCCTCAAGGTTCTGGCTAACAGTGGTATTGGAGGGAAGGCGTACAATAGGCCATCCGGCCATGGTAGCGACAGAGCATCCACCGCTTCCGCTGTCGTGTCCAGGTATCGTGCGAAGTACCTCGGTAGCTGGCAATTGCGACTGGAGGCAAACAGATCGACTGAGAAGATGCCGAACCGACGCTGAAGATGGAAAATGGTCGGATGAAGTTTCCATTCTCCCGGAAAAACCTGTTGTCTGCTGAGCCAGCCTGCTGTCACATTCCAAATTCCTCTGAGATGTTCTGCTTTCAAGGATTGCAGATGTTGTTCTGCCCAGTCGACTATGAGGTAAGCTAGGTTCTGCAGAGAACGGGACCTGGTTCCCCCTTGTCTGTTTAAATGAGATTTCGCACACGTGTTGTCTGTTCGAATGAGAACATGGTCCAAGGAGAACAGAGACTGAAAATGTAGCAGAGCTAAGTGGACAGCGTTTAGTTCCAGCCAATCGATGCTCTGAGTCTGCTCTGCTTCGGTCCAAACCCCCTGAACGAACTGGGAGTTGCAGTGGGCTCCCCAACTGAGGAGACTGGCATCTGTGGTGATAACAGTTCTGCGGGGTTCTCTGAACGGAGTGCCCTGGGTGAGATGTTGGATCATCATCCACCAGCAGAATGAAAGACGCAGTGCGGGGTTCAGGGGGATTGTTCGATGATTGGACCTGGCAATGTCCTGCTGAAACGGTAACAAAGCCCACTGAAGTTGGTGAGTATGAGCTCGAGCCCATGGCACAATATGGATGGTGGACACCAACATTCCGAGAGCCCTTGCTGGAAGCATGACGTCTGCGGTTGCGTGGTGCATCAGAGATCATGCGATGTCTATGAGAGTGGTTATGAAATCTGGAGACAGGAACACCGTCGCCTGCAGGGTGTCTAACATCGCCCCTAGATGTTGTAGGCGTTGGGTTGGTTGGAGATGGCTTTTGTCGAAATTGACTACCCAGCCATAGGTCTGCAAGACATGGAGCGTGAACTTTAGATGGCGATGAGCCAGCTCCCTGGAACTCGCCCGTATTAAAAGATCGTCCAAGTAGGGGTAGATATGCACCCTTTGAAGCCGGAGGTAAGCCACTAGGATGAGTAGCACCTTGGTAAATACTCTCGGGGCAGACGAGAGACCGAACGGCATCGCTCAATATTGAAAATGCTGGGGGCCGAAGGCAAACCGAAGGAATTTTCTGTGGGCTATGCAAATAGGCACATGGAGATACACTTCCTTTAGGTCGATAGAAGCCAGGAAGTCTCCTTCGTGAAGGCTTTCTGTAATGGAGTGGAGGGATTCCATTTTGAATCTGCGATACTTTACGAAACGGTTGATGAACTTGAGGTCCAACACCGCCCTCCATGACAGATCTCGTTTGGGCACAGCAAATAGGAGGGAGTACACCCCTTCCGACCTCTCTGTTGTAGGGACTGGCTCTATTGCTGCTGTGTCCAAGAGGTGATGTATGGCTGTCTGCATGATGCAATGCCTGGGTGGTGCCTTGGGACAAGGTGAGGGATGAAATCTGTCTGGAGGGGTTGCCCAAAACTCTAGTGTATAGCCATAACAAAAAAGATCTCTGATCTAGGTGACCTGAGTCAGACGAAGCCAATGGTCTCCAAACAGAAGCAGTCTGCCTCCAACCGGTATCGCGTCAGTACTGTCTGTGCTGGCGAGACCTTCCCCGATATGAGGATGTTGAGGTACCTCTGCGTCCCTGGTACTGAGCTCTGCCTGGGAAATGTCTGTTCCAGGCTCCCCTGGAGGAACGGAAATCATTGGTTCGGAAATCGCAGCCTCGTCCCCCGGGCCGCACTCCTCGAAAGGGCTGGGTCGTGCGGTATGAGGTGAAACGTCTGAAGGGCCTGCGATCAACGTTCCTGACAGTAGCCAAGACAGGCTTCCGAGCATCCTTGGGGTCAACAAGTACTGCCTTTAGGGCTTCCTCGCCGAAGAGTAATGAGCCCGAATAAGGTGCCCTTGGTAAGTTAACCCTGGCTGTACAGTCCGCTTGCCAGTGACTAAGCCAGAGGGTCTGCCAAGAGACTACCTGAGCTGCCATAGCTCTTGCTCCCAGCTGAGTTGCGTCCAAGGTGGCATCAGCCACAAACACCGCCATCTTGCGTAATTCCACCAGTGACCTCCTCAGAGAGACAGGATCGGGATTAGGATCATCTAACAGGTCATCCAACCACATCATCGCTGCCCTGGAAAAGATGGAGGCTGATGCCGAGGCTCGCATGGAGAAAGCGGTGGCCTCATGGTTTTTGCGTAAGGCAAAGTCCAGCCTCCGCTCAGTGGCGTCCTTTAAATGTGAGTCCCCTTCCCTCGGCAAAAGGGATCTGGAGACTAGACTGGAAATCGGCTTGTCTATGCCGGGGATGGCCAGTCTACTTGTAAATTCCGGAGCCAAAGAGTAAAGCTTGTCCACAAGGGCGTTAAAACGGCGTGTTTGTAATGGGTGAGACCATTCGTCCTTGGCCAGTTTGGCAATAGGATCTGGCACAGGAAGGTAGTGCTCCGCTGGTGTGGGGGATTTCAGGACCCTGGCCCCTTTAATAGCAGGAGTGGTAGCTCCAGGTTGTGTAGATTGGAGACCAAGGGTGTTCAATACTCTGCGAGCAAGGGGCTGATAATCGGAGGCATCAAACAGGCAATAAGATGTATCCTCCTCTTGTTCCGACTGATCACTCCACTCATCTCCTTCGGCTTGCATAGCAAATGATGGATCCTCCCCACAAGAAACGTCATCAACAAACCTGCCCCTGGCAATGTCAAAAGGGTTTGGAGAGCATGATGGATCTGCCTCATTGTGTGCATAGTGGCTCATATCATCGGGTTGTCTGCAAACACTCCGCTGAGGCATGGCAGTGACCTGTGACTGTGACTGCGTTTGAGAGAAGAACGACAGCATGTCTTGTAGTTGCGATATGAACTCCTGAGACAGCTGCAGCCCCGGTGTGGGAGATGGTTGCACTTGTAGAGGCAAAGATATGAGCGGTTCAGAAGGCTGAGAAGATGAATGAGCTCTAGGTGGTAATATGGGAGGAGGATAGCTGGCTGCTGGATGGTCAGGAAACCCTGCAAAGTCCTCCTCGGAGGATGCGGCCGGAGAATTAAAGAGATTTGTTAATGGTTCTTGGCCCGCCTCCTCAGAAACCGGGACAGAGACGTAGCGTGCCAGCTTGGTTGTGCTGTGGCTGGATATATGCTTGGTTTTGGCAACTGCTTTGGTGTGCTTGTGCTTGGTTACCTTAGATTGTTCAGGCTTGGTTGCCTGAGCTATCACTGGCTGTTCCACCATCATATATTTTCAAGGGGGTTCAGTACACGGCCACGGATGGGGCAGAATGTACAGACCCAACAGGCTCAGTACACGGCCACGGATGGGGCAGAATGCACTGGCTCAGATGGCTAAGTATACACCCGCAGATTGGGGAGAATATACAGTTCCAAACAGTCTTAGTACACGGCCACGGATGGGGCAGAATGTATAAGTTCGAACAGCCTTGGTACACGGCCACGGATGGGGCAGAATGTACAGTTCCAAACAAGCTTGGTACACGGCCACGGATGGGGCAGAATGTACAATTTCAAACAGCCTTGGTACACAGCCACGGATGGGGCAGAATGTACAGTTCCAAACAGCCTTGGTACACGGCCACGGGTGGGGCAGAATGTACAGTTCCAAACAGCTTCAGCAGTCAGCCTCAGTCAGCAGTTTGAGTTGAGAGACCTGTGTTCTACTCTGCAGCACACACACAGAAACTGACAAAAAAGGCCTTGAAAAGAATCCTCTATTATTGTACTCTGCAGCACACACACCGAAACTGACAAAAAAGGCCTTGAAAAGAATCCTTTATTTTTGTAACGGTTAAACAGAAAGGGCGGGAAAAGGGGGAACAAATAAAATGGCACCCACTAAAAGAGCAGGAAAATAAGCCAATCAGAAAAGCGTAGGGACAAGGAAGAAGCAATGGCGGTCACTGAAGAACACCAGTGAGCTGAAACAGGGCCGACCGAAAACACTGCTGCAGCAGAGCGGCGTCAAAATAAGCTCTACAGCCGTAGCGCTGAAGGACGCAATCGCAGCTTTAAGGGCCAGCCATGAAAATCACTGCCGAGGAGGCAGAACGGCCTGCGAAATCCCTACAGTCGTTGAGACAGTCGCAGCTAGCGGGGGGGGGCAATCGGCAAAGAAAGCTGCAAAATGGGAAGGAGCCGCAGCCGCAGGCTCCTGAGGTCAGTCGCGGCGAGATTTAAAATGCCGCGGAATGAGCCGGGGAGGGAGACGGAGCAGCCCAACTAAATAAAGGGCCACTGGGAAGGCAAAAAGAGCCGCAGCCGCAGACAAAGGGAGCTGCCGCGAAAGTAGGCAGCAATTTATAAAATACACAAGACAGCGGAGGCGCAGAGCAGGAAGCTGCAGCCGCAAGCTCCTGGATTAAGGCTGGGTCCGCCGCCTAAGGAAGGGAGAGCCGCAGCCGCGGTCTCCCAGTAAGTCGCCGTTCAGGCAGGGACTGAGGAAACAAGGGCGAAGAGCAACCCCCCAAGAAATTCCCCAGGACAATAAAAAACAAAGACAGAAAAAGAACAATCAGCCCCAGACACACTAAATTAAATAACAGAGGGAAGGAAACGACCAGGAATACACACACGAATCTCTATACCCTGTCACACAGATACACAAAACTTATCTACGCTATCTTATACTCCAACTTGCACGGACGAAAGGCAAGAATGAACTGGAGAGTGGGAGGGGCCTGATGCCCCTAGTCTTGACTTCAAAACATTCTTGCCTTTGGACGATAGGTGGAGCTATATTACCCGCTTGATGGCAGTCCTCCTGTGGAAAATAATCCATTCTCTAAGCCTTTGTTACTTGGAGGGCTGGAATCTGGCCACCATGAAAATACACTAAAATAATAGATGTTACAGCACAAAGAAAATGTGCAGCATTTTCTAGGCAAATACCAAGAGATGAAATATCAGTGGGATGGTTACAACCTTTGACAGGGGTCATTCACTTTTTGGCAGTCATCCTCAGCAACAATTAACAGATTGCTAACTTTAAAAGAAAGCAGATCCCCATTAATAACCAATGTTAGGGTAGGTCTGAGAAATTTTTTAAAACAAGTATTTAAATTCTGTTCACATCTAATAATTTAATCAATCTGTCTCTATATAAATAATTCATATTACCGAAGTATGGCCTTTTAGAATGGAGGCGTAAATCAAGTGCAGAGACACTTCTGATGGAAAAGGAACATTGAAAACGCTGAAGAGTGAAATGAATCGAGGGTCAACTTCATTACGGCCTCCCCCAGCTTTGCCCATGGCAGCAACAAAGCCAAGGTCACGAAGGTACTTGCAGTTCATCTCCTTGCCACGGTCATACAACGCACCTTTCTCTAAGAGTAACTTCAGCAGTGCAATGGGCTGCTGGGTCCCATATTCATCAACCTTTGGACAACAAGGAAATGCTTAAACGGGACAGAGGAGCTGCCAATAAGCAACCATTATTAACATCAATAGTATTTATAAACCTCCTTTTAAGAAGAAATTGATTAATCTGTCAATTTTGGTTTCTCTCAATTTCTCCATTCTTAAATTAAATTCATCCCTTTGCAAATGAAAATGCATTTTCATGTACCTGTCTCCTAATATGTGTATTTCTGTACACAATTTGCCTAGAATGAATTTCTGTATGTTATTTTCACTAATGTACACATCTGTGTACTTTCTTTAGTTTACAAACTGCTTCGCAAAATGTGGAGAACTGCAAATTTACAAAAGAAAGCTGTGTTTCAGTTTGCCAATTGGTTTGAGAAGTGTAAAATTTGGAGATTTCATATTAAAATGTGTCAAATTACTCCCATATCACTACTTTCAATACAGGTTCACAATAATAATAATAATAATAACATTTTATTTTTAGGCCGCCTATCTGGCCGAATGAACAGCCACTCTAGGCGGCGTACATAATTAAAAATACAACATATAATACAGTTTTAACATATAAAACAATTATAATCCACCAACCTACATCTATACACTGTAAACTAAAATTATCTAGGAGACTTGTATGCCTGCTGAAACAACCAAGTTTTCAATCCTTGGCGGAAACCTACCAGGGAGGGGTCATGGCGAAGGTCGTATGGCAGAGAGTTCCAGAGGGTGGGGGCCACAACTGAGAATGCCCTCTCTCTGGTCCGCACCAGCCTAGCTGTCTTAACTGGTGGGACCGAGAGAAGGTCTTGTGAGGCAGATCTCGTCAGGCGGCACATTTGGTGATGCTGGAGGCGCTCCTTTAGATAAACTGGACCGACACCGTATAGGGCTTTAAAGGTTAACACCAACACCTTGAATTGGGCTCGGTACACAACTGGTAGCCAGTGCAGATCTTCCAGCACTGGGGTGATATGATCCCGGCGGCGGCTGTTTTTAATCATCCGTGCCGCCGCATTCTGTACCAGTTGTAATTTCCGGACCGTCTTCAAGGGTAGCCCCACGTAGAGCGCATTACAGTAGTCTAAGCGAGAGGAGACCAGGGCATGCACCACCCGTGGGAGCAGATGGACCGGAAGGTAGGGTCGCAGCCTCTGTATCAGACGTAATTGATACCAAGCTGCCCGGCTCACCGCTGACACCTGAGCCTCCATGGACAGCTGGGAGTCAAGAATGACCCCGAGGCTGCGAACCTGGTCCTTCAGGGGCAATCTAACCCCATTCAGCGTCAGGTCAATATCTCTTATCCTTCTCTTATCTCCCACAAGCAGTACCTCGGTCTTGTCAGGGTTCAGTTTCAGCCTGTTTCCTCCCATCCATTCACTTACAGACTCCAGGCACTTGGAAATAGTCTCCACAGCCAACTCCGGTGAGAACTTAAATGAGAGATAGAGCTGAGTGTCATCCACATATTGGTGACACTGCAACCCAAATCTCCTGACGATAGCTCCCAGCGGCTTTACATAGATGTTAAACAGCATGGGAGAGAGGATAGAACCCTGTGGCACACCACAATTGAGAAGCCAAGGGTCTGAAACCTCCTCTCCCAATGCCACCCTCTGGTGCCTGTCAGAGAGATAAGAATGGAACCACCGTAAAACAGTGCCCCCAATTCCCATTCCCTCCAGGTGATCCAGGAGGATACCGTGGTCAACGGTATCAAAAGCCGCTGAGAGATCCAGGAGGACGAGGAAGGAGTGTTCTCCCCTATCCAAAGCCCTCCTTAAATCATCCACCAGAGCGACCAAGGCTGTTTCAGTTCCATATCCAGTCCTGAAGCCCGATTGGAATGGATCTAAGTAATCTGTTTCCTCCAAGTGTGTCTGTAGCTGTTTGGCCACTACACGTTCGATCACCTTGCCCAAGAATGGTAAATTGGAGACTGGGCGAAAGTTGTTTAAATCTTGGGGATCCAAGGAGGGTTTTTTCAAGATGGGCTTTATTACCGCCTCCTTGAGGGCAGATGGCAATGCACCCTCTTCCAAGGAAGCATTTACCACCGCCATGATCCCTTCGCTCAGTCTCTCTTTGCAGCCTACAATGAGCCATGTGGGGCAAGGGTCACACAAACAAGTGGTCGGTCTCACAGTAGAGAGCACCTTGTCCACTTCCTCAGAGGGAAGAGGCTGAAACCGATCCCACCGGACTGGATCGCAACTGATCGCCTCTGGCCCGCTTCCTGTGTCCACGGCGTGCGGAATTACGCTCTTCAGGCGATCAATTTTATCAGCAAAATGTTTTGCAAATGCGTCACAGGAGGCTTTAGAGTGCTCCATGGGTTCCTGGGCAGCTGGACCGACCAGGCTTCGGACCACTTGGAACAACCTCCTGGGACAACATTCTGCGGATGCAATAGAGGCAGCAAAGAAGCCCTTCTTTGCTGCCTTTGTTGCCACTTGGTAGGCTGCTATTGCTGCTCTAACCAGTGTCCGATCATCCTCGAAGCGAGACTTCCGCCACCGGTGTTCTAGCCGTCTCACCTCCTGCCTCAAACCCCGCAACCGTGGTGTATACCATGGTGCGGTCTGAGTTCTATTCAGGGGGAGAGGACATTTCGGAGCCACCCGGTCTATTGCCCCGGTGAGCTCCCTATTCCACTCTGTCACCAAGGTTTCGACCGGGCGGCCTTCAGACAGCTCCAAATCTCCCAGCGCATTCAGGAATCCAATTGGCTCCATCAGGCGTCTGGGGTGGACCATCCGAATCGGTCCCTGTCCCCTGCGGAGGGTGTGTGGCAATAAGAGGTCCATTTTCACCAGATAGTGATCTGACCATGACACGGGGTTCGAAGAAATAGCCCCCATTTTCAGAGCACTACCACCCCCTCCAGAGACAAATACAAGGTCGAGAGCATGACCAGCTACATGGGTGGGCCCACAATTACTAAGGTGCAGTTCCCAGGAAGTCATGGTTTCCATGAAATCCCGAGGGGCTCCTATGAGATCCGTCTCAGCATGCAGGTTAAAATCCCCCAGAACCAAAAGGTTGGGAGAGAGAACCTGCACAGCCGAGATAACCTCCAGCACCTCGGTCAGGGAGTCAGCTGTGCAGCGGGGTGGGCGGTACACAAGAAGAATCCCTAAACTGCCCTTAGGGCCCAACCTCCAGTACATGCAATCAACAAACTTGGTCTCATGGAGAGGGGGTCTGGCAAAAATCAAGGACCCCCGATAGATAACTGCCACTCCCCCTCCCCGCCTACCAATCCTCGGCTGCTGCGCGTACTGGAAACCGGCTGGACACATGGCCCCAAGCACAGGAGTTGAGGCCTCGTCCAGCCATGTCTCCATAATGCATATCAGGTTTGCGTTCTCATCCATGATCATGTCATGGATGAGAGATGTTTTCTGTACCACAGACCTGGCATTACACAACAGCAGTCGAAGATTGGTTGGAGCTGTACATCCCCCAGTTATCTTCGGGTCATGAGCAGGCCTGGAACAGGGGATGGATATTATGCATTATCTCTCAATAATGAATATATGTTATATATGAGAAAAATCCAACACAATTTCCGAATGCCTAGAGAAGGAAATATGCCTTGATCTTAATCTGTTTCCAAAAGAGACTAAGGAATGACAAATGAGTTAATAAATTGCTCAATAAACCTGGAAGAGTGATCCATTGGTATTCATCACTTATTACAACTACATTTTTATCCCACCCCTCCTCCAAAGAGTTCGGGGCAGGATATATTTCTCCCATTTATCCTCCCTTTATCCTGTGAGAGAGCGGCTGGCCCAATGTCACTCAGAAAATGGCATTGCTGAGCAGAAATTTGAAGCTGGGTCTCCCAAGTTCTAGTCTGACAATCTAGTCATTAAGTCACATTGGCTCTCTTTTACACATGTATAGCAGATCAGATGACAGAAAATAAGGAATGACTATAGCAAGATGTTGTAGCATCTTCCTCATACACTCAAGTTGATTGCTACAAACTTAGATTTTTTAAAATTAGTAGACAAAAGAAAAAGATATTAGACCAGACTTTCTGAACCTAGTGCTGTCCAAACGTTCTGGATCACAGTGTCCATCATTGCTGATTATTGGAGAGGTTGGCTAGGACTGATGGGAGATGTAGTCCAAAATCTCTGGAGGGCACCAGATGGGAGATGGCTGAATTAGATCAGTTAACGGAAAACAGGTCTGACAATGGCCATGATATGCCAAATAGATCCTCTTTGATTAGAGGCAGCATATTTTTGATTCCTGGATGCTGGAATCACGGGGCACTGCTATAACATCATGCTCTTGCCTGTGAACTCCCCATGACATATAGCTGGCCACTGGTAAGATGCTGGATTAAATGGACCCTTGGTCTGATCCAGAACAGCAATTCTTATGCTTTGTACACATGTAAAGCTTCTCTAGAAACATGATTCAAAGCATTCCCTTCCTCATGTCAGCTGCATTCGTACGTCATTAAAAATGCTCTGTTAGATGTTCCCAAACTGTGGTCTACGAGCTTTATGCTGGTGGTCCATAGTGTGTTTTTGAAAAGCAACCGCAAGAGCAACGGCTGCTCCAACATAATGTAAACCTGGGCTTTGCACACGGCCAGGGATGCCAACAGACGGGTGGAATGGGTAAATCTTGAGGTCCCCCTCTGCAATTTCTGTGAAATAAACTAGCCTCGCCCCGCTGCTCCAAGTCCCCGCCTTTCAGTGACATCAGAGCTGTAGGCCTGGGGTCCAGAAATTGCTAGGAGCCCTGCACGCCTTCCTGCCAAAGGCTGATCACCCCTATTCAGGAAAGCCAGTAGTGGAGGCAGCGGCAGCTTTTGCCCCAGGCCTTTCTCCTCTCCTCCATGAAACAGTGAGCTGACTGGTCAGATGGGATCTTTTCTCCATCTTCACTCCTCCCTCCTTCTTTCCCTTGCATGGCTGGGTGGTGGTGGTGGTAAAAGGAGCAGGGTGGGGGGGAATGAGTGGTCTTGGTTGGGTGAGGAAGGGGAGGAGGAGGATGGTGTGTATCAGGAAGTCCCCTGCCCCCTGCCCCCCAACTGCCTAGCGAGAGGGGATGCTGCAAGGTCCCCAGGAATGAGTCTCCTCCTTTGCTCTCATGCCTTCCTACTCCCTCCCTCCATCATTGCTCTTGAAACTTCCCCATCAATGCCCAAACCTATGCATGTTTACTCAGAAGTAGGAATGGAAAGATATGTCTGTTTCGGTTCTCTCAGTTTCTCATTTTTCCAATGTTAAATTCAGTTCTCTATATTTTTATAGCAATCTGTGATTTTTTTAAAAAAAATCCTCATGAAAATTCTCCACCATTTTAGTGAGAATTTCTCCAAATAAATGTAATTTTTGTAGGCAGTTTTGACAAAGGTACACATTTTTGCAAGCCATTTCTCATCATTTTATGCCTTTTTGCACGTTATTTTCACTCATATGTTCATTTTATACACATTTTCCCCTAATATATGCATTTTTGTAAATGTTTAATTGGCAAACTGTATCCCAAAAATTCTAATAAATGCAAATTTCAGATGGCTGTGTTTTGGTTCTCATATTGTTTCAGAAATTCTGATAAATTCTGCTTGAAATGCGAACTGAATTGAAATTCTCACCCATCCCTACTCAGAAGAAAGCCCCACTGTGTTCAATGAGGCTTACTCTTGGGTAATATAGGACTGCAGCTACAATCTTCGAGAGAAGGGTTCACCTGCTGTTTGTTATGTACCCATTATGTTAGCTTTCAGCTTTCCTTCAAGGAGCTCAAGGTTCTCCCCCTCCTCAATTTTTCCTTACAATAGCCTTGTGAGGTTGGTTAGGCTGAGAGAGAGTGACTGGCCTAAGGTGAGCTTCATGTCCAAGTGAGGATCTGAACCCTTGTCTCCCAGGTCCTAGCTCACTTAATCTCCTTCCATCTTGCTCCATGTTCTTGAAAGGAAGATGCAGAAGTGAGCAAGCTGTCAGGATAGGGTGACGGACATACTCTTTCCCCCTAGAGTTGGAAGCTTATTCAGCCCCTCATTAACACTACTCTGCAGCATCTTTAAGACAAACCAATTTAGGTTGCGATCCTATGCATCTTGGGTATTCTCTTGCACACTTGTGAGCCCTTACCCTGGGCATGTTCATATCATCCATAAAGACAAGGAGGCGCTTTCCCATTGGGGGCCCATAGGTCTCTTTGGTCCGTTTTTCCACATTTGCTTCCAAGTTTCTTTGAATATCCATTGAGGTAGTGCGAGAGGAGAAGTTAATGATAAGCAGCACCTGAAAGGGGAAGAGGAAAAATTACCACTTTGGAAATGAAGGCTCATACCAATGACCTCCTATATAGCAGGCAGAGGTAAGAAAGTGAAGAAGTGGTTATATATGTGAGAGTTATGGGATAGATTTAAATGATTCTGAAACAGCTTCCCAGAGGCATATCTGTCTGGCCACTGTGAGAACAGGATGCTGGACTAATGGGCCATTGGCCTGATCCAGCTACAGGCTCTTTTGATGCTCTTATGTTCTTTGTTGTTGCAGAGAATGGGCCATATCCAATATGCTCTGACCACTAGTGCTACAGCCCTTGTGCTAGCAGATTGCACAAAAAGGTATCCAAAGCAACAGGTTTGCTGGTGGAAGCTTGTTGCGCAACAGCTGGTTCTTGTTGGGCAATCTGTTTCACAACATTCTTTGGTAATGCACTTGAGTTTTCCCTTGCACAACAATGTTCCGCCAGCGCAACAAGTATATTGCTAGGTGACTTTGATTTGGCACTGCATCGGACACAACCCAATTATCTTAACATTTCAGGTACTACATACAAGCCCAGTAATATTTCTCCGCTCATTTGGGGTTTTTTGGTAACATTTCTCCATTCACTGAGGAATCATGATTTACAAATGCATTTTAGTATTCAGCTGGTGACAGCAAAGTATGTTAGTGCTCAATTCTGAAAAGGAGACACGGTGTGGATGGGTAAGATATGAGAAATTATGAGAATAAAAAATCCTCAAATGATTTTTATTTATTTGCATTAACATCCCATCCTTCCTCCAAAGACCTCAGGGTGGCATACAAGATTCTCAACTTCCATTTTATCCTCACAGCAGCCCTGTGAGGTAGGTTTCACTGAGAGAGGGTGACTTGCCCAAGGACAATGATATCAGGAGATATTTTTGAAAACTTACTACAAATAAGATAAGAAAATTCAAAGCAATTTAGTAACATAGGATAAGCGATGTAATATTTGGAAACTTGGGAAACCTTTCTTCTCTTTTGTTTCTTCTTCTGTTGCTATAGAAAGGGAGGTGGGATTGTTTTAAACTTATATTTAATCTCTTATACTTATAGAAGATCACTCAAATTTGTTCTAGGTAGAGAACAAAAATTCAAAAAGCGAATCATTCCAGTATTATTTGATTTGTGGAAGATTATAACATTTGTACCAGTTTACAGAATAAAAAACTTAGTTTTTAAATTGCTTTTTAACCCACATAATTGTCTAGGGGCACAATCCAATTTATATTTATTTATTTATTTGTTTATTAAACTTGTATACCACCCCATAGCCAAAGCTCTCTGGGTGGTTTACAATAACTAAAAACAAATACAATTTAAAATACATATTTTAAAAACAATTTAAAACACAATTTAAAAATTTAAAACAATATAGAACACATGCTAAAATACCTTGGAGAAGAGGAAAGTCTTGACCTGGCGTCGAAAAGATAACAGTGTTGGCACCAGGCGCACCTTGTCAACTACATCATTCCATAATTTGGGGGCTACCACTGAGAAGGCCCTCTCCCTTGTTGCCACCCTCTGAGCTTCCCTTGGAGTAGGCACCCAGAGGAGGGCCTTTGATATTGAACGTAGTGTACGGGTGGGTTTGTATCGGGAGAGGAGTTCCATCAGGTATTGTGGTCCCAAGCCATGTAAGGCTTTATAGGTTAAAACCAGCACCTTGAATTGAGCTTGGAAACATACAGGCAGCCAATGCAAGCGGGCCAAAATCGGTTTTATATGTTCAGACCGTCTGGTCCCTGTTAC
Organism: Rhineura floridana; assembly: GCF_030035675.1. Classification (NCBI taxonomy): domain Eukaryota; kingdom Metazoa; phylum Chordata; class Lepidosauria; order Squamata; family Rhineuridae; genus Rhineura; species Rhineura floridana. The sequence continues at coordinate 9,071,235 of NC_084498.1, read as the reverse complement.
CAATCTGGCCGCTGCATTTTGCACAAGCTGCAGTTTCCGAACCGTCTTCAAAGGCAGCCCCACGTAAAGTGCATTGCAGTAATCTAATCTGGAGGTTACCAGAGCATGGACAACTGAAGCCAGGTTATCCCTGTCCAGATAGGGACGTAGTTGGGCCACCAATCGAAGTTGGTAGAAGGCACTCCGTGCCACCGAGGCTACCTGAGCCTCAAGCAACAGAGATGATTCTAGGAGAACCCCCAAGCTATGAACCTGCTCCTTCAGGGGGAGTGCAACCCCATCCAGTACAGGTTGGACATCCACCACTGGGCTGGGGGGAGTTGGACGCAGCAGCCCCCAGCTGAGCTGGCAGGCTCCCAGCACCACTGGGCTTCACCAGCAGAAGCCCTCCGCTGTGGCTGAGATGTGCCACCACCAGGGATGGCCAGCCCAGCGAAGAGAGAGCTGGTTGGAGCCCTGAAAATGGGGTATTCCAGGGGCATGGCAAGGGAGGAGCTGAGAGGGGGGGACTTATGAAAGATCCTCCTCACATTTGGAGCCCTCCCCTGGGTCCCGATCTGGCCAAAATCTCAGCTGGGCAAAAGGCCAGCGGCATTAAAAAATTGTAATGGGAGTCTACGGGGAGCGCTCACTCCCTGGGAGGCCGATTCGTGAGAACTGGCTTCTTCCTTCCTGCTCATGCATGCAGCTTTTGATGGAGCTGACACTCAGCCAGGCCAGTGGCTTCCAAGCAGGAAGAGGATACTGGGGAGCTTTCCGCCAGCTCCTCCTCTACTGGCCCCCCCTTTGTTACCTTCCCATCATTTGGATCGCTCTGCCTGACACAGTCTCTTAAAATGTTAAGCCAAGTGGGTATATTATTTAACCAACTAGCAAAATGCAGCCATTAGTGAAGGAGACAAAGGCTGCAAACTGAAACACATTTACCTAGAGCACTAAACCTCACTGAATATACTGGGAGTTGTTGCTGAGTACACATGCACAGGACATGCATAGCATACAAAATGTGGGGAGAGGACATGCATTCACCAGAGATTCTGGGGACCTGGGTTTAGCAAAGGATCTGTCCCCAACACCCATTCCTCAGCTACATTAAGCAGTATCTATACATGCAGCACTTCCCACTCAGCTTTTGCTCTTTGTCTGGATGGCAAGCAGGACACTGCTTACCTACCAGGAATAGGAGATGGAGCTTCTTCCCTTGCTGCAGATTATCTGGAAATGAAGCAAAGGCTAGCTCTGGCACAAAGAATAATAGCTGAACAAATGGTGGCATAGACTTGTTCCATAAAATCTGGACTCTTACATTTGTGTCTGGATTTAGTTTCCTAAGAAAGTTCTGCGTTGTTGCCGTCTTTGAAGTTCCAGATTCTCCAACCAGAACAACGGGATGTTTGATTTTTACCATCCTTTCTAGTAGCCAGTTTGTGCGGGTTGTGTCCACTGTGGGAACTAAAGGGGGATGTTAATTTGGAATATATCAGAGAGCAATAGGAAACCAAGTAACGTAATAAGGAGGAATTTGCCTAGATACACAATGCATAATCAGACCAGTATAGAATTCAGTTAAAGGCACAAGACTTGGGAGATACTCACCTGCTCAAGGCTCAAACCTATATGGTCATTGTCCTCTGCTGAAGAAGGATAGAATGCACAACTGTGCTTACTAGCTGCATCTGTAAATACCATCTGTGCCCATACATACCCTGAAATTAGCCTATAGCTTCACACTACCTTTCCTGTCCTATCCAATGAATCTACAGGATCTGAAGGGGAGACTCACCACCAGCCTCTGGTTGAAATGGACGAGGAAGAGTGCTGCCTTTGAGGGTGGAGGGAAGAGAGCTACCTACTTTTGCTGCTAGACTGTCCTTCATGTTCTTGAACGGACAGATGGGGTTGTGTTCAAGGTGCAGAGCTGGCCAGGCAGGAATCTCCCCCCAATTTTTTTTTTAAGTGTTTTTTAATTTGTATATAATGTTTTTAATTGTTGTAAACCACCCAGAGAGCTTCGGCTATGGGGCGGTATACAAATGTAATAAATACTACTACTACTACTACTACTACTACTACTACTACTACTACTAATAATAATAATGTACTGCCTTCAAGTCGATTCTGACTTATGGCAACCCTATGAATAGGGTTTTCATGAGGCTGAGAGGCAGTGACTGGCCCAAGGTCACCCAGTGAGCTTCGTGGCTATGTGGGGATTTCAACCCTGGTCTCCCAGGTTGTAGTCCAACACCTTAACCACTACACCACACTGGCTCTCACATAATAATAATAATAATAATAATAATAATAATAATAATAATAATAATAATACAGGAAGGTCAGGGAGAAAGTGCTAGCCTGAAGCTCTTTCCATGAAAAATAAGAACAGAGTTCCATGAAGCCCTATTACTTTTCAGCTGACAGGACCAGAACTGGATGAGACTGCTTCCACTTGAGTGACTAAAGAAGGCCTATTTGAATGGCCCTGGCCCATGCAAGAGGCAACCATACCTACTTCCACTGAATCAGACCAGTGGTAGAGTGCAGTGAAGGACACAGAAATGAAATGCTAAATGTTAACTCCTCTGCTTTTTTGCCAGAGTAACATCAATTGATTCCATTCTCTGACCCAGTAGTCTCTTCTCCATCCAGCAGCTTGGAGACCACAAAGAAGGTTCCTAGACACACCATTTTAGAAAGGAACATTCGACACTTAACATTCAGTGTGGGAGATACCTAGACACGAGTTGTCTCCGCCCACTGCTCAGTAAAGGCAGGGTCATGTGATGACGTTTTATAGATTTAGGATGGCTCGAGAGGCTCCACTGCCAAACACAGAACAGAGAACATGTAAACAAAAACTTGGGGGGGAAGCTTTACAATAATGTAATAGAAGCTTCCTCTGAGAAAGCCAAGTAAAGATGAATGAAAGTATGCAGTAGCCAAACCATGGCAATTTTGGAAAGACCAAACCATACCAATTTTGAGTAAACTACACAAAGAAAACAACAACGTTGAATGCCTCCCTCACACTAAATCAGAAGGAACCTCATGAAAAGTAACCAGTGTTCATTCTCTGTTCAGTGGGAGGAAGGCATCCAGATATGGGACATGCTCAAGCCTACCTCCTGTATGGAGGGGCTGAAAGTGGCCAATTAAGATGATGGGAGCACATGTTGTAACACTCTGCTGCTGAATGCTGCCTCATTTGAGGCATAGGTATTGGTTTTATAATGCCTCATGAATATATTCACTGATAACCCTACAGTTCTCCTATTATTCGAGAAGGCCACACTGGTGGTGGAACTAGCTGTGATTTTAAGCAGTGAGAGTAGATGCTGTGCTGATTGTACAGAGGTCTTGATCCACCTAGCTAAAGTGGCTTTGGAATTTTTGGGCCCAAGACAGAGGGATTAAAGGAAACTAGGTGGCTGGCTGTTTGTCTGAATCACCTGGATCTCTTAATTTGAATTTTGAATGCTGTAAGCACACCCAACTTGTGCCAAGGCCTCTCAGAATGGTGAGAAAGATTAGGGCAGAAGGAAAGAAGAATTGATTCTTGATAGTGGTGAAACAAGGAATGAACTTTGGGAACAAAGGATGGGTCTGGCTGCAGGATAACTCCCATTCTGAAATTGCATTAATGGTCTCATGGATAAAGCTTTCAGATGTGATTTCCCTCAGCATAAGCAAACGGTGCTTATGAGATTACAACATCCTGCTCACTTTAGGACAGCTTCTGCTTGATGGTGAAGGGACCTCTGTCTTGTACCCCCAACAGTTTATATAAGCACTGGCCAGTCTGTTGGTTCTGAGAAGCATGTATGAAGATGGATAAAGGGTGGAGAATTTCTAGGTTAGGCTTATTGCTCTGAACACCAGTCAGTTTGTGCTGTGGAAACCTCTGATGGAGAACAATATTCCTGAATCACTTGTCCCCAACAGCATGCCATGCACCTTAATAAACTGGCATCCATTGTCATCACTGTTCTTGTGGGTTCCTGTAGGGGATTCCCCTGCTGAGGCTGTGTGGCCTCAGCCACCAATGGAATGATACAAATGTTGCTGGGGATAGGAAGTCTCTGGTGAGCCTTGCACATGATGTCACTATGGAAGAGCAAGAGGAGCCACTGGAGGGGTTGCGTGTGAAACCTTCCCCATGGGACTACTTCAGTGCAGGAAATCATGAGGCCTAACAGATGGACTATGGTCTTAAGATCCTTCATAGCCTCTGGAAATAAACCACTGTGGGAACACACACTGGAAGACTAGCAACAGCCCTCAAGGCAGCAGGTGAAGCAGCACTATCCACGGTGCTTTATGAACACTTCGTCATAAGCTTAACACGATTTTCTTTAAAAAAAATTATGTATGGGACTGACATTTTCTCTTTGGAGCCATGCTCAGACCTCAGGAAAGTAAAACAGGGATGAGAAGAAGAGGATGTCAAGTGGGATGACAGACTAAAGGGAGGAGGGGGATGCTGACTGAGGGAACATAGAATCTGAGAAAAGAGGGACTAGAAGAAAAAAACAAGCTATAAAATATTAAGAAAATACTAATGGGAAAACTGAGTGAGGAAAACTTCTCTGAATGTAAATGAGACAAGGAAGAAACGAGTGGGGCCTCCTGAACCAGCTTAGGTGTACAAAATGTTGTCATGTGACTCTGCCTGTCCTGGAGGATGGGTGGAGACAACCCACGCATGGATGCCTCCTTTCCAATGGACAAGGCAGAAATAGGTTTGCAATCTGTAACTGATTAATTGGTGACATTAACTACTCCCACCAAATTATGCGAAGCTTAATTCACACTTACCCAGAATGTTGATAAATTTTACTTCGGGTGAGTGAATATATTCAGGAACCAGTTTGCTCCAAGGAACCCACTTTTTCAATTGTCCCTCAAAGTGAAAGTCAAATAAAGTTGGAAGTTGCCCTGGAGATAAATAAATCATAATGCTTAGATACATATTTGTGGTTAAAGATTAGCTATTCAAACCTGCTGGAGATATTTGCCACCAATACGGGGGAAAGGAGACACCCAATATAGGATGCCAAGAAGCATCATGTTTTATGTATGATCCAAATAATTAAAAGCATGGAATTTAGACCCAAAGGACTGGCAAATAGAGTGTAAGTGTGTGTGTGTGTGTGTGTGTGTGTGTGTGTGTGTGTGTGTGTGTGTGAGTGAGTGAGTGAGTGTACACACACACACACAATCTTAGTTTCCATTTTATGTTATCTAGATGCCTTTTGCCTTTTGTGTAGCACCGGCTGGAGGCAGAATGTTCTGCAATTCAGGGAATCTACTTCCTCCCCTAGAAACTGATTTCACCTACTTCTTGTTCCAAGGATGAGACATAACTTCCATCCACTGAGGAGAAGGAAACTTCAGAGTTAAGTTCAACCTTCTTATTTTTTCAATATTTTTCTCCTCCTACATGCTCTATAGAAAGTCCCATGTGCATCAATGCACTGTTCACCTTCCATTGAAGAAGACCCAATTTTCAGTAAGTAACCAAGCAGGAACATAATATATAATCATAGAATAGTAGAGTTCTATAAGGCCATCAAGTCCAAACCCCTGCTCAATGCAAGAATTCAACTTAAAACATACCTGACAGGTGGCTGTCCAGCTGGCTCTTCAATGCCTGCAGTGTTGGAGAGCCAACCACCTCCCTAGGTAATTGGTTCCATTGTCATACCACTCTAACACTTAGGACGGTTTTCCTGAAGTTCAGCTGAAATGTTTCTTCCAGTAACTTGACCCTATTATTCCATGTCCTGCACTCTGGGGCGAATAAGAAGAGATCCCGGCCCTCCTCTGTGTGAGAATCTTTCAAGTACTTAAAGAGTGCTATCCTATCTCCCCTCAGTTTTCTCTTCTCAAGGCTAAACATGCCCAGTTCAGTCTTTCCTCATAGGGGCTTTGTTTCCAGTCCCCTGATGATCCTCACTGCCCTCCTCTGAACCTGTCCAGTTTGTATACATCCTGATTAATTGATTGGATTGATTGATTGATTGATTGCATTGCATTTGTATACCGCCCCATAGCTGAAGCTCTCTGGGCAGTTTACAACAATTAAAAAAAATAAAAACAAATATACAAACTTAAAAACACATTTTTTTAAAGAGCAATTTAAAGTGCCTTCTTAAAGTGCAGTGTCTAGAACTGGATGCAGCACTCATGTTGAGGCCTAACCAGTGCTGAACAGAGGGGAACTAGTACTTCACATGATTTGCAAACTATACTTCTGTTAATGAGGCCCCAAATAGCATTTTTCAGCCACATCACACTGTTGGCTCATATTCAGCTTGTGATCAACAATAATCCCAGGCTCCTTCTTGCATGTAGTATTGCTGAGTCAAGTATTCCCCATCTTATAACTGTGCATTTGGTTTCATTTTCCTAGGTGTAAAACGTTGCACTTATCCATGTTAAATTTCATACTGTTGTTTTCCACCCAATGATCCAGCCTATCAAGATCCCTTTGAATTTTGTTTCTGTCTTCCAGAGTATTAGCAATGTCCTATTTCACATACTTATTATCTGAAAAACATATTAACATTTTCTCTTTACTTCCAAGTAGCAAAGTCCTTACTCTACATCCCCCCAATACAGCTCTTTCTGCTGCTCAGCATGGTTGAGGTTGGTCAGAAAGACCAAGATGAATGCTCCATCAGTGCCACTGGGCTAAATGGACAAGACATTGGCTTCAGAGTCCCTCACTTGGCTGGAGGCAAAGCCTTTCTCAGCCAACCATTAAAAAAATTGGTAGGCTCCCTTCCCTTATTCACTAGATATGTGCTAGGAAACAAGGGGATGGATCTTGTTAGAAGATAAAAATTCCTGTCAGAAATGCTGACTAAACACTGAAATTGAGAGAAGTGCTGAAGAAAAACTCCTTGTCTCTGATTGGACAGGGCTAGAATGTACCATTGGTATCACTTGAAGGGTGATTTTCTCAGGTGGTCTGACATCATGTGGGATATAGCGCCATCTAGCGTCTGAAGGCAAGAATGGATCGAAGTCAAGACCTGGGGCATCAAGCCCCTCCCACTCCAGTTCATTCGTGACGAGACCGAAATGAGATATATCTGAAAAGACGGAAAAGGCCAATGGGCCTAACAGCAAGGAAACATTGTCCCAAATAATAACCGAAAGATCATAAGCATTTTAAACAGTTCCAAAAGGGTCTTGACTTGGCTAAATGGCTTCAGTATAACTCTGAAGAGTGATTAGCAAGGTATCCAAAACACCAAATAGCCTCCAACAGGGAGGGCCATGATATCAGACCACCTGAGAAAATCACCCTTCAGGTGATACCAATGGTACATTTTCCTCAGGTGGTCCTACATCATGTGGGATGTACCAAAGCAGCCCCTAATAGGGAGGGAACGCACCCTGGCTACTTGTCATAAATAACCTGTTGTAATACACGCCTCCCAAAGGAGGCATCGGCAGAAGCGTAACAGTCTATCTTATAATGTCTTATGAAAGAATTTGGGGTAGACCATACAGCCACTCTGCAAATCTTTGCCAGAGGGGCATTGGTTGCAAAAGCAGCCGTACTGGCTTCTGACCTAGTTGAATATGCCATTATGTTACAAGGCACTTGCAGCTGAAGCGACTCATAGGTCAACACAATGCAGGCACGCAACCAACAAGATAATGTAGAACTGGACACCTTTTTCCCCAGAGTACGAGAGTGAAAGGATACAAATAGTGAATCCATTAACCGTATGTCCTGGGTTTGAGACAGGTAGCGAGTGCCAGGCCTTCTCCAGTGGATGGACAGGATCTGGACAGAACGAAGGCAGAACAATGTCCTGGTTACAGTGGAACGCCAAAACGACCTTGGGACAGAAGGAAGGATCTAGATGCAGTACCACTGAGTCCTTATGGAAAATACAGAGCTGGCGGGCTGAGGACAGTGCCCCCAACTCTGAGACTTTTCTCGCCGAGGTGATTGCCACTAGAAACAGGACTTTGAAGGCCAAAAGTCGTAATGGCACAGATCGAAGGGGCTTGCAGGACCTTTGATAAACTCCACAAAGGAAAGTGGTGACAAACTGCTGGTGACAGTAGGGCGGCCCCCTTCAAAAAACGTTTGACAAGTGGGTGAGAGCCCATAGGAATACTAGGAGATGTGACAGAGAGAATAGATGATATGGTGGTGGTGTAGCGACGCAAGGTGTTAGGTTTAAGTCCCATCTTCAGGCCTCTATGTAGAAATTGCAGTAGCTGTTGAACATTAGCCTGAGATGGTTTTACATTTTGAGAGTCACACCAGCTAGAGAAGGCAAACCAAGTGCTCTGGTAGACACGAGAGGTTGACTGTTTTCAAGGTGCGAGAATTGTGTCCACAACTTCCTGAGACAGTCCTGAATGAATCACACCCACGGGAGCTTTTTAAAGTGGTTCGTGGCCTACTCCATCCAGGCCTACAAGATACGGCAGATACATCGGTAGCTCAATGTAATAAATTTGCTGAACACTTCCAGCATAAGATCTCATGCATTCGCCGGGACTTAGACTCCTATTTAATAGCAGTTAATCCTACTGAGGTGTCCGGAGCACAGTCTTGTCATGTTTTGTTGGATGAGTTTCAGTTGGTTCAGTTCGAGGACGTGGACAAGGTGCTTGGACAGGTTCGTGCGACCACTTCGGTACTGGATCCTTGCCCCTCTTGGCTAATTAAAACTAGCAAGGAAGGAACAGTTGGCTGGGCCAAGGAAGTGATTAATGCCTCTTTACGAGAGGGAGTGGTCCCTGGCTGTCTGAAAGAGGCGGCAGTGAGACCACTCCTGAAAAAACCTTCCCTGCACCCAGAGGATTTCAGCAGCTACAGACCAGTAGCCAATGTTCCGTTCCTGGGCAAGATCCTGGAACGTGTGGTTGCTGACCAGCTCCAGGCGCTATTGGATGAAACCGATTATCTAGATCCATTTCAATCGGGGTTCAGGCCTGGTTTTGGCACTGAGACTGCCTTGGTCGCCCTGTTTGATGACCTATGTCGGGAGAGAGACAGAGGGAGTGTAACTCTGTTGATTCTCCTTGACCTCTCAGCGGCTTTTGATACCATCGACCATGGTATCCTTCTGGAGAGGCTTGCGGAATTGGGAGTTGGAGGCACTGCTTGGCAGTGGTTCCGCTCCTACTTAGCGGGTCGTCTCCAGAAGATAGTGCTTGGGGAACATTGCTCGACACCGTGGGTTCTCCAATGTGGGGTCCCGCAGGGTTTGGTTCTGTCTCCCATGCTTTTTAACATATATATGAAGCCGCTGGGGGTGGTCATCAGGAGTTTTGGAGTGCGTTGTCATCAGTATGCTGATGACACGCAGCTCTACTTCTCCTTTACATCTTCTTCAGGTGAGGCAGTCGACGTGCTGAACCGTTGCCTGGCTGCGACAATGGACTGGATGAGAACTAACAAACTGAGACTCAATCCTGACAAGACTGAGATGCTGTTGGTGGATGGTTTCTCTGATCGGATGGTGGATATATACCCTGTCCTGGATGGGGTTACACTCCCCCAAAGGAACAGGTGCGTAGTCTGGGAGTCATCTTAGACTCTTCCCTCACACTTGAGGCTCATGTAGCCTCGGTGGCATGGAATGCGTTCTACCAACTTCGGTTGGTAGCCCAGCTACGTCCCTATCTGAGTAAGGAGGACCTCACATCAGTGGTACATGCTATGGTAACCTCACGTCTGGACTACTGCAATGCGCTTTACGTAGGGCTACCTTTGAAGATGATTCGGAAGCTACAGCTAGTGCAAAATGCGGCGGCCAGACTGCTAACAAGAACTAAGCGGTCTGAGCATATAACACCTGTGCTAGCCCGTTTGCACTGGCTTCCAATATGCTTCCGGGCCAGATTCAAAGTGTTGGTACTTACCTATAAAGCCTTATACGGCGCGGGACCACGATATCTGTCGGAACGCCTCTCCCGATATGAACCGGCCCGTACACTACGGTCTACTACGAAGGCCCTCCTCCGGGTTCCGACTCATAGGGAAGCCCGGAGAGTGGTGACAAGATCTAGGGCCTTCTCAGTGGTGGCCCCCGAACTATGGAATGGTCTCCCTGAGGAGGTGCGCCTGGCGCCGACACTATCATCTTTTCGGCGCCAGGTTAAAACCTTTCTCTTCTCTGAGGCATTTTAATTCCTGTTAATTCTAAATTATTATATTTTGATTTTAGACTGTACAGTTTTTTGTACAGTTTTGTATTGTGATATACTGTATTGTGTTATTTTTATTGTATTTTTAATGTTCACCGCCCAGAGAGCTGTTGCTAGTCGGGCGGTATATAAGCTTAATAAAATAAATAAATAAATAAATAAATAAATAAATGTCCCTGTTCAAATGCCACGCTGTCAGATTGAGCCATTTGGGATCCGGATGCCAAATCGGACCCTGAGAGAGGAGATCTGGTCTGAGTGGCAACCTCCAAGAGTCCGTCACTGAAAGAGAGAGCAGATCGGAGAACCATGGCCGACGAGGCCAGTACGGGGCTATCAGGACCAGACGGACTCTTTAGCGTTGCAGCTTCCTCAGGGTCCTGCTCAGTAGCGGTATCGGCGGAAAGGCATATAGGAGGCCTGCTGGCCACTGAGTCAACAGTGCATCTACCGATTCCGCATTGGTGTCCAGATACCTAGAGAAGTAGCGAGGTAGCTGGTAATTGTGACTGGAGGCAAAGAGGTCCACCGAGAGGATGCCGAACCGTCGTTAGAGAAGGCTGAACACCGTGGGGTGAAGCTTCCATTCTCCTGGGATCACCTTGCTGAGCCAGTCGGCCGCAACGTTTAAAACGCCACTGAGATGTTCTGCTCTCAGTGAAATTAACTGACTGTTAAGCCACTCTGGCCATTGGAGCTCTGTGAGGGCGTCCCATGTCTTTGCGCTAATAGGACAACTTAGCTGGATACAACCCCTGTGTGTAGCCCCCTTCGCTGGATCCAGCCCCCTGTGTGCAAGGCCCAGTTTCCAAGGTGCAGAAGAGCTCAAAGCCCAGCACAGGATGGCGCAACCCCTCACAGTACCTCTCGGATCTTGCGTTTCTTCCCAAACATGATCTTCTGGTAGAGGTACTTCTCCCGCTTCTTCATCATCATGATGGCCAAGCGCTTCTCCTCGCTCTGCTCCTCCTGTGCCAGCCGCTGCTTGTCCTCTCGCAGAACTCTGCCAGCCGTCACCTTCACTGGGAGGGTCTGAGAGAGAAAAAGAGGGCAGACTCAAAGGGCAAGTTGGAGGCAGCCAAAAATTTCAAGAAACCTCTGTGGCAAAGGCGCGAGAGTGTGCTGGCTTTCAATACCAAAGAAGAAAAAAGTAAAAAAAGTTGCAGGGATGGCCTGGGGAATAATACCATCTCTCCACAAGTCGCTGAGATTAAATTTTTTTTAAAAGCAAGTTTAAGGCATTATAAAGAGGGGGGAGCAGCGGCTGAACGAGCCCGAGGATGTGGAGATGGAAGCAAGCCTATCTGGACACGGGGAAGACACTGCGACCAAGGAATCTGTTACAGCCCTCTTTGAGGGATGTGGACTGTTATACAATGGCAGGACTTTACATTGCATTTGTTTTTTTCCTCTTTCTCAGACTAGATAAGATTTGACATTTCAGCCTGTTTTGTGATATTTTGTGGTGCTATTTATTGATACTGTTGTAGTCTTTTTTAATTATTAGTATGTTCTGAATTTGTTTATTATATCATTTCGTTCTTGCTATGGAAGCCGTTTTGAGGTCACCTGGTGATGAAAAGCGGCATACAAATATACTAACTAACTAACTAACTAACTAACTAACTAAATAAATAAATAAATTAGATGTATTTCGGCCCAGTCGAAGAGTTGAGAAGCTTCCGTCTGGAGGCACTGTGACCTGGTGCCCCCTTGCCTGCTCAGATGTGATTTCACACAGGTATTGTCCGTACAAATCAGTACATGGCCCAGAAGGAACAGAGGTTGAAAATGCCGAAGAGCCAGATGGACTGCTCTCAGTTCCAGCCAGTTGATATTGTGACTTGCTTCTGCTCTGGACCAAACACCCTGAACATACTGGGAATTGCAGTGGGCCCCCCATCCGGACAGACTGGCATCTGTCGTGATTACAGTTCTGTCTGGTTCTCGGAACGGGGTTCCGTTTGAGATTTTTGACTGTCGCCCACCAATGGAAGGAGGCCCGCACAGATGGATGCAGGTGAACTGTTCGGTGATTGGACATGGCCATGTCTTGTTGGAAAGGGAGTAAGGCCCACTGTAAGGGTCGAGTGTGGTGCCGAGCCCATGGCACGATGTTGATGATCAACACAAACATCCCCAGAGCCCTTGCCAGAAGCATTATGTCCGCCCTTGATTGACATGCGAGGTGTAAAGTCATCTCTCTGATGGCCGTAATCCGATCTGGTGATAAAAAGACCATGGCCTGTGTGGTGTCTAGAATTGCGCCCAGATGTTGCAATCTCTGAGTCGGTTGAAGTTGACTTTTGTTGTGGTTGACAAGCCAACCATGGGTGCGCAGAACCGAGAGGGCGGAGCAAATGTGAGAGAAGGCCAGATCCCTGGAACCCGCCCGAATCAACAGATCATCCAAATAAGGGTAAATGTGAATGCCCTGGAGGCGGAGGTAAGCCACCAGGATTAGCAGTACTTTAGTGAAGACTCTCGGGGCCGACGAGAGTCTGAAAGGCATTGCCCAATATTGGAAGTGATGGGGGCCGAAGGCAAATCGCAGGAAATGTCTGTGGGTCGGACAGATGGGCACATGAAGGTATGCTTCTTTCAGGTCTATGGAAGCCAGAAAGTCCCCTTCGTGTAGAGCCTCTACAATTGACGCCAGGGACTCCATCTTGAACTGTCGGTATTTCACAAAACGGTTGACAAATTTGAGGTCTAACACCGCCCTCCATGACAGATCTCGCTTGGGAACTGAAAATAGGAGAGAGTAAACCCCTTGCGCTCTCTCCTCCAGTAGTACAGTTTCTATAGCCGCTATGTGGAGAAGATGAGTTATGGCTTCCCGCATGATCCAGTGTCTGTCTCGAACTCTGGGCAGTAGGGAGGGAATGAACCTGTCTGGAGGGATCATCCAAAATTCCAGTTCGTAACCATGAAGGAAGAGATCTCTGACCCAAGCGATCCGTGTCAGACGCAACCAGTGACTTGCAAACATTAGCAATCTGCCCCCTACAGGGAAAGCGTCAGTGTTGTCTGCGCTGACGAGCTCCCCTGTCATATGCTGAAGTTGATGCCCCTTGACTTCCCTGGTTCTGGACTCTGTCCTGGAAGCATTGTCTGTTCCAGGTTCCCTTGGAGGAGCGGAAGTCAGAAGATCAAAAGTCGTGGCCCCGTCCCACAGGCCGCACTCCTTGAAAGGGCTGAAAGGAGCAATATGGGGTGAAACGTCTAAATGTCCTACGATCCTCTCACTTGGAAGTGGCCAATACTGGTCTTCGGCAGTCTTTAGGATCTACCAAGACCACCTTGAGGACTTAGTCTCCGATGAGTAAGGACCCAGAGAAAGGCGCCCTTGACAAGTTGCCCTTGGCCGTAGAGTCAGCGTCCCAGTGCCTGAGCCAAAGGGTACACTGAGCTACCACCTGTGAGGCTAGGGCTCGTGGTCCCAGCTGGGTGGCATCTAATGTGGCATTAGCAATGAAAGCTGCAGTCTTATGTAATTTTACCAGGCCCTTTCAGAGCTTGACAGAGTCTGGGTCAGGATTATCCAAGAGTTCATCCAGCCACATCATAGACGCTCTTGAAAAGATGGAAGCTGCAGCAGACACCTGAATAGTGAAGGCGGTAGCCTCGTGGTTTTTAAGCAGAGCGTAGTCCATGTGGCGTTCAAAGGGGTCCTTCAGTTGTGAGTCCCCGTTTAGGCAGGAGTGATCACGAAACCAAACTAGAGACCGGCTCGTCAATGCCTGGGACATGCAAACGATGCATAAAGTTCGGGTCCAGTGCATAGAGTCTTTTAGCCATAATAGAAAAGCGGCGTGCCTGCAGCGGGTGATCCAACTCTTCCCTGGCCAGTTTGCCAATGGGGTCTGGAACAGGAAGTAGTGATTCGTTGATTTTGGAAACTTGAGGACTTTAGCCCCTTTCATAGGAGAAGTGGTAGATTCAGGCTGTGTAGTCTGAAGACCTAACGTGCCCAGAACTCTACGAGCGAGGGGAAGAAAGTCGGCCGCATCAAATAGGCGATATGAGGTGTCCTCCTTGACTTCTGCCTTGTCACTCCACTCATCTCCCTCGGCCTGAAGAGAATACTCTGGGTCCTCCAAACCAGGAATCTCATCTCCAATCCTGCCTCTAACAACATCAAATGGGTTGGGTGAGCGGGGAGGTACCGCATCAGAACAGCCACACAGAGCTGGAACACAGGAAAGGTGCTGCTCATTGTGCTGGAGCAATGGAGCTGTTTGGGCTCTCGACTGCTCTTGTGATAAGAAGCTCAGCATATCCTTTAACTGCAAAGGGAATTTAGGAGATAACTGCAGTCCTAGTACAGAGGCAGGCGGTTGCCCTGGTAGCGGCACAGCAGGCTGTTGAGGTACAGCAGCAGGGGGCTCACTGGTCTGGTGTGGCATACTGGATTGAGAGGGGCAGACCACGGGCCGGTCATCCTCGAAGTCATCCTCAGATGACTCAGTTGGAGAGTGAAAGAGGGCTGTCAATCGTTCTTGGCTAGCAGCCTCAGAATGTGGAACACAGATGTAACGTGTTCGCTTGGTGGCACTGTGGCTAGACAGGTGTTTAGTTTTAGCCACGGCCTTGGAGTGAATCCTGGGCAGTTTTTGCTTGGCAGACTTGTGATGCGAGGTCTTGCAGGGTTGTTCCACCCCAGCTGAATGTGCATCTGGGTGTTGATCCGCCATACTACGCACCCAGAGATGCGGTATATATATATGTATATATATCACCAACACACGCACAGAGGTGGTGGGTGCGGTGTGGCAAGGGACTATCACCAACACACGCACAGAGGTGAGGGGTGCGGTGTGGCGAGGTATTGTAGTACACGCCCACAGGTGGAGGAGGATGTACAGTCCCAAATGCACAGTGCAGCGGTGATGTGGTCAACTTCTGTACACGCCCACAGATGGGGGAGAATGTACAGTCCCAATATGCAGCTGCTGTGCAGAAAAGTCCCAATGCCAGTAAGTCGTCTGGGGAAAGAGCTTAGTACACGCCCACAGAGATGAGCCTTGCATGATTTCACTATAATGGTGTTTAAACCCAAAAACTTGGAGAGCCTGACTAAATAGCTATACAGTCAATGCAATCAAATGAGGAACAGAAAAGGTGGGAAAAAAGGGGGGTAAAACAAAATGGGGCCCACAAAAAGGGTGGGAAACTTAAAAATAAAATGGCGGCCGGGAAGGAGAAGGAGCAATGGCGGACAGGCGAAGGCTCCGTGCTTTCAACGGCTGAGACAGATCAGGAATGGCCAGGATGGGAGGCAAACAGCTAAGGGAGGAGGTGCAAGAGCAAGCTCCAAGCACTGCCTGCAACAATGAAGTGCCGCCGCCGCCGCCTGAGAAGGCAAGGTGGCAAAACCAAGGAGGGGAGCCACAGCTGCAGGCTCCCAGGCAGGCAGCCAAGCCTGCAAACGCCACTCAAGGCTGGAAAAACACAGAGCCAAAGGCAAGTTACAAAGGAGGAGCTGCCGCCACAAGCTCCTAGGTGAGGCTCGTATCAGGCAAACGCCTGAACTGACAAGGGCAAGCTGCTGCCGCTGCCACCGCCTGGAAGATGAAGCTGGCGGAAAACTAAAAAAGGGGGGCCGCAGCCGCAGCTCTCAGCAAGGCAGCCAACAGAAAGAACCGCCGCCTCCTAGAAAAAACAGAAGGCGATGGCAAAAAGAAAGTAAGACTGGGAGGGAGAGCCGCAGCTGCGGCTCCCATCCAAGGCTCGCCTGCCTCACAAGACACTAGAACCCAACGGGCAAGAAGTTAAAAATAAGCCAAAAATCCCCCCAACAAACGTCCCAGGTAAATACAAAAAAGAGGGGGTGAAGGAGGGAGGGAACAGAAGGAAAGAACCAACAGACCCAACACACTCAATCACCAACTAGCTAACTGTATAAAGTAGATCTAAATGTCCTCGAACGAAGGCAAGAATGAACTGGAGTGGGAGGGGCTTGATACCCCAGGTCTTGACTTCGATCCATTCTTGCCTTTGGATGCTAGATGGCGCTATATCCCACATGATGTAGGACCACCTGAGGAAAATTGGGAGAGATCTCCTTCACATGATAGGAACAAAGCTTACTTAATTTTCATAAACCCTGCCTCTCTGGATACCCTCCTCCACAAATAAGAACAGTCATGTTAAGTGTTGGAGAATTTTGTATTTCTCCTGTGGGTTCTTTGCTGGGGGTCCCTTAAATAATAATCTCTGAGACAGGCTTAAAGCAAAAAGGTAGGCCTTTATTTTTTTAAAAAAATAACAAGCATATGCAAGGTCAGTCCCCCAGAACACATCCAGGAAGTATCCAAGAGGGACTGCAAAGAGGCACTGTGTGCAAGCTCCTTTTATAAAGTTCAATTTCAGCATGTGACAATCATTTAACCAATCCCCCCTAAGTTCTTCCCTCTGTGACATATCAGCTCTTCCCTCTTGAAATATTTCCAACCAACCACATAACTTTATTAAAATTAATACATGTATATTCATAATCAAGCATCCCCATTGTATTCATTGATGTCAATCTTTCCCCTTGGCTGATATTACCACTATGTTCCAACATTCCCTTTCTCATCTGTCATTTCCCAAATTTAAATTGCCCCTCAGAGGCTGCTATTAGGCCTATTGGAGGAATACAGATCCCTGCATCCCCCCCCCCGGACAGGTTAATAGCAGCTTGGGGTTGGAAAGAGGAAAATGGCATAGAGGAAAAGGGTTAAAATTCTTATCCTAGCATTTCGCCGTTATGGAATACTTGTGCTGAACTGCAAAAAGTTTGTGAAGCTGCAGGACTCAGATGTTCCTTTCAGAAACAAACCATGTCATACAATACTGATCGTATCCTACCTGGCAACTCCCCTGGTTTAGCTAGAGTCATCTCATCATTGATGGTCGACATAGAGGAGAGACGTTTAACAAAGTCATCAAATTTCGATCTTCCAGCATCAAGGAGGCAGGCTCCTAAAGAACAATATAAAGCTTCCAGGAAGTAGCACTCAAGCACGTCAGGATCATCTATTTCATGCTCCAGGAGAGCATCCAGCATCTTACCCAACTGTGTCACCTGACATATGAAATCACAAAACAATAATTACTATATTTATGCAAATCTTTTGGAGTGTTTTTTTTAATTCCAGACATGCTGCCCTGAATTGTGTTAACAGTGAAAGGGGGGGCATTCAGTTGAAAGCATTAGTGAATGTTTCTCTGGGTCTAAAGAAAGGAGATGAGCAAGGTCTTAGATGTTGCCTCGTTAACAAGCTCCACAAGCAGAACAGGAAGACTTTCTTCTGTGCAGGAAGTGGTTTGCGAATGTACTGTGGCAGAGAAAATGAGGATAATACCACTTTCATTCAACACCCAGTAAATAATGCTCCTTCAGGAATCTAGGATTTGGAGATTAAACAGAGAAAATGCTGGAGAAATATAGGGCCTGAGTAAACATGGCAGGTTTAAACAAGTAAATATAACACCATCACAACTGAATTAGCTCCATGTGTGTGTAACATTAATCGATTAACTTGTTTGATTAATTCACTAAAAAAACTCTTAAATCAAGTACAAGGCAACCCCAAACAATAGGCAACATGTTACCTGTTGCAACGCAAGTACATATAAAAACTGCAGATGACAGGCACCATCTTAGAAGAGGCATCCCCCTTCACTCTCACATAGAGATGTGAAAGCCTGGAAATAAACTGTGGGAAGTTGTTTTTTCCTGAATTTTATTGTCTCCTTCCCTTCAGGCTTTCACATAAAAGGGAATGCCTCTTCTAAGATAGAATCTGTTGCAATAAAAATATGCAACATCTAAAAGGCAGTGGGTGAAATCCAGTGCAGTTCAAGTGGGCATCTGCTAGTGCCATGGGGCTTCTCCCCCTTCCAGCCCCCTGCACCCCCTCCATATCTGGTTTGGAAGGTTGGAGGACTCTCTAGAGCAGCGTTTGGGATCGGGAGCATCAGGGCTGGAGGGTAGAAACAGAAAGATTTGTTGTGCTAATGCGAGTTCCTTTTTCGTAAGTGGGCAGACATAATTCAGTCTCGCTCTGTATGCTGTTTACTTCAAAAACTATTGCTTTAGTTAAACACAAATTTATGCACATTTAATTAAGTATCAGTTTGTATATGCGTGTGTGTGTATATATATATATATATAATTGCATTTTATGTATTTTAATTTCTTTTAATGTTTTTGTGACCTTTATTGTATACAATTTTTATTATGTACATGCTCAATTTTATTGTAAGCCACCCTGAGTGGCCTATTATAGGGTAGAAGGGAGGGATAGAAATATTTTAAGTACATAAGTATTCAATTAAACTTATTTGATTTTTAAAAATCAAATATTTAAACTAAAATTTCTTTAAATCATGTGAAAGCTCTAATATTTAAGGGCTGTACACAGGGATTCTTGAGGCAAATTTCATAGATGGAGCTGGGCTGTTTCTCATTGCTGACCAAATCCTGAAGGAGATAATTTTCCATGTCAGATCAAGTCCTGAAATCTCCCCTCAAATTTCACTTCAACCTATATAAGCCTCCCTAAATCCTAAACTAGCCTATACATTCTGTTTTGTTTTTTTTAATCACACTAACTTCGCCTGAGGCATGTGAAAGTATCCGGAACTGCTCAGTACTTGAGGATCCTCCATTGGAAATGCTTTCATTAATTTATAAAGCCAGCATTTCTTACCATATTGAGATCTGTCTGTGGAAGAATGGTCTTCAGTTTCACTCCTTGCCGCCCATCAACAATTCCTTCTACAATCATGTCAATCAGGTAAGGTACATATTTGGCAAAGAGCCTTTCTAACAGTAGTTGTTCTTGCTGAGAAACCAAACCAAACCAAAGTAATTACAAAGTACCAATTTGATTTGTCACTTCCTGTCCAGTGGTGTACACTCTTCCCTCTCTTGGGGTTGCAGATCAATCTGTTCTAAATAACAGATCAGAAATACATACACAGGCAGATGGGCCCCAAGAATCCAAATATCTCTGTGAAAAAGCCAGGATTATACAAGATCATAAACAACCCATCCAGAAAGAAAGAAACAGAAGAAATCAGCAAGCCATCTATGGTGAAGGGGCTATAATAGTGGAGTGAGTGAGAGGAGTAATCCGCTTTAGAATAACCTCCTTCACTAAGACAGAAGCTGCATCTCTGTATCTAGTTTGTCCCCAGGCCCTCACAGCATCTAATGAAACACATCACACTGTGAATTTTGCTGTCCTATTTCTTTGTTGTTGGCAGCTGCTAATAAGAGCAGGAAAATTCATGGCATGATGACAACATATCCCATTGCAAGTTCCTCTAAAGCATTACAGGTAAGGCTCCAAAATTCATATTAACCAGTTAGAGCAATCTTTAAACTTTAATTAATTTAAAAAGGTGCTCCAATCAATTGCTCAGGAGGCTATTCACACTGGAGATTTCCTCTTTTCTACTGTACTGATCTCTCAGAAGCCTATATACATGTTCCAGCAGCAGGGCTGGACAGGCAGTTTCTCCAGTTCTACTATCAGAACCAACAGTACCAGTATTGTTCATTTCCTTTTCATTTGGCTTCCACCTCACAGGTGTTCAGCAAGCTCATGATTGCTTTCGTGTCATCCTTGCTGCTCAGAGGAGTGCACTTGTAGCTATAGATGGACGACCTGTTAACATCCACTTTTCTCCTTCACGCAAATCTCAGTTTGAAGGTCACTCTGGAGATTCTGAAAGCCTGTGGTTTTGTAGTCAACATGAACAAGAGTCACTTGCACCTCTCTCAGTCCATCCAACACCTTGCGCCCAAATAGACACGCTCATGGGTACTGTGAACCTCTCCATAGAAGGTGGAAAAATCTGAGGGACAAGATCTGCAAAGTTGACAGGTTTCACTCCAATGCATGCCAGGATCTCATGACTCCAGCTTGCCGCACGGGTTTAATGATTTCAACTATAGAAGTGGTCCCTGGAGCCACAAACACTGATAACATCAGACAACTGATATGGTGGCAAGAGCCACCAGCCGAAGACGGTTGAGTGGTGGAAACTCCAAAATCAGTCCATTCCAGGAAAGGAGGGTTAAGCGCTTCCACTGTTTTGTTTGAAATGAAATGGGCCTCCTGCTGAGGACAGCCTTCTTGGAAACTTGCCGAGAGGGGCTCTACAGTGGCATAGAGGCAATGGGGGGGAGCAGCACTCAAAGCTGCACTTTCCGACCCACTCCTCACCTTTCCTGACTTCTCTTGCTCTTTGTTTTGCCACTGCAGGAATAGCCCTCCCCAACCCCAACCCATGATAGAGCAGGAGGAGGAAAGGGGAAGAAAAAAGCTGTGTGGGGAAAAGTGAGTATATTCCTTGTTTTTTACACAGAGAAAGGAAAAAGAATGATCAAACTGGGAAAGAAAAATAGAAAACCACAGTGGGAGAAACACAGAGACAAGGGCATCTGATCTCAGTTGGGCAAGGTGGGAGAGGATCTGTGGTGGATCCTTCCCTGACTCCCTTGGTCTCCAAGCTGAATGTCCTTAAGCATCATGTGATCCTGCTGATCCTCGGTAGTGGGTGGAGACAACCCAAGTCTGGATATCTCCCTCTCACTGGACAGAAAATAAGACACACTCAGGAATATACATTTCTTCCTGGTTAGGGAGCGTGTCAGGGGAACAGGATGGCTTTGGTTCCTTTGGATCCCAGCTGCTTTTTGGTCCTCCTCTGGCGTATCTTTTTGTGGGCCCTACCAACACTGGAGTGCCAGCAATGATTGGACCAGGGCATCAAAGGCTTCAGCAGTGGCAGGGATGGGGAATCCAACACCAGACTGTTCCTATCTAATGCTGGAACTGTCTCCAAAGCAGGGGAGAGATATCTGAATTATCCTATGACCCCTAGGACATCCTCCCAAGTTCCATACTCCTGCACTCCAACCAGGGAACTTGTTTGTCAGGAAAACTCACACAAAAATTAGCCTCTCTGGACATATCTGAAAATCAATAAATCTAGTGAATTCCAACAAATGCTTCAAGATCAGTCCAAGCAGCCATTTTCTACCTTGCTCTTTTGGTTTGTCCATTTCTCCCAATAAGGTCTGTATCTCAAATTCTTTGGGTCCACAAAGACCATCCCACAGCGTGATACTGTTGCAGGTGAAGCATATTGTAAATCTCCAACCTGGAAAGGAAGTATATTTATAAGACGTTCTGTGCTACCAATTACCTTGTTTCCTACTGCAAACAAACAAACACTATGTGAAAACCCTGTTATTTTGAAGCAGGCAGGACTGGAACAAGATTGACGATCCTCTGACTGAAGAGGACTAAGTACAAAGTAATTTGCATAGCCCTGCCTCCAAAGCTAGTGGAAGGAGTAATCTGCTCCTGGATAAAAGAGTTCTGAAGCCTGGCATGCCACAATTCTATTGCTGAAGTGAAGCAAATTTGGCCCTAAAGCACTTGGATATGAGGCTGCCTAAGATCCATCATACGTAACCCACTATGAGCAATTCCAAAGAAAGGAAACCCCAGGGAATGCAATAATTATTGAACCATTGCCTTAATATCCCATACAAGTAAAGTAATGCTCAAGATTCTACAACAAAGGCTCTTGCCATACATGGAGAGAGAAATGCCAGACATCCAAGCTGGATTTAGAAAGGGAAGAGGCACTAGAGATCATATTGCAAACATAAGTTGGATAATGGAACGGACCAAGGAATTTCAGAAGAAAATCACCTTGTGTTTTATAGATTACAGCAAAGCCTTTGATTGTGTAGATCAAGAAAAACTACACAATGCTTTAAAAGAAATGGGGGTGCCACAGCATCTGATTGTCCTGATGCACAACCTATACTCTGGACAAGAGACTACTGTAAGAACAGAATATGGAGAAACTGATTGGTTCCCCATCGGAAAGGGTGTGAGACGGGTGTATTTTATCACCATAAATAGGGTTTAATCTATATGCAGAACATACCATATGGAAAGCGGGATTGGACCAAGATGAAGGAGGTGTGAATATTGGAGGGAGAAATATAAATAATTTAAGATATGATGATACCATACCAGAAACTAGTAATGATCTGAAACAGATGCTGATAAAATTTAAAGAGGAACGCACAAAAGCAGGACTACAGCTGAACATGAAGAAGACTAAAGTAACGACAACAGAAGATTTATGTAACTTCAAAGTTGATAATGAGGACATTGAACTTGTCAAGGATTATCAATACCTTGGCACAGTCATGAACTAAAATGGAGATAATAGTCAAGAAATCAGAAGAAGGCTAGGACTGGGGAGGGCAGCTATAAGAGAACTAGAAAAGGTCCTCAAATGCAAAGATGTATCACCGAACACTAAAGTCAGGATCATTCAGACCATGGTATTCCCAATCTATGTCTATGCATGTGAAAGTTGGACAGTGAAAAAGGCGGATAAGAGAAAAATCAACTCATTTGAAATGTGGTGTTGGAGGAGAGTTTTACGGATACCATGGACTGTGAAAAAGACAAATAATTGGGTGTTAGAACAAATTAAACCAGAACTATCATTAGAAGCTAAAATGATGAAACTGAGGTTATCATAGTTTTGACACATCATGAGAAGACATGATTCACTAGAAAAGACAATAATGCTGGGGAAAATGGAAGGGAGCAAAAAAAGAGGAAGACCAAACAAGAGATGGCTTGATTCAATAAAGAAAGCCACAAACAGCGAGGTTTACAAAAAATGCTACTGGAGGTCACTGATTCATAGGGTTGCCATAAGTCGTAATTGACTTGAAGGCACATAATACACACACACACAAGCAATTCAGAGGAAAAGCTGGATGTAAGAATAAGCAATCAGTAAAATAAATAAATAAAAAGAGAAATGGGAAAACACTCCCACCCAAAGGCCAAAATAGATGTATAACAAATCTCTGAGACTGCTATGTTTAATTGAATTCTGAGCAGTTTGTTTCAACAATTCATATGGGACTTCCTTACCTCAAATAAAAGGGCACAATGGGTCTGAAGCCTGATTCGTTCCCCATTTGCCAAAGTCAACAGCTTGTTGTCATCCATCACAGAATTCATGTTTTCTACCCAGAGAGCATCGACATCTCCATCAAATAAAATGTACCTATGCACAAAGATTAGACAAAAGGCACTTAGACATCATTGCAAAAGCACTTCTGATCTAATTCAATTTGATGTGCACACTTTCACTGGATCAAAGGAAGGTTATCAGGAATATGAAGAAAAGTTACAGCAAAAAAAAAAAAAAGAAAACTGTTGAGGACCTGGGAGTGTAATGAAAAACTGTTTTTTTCAATTTCAGCCCTTTTGTGAATGAGGAATTACCTGTGGTAATGAGCAATCACAATAACCTCTGGAGCCCAAATCCCTCTCCCTCCCCTACAGGCAAAAACAAATATAATACAAACTAAGCAGAAGTAATTTATTTATTAAACAATTAAAACACTTCATGGAATCCCTGGGGAATACTCACTGAACCTAAGGATTCCATGGTTGAAAAATACTGGTCTAAGCTTTAAGAAATTACCTTCTCTCTTTTTTATCAGTGGGTTTATTGATTTCCCTGAAGATGTTGGATAAAACTCCATCAGTCCAGTCTCTGGTGGTGGGGTCTAGGATACCATATAGCTCAATGACACTCATGGCTTTGGGGTTCAGTGTGTAAAGTTTGGTCAGCAATCCGAGCCTAATTGGACATCAGAGATACAATTAGGAAGAAAAACAGTAGAACGTTGTGTGATGGGCTGTCGGGGCTCATCAGTCCAGTTTGCTGGCACCTTGCACTTTAAGAAGACCCTGATTCATGCCAACAAGCACCAACCAGGTCATGGCTTCTGAAGAGACCCTATTTGGACATTGCCAGGGGTGTTAGCAGGAGCAGGGTGGGGCACTCTCATTCATCTGCCTGAGGGGAGAGATGGAGCACAGCTTCTGGGCCTCAGTCAGAATGAAGGGTGGGGAAACAGGGAGGATATAAAAAGCCTCAGAGAGGAGAGGCAGAGGGAACAGGCTGAAATACCTAGGCCTCTAGGTGATGTTCCATCATACAGAAAGGAATCTTTAGGCGCTCTCTCTAATCCCCTTTGGGTGGGTCCAAAGAAGAAATAGCTGCATCCTAGAGTCAGCCAGTCCTGTTCCTCCACAGGGAGGCATAACAGTGCTGGACTTAAGCCTGTGAAGGTCTACAGCACAGAAGCCAGGCACCCCAAGAGAGGTGTGTCCTACAGAAATGGCCTGCCTTCAAGTCGATCCCGACTTATGGTGGCCCTATGAATAGGGTTTTCATGGTAAGTGGTATTCAGAGGGGGTTTACCATTGCCTCCCTCTGAGGCTGAGAGGCAGTGACTGGCCCAAGGTCACCCAGTGAGCTTCGTGGCTGTGTGGGGATTTGAACCCTTGTCTCCCAGGTCGTAGTCCAACACCTTAACCACTACACTGTACTTATGGGACACAGTAACCTGGGATATGCATGGAAGGTGACATCTGAAGCAACAAACCTGAAACAAAGCCAAACTTGTAGCAAACCAAACATGAATCGGTTCCTTCTCTGACCACTTAGTCAGGTGGGGCCATGAAAGGAACATCCCTCTTTTGATGTGCCCCTTTCCCCAGGGTATAGTACACATTGCAATAAAACTCTCCAGTGCAGCTTTCGTATGCAAACATCTCATGCTTTGTCACCAATAAAAAAATTAAGATGAATCAGAACAAAAGGTCCAACTAAGTCTAGCAGCCTGGTTCCCACAGTGGCTGCCAGATGCCTCTTGGAAGCTCATAAACATGATTTAAATGCAGTAGCCCTCTGTACTGATGTCCTTCAGCATCTGACATTCAGTGGCATACTGTCTCAGAACATGGAGGTTTCATATAACCATTATGACTAACAGTCCTTGACTGAACATATTCCATTAATTTGTCAGTGCAGCCAAGGATAATGTGAGCCCACTCCAACATGTTGGCTCAGTTAAGTAGACTGATCAGCAAAGTGGGGCAGTGTCTTCTCATCCTCCTGGTCTTTTGAAGAGACAACAGCAAAACAGCAGAACAAGTCAATCACTGTCTGCGTTCATAATCCGTACTCACTTTGTTTGAGCCTGGCACAAGGTATTGATGACCACAGACTTGCCACCTCCTGTTGGCCCAACTACCATTGTAGTATGACGAGTCAACATAGTTTCATACATTTGGACGACTTTATCCACCTGGTGAAAAAACATTATAAGGCTTCATAGACCATCCAGTGAATAAGCTCACTGGTAGCAATTTTTTCAACAGCATAAAATCAACAAAATTCCATTTTATGGCATTTACGATCAAAGATACTCTGTTGATCTTCTGCATAGCTGTGCAGCGAGTGACTCAAAATCCATGGTTTTGTCTCCTGTAAAAAGGTTCACTACTGTGGCTTGACGCAGGCAAACAACAACTATTGCCAGTATGTACTGTGTTCTCCTTCTCATTGGAGCTAAGGAATCAGGTCCAATTTCCATTCCTTAAGAGGGTCTGCAGGGCACTTAGGCTGTTTGTATGTCTCTACTGAGCCCACTCACCTTGGGCCTGCTTTCCTCAGAGAAAGACGTAAGTCTGAGATCCTTCACTGACAAAAGCACTCCAAATCTGTGATTGTTTCAAAGACATGCTTATGAGATGCTTAAGGGGGCATTAACTAACAATTTGTGTACTATTGACTACATTTGGATGGCTAATGCAGTTTAGCAGCTAGACTGGGACATGTGGTTGCGTCAGAAGGAGAAATGGAAAAACAGGGTCCACTCCATCAGCTCTCCCTCCACCTGTCCTTCACCTGGCTCCAGCAGATGAAGAGATGAAACTGCAGAGGCCATTCCATTAGCTCTCCTGACAAACCAGCACCACTAGACTCCTCCTCTCACCTGAACTATTTCCATACAAGCTGGTCATTATAAGAACTTCACAATGTTAAGAACTATTGCCTGAGTTTGCCAGTTTTCCTCTCCCCTGCCCCTTCCCTTTTTCCTTTTGTGTTGTGTCTTTTAGACTGTAAGCCTTTCCTGCTAAAATGAAATGGGGTATAAATGCTTAAAGTAAAGAAATAAAGAATATCAGTGAGGAGACCCAGGTTCTAAATCTTAGCAGCTGGTCCTGAGCTTCACCAGAATTCCTGATAGCAATGTATCCAGAATATGTGAGTATGTTGACCACAGGGCACTCACAGGGTGATGATTGCTACCTGTGGTATGGATGGAAGATGTCTCTGTGGCAGAGCCTGGCTTCAAGGATGCCATTTTATGTTGCTCAAAAGAATATGTGGTTACATATTTACAATGCTTTCAATTTTTCTGAATTTCTTTTTCATACCTGAACCGGCAGAACAACATAGCCTCCTTCATACAACACTTGCTCAACAGCATCATTAAAATTAGGGTAGCGTACTCGAGGGCAATCAAGTCCAGGAAACAGGTCAGAGATGAGGCCAAGAAAAAGAGGAACATCTTCAAAAACAAATTTGGGAAGGTTCATGTCTCGCAGAGCTCTCATCAGGACCACATCCTAGATTTTTTTAAAAAAGCACGTTAAATATTTTTAGTTAATAAAATGGGCTTTCTTCAGCAAACACCCCCTCCAATTTCATAGCCCCCTCACATAGTAACTGCCTTTTACTGTATAATACTTAAAAGTTTCCTATCTAACGTTCATGGTGTTTAATTTTCATTTAGTTAAGTCTACCTCTTTGAGGCTGCCAGAGGAACTGAAAGTGACAGATCCTAAATGAAATTAATATGCTCTTTAACAGACCAATTTGACAAAGTAATTCATTATATACCCCAATAGTTTCCAACACAAACTTTTGAAACTAGCACTTAAGTAATTTGTAGAAAGGATCCCTTGCAAGTTATCATCCAAGCACCATGCATGGAAAAAAACATACGCATCAAAAGTATTTATCTGGACAAATATGACACACTTACTTTCTATCATGTTTGTTGTACTCAAAAACGCTTCCTTTTATTTTAATAATTCTGTCAACAGAATTATTCAACCAATAGCAATAAGGTCACAAACCAAGGAGCTTAATGTGGAGTGGCCATAATTCAGTAACAGAACATATTCAGATTTAATCCCAGAATTTAAAAGCATCAGGTTTGATTTGGATTCCTGCATTGAGCAGGGGGTTGGACTTGATGGCCTTATAAGCCCCTTCCAACTCTACTATTCTATGATTCTATGAATCTAGGTAGCAGGTTATGAGAAGGATCTCTCTCTCAGATCCTGGAGAGCTGCTTCTAGACAGTACTGGGCTAGATGGACAAGGCAATATCATATATTCTAAGCTTCTTAAGAATATAAGAACATC
The DNA here is from genome assembly GCF_030035675.1 of Rhineura floridana. Lineage (NCBI taxonomy): Eukaryota > Metazoa > Chordata > Lepidosauria > Squamata > Rhineuridae > Rhineura > Rhineura floridana. The sequence continues at coordinate 9,043,704 of NC_084498.1, read as the reverse complement.
AGAAGAGTCTGCTGGACAGGCCAGTGGCCCATCTAGTCCAGCATCCTGTATTCACAGTGACCATCCAGATGTCTATGGGAAGCCTGCAAGAAGGATCTAAGCATAACAGCACTCTCCCCTCCCGAGGGTTCCAGTAACGGGCATACAGAAGCATACTGCCTCCAACTGTGGAGGTAGAACATATCCATCAGGATTAGTAGCCATTGATAGCCTAATGCTCCATGAATTTGTCTATTCCTCTTTTAAAGCCATCCAAAATTGGTGGCCATCTCTGCCTCCTGTGGAAGTGAATTCTGTTGTTTAACTATGTGCTGCTGTGTGAATAAGTGCTTTCTTTTGTCTGTCCTGAATCTTCCAACATTCAGCTTCATGTCCACAAGTTCTAGCGTTATGACAGAGGGAGAACATTTTTTCTCTATCCACTTTCTCCACACTAAAGATGGAAAGAACTGTCAGTTTCTGCTCTCTCAGTTTCTAAATTTTCCAATCTTTAATTAAGTTCTCCACATTTGTGCAGCAATTTGAGAATGTTTTTATTTATTTTTTCTCCAGCATTTTAGTGCAAATTTCTCTTAATAAGTGCATTTTTGTAGGGAGTTTTGACCAATGTACACATTTTTGCAAGCCATTTCTCATCATATAAAGCATTTTGCATGTTATTTTCATGAATATATTCATTTTTATGCACACTTTCCCCTAATACATGCATTTTTTAAACATACTTTGGTTGGCGAACAGCACTGCAAAATTCAAATAAGTGTGAATTTTGAAGGATGGCTGTGTTTCAGTTCTCATATTGTTTTGGAAAGTGCAAATTCGATAAATTCAGCTTGAAGGAGCTGCACTGGTTGCCTGCATGCTTGAACCAACTTCAAGAAGCTTGTACTGACTTATAAAGCCCTGTGTGGCTTAGGACCTTGGTACTTGATGGAATGCCTTCTCCCATATATACCTGCACAGATGTTACAACCTAGCAAGAGCACCCTCTTGACTGTGCCACATTTGCCAAGTATTCACTATGCAGCAACACCTGAGAGGGCATTCTTGATGCAGGCACGCTGACTACAGAATGCCCTCCTACCCCCCCAGATTCGACTAGTACTGACTCCAATAGATTTTCAGAGCCAGTTGTTGTTGTTGTTATGTGCCTTCAAGTCGATTACAACTTATGGCCACCCCATGAATCAGCAACCTCCAATAGCATCTGTCATGAACCACCCTGTTCAGATCTTGTAAGTTCAGGTCTGTGGCTTCCTTTATGGAATCAATCCATCTCTTGTTTGGCCTTCCTCTTTTTCTACTCCCTTCTGTTTTCCCCAGCATTATGGTCTTTTCTAATGAATCATGTCTTCTCATTATGTGTCCAAAGTATGATAGCCTCAGTTTCATCATTTTAGCTTCTAATGATAGTTCTGGTTTAATTTGTTCTAACACCACATTTCAAATGAGTTGATTTTTCTCTTATCCGTTGTTTTTACTGTCCAACTTTCACATCCATACATAGAGATCGAGAATACCATGGTCTCAATGATCCTGACTTTGGTGTTCAGTAATACACCTTTGCATTTGAGGACCTTTTCTAGTTGTCTCATAGCTGTCCTCCCCAGTCCTAGCTTTCTTCTGATTTCTTGACTATTGTCTCCATTTTGGTTAATGACTGTGCCAAGGTATTGATAATCCTTGACAAGTTCAATTGTCAACTTTAAAGTTACATAAACCTTCTGTTGTCATTACTTTAGTCTTTTTGACGTTCAGCTGTAGTCCTGCTTTGGTGCTTTCCACTTGAACTTTAATCAGCATTCGTTTCAAATCATTACTGGTTTCTGCTAGTAGTATGGTATCATCTGGCATATCTTAAATTATTGATGTTTCTCCCTCCAATTTTCACACCTCCTTCATCTTAGTCCAGTCCCGCTTTCCGTATGATATGTTCTGCATATAGATTAAACAGATAGGGTGATAAAATACAACCCTGTCTCACACCCTTTCCGATAGGGAACCAATCGGTTTCTCCATATTCTGTCCTTACAGTAGCCTCTTGTGCAGAGTATAAGTTGCACATCAGGACAATCAGATGCTGTGGCACCCCCATTTCTTTTAAAGCATTCCATAGTTTTTCGTGATCTACACAGTCAAAGACTTTGCTGTAATCTATAAAGCACAGAGTGATTTTCTTCTGAAATTCCTTGGTCCGTTCCATTATCCAACATATGTTTGCAATATGATCTCTACTGCCTCTTCTCCTTCTAAATCCAGCTTGGACGTCTGGCATTTCTCGCTCCATATATGGTAAGAGCCTTTGTTGTAGAATCTTGAGCATTACTTTACTTGCATGGGATATTAAGGCAATAGTTTGATAATTACTGCATTCTCTGAGATCCCCTTTCTTTGGAAGTGGGATATATACTGAACGCTTCCAGTCTGTGGGCCATTGTTTAGTTTTCCATATTTCTTGACAAATTTTTGTCAAAATCTGGACAGATTCAGTCTCAGTAGCTTGCAGCAACTCTATTGGTATGCCATCTGTTCCTGGTGATTTGTTTCTTCCAAGTATTTTAAGAGCAGCTTTCACCTCACATTCTAAAATTTCTGGTTCTTCATCATATGGTTCCTCCATGAATGAATCTGTCATCCTTGCATCTCTTTTATAGAGTTCTTCAGTGTATTGCTTCCATCTTCCTTTTATTTCATCTCAGTCAGTCAGTGTGTTCCCCTGTTGATATTCAACATCCCTACTCTTGGTTTAAATTTCCATTTCATTTCTCTAATCTCTTGGAACAGGGCTCTTGTTCTGCCCTTTTTGTTGTCCTCTTCTATTTCTATACAATAACTATTGTAATAGTTTTCTTTGTCCCTACATACTAGTCGCTGTATTGTTGCATTTAGGGTTCTGACCATGTTTCTATCTCCTTTTGCTTTGCTTTCCTTCTTTCTTTAATCATTTTAAGAGTTTCTTCAGTCCTCCATTGAGGTATTTCTCTCTTTCTAACAAGAGGTATTGTCTTTTTGCATTCTTTCCTGATAATGTCTCTGACTTCACTCCATAGTTCTTCTGGTAATCTATCAACTAAGTTTAAAGCCTCAAATCTGTTCCCTATTTGATCTTTATATTCTTCTGGGATGTTATTTAAATTGTATTTTGGCATTATGATTGCTTTGTTCTTCTTCTTTAGCTTTACTCTGATTTTTGATACGACCAGTTCATATCTGTACCGCAGTCTGCTCGTCTTATTTTTGCAGAAAGTATGGAACTTGTCCACCTTCTGTTTCCAATTATGTAATCAATTTTATTGTGATATTCTGTATTTTAATCTTTTGTACACCGCCCAGAGAGCCACTCGCTATGGGCGGTTTAAAAATGAAACAAACAAATAAATAAATAAATAAATTTGATTCCTATAATGACCATCTGGTGATATCCACGTGTACAGTAGTCTTTTCAGGTGCTCAAAGAATGTGTTGGCAAGAAACAAATCATTGGCTTCACAGAATTCAATAAGTCTTTCTCCTGCTTCATTTCTGTCACCTAAGCCCCATTTCCCCACAATTCCTAGTTCTTCTCTGTTCCCTACTTTTGCATTCCAGTCCCCCATGATTATCATCATATCTTGTTTTGGTGTGTGATCAATTTCCTCCTGTACGTCTGCGTAAAATCTCTGCAATTCTTCTTCTGTGTTGACGTTGGAGCGTAGACTTGGATGATGGTTATGTTAATAGGTTTCCCGTTTAATCTCATTGATATCACTCGCTCAGACCTTGCGTTTTAGCTCCTAATTGCTTTTGCTACATCACTTCTCACTATTAAAGTAACCCTGTTTCTTCTTGATTTCTCATTTCCTGCATAAAATATTTTGTAGTTGCCTGATTGAAAATGTACCCTTCCTGTCCATTTTAATTCACTCAAGCCAAGTATTGTAATGTTGATACATTCTATTTCTTGCTTGACAATTTCTAACTTACCCTGGTTCATACTTCTCACATTCCATGTTCCTATTGTGTGCATCGTACAACTCCGGACTCTCCTTTCGCATCTGTGCGCATCAGCCTCTGGGCTTCCTTTTGGCTTTGACCCAGCTGTGTCATTAGTCACAGCGCTACTCGTATTTGTTCTTCCCCAGTAGCTCAGTGAGTGCCTTCTGACCTGGGGGTCTCATCTTCCGGCACTATCCCGTGTTGCATTTTGGATACTCTGTTCATAGGGTTTTTGTGGTAAGAGGTATTCAGAGGTGGTTTACCATTGCCTTCCTCTGAGTTTGGATGCATCTTAGTCTGGTGTCTCAGCTTTGACCATTCCGCCTTGGGTGCCCCTGCTAGGAGTCTAGCCTTTTGGTCTAGACTCCTGACGGCATTGCTCTCAGCTTCTTCAACACTCTCCCAAAGCCCCTCACCACGTTAAGGTGTGCATCCTAAAGGGGGCCAGAGTCAGTTAGAAACACACTTATTCATCAGGTCCTTAGTTAAATTGCTTTATTTGCAAGTTTGGGTATGTGTACCCTTTGTGTGAATCTTTGGTTTTTAGTTTTATTATTTTATTTCTACATTGTGTCAGATAGCTGTTTATACAATAAATTATTGTTTTAATATGTATGTTTGGACTTTGGTCCTTACCTGAAATAAATTTCTCCTGGATGATAGTCCACCAAAGTGGAATTTGCTTAAAGTTCCAAGAGGTAGATGGTCCCATCTTCTTATGACCAAGCAGTTGCTCCAACCTTTTTTCCTAACACTACCTTGGGGAAGGGCTATGACTCAATGGTTGAGCATCAGCCTTGCATACAGCAGGTCCCATATTCAGTTCCCAGCATCCCCATGTAGAGGTAGGAGAGATTCCTGCCTGAAACCCTGGAGAGCTGCCGCCAGTCAGTGTGGACAATACTGAGTTAGATGGACTTATGATCCAAGTCAGCTTCCTACGTACTTCCCTCTACTCTTCTCTGTGTCCATAAATCTAATATAGTAACTTGGCCTCTTGGCTGCTGCAATAAGCCCTGGATCAACTGTGACCAAGCAACCAGATTCACTGTTTTCCAGGATGCCAGGTCAAAGGATTAAGATATATTTACCTCATTGAGGTCTGGTGAGCCTCTCTTCAATTCTCCTGCCATCACCAGTACTGACTTCAGAGCCCGAAGCCCAAAATCATAGTGATGCTGTTTAGAAAGCTGTTCTCTTGCCAATTTGTAGAGCACTGTCATTTTCTTGGCCAGCGTCTAATGGACAAAATGGGGCATGAACACAGACAAATGTTATTGTTAAAGCCCTGAAGCTCCCCATGGACACTTTGCATCAACAAAAATACATGTCTCACAGGTGTGAATTAACCACTCTAGATTTAACACCACAGATGAAACTTTCATTTTATTTCACATTATTTTGTGCAAAATACTTTTCAGCAGAAACAGTTCATACAATCGGCTGACAGTCATTAAGGAATATTTATTTATTTGATTTATATCCCCTTTTTTGAGGCACCGACCTACCTTTGCCATAAGAAATCCTTCGGAAAACAGCATGATTTCACAGATTTGTTGAAGATCTGGCACTATTACCACCACAGGTCTGAACAGAGCCTTTACGGATTCAGGGAGCTCAGTACGGCCTGCATAGCCAGGATTCATGGTGATAAAAATGCCCATTCGTGGATCGAGAGAAATTTCTTGCCCTTCAAACTGAAACATAAACCTAAGTCAAGGTCAGACAGATACAGACAGAGGGAAATAGGCCTATTGTAAGATTTCCATTGTCCAAACTTACATGAGCCTGAACCCAAATTCAATCCTTTATGCATAAAATCACCTCTTTTTCCTTTTTACCTGAAATGTTTTCAATTGGTTCATCAAGGCATTTCGGATAGTCTGAATCTGTGAAGAGATGACTGAAAGCACAGAAGCATCAATCCGATTAAATTCATCGAAGCAACCCCAAGCTCCACACTGGGCAAGACCGGAGAAAATTTTACCCACTGCCTAGAATGCAAAAGATGACAAAGCATGAAAACTGAATGTTCCTTGCTTTCCATGAATGTTCCTTCTGCTCCAATGTGAAGGAGGCATCCAGACATGGGATGTCGCCTACTACTACCTAAGACAGGAAGGATCCCATGGCCTAAATTTGAAGTCTTGGGCAAGACTGAGGAGGCTTCACCCCAGTTCCGTCCCATTGCTGAGGCAACAACAGAGTGTGCATATACTCTGTTGACACTAGAGGGGAAAGCAATGTTAAAAGAAGAGAACTGGAGCCTTCTCTGAGAACACCTGGCACAGATGGAAGTTTGCAGCTTAAGCCTTGAACAAAACCACCAAAAGAACAGATAAGGCTGGATGTCTCCTTTACACTGAACCAGAAAGAACATCTGCAGTAAGTGACTAACAGTCCATTCTCTGTCCAGTGGGAGGGAGGCATTTAGAGGTGAGATTTATCCAAGCCTACCCCCTTTAACGGGAGGGGTATGCCCTGCAATGCTCTCCTGCTGAACGCTGCCTCTGCCGAGCCATAAGTATCCATTTTATAATGCCTTCTAAATGTATTTGATGATGACTGTGAATAGGCAGCAGTGATGGAATTGTGCCTCTGTGAATGCTTGCAGAAAGCAACAAAACAAGGTCAGGTTGGAGGGCACGCCTCCTCTCTGCGTGCAGAGATGAAACAGAAGTGCTAAGAGGGAGGTGTGGGCTTGAGGGTGAGAGAGGGACAGTACAGAGGAAGTGACAGCTGCAGGAAAAGCCCTACAGCATTTGGAAGTTACTGTTGGAGCCCAGTCAGACTTGGATAGGCAAGGAAGAGGGTGGCTCCCTCTTTCTCAAGGCTGCAGAAGACCAAAACACTGATAGACTAAGTAGGAGGGTGGCAATGTCAATTCCTAACAGCCAAAGGGAAGGTTGCTTGGGTGAATATTGGAGGGTGGTATTGAGGGAGGGAACAATAGTAATTTCTTTGTTAAATGGGCACAGGGGCAAGCCTAGGACAAGGAACGGGGAGGAACCGAATCACAATAAGGCAGGCGAAGTCCATGGGAGGTGATTAACCAGCTCCCAACTTCTAAGGACTCTCCAGGTTTACCCTGAAGCAGGAGTGGCCTGGAGTTCCGAGGAACCTCAGGAGGGGTGGGTTAGAGGGAAAACCAGCCCACTGTAAAGTGTAGCAATGACCACGTTGTGGCCCTGCAGATCTCCATTAAAGGAACCCTTGTAGAGAAGGCTACATCAGTATAGGCTATGCTAGTGGAATGTGCCATGATCTTATATGGCTGGGGAAAGTGCTGAGCCTCATACGCTAGTGGTATACATGCCTTGTTCCACCTGGAAAAGGTGGTCTTAGATACCTTTGGGCGCAAGGTAGAGGTGTTTTTCTAATAACCATTTTATTGAGTTTTTCAGATACAAAGAAAAAAAGCGGAAAGAAGGTACGGTTGGACTTACCATGAATGGTGTTTCTTCATGGATGCCATGAGGTCTCCACGTGGGTTACAGTCCCCAATCAGCTCGAGACAGGAACCTGTCATAATTTTTTCCTGGCTCCTCCCCTTCTTACTGAGGTGATGCCAGTTCTCTTTCTTGGCTAGCTTGGAACTTCACCTCAGTGTAACATAGAAAGAAAGAAATGCGAAGGTAGAGACAAACAGAATAAGATCAGATAGCGCATAGTGCAGATGGAATTCCCAGCCCCTCATAGGGAGGGTCGTGGAGACCTCATGGCATCCATGAAGAAACACCGTTCACGGTAAGTCCAACCGTACCTTCTTTCATGGATGCCAGTGAGGTCTCCACGTGGGACGTACTAAAGCTCGGCCATAGGGTGGGTCTATTGATTAAAGACCTGCTGTAGAACTCTACGACCGAATGCAGCCTCCGCAGATGCGTACAAGTCCATTTTGTAGTGCCGGGTAAACGACGAAGGCGAGGCCCAAGTTGCTGCCCTGCAGATCTCCTCCAATGGGGCATTAGCCGAAAAAGCTGCTGTTGTGGCTGCCGCCCTAGTAGAATGCGCCGTGATCCCGTGCGGCACGGGTTTACTGAGTGATCTGTAGGCCAAGGAGATGCATGCCTTCAGCCATCTCGCTATAGTTGAGTTTGACACCTTGTGGCCCAGAGTCGGAGGGTGGAAAGATATCAGCAGAGATTCCGATCTACGGAACTGTGCTGTCCTATTGATGTATACCTCACATCAAGGGAGTGCCATGCCCTTTCCATGGGGTGTTTAGGGTTTGGGCAAAACGTGGGCAGCACAATCTCCTGTCGTAGGTGAAACTGAGATCTGACCTTTGGAATGAAGCCAGGAGCGATCCGGAGTACAACTCTATTCTTATGGAAGGTGCAGAGGTGTTTTAGCACTGATAGAGCCTGAATCTCTGATACCCTGCATGCTGACGTGATTGCTATGAGGAACGTGACTTTGAAGGTGAGTATTCGCAAAGGAACCATCTGCAGAGGTTCGAATGGAGGTTTTTGTAGTGCAGTCAGTACTGTATGCAGGTGCCATGAAGGAAATCTGTGCACTACCGGAGGGTTAATAACGGTTGCCCCTCTTAGAAATCTCTTGAGCAACGGATGTGACGCTAGAAAAACCCCTTCATCTAAAGATAGAACGGATGCAAGTGCCGACAGTTGACGCTTGAGGGTGTTAGGACGTAGACCCTGGTTAAGGCCCTTCTGGAGGTACTGCAAAATATGTGGTGCAGATGCCGTCATAGGATCGGTGTCGTGAGCTGTACACCAACGTAGGAAAGCTGCCCAAGTGGATTGGTAGATCCTGAGCGTAGACGGTCTACGTGACGCCAGGATAGTTGCTGTTGCATCAGGTGAGATCTGTAATGCTAACAGCCTGCTCCATTCAACCTCCAGGCAACTAGTTGAAGCCAGGCTGGGTCTGGGTGGAGGACCAGTCCCTGATGTAACAGGTCGTGGCGATCTGGAAGTGCGAGCGGGGTTTTGACAGACATCTGGACGAGGTCTGCAAACCACGGTCTTCTCGGCCAGTATGGGGCTATTAGGACCACCTGTGCCTCTTCCCTCCTGATCTTGTTGAGGACTCTGGCTATGAGAGGAGTCGGTGGAAACGCATGCACTAGAAGCTGTGGCCAGCTCGCCGTCAGTGCGTCTGTCTGTTCTGCCGCACGCGTCTGGAATCTTGTAAAGAATCGAGGGATTTGATAGTTTGCGTCCGAGGCAAAAAGGTCCACTTCTAGTTTTCCAAATTGCTGTTGAACCATCAGGAAGACACTTCTGTTGAGTGCCCATTCCCCTGGGAATATCTGACATCTGCTGAGCCAATCCGCCCGGTCGTTCATTGCCCCCTGCAGGTATTCCGCCGTCACAGATGTAAGGCGATGCTCTGCCCAGGAGAGCATGGACATTGCTTCTCTGCTGAGGAGTTTGGATCGGGTCCCTCCTTGCCTCATTAGGTATGATCTGGTCGACGTGTTGTCTGTTTTGATCAATACATTGGGGCAGTGAAGACTGGGAAAGAAATGCTTCAGCGCCAGATGAGCCGCCCTCAGTTCCAGCCAATTGATGGACCTGGCTGCCTCTGGTGGACTCCAACGTCCTTGTACGAAAAGATCCATATAATGGGCACCCCAGCCCCCGAGGCTTGCATCTGAAGTGATTATTGCCCAGGGCAGCTCCTGTATCGGGATCCCCCTGGACAAATTTGAGTCCTGATGCCACCAGGTGAGTGACTGACGCACGTCGTGTGGCAAGGCAACCTTGCGGTGTCGTCTGGAGGCAATGTCTCTCTGGAATTTGATCAGAAGATGTTGCAGAGGATGTGAGTGAAGCCTGGCCCATGGTGTAACTGCTATAGATGATGCCATCATTCCAAGCAGTTTTGCCAGGCGCATCAAGTCTGATTTCGGTTGTCCGCATATGGAGCGTGCTAGATCGGTGATGGCCCGGATCCTCTGTGGTGCCAGCGTTATAGTTTGTGCAGTGGTGTCTATCACCGTGCCTAGGTGTATTAGTGATTGTGTGGGGTAGAGGTGGCTCTTTAGAACATTCACTAAAAACCCGTGGCTCTGTAGGAAACTGAATGTAAGCTTTAAGTCTTTGTTTGCCTGGGTAAACGACCGGGACCTGAGTAGTAGGTCGTCCAAATAAGGGGAAATATGCACCCCTGCCAGGCATAGACCTGACAGTGCTGCTGCCAGCACCTTGGTGAAGATCCTGGGTGCCGTGGCCAGCCCGAAGGGCAGGGCTTTGTACTGAAAGTGTTTGTTGTTGTATGTAAACCGGAGCAACCTTCTGTGTCTGGGGTGAATTGGAATGTGCAGGTAGGCCTCCTTGAGGTCTATGGATGCCAAATAGTCCTGGGGTTGGAGTGCCTCTCTGATTGAAGCTATAGTTTCCATCCGGAAAGTCCTCCGTTTCAGGAACTGGTTGACAAACCTGAGGTCGAGCACCCCCTGAACGAATTGTCCTTTTTTGCCACCAAAAACAAGAGGGAGTACACTCCGGAAAACCGTTCCTTTATTGGGACAGGTTCTATGGCTGAGATTTGTAGAAGGTGCTCTATTTCTTCTAGGAATGTTCCGTGTTTTTGTGGTGATGTCGGTCTGTGAGAGAAGACGAAACATGGGGGTGGATACTGGTGTAACTCTAGTCTGTATCCATCTTTGATAATGCTCAGGACCCATTTGTCTTTTGTTGTTGTCTGCCATTGGTTCAGGAAGTAATTGAGTCGACCGCCTACAGGTATAGAGTCAGAAGCGTTGTTGTGGTTGACGCTGCTGCCTAGTCTGGTAGGATTGTTGTCTATTCCGGTGGAATCTCTGGGGAGGCTTCTGGTTTTGCCAAGGAAAACGGGAGCCTCTGAAATCCCTCTGTCTGTTACTAAAGAAGGGCTTTGAGCCACGAAAGGAGCGCATCTGAAAAGTGGGGGTATAGCGTCAAAATGGCCTTTTTTCGTCTTTACCCTGTGAGGGCATCACTTTCTTTTTATCTTTATTGTCCACCAAAACTTCTGCCAGATTGTCTTCCCCAACCAATTTTCCACCTGTATATTTAGCCGTGGCTAGATTAAATCTGGATGCATTGTCCGCATCCCAGTGCGAAAGCCATACTAGGCGTCTGGCTACCACTGCCGTGGCCATAGCCCTGGCTGCAAATTGTGAGGAGTCCATGGTAGCGTCTGCTACAAAAGCGACACAGCATGAGAGTTTTAAAATGGACTTTCGTAACTTGGAAACCTCTAGGTCTTGATTTTGGGCTAGGTCCTCAATCCACAGCAGTGATGCCCTAGAGAATACTGAGGCTGCCACCGAGGCTCTTATGGACATCGCCGTCGCCTCATGCACTCGCTTAAGTGCCAGAGCTGACTTACGTTGTATCGGATCTTTGAGATGAGCATCCCCATCCCGTGGCAAGATGGAATGATAGGAGAGCAGTAATAGGCCCATCTATGTCTGGGGCTCGCAACTGCTCCATGACACTGGGTTCTAAGGTATACAGTCTAGTGGCCCAGTTTGTCCCCCTTTTTGGGTATAGCGGTAGTTCCCACTCCTGTTGAATATTAGTCAACAGCATAGGTGGGCAGGGAATGCCCTTAGGCCCAATCTTTACGGTAGGCAGCACCATAGCCTGTCTGGAGGATGTAGGTTGTTCCTCAGAAGGAGCAGTCAGCTCCAGGGAAGCGATCACCTTTTTTAACAATGGTTCAAAATGAACTTCCAAAAATAGTCTAAACGAAGTTTAAGCCTCTGTATCTGAGGCATCGGTCCATTCTCCGTCATCCCTGGACCCCATAGAATCGGTTTCTGATAAGGGATCCTGGTGATCCTGCTCATAATACCCCCTACCCACGGCCACCAAAGTCGGGTCAGGGGAAGGCTGTCTGACAACATGGCATGGCCTCTTACATGGGGGGGCGGCTACTGGCGGAGACTGTGGGCGTTGTGGGGCGTTGTGGGGCGTCACTTTAAGTGGTGGGACCTCCTCTAATAGCATCTGCTTAAGTTGTCGGATTACATCAGGCGAAAATAATTGTGCCAGCGTCATCGAAGAGGTTATTAAGGAAGCTGGCATAGGCTGAGGAGAGAGCTGGGGTGGAGAAGTGGGGGGGCCATACTGTGCATGGGCTTCCATCATTTCGTCATCCTCTGACCTGCTGTCCTCCAGCTGCTCCAGTAGATGGCGCTGGACTGCGGGCTCTATCGAGCACGCCTCTTGTGTGCCACTCAAAATGGCTGCCGCCGCATTTTCGGCGGGAAAACTTATTGGGGAGCTGGAGGAGGCAGTAGGCACTGGCGAAAACCTCACCTCCTGCAGCAGGCCTCCGCCTTAAGTGTTCGAATCGGAAGGGCGATGAGAGCTATGCCGCAATGTAGTAGCGAAATTCACGCTCTGACGCGAGGCTTCTTGCCTATGCTCCACCATATCCAATGTCTGCAGGGAACTGACCGCAGCAGGAGCTGGGTGCGGCCCTGATTTTTTGTGTCCCTTCTTTTTCTCGGATGGCGGGACAGATGGTGGCCGGGACCTGACTGCAGCAGGAGCTGAGTGCTGCCCTGACCCCTTATGGCCTTGCGGGGAACCGACCACAGTAGCCACTGTGTGCTGCCCTGTTTCTCTAAGGGTTTTTGTCCTGGCGGTCTGAGAAGATGGTGCTGTTTCCATATCTCAGACGGGACAGAAAATAGAGATAAGAAAGGAAGAATAGAGATAGTAATTCCCCCCCTTTTTTAAAAAAACTAATTAATACAGAGTGTACGAAATCAAGTATAGAAAGAACAAAGGAAAAAGAGGAGCCGAAGGCTGATAGTCATAGGAGTTAGAGAAAACAGCCAAAGGTTGTTGCCCGAAGTGGCATCACCTCAGTAAGAAGGGGAGGAGCCAGGAAAAAATTATGACAGGTTCCTGTCTTGAGCTGATTGGGGACTGTAACCTACGTGGAGACCTCACTGGCATCCATGAAAGAAGAAAAAGACACACATATCCCATAAATCAAAAACCTGCCCAACACAGAAAAAAGAGAAAAAGGGACGGAGGGCAAAATATGACATCATAATGCAATGACCAGAACCATATCAACAGTTTCAGATTTCCTGGGATGTTGATGAAAGTTGCTGCTGTGATTGATGATCAGGCCCAAGGTAGAGGTATCGAAGGAAACAAACATGCAATTTGACCCTCTGAAGTACCTGGTCCTCCCAATATAAATGTTGAGCACTTTGCACATATCCAATTTGTACCAAGCCTTCTCACAGGGGTGAGAAGGGTTAGGGCAGAAGGGAGGTAGGACTGGTTCTTGAGAGCAAACAAGGAATTAACTTTAGAGATAAAGCCCAGGTCTGGTCCTAGAATCACTCTGTCCTTTTCTACAATGCACAGGTCCTTGATGGAGAGCACCTGTAGTTCAGAGACACACCTCACACACATGACTGTCACCAAAAAGGCTCCCTTCAGTAAGAGAATTTTCAGTAGAGCTGCCTCCTTTGAGGCATCATAAGAACAACATGCAAGCTCCAGTAAGGGAACTGGTGGACTGATAAGCAGGCCCCCCTATCGGAACTTCTTAACATGTGGTTGAGGACTGAGCCAATGACTGGTCAGAAAAGAAACAAGGAAAGGACTACAGGGTGCTAGACCTATGGTCCAGACCCAACTGCAGAAAGCGGAACACCTGACCCATGGTTCACATTGTTGACCTAAGGCAGCAATCACTTTGGAGAGTTAAGATAGAAAATTCTCAGGTAGAGAGAACCTGAAAGTCTCCACCTCCTCAGAGGGGCTATCCTCATTCCATTCCCTCCCTTCCCTTGAATCTATATTAAAAAGTTTGCCTGGGGATCAGGGGACCCTTCCTCATATCCCTCACAGGAATGTTTCACAGAAGGACTTGCATGGCTCTCTCTCTCTTATCTTTCCTTCTTGTGTCCTTAGAAGAAGGAATAGTTTTATGAATAGCAACCTTCTTATGAGCTGTGGCTTTGCTTGAATCTTTACTACCAGCCCCCCTTCTGCTTGTGGGGAGGGGAAGTTGAAGAGGAATTGGAGTCGCCACATCTTCCCACTCCAAGACAGGGGTGTTTAGATTGTTGCGGGTGCCTCTCCTTCTTAAAATTGCGCTCTGGGGACGAACTGCATTGTGAGTGCCTACTTGGGGACCTGGTGGGAGTCGTCAAGGCAGCAGATTTAGCAGTACTATCAGCAGTATTTTTATGACTGTCCCTTACAAGTCATTCTTTGGTTTTCTTTTTACAGGGAACCCCTTTCCTTACTTGTACCATGGTCAGGCAGAGGAGGAGAAAAGTAAAGATTCTTTTATAAAAAAAGAATCTCATTTGAGAAGCAGGGATGAACAAATCTTTCAGTTATGATTTCTCACAGTTTCTCATTTTTCCACAGTTCCAAATCAGTTTACCATTTTTTAAAAAAGGTTCTCATGAAAATTCATCAGCACTGTAGTGTGAGTTTCTCTCCATGTACAGGTTTCTGTATGCCATTTGCCTAAAAGTAACAGTTTTGCAAAGCAATTTCCCCTAACATAATACAATTTTGTATATTTTCACAAATATATGCATTTTATGGACAAAGGGTCCCATGCATTTTCGTAACCATTACTTGGGCTGGAAAATTGCATTGCAGAATTCAAAGATGTGAGAATGTCAAAGGTTGTCTGTGTTTCCCTAGGGAGGAAAAGGCTTAAAAGGCTAACTGAGAAGAAAAGCCAAGGAAAAAGTTGAAATAAAGTAGAAATACTAACTAGGCCAGTGAGAGGGAAAAGTTGACTAGGAAAAAAAAGCTGGGCACGGCAGGAAGACCCCTCAACCCGCTAAGATTTCTAGTCTAGGTTATGTGATTCTGCTTGTCGTGGGTAACAGCAGGAGACAACTCATATTGGCACGTCTCCCTCCCCCTGGACAGATAATATTACTGCCATGCCACAACATGGTCAAAGCTCTGGTATGTCTGCTGTATACAGTGAATGACAGGATGGCTAGAAGCAGCAGAGTTGATATCCCTACCTTGAAATCCATGCCTTCTCCACAGTTCGTGACTACACAGAGCAAGCCCAATGCTTTTGCAAGATCTTTGGTGGTTTCAGTCTTTCCAGTTCCTGCTGGACCTGCAGGGGCTCCACCCAAATACATGGACAAGGCCTTGGGAGGAAAAGAAACAGACAAGTGATGCAAAGAAGGAGAAAAAAATGGAAACTGGTACTTACCATGAATTTCTATTTGCAGATTAGGTTGAAGGATATTCAGTTGAGAGGATAACACCTCCCTCCGGACGTGATAGGCAGGGTCTTTAGAGCCTTTTGCCTCCTCTTTCAGAGGAGGAGTCATCCCGTCCTCTACTAACAGAGAAGAGATCCACTCCTCGACCCCAAAAGGAAAGGAATAGGAAAACGTATAGGCCAATCAGAGGCATAGGAAAAAATTAAAGGTAAACTAACAACAGAACTATAAAGAAGCAGGAAGACAAAGACAAGGATACAAACTAAACTTCATGAGCAGTATGTAAGGTGCAGGCAGAAGCCCTAAAATACCTCATACCACACTCCAGAGGATAGCGCCGAGGAAGAATGCGTGGGTCAAATGTCCTCCAACCTAATCTGCAAGTAGAAATTAATAAGTACCAATTTCCATTTTTTTCCAGATTAAGCTGGAGGACATTAAGCTGAGAGGATGTAGCATAGCAGTGTGCCTCCAAAGGGAAGGCTTCCTCAAAAACAGATTGACACACTACCCTCTGGAGGACCTTCCTGCCAATTGCTGCATCAGCTGATGAGAATGAATCTATCTTGTAATGTTTTACAAAAGTGTGAGGTGACACCCAGGTGGCTGCCCTACAAATTTCCAAGATTGGATAATTCTCCTTGTATGCCACTGAAGTAACAGCTCCCCACAGGGAATGAGCAGTGACCTCCCCCAGGAGGGTCCTTCTCCCATGTTTTGTAGGCCAACGATAGCACCTCTTTCAGCCACCTAGCGATCAATGAAGATGACACCTTGTTACTCTTGTAAGGACCACAGAAAGCCACAAACAACTCCTCTTACCTTCTGAATTCTAATGTCCTATCCAGATAAAATTGTAAGGCCTGTTTGACATTGAGAGAATGCTACTTACACTCTTGGTGACATGGTTAGGGAAAAAAGAAGGAAGCACCACCTCTTGGGACCTGTGGAAAAGGGAATTAACTTTGGGTATGAAAGCAGGGTCAAGACGCAAAACTACTTTATACTGATGAAAAACAGAGTTGTGGATCTGAGGAAAAGAACGCCAACTCATAAACCCTCCATGCTGACGTAATTGCAACTAGGAACAGTTTTACTGTCAACAAGTTAAGATCACAAGAGCCCAAGGGTTCAAAGGGGGAACCTGTTAATGCAGACAAAACCCACTTTAAATTCCATTTAGGAAACCTGTGTACCACATGGGGACAAACTAATAACCCCCCCAATGAATCTTTTATACAGGGGGCTGGAGGAGAAAGTCTTGCCCCCTGAACAAGAAAGAAGGCTGCTCAGGGCAGCAGCCTATCATTTTATTGTGTTGTCACTCAGACCTGTCTAGGCCCACCTGAAGGAACCTGAGAAAGTCCTTAACATCCTTGGCAAGCGGGTCTACTCCAGATCGAGAACACGAAGAAAGGCTTCCCAATTAGTACTATAAATCCTGTTGGTAGAAGCTCTCCTAGAAGCTAACAAAGTGTCCAGAACTAGACCCCAAAACCCCAGATCCATCAATCAGACCCTCTCAGTCTCCAAGCTGTTAGATGGAAGAGATCTGGTTGAGGATAGGACCCTGGACCCTGAATCAGGTGGTCGGGGAGGGACGGGAGATGCCTGTTGAATGGACAAAGGATGTCTTGGCCAAAATGGGGCATCACACTGTCACCTTCCAGAACACTCGAGGGTTGAGTTACCATTCTTCCTCCTTCATAGATATGTGGCTAAGCCAGCCCCTCATTATGTTGTTGACCCCTGCCAGGCGCTCCACCTTGAGCTAAGATACCTGTCTCTCTGACCAACCCAATAACCTGCTCACCTCGGCTATCAGTGCTTTTGACCGTGCCATTCTGCCTGTTGACATAAGATTTGGCCGATGTATTGTCCATCCTGGTCAGTATGTTTGCCCTCTGAAGATCTGAAGCAAATGCCTTCAGTGCCAACTAGTTGGTCCTCAGCTCAAGGACATTGATACTCATCCCGCTCTGACACAGACAACATGCCCTGGACCACCTGCGAACCCATATGGCCCCCCACGCACAGAGGCTCACGTCAATGATCACAACCACCTGGTGTGGCTCCTCTGAGAGCTGTCGGGATCTGCCCACCACCGGAGGGCCTTCTTCAGGGAGCGGGGGACCTCAACCAATAGCCGTCTCTGCAGGATTATCAGATTTTGGAGAGACAACAGAAAATGTTGTAAAGCCCGAGAGTGAAATTGCGCCCACTGGATGAGATCATAGGTGGAGACCATCAGACCCTCCAGACGTGCCAGTGGCATCAGTTCTGCCACCTCCAACCTCTGTATCTGAGACAGTGCCTTCTGAATGAAATAGACCCTCTCCAGTATGAGATACACTAGAAACTGGACCATATCCAGGAGAACTCTCAGATGAGTAATCACCTGCGAGAGAGAAAGAGAGCTCTTGTCCTGACTGATGACAAACCCCAGTTCCTCAAGGCAAGGCAGGGTGGTGCTTGTATCCCTTCAACAGCTGTCTTCTGATAGGGCCCGCATGAAGTTGTCCAAATATGGATAAATCCAAATGCCCCTGATGTGGAGGTGAGGTCATTCAATCTCTATTGAGGTCATTCAATCTCCCTTTCTTAGAGCCACCACAATAGACCACAGGGTCTCCATTTTGAAGTGTTTTCGCAACCCACTTGTTGAGCCGTTTTATATCTAAAATGGCCCAAATATAGCCATTCTTTTTGGGCTCTAAGAAAAAAATAGAATAAACCCGATCTCTGCATCAAGGGTGGCACAGGTTCTACGGCCATTATCTCAAATAGTTGTTGAATGGCTCACCTGTAATTTTGGTGGTTATTCAGCTTCCGCGACCAAGGGGTAGTTACAAAGAGGTCGCGTGTTACCCTGGAGACCTCCAGACCATAACCCTGAGACACAGTCCCCAGAACCCACCTGTCTGTGGTAATTCCCCACCACAGGTGAGTATAGTGTAACAGTTTTGCCCCTACTGGAAGCTGCCTCTGACTCCTCAAGTAGTTAAGCTGATGCGGGCTTCTTTGCCCCTCTCTGGAACCTAGAGGACCCAAAGAGAGAGTGCCCCCCTGAAGGCTGACACCTCCTCCTCTGAATGGCCCTCCCCATCTAGGCCTGTAGTTTATAGGATGAGAAACCCCTCTGTCGAAAAAACTGTTTGGGGGAATGAAAAAACTGAGTCTGTTTACTTTTGATTTTACCCTTCTATTTGGCTGTTGGAAGTGCCTTCTTTTTGTCTCTGGTTTCAATTAGATGGACCTTGAGAAGCTCCCCAAAGAGCTTTGCACCAGAGAAAGGAAGGCTGACTGGGACCCACAGTCCACCTCCCACTATCTTAGCCAAATGTTCTGACGTGCCACAGTGGTAGAGGCCATAGAACGTGTCCCATATTGGAAGGCATCAGAGGACACACTGGCTTCAAGAGAAATCTTGGGAAATCTTGAGACCATTCTTTAACTCCTTAGGGAGATCTCCCCTGATGCCCAGTTCTTCCACCCACATAAATGCAACTCGTGAAAAAACAGGCCATGGTGGCTGCACAGAACACCACCGTGTTTACCTCAAAGCTTCTTTGGAGAGCTCCCTCAACCCTTTTATCACATGGGTCCTTGGGGCCCCCTCCACTTCAGAAGGAGTAACTGCTGGGCAGGCCAGAGTTACCACAGGTGGATCTACAGTGGGAAAACACAGCTCCTGCATTATGACATCTGAAAGCATGTAGTGCTTTCTTGCTAGTTTGGAAACCAGCTTTGCCTTGCTCGGGTCCGCCCACTCAGCCTTCCAAGCTACCTCAAATTGTTATGGGAAGGGTACTTTCAGTGGTGTAGACACCATAGTAGGGAAGGCCTTCTTAGCCCCTGCAGTACCAGAGTGAGAAGGGGGAGGAAGAGAACCCTTCCTCTGTCAGCTGCAAAATTCTATATGCCTTCACTAGGAGGAGCTGCAATATCTCAGGGGGAAAAAGACAGGGTTGAGAATGTGCTGCCTCAACCTCCTCTTCCAATAACACCCCTTCCTCAGAAACCAATTTGTAAGGGGGAGCCTTCAGATCCAAAAGCTTCTCCTGTTCCACAAAAACATTAATAGCCCCCACGTGAGCAGCATTAATGTCAGTAACTGTGGCTATAGCTCCCTGAGAAACAGGTTGTGATACAGGTGAAGAAGCAGTGTTGGGTCCTGTATTGTGGCCTGCGTGGCCAAAGCTGGCAGGTTGAGGCTGAGGAGCCAACTGAGTAGCATGTACCTGTGCCTCAGCCACCACCTGGCCATGTGTGGTTTGCGAGTTCGTTCTGAACTGTTTTGCAACTGGATCATGACTGTCAGAGGAATGAGACTTGTCAGAGTGGGCTGAGGGAGCAGAACCGTCGGAGCCACTAGAAGGACTGTGGCGCCTCTCCCTCTCCTCTTAGAAACATGTTTCTTTGAGTTATGTCTGCGTGTGCATTTTTTTTTTGTGCTGCCCTGCCCTCTGGAGTAGGAGCATCTGTCCCGGCCCCATGGCCAGATCCCAGGTCATCATGGATCTCCTCAGAAATAAAAGACTTAATCCAGCCAAGAAATTTGGGGAACTCACCAGCGCTGGGAAAAATAGACTATGTTGGATTACTCGCCTCCCTACAGAACATGCTGGGTGAGGGTGATATATCATGTCCCTGTTGACTGGGATCCTCCTGGGCACAACCCTCTGATTCTCAATAGCCTCTCCCCTGAGAGGTAGATGGAAGAGAGGCTATAGATGTGGTAGGGGAAGCCATGAAAAGAAAAAAACCAACTCTTCTCCTCGCCGCCATGCTAAGAAAAAGAGCAAGAAGCAGCTTCCCTATTGGCGTGCCTCGCTAGAGATCAGGAGCAAGGACACTGCAATTCTCCCAAGCCGTTGCGCACCCGATATTAAGGGAAGCAATACAGCCCATAACACCTCCCCCCAAAAAGGGAGAGGCGAGGGAGTGATTACACAGGCAATCCCACTTGGAATGCCCAAATAAATTGGTGATGTTGTTTGCATGATCTGCCAAAGCTCCAAGGATAGCCAGAAAAAAAGGACACTGGGCTCTCAAACAAGTAGCCAATTCTGTCTGATGGTGTTTGCAGGACCTGCTAATGTTCTGGAGCCAGCAGGAAAAATGGCACTGAACACCTGAATAAGTAGGCGATCCTGTCTGATGATGATTGCAAACTTCAAGGCCAACAAATAAAATGGGGCTGGTTGTCCAGGGAAACGGTCCCACCTGATGTTGTTTGTAGGACCCTCCCTGGTTCTGAGGCCAACAAAAACCATGAGGGCAAACTGCAGGGATGACTGGTGTGGTGTGATTAGAATGGAGCAGTGGTTCCGCCTGACATTGACTGTGGGACCTGCCAAGTACCCCACCAGAGCCTCTGGCACAGTTTGATAACAGGGATCTGAAATACCCTCCCCCCACACACACTGCCCCAACAGACACAGGTTAAAGGGATTGGGGAAAACATGTTGCTTGGTGGGGTTTGAGAGAGTGGTTTACCAGGAGAGAGTGGAGAAGGAGGGGGGTGGAGTTGTTATATATTCCGCTCTAGCACAGATCTCAACAGATTCCCCTGCTAGGCAACCACCAGTCACGTCCTAATACTAGTATGCCCAGACACTCTGAATACTGGTATTGTTATTCTCTTCACCGCTGCCACCATTTGTTACAGTTCCCCTTCAGCCTTGGTCATTACCTTACCCTCCCTTCCGGTCTGTGAAACCCCAGCCAAGGATCAGGCCTTTGGTAAACCAAATTAAGTATTTATTAAAGATAACAAAGCTAACAAGATTAACAAGATTTCTTCTTAAGGCACATAAGCATATGGTTTTACTCAATACTAATCCGAACTCCACCCCCCTCCTTCTCCACTCTCTCCTGGCAAACAACTCTCTCAAACCCCACCAAGCAACCCACTTTTTCTCTTCTCCCCCAGATTCCACTCTCACTCTTCCTTTTATACGTTCAGCCATTTTAAACACTCAGCCAATCATCTAGCATTCTACTGCCCATTCACTCCTCCTCCTCTTTCACTCCACTTACGATGTATCTTCTAAACAACCAACACTTTTGGGGAAACAAAACATGTGAGGCTTCCTTCCCTGGCTCTCCCTGTCAGGCTCCTACCTGCTCGTGGTTACTGCCTGTCTCTAGGCACCACCAGGGACTCCACCAGTCCGGACCGTCCTCTCTTATGGTTTCTCTCCCCGCTCTAGCACAGATCTCAACAGATCCCCCTGCTAGGCAGCACCACCAGTCACGTCCTATAACCAGTATTCCCAGAGACTCTGCCTGAGTCTCCCTCAATCTGGTTACCTCTGTGACTGAGTGCTTAAGCTGTCCCCAATCCCTTTGATTTACTCAGACTGCTTATAATTCTGGTTTGCTAAATACTGCATGTAATTATCTTCAGGTAGCCCCCACAACTGAGCTACTTTTTCAAAGGTGCTGAGGTAAATTTGAGGATCTTGACCAGGCTCATAGACAGCAAAGTCCTTTGGAGTAATTTTTATTTTTGCTCCATCTCTGTCTTTCCTTGTCTCATCAGAATGAAACTTCTCTTTCAAATTTTAACTTTTCTGCCTGTAATTCTGCATCCACTCTCATTCTCTCAGTTTCCATCCGCAATCTCTCAATTTCCAACTCTCGCTGTTTATCTTTCCCATCAGCTTCCATCCTCAATCTCTCAGCTTCCAACTCCCTCTGCTTGTCTTTTTCCTCAGCCTCCCATCTTAACTTCTCTCTCAAGTACTCTATATAAGCGGGATTGCTTAAATATCCTTCTGGGGTCTCTTACCTGACAGGTTGTTTTTGCTGGGCAGTTGCAAATCCTGTAAGTGCTACCCTCAATTCATCTACCCCTTTACCCTCGTGAGGTAAATTGAATGTTATGCGCTTCTCCACCAGCTCCTCTCTTTTCATTTTTATGTATTCAGCCATGGTGTTTGAGTTCACTCACTCTTTGCCACACACTCTTTGCCAGTCACTCTCACAAGAAATCTTGTTTTGTTATTTCTGTTTGCCACACCACTGTTAGGGATTCTCTAGTATTCGTATCTCACTGCTACAGCCAACACCTGTGACGCAGTCTCCTTTGTCACCACGTGTCTTTGGGATTCTCTTTGATTCGTATCTGGATTCTCTGTTGTTCGTATCCCACCGCTACTGCCACCACCTGTGACGTAGTCTCCTTTGTTCGTATCCCACCGCTACTGCCACCACATGGCACCAGACATCCAGTGGCGTACCTGAGTCGCAAGCTGACGCCGAGGGAGAAAAACTATTCGTCGGTCCAGAAGGAGTGCCTAGCGGTCGTGTGGGGACTGAACAAGTTGCGCCCATACGTGTGGGGACGAAGATTCACAGTGACTACGGATCATCGGGCCTTGTTATGGTTGCAGACTATGAAAAACCATAACACTATGCTGCAGAGGTGGTCCTGGGCCCTACAGGACTATCAAGTGGACTTCCAGTTCATAAAAGGCAAGGACAATGTACTGGCTGATGGACTTTCCAGGCAAGTGGCTGGGACTGCAGTGACGTGACCAGACGGAGGAACAAAGAAAGACATTTTCCTCATAGAGACTTTTATTTGTTAACGCGACGTATAAATCCTGGAACAGGAATAATACTCTGCCGTTGTTTTAAGGGGGGGGAAATGTGATGTTCCTATATTAATGTATATATGGTAAGTGTTGGTTGTTTAGAAGATACATGGTAAGTGGAGTGAAAGAGGAGGGGGAGTGAATGGGCAGTAGAATGCTAGATGATTGGCTGAGTGTTTAAAATGGCTGAACGTATAAAAGGAAGAGTGAGAGTGGAATCTGGGGGAGAAGAGAAAAAGTGGGTTGCTTGGTGGGGTTTGAGAGAGTTGTTTGCCAGGAGAGAGTGGAGAAGGAGGGGGGTGGAGTTCGGATTAGTATTGAGTAAAACCATATGCTTATGTGCCTTAAGAAGAAATCTTGTTAATCTTGTTAGCTTTGTTATCTTTAATAAATACTTAATTTGGTTTACCAAAGGCCTGATCCTTGGCTGGGGTTTCACAGACCAGAAGGGAGGGTAAGGTAATGACCAAGGCTGAAGGGGAACTGTAACAAATGGTGGCAGCGGTGAAGAGAATAACAATACCAGTATTCAGAGTCTCTGGGAATACTAGTATTAGGACGTGACTGGTGGTTGCCTAGCAGGGGGATCTGTTGAGATCTGTGCTAGAGCGGGGAGAGAAACAATAAAAAAGGACAGTCCGGACTGGTGGAGTCCCTGGTGGTGCCTAGAGACAGGCAGTAACCACGAGCAGGTAGGAACCTGACAGGGAGAGCCAGGGAAGGGCGTCACAGGACCTGGTTATACGCCACACTTGTCCCACCTGTGAGGCGTTCTTCCCTGGCTCTCCCTGTCAGGTTCCTACCTGCTCGTGGTTACTGCCTGTCTCTAGGCACCACCAGGGACTCCACCAGTCCGGACTGTCCTTTTTTTTTCTCCCCGCACTAGCACAGATCTCAACAGATCCCCCTGCTAGGCAACCACCAGTCACCTGGTTGTACCAGGGATGTACAGGTGTTGCAAGTTACCTTATTCCCTGAGGGAAATAACAACACTTCGGAAAATTAGAGGTGGACCTCTTTGCCTCGGACACAAACTATCAGGTGCCTCGCATCAAGGGAGTGCCATGCCCTTTCCATGGGGTGTTTAGGATTTGGGCAGAACGTGGGCAGCACAATCTCCTGTTGCAGGTGAAACTGAGATCTGACCTTTGGTATGAAGCTAGGGTCGATCCTCAGTACAACTCTATTGTTATGGAAAATGCAGAGGTGTTTTTGCACTGATAGAGCCTGAATCTCTGATATCCTGCGTGCTGATGTGATTGCTATGAGGAACGTGACTTTGAAGGTGAGTATTCGCAAAGGAACCGTCTGCAGGGGTTCGAATGGAGATTTCTGTAGTGCGGTCAACACTGTATGGAGGTGCCATGAAGGAAATCTGTGCACTACTGGAGGGCTGATAACGGTTGCTCCTCTTAGAAATCTCTTGAGCAGCGAATGTGACTCTGGAGAGACCCCTTCGTCTAAAGATAGAACGGATGCAAGCGCAGATAGCTGACGTTTGAGGGAGTTAGGACGTAGACCCTGGTGGAGGCCGTCCTGGAGGAACTGCAGGATATGTGGTGCGGATGCCGTCATAGGATTGGTGTCATGCGCTGTACACCAACGCAGGAAAGCTGCCCAAGTGGATTGGTATATCCTGAGCGTAGATGGCCTACGTGACGCCAGGATAGTTGCTGTCGCATCAGGTGAAATATTTAATGCTAACAGCCTGCTCCGTTCAACCTCCAGGCGACTAGCTGAAGCCAGGCTGGGTCAGGGTGTAACAGGTCGTGTCGATTTGGAAGTGGAAGGGGGGTTCTGACAGACAGCTGGACTAGGTCTGCAAACCACGGTCTTCTTGGCCAGTATGGGGCTATTAGGACCACCTGCGCTTTGTACTGAAAGTGTTTCTTGTCGTATGTGAACCTGAGCAACCTTCTGTGTCTGGGGTGAATTGGAATGTGCAGGTAGGCCTCCTTGAGGTCTATGGATGCCAAATAGTCCTGGGGTTGGAGTGCCTCTCTGATTGAAGCTATAGTTTCCATCCGGAAAGTCCTCCGTTTCAGGAACTGGTTGACAAACCTGAGGTCGAACACCCCCCTGAATGAACTGTCCTTTTTTGCCACCAAAAAGAAGAGGGAGTACACTCCTGAGAACCGTTCGTCCATGGGGACGGGTTCTATAGCTGAGATTTGTAGAAGGTGCTCTATTTCTGCTAGGAATGTTCCGTGTTTTTGTAGTGATGTTGGTCTATGTGAGAAGACGAAACGTGGGGGTGGATACTGATGTAACTCCAGTCTGTACCTGTCTTTGATAATGCTCAGGACCCATTTGACTTTTGTTGTTGTCTGCCATTGGTTTAGGAAGTAATTGAGTCGACCTCCAACAGGTATAGAGTCAGAAACGTTGTTGTGGTTGACGCTGCTGCCTAGTCTGGTAGGACTGCTGTCTATTCTGGTGGAATCTCTGTGGAGGCTTCTGGTTTTGCCAGGGAAAACGGGAGCCTCTAAAATCCCTCTGTCTGTTGCTGAAGAAGGGCCTTGAGCCACGAAAGGAACGCGTCTGGAAAGTGGGAGTATAGCATCGGAATGGCTTTCTTTCCTCTTTCCCCTGTGAGGGCATAACTTTCTTTTTATCCTTATTGTCCACCAATACCTCCGCCAGATTGTCTTCCCCAAATAATTTCCCACCTGTATATTTAGCCGTGGCTAGATTAAATCTGGATGCATTGTCCGCATCCCAATGTGAAAGCCATACTAGGCGCCTGGCTACCACTGCCGTGGCCATAGCCCTGGCTGCAAATTGTGAGGAATCCATAGTACGAAGGCCATGCAGCGTGAGAGTTTTAAAATGGACTTTCGTAACTTGGAGACCTCCAGCTCCTGATTTTGGGCTAGGTCCTCAATCCACAGCAGTGATGCCCTAGAGAATACTGAAGCTGCCACAGAGGCTCTTATGGACATAGCCGTCGCTTCATGTACCCGCTTAAGTGCTAGATCTGACTTGCGCTGTATGGGATCTTTGAGATGAGCATCCCCATCCCGTGGCAAGATCGAATGTGACAGGAGTGCAGTAATAGGCCCATCCACGTCTGGGGCCCGCAACTGTTCCATAACACTGGGTTCTAAGGTATATAGTCTATTAGCCCAGTTAGTCCCTCTTTTGGGGTATAGTGGTAGCTCCCACTCCTGTTGAATATTAGCCAACAGCATAGGTGGGCACGGAATGCCCTTAGGCCCGGTCTTAACAGTAGGCAGTACCATAGCTGGCCTGGAGGAGGTAGGTTGTTCCTCAGAAGGAGCAGTCAGCTCCAGGGAAGCAATCACCTTTTTTAATAATGGTTCAAAATGAACTTCCAAAAATAGTCTGACCGAGTTTTGAGCCTCTGTTTCTGAGGCATCGGTCCATTCTCCGTCATCCATGGACCCTGTAGATCCGATTTCTGATAGGGCATCCTGGTGGTTCCGCTCATAATACCCCGTACCCATAGCCACCAAAGTCTGGTCAGGGGAAAGCTGTCCGGCAACCTGGCGTGGTCTCTTACATGGTGGGGGGGCGGCTACTGCCGTAGGCTGTGGGCATTGTGGAGTATTGGGGGGGGTATCACAGTAAATGGTGGGACCTCCTCTAATAGTGCCTGCTTAAGTTGCCGAATTACGTCAGGCGAAAACAACTGTGCCAGCGTCATTGAAGGGGTTATTAAAGGAGCTGGCATAGGCTGAGGAGAGAGCTGGGGTGGAGAGACAGGGGGGCCATACTGCCCATGGGCTTCCGTCGTTCCCTCATCCTCTGATCTGCTGTCGTCCGGCTGCTCCAGTAGATGGCGCTGGACTGCAGGCTCTATCAAACACTCAAGTGCCACTCAAGATGGCCGCCGCCGCCTTTTCGGCGGGAAAAATCATTAGGGAGCTGGAAGAGGCAGTAGGCGGTGGTGAAAGGCTCACTTTGCACAGTAGGCCTCCGCCCCGATTAGAGCTGTGCCACGATGTAGCAGCGAAATTCATGCTCTGACGTGAGGCTTCTTCCCTATGCTCCCTGGCCAGACGTTGCGCGTCCGCTGGAGCTGTTGCCGTCATGCCCAATATCTGCAGGGAACTGACCGCAGCAGGAGCT
This sequence comes from Rhineura floridana, assembly GCF_030035675.1. Taxonomy (NCBI): domain Eukaryota; kingdom Metazoa; phylum Chordata; class Lepidosauria; order Squamata; family Rhineuridae; genus Rhineura; species Rhineura floridana. The sequence goes on along the minus strand of NC_084498.1, from coordinate 9,016,836 downwards.
GGGTGCTGCCCTGATTTTTTGTGTCCCTTCTTGTTCTGGGATTGTGGGACAAACGGCGGCTGGGAACTGACTGCAGCAGGAGCTGAGTGCTGCCCTGACCCCTTATGGCCTTGCAGGGATCCGACCACAGTAGCCACTGTGTGCTGCCCTGTTCCTCTAAGGGTTTTTGTCCTGGCGGTCTGAGAAGACGGCAGTGCTTCCATATCTCAGCCAGGAGAGAAAGAATAGGTACGAAAAGAGGAAGAGAAAGATAATAAGAAGTATAGAAAAGAACGAAGGAAAATAGAGGAGCCGTAGGCTGATAGTCTACAGAAGTGAGAGAAAAACAGCCAAAGGTTGTTGCCCGAGCTGAGACAGGAACAGAACTGGCATCACCTCAGTAAGAAGGGGAGGAGCCAAGAAAAAATTATGACAGGTTCCTGTCTCGAGCTGATTGGGGACTATAACCCACGTGGAGACCTCACTGGCATCCATGAAAGAACATGTTTTTTTAAAAAATATAAAGATTAGACAAATGGAAAGGCAGAGACGAGGAAGGACATCAAAGTCACAAAAGAAGGCTCAGACACAGAATTTTCTCCTGAGAAGACCCTACTATATACTGCCATAGGCAGAGTAGAACTGGAAGGTGGGACAATTCCTCCCCTGGAAGAGGAGGCTGAAGGCTCTAGAGACCCTGCCTATCACATCCTAAGGGAGGCATCATCCACTCAAGCTGAATGTCCTCCAACCTAATCTGCCAAATCTACTTTGTCACTGTAGTAGGTACTAGATTCTCAGTCTGCAGTAATGAAAGCTAGAGACAGTATTTACTACTATGATGACTACTTAATTTATATGCTGTTTGATTCCAAAATAGGCTTCTCAGTGGTTTACAAATATAACAACAGTTTCACAAGCAGTAAAATATTAACATCCATAATTTAAAAATACAATTTAAATACACATTAAAACAATCCCCTTCAGACATTAAAATATTAATACCTATAATTAAAATACGCAAGAAAACTTTAAGAGAACTGAAAGCAGTTTGCAAGGTACTGCACTTTCTATGGTGTGTTTATTTTGTCCTTTAGTTAAAACAAAACAAAAACCTGTAGAACCAGTTTATCAGAAGTGAAAATAGGATGACAGTACACACCATGAGCAGAAAGTTTTTAAAACCACTTTCAATTCTCTAAAAGGCAGGACCAAAACTGGATGGGGTCTCCTCCAGTGGAAGCTTAACAGTCTGCAGTGATTGACATAACCCTTTCTGTGGAGCAAGTAGGAGGATTAATACATCTCTAGCTAACCCCCTCCACCAACAGACAGTGAGTAACACACCACTGCAGATCAACTATAACCAATCCCATATTTTGGGCTTGAATCATTGGCTAAGGGACAAGAGTCCTGCATCAATGCCACTTCTATACTGGCATGAGTAGATCCTTTGTTCAGAGCTAAAGAATTCACTGAAGGAAACAGGAGCTGTATACAAGAATGGAAACTTTACGTATACATTCCAAAGTTACACTCCTATTTTTTCAACAGCACTTAGGACCAGAGGCTAATTGAAAAGCCTCTTTATTGGCTTACCTGCGTAAGTGTTAGATATATCCGGTCTGTGAGTGGTGTGATGACCAGCCGTCCATTTAAGCCCATGTATTCATAGCCATAAGAAAAGGTGCCGGTACACTGGCGCACATTGAGTTCATCTGGCTCTCTGTCCCAATAAAAACGTAGCTGGCTTTCCCACTCAAATTCACGGGCTTCCATGATGCTAGAATGAGAGAGAAAGTGAGTGAGTGAGGTTTCAGACTTCCATGAAGCATATGACATCAGAACAGGTCAGCAAATGCTATCAAGAGATGTGAGAAAAGAAGAGAGGATGGAGGCAGCAAAAGGAAAATTGAACAGGGAAGCAGGGTCTCAGCATTGATTTCATTACTTTCCAATTGGAATTTGAGGCACATCATCTGATCCCACAACAGCATGACTGATTCAGCATTATACAGAGCAAACATTCTCATATGAAGTCTGAAATTACCTGTCTCTTACAAATGTATCAACTATATCCCTTGCATGGACATCAATGATGAGAACGGTATTGTATTTTTTCCTGTCATTTTTGCCTAGTGGCTTGGTGATCCGCGTTACTAGTGAGTCGATTTGTTGGTGCATTTTCTTGGCATAGTTTTTCATTGCCTGCTTTTCTCCCTTCTTCACTTTTCGGAAGACGTCTTCCACTTCCCAGGTCCACCACACCTGATTGGCAGCCAGCACCATCATACCTTGGTACATTAACATCCAGTCAACTCTAAGGAAAAAAAACAATCTCTTTGGCAAGTGACCATCACTTTTTAGCCAGTTGGATTAGAGGCAGTTGGAGAGGAAAGAGGGTTCTAACAGAAATGTTTTTCTCTACCTAAGAATGCCCTGAGTCAGCTGAGGTGGAAGGCTTGGCAACATCTCTCCTTCTTGCATCCTACTTTTGGCTATGGCTGAAAGTAGTAAGGAGGAGCTCTGGTGTTTGTGCTAGGTGGAATATCAGTGTGATAAATCAATAAATAATACATAATAGTCATGTTTTGTGAATATTATTGCAAGCCTCACCACTGCAGAGTGAGCATGACCAGAACCAGGAGGCAATTCCTTCAACCAAGATGGACAAAGATTCTAATTTGTATAAGCCCAGCTTGTTGGAGCTAATGGGATAGCCATTCTTACACCAGCAAGTTATCTTCCATGGACAGAGAATCCCAGGTTCCTGACTATTACAACACTACATTAAAGTGTATGAGTTATATGTGATTTAGTATTGTATATGAAGTCATAGCCCATTCTGCCCCTTGAGGCTGCCACCACTTGCAGTGCGGACTGATGGTGGACTAGCAGCATAAACTAGCCTTCCCCAATCTGGGACCATCCAGATGTTTTGGACTACAGCTCCCATCAACCCTAACCACTGACTATGATGGCAGTTGTCATCCAAAACATCTGGGAGACTCCAGGTTGGGAAGGGCTGACACACACAAAAGAACTGGCATGGGCATATTCCCTTAAGCAATACTCCTCTCATCCTGCTGCCAGCCAGATATGCTGCATTTGATTATCTCACCTGCTTCTGTCTTCACAGTATCGAAAGATGGCTTCTTTAGTAAGAAGTCTGTTGGTCTTCCTCATTTCAACAAGTACAGCAGTCATCCAATTCTCCACTCTGCCTTCGGCTGGGATAGCCTTCCGGAAATCCATCACTTCACCTTCAGCAGAGATCATAGCTGTGGCTATCTTCATTCCACTGTCATCTTCATGAAACTTCAAGGCGGCTATATTGTCATACATCTGAAGCATGTCAGGAGGAGATAAAACTTAAGCAATGACGCTACTCACATAGAAATACTACATCACCAGTATGAAATTCAGGTACTTTCTCCAAATGGATTGCAGAAATATGCTTCATACACAAAACTGATTCAAGTCCTTATCCCTGGTTAATAGATGCAAATGTATGGCCTTAGATATACTCATTAAGAGTGAATGGAATTCCCAGATTTGCTGACCAGAAAGACATAAGCCACAGATTAATAAATAAGTGCTGAGAACTGAAAGTTGAACTTACCATGAGGTTCCATTCTGATATACAGACAGGAGAGCAGGCAGGAAAGGGTTAATCCAACCTCTGGTTGAAGGCAGGACTGGCAAATTTGATTTATTCTGAAGATGTCCTTAATATGACTGGAGTGTCCTGGCCAACCCCGTCAGATTCAGACTCTAACTCACTGGTGTGTTTTTCTCCACTATGTTTAATGTGGAATCTCAGCTTAGAGTGTCTCGTGGATCAGTTTACTGGTTACATAGGACTTTACATCTCTACACTGCATAATTAGGCATGACTACTCAAGCTAAGATGTTGCAGCAATTGGACATCCCTCTTGAGACCCTTTAAGTAGGCTCAGGTGGGCCTTCTGTTTGGGTGGGGAAGGTTTCTCACAACGGAACTGGCTTAACAAGCGGGCAGTCCTACAAATGGATTGAAAAGCTGGCACTATCTACTCGCACCAGTTCATCTGCCCATGTGCCCTTGGTGACACGGATGGAGGTGCTTCAACCAGATCTTTCTTTGACGCTGCCGCTGGCTGAGCCTCCGATTCCTTCTCTGGAGGAAGAGGTGCAAGGCTGGGCTGAGAGGTGGGATAGGGGCTGGCTCATTGTCAGACAGCACTTCTACAGTTGTAACTTAGGGGGCAGAGCTGTCATTGTATAAACTGCTGAAGCCTTCTTCTGTTTCAGCCCCCTCCCATCGCAGCCCACTGGGTCCCTCCCCAGGATCACAGTCCTTTTCCTCCTGATCACTCCGCCAAGAACTCTCCACAGGGCCCATGGCAGGGAGCCTCCTGCTCAGAGCCAGAAGATGAGCTAGCCCTTTCCTGCCTCCTGTCTTGCCCTGTGACTGAGAATAATGCTGACAGTTATTAAGTCATCAGATACTGTTTGAAATGTGAAATGCGCGCACACACACACACACATCTATATCTATATATCTATCTATAATTCACTTAAATGAACTGAACAAGAGTTCAAAGGTCCATCTAGTTGACTGTCCCGTTTCCCACAACAGCCGATCAAAAGCTTCCGGGTAGCCCAGCAGCAGAACATGGAGGCAATAGCCCTCTCCTCCTGTTGCTCCCTTGCAACTAGGATTGAATAACCAGCTGCTTTTGAACACTGAGGTTCCATTAGTTATTATGGCTAACAGCAATTAATAGGTTTGTCCTCCATATCTTTGTTAGCCCCCTTTTAAAGCCATCTAACCAGTGGCTATCACCACATCTTGTGGTAGTGAACTCCATCTGGGTAATTTTTCTGCTCCCTTGTCTCAAGGAAGGGATCATAACCCAGCTGTAGAGACCACCTGCTGCAACAGAAAGAGAGGATGTGAAAGGATCTTTAATTAGTTCATGAATCAGTCCATCATGCACCTTGATCATGTGCTCCTGAACACACAGTGGGTCGCTGCTGCCCAGAATGCTGAGCAGTTCATCATCTGATATGAAGAAGAATCTGGGGAAAGCATTTCTCTTGGAATCCAGGTAATCATTCAAGCTCTTCTGACATTTCTCCAGGCCATCACTTATATTCTGTAGGTCCGAAAGACGATTTGGAGCTTCACAACACTTCTTTATCACTGGCTCTTTCACTGTTTCTGCCATTATCTGTAGGTAAAATGAAATAAATAAAATGACAAACTATTAACAGCTAACACTGTGAATCAGTTTATATGTCTGTGTATATAAGGTGCATTCAGATTATGTGTACAATCAATACTCTGTCCTTCAATGCTCCCATTAACACACAGGTCAGCTACTTGCCCTTTTAAATATCCTGTCAATGTTGTCAAATTTTTTAGCTTCCTCAGGCAGTTGAGATCTTATATCTCCACCAATAAATATGCTCTCCAGATACATCCATTTTCGCTGTACTATCATCCAGATCTAGGGAAGCCAAACATTGCTTTGTTAAAGAAGGAGAACAATGGGAAATTAAAACAGATTCCATGAAGTCAACTCTGTTTTACTTCCCTACCTCAATCACTTCACCAATCAAAGAGAGTGTTTTCTCCCAGTTATGAACAGTTGCCAGAAAAGGTCCTACAAATCTACTTCCTGAAATACTCTGGAGGTTGACTGCATTGTCATCCAATATCTGGATTATGTCATCAACAGCTCCCAAAATGAAGCCTCGTTCCTGAGTGCCTTTGAAGTACCTTTGCACGGAAAATTTCATATTCTCCCAGGTTTCAACTATTTCTTTTACACCCTATAAAAGGACAAAAGAAGTTTCAACATTTGCAAGGGTTTGCTCTGATTATTGTTGGAAGAACCTTAAAGACAGAATAACTAGCAAAGAGGAAATTCACCTTCTCAATGCCAAGTTCCTTGACTGCAGAACCAACAATCTCATTGATAACTTCAGTATATTTGTGCAGCTCCATGGCAAACATATTCTCCAGAGTGAATGTTTCTGTTGCCATATCAAAAACTGTGTTTGTTCGCTGCATCAGTTCTTTCCAGTGCCTGTGAATAGATCAACGGTAAGGTCGTTTGACTCAAGGTTTGTTGCTTAAGAAGATACCTGCACTCTTTGGAAAACACTGGTCACAAACCAATATTTGCCAATGTAATGCAAATGTAAGGGTACAGGGTGCATTCGTAGGTTCTTCTGCCTCCCAAAGATTCATAGATAGGTTATTAACAGCAGCAAAGCTTTTACTTCAAAGCTATATGAGTGAACTGAAATCAAACCTCTCTCTTAATGCCTCATTTTTCAAATCCAGCAGCAAAGGAATTGAGTCCTTAAATGCCTTCATCTTCATTTCCAAGTGATATGCGACAGGCACACTTCGGACATGCTTTGGCAATTTGCGAAGGGTTTTTAGATACCCTTCAATTCCTTCCTGCAGCACCTGTACATTGAGGTTCACCCATAGAGTCTGAGACCATTCTTCTTTAGCAGCCTGGAACCAGGAAATAACTTGTAAGAAATACCTCATTCCACTTTACAAGAAGTTTATACAGAAATACATATTCTTAAAATGAAGCAAGGATCAAGCATTCCAGACCTAGGCCAAGTAGATATTTAACTATACAAGACTAAGGTCACATCCATGCCATACATTTAAAGCACATTTAACATACATTTAAAGCACATTTAACATACATTTAAAGCACACAATTTTCCCCAAAGAATCCTGGGAGTAGTTTGTTAAGCATGATGGGAAGGAACAGTTTGTTCTTACCGTAAACGGTGTTTCTTCATGGATGACAGAGGTCTCCAAGTGAGTAGTGTAGCTCCCCCTACAGCTCAGAGACAGAACAGTTTGTTCTTACCATAAACGGTATTTCTTCATGGACGACATGAGGTCTCCAAGTGGGTAATATAGCTCCTCCTACAGCCCAGAGACAGGAAACGCTTCAGTGAATATTTGCTCTTCCCCTGCCACTGAGGCTCAGTTTTCTTTTCTTGGCTAGCTTTGACATCAGCCTCAGCAAGTAAATGAAGAATTAACAGAACAGGGGCAACATGCCCAGAATTAGTTAGACAAATCAAACAATGGAAACTGGTGCGAATTAATGATACAGAACTCATGGACACAGAGCTCATGGCACTTATTGACGCAGTCCCAACCCTTAATACCAGACTGGGTGGGCCTTGGAGACCTCATGTCATCCATGAAGAAATACTGTTTACGGTAAGAACAAACTGTTCCTTCTCTCATAGATGACAGAGGTCTCCAAGTGGGACGTAACAAAGCTGCAGACCTAGGGTGGGATAGACGAAGGCAGGACCTGTTGCAGGACCCTGCGACCAAATGAAGCATTGGCTGAGGCATACAGGTCTATCTTGTAGTGCCTTGTGAACGTGCAAGGAGAGGACCAGGTGGCCGCTCTACAAAAATCAGCTATTGGAGCATTTGTGGAAAACGCTGCCGATGTAGCTGCTGATCTGGTGGAATGTGCCGTGATGTGTAAAGGAGAGGTTAAATGAAGTGTTTCGTAGGCTAAGGAAATACAAGCCTTAATCCATCTTGCCAAAGTCGCCACAGACACTTTTTGTCCCAATGTGGCCGGATGGAAGGAAACGAACAAGGAGTCAGACCTCCTGAAGGGCTTAGTTCTATTTATATATATTTTCAGTGCTCTTCTGACATCAAGTGAGTGCCACGCCCTCTCTCAACGGTGAGTAGGGTTAGGACAGAAAGAAGGTAGTTTCCTGTTGAGAATGGAAAGGAGAGTTAACTTTGGGTTAGTACGTAGAACAACCCTATCCTTATGGAAAACACACAAGTGCTTGTCGACAGAGAGTGCCTGTAAGTCTGAAATCCTGCGTGCTGTTGTTATAGCAATTAGAAAAATTATTTTGAACGAAAGTATTCTTAATGATGAACTTAGAGGCTTGAACGGTGTTTTTTGTAACGCAGAGAGCACTGTGTGCAGGCTCCATGTCGGAAAACGATGTTTCACTGGTGGACTAAGAGTCGTAGCCCCACAGAGAAACCTTTTCACGAGTTCGTGAGAGGCTAAGGAGGGAGCTCCCTGGATCTGTAAAACAGAAGATAAGGCTGATGCTTGTCTTTTTAACGTATTGGGTCGTATGCCCATTTGAAGCCCATCTTGCAGAAAGCGTAGCACTTCGGGTACCTCTGCTCTTTCTGGATGAATGTTCGACTTAGAGCACCATGCTGAGAACGCCTTCCAGGTACCTTGGTAGCTGCGAATTATGGAAGGCCTCCTAGATGCCAGTATAGTACACACAACTGCTGGGGATATGCCTGATGCTAACAATCTGCTGCGTTCAATTCCCAGGCGGTCAATTGAAGCCATTGTGGGTCTGGATGGAGAAGGGGACCTTGATGGAGCAGATCGGGATGTGATACAAGTCGAATGAGTGGTGTCTGAGACAGTTGAATGATGTCCAAAAACCACAGATGTCTTGGCCAATATGGTGCTACTAACATGACGTGAGCCCTTTCTGATCTTATCTTTTTTAATACTCTGGAGAGCAGTGGAGTTGCATAGTGTAGCCCGGTCAGCTAAATCGCCGTTAGAGCATCCTGTTGCTCTGCCCCATGGCTGAGGTAGCGGGAAAAGAAGCTACGGGTCTGGTGGTTCAACTCAGAAGCAAACAGGTCTACTTTGAATTTGCCGAACTGGGATTGAAGATAGAGAAAGACTGCTCGGTTAAGGGACCATTCCCCGGGAAACAACTGCTGGTGGCTCAGCCAATCTACCGTCACATTCAGATGACCCTGGATGTACTCTGACCTGATTGACGTCACATGGTGTTCTGCCCACGATAGCATTGTCACTGCTTCCACATGCAGGCTTCGCGACCGGGTTCCTCCTTGCTTGTTTAAATGAGCCCAAGTCATGGTATTGTCCGTGCGAATCAAGACGTCCAGTAACTCGAGGTTGTTTGCAAAGTGACGCAGGGCTAGGTGTGCCACCCTGAGCTCCAACCAGTTGATGCTTTTCTTTGACTCTTTTAAGGTCCAACGGCCCTGCATGTACTGCCCCTGGTAATGAGCTCCCCATCCTGATAGACTTGCATCGGTGTTTATAACAGATCGTGAAGGCTCCTCGAGGGGAACTCCCTTTGTTAGGTTGTGGGAATCCATCCACCATGGAAGAGATTGCTTTGTCTGCCGGAAGAGAAGAACGTAACGGTGGGAACGTAGCACGATTTCTTTCTGGAAATGGAGAAGCATCCACTGAAGCGGCCGTGAGTGTAGTCGAGTCCAGGGAGTAATGCCTATGGCTGAAGCCATCATGCCGAGTAGTTTCGCAAGTGTCATGAGATTGGCTGAACGGGACCGAATCACCATGCGTGCCAATTTTGTGATCTTTTGAATTCGTTCCGAAGAAAGGGACATGGATTGACCTACTGTGTCCAAAAGTGCTCCCAGATGCACTAGAACCTGTGATGGGACGAGATGGCTTTTCTGAGAATTGATCAAAAATCTGTGATCCTTCAGATGAGCTAAAGTGATCTGGACAACTTCTTGAGCTCGGGGAAGAGAGCCGGCCCAGATTAAGAGATCGTCCAAGTAGGGATATATGTGGAGTCCCTGCATACAAAGGCCGGCTATCAGAGTCACCATGACTTTGGTGAAGACTCGTGGGGCAGAGGCGAGACCAAAGGGTAGGACTTTGAACTGAAAGTGGCTGCCGTTGTAGTAAAAGCGTAGCAGGCGTCTGTGTGTTGAGCAGATAGGTATATGCAGGTAAGCATGCTTCAGGTCCACTGATGCTAGAAAGTCATGGGGCTGAAGTGCCTCTTTTATGGAGGATAGAGTCTCCATCCGGAATTTTTGAGTGACCACAAATTGGTTCAGAAATTTGAGGTCGAGTACTGCGCGCCAGGATCCGTCCTTCTTTTTGACCAAAAACAAGACTGAGTAAAGTCCTGAGAAGGACTCTGAAAGGAACCTCCTCTATGGCCGAAATAGCCAATAGACTGTGAATTTCATTGGACACTGCGCTTGCTGTTTCACTCCAGACTTGGAAACGGGAGAAGGAAGGAACCTGGCTGGCGAATACTCTCTCAACTCTATTTTGTACCCTTGCATGACTATTCGTAAAACCCACTTGTCCTGGGTAGATTGTTGCCACTGTTGGGAGAATTGATTTAGCCTGCCCCCTACTAGCAACAGGGTGAGAGAGTCAGAAGCGCTGTTGATTCTGACGTCCCTGGCACGTCTGACTTGAAGGTCCTCTGTAAGAGAATGGTTGCTAGCTTCTCTGTTGGAACCGTTGTCTGTTCCAGGAGGGATGGCCTGATCGAAAATCACGACTCCTGCCCCCGAATCTATTCCCACAAAAGGACTGGTAGGACTGGGATGATTGAAAGGGATGCCTGAAGGAACGGCGATCATCTTTCTTCTGAGATGGCATAATTCTTTTTTTGTCTCTAGACTCTATTAAGACGTCCTGTAATGCCGTGTCCCCAAATAATTTGGAACCCAGAAAGGGCACAGATGCCAGATTAGCCCTAGAGGGGGCATCTACATCCCAATGATTAAGCCAAAGGTGTCTGCGAGCAACCACTGCATCCGCTATAGCTCTACACGAAAATTGGGAAGCGTCCATAGTTGCATCCGCTATAAATGTAAGTGATCTAGAAACTTTCAATAAAGATTTTCTCATTCGCACGGGATCTAGGGACATATCGTCCAAAAGATCCTCTACCCAAAGGAGTGCTGCTCTGGCAAACACTGAGGCCGAAACTGAAGCCCTTACTGAAAGGGCAGCTGCCTCATGAGTCTTTTTTAGGGCTACCTCCATCTTTCGCTCATTGGGATCTCTCATCTGAGCATCCCCATCCCAAGGGAGAAAAGCCCTGGACAGTAAAGCAGAGACTGGACCATCCACTGCCGGGATTCGCAGCTGTTCCATGATCTCAGGTTCTAGAATATAAAATCTGTTAGCATAGTTAGTATCCTTCTTACATAGAAGTGGAGAGTCCCACTCCAACTTCATTACTGACTTAAAAGGAGCAGGGAAAGGAATGCACCTGGTGGACAGTCTTGAGACAGGCAGGACCAAAGCGCTTTTAGATACTGGCTCCTGTTGCTGTTGCTGCTGTGTTAAGTTCAGGTCTAAAGCAGTCAACACTTTGTGAAACAGAGGAGGGAAATGGACCTCTAGAAAAAGTCTAGCGGAGCCAAAGTCCTCCAGCTTGGATCCATCACTCCATTCCCCATCCCCTTCATCCAAAATGTCATCTCCCCCATCATCAGAGTGACTTTCATGAACTGTAAGTTCCCTCCGTCTGTCTTGCCCTTTAGCAGCAGAACAGGGACCAGGAGAGTGGGCTATATCTGGCTCCTGTTGCTCTAATTGCCCCCTTAGGGAAGGGTGATCGATTGTATTCTCTTGCTGGGAAAAGGACCCTCGGGCTCCCTGTCCCCCTTGTGTGGGTAAATCCCCTAGGATGGCCTCTCTAAGTTGACGCAGCACAGCGGGAGAGAAGAGGTCAGACAGTAATTGCTGCTGAATTATTGGGTAAGGCTCCTAGAGGGGCTCCCTAGCCGGGGCTTGGAAAGGTGCTTCATGCTGGGCTGACCTGGTGATGCCTTCGTCCTCAGAAGACAGCGATTCCAGTTGCCTCGACATATTAGGAATGAGGCGGGGAGGATCGGGAGAATGGGGAGGGGCTGCATGAGAATGCTGTTTGCGTGCCCTTAACGTGGCCTGGATGCCTCCCTCAGCAGCAGCAGTCGTCGAGATATCAAGCAGGACAGAAGTGCTCCTTCATGACTGATGACAGGCACTAATTCAGTAGTGTCTTCCAAAATGGCGGTCGCTGCTGTGTTCAGATCCAAAATGGCGGGTGCAACCGCCTCATCGCGCCTCAGCACTATCTCCTCCTGCAGCCCTGCCGGGGGAATGACCCCATCCCCGTATTGACTTACCCCGCTGCCTAGCAGATCCGGGTGTGAGGCTGGTGAGCTGCGCAAAAAGATTCCTGAAGAAGCCCCTTCCACCGGGTCATCACCGCCAGTAAGCAGCCGTTGCTGAAAAGTGGCGGGAAAGCGCAGTGATCGGGAACTGACCGAAGCCGCAGCTGGGTATTGCCCGATTTTCTTAAGATGCTTCTTTCTGGAAACATAGCTCTTAGTCTTATCCGTGTTCTTTTCCTCCCCTGACTTCGATCTTTTTGCTTTTTCCATAGCTCAGAGAGAGGGAAAGGGAGGGAGTGAAACTGACAAGAGAATACTCCAACAGAAGTGGGGAAGATACAGAGAACATGAGGTGAAACTGACAGAAAGAAACCCGGGAGAAGCGGATCGGAAGACAGACAGACATAACTCAAGGTAAACATACACAGTAAGGGAAGGAGAAAACGCTGGAAAGTTTTAGCTAGGAATAGACTATCTCTAAATAAGGAGAAAATCCAAGAGGATGTGCTCTGGGCTGAGACAGGAAACTAAAACTGAGCCTCAGCGGCAGGGGAGGAGCAAATATTCGCTGAAGCGTTTCCTGTCTCTGGGCTGTAGGAGGAGCTATATTACCCACTTGGAGACCTCTGTCATCCATGAGAGAATGACAGAAGACGAGGACACTGATAGGGAAGGAGATGAAGAATGTGACAGAATTTTTTTTTAAACAAGAGTTACCAACAAAGTAGAAGAAGCGTAATAAACAAGAGATAAAAGTGATAACACAGGAAGGGAGAAGAAGCTCCTTCAGAGAGGAAACACAACCTAGTAGGATGTGCTCCAAGCTGAGACAGGAAACAAAACTGAGCCTCAGCAACAGGGGAGGAGCAAAAAACATTCGCTGAAACGTTTCCTGTCTCTGAGCTGTAGGGGGAGCTACAGAACCCACTTGGAGACCTCTGTCATCCATGAGAGAATTGTAGCTCTGCTACGAGTAAACGACAATTCCCAGGACTCTTTGGGGAAAGTTGTAGGCTTTAAATATGTCTTGAATGCATGGTGTGTATGCACCCTAAACAGCAAGTATTCTCTTGTTCACTTTACAGGTGACATATAACATGACTGGTGATAATTAATTGTTCAGTAAATTCTTATAAGCACAGAAAAAAATCTCTCAAGCTTTTGTGCTTGGTGGTACAAATCAACAGTTTTACATCATTATTATTTACTTAACCTTCAAGTATGATAGGCAGAGAAGAGTTCAAATCCTCCTCTGCCAACTCTTGAATCCATGAAAGGAAAGAGGGGGCAGGCCTATTTTTCAAAAAGTGCTCCTCAACCATGTTTCCTAAATTGAACACAATAATCAGGCCCTGAGAAGGAAGTAAAAGTCTGGTTCACACATAACAAACCCAGTTAAAAAACCCATGGATTATCACACTGCCTGCATGCCTCCTCTTCCCTTTCCTTCCCCCTTCTCTTGTGCACCTTAATTCAATACAGTCAAGGTTTCCTATGACACCTGAACTGGAAAACTGTGCTTGCAGTGACCCTACAAGCCAGAGAATCAAACCAGAGTCAAACTGGTTTGATGTCCTGGTTAGTAGGGATTGCTCCAACTAATTTCCTGGTTCTATGGAAAACTATAGTTTAAGAAAGAAACCTTGAAAATGTTGAATTAAGGTGCATGAGAAAAGAGAAAAGGTGAGGAGGAAATGTGTCATCACGCAGCTCAATCACATGGTTTGTTGGACAAAGATTATTAGATCTTAACCAGATAATAGAATGTGTTCTCTCTCCCATAGAGACACAGACACACTGTATGCTGAACAGGGAAGGGGAGTTGACTCCATGAAGAGAATGTACAAAATACTATACATAGAAACTTACACATAGGAATCTGCTCAGAGGAAGAACTAGGGATGTATAATTTTGTTTGGTCTATATTTTTATGTGAATTGACCTAATTTGCACCTTCTAGACTAATGGATAGATTGAGGCATAATCCTCCTCCTCTGAATTTTGCAATATAGTTCTCGTCTCAAAACAATTCCCCAGAATTAGTAAAGAAAATAGGATAATGTATATTTAGAAATGTTCACATTGAGATAAAATACTATTTAAATACATATTTTATGATAAAATATGTATTTTAAAAACCCACTTTTGTACAGAGTTCTAAAAAGAGCCAGAGATAAATGTGGCAATGGGATGGAATAGAATTATGAATGAACACATGAGAAATTGATACAAACCAGAAACAGACTGATACATCTGTCTCTGGGTAGAGGTCTGGATGTTGTACAGGCTAGCTATTATCTTTATCAACAGCCAGTCTCTGATTCCACCCTCATTTTCTCCTGAACTCTCCCTCTAGAGAGAAGAGCCTGGAACCTGGATTGTATCACCAACTGTTGGAGGACAGAAGTAATTGCTATGCAAACATTAAAGTATTTGTAATATCTTTGCATAGAGTTTTAATTGTTATAAGCTGCTTTGGAAGCTAATCTTTGCTGAAAAGGGTGATACAAAATTAAAACTCTATAAATAAAAGAAACATTTGCAATTACATGTAATGCAAAACATGTCCAAAAAATCAAAACACAACTGGTGTAGACTCATCTCAAAAAGGCAATGTTCTCCAACACCACTCCACCATCCTTATTTTTACAGCTTATTATACACAGGATAGGCAATTCACTTTCACTTTCTCTATCTAGTGGACCAAGCCTCTGCTTACTGCTTGTTGGTCTGAAGGAGGTGGTTCACTGCAACCTTGCATGAGATTTGAATCACTAACTTGGGATGTAGACAGGGCTCGCAGCTATGAGGAGTAAATATATGGTTTCCAAAAACACTTACTCGTTGCAACTTATAGATTTCATAGATCTGCCTCAGACCCTTCATCTCCTTCTGGATTTTCATTAAATCAGGGTACATTGTGATTGGAAGGTCAAATAGTTTTTCAGCATTTGCCAGTTCCTGCCGATTTTTCTCATGTTTCTCCAGTTCTTTTTCAAAAACTACCATAAGCTCTAATCCTGCACATGGCAATAAAATATATTCAGCACTAAGGAATGAGTAGCGATGACCATATCTAGCACTGTCAGCTATAGAACAGAATTCCCCATGTGTAAAATCTCCAGAAAAACAGGAAATGTTCCACAACAGAGACTCATTTCATATCTAAGTGCTTGTTCCTTTTTGTACATAACTCATTATGGCCCAGAACATCTTATCAGGAAATCTGTCAGTAGATTCTCAATTAAAAGTTCAATAATAGCAGTCAAGTTTGCCTATAAGAAAGTTTGCTCACAGCTGCTGAGTTTCTCATCTAATGGATAGGTGCAAGAAAGTTCTGTGTGTGTTCTTCTGTGATGCCCTCATAGTTCATATGAGATCACAGTGAGTCCCAACAGGATGGAACAAAACCTTGTGCGAAATGAGAGTGTTTCCTAAAACAATTCCCAGAATCCTCTACAACATGCAAGGATTCCTTGACACACACACCCAAAAAAAGTCAGATTGTAGACTCTTTGGAAGACAAGCACTTTGGAAGACACCGATGTAAGAGGACATAGATAACTTAGCATGCTGTTTCACACAATGAAATGCCCCCAAATAGTTCTGAGGGTGGTAAAGTTAAAGTATTTGCCCAGGGCACAAAACTTGCCACTTTCAGCTCTGATGATATTATATCACAGTTTGCTCTTGTTACCTTTCCTACAGCCTAGGGCTACAACTTCTTACACTGCTTATTTCCTCCCTGAAAAGCAACTTGCATAAGTGCATGTGGCAGCTGGTCTGGAAAGATGACCAGAACAGTGGCCCATGAAAAAGAGTATCATTACTTTATGCAGATGGTGCTCAGATTCTCATTGGAAAAGGTCTGAAGGATTATGGGCTTCTAGCCACTACAACATTATCCACTGTTTATTCCAGCTGTCTAGTAACACGAGTACTAGCAAAGACATATTCTTACCTCTATCAAGATTCTCACCAACAGAACCTGGTCCTTCAGTAGTAAACCTATGGTAAAAATCGTCAATTTCCTTACTGTAGTTTCCAATCTGGTCCCTTGTGATCTAGAAGGAATATGACACAAATTAGTCCGGCTATTCCTCTTCCAAGTGCATTTCCTCACAATGTAAGTTAAAATAGAGTACCTCAGTAAATGTCTTTTTGATGCTTCCAAGGCTGTGATCAACTCCTGACGAATCAGAAAAAAGTGTTTCCCACATTTGCTTTATTTTATCCACCAGTTGCTGTTCTTCTTCTGTTGTCTAAAGCAAAATAATGGTAACATTTTATTTAAAAATGTGTCAGAGGCTTCAGGTCTTAAGCCTAAACCTAAACTTGCTGGCATGCCACCCAACATGTTCCCACAGGAGTCAAAATATGTTGGCTACCTATCCCAGGCCCTCTTCTCCTACTAAAACTCTGCCTACTAAGGAATGGTTCTATGGGAATTGCTAGCAACAACCTGCCCTCTCATTGGTTTCTATCTGCAAAAGCCCTCTAGTTTTCCAAACAGCAAATCCATGCTGATATTACAGAACAATCCATACCAATAACTCTGCATTCTGTCCCCCCCATCTTCCAACAACTCCCTGCACTTTGCTTCCTTCAGTCATGTGACCTACTACACTACCAGCCCTTGTTTCTTGAAGTGGCTCTAACACTCTTCCATCAACATTCCTATTGCACCTCAGCCTTGACGGGAACTTTGAGTCTTGCGTCTTACTCTCCTCCACCTTCTGTGCATGACTGGAAGCAAGTCCAGCAAATCCCAGTTGAAGGTGCTTATAAATCAAACCTGTGGGCTAAACTGCTAGATGTTACACTGCAGAAGCATAGAGCAACTTGGGAAGGCTGCTAGTAAGAGCAGAAGACCAGTGAGGGGGACAGAAAGGTGTTGTTCTGAGGGAAAGCCTTTTCTCTCAGGCTCCTTCTCCAATCAAAATCACACCCCCAAGTTGTTTTGCCACCCACAGAGATGTTGCACTTGCAAATGGAAAAGCAGCTTTGGAGGAAGAGATTTTGAGTGCACAAATAGTGAGAGGAAAAATGGTTACAGAGCAAATGCGGAAGGGCATAGCTCAGTGGTAGAGCATTGGCTTTGCCTGCAGAAGGTCCCAGGTTCAATCTCCAGCAGCATCTCCAGGTAGGACTTGGGGAGTTCCCTGCCTAGACCAATGGTGTGACTCAATAGAAGGGAGCTTCCTTTGTTCCCTCCCCCAGCTGTTTCTCTTCTCAAGTTCACAGGTATTTTTAATTGAAATAAATAAAACAGGAGACTATTAGACATATCTGCTATGTAGTGTCTACTGTGACCCTGTAAGTGTGATCAACTTATCCACCAGTACTCAATCCATATTGTCTTATGCACTGATACTAGGGCTAACATGCACACTAGTTGTTTCAAAAGCAGTGAGACCATTTTGTCTGGCTGCAGTTTGAAATGTATTTGCCCATGGCTGTACACATTTATTTATTTATTAGAATTATATCTCACCCTTCCTCCCAGTAGGAGCCCAGGGCTGCAATCTCCCTTCCCTACTGCTGATGTCAGACCTTTAAGGACTGCCTACAGCAAAGCACTGGGCAAATCACTGTCTCTGCCTGAGTCTACAGCAAAGCATTTCCATTGAACACATCTTGGAGTGACAATAGGGTTGATGGCCAATCTGTTTGGAAGTCTGTGTGAAGGTAAAACACACTCAATCTCCAATTTCTCAGGTTTTGGAGTAAAAAGGGTGGAGTTTGACTAATGTTTTGTGCCCCTGGTTTCAGAAAAAAGAGGTGGAGACGTGCTGAAACCAGTACAACTGCAAGTGTGCCTTCAGCCTAGGTCAGGCTATCCAGGCTTATGCTGTCTACTTTGACCAGCAGCAGCTTTCTAGGGAAAGAGGATCTTGCCCATCTCCTTCTTTAATCCAGAGACATCAGGGATAGGATTTTCTGCCTGCAAAGCTGGCACTTCTCCACTGAGAATTTATTATCATCCCGGCCTGCACAGATTCCCCAAAAAGACTCATCTGCCAGACTCTGAGCCAGAGGAGACCAAAGTATGACCCAGAGCTAGTCCCCTAGCATCTGTGACTCATTAGGTCTATAACCACCTTTCCAAAAATTTCCAATACCCAGTCCATAGCCCGTTCTATGATGAGCTTCCGCCGGGCCTTGAAGACCTGGCTCTTCAGGCAGGCTTTTGGGGTGGGTTAGGTTTTTACTGTTATGGTTTTAAATTTTAACGTTTTAATGTATTGTTTTTTATCTTGTACGTCGCCCAGAGTGGCTGGACAACCAGCCAGATGGGCGACTAATAAATTTAATAAATAAAATAAGTAACAGACAGGAACTCTATAGCAGGGATGTTTTGAGATGCAGTAGCACTTATCACAAACACTGCTGCACCAAATCTGATTCACTTTAATGAAATTTCACTTACAGGAATATTATACATTGCAAGGGTACGGTATCGCTCTTGAATATCCAAGTATTTGAGTTCCACTTCTAGAGACATATCTTTGATCTCGGCAATTGTGCCCAGGACAAATTTGAGATCTTCCAGGGTAGTGGGAGTCGTCTTGAGATTATGTGATAATCTCTGGAGAGAATGATTCATTTTTAAGAAACATTGCAAAGAAATAATTTCAATAATTCATTAGTATCTTTGACTAACTATCATTTGTTCATGGTGAATACAACTGTAGATCTCCAGGATCTTGGAACAAAACACATGCAAAAATATACGAATAAAGGGCCTTCTGATTGTGGGTTTCTTTAGTGTACAAGGGTGGGCAGTGCACTGCAGCAATTTGGGAGGCACCATGCACAGGCCTGGCAAAGCATTTCTTTCTCCCCTCCCCATCAGATCTTTTTACTGACAACTCCCTTGGGTCCCTGCTGTGATTCCGATACCCACCAAGCCCTCCCCCCCCGTGTCATTTTTTAAAGATAAAAAACTGGCATCCACTTTTACCCTTTGGCCATGCATACTTGTACACTTCAGCCTCACCCATTTTGACATGCAGCTCCAGGAGGATTGACTATGGGTTAATGTGGCCCTCAGCCCAAAAAATGTTTAGTCACCCCTGTAATTAAATAAATGATGCATATTGTCTTTCCTCCTCTATAGCCTTGGAATCACTACTTTTCTTTTTTCTTTCATTTAAGGAAGGCAGTGGAATGTGGTGCAGAGTCAGAAAAAGTATGAACGCTTTTGGAATGTCCAAAAGATGCTATAAAGATGAGGTAGACTAGGAAATTATGGGACCTTTTGAAGAAAGAGCACTGAAATGTTTCAGAGAGGCAGAAAGAGTTAATAAAAGAAGAAATGAAGCTATGGTACATTTTAAAGTAAACTTTTAGAAGAACAAATTATCCCCTTCTATTACTCCCCCCATTCCCACAAAAGGAAGACTGGACTTAGCATGCCAAACAATATGGGTAACTATCAAAGCCTTTCTAAATTATTCTGCATGCATATCTGCATCCATCCCACCACTTCTGTGGACTTCAATGGGCAGTAAGGTTGGTAAGTATGTAAAGGGTGGCTAGCCTTTGGCCTCATGGATATTGCTGGACTACAACTCCCATCATCCCTAACCACTAGCCATGATGGTTGTGGCTGATGGGAGTTGAAGCCCAACAACATCTGGATGAGCACTGCTTAGCCCCTCCTGTTATACATTAATCATCATCAGTCGAAGAGACTTACTTCAATAGTTTCTTGGAGACTGTAAAGCGCTTCTTTGGCTGATTCATTGAGCAGTCTCCCGAGTGAAGTCACCCAGCCTTTGGCATTTTCCTGCACTGTAGAAGCCAAAGGCTCAAGCTGAAGGCGGATGCACTGCTCGTCTTTAATCATGGGCTGCTGCATCACTTCTTGGGCTACCTTTATGTAGAACTGCAACTTGTCATCAAAGATGACACAAGCTGGCTTTTTGGCAGCAAACTTATCCATGACAATGGCCTTGTCCAGCTTCCATAGAGGGCGGTACCTCTTCCATCTGTTCAGGTATTTTGTGAGGGAGCCCAGAAGCTTGTGCATGTTCTGAGTAATGAGGATGGCCTGCTCGATGATTAAAGGGTTCTGAGAGATATCATTATAAAAACTAAAGATGATGGGCTCATCGTCACCAGTTTGCTGTGGTGGGCAATCAATGCAGGTGCCATGCATCCAGCGAACAAATTGCTACATTGGAGACAAAATATTTTTAAAAGGCCTTACAGGTCTGTGGCTTTGCAGGAGCCACCACAGTAAGAGAGAGAGGGACTATTACTGAGAGTCACTGCCATTGCATCAGTGATACCAGAATAGCAATATGAGGAGGCAGGAAAGTTCTTTGCCAAACTCCCAAAATTTCTCATGACTCCTCCTGCTCTCTCAGTATATCACATTCTGTTTTCCTTTTCCTCAGGGTTTGCATCTACACTCCTGAATTTTGGCTGTTCCTTCTTTTCCTCTTGTCACTGTCCTTGTGTCCAAATCTCTTTCACTCTCTTGCCAACACCTCTCTTATGAAACAAATATCCCATGCACTTCCTCCTTTTTCTGCCCCCTGCTACTTTTTTATTTGCCACTGTTATGACATTATAGATCTCCGTTGATCTTCTTGGACCTTCCTTGCTATTTATGTATATATGCTATTTAATTTATATCCTGCCTTTCTCCTCCCTCCAAGTCCACTCCTGTTTGTTATCTGTTCCTTTAATAACTGATCCTCTTGACTCCATTTCTAGCACTACTTTGATAGTATCCTCTTGGCTCAAGGGAGCCAGTCTTCCAAATACACCATTTGGAAGCACTGATTTGAACAATGGCTTCTTCTGATCTGCAAATGTGTATCTTGATGAACCTACTTGCATATTTATTTTGTAACACCTCTAAATTATAGGCATCATATCTTACTTTTTCTTTACATATATCAAGGCAAAAGAAATCTACCCAGATCTTCTCACAAATGAACTCAGAACACCCACCTTAGTAACTTCCACACAATCTCGAATGCAGTGCACACACATTTTTTCAATTTCGCTGGCATTTGGTTGGAGGATGATTTCAGGAGCTGATAAAATTGTTTCTGCTTGAAACAGAGGGGTATTCCCCACCACTGCTGCATTGAAAGATTGCAAATTTCTGCAAAGTGAGACAGAACATTGGCACTTACTGTGGATGTTCCTTCTGGGAGGCATGCAGGAGACATCCAGTGAAGAGAGGGCTACAATCCTTCACCACTGAGGTCAGGCAGAAGCACGTGACACAGCTTTATAGACTACACAGCTTTTTACTCCCTGACCCAATTCCTACTGTAACTGAGCTAGAACCAGAGCATGAAGTGTGTAATGAAAAAGGAACCTGAATAAAAGACAGAGCCCCTTCCAAGCAGACATGACAAAAATGTAAGTGAAGAACATCCCCTGGTCAACTGCAGTAGGAATATCCCATTGAGCACCAGGAGTGGATGTCTCCTGCATGCTCCTTGGAAAGGACACTCATGCTCAATGTTCAGTTTTCCGATTGGCATGCAGGAAACATCCAGTAAGGTGTGAGACTTGCCTAAACTAACATCAATCTGGGCAGGAAAAGAGTATGGCCAAGTGGCTGAGCCTATGAAGGCAGCAGAATTTGCTGGAGCTCTCACTACCCAAATATGGCCTCTGCAGAGGTATAATCAGTTTTATAATGCCTTATGAAGAAACTGGAAGAAGCTGAAGTCCATGCAGATATCTTCAAGCGGGACATTTGTGGGAAAAGCCGCCAAAGTGGCCACTGCTCTGGTAAATGAACTTGACTATTAAGCAGCTAAGGGAACTTTTGAGCCTCATAAACTTTAGCTATACGTACCTGGAGCCACTGTGCAAGAGCTGATCTCTTAACTTTCCTCCCCAGCGATGTAGGGTGGAATGAAACAAATGAGACACTGACTTCCAAAAGTGTTCTGTCCACTAGAAATACATTTTGAACGCTCTCCTGAGGTCTAGCATAAGCCATGTCCACTCAGAAAGATGAGAGTGATTAGAGAAGAATGAAGGAAGAATGTATTATAAACTGAGTTAACATGAGGAAGGAAAGAAATATCTCTTGTTAAAGATGCACAGATGGTCTTTTATAGACAATACCGCCAGCTTTGACACCCTCTGAGCTGAGGTGATGGCCAGTAGAAACACTACCTTAAACCAGCAGTGAGGAACTTCTGACCCACAGACCTAATTTAGGCCCACAAGACCAGTTTGGGCAAACTACATCCACTTGTCAAAATGGCCCTCTGGCTAGTTTCAGTTCCCCACCCCTGCCTTAAACAAATATCTTTTTAAAAAAGAACAGATCTTAATGATTCAAATGGAAGGTTTTCTAAAAGATTCCACGAAAGAAACCTGTGTAAGGCAAGAAGGGTAAGAAGTGATAAGCCTCTCAGAAATCTCCTTAAATGTGTTTGAGCCCCCAAAGGCCTATTTCCTTTGATTATCAAAACAGAGAAAAGTGCTGAAGTCTGTCTTTTCAAGGTATTTAGCTAACGTTCTTGAGCCAAGGTGTCCTGTAAAAAAGCCAGCACATCACACTCATTAGCCTTTTGCTGTCAAACTGCTTTTCTCTGGCACTATCTAACGAAAGCACACCCAACTTGTTTCATAAATACAAATCACATGTTACTGTCCAGATTCTTGTATTGTGGATGCACTAAGATGAGGGTTCTATATGTTCTTTCCAAGTTTATGTCTAAAGAGAGTCTTATATGTCACACTTTGTCCTCAACTAAATGAGTCCTGTTATCAACAGCAGATGACTGGCTAGGTAAACCTAGAAAAAGAAATCCAAGTTCCCCTTGGGACTGAGGATGTAGGAGGAAATACAATAATAGAGTTTCACAGTGGAAAATCAAAATATATTACTTTGTTTCTATATTAAGACTAGAAATACAAGTAGGTGCTGGCCTCAGCCAGTGCAGAAATTGTTTATACATGATCATAGACAGAATCTGGCCTTAGCCAGTCACTTAATAGTTAAATAGCCATATTGCTGGCCGTAGCCAGGACATAATATTTAAACAAGCATATAGCTGGCTCTTCACCTATAACTTATGGGTGATAGTGGCACATAGCAGGCTTCCACTTGTAAGTGGACAGATGGACGTCATGATGCTAGTACAGTTGTGATGACCTCCTCAGTATCCAAATGCTCTTAACCAAATGCCCTTGAAAACTAGCTAGCTAGTTTCAGTTAGGCTAGCTCTGGGTGGGGTGGAGGTCTTTGCATCAGCAGATGGAAAAATGGGAAGATGTCATGGGTCTGCTAGAGCCATATGAATCACGTCCAAAAACCATGGTGTCCCAGGCCAAAACAGAGCTACCAGGATAATGCAAGCATCCTCTGCTTACACCTTCATTGGAATCAATGGGATGGAGGTGGATATGAATATGCAGCCTCCTCAGCCAGAACAGATGAAGAGCATCTTGACCCTGCTCTCCTGAAACCTGGCAGTGAATCAAGGCATCTACAGTTCTATGATGTAGCAACAAGAGTTCCAGAAATGGTAGGCAGAATCGATGCTAGATCACTCAGAAGACTCAGGGAGAGAGGCTCCACTCCCAGATCAACAGACATCCTGCTAAAAAAAATCTTGCTTGAGATTGGTGACACCATGGATATGCTATACTTTAAGGGTCAGGAGATAGACCTCTACCCATGAAAGAAGGAATGTGGCTTCACAATGTAGGGATCAAAATTGAGTGCCTCCCTGGCATTCAGATGAGCCTTCACTAACATATTGTCCATACAAATCAACATGTGGCAACAGCAGACTGAATCTGCCAAGGCCCAAAGGGCCAGATGAATTATCCTCAGATTAAGCCAATTAATCTGTGTGTTTTTCCTGCTGATGACATCCCTGAACCATTTCCCCTCGGCAGACACCTTTCTAGCCCATCAAGCTGGAATCCACAGTGACAACCATCCTCACTTGTTCATGTATTGGCACCTCCTTTGCAAAGTTTTGTGTATGCACCTAAGCTTCCAGAAAAAAATGGGATGACATCAGTGTTGCTCATGGCCTCATTTGGAAGCCTGAGAGGATCCTTTGGGGTGCCAGAAAAATGGAAGTGTAAAGGAAACTGAGCCCTGTACTAGGCGAGTCTACTTAGCCTGTAATTTCTGGAATGTAAAGGCTGTCTGCAGGAACCAATATCCCAAGCGACTTAATCCTTTGTCTCTATTAACATATCCTTCAGAGCCTTCTCCCTGTATAGGGGGAAGCCTTGAAGGGGACAGACACCAAACTGGATCAGGAGACTATATTCACATACCACTGTTTTAACCATATCACTCTATAAGCAACAGTGCTTGCAGCCAAGGCCCCAGCAGCAAATTGTAGTAAGATCATTGTTCCATTGACTATAAAAGCCAGAGATTTAGGCAGATATAAATGAGCCCTTCTACAAATCTGAGTCAGCCATAGGAGGGTAGCCCGGGAGAAACCCAAGGCCATGGAAGCTGTTCTAAAAGACAGGGCCTCCACCTTGTGGGTCTTTTTAAAGGTGACATCAGACCTATGAATCTTTCATAGGATGCTACACTGCATCTTTCAATGTTGTGTCTCCATCTTTTGGGACAATTACCCCAGAAAGAAGAGCCACCACAGGGCTCTTCATAAGAGCTTCATACCTTTCTCAAGCAAGACATAAAAAATTTTGAGCCACCACATTACTCTTTTTTCCTTTTGTGGGGTCAGTTTTCACTAAATCTTCATAGAAAAGGGTTCTTCTCTAATGTCACACTTTGTGGCTAGGAACACTGAATCTGTTGGGATAAACAAGCTTGCATGCACCCCCTTTGATAGGGAGATGTCCTAGTTAGAATTGGGCGGGGTTATTTACTTCTCTTCCTCCTTCTTTGTTTAAGGGATATTGATCTCTTTAGCATAATTTAGTTTAGTTTAGTTTAGTTTATAGTTTATTTGTATACCACTTTTTGGCCAAAAGGCCCCCAAAGTGGTGAACAACATATTAAAACATATTACAAAAAAAGAAAGGACAGAAATTACATAAGAAATAATCAGTAAAAAATATACAGTAAAAATGCAATGCAACAAGAACAACGTAAATAAATTGCAACAAAAACCATGCTTTCTTTGTTTTCAAATGATGCACACAGTGACCACAGCAGACGTGGTCTTAGGAGAGACATTCCTTCTTTTCTCAGAAGAGCATAATGTCATCAGCCAAGTAGTCCCTCTCCACCTCCATGCGGCCCTTGTTGTGGGTGAGCTAGCCAACCTGCCTGGGCTGTGGAGAGGATGTCTGACTCCATTAATTCTCCATTAAGCTTCAGGAGTGAGAAGCATTCACATGCTTCTCTTCCAAGATGATCCTTACCATGGACTAAGACTTCTACTTTTCTATCTAAGCTAGAGCCTATGTTTCCTGAACGTATGAAAGGTTGTGAGTAAACATTCTTTATACTTTTTACCTAAGAAGACTGTCTCTCTTGTTTATTTAACTAGCCTGCATAAGACGAAGGTGGGACTGGTTATTCTCAATTCCACTGTTGTGTATATACTTTGCCAAGAAATAGGACTACAAACTGTTCCTATTTCATTTAAATGAAACAGAATCATTGCTTGAGAGAAGGTATTCTTGGGGCTTCTGCAAGAGTTCTATCAGTGAGAGAACCTTAGAAAGCAATGGGACATAATCACCAGCATTGAACAATCTTGAAAAAACAGGCTTCTATTAGAATTGAACCGTGGTACTCTCCATCCTCCTTGTCACTCTATGTGGAGGGTGCAGAACTCAAGGGCATTTTGGTGAGCTAAAATTCAGCTAAACAGAATGAAGAGCAAGGTATCCCTTCAGAAGGAGATGACAGTCAGGAGACTCCTCCTCCAGGTCCTTATGTGTAGACTTGGAGGCTTTTAAAACTACTCTGTAATATGTATTTTGCTGTCTTAGAGCCCCAAGGAGAAAGAAGAAAAAACTGAAATGAACAGTTTGTTCTTACCGTAAACGGTATCTCTTCATGGATGACATGAGGTCTCCAAGTGGGTAATATAGCTCCCCCTACAGCCCAGAGACAGAAAACGCTTCAGCGAATATTTGCTCCTCCCCTGCCACTGAGGCTCAGTTTTCTTTTCTTGGCTAGCTTTGACATCAGCCTCAGCAAACAAATGAAGAATTAACAGTGTAACAGACAGAACAGTAGGAACATGCCCAGAATTAAACAAACCAAACAATGTAAGCCGGTGTGAAGTAAGGATATAGAATACATGAACACAGAACTCATGGCACTCATTGACGCAGTCCCAACCCTTAATAATAGATTGGGTGGGCCTTGGAGACCTCATGTCATCCATGAAGAAATACCGTTTACGGTAAGAACAAACTGTTCCTTCTCTCATGGATGACAGAGGTCTCCAAGTGGGATGTAACAAAGCTGCAGACCTAGGGTGGGACAGACGAAGGCAGGACCTGTTGCAGGACCCTGCGACCAAATGAAGCATCGGCTGAGGCGTACAGGTCTATCTTGTAGTGCCCTGTGAACGTGTTAGGAGAGGACCAGGTAGCTACTTTACAAATATTGGCTATTGGAGCATTTGTGGAAAATGCCGCCGATGTAGCCGCTGATCTGGTGGAATATGCCGTGACGTGCAAAGGAGAGGTTAAATGAAGTGTTTCGTAGGCTAAGGATATACAACCCTTAATTCATCATGCCAAAGTCGCCACAGACACCTTTTGTCCCAATGTGGCCGGACGGAAGGAAATGAACAAGGAGTCAGACCTCCTGAAGGGTCGAGTTCTATTTATATATATTTTCAGTGCCCTTCTGACATCAAGTGAGTGCCACGCCTTCTCTCGAGAGTCAGTAGGGTTAGGACAGAAAGAAGATACTATAATGTCCTGATGAGAATGGAAAGGAGAGTTAACTTTGGGTACAAAGGCTGGGTTAGTACGTAGAACAACCCTATCCTTATGGAAAATACATAAGTGCTTGTCGACAGAGAGAGCCTGTACCTCTGAAATCCTGCGTGCTGTTATAGCAATTAGAAAAATTATCTTGAACGAAAGTATTCTTAAGGATGAAGAACTTAGAGGCTCAAATGGTGGTCTTTGTAACGCAGAGAGCACTATGTGTAGGCTCCACATTGGAAAATGATGTCTCACTGGAGGACTTAGAGTTGTAGCCCCACGGAGAAACCTTTTCACTAGATCGTGAGAAGCTAAGGAGGGAGCTCCCTGGATCTGT
Organism: Rhineura floridana; assembly: GCF_030035675.1. Classification (NCBI taxonomy): domain Eukaryota; kingdom Metazoa; phylum Chordata; class Lepidosauria; order Squamata; family Rhineuridae; genus Rhineura; species Rhineura floridana. The sequence continues at coordinate 8,989,672 of NC_084498.1, read as the reverse complement.
AAAACAGAAGATAAGGCTGATGCTTGTCTTTTTAACGTATTGGGTCGTATGCCCATTTGAAGTCCGTCCTGTAGAAAACATAGCACATCAGGTACCCCTGCTCTTTCTGGATGAATGTCCGATTTAGTGCATCATGTCGAGAATGCCTTCCAGGTACCCTGGTACTATGAATAGTTGAAGGCCTCCTAGATGCCAGTATGGTACACACTACTGCTGGGGATATGCCTGATGCTAACAGTCTGCTGCATTCAATTTCCACACGGTCAATTGAAGCCATTGTGGATATGGATGGAGAAGGGGACCTTGATGTAGCAGGTCGGGACGTGATGCAAGGCGAATGGGTGGTGTCTGAGACAGTTGAACGATGTCTGAAAACCACGGACGTCTTGGCCAATACGGTGCCACCAACACGACGCGAGCCTTTTCTGATCTTATCTTTTTTAATACTCTGGAGAGTAGCGGAGTTGGAGGGAATGCATAGTGTAGTCTGGTGGGCCAAGTTGCCATTAGAGCATCCTGTTGTTCGGCCCCCTGGCTGCGGTAGCGGGAAAAGAAGCGACGGGTCTGGTGGTTCAACTCGGATGCAAACAGGTCTACGATGAATTTGCCGAACTCGGATTGAAGAGAGAGAAAGACCGCTCGGTTGAGGGCCATTCCCCGGGAAATAACTGCTGGTGGCTCAGCCAATCTGCCATCACATTCAGATGGCCCTGGATGTACTCTGATCTGATTGATGTCACATGGTGTTCCGCCCACGATAGTATTACAACTGCAGGCTTCGCAGTGAGGTGAAACTGACAGAAAAAAGCAGCGAGAAGCAGATCGGAAGACAGACAGACATAACTCAAGGTAAAGATACACAGTAAGGGAAGGAGAAATGCTGGAAAAGTTTAGCTAGGAAATAGACTATATCTAAATAAGGAGAAAATCCAAGAGGATGTGCTCCGTGCTGAGACAGGAAACTAAAACTGAGCCTCAACGGCAGGGGAGGAGCAAATATTCGCTGAAGCGTTTCTTGTCTCTGGGCTGTAGGAGGAGCTATATTACCCACTTGGAGACCTCTGTCATCCATGAGAGAATCTTCATTTCCCCACTTGGCCTATCACCTGGGATTACAATGGTGTTATTGTTGTTTAGAAAGGTCAGCCAAGATAGCATCTTTTATAGTGCCCTTAAGCTGCAGAAACATCTGGGCAGGCATAAACTACAGTACAGACTGTGTGCACTACTTCTGAGTGGGGATGAGGGCAAGTCATCTCATAAGCTGAACACTCAGAAATCAGCACTAGCTCAGAACTCTACTGGCCAGAGAGCTTGCTGTCATGGTCCTCTGGTGGTTGGCTGTGGGAAGCACTGTCAGATTGTCCACCCAAGATGGTACTGGCAAATTTTGGCATGAAAAAATTAAGTCCAAAATGACCACCACTGTGACCTTGTTCTCCACCTTCCCCCAAGCTACCCCCTAAGATTCTATGTATACATACACTTCCACAAAGCAACGACTAACATGTGTGGACAAGAGAGGAGCCACTCTTTTATCACATCCCTGATTGCAAAATGACAGCAGCTACCAGCATATATTGGGCACAAAGAAGTCCCTACTCTATCTGCTTCCTGATCAATCCTTCTGATTTGATTGCAGTGAGCTCTTATGGTAGCATCCAGTGGCAGGTTTCAGGCACAACACAGGGTCCAAATCCTGATCGGGGAAAACTCTTTCAACAATAGCTGCCAGGCAGAGCGATCTTACTCATACAGAGAGTAGTACATAGTCAAGACTGAGGGTTTTACTCCTTTCAAGAGTTTCTCCTTCTGCTTTTTGTCCCACTTCTTTCCCAGGAGTGCAACAGCCAGGAAGAGGGAGAAGAGAAGGAATGGAGAAAGGAATCTTTTTCCTGTCCTTTCCTTTTTTGGGGGTGGGGGTGGTTAGCAACAAGAACAGACCAGGGGCTAAGATAAAACAAAGTCATTTGGAGAAAGGAAGAAGGGAATGTGCTAGGGAACAGAAGAAAGGAGATGTTGAGGGACACAAGGAAAGATAAAGGGGAAAACAGCAAAAGCTCCAACCTAGGTAAGGAATGTAAAGGAACTGGGGCTAGGATTAACATAGTCTACAAAGCTGTGTCGCATGATCCTGCCTGGCCTAAATGATGGGTGGGGTGCTAATCAACCCTTTATTAGGGGTCACCTGCACACCAACCAGGAAAGGACACATCAGAATTACACCCAGACAGAAGAAAGGTGTTGAAGCAGACTTACCTGAGAACTAGGGCTGTCAAGCTCTGATAAACTTTCTTTTCCCAAAAGGCATAGTAATAAAACAGTCTTGAGGCCCTGCCGGTGTTTGTGTTCACAACAAGCCCCTCCATTTTTGTTAGCAGGGGGCCAATGGAAATGTACTTGCGAACCATGTGTTCGACATCCCTTGATCTTTCATGCTTAATGTATTCGAAGTATTCTTTCGCCCCTGCCAAGACGAGTAGCAAAATTAAGATTATGTCAGTTGCTAATAAATACACAATAATTTGCTGGGATTCACTTTGAAAAAACAATTCAGCAAGAACAACTCTTTGGAATTTGTACAAGTTATCGTTTCAATACCATAGCTATCACTTCAGGGTTTCTTAAGTGCTCATTCACACAACGTGTGAGCAAATAATACTGGACGAGCCCTTGGAATCTTTTAAATACCATTTTCAAGCTTTCTTTGAACTACTGGCTTACTCTTAAGCACATCACTGGTCATATGGTCTTAAGCAATGTTTACAACAGGGTTGCCAACCTGATGCCCACAAAGACCTTCATGGTGCACACTGGAAGGGGCCCCAAACTCTGAGCTTTCATTTTAAAAAAATGTTTCTAGCCCTGTTAGAAAGTTATGCAGCAAAATGTGCAATTCTAAAACCCTTCTAAGCAATTTCTGTCAAATGAGTCAGCCTGGCAGCTCCTGCCTGTCAGTGTTTTCACACAATAAATGAAGTCAGAGCTGTGACTGATAAGTGAGTTGTTTGGACACTAGGCAGTAGGAATCCCTGGGGTCCTAAGAAGCTTCTGTTTTCCCCTCTCCTCCATGTAGTGCACTTTTCCTGCTTCTGCTTGATTTTCTAATCGGAATCTCCAAAGTTTGCCCTTACTTTTTTCCTAGCAGCCAGGATAAATCTTTCCTCTGGTGGGTTTGTCTGAGATCAGGTACTCCCTAGAACAGGGCTCACCAAACATTTTGGACCAGTGGGCACATTATGAACTCTGAGAGTGCTGTGGGTGGATGTTAAAAAATCCATCTCCAAATGGCAAATGCTTAATGTGAAAACTTTGCAAAGAGGTGTAGGCATGTCTCCTGCTGTGCAGGAGCTAATGCCCAGTCACTTATTAAGAATGCACTGCATAGTTAACTTACAGCACAATGGTTTAAATGTCAATTGGGCTTATTCCCAGGCAAGAGGGTATTGTATGTCGTAATGGATGGCAGACTAGGCCTTAGTTTAGGATTAGCATTGGGAAAACAGGGTTCTTGTGCCTCTAACAGTTGTACCTCTACAATCAGGCGAATGGGATATAGCTGGCTTCCCATAGTAAACATGAGGTTGTCCAGGAGGTGGGTGTTGGGTGGGTAACAGCAATGACTGTACTCTCTCTAATTTTGTGTCATGCCCTGCCCCTCATGGCAGCTATGATATGTTATGCAATGCAATGCCCCCATACCAGTCTTTTGTGACTGGTGCCCTCAGGACTCTCTCAAAATTCTCAATGTGCCTCCTGGTCCAAAAGGGTTGGCAAACACTGAAATGGAATATTCTGAAAGAAGATGCGGTTGGTTGGAACACTGAACAGGGACGCTCCATGCTGCAACAGTTTGCTGCATGTCCCTCTAACGCGAAACCTCAGTGGTCCCATGTCGATCACTTTGGAAGCAAAACAGAGGCCCCTAAAAATAAGGCAGTGGTTTCTGCATGTTCAGGAGATTTGCCAAGTATGTGGAATAATATTTGCTTGCTACAAAATTTTTTTTTAAAGAAATGGCCCCAAAAGAATTTCTGTTTAGTAGATTCCAGGTTCTAAAGAATATTGCGGGTATCAGCTGAAAGGGGAAATGGGGAAAGGGTCTTGGCCTGCTTGAACTCCTGTCAGCTTAACCTTACAGCATCCTGAGAGAGTAGAATTAGGGTCCAGCAGATGCATATTCTGAAGTTAAAATCTCCCTACTCTGCTATATAGTGTTAAAGGGCTGAGACTTGACAGCCAGCTCTGAACTGGAGCCTTTTAGCACTTTAGCACAGCTCAGGAAAGTTGCATGAAGGTATGTGGGGGGGGGAAGCTATACCCCAACCCTGTATGCCTGCAAAGCACTACAAACCGCCTGTTTTTTGGGATGGCTGGAGCCCTCAATAGAAGAACTCCTGTGGGGCTGGGAACATATTTTGTGCAGGTCTCCACTTGCACATGCCTATTCTTTAAACCAAATAGGACAGACTTTATCCGTTGTATGCTTTTATAATTTTTATGTACACCCCTTAGAGACCTAAATAGCCTCTGGAGAAGCAGCTAATGCTATCTGTTTCTGTTCAAGTAAACATTGGCTTAGCTACAGTGCAAACTCTATACATGCAGGACTACTTCAAACAATCTTCTCCACAAAGAAAAAGTGTGTATACTGTAGTATGTAAAGCATGTTGCTGTTTTTTGCTTTTACTCCTAGTCCAGTATCAAGCAGAAACACTCATATCATATTTCACAGCTTACTTATGGTAATGCTGTTTCCTACATAGTGACTGAGTAGATCTATCAAACAACTCCCAACAGTAACTGCAGCCTAGACCCTTTTGCACCACAGTAATGACCCAATGAGGCCCAGAATCAGCAAAAATGGACAGACATACCAGGAAGATAATCTTCAAATTTGGAAGATGGGTTTTTGAACAAATTGGCAGATTCTATTAATAAAAGCTTGTTGGACATGTCTTCAGCATTCTTGTGAATTTGATGAACAAGCGACTCAAATTTCCCAATAGACTGGGTACACCGCACAATGTAGTCACCAATACCTTTGAAACAAAGAGAGTCCAGGTCACTATTTTGTTTTTAGCCTACACCCTGTACATGTGTATGTTCTCTTGCATGTATTTAAAATCTGCCTATCATGTCTTTCCATTAGCAAATCCTCAAGGATGTCAACAACTGGTTAAAAAATCCAAATACTATACCAATAGTAGCAATCTAATACAATTGGCTGACACTAGCATCAGCAAGGGCAGCAAAACATGCACAATATCTAAAATACTAGAATGAATGAAGCCATTTTGTGACATATCTTTAAAATATAGCAAAGTCTGCACCAATAAAAAAATATTTCTTTGGAGTATGTAGAACCAGTGCCCCTTCAGATGTCACTGGACTACTATTCCCATCACCTCAATCCACTGAGTTGGCTGGGGCTGATGGGAGTTGGGAGTCCAACAGCATCTACAGGGCCACTAGTCCGCATTCTTTTCATAATGAACTGGGAATCTGTTCATTCCTTCCTTAATTACTATACATTTAGGTATAGGTTATAACCGTGAACCTCATTTGGATACCTATTTGGACATATGGATTGCCTTTATTAATTTATCCATTTAAGTCAGGATCAATGGAGTATTTTTATTGTTAATGTCAGTTGACTATGCTTCTCTTTTTCTTTTTCTCTCCGTTATCATTGCAAAAAATCAAAAACAAAAAATAGAAAAAAATAATTACTATACATCTTAAGTAAAATCCAAAAGCCACCAGAGGAAAATCTCCCATTGTCTTCAACGGGTGTTTGCTTCCTATTGACTGGAATGGAATGTTGTAAGTGAAAATGCACTACACTTAAACTTGACAGGTCTCGCCACCACCTCACCCCTCCATTATTAGAACATTTTTCTTTAATCTTTTTTTAATCTTCAGAATTATGCCACTGCAGTAGCATTCACAAAAGTTCTTTCAGCAGGAGATAAATCTGATCCCCGACTTCAACCACTTTCTGATCAAAAATGAAAGCTGAACCCCCACTTTTTGACATATTGTATATCAAATGTATGAGTGGATGTGATTGTATGGTGCATGGGGTACAATCAAGCAAATAAAGCACTATTTAAGAAAAGCCTGAAAAAAAGAGCATTAAATTTCGTGAGAAGAGTGAGCAAATGAACACAACATGCACAGATCCTAGAGAAACTTAGAGCAAAACTGGAATTAAATGCAACAACAAGAGAACATGTCTTGAGTACAGGAGTTAGATTATTCTCATTATAAGATGGAATGACAAAAAGAAAATGATGTGAAGATCTGCCAAGTTTTAATTGACAATTATTGCCTTAAAGTTGTTTTACAATGTAAGCTGCATTACCTAAGGAGTTCCAGTTGAGTCTTTTGTAACCAGATCTAAAAACGCGCCAGAGGTCTTGTATATGTTCATCCAGAAGCTGGGTCTCTGCTTCGTTCAGTGTTCCTATTAATGCGTGATAGTGATCCAACATCTGCTTTATGCCATCAGTATATCTAAAGAGACAGGCATAAGGAAACTGCTTAATTCGGACATCAAACCACTTTTATTATTATTATTATTATTATTATTGATGTATCTTAAGATAGTTTGATGTCTGAATGAAGCAGTTCACTCATTGATGACACTTTTCAGTGGTTACAGGTGTGCCAATTTCACAACAGTTTGTCTCCAAAAGACAAAGTCTTATGTGCCTTGATAAGCATCTAAGTATCCAAAAGTGGGTAACATCTGGAAAAACAGTCTTAAAGCAATCAAAAGAGGCCTCATGCCAATCTCAACAATTCTGCTGTAGAGATCTCTTTGGATGTGGGACAGTGGAAGTCTACCTTAGGAACCTTGAACACCTTAAACAAGCCTCTGATCCGGTCTGGAAAAGCACCCTGCAGGTCACTCAAAGAATTAGAGCATTTGTTGCTAAGGCCAGGAAGTCAGGAACAAAGGAAATGGACCATTGGTCTCACCTGAAGGATGATTTTCATAGGAGGACTGCCATCAAGCGGGTATCATAGCTCCACCTATCGTCCGAAGGCAAGAATGTTCCAAAGTCAAGACTAGGGGCACCAGGCCCCTCCCACTCTCCAGTTCATTCGCAGCGAGTCCAAAGAGAGATATCTAAAAATGCAGGGAAAAGGGCCAACAGGCCTACCAGCAAGGACATAACATAATAGCAATTTTCATAATAATATGACTCTAACATAGCAATATAACAGGATTAGCAGTCTTGACTTCACTAACAAATCTAAATATAATAGCGTAACAGAAATGTATAAAAAACCAGAGAAAAATTATCTAGGTATTCTCCAACTGGGAGGGTCGTGATGGCAGTCCTCCTGTGAAAATCACCCTTCAGGTGAGACCAATGGTCCATTTTCCACAGGAGGACTGCCATCAAGCGGGATGTACCAAAGCAGCCCATAATGGGGAGGGACCACCCACAACCTAATCATCATTAAGAACCTGTTGCAAAACTCACCTGCCAAAAGAGGCATCGGCAGAGGCATAACGATCTATTTTGTAATGCCTTATAAACGAATGTGGGGTAGACCAAACAGCAGCTCTGCAAATATCAGCAACAGGAGCGTTGGTAGCAAAAGCAGCCGTAATGGCCGCAGATCTAGTGGAATGAGCTGTTATATTAGATGGAACAGGAAGCTTAAGGGACTCATAAGCTAAGCTAATACATGCGCGCAACCAGCGGGATAAGGTGGAATTATTTACTTTATGCCCCATAGAACGTGGATGAAAGGATACAAACAAAGACTCAGTTCGTCATATATCCTGGGTCCAAGACAGGTAGGTCTTGAGAGCCCTCTGAACATCCAACGAATGCCAAGCCTTCTCTAGAGGATGGGTAGGATTCGGACAAAAGGAAGGAAGAACAATGTCCTGGTTGCAATGGAAAACTGAATTGACCTTGAGACAGAAGGAAGGATCAGTCTTCAGTACAACAGAGTCCTTGTGAAAAACACAGAGATGGCGGGCAGAAGACAATGCGCCCAGTTCTGAAACTTGTCTCGCAGAGGGGATCGCGATCAGAAACAGGACCTTGAATAGATGTAATGGCACAGTCCTAAGGGGTTCGAATGGAGGACGTTGTAAAGCCTGCAGGACCTTCGACAAACTCCATGAGGGAAAGCGGTGGAATACAGCCGGTGAACGTAGAGCGGTTCCCCTCAGAAAACGTTTGATGAACGGGTGCAAGGCAATAGGAGCACCAGTGGAGGACACTGAGAGAATGGACGACAGAGTGGACACATGTCGACGTAAGGTGTTGGGTCTAAGCCCCATCATGACGCCCCTATGAAGGAATTGCAGCACCCATTGTATTGTGGTCTGGGAAGGATCGACTTTATGGGACTGGCACCACCTGGAGAATGCCACCCAAGTATGTTGATATATCCGAGTGGTAGATGGTCGTCTCGAGGCCAATATAATGTCAACAACAGTGTCAGACAGGCCAGCAGACCTCAAATGTCCCCGTTCAAAAGCCACGCTGTTAGGTTGAGCCAATTGGGGTCCTGATGCCATATTGGGCCCTGGGATAAGAGGTCTGGCCTGACTGGGAGCGTCCAAGGGTCCGTCACTGACATGGCAAGGAGATCCGAGAACGATGGTCGACGGGGCCAATATGGTGCTATCAGAACCAGAACTATCAGAACTTGGCCCTATCAGAACTATCAGAACTTGGCCCTTTCTCAAGGTTCTGGCTAACAGTGGTATTGGAGGGAAGGCGTACAATAGGCCATCCGGCCACGGTAGCGACAGAGCATCCACCGCTTCCGCTGTCGTGTCCAGGTATCGTGCGAAGTACCTGGGTAGCTGGCAATTGCGACTGGAGGCAAACAGATCGACTGAGAAAACGCCGAACCGACGCTGGAGAAGATGGAAAATGGTCGGATGAAGTTTCCATTCTCCCGGAAAGACCTGTTGTCTGCTGAGCCAGTCTGCTGTCACATTCCAAATTCCTCTGAGATGTTCTGCTTTCAAGGATTGTAGATGTTGTTCTGCCCAGTCGAATATGAGGTAGGCTAGGTTCTGCAGAGAACGGGACCTGGTTCCCCCTTGCCTGTTTAAATGAGATTTCTCACACGTGTTGTTTGTTCGAATGAGAACATGGTACAAGAGGAACAGAGACTGAAAATGGAGCAGAGCTACGTGGACAGCCTTTAGTTCCAGCCAACTGATGCTCTGAGTCTGCTCTGCTTCGGTCCAAACCCCCTTAGCGAACTGGGAGTTGCAGTGGGCTCCCCAACCAAGGAGACTGGCATCTGTGGTGATAACAGTCCTGCGGGGTTCTCTGAACGGAGTGCCCTGGTTCAGATATTGGACCCTCGTCCACCAGCGGAATGAAAGACGCAGTACGGGGCTCAAGGGAATTGTTCAATGATTGGACCTGGCAATGTCCTGCTGAAACGGTAACAAAGCCCACTGAAGTTGGCGAGTATGAGCTCGAGCCCATGGCACAATATGGATGGTGGACACCAACATTCCGAGAGCCTTTGCTAGTAGCATTACGTCTGCAGTTGGGCGATGCATCAGAAACCGTGCAATGTCTATGATAGCGGTTATGCGATCTGGAGACAGGAACACCGTTGCCTGCAGGGTGTCTAACATTGCTCCTAGATGCTGTAGGCGTTGGGGTGGTTGGAGATGGCTTTTGTCGAAATTGACTAGCCAGCCGTAGGTCTGCAAGACATGGAGCGTGAACTTTAGATGGCGATGAGCCAGCTCCCTGGAACTCGCCCGTATTAAAAGATCGTCCAAGTAGGGGTAGATATGCACCCCTTGAAGCTGGAGGTAAGCCACTAGGATGAGTAGCACCTTGGTAAATATTCTCGGGGCAGACGAGAGACCGAATGGCATCGCTCAATATTGAAAATGCTGGGGGCCGAAGGCAAACCAAAGGAATTTTCTGTGGGCTATGCAAATAGGCACATGGAGATACGCTTCCTTTAGGTCGATAGAAGCCAGGAAGTCTCCTTCGTGAAGGCTTTCTGTAATGAAGTGGAGGGATTCCATTTCGAATCTGCGATACTTTATGAAACGGTTGATGAACTTGAGGTCCAACATCGCCCTCCATGACAGATCTCGTTTGGGCACAGCAAATAGGAGGGAGTACACCCCTTCCGACCTCTCTGTTGTAGGGACTGGCTCTATTGCTGCTGTGTCCAAGAGGTGATGTATGGCTGTCTGCATGATGCAGTGCCTGGATGGTGCCTTGGGACAAGGAGAGGGATGAAATCTGTCTGGAGAGGTTGCCCAAAACTCTAGTGCATAGCCATAACAAAAGAGATCTCTGATCCAGGCGACCTGAGTCAGACACAGCCAATGGTCTCTAAACAGAAGCAGTCTGCCCCCGACCGGTATCGCGTCAGTACTGTCTGTGCTGGCGAGACCCTCCCCGATATGAGGACGTTGAGGTACCTCTACATCCCTGGTACTGACCTCTGCCTGGGAAACATCTGTTCCAGACTCCCCTGGAGGAACGGAAATCATTGGTTCGGAAATCGCGACCTCGTCCCCCGGGCCGCGCTGCTCGAAAGGGCTGGGGCGTGCAGTATGAGGTGAAACATCTGAAGGGCCTGCGATCAACGTTCCTGACAGTGGCCAAGACTGGCTTCCGAGCATCCTTGGGGTCAACAAGTACTGCCTTTAGGGCTTCCTCGCCGAAGAGTAATGAGCCCGAATAAGGTGCCCTTGATAAGTTAACCCTGGCTGTACAGTCCGCTTGCCAGTGACTAAGCCAGAGGGTCTGCCAAGAGACTACCTGAGCTGCCATAGCTCTTGCTCCCAGCTGAGTTGCGTCCAAGGTGGCATCAGCCACAAACACCGCCATCTTGCGTAATTCCACCAGTAACCTCCTCAGAGAGACAGGATCAGGATTAGGATCATCTAAGAGGTCATCCAACCACATCATTGCTGCCCTGGAAAAGATGGAAGTTGATGCAGAGGCTTGGATGGTGAAAGCGGTGGCCTCATGGTTTTTGCGTAAGGCAAAGTCCAGCCTCCGCTCAGTGGCATCCTTTAAATGTGAGTCCCCTTCCCTCGGCAAAAGGGATCTAGAGACTAGACTGGAAATCGGCTCGTCTATGCCGGGGACGGCCAATCTACTTGTAAATTCCGGAGCCAAAGAGTAAAGCTTGTCCACAAGGGCGTTAAAACGGCGTGTTTGTAATGGGTGAGACCATTCGTCCTTGGCCAGTTTAGCAATAGGACCTGGCACAGGAAGGTAGTGCTCCGCTGGTGTGGGGGATTTCAGGACCCTGGCCCCTTTAATAGCGGGAGTGGCAGCTGCAGGTTGTGTAGATTGGAGACCAAGGGTGTTCAATACTCTGCGAGCAAGGGGCTGATAATCGGAGGCATCAAACAAGAGATAAGATGTATCCTCCTCTTGTTCCGACTGATCACTCCACTCGTCACCTTCGGCTTGCATAGCAAATGGTGGATCCTCCCCACAAGAAACGTCATCAACAAACCTGCCCCTGGCAATGTCAAAAGGGTTTGGAGAGCATGATGGATCTGCCTCATTGCGTACATAGTGGCCCATATCATCGGATTGTCTGTAAACACTCCGCTGAGGCATGGCAGGGACCTGTGACTGTGACTGTGTTTGAGAGAAGAACGACAGCAAGTCTTGTAGTTGTGATATGAACTCCTGAGACAGCTGCAGCCCCGGTGTGGTAGATGGTTGTGCTTGTAGAGGCAACGTTATGGACGGCTCAGCAGGCTGGGAAGATGAATGAGCCCTAGGTGGTAATATGGGGGGAGGGTGGCTGGCTGCTGGCTGGTCAGGAAACCCTGCAAAGTCCTCCTTGGAGGATGCAGTTGGAGAATGAAAGAGATTCGTTAACTGTTCCTGGCCCACCTCCTCGGAAACCGGGTCAGAGACGTAGCGTGCCCGCTTGGTTGTGCTGTGGCTGGATAGATGTTTAGTTTTGGCAACCACTTTGGTGTGCTTGTGCTTAGCTGCCTTAGATCGTTTAGGCTTGGTTGCCTGAGTTGTCGCTGGCTGTTCCACCATCATATATTTTCAAGGGGGTTCAGTACACAGCCACGGATGGGGCAGAATGTACAGACCCAAACAGGCACAGTACACAGCCACGGATGGGGCAGAATGTACCAGCTCAGATGGATAAGTATACGCCCGCGGATGGGGGAGAATATACAGTTCCAGACAGCCTTAGTACACAGCCACAGATGGGGCAGAATGTACAATTTCAAATAGCTTTGGTACACAGCCACAGATGGGGCAGAATGTACAGTTCCAAACAGGCGTGGTACACGGCCACGGATGGGGCAGAATGCAAAGTTCCAAACAGGCTGGATACACGAAACAGCTTCAATAGTCAGCCTCAGTCAGCAGTTTGTGTTGAAGAACCTGTAGCTGTCGCGCCCAGGCTGAGACTCAATGACCAGACTCGATGTTGTAAGCAATTCTTTCTTTATTAAGGAGATCTCAACGTTATATTTACTGCGCTTCATGCGACCCCTATTCTAAATCACTAGTATCCCTAACTACCTAATCCTGCAGCATTGAAAGAAAGTTGACAGAGCAAAGTTTTCCCGCCTCTGCGACCCTTATGAAGGAGGGAGGCGGGCGCATAGCCTCGCGCTTCTCCTGAGAGATTCCCCGCCTCCCCCCCTTTTCCGCTCATCCCTCCTCTGCCTTCTTCGGGCTCAAGGAGACGGGGGATCCTTGGGCCCCTCCCCTTCTGAAGTGCTGACTTCCCTATCCAGCCCGGGGGGGCGGAGAATGGAGAGCCGGGTGCCGGCTTCTTCCCAGGACTGCTGGGTTGAGGGGGGGTTAGGAATCCTCCTCCCGTCTCCTCCTCCCATCCCCCTCCCTGCGGCACGAAAGGAGGCGTGAGAACTGGCAGGGATGAGTCTTCATCCGTTGGACTTCCAAGGTCTCTGTCTGCATCTCTCGCTCGTCCCCTTTCTCCTCACTCACCATCTGCAACTCCTGGAATCCCAAATCCCCCTCCCCACTCTCTCTTAGAGCATCTTCAGGATCTCAATCTGAAACCCCGACAGTATCCCCTCTCCCAAGGCTTTCCTCCCTCCAACCATCGGGTCTGGGTCGTTGGGGAAACTGCTGGTGAAAGTCTCGTACTAAGTCCGGGGCGTGGACGTCCTCCGCATTCTCCCATGACCTTTCCGCCGGGCTGTATCCCACCCAGTGTATGAGATACTGCAGCCGATTTCTTCTTTTCCTGGAATCCAAAATTCTCTCCACTTCAAATTCCGTTTGTCCGTCTATCTCTAGAGGGGGGCCTGGCTGCACCTCTGGTCTGAGGGGGCTCGGGGGGTGTTCTTTAGTGAGTAGGGAGCGATGAAATACAGGATGCACCTTGAACGTAGGTGGCAGTTTCAACTGGTAAGCCACAGGGTTGATTTGAGCCTCCACCTCAAAAGGACCTACTCTTCTATCCTGTAACTTCCTGTACTTACCCGGCATGGGCAAGAACCGAGTTGACAGCCAGACCCTGTCTCCCACTTGGATCGGGGCTCCCTCCTGGCGGTGCTGATCCGCGACGCGCTTGTAATCTTCCTTAGCCTCGTCCAACTGCGTGCGCAATAGCTGTTGCATCGCCTGTAGCTCCTGGACAAACTCCTCGGCCGCTGGCACTGCCAGTGTTTCGCGGGAACTAGGGAAGGCCTTGGGGTGAAGTCCATAATTTGCAAAGAAGGGCGTTTGGCGTGTGCTGGTGTGCAAGGCATTATAGGCAAACTCCGCGAGGTGCAAGTAAGACTTCCAGTCATTTTGTTGGTACGAGATACAGCAACGCAAGTATCCTTCCAAAACCGAATTGAGGCGTTCTGTCTGTCCATCCGTTTGGGGGTGATGGGAGGACTACATCTTGAGCTCTGTACCTAGTTGCTTCCATAGAGCTCTCCAGAACCGGGCGTTAAATTGTGTTCTTCGATCCGAGACTATGCTGTCAGGCAACCCGTGCAACCGGTATACCTCTCTCACAAATAGTTTAGCAGTTTCTTCTGCGTCCAGTACTCCTGCACACGGCAGGAAATGAGCCGCCTTTGTTAGAGCGTCTACGACCACCAGTATGGTCGACATTCCTTGGGAGTCAGGGAGGTCTGTTATAAAGTCCATCGAGAGTTCTTTCCAGGGCCCCCTTGGCGTGGGCAAGGGCTCAAGTAATCCAGCCGGCTTCCCAGGCACGTGCTTCGTCCTCAAACAGACTGGACAGGTCTGCACATAGTTCTCTATCTCTCTCCTCATCTGAGGCCACCAAAAGTCTCTAGAGGCGATTTGGATGGTTTTGAAAACGCCAAAGTGTCCGGCTGACAGAGAGTCGTGGCACTGCCTTAATACCCGGGTCCTCATCTCTCCCGGTGGTACATACCTTGCGGATAGGTGACACAAGAGTCCATTACTTTCATGGAATCCGCTCTCTTTTTTGGCAGGGTGATCCAGTTCGGCTAGGCACTGTAGCGCGTAAGGGTCTTTAGCTTGAGCCTCCTGAAGATCTTTTTCCCAGGACCCCTGGCACGCGCCCGCAAACACTCTCTCTGGAGGGATGATGTATTGGAGAGCAGCTGGGGCTTTTCCTTCCAAATACTCCGGTAGTCGTGAGAGAGCATCAGCTCGCTGGTTCTTGGCTTGGGGGTAGTAAGTAATTCCGAAGTTAAACCGAGTGAAGAACTGGGCCCATCGTATCTGCCTCTGGTTCAGCTTCCTAGCACTCTGCAGACTCTTGAGGTTCTTATGGTCCGATCTCACCTCAATCTGATGCTGAGCTCCTTCCAGGTACTGTCTCCAGTGGGAGAAAGACTCTTTAATTGCAAGGAGTTCTTTTTCCAGGACAGTGTAGTTCCATTCGGGGTCCGTTAGTTTCCTTGAAAAGTAGGTGCAGGGGTACAGTCCCTCTCCCTCTTCTCCCAGTTGTAAAAGGATCCCTGCAATTGCCAGATCCGAGGCGTCAGTCTCTACGGCATAGGGTAGAGTAGGGTCTGTGAACTTCAGGATTGGTTCAGCTGAGAAGCGCCTCTTTAACTCCTCGAAGGCTCTCTTGGCCTCCTCAGTCCACCGGAACATCCCCTTACCCCGTAGGCTGTCTGTCAAGGGGGCAGTCAGCTTGGAGAAGCCCGGAATGAATTTCCGGTAATAGTTAGCGAATCCCAAGAAGCGCTGGACATCCTTCTTGGTTTTGGGCTGATTCCATTCCAATACACAGCTCACCTTCCCTGGGTCCATCTCTACCCCCTCCGGGGAGATTCTGTACCCTAAGAAATCCAGGGAGGTCAGGTCAAAGCCACACTTTTCCAGCTTTGGATACAGCCGGTTCTCCCTCAGTCTCTGCAGTACCGTTTTCACGTGTCGTTCATGATCCTGTGGGTCCTTTGAAAATATCAAAATGTCATCCAGATAGATGATGACGTAGGAGTCCAGAAGGTCCCTGAACACCTGGTTCATGAATTTCTGAAATACTCCTGGGAAGACGGACAACCCGAAAGGCATCACCAGGTACTCAAACTGCCCTTGTGAAGTGAGAAATGCTGTTTTCCATTCGTCTCCCTCCTTCATTCACACTAGATTGTACACTCCTCTCAGATCCAGCTTGGTAAAAGCCTTGGCCGAACACAACTGATCCAACAGCTCAGGAATGAGGGGTAGGGGGTAGCTGTTTGGTGTAGTAATCCGATTCAATGCACGGTAATCATGGCACGGTCGGAGCTCCCCCCTTCTTTTTGATGAACAGCAAGGGCGCAGCCGCTGGTGATTGCGAGGGTCGAATGAAGCCTCGCTCCAGGTTCTTTTCCAGGAACTCTCGCTGTGCTTCCCTCTCCGGCTCTGTGAGTAAATCCTCCCCGCTGGGATGCTAGCACCAGGAACCAGATCTATGGCACAGTCATACGGGCGATGTGGAGGTAGATTCTCCGCTTCCTTCTCATCGAACACGTCCCGGAACTCTTCATACCTGTCTGGCAGCGCTACCTCCTTTGGACCTTGTCCGGTCCCGGCCAGGATGGCTCCTGTTTCCGAGGGCTGGCAATTCTCGTGGCAGTACTCGGAGATAAACACCACCACCGCTTCCTCCCAATGGATCCGTGGTCCATGCTTCGCCAACCACGGCATACCCAGGACCACCGAGAAACTTGAGAGATGAGACACATAAAACGAAATAGTCTCTGAATGTCCCGGGATTTCCATCTCCAAGTCTCGAGTAGCTCGTGTCACCCCCCCGACTTCAGAGGTCCTCTGTCAATGGTCTCCACCGCTAAAGGCTTTTCCAGCTCCCATGTGGGGATCACGTAGCGGGCCACTAGCTCTGCATCCATAAAACAAGTGGAGGCTCCGCTGTCTATCATGGCTTCTGTCTTAAAACTCTGTCCCTTGGGCGTCGTAATTCGAACTGGCAACACCAGGACCCCTCACGAGGGTGGCTGTGTCACTGCAGGCCCTTTGTTAATAGCGGCCCCCAGCCCTCCGGCCTCGACGAGAGCTGGGTCACTTAGTTTCCTGAAGGCTTGGGTCTCCCCACCTTAGCCCCACAATTCCTCGCTAGATGGCCTGGTTTGGCGCAATACAGGCAGAGATTCTCCCCCCACTGCCTCTCCTTTTCCTCATCCGTCAAACGCGGCCGGATCCCTCCCAGCTGCATGGGTTCCTCACCGCTGCTTGACGAGGGCGTCGAGCTTGGCGGGATGCAGCTTCGGGGCACCGGCATGGGGGCAGGGTAGCGGGGCTCCTCGTGCCTCTTCTCCAGTCGGCGCCCTTCCAGCCAGTGGTCTATGTGCAGGCACACACGGATCAGTTCTCTTAAGGTGTCTGGGGGTGACATTCGGGCCAGTTCATCCAGGATCTCTGGACTCAGCCCGCTCCGGTACAAATACATATGCGCTGGATCATTATACTCAGTCTCTTGGGCCAGGAGTTTGAATGCATTGGTGTAACTCGCCACGGACCCTCTCCCCTGTCGTAGAGCGCCGAGCTTTCTTGCCACTGTCTCTTTCTTCTGGGGGTCTTGGAACATCTCTCCCATGGCGTCTTGAACCCGACGTACACTCCCAGCACAGGGTCGGCCCGGATCAGGTAGGGAGTTGCCCACTTCGCGGCTTCTCCCTCTAAGAGGCTGATGACAAAGGCCACCTTCGCGTCGTCCGTCGGGAAATCCACCCGGCAGACTTGCATGTAAAGTTCACACTGGGCTAGGAATGTGGCGAACTGATCGCTCTGCCCGGCATACCTCACGGGCAATCCTACAGGAGTCTTGACTGGAGCTGCAGCGACGCCGGGAGGTGCTGCCTGGAGCTGGGCTACCGCCGCCCTCAGGGCTTGGTTGTCAGTCTGCAGGGCCTGCGTCGCAGTCTGCAGATTCTGTTTCTCAGTTTGCAGGGCTAGGAAATTCATCTGCAGCATCTGTAAATCCGCCTGCAGCGACTCGAGGGTGATCCCTCCTGCAACTCCCAGATTCATCTTGTACACGGCAAGTTGCTGGGGACTTCAGGGACGAGAAAGTGGCTCTGTCAAACTGTCGCGCCCAGGCTGAGACTCAATGACCAGACTCGATGTTGTAAGCAATTCTTTCTTTATTAAGGAGATTTCTACATTATATTTACTGCGCTTCATGCGACCCCTATTCTAAATCACTAGTATTCCTAACTACCTAATCCTGCAGCATTGAAAGAAAGTTGACAGAGCAAAGTTTTCCCGCCTCTGCGACCCTTATGAAGGAGGGAGGCGGGCGCATAGCCTCGCGCTTCTCCTGAGAGATTCCCCGCCTCCCCCCCTTTTCTGCTCATCCCTCCTCTGCCTTCTTCGGGCTCAAGGAGACGGGGGATCCTTGGGCCCCTCCCCTTCTGAAGTGCTGACTTCCCTATCCAGCCCGGGGGGGCGGAGAATGGAGTGTCGGGCGCCGACTTCTTCCCAGGACTGCTGGGTTGAGGGGGGGGTTAGGAATCCTCCTCCTTCCGTCTCCTCCTCCCATCCCCCTCCCTGCGGCGCGAAAGGAGGCGTGAGAACTGGCAGGGATGAGTCTTCGTCCGTTGGACTTCCAAGGTCTCTAACTGTCTGCATCTCTCGCTCGTCCCCTTCCTCCTCACTCACCATCTGCAACTCCTGGAATCCCAAATCCCCCTCCCCACTCTCTCTTAGAGCATCTTCAGGATCTCGATCTGAAACCCCGACAGTAGCAGGATTATAGATGTTCTACCCTGCAGCACACACACAGAAACTGATAGAAAGACCTTGAACAGAATCCTTTACTATTGAAAGGGCTAAACAGGAAGGGCGGGGAAAAAGGGGGAGGAACAAAATGGCGCCCGTGAAAAGAGCGGGAAAATTAGCCAATCAGAAAGGCGTAGGGGTGATGAAGAAGCAATGGCGGTCACAGAGGAGCACCAGCGAGCTCAAAAAGGACCGACCGAAAAAACTGCTGCAGGAGAGCGGCCTCAAAATACGCTCTACAGCCATGGGGCTGAGGAACACAATCACGGCTTTAAGGGCCAGCCAGGTAAATCACTGCCGAAAAGGCAGAACGGCCAGCGAAATCCCTACAGCCGCTGGGACAGTCGCAGCAAGCGGGGAGGGGGAGGGAGCCAATGGCAAAGTGAAGCTGCGAAAGGGTAAGGAGCCGCAGCCGCAGGCTCCGAAGGCAGTCGCAGCGAGATTTAAAATGCCGCGGAACTAGCCGAGGAAGGCGGGACAGCCCAACTAATAAAGGGACACTGAAAGGTAAAAAGAGCCGCAGCCGCGAAAATAGGCGGCGAGTTGAAACAGTACGGAAAAAAAAACGGCGGCACAGAGCAGGGAGCTGCAGCCGCAAGCTCCTGGATTAAGGCTGCGTCTGCCACCTGAGGAAGGGAGAACCACAGCCGCGGTCTCCCAGTAAATCGCCATTCAGCTAGGGACTGAGGAAAAAACGGGGAAAGAGGGACCCCCCTAAGCACAAAGACAAACAAAGAACAGTCAGTCCCACAGACTCTAAAGTAAAAGACAGAGGGAAGGGAAATAACAGGAATACACACGCAAAACCTCCACACCCTGTCACACAAATACACAAAACTTATCTAGACGCTAAGCTATCTATATACTCCAACTTGCATGGACGAAGGCAAGAATGAACTGGAGAGTGGGAGGGGCCTGGTGCCCCTAGTCTTGACTTCGGAACATTCTTGCCTTCGGACGATAGGTGGAGCTATGATACCCGCTTGATGGCAGGCCTCCTGTGGAAAATGGACTTCAAAGGTGCACCAGAAACAATGTATTAAAGCCCAAAGCATTTCTGAGTCATAAGGTTCTTCTTCAGGTGCAACTGAATCCATCTCCCTATCAGATAGCATCCAAGAGTGATTAAGTTGCTCCTACAAAGAAGCATACAATTCAAATCCCACTGGGCCATAATACATTGTTTCTAAGTGCACTTTTAATGTTTTTCCTTTGTTCCCATGCTTTTCGTCCTTCCTTAAGCAAGGAACCAGCACCTACAGTTCCATCACTTCTTTGAATGTCCAAAAAGCCTTGCTCCCATTTACCTGAAGGAACAAAGCCTTCTAAGTGGCTTGACCCAACCAGAGGAAGCAGGAAGAACAACCTGCAGCAGTTGATGGAGAACCAACAGCTTTACACTCGTCACATATTCTGACAAAAGCAGGTTTATATGATATCCTTACCGCAGCAATTTGTCCTCCTGTAGTGCCACATTCCTTGCTATTTCAGGCACTGGAAATCCAAGATGTTCCATATACTTTGTTTCATTGATGATCTCCCGAAGCTTGGGAGAAAAGTTGACTGTAAAACGTGTCGTTTTCTCTCCTGTGTCCATCTCTTCAGTACGTGGGCTCTACAACCCAGGAAATCAGCCACCACAGAAAGGAGGACAGTGTGTCAAAACATAGCAACATAAGAAGCTGCCTTATAATGTGTCTGTGCTAGTCTTGGACCGAAATAAATGAATTGAAACTTATAATGTGTCAGACCCGTGATCCACCTAGCTGAGTACTGTCTGCACTGACCGGCAGTGGCTGTCCAAGGTTTTCAAGCAGGAGCCTGTCCCAGACCCACCTGGAGTTGCCTGGGATTGAACTTGGGAGCTTCTGAGTTTTACCACGCGCTATGGCCCTTTCCCAAACCAAAGGGTGGAAAGAAATGTTGCCAAAGTGATACAGAAATTTATGAAACTTAAAATTATTCTGTAAGGTCCATATCTTTCATAGGATATACAAATTGCTGGTACAAGAAAAACTTTATAACCACCTGCTCTTGGCTCTCTGGATTAGCCTGAATAATAGCTCCAGAAGGATGAACTTTAGCAAGGAGGGTTTTTTTCAATAGAATTGGGAGCTTATCTTCTGTGCTCTCTCTCCACTGGTCATATTTCAGATCTTCATATTCTTTCATCCTCTTTGCCACTTCAAGATATTTTTGTTTCACCTAAAATATACCAGGTCAAACAAGAGCACTCTTACTTCCAAGTTACTTATCTATTCATTTTTACTCATTTAAATTTTTTATAACTTGCTCTTCCCAGGCTATTGTCTGTAGGCACATAAGGCTAGCTCCCTGCTGAAGCCAAGCAGGGTCAGGTCTGGTCAGTGCCTGGATGGGAGACTGCTTGGGAACCATATGTAAGCCGCCTTGCATTTCTATTATGAAAAGAAAGGCAGGATATAAATGTAATAAATGAATAATAATAAATAAATAACTCTCAGAGCTGCTTACAAAAGAATTCTTAAAAAAACAAAAGTGGCCAAATTATTATGTAACTTCCCATCCCTAAACAAGATTCACTGAACCTCCCAGTCCATTGAAGTGCTAAGTTTCTGGTATGTACTAATGCTTCTTATTAACTAGTAACAAAACTCCAGTCCACCTCCTTTCCACGCTCACTAGCCAGCAGCTCCTCTACTTCCTGGAATCGAACAATGGTGTGCTTTATACGGTAGAAAAGAGTCCGTGCCCAGTAAATTGCTCCTGCCACTGGAGGGTGATTCTTGCACAAAGGTGGGTTGGCAAGGTTATTGACAAAGATGTTGTTAACTATCTCAACCTGTAAATTAAGAAAAAAACCAAATCCATATTATCTTACTACAAATAATACTTTGCTTCAGCATTATCAGCATCTATAGAAACTACATGTCAGATCACAACAAGGGTAAGGCTTCAGGCAGCCAGGTTCCAGGAAGTGAGGGAGCTGGCTGTCAATCCAAGCGGAGCTAGAAGCAGGTGCATGGTCCAAAACAGGTATGGGCAAGTCCCAGAGCAGCAAACAAAGATCAAGAGGGTCAAAGGCAGGTGGGTAGTCAAAGCCAGACAGGGATCAAGATGCAAGCCAACAATAAAGAAACAGGAGCAGTAACTTAAGATAGTGTCCTCAAATTCGAGACAAGTTGCTCAGATGGAAGTGCGAGGATTTATACAGCTTGGTGGGCAGGAACTGGTCCTTGTGATCAGCTGACAAAATGCAGGCTACAGCTGCAGCCTAGAGGGCACTCTCAGAGCATGGAGCTCACTCTGCCCAGTTTGCAGTGGCAGCTGAGCATCAGTGGTGCAGGAAGTAAGGTGCTAGAGCTAACTACTGGCAGTCCGTTTGAGACACCCTACCTTCCAGCACCTTCCAGTATATAACTTAGGCCTTAGGGATTCCAGAACCCTGTTTGCAAAACTGGCCATTGTCCATACACTTTCCCTGTAAAATCCCAAATTCACTGGAGGCCTTTTATGCACCAAGAATGAGCTTTCATGATTAAGAGGTATAGATATTTAGAAGGAAATCACTACCCTCAGAGGTTTTCATGCCATACTGCTGCTGTAGAGAAATTGCCTTGTCAGAGAATGCAAACCACCAATTACTGTTAGTGGGGAAAGGTGATTCTTCCCCTAGACAAAGGCCCAGAGCATTCCGATGGAGGTGTGGGTGGTTGCCCGACTGTCTTGGCACCTACTGAATTGTGTCTGTGTCATCTACAACAAGAAATACCACTCACTCACATACACTTATTACTAGTTTTTAAGAAATACTTCAATGTGATTTTTTAAAAATTAAGGGTGAATATTTCCCTGGGAAGAAAGCACTACGGGAAAGTGATTGCCACTGTTAATTATGGTATCAAGGCCAGTCTCACCACTAGGGCGAGTCCTTAAGACTGATACAGCTGAGGGAAAAAAGGCCTCAACATGTAAAGCAGGATGATGAATAAGAAGGGAGTCACTAGTCCCAGGAACTCCAGCATAAAACTATGAAGTGAGGTACTATTGTTTTCTTTCATAAAGGGCACCAAAATATCTAAAGAGACATGCCTGGAGAGACATACCTCTTTACAGTACTGTGCCAGAATGTCATTGAATTTCATCATCATCTGCTTATTGATGGCTTCGCGAGAGCGGATGTGTTTGAAGTTTAAGAGCATGTCGAAAGCAGCTTCTGCAGAACGAAGAGTCTTAAAAGACTCATCTATGAAGCTCTTTGCTTCTTTTTCTATATCCTAAAAAAGAAGTAAGCAAGTTAGAAATACACCAAATGATGATATTAAGGAGCATTCTCAATTATTAATGGCAAGCTACAATGCCATAGTAGATCCAAACTACCTTTTCAGAGATCACTGTATATGGGGACAGATGGGGTTTGTAGGTCAGACTCTTAATAGTCTGGAGTTCTAGCAAGAAGACTGAGGATCTAGCGAGCACCTACAGAAATACAAATCAAAGCTTCTCTGCTTACCACAACTTCCACCTTAAATTCATCCATGACTATCTTCCATTGAGTTGCACATCTGATGTTGAAAGGCTCAAAAGCCAAAACCTCCATAGGGCTGACAAGGCCATCAACTCTTCGCAAGACTTCATCAATGTGCTTTGGATCCCCGGTGACAGCTTTCAATTCAGGACCAAAGATGTTGTAAAACTCTTCCATAACCTATCAGATTAGAAAATAATTGATGTGTTAGTAGATATTATTTTTAGTGGCTTTTAATTTGTGGTTTAGTTTTCTTTTATTCCAGGAAAGGAGGGAGGGAACTGTTCTAATCTGAAAAGCCTGGTAAGAAATCCAGTAAGGTTGCAGTAAGGGATGGGACATGAAGCAGCTGACAAAAACTGTCTTAGTGCTGTGAAACTGTCACTTGAAGTGGCAAAGAAGCTGATTCAGCTGGTAGAAGAATGGCCCCTTAACACTGTATGAACCCGAAGTACAGGTGCAGGTCTAACTAGGCCTATACATGGTGCAAAAGAGACAGCCAAATGGACCTGTATTCAGCCTATGGGTGAAGGACAGTACTCTCCCATGTAAAGGAAAAAAAACGTGCTGCAAACAGAAACAAGTACATTAGGCCTAGGCTTTTTGCCTGTTGTGCTCACTTTCTATTTCCAGGGAGGGGTGTGTGTGTGCCTGAACTGTTTTTATTGATTTTTTTATCAAAAAAAATACAATGTGAGTAATGAAGATAAGGGAAACAAGGTGGGATAGGGAGAGGAATGCACAAGTATATTCACGACAACAATAAGGAAGTCAGATTAGAAGATAACAAAGACAATCAGACTATCTTGCATCTCTACCAGAGGCCGGCAAAGTAAGGATATCTTACCAAAATGAAATGTGCTTCAAGAAACAAGCCCTAACTAGACAGTTAAAAAAAATGGAAGCCAGTGTTCAATAGAACAAGCTCTGTGTGGTGTTGCAGGGAGTTCATAGAATACTAGAATACTAGAGTTCAAAGGGGCCTATAAGGCCATCAAGTGCAGCCCCCTGCTCAGTGCAGGAATCCAAATCAAAGCATTCCTGACAGATGGCTGTCTAGCTTTTTCATGTATCCCTGAATCCCTTGCCACCCTGGGCTCCTACTAGGAGAAAGGGCGGGATATAAATCTAATAATAATAATTATGTAGGGGAGTATTAAAAAATGTAATCCTCCACCTGCAGTCTGAATTGTCTTTATCATCTATCATTAGTTGACAGGACTTTGGTCAGTTCTCCTTGATGCTTCATTTAAGTGGCATTTTAAATTCCACAGGGCACACAGAGAGGAAATGAATGGAATTGCTCTGGCCCTAAAGATGAACAGGAAGCTTGTGCATGTTTGGAACTTTGTGTGTGCCTGGAAACTCCAGCACACATAAGAAGCCCTTGAATTGGGTTTAATAAATGATATAAACCCAATCCTATTCTTCAGTAATTCACACATGCTGTTACCTGCAATATGTAATAGAGGTCTTGACAGATTGAGGCCATGTAATCCGTTTTTTCAAATAAACGCTTCCTATCAAATTCCCATCGCGCATCTCTCCCTGAAGCTTCAATTTTGGCACGGATATCAAAATAAGACTCCTTCCAAATTTCAAGTGTCCGCTTGGCTTCTATCATTTTGATTTTTGCAAGCTGCCTATCTTCTCTGCGAGTCCATAAAAGAGTGTTAAGACAAATTCATCCAAAATGCAAACAGGAAAAAAAGGAAACACATCATGAAAGCTATATGTATTTAGAAGACCAATCTTTGGACCAGAAGAGTACAAAAGCAAAAAAAGGTATATTGTGCTCTGTACATGGACAACAGCATGTCCAACCGTTGGTTGTATCCAGTGTTAATTCTACTCAGAGCAGACTCATTGAAATCAGTGGACATTGCTAACTTAGGCTCTTTATTTTCAGTGGGTCTACTCTGAGTAGAATATAGTTGGATACAACTCCATGGTTAAGGCAGATGAGGGATGGAAGGAGGGATTTCCATCAGAAGGGGAGGAAGCACACATTCTTGAGGATGGCTCCTGATTAGCAGGGAGCCTATCTTGGCTCCCATCCAGAGAATCAGACTTGGGACTTTCAGCTCAATTATTGCCAAGGGCTTTAATCCGCAGGTTAGCATACAACTGCAACACAGGTCGGGCTACACCTAACAAGGTCT
This sequence comes from Rhineura floridana, assembly GCF_030035675.1. NCBI lineage: Eukaryota > Metazoa > Chordata > Lepidosauria > Squamata > Rhineuridae > Rhineura > Rhineura floridana. Next base: position 8,964,788 of record NC_084498.1, on the reverse strand, counting down.
AAAATCACTACAAGCATTAAGCGGCATGGCTACTCAAGCAAAGATGTTGTCGCAACACTTGAAATGCCCTCTGAATCCCTTTAATAAAGGACAAGACAGGCACAACTACTTTCATGCTTGTACCACCGATGGCACGGCAGTAGTGACGGGGTGGGGGATGACTCTGCCAGATCCTCCTCCTGTCCCACCTCTGTCATTCCTTCCTGAGCTGAGGGTGGATCTGCTAAAGAAGGCAGGCTTGGCTGCTGATTGGCCACCAAAGGTGGTGTAATTGGAGGGGCCGACAGCCAACACCTTGGGGGAGGGGCTGTCAATGGGCAGACCAGTCCCACAGATCTCCCCAACATCCTCATCCATAGTGCCCAGGCCACTGGGCCCATCCTCTGGATCCCAAACCACCTCATCCTCAGACCAGTCTTGCCAAGAGTTCTCCACATGGTTCATGACAGAGCCAGCATTACAACTGCACTGGGCCTGGGTGAGCAAAGACTGTAGTAGTGCAAGGTCCTGGGAATAGGATGAATGCCACTCACACCTCATGCTTATTTTATAGATGGAAATGCCACATACTTGAACAAAGTCCGTAGATCCACGACCTTGCAGACCCTTGCTGAAATCTCCCATGCAATCCGTTCCATTAGAGGGATCATCCTCTCATCCTTGTTGTAGTGCCGTGAAATAATCCACACCATTCTCAAGGCATTCATCAGTGAAGGAATTGTATCCAAGACAATGTTGAAGCCAGTGCCATGTGTTAAATTCTTTTGAGTGGATAGCAAATATTATAAATAAAGGTTAGTATGAAGAAACAAGATGCATGCTTTCATGAGCATAAAAAGAGGTACAGCCCAAATGAAGAAAAGGAAAAACGATGAGGAATCCATGGTGGCGTCACTCAGGGCTCCAAACAGTTAAGGCCCTACTGAATTAAATAAACATTTCCAAGCTTTCATTTGCTTAGGGATACTGTTCAGAGAAGAGGAGCTATCAGTGTTTCACCTCCTACTGGATTTGAGTCTCTAATGCAGCCTTTCCCAACCAGTGTGCCTCCAAATGTTGTTGGACCACAATTCCTATCTCTCCTGACCATTGGCAATGCTGGCTGAGGCTGATGGGAGTTATGGTCCAACAACATCTGGAGGCACACTGGTTGGGAAAGGCTGCTCCAATGCTTTGGTCACTGGTTACAACCACTGCTCAGGGAGTGAGGAAGGCTCTACTAATGCATCAGAGGAATAGGGGGAAAGGTTGGGACCTTCAGTTGCATCTCCAGTATTGGCTTTTGAGAGGTGATAAGTAACATGGTTTGAAGGAGAAAGTCCTAGATTCAGTCCCTGTTATCTCCAATTAAAGTAACAGGGCTAGGAAAGACCACAGTCCGGGATCTGGAGAACAGCCATACTAGGCTAGATAGAACAAGGATTTGGCACTGTATAAGGCAGCTTCATATGCTCACCTCTCAGAAACTCTAGGATCTCTGGCCAGCTCCCTGCATCTATGCAGAGTGATGATTGTTATAAACAATTAATGGGTCCATATACTAGGGATACAGGCTAAGGCAAAGCCCCTGTCAGAAGGAGCTGCTGTTGCTCCTTGTGGATGCTGCAGCTATCATTATTGGCTGCATTTATACTTCACAATAAGCCACAAACCATGGCTTACTGTGCAGAACTGAATCATGCCTACTTCCCTCCTCCCTGCTAATACTTAGAGGCAGCAAACAGCAATCCCTGGCTTAGCATTACATCCAGACTAGGGATCATGGTTTGTTTTGTTACAAAGCATGATTGGTAAGCCAAGAGAATCATCATAGTTTACAGCAAAACGACCATACCCGGTTGGCACATAACACCAAGCCAGGGATCGTGGCTATTTCTTCCCAGCACTAGTGGAAGCAGAGAGAAGCAAAGCTGGCATGATTTGCCCATGTACGATAAACCATGGTTTTCTGTAGTATGCAAATGGGCCAACATGAGGTATTTTTAAAAGATACCAGTGTTCTTATACAGGTACTTCTTCATTTAACTCTGTGTCCAAGAGCAAATCTTTGGACATTGCTGGGCACGGCCCTGCCTGTACTGAAACTTACTTCTACAGCTAATAAAAACCTACCTTTAGGTGTCGTTCAAGAGTGGAAAGGAATCTCACATTATCAACTGCCTCCACGTGGTGCTTGCAGAGCTCATTTATGACTATCTGAAAACTTTCCACAATTCCAATGTTGGCAACAGTAAGCACTTGCAAGACCTTTTTGACTAATGGCAGTTTTATCTGCTCTGTGAGGGCACTCAAAGTAGCATTTCTCTCACGCCACAGGTCAATCTCTGCTAGCGGGCCGTTCCCCTGAGAGCAAAAGGTAGCAAAATGAGGCCACAAACTTTGGAATAAAGGCAGACACACCATACAATCTCTAAGGTAAGTTTATAGGGCTTTTCCCATGGACCATACGTTGCAACATTCTTGCATCCAGCAGGCAGTACACAGCGATGCTCACCTCAGTGATGCCCATCCAGTACAAAGCTATGAATATGATACAGCTACACAATATATACCGACCTGCTGAGTTTTGGTCATTCCATCTCAGAAACGAAAGGAAAAGGAAAAAAGAAAAGAACGAAAGAATGAACAAACAAACAAACATACAGCTGGAGAAGGTATAAATATGGTTCCTTATGTTTGGAATGCCCTCCCCAGGAAAGCCTGTTTGGAACCCTTGCTGGTATCATTTCTATTTTGCCAAACTTTTAAGAACTGCTAATATTAGTATTTTTAACCTGGAGCAGTTTTTATTTTTACTGTCTGAAAAGACTATTGCTGTTCGTTGTGTTAGTTTATAGACTTTATTTTACTGTTATCTATTTCTATTTGTATTTTTACTTTATCTTACTACTTGGTTAGCTACCCTAAGTTGCACAATATAAATTGTGTAAATGGATAAATAGATCTGTTGATAGCCATTAGCTATGAAAGCTAAACTGAATGTCTACATTTAGAAAGGAGCTTCAATCACTTACCACAAAGGTTTTTTCTGGTTTGGATTAACGAGGCATTCAGTAAGAAGAGTTAACTCCTCCTATTGCCCAGGATAGCACAGAAGGGACAGTTTGTCCTTATCGTAAACAGTGTTTCTTCATAGATGATAAGAGGTCTCCAAGTGGGTACTGTAGCTCCTCCTGTAGCTCAGAGACAGGAAACTGTTCAACTGACATTTAAGCTCCTCCTCTCCTGCTGAGGCTCGGTTCATTTCTTGTAAAGCTTCGGAATTCAGCCTCAGTTTAACATCAAACATAAAATGTAGAAAAAGAGCACAACCAAACTTGACAATAACTAAGAGCATTAGTAACATGGTCTACTGACCAACAGTCAACAAAACAGAAAAGTCATGGCACTCCTTGACTTTGCCCCTTCCACCAATGAAACATCTGCATGAGTGGGCCTTGGAGACCTCGTCATCCATGAAGAAACACCGTTTACAGTAAGGACAAACTGTCCCTTCTCTCATGGATGACAGAGGTCTCAAAGCGGGATGTACTACAGCTGCAGACCTAGGGTGGGGCAGATGTCGGCAGGACCTGTTGTAAAACCCTGCGGCCAAAGGAAGCCTCTGCTGAGGCATACAAACCAATTTTATAGTGTTTGGTAAAAGTATTCTGAGTGGACCATGTCGCTGCTCAACAGATATCTGTCAATGGAGCATTTGTGGAAAAAGCTGCTGAAGTAGCAGCAGACCTAGTAGAGTGTGCTGTAATATGTAAAGGAGATGGTAGTCGTAGTGTTTCATAAGCTAGTGAAATACAAGCCTTAATCCAACATGCCAGTGTTATGGAAGACAGTTGTTTTCCCATAGTGGCCGGATGAAAAGAAATAGTGAGTCAGAGCGTCTAAAAGACTGCGTCCTGGTAATATACACTTTTAATGCTCACCTAACATCTAAGGAGTGCCATGCCTTCTCCTTAGGGTGAGAAGATCAAAGATAGAATGAAGGTGTTGTCTCTGAAACACCGTGTTCACTTTAAGGATGAATGTTGGGTTAGTGCGCAATACCACTCTGTCCTTATGAAAGGTACATAGGTGCTTTTGGATGGACAGTGCATGCAGTTCTGACACTCTGCACACCGATGTTATGGCCACAAGGAAAGCTGTTTTAAGCGACATTATTCTCAGTGGTATGGAATTCAACGGCTCAAATGGAGGTTTCTGCAGTGCCACCAGAACTGTATGCAAGCTCCAGGTTGGAAACCGATGAACAACTGGTGGACTAAGACTAGTAGCCCCTTTAAGGAAATGCTTCAACCATGGATGCATCGTTATTGAGTCGAAGTCCCTGACTTGTAAGATGGATGATAAAGCTGAGAGCTGTCTCTTTAAAGTGTTAGGACGCATGCCCTTTTGAAGCCCTTCTTGCGGAAATAAAAATACGTCAGAAACCCCAGCCGATACTGGGTCGACTTCTTTTTTGCTACACCAAGAGCAAAACGCCGTCCACGTGGCCTGATAACTTCAAAGGGTTGATGGGTGCCTGGCGGCTAGGATAGTCATGACCGCCTCCGCCAGTATACTAGAATTCAACAGTTGAAAGCGTTCAATTTCCAGGCGGTTAGTTGAAGCCACTGGGGATTCAGATGCAACAGTGGACCTGGTGCAGCAGGTCTGGACGTGGTGGAAGATGAAGTGATGGTGATGTGGTCAACTGAATGATGTCTGAAAGCCAAGGGCGTCGTGGCCAGTATGGGGCCACTAACACCACCCTGGCTCTCTCTGACCGGATTTTCTTGAGAACCCTGGATAATAGAGGTGTGGGAGGAAAGGCAAAGTGTAGGCCCCTCGGCCAGGGAACTGCTAGGGCATCCACTTGTTCCACCTTGTGAGACAGGTAACGAGAGTAAAAATGTTGTTTCTGGTGATTGATCTCTGATGTGAACAGATCTATGCTGAAATTCCCAAACTTCGCCTGAAGGGAATTGAATACCTCTCTGTTGAGGGCCCACTCCCCCAGAAACAAGTGTTGTCGATTCAGCCAGTTGGCTGTCACATTTAATTTGCCCTGGATGTACTCCGCTCTGATTGAGGAGAAGTGCTGTTCCGCCCAGGAATGCATGTCCATGGTTTCCCTTTGTAGTGCCAGTGAGCGTGTGTCCCCTTGTTTGTTCAAGTGGGCCCAGGTTGTAGTGCTGTTGGTTTGAATCAAAACGTCTGGAAACTTGAGTGAGTGTAGAAAGTGTCTAACAGCCAGGTGCGTCACTCAAGCTCCAGCCAATTGATGCATTTGGTTGACTCTGACTGCAACCACTTGCCCTGTATATACTGGCCCTGACAGTGAGCTCCCCAAACTTTGAGACTCGCATCGGTGGTAATGAGAGAGCGAGGAGGATCGTACAGAGGAACACCCTTCCATAGATATGTCTCTGATTTCCATCAAAGCACAGAAGTTCTGACACTTCAGGTAATCCAGACGTAGCGGTGCTTGCAATGCGCAATGTCCTCCTGGTAGCGCAGTAACATCCATTGTAGTAGGTGCGAATGCAGACGAGCCCAAGGAATAATCCCTATGGCAGAAGCCATCATGCCCAACAATTTTGCCAACTTCATGACATCTGCTGATGTCGTGCGAGCCAACGACGTCGCCATTGCCTTGATTTTGTAAACCCTCTCCTGAGAGAGATAGATTGATGAACTGTGTCCAGCCATGCTCCCAGGTGCTGTAACTGCTGTGATGGAATTAGGTGGCTCTTCATGATGTTCACCAAGAAGCCATGGTTTTTTAAATGGGCTAACGTTATCTGGACGTCCTCCTGCGCCTGATGAAAAGACTTTGAGTGGATCAGGAGATCGTCCAGGTAAGGATATATGTGTAGTCCTCTTATTCGAAGGCTGGCCACCAACACCGCCATTACCTTGGTGAAGATTCTTGGAGCCAACCACAGACTAAAAGGCAAGGCTTTGAATTGGTAATGATCTCCATTGTAACAAAAGCGTAGCAGGCATCGGTGTGCTGTAAGAATTGGAATATGAAGGTATGCTTCCCTCAAGTCTATTGATGCTAGAAAATCCTGATGTTGCAGAGCTTCTTTGATGGATGTTATGGTCTCCATCCTGAACCTTTGCTGGATCATGAATCGATTGAGAAATTTGAGGTCAAGTACCACACGCCACGTTCCGTCTTTCTTCCCCACCAAGAAGACTGAGTAAAGCCCTGTGAAACGCTCGACAGAAGGAACTTCCTCTATTGCAGAAATGTTTAGTAGATGAGATATCTCGTTGGATACTGCTTGCTGCTTTACTACAGAGGTGGAGACTGGCGAAGGAAGGAACCTGGCAGGCAGATACTCCGACAGCTCTATCTTGTAACTGTCTTTTACTATTTTGAGTACCCAGTAGTCCTGAGTGGTCTCTTGCCAACGGTGGGAGAACTGACCGAGTCTTCCCCCTACTGGCGGAATCGGAATTGAGTCAGAAGCGTCTTTGGTTCTGGCACCCCTGTCTTCCTTGACTGTAAGCACCTCTGGAAGCAGGTTGCTGAGAGCGTTGCTGGAAGCGAGATCTGTTCCAAAAGGGACAACCAGTTCTGAAGTCTCTAGCTTGACCTGTGCTCTTGGAGCCACGAAAGGAATGGAACGAATGAGGCGAAGAGAAAGAACATCTGAATGAATGTCTGTCTTCCCGCCTTTGGAATGGCATCATCTTTTTCTTATCCCTTGTCTCCACCAGAACATCCTTCAGCGCTGCTTCACCAAACAGCTTTGCGCCCAAAAAAGGAACAGAAACCAAATTTGCCCGCAACAAAACATCCACTTCCCAGTGGTTCAGCCAAAGGTGTCTGCGAGCGACCATTGCTGGTGCCATGGCTCTGCAGGAGAACTGGATGGAATCCATGGTGGCATCTGCTATGAATGACAAGGACCTAGAAACCTTCAGTAAAGACTTTCTTACCCTAGTCGGATCTTGATCTGCATTATCTAACATCTCTTCAATCCACAGCAGTGGCACCCTGGCGAAAACCGACGCAGCCACCGAAGCCAAATTGAGAGGGCATTAGCATCATGTGAACGTTTAAGGGCAGTATCTGACCTGCGTTCATTGGGGTCCTTCAGCTGCGCATCTCCATCCCATGGTAAGAAGGTGCGGGAAAGCAGAGCAGATATCGGACCATCCACTGCTGGAGTCCGAAGCTGCTCCATGACATCTGCATCTAGAACATAAAACTTATTGGCAATGTTAATACCCTTTCTACACTGTAGCGGGGAATCCCACTCTGCTTTCATTACAGCCTTGAATTATGCAGTTAACGGAATGCATCTAGTTGATGTCTTAGGGACTGGTAATACCAGAGCACTTTTAGAGAGTGATTCCTGTTGTTGCTGCTGCTGCGTGGGAGACAAATCCAAAGCAGCCATCACTTTAGCAAACGGGGGGGGGAGGGGATACACTTCCAAGAACAGTCTAGTTGACACTAGGTCATCCATGCCTGAATCATCGCTCCAGTCACCCCCATCCAACATCGCCTCTCCCTCAGCCTCGAGCATTGAATCAACATCACGAGGTGTTTGTAGTCTAGAACTCAATTCTGAAGTTTGTCCCCTGGAAAATGCAAAATGACTGGGGGAGGGCAAATTATCCTGCTGTTGCCCAGTTGAGCCTCTTTAAGAGAGGGGGATCCAGATTTGTGCATGTGTGGGAGACCGCACACATTTTGGGGTGCCCCCTGCGGATATTTCTTTAACCAAGTCTCCCATCACAGCCTCCCTTAACTGCTGGAGGACTGCAGGTGAAAAAAGATCTGCCCATAAAACTTGTGGCTGATGCTGTTGCAGTGGGAGCCCTGACATATGCTGGGACTGCAAGACTGGGAGGGGGGACTAAAGGTATGCAACCCAGCTGCCCCTGACACATACCGTTGCTCCATTTGGCTGCGCCGCTCCTGTAGGGAAGCCCATGCTCTCTTCGTCAGAAGATAAAAGCTCAAGTCGCATAGTGTCATTACGCATTAGAAAGGGCGGCTCAGAAAAATGCATTTGCCGTGCTGCTGACAGGGCGGACATGCATGAGGTTACAGGTGGCAGATTGCGTTTCCCGTGCTGGTGGCAGGGCATGAATGCAGGATGCAGCGTTTGGGGCATTTTGTGAAAAATCAGGTGATGGCGGTCCGCTATACTGTGAGCTGGCGGGGACTGTGTTGACCCTTTGCGCCGAAATTGCAGGCCTCACTGCCTTGCCCTTATCCAAAATGTCGGGCACTCCGCTTTCGGCCACCAAAATGGCGGGTGCTCTCATTCCATCAGCCAAAATGGCGATCACTCTCGCCCCGCTATCAAAAATGGCGCCCGTTGCCACTGCTGGAGCCTGACGCTGCATCTCCACTTACAGCCACTGTCGCTGCTTCTCGCAACCCCTGAGGTGAGGGAACCACCTCCGCAGCCTCCCTACCTGGGTATACTTCCATACTGGGGCCACGTCTACCACCATAGTTTGAAGAAGTGCCCTCCTCAGGGTCACAAACAATCGAAGGCCTATTTCTGCTCAAAACAGCGGCATGTTGCAAGGACTGAGGTCTGAGCGCAGCTGCGGCCCAGTACTGTCCTGATTTTTTTGCCTGCTTTTTCTTAGAAAGCTGAACCTTAGAGCTGTGCTTCTCCATGACAAATTGACGGATTTGGTTGGAGATAAGAGAGAAATAATAAAAAACAGGTGGCAGGGAGACAACTCTGAGGGGTCTGAGGAAGACTGGTAAAACAGTGTTCAGAAATTTTACAGCAGTAATTTTTAGATTAGACAGACAGACAGACGACGACGAGAGGTCAGCAGATTGCTGAGAGGAAGGAACGGACTGACAGGTAAGACACTTAGTGTGAGGTAAATTACTGGAGAAAAACAGTCATAAACATGAGGGGAGGGTAGAAAAGGTTAAAAAACGCTAAAGAGTAACTCAGAAGAGATATAAAATTCAGTAAGGAGAATAGAGAAAACCATACAAGGTGTTCTCCGAGCTGACAGGAAACTAAAACTGAGCCTCAGCAGGAGGGGAGGAGCTTAAACGTCGGTTGAACAGTTTCCTGTCTCTGAGCTACAGGAGGAGCTACAGTACCCGCTTGCAGACCTCTGTCATCCATGAGAGAAACCATGTGACAGATTTTTATCCAGGTGCTGGTCCTGCAAGTTCCTCGTTCAGTTCTGTCTGTGCCCAAGCTTTAGATAGAAAAATGCTAAGAATGTTCTCCTTTAGATATCAGGACTGTAGATAAGAAGCAAAGAAAAAACTGAGGAACTCTCCCTCCCGTTTGAGCAGGCCTGGCACAAGCTAGAGGCCTATGTGAGTAATATGGGATGAGAGGTACCTGATGAGAAATCTGGGTGTCTTTGCATTTACTGAAGATGCAAAGTCCAGGAGTGGAGTTCCAGAGCATTCCTAGAGCTCTGAAATATTATAGGTGAGAGAGGCATCTCCCCTGGGTCCACCAATTGGCAGCTCAGGATGTCTACAGTGACACTGACTGTGTCCTTAATGTTTTGAGCTATCATAAAGCAGAGATTCTCCTCCACTCAAGTTAAGAAGGACCCGGCCCTCTGAGGTGGCGGGAATGTAACCTGTTGCACCTGTATGTTAAGGTGGGCATTTGCTGCTGTGTTGTCTGTGCTTCCCAACACACAGCTGGTTTAGCACAGTGGGGAGGAGAGCCTGGCTGGGAGTCCAAAGTCTGCGAATTCAAATCCCCACTCGTGTCTCCTGGGTGTCAAGGGCCAGCTAAAGATCACCCCCATAGTGAGCGGCTCAGGGGTTACGTGCCCTGCCACCTGCGCAGCCGTGGGCAAGCTGCATAGTCCCAAGGAGCCCAGTTGCCCCCCCAGCTGGCAGTTGTGGACAAGAGGGGCTGGCTTGTGCAGCTGTGGCAAGCTGAGCAGGCCCTAGCCAACTCGGGAGGACTAGCCTCAGAGGGAGGCAACCGTCAACCCCCTCTGAATACCGCTTACTATGAAAACGCTGTTCATAGGGTAGCCATAAGTCGGGATCGACTTGAAGGCAGTCCATTGAAAAAGGAGAGGCAGAAAGCCCATATGGCAAGATTTGTCACCAAGCCTTGTGGGGGAATGTTTAAGATAAGACCTCATAAGGTCTGTTGTATTGTTTATGGTCCTATTCTTAATGTTTTAAATTGTCTTAGTATTTTAAGTGTATGTTTCATGGTTTTAATGTTACAAATAGTTTAATTCTATTTTAATTGTATATTTTTGTATGTTTTTTTACCTATGTGTAGTTTTTATTTGTAAGCCGCCCTGAGTTCCAGTTTTGGGAAAAGGGCGGGGTAAAAATAAAGAGTAATAATAATAACTAAGATGGTGATGTGAGCAGCTGCTTTCTGTTTTTAGATGTATCACCTTGAGTTCCAGCCAGCTGATTCTATGGTTGGCTTCCAGGGTGACCATACTCCCTGCACATCCTGTCCCTGACAGCGGGCTCCCCAGCTTGTAAGGATTGCATATGAAGTAATTGTCATCCTAGTTAGGTCCTGTAAAAGTGACACTTGCTAGGTTGTTGGGATTCAGCCACCACCAGAATGACTGGATCACATCTGAGGATAGTGAAACTTCCCAGTGGAGGAACTAGACAATGACTAGCTACTGTGAAAGAAGCAGCCATTAGAGGAGTTTGGAATGGAGGCAGGCCCTGGAAAAAATCCCTAGACAAGAATCCATTTGGTCCAGTTTGTGAGCCAGAGCCATAAGGCTGATGAGTTTGCATCATAAGAAGTGCTTGGTGTTTGTCATTAGATTCTGAATTCTCTCCTGGGAGAGGAATCCTGACGCAATCTCCAGGACGGGACAGGATTTCTTTGAACAAATATTCTTCCATCTTCCACTGATATCCCTATGGCATTCTTGTGCCTCTAAACTGGGGGTGGGTGGGGAAAATGATGAAAAGATGGGGTAGAACTGAGCAGAGGCAGAATGCCTGGGGGAAAAACTGTGCTGCTGCTGCCTCACCCCCTGGTTGATATGGCTTCGTCCACTCCTTCCAAAAATGGCACCTGGCAGGAAGACACCACTTCAGTAAACAAGGTGTCCTGTAATCCCTCCCCCATGGTGTGCTTCTCCCCTTTACCTGAAGTGAATGGCACTTCCCAATGGGCTTGCTTTTTCATCTGTCACTGTCTGGAAGTCCCCTACAATAATAGTTGTTGGCATGAAAGGACTTGTCAAGAATTGTGGAGGCAGCAGCAGCAGAAACAGCCCTGTAATGGTGGCAGGTACTATTATTATAGGGGTTTAGCTGAAGAGGGGAATGCGATTCCAGTTCCTCAAGGAGTGTGTTGACTATTGTGTAATGAAGACTCTCAAGCAGAGGTTCTGTGTCAAGTTGTAGTATTTGCAGTTTTGCTCTTATGCTGTAAAACTTGCTGCTTGCTTTTTTGCTTTGCAGATGCTTTCCTGTGGGGGCCATGGAAAGAAGCAAAGGGAAAGCAAAGTAGTAGAAGAAAAAGGATTTAAATTTTTAACAAGAGAGCAGAAGCTAAGGAAATCAGAGAGATAAGGAGAAGTAGAAGATAAGAGTTGAAGATTTGAGGTAATAGAAGGAAGTAGCAAATGCTAAGGAGTTGCTTGAAAGTGCTGCTGACCTGGTTAAAGGCAAGCAAAGAACTGGAGGTGGAACTCATAGAATCAGTACCAGGCTAAAAAAAATTCATATGGTTCCCCTGCCTTACTGGCTGATAAGAGGACTTAACCCATCCTATTTGACACCTCAGTCACCTCAGACAACAGAACCAGTGAATCTCCGGATATCAGATGCTAGGAACAGACCACAAAGAAGGCTGTTCCTTTTTTGCCCTACTTATGGACTTCCCGGTAGCATCTGGTTGGCTACTGGGTAAGCAACATGCTGGACTGGATTACCTGGGGGACCTTTTTCAGTAGTTCTTCATCTGCCGAGGATATTAACAGGAGCCAATTGGTTGCAAGTGTTTCCAGTGTTTCAACCACATCCCGATCAGTGGCAAGTTCATTCACATCACCATCTAAGCATATGGTTGGCATGTCTAACTTAATTTCCCCTGTTGAAAGAAAATATTATTCAGTTATTTATTCTGTTCATTAATATCGAACACTGAAAGGATCTTAGGCATCTACATCAAATTTGTAATCTTTTCACATTTACCCCGTAACAGTGTTGCAAATTACCCTCTTTTGTTACAGTAATGTCATCCACTTTTAATTTAATGGCAAAACATTTATGGTTTGCTTCTACAATGTTACTGTCCACATGTGAATGTCTAGAACACACTTTTAATTTCCTAGATATCACACAGCAGAGATCAGATGTGACTACACATTTGGCAGGTTTTCCCATTCCTCTATGTCCATTTGGAGGATCAGAGATGGAAGATTGCTTTTTAAAAAGTGTTCCGATATACAAAAATGCATATGGTTATTATGAAATAGAAGAAAATACAGAATAAATTTGCAATTAGTTTCTACAGTGCATAGGAGGATAACAAGATGGTGATAACAAGTGATAACAAGAAGGTGGTGAAATGGTCCCGAAAATTAGGATAAAATGGGGGGGCCGCTGGAGGGGGGACAAAGCCTAGAGTCAGACAAGTTTCTGATGAAAGTTGTGCCTCCCTCTCCAATCAGTCAAAATCTGGTTAGAATGAATGCTTCTTGCAGTGGACCCTCCTTACTACTGTATTAGCCCAGTGTGATTTGAGAAGGGCCAGATGCAGAAAGACCTGCTTCTTTGTTCTTATGTGTCCCAATGCCTGGCTTTGAGATGGCTCAGATATGCTGCTCAAGCTGCAACAATCCAAATCCCGCTTACCTGGGAGGAAGCTCCGTTTAATTCAATAGGACACTTCTGAGTATAGACAGGACTGCTCTGCTAGACATCTAATGCCAATGTAAGACATGCTACCTCACCCCACAAACCCTAGCACGCAGCAGCAGACTGTATGAACACATGATTGCATGCAAGAATCTTTGCACACTATAGAAGTGTGGCACTGAGTAGAGGAGCCCCAGAGGCATCATTAAATTTAGACAGGGGGGATTCAAAAGCTTGCAGAAACTCCAGATTATAGGAGCTGTTGCTTTAAGAAACAGTGGGAGCCCTGGAGAAAGCACAAGAGAAACTGCATCAAAGGAAAACAGAGTCAAGCCCCAATCTTATGTATGAGATGTACAGAGTAACTGTATCCATGTTTACCCAAAGTAAATTTCACTGGAGCTTGCATCCAAGTAACGTAACTTGGATGCAAGTTATGTTAGTGATAGATATTTGCAGTTTTGAAATTCGGTATTAACAACTGCCACTTGTATTTGCATGAAGTTAATCTGGTCCTGACAGTGAGCGAATATGTGGCAATTTCCACACCTATTTCTGTTTCAGTTGGAATTCTCTGATATCCATGATGATAGGAATGTTTTTCTTGTTTGTTCTCTTAGTTGAGGCTTGTGTTTTGATCATATTGGGCAGAATCCATAACAGAGGGTGATTGGAGAGGGATTATTATTACAGAACCCCCTTTATTATAATTTTATTTCATTTATAAATTCCTTTCAAAATGATTTCACAATACAACAAAACCATATATAAATCAATGGCATACACACATATATACACACACACACACACAGTGACATACATAAAAGCAATTTCAAATCCAATACAGATACCGACTGGGGTAAAAAACTCTACTTAGATATAGGCTTGTTCAAAGAGTAAAGTCTTCAATGGGCACTGAGAAGATAATAGATATAGCGCCTGTCTGATACACAATGGGGTCCAAAAAGTGGGTGCTATTAATATGATGGTATCTGCTGGATGCCTTCTCCTGCAGTGCGCAGTGATTGGTTAAGCATATAAGGGATGAGACTAAATTTTGGTAACCTGGCCCCAAGCTGTACAGGGTTTTGTACACCAGTATCAGCGCCTTGATCCTGGCTTGATAGCTAACTGGCTATCAGCAGCAGTATAATATGATACCAATATTCTGCCCCAGTGAGCAGCTGAACTGCAACATTTTTCACTAGCTGCAGCTTCCAGATTACCCTCCGGAACAGCCCTACACAGAGTGCATTGCCACAATCCAATCTGGTGGTTACCAGTGCATGGATAACAATGGCCAGGCTATCCCAGTACAGAAAGAACTGTAGCTATCTTACTAGCCAAAGGTGGTAAAAGGCATTCCTAGCCACTGAGGTCACCTGGGCCTCTAGTGACAGAGACAGATCTAGCAGCAACCCCAGCCTACTCATTGTCTATCTCACAGACCCAGTTCACAAAGATACCATGGTCAACGGTATGAAAAGCTGTTGAGAAATCAAGTAAGAACATCAGGGTTGCACTCCCACTGTCCTCCCAAAAAAGGTAGTCCATCAAGGCGACCAAGGCCAATTCAATCCCATAACTAGGCATTTGCCCCCTTAAGGGGCAGATCCTTGCATTGTGCCAAGCCAAATTCTGTACAAGCTGCAGCAAATGCAGTTGTGACCAGTTTTTAACTCACCTACCATCTCAGTGTTGCTCTTGCTCTCCCGTGCTGTCCCTCTCCACATTGCAGGCACAATAAATAATTATCATATAAGCCCTTCTCATTGTACACATGGTGAGTTGGACTGGATGGCATCAAGGGTGATTCAATAACTCTAAGACTGAGGTCTGGATACAGGAATGAAGTGGTCAGTCATGTTGGACAGGAGATTGATTAAATAGCCCTGGCAGGTCTTTCATTGTTAGGTAAACTAGAGGCAGAATTTTTCAAAGGGAATTAAATAGTTGCCTAATTTCTTCTTGATATGGGATCTTTTGGAGAATGGTTTGAATAAGAGAAGAGCTTGCACCCTTCCAGCTAAGCAATGTTGCAATCCTGATGTCTGTGTGGAGAATAGACTGTCTCAGTCTGCCTCAAAACTGCCAAACATAGAAGATAATCAGAGAACTCTGTTTTGAACTCTGAAACTCTATCAGGGTGCTGTTGTCTCTCTGGATAAATGCATGAAATGAGAACCATGGATTTTGGTGCATTTAACCTATGCCTGGATACTAATGCCCAGAGTATGGGAAACAACAGGACAAACTTGAACTCTTAATACAGGAAGGTAAATATTATTTGATAGGGATAAATTAAAACTTGGTGGGATGACTCCCATGATTGGAATACAGCAATTCAAAGAAATAACTTGTTAAAAAAAGAACAGAAGGCATAGAAAGGGAGGCGAGTTGCATTACATGTTAAAACTATAAATCCCTGCACAAAAATATAGGGAGATGTGCTTGATAGCCCCACCGAGAGTATCTGGATTAAAATTAATGTGGCAAAGAATAAAAGGAACATGGTGGTTGGAGTCTACTACCGACCACCCAATCAAGGAAAAGACAAGGATGAAACTTTTAAAAGGCAAACTGCCAGTGTTTCAAGGAGGCATGATACAGTAGTAATGGGGGACTTCAATTACCCCAATATCTGTTGGGAGACAAATTCTGCCAAACAAGGCCCCTCCAAGAAATTCCTGATGTGTTGGAGATAACTTTCTCCTACGGAAAGAAGAGGAAGGAACTAGAAGATCAGCTATCCTTGACTTGATTCTAACCAATAAAGATGACTTAGTGGATGAAGTGGCAGTTACAGGAACTCTGAGGGAAAGTGACCATGTTATCCTTGAGTTCTTGATTTTAAAGGAAGCAGAAGAAGCCAATGTGCCTTTACAAAAAGCTTGTTGTTGTTGTTAAATGCCTTCAAGTCAATTGTGACATAGCATCTATCATGAACCACCCTGTTCAGATCTTGTAAGTTCAGGTCTGTGGCTTCCTTTATGGAATCAAGCCATCTCTTCTTTGGCCTTCCTCTTTTTCTACTCCCTTCTGTTTTTCCCAGCATTATCATATTTTCTAATGAATCATGTCTTCTCATTATGTGTCCAAAGTATGATAACCTCAGTTTCATCATTTTAGCTTCTAGTGATAGTTCTGGTTTAATTTGTACTAACACCCAATTATTTGTCTTTTTCACAGTCCATGGTATCCACAAAGCTCTCCTCCAACAGCACATTTAAAATGAGTTGACTTTTCTCTTATCCACTTTTTTCACTGTCCAACTTTCACATCCATACATAGAGATCGGGAATACCATGGCCTAAATGATCCTGACTTTGGTGTTCAGTGATACATCTTTACATTTGAGAACCTTTTCTAGTTCTCTCATAGCTGTCCTCCCCAGTCTTAGCCTTCTTCCGATTTCTTGACTATTGTCTCCATTTTGGTTAATGAGCGTGCTGATGTATTGATAATCCTTGACAAGTTCAATGTCCTCATTGTCAACTTTAAAGTTACATAAACCTTCTGTTGTTATTACTTTAGTTTTTTTGACATTCAGCTGTAGTCCTGCTTTTGAGCTTTCCTCTAACTTTCATCAGCATTCGTTTCAAATCATTACTGGTTTCTGCTAGTAGTATGGTATCATCTGCATATCTTAAATTATTGATATTTCTCCCTCCAATTTTCACACCTCCTTCATTGTGGTCCAATCCCGCTTTCTGTATGGTATGTTCTGCGTATAGATTAAACATATTATAGGGTGATAAAATACAGCCCTGTCTCACACCCTTTCCTATTGGGAACCAATCGGTTTCTCCATATTCTGTCCTTAAAAAAGGTTAGAGATGACCTGAAAACAAAAAAGGATGCATACAGGAAGTGGAAGGAACGCCAGGCCACAAAGGAAGAGTACAGACAGGTAGCATGGAATTGCAGAGATGGCGTCAGGAAGGCTAAAGCTGAGAACGAGCTGAGGTTAGCAAGGAATGCTAAAAGCAACAAAAAACTTTCTTCAGGTATATCCATAGTAAAAGACAGCAAAACGAAATGGTGGTACAGCTACTCAATGAGGATGGCAAAATGATAATATCAAAAAGGAAGAACCTGAAAAGTACAGACCAGTCAGCCTGACATCTATTAGTGATCTCCTTCCAAAGGAAACCAAACCTCAGTAAGCATTACACCCCTGAAAACTCTCACTGTTTAAAAACTGAAGAAAAAATGAAAGTGTCCTCTCCTATCTTCAGAGCACAAGCAACAATGAAGGCAGAGAAAATGACCAAATGGTAAATATTTCCCCATTCCCTCAGCGTCTCCATTGCACCAGAAAGCAGGCAGAGCAGTGTAGACATGGCATTATGGATCATACTGACAAGACTGTCCCCGAACCTTCTAAATTTCTCCAGAAAGCAAAAACAGAGAAAGCATGAAGGAAATCAATTTGAGTGAAATTGACAAGAGTTTTCACTTTCTTACACACACAGGATCTTTATTTATTTATATTTTTATATATTTTGAATTCTCCTCCTTGTGTTTGTCTACTCTCTCCAAAATAACTCCTCTTCTCCATCTGAGAAACGAGACAGAAGGCGAGGAGATGGGGAAAAGACTATCCCCCCCCCCCGAGTGTGTGTAGAGGGGTGCCGGACAAAAACTCCTCCCAAATTACATCTCTGTCTGACGTGGCTGCGCTGACTTGCTGGACCCTAAATGAAGGCAATGGCTACATAACTGGGAGACTTTGTGCTGACTATGCACAGGGTCAACTTGCACGCACACACACACACTTCTGTATAAGGAGGAGAAATTAATTTACTTAAAAAGCCATTCCCAAATTATTACAACTGTGAAAAAAGAGTGTGGAGGACACATAGAATGCACCTGTCCACAAATGACACAAATAATGCAGTAAGATTACAATGCAACTGAAAATCCACCTTCTTGCATGTCCATCAGCCAATTTTGAAACCTGACACAAACACATTGTCTTTCATACATTTACACTAACCAACCAAAAGTGCTTTAAGTGGCATGTATAACATCAGTCCGAGACTTGCCTTCTATCTGCTGGATGGTTCTCTGAATGTGGCTTAGGAATTTCTGCATATTCATTAAGAATTCATTCCTTAGGACATGAAAACTATCTAATGCTACTGGTGCCTTTTTCATCTTCAGAGCAGACTGGGAATCTTCACCATCTGCCTTTTCGGGTTCTGGATAAAGAATGGACTCATCTGTGTCATATTGGTTATGGCACATTGCAGGCAGAAAGACCTGAAAAGACAAGCATGTTTTTTTTGACCATCATCTATTTCATTTCAAATACAATTCACTTGTAACAGGTAAAGGCAAAGAATTAAGAAAAACAGAAAGGAAACCACTACATCTGGCAACCTTAGTTGCCTCTAGCCTTTTGCTTTTGCTGGCCCAAATGGGAATTTCAGAGCAGCATATGTCAATTTTCTATGGAGGAAGATGGGACTGGACACATAGCCAAATGCTATTCGTACTGGGCTACTACTTATCTGAAGTCCCACAGTGTTCATGGGGGTTTATTCTCAGGTGAGTATGCACAGAAACAGCAGCACATGGGCTTCTTCTGCTGTCTTCCCCCTTTTCCCCTTGTTGGAATTGTTTGCCATTGTGCCTTTAGAATTTCCTTTTTTAGAAACTCCCACCCATCTTGGACTCCTTTTCTCATTAGGGTCGCTTGCCACAGAACCTTACTTATCGTTGTTCTGAGTTTATTAAGATTGGCTTTCCTGAAGTCCAGGGTACGCATATGGATATTCTCAGCTTTTGCTTCCTTTAAAATCAAGAATGCAAGTATAAAGTGGTCACTTTCCCCCAGAGTTCCCATTAACTACCACTTCGTCCACCAAGTCATCTCTATTGGTTAGAATCAAGTCAAAGGTAACTGATCCTCTAGTTCCTTTTCTCCACTTTCTGTAGGAGCAAGTTATCTCCAACACAAGTAAGGAATTTCTTGGAGGGGCCATGTTTGACAGAATATGTCTCCCAACAGATATTGGGGAAATTGATGTCTCCCATTACTACTACATCATGCCTCCTTGAAACACTGGCAGTTTGCTTTTCAAAAATTTCATCCTAGTCTTTTCCTTGTTTGGAGAAGGGGGATTCATTTATAAAAGTTTATGATTCGCCTCTCTCTTCCTCTCCCTCTCCCCCCCTCCATCTCTCTCTCCCCCCTTCTCTCCCTCTCTCTCCGTGTGTGTGTGTGTGTGTGTGTGTGTGTGTGTGTGTGTCTGTATCTGTCTCTCTATATATATTCTGTATTTTATTCTAAAAAAAGAAGCTATTTTTGAAATAAAATGTTAAAAACAAAAACTCTCACCAGTGCAAAAATTTGCTTTAGCATCACCAGAGTATGACCATTCAGTATACCGTATTCTAGCACTTCTGGTAGGACATCATTTGCTTCAATCAAATCATTAGGTTCGCTAATGGTCTCTAAGCAGCAAAAAAGAAGGCAAGGAACAGTTTAAGGAAGAATTCTAACCCAATGCTCTTGATTAAGAGCTGATTTATACATTCAGGAAAATTATGTGCTATATTTCTTCTGGGACTCTATTACATCTGAAAACAGCTGGGGGGCTGCATGTTTAAATGCTCTCCATTGTGCACATAAAAAACTAACACATTAGAGTGATAGCAGGTTATCTTTGTACCTGGTGTACTAGCTCCCCAAGGGCAGGCCTTTTTAAAAGTATATTTCTATATAAAATTAAAACAATATAAAATGTATTATTTATCTAAACATTTCTGTGAAAGCTCTCAAAGATAATCTACATGCCTAGGAGAGTGTGTAGCCTTCCTACTGGTGTTAATGGGAGCTTTTTTTCTCTAAGCTTAATCGCACTGTGAGATCATGGTGGGGAAAAGAAGGGTGAAACCTCTCCCCCCTGAAAGTACAGTCCTGATAAAAAAAACCTGGGGCACCCCACACCTGCAACTAAATAAAGAAAAAGTGGCCATGTGACTACAAGCAATGTAATTGAGTAATGTGTAGCTACGCCTTTCAATTACGCTGGTTCCTAAGTATGCTGGTTCCCTAAATATTTCTTATACAAAGAACGAGTGACAACTTTAACAATCTTTGGTGTACAATGCCTAATTTCTCAGTACCTATCCCAATCTTCTAGTTCCCACATAAACATGGGCTCTTACTGGGTGGAAGGGTGGGATATAAATCAAATAATAAATAAATAAAATAAACATAGCAGGCCATTAACAAACCTGCTCACACATATCCTTGTTTTTGTTCATTCTCTCAATGTCAAACATTTCAGAACCTGCTGGTCCAACTTTATCTCAATTTTTTGCTGCAGGAGCACCAACTTTTTAGACTGAGCCTCAACCCTGAAGTGAAACCCTTTAGCCTTTGGTTTACGTAGCCCTTTAGGCAGACACACAGCTAGGAATGGATAATCAGCCCATGGATGGTTCACAAACTACCATTTAGAAATCATACATCAACAGGCTAACTAGGTAGAATCCTGCCTTTATACTCTGAAGTGATGGCTCTCTGCCCTCGAAATAATATAAAAAACCATCAAGTGACATCTATTGTGGGAGTGGGCAGAAGGTAGATCAGGATCTAATGCTAGACTGCTTGATAATTAGCTGTATACAAGCAAGGATTCTTGATTCCTAAATCTTTAATAACAGCAACAAAAAGCCTTTTTTCTTTTCTTTTTGAAATTAGGTCATTAGAATCCCTGCTCTCTAGTCACTCAGATATAGATTTGTACTTATACAGTATATGAAAGTTTCTCCCAGCTGTGGGCTCCTGAGCAGCAGGAGATATACCTCTAACTACCTTTGCTCACATCCTTCCCTTCTTACCCCGGCCCCTCCCTCAGCTTCAAAATTGGAAGCTCTTTGGAGCAGGGATCTGTCTTTGTTGCTTATGTGATACAGTACCACATAAACCAGTTATACTGCAATTATAAAAATAAATCATTTTATTGAACTGCAGTCTGAATTCATTCTTGCTGATTATGATTATAGTTTATATTAGATAAGAATTGGAGGAGACTGAGGAGAGAATGGGGTTTGAAAGAGGAATGGATGTGTTGTATGGGAGATGAGATGCTGAAGGAACCATCTGTTTATCAAGACGGCTGGAGGGACTGAGAAATGAAAAATGGACAGACCACTCAGCATATGCAATATGGAACTTGTTGACATCACACCTTTATGCAAAGTCACACCCATCTTTCTTCTGAAAGATCTTTTGAGATATTGGTTGAAATCTTGAGCTACCCAGGTTGAAAACAATGGGTGTCAGCTGGTTTCAAGGGTGGATCAAGATCTCAGTGGTTATCTCTGAGGACCTATCTGGAAAGAACCAGGTCTACTCTTAGCCCGAACTTCCTTTCAGTGGAAACATTCCATCAATTAAGTCATCCATGAAATATACCTGCAGTGTCTCTGAGAAAAAACACAGTGTCAGTCTCCACAAAGTCTTCTGGGACGTCATTCATAGCCATGTGATAATACAGGTTGTAAACATCCCTCTTTACCATTTTCTGAAATGGAAAGGGACAAATTGGCACAGGTTTAGCTGTTCATAGTTGTCTTTCCAAAATGACACGTGCAAGAGAGTCTGCACCCAAAGAGAGTGTTTTCAGGGATCATTCAGTAATTCAGCCATCATCTGGAACCAGGCTATCTTGGTGCCTTGACAGTCTCAGTAGTGGTTAGGCATGCAAGCAAGACTAATGGAAGCTGCATGTTCAGCCACTGACCAGTCCAATCTGGGCTTGGACAACAAACTTTCACAGGCTATGGCAGCAGGGAGGATGAAGTGGCACGAGAGGAAATGCAAGTACAAGGTGAGAAACAGAAAAGGCAGATGGGTGTTGAAATGCCAGGATGAGTGCCAAAAGAGGAGAGAGGAATTCAGGGGGAGGGAGCAAATATGGAAGGAGAAAGGGGAGCCAGAAATAGTGCAAGGAAGGAAACCACAAGAAAATCCCCACAACTGGGAAACTAAACACCACATTTTGTTCCATGTCCCAGTTGTGGGGATTCTAATCTTAGCCTACCTTACAGGATGGCTGAAAGGATTGCTGAAAACTGTGTACAGTGCATATTGCATACAGCTGAAAGCTGTTGTTATTACTGCCCCGAGGAATGATAATGAGGCAATTGGAGCTGCAGGACAATTGGAAGCCCCAAACAGATACAGGCTGCCTAACAGACCAGCATGGGAATGCATGGGATAGTTGGAAGAAAGGACAGCCATAAAAACAAAGGTGGAGCAGAGCTCCCCTCAAGCCCTGAGGCAAGGATACACTATAGTATTTTGTCTACCTGCCTATGTGCGTGATTGGCTTCCACACAGAACAAGAGAGGCAACCCCCCCCTTCTTATCTCAGTGCATGCTCAATGGCCAATGAATATTAATTACCATCTGGGAGAGAAAATATAAAATTTTAAGAGTGGGGAGAGTAGAATGTCCTGTCTGAACTTCTTATACACTATTCTGGAAGAGGACATGGCTGACTTGCAGGAACTCTGAACAGAAGCCCTCCTGTCCTGATAGCACACATAAGAACCTAAGAAGAGCCCTGCTGGAGAAGACCAAAGGCCCATCTAGTCCAGCATCCTATTCTTGCAGTGGTCAACCAGATGCCTATGGGAAGCCTAAGGGAGATTCAGGATTTTTATTTGATTGATAGTGATGTTCCCTGTGAGGTTGGGAGTGTCAGATTTATTAGTTGCTGTGCCTGAACCCGCACAGGGTGAGAGTCTGTCGGTATGAAGGACTTAATCTCCCTAAGTGAGAGATGGAGAGGGGGTATTTCTACTGTCCCAAGCGAGAGATGGGGAGGAAATTATTGTTCTTGGCTTTTCACCTCTACATAGTATTCCATGTGTGGTCACACCATACAATTCATATCGAAATGTACTCTGTTTGGTTCTGTGAGCTGTATGTGTCCAATGTTAGCCCTAATCGGGCTAGACCCACTGAAAATAATGGACATGACTAACTTTGATTCATTAATTTCAATGGGTCTGCTTTGAGTATAACTTGGATACAACCCATTATCTTTAATTCTGCAAAAGGCTTGCTGATATATTGACTAGACTGGCTTGCTTTGACTTTTCAACAGGAAGTCCATGTTTTTGGAGTGCTGAAAGTCAGTGCTGAAGAGAAACAAACTTACTTTATACATCCTAACTCCTGTACTTTCCATGCCCAGCTGACGCTCTATTTCAGCCATGCCTCCGAGGGAGACTGCAGAAGAGTGCTCAGTCGGAAACTTTTCCCCACCTTCAGTCAGAGACATTTTGCTTTTCCGATCTTTCTCTTAAAAAAAGAAAAGGAATCAATGCCAATCACAATTGCAACAAATGCACCTGAATTATGGGAGAGGGCTGCCCCAAGTGGATCCAAGCACACCTAATAGATCCCCTTTGTGCAGAGGCAGTATACCTTTGAAAAACGGATACTGGGAATTCAAGAGAGGGAGGGAGGGAGGCAAAGACCACCTCAGAACTTGCTCCAGCTGAACTATCCCTTCCCCTCACAGGACCGTCTTCCATCAACTGCCTTGGATCCTGAGGAGTTTTATATGTTGATATTGTTTATAGCATTTTTTTCTTTAAAAAAATACTTTAATGTTACTGAAGCTGCCTTAGAATACTATAATTTGTATCTTGAAAGGCGAAATATACATTGTGACATTGCTACACTGTAACAAAAAATAAACTGGAAGGCTACCACTTTTATGCTGTACTGCAGGAGTGGCCAATCAGGTGTTGCCAGACTAACTCCCATCAGCCTCAGCTAGCATGGCTAATATTTATTTATTCATTCATTCATTCTGGAGCGTTTTTACCCCACCTATCAACCAAAGTTCTTGAAATGGCTTACACTATATTTAAAACACAATAAAACAGATAATGGAACAATAGTTACTTAAGTACAAAGCTGTGTATCAGGAGTAGAGAACCTTTTTCAGCCCAAGGGCTGCATTTTCTTCTGGGCAACCTTCTGAAGGCCACATGCCAGTGGTGGGCTGGGCGAGAAGCAAAAGTGGAAGGAACAAAAATGCAAAAATTTCCTTTGTACGGTTACAGCAGGCTAGTTTCTACATACACTCACACATCCCTCTCCATCCTCCATCCAGACAAGTAAGAGTTATTTTCACTGTTCAAAAACATTCCAGTCAGACAACAACACTCATCGTATGAACCACAACCAGTGAGGGGTATAGTCTAGGCTAGGGAGAGGCCCAAGGGCCAGATGTAAAGACTTGGAGAGCTGCATTTGGTCCTTGGTCTCAAGATTCCTCACACCTGATATATATATTAGTTCACCAATGTTCCAAAAAGTGCCACTTTACAGGTGAATCTCCTGGCCTAAAACTGACTGTTGAAGCAGCCAGATGTTAATTTCTCATAGACCAGGACTTCCTCACTAAGCAACTGCTGCTGTCTCTCACAGACCCTGACTCTGGTGACAGATACAGGAAGCACTGGGGAAGCAAATATGTTAGAAGCCTTTCTTCCAGTCCTCAGGTCTTCCAACAGTCACGATGATGGGAGTTACAGTCCAGCAAGAGGACTTAAGCCCAATGTACCTATACAGAATTAGAACCAGTTTACTATCCCACATTCACTTACCTGGATAAATACAGTCTTCCGAAGTACCACTACTCACCTGATCTTCAAAGCAAGGTGCTGAGGCTGCAATTCTGCCCCTCCATAAAAATAAAATAAAACAAACTGTGATCCTTATCACAGTTTTCCAGGTTCTAGGGTAGAAACACACTCCCTGTTCTGCTGGTTCTAGTGCATCTCCACCTCTCTCTTTTGAAAACCCCACCCCTTTTTACTCTAAAACCTGGTGGGATCAGCTTGATTTCACAACTGATCGATAGATTATTAGCTGTTCTCCCTTCAGGTGTGGCTTTGCTGTAGGTGACTAGTGTGTTCACAGCCCTAGTTTGACCCGAATTCTTTCTGTATGTGGATCTCTATATGTTAGCCAGGTTTTGTCTAAATTTTCCCCCTTACGTACTTGTTTCTACCATTGAACTGGAAGAGGCTGTAACCATCTTCTCTGAACGATTGTCTTCATCTTCAGTACCTTCTTCAAATGGTACATCTGTTTTGGAATATATTACAGAAAAATATTAAACAGATCAGATGTTACAATAAAACAAACTGGATTTATTACTTCAGTCCAAAACTTTGTATTGGGCTTTGAATGCACACAGGAAGCTCCTCTGTGAGGAGGTTTCTTTGCTGACATCCAAGTAAGGAGTGGCTCTGTGAAGGCATCTCCTTTGAAGTGAACAGGTTCAGAACGAAAAAAGAGGATGTAATTAAAGCCAGGGCTTAAACCTGGAGCTTGTTTATAAAGCCAGGTTCAGCCCTAGAATATGTGTATTAATACAAAGTTGGGTACTTTCAAGTAGGTGCAGAATATGAAGGGGGAAGGGTTCAAGACTGTGCTTACTCAGTGGGGTGGTGGGAAAGCACTCTGCGAGGCATACAGAGGGATTTTATTCACTATAACTCCTTGACATAGTCAAGACAGATGTTAGGGACAGAGGAAAGAGGCTGTGGTTACTCAGTGATTGGGTTAAGGCACTCAGTATATGCTCAGACTAGAGTCACTCTGTCTTTTCTCTACATATTAGTCAAGGCAAGTGTTCGGGATTATGAAAGGATAGCGATGGCACAAGGCTATTGGTCACCAAGTGTATGGAGAGTTAAGGTACTCAGCAAATGCTCAGAGGCACTCTCTTTTTATCATTCCACCACAAGTTTGGGGACAAAGGAAAGCCCATTGCTCAGTTGTACAGCATATACTTTGCATAGAAAGGGTGCCAGGCACAATCCCCAGGTGTGGCTGCGAAAGACCTCCATGTGAAACCATGGAGAACTGCTGCCGGTCAGTGTCGGCAGTACTGAGCGAGAAGGGCCAATGGTCTGACTTTGCATAAGGCAGCTTCTCCTACGTTCTATAGAGGGGGGGGGAGTACAAGGCTATCCTTATTCAAGAAATAGCCAGCGTGATGCCCTACAGACGTTGTGAACTACAATTTCCATCAGCCCCCTCCATCATGGCCAAGGGTCAGGGATGATGGGAGTTGTAGTTTTAAAAAAATCTGGAAGGCGACACGTTGCCTATCCCTGCGTTATTCAGGGATGATGGTTGGTCGAGGAGACGCTCTATCCTTGCTGGTGTTCAAAACGGAGGAAACGGGAAGAGGCTGTGGCTGCTAAGAAACGGGGGGGGGGACTCTGCACGCGCTCAGGAGCACTTCTCTCTCCCGTGTTCAAAGGGTGGGCTCTGTGGACGCCGCGCACCGATTTCAACGTCAATCTCGTCGAGGCGAATCTCCTGGCGGAAAAAGAGGGCAGCGGGCTCTCCTTCTTCGGCGCTGGAGCTCAGGTTGAGGAAATGCAGGAGGGTCTCGGCCTCCTCGCCGTCATTGCGGTTGAGCAGCTCCTCGAAGGGCACCGGCTCCTTGATGCTCAGGGCGCACTGCAGCCGGTCGCCCACCCACTGCACCCGTACGTCGTCCATGGCTCGACCGCGGAGAGGCGGTTCCCTCAAGCGCTCTCCCGGCGGTGGAGGCGACGAGCGACTCAGGACGCGGCCTAGTCGGCCAACCGACGCTCGCCTGTCGCCATAGCAACGGCGCGAGACGGGCGGAGGGGAAGGAGCGGGCCTGGGAGCACGTGAGGAAAGTCAAGGGAAAAGAAGTGGCGAAGACCCTCCCTTCAAGGAGGATTTAGCTTCTGCAAAGACACAGGTTTTATTTTTCAAATGTAGCGGCGGGGAACTTGTCAACCTCCAGCTGAAGGTTAGGCCAAGTGCCCGCCACGTATTTGTTGGACTACAGCGCGTATTATCCCTGACAGTAGGCTATTCGCCGCCTGGGGCTGAAGGGAATTTTGTAGACACACGCTGAAGGGGTAGAGAAACACACTCGGGCGGTAAACCCCCTAATCGCCAGATCAAAGCTTGTCCACTGGCCACACCTGGAAGGGGAACAGGCAGGCTGATCTGACCATCAGTTGCGAAACCTCTTTGAAGCTGAATTAAAAAAACGAAAACGCCCTGGAGCTGCTCCCACCAGGTTTTACAGTAAAAAGGGCTAGGGTTTGACTGGCTTTGTGTGCCCCCCATTTTGAGGAGAGGTGGAGACGCACTGGAACCCACAGAAATGCGAGTTCCAGTGTGTCTCCACCTCAACGAAGCTAGTCAAACCCTGCCCCTTTTTACTGTAAAACCTGGTGGGAGCAGCTCCAGTGCATTTTTTAAAAATTCAACTTCAAAGAGATTTTGTAACTGATTGGCAGATCAGCCCATTCCCCCTCCAGGTGTGGCCAATGGAAGTGCTTTGCGCTCAGGAAGTAGTGTGTTTACAGCCTAATACAGGCTCCCCATCCCATCTGTTAGAAGAGTAGGTGGTAAAATGAAGTGTCTTTTTATTCTAAAAAAGGTAATTAAACACTGGGAAAAAGGAAGGAGTGATGGAACTTGAGGCGGCCTGGCAGTCACACCTATCTCTATGCTGGAATCCTTTACAGCAGGGGTGGGGAACCGTTTTCAGCCCAAGGGCCATATTCCATTCTGGGCAACTTTCCAAGGGCCACATGCCAATGGCCAGAGCACACCTCTCTGTATCCTCTACCCAGGCAAGCAAGAGACATCATAATTCAAGGATGTATCCCAGCCACTCAAAAACATGGGGTGTGAACTTGGGTAAATTCCAAGGGCCAGAGGCTCTCCACCTCTGCTTTACAGCTAACCCTGGAGAGCCAGTGTGGTGTAATTGATATCCCTGACATACCCATCCTTGAACCTGGGAATCCTGGACTCAGATCCTCACTTGGGCATGAAGCTCACTGAGTGACCTTGGCCAGCAGTCACCAACTCTCTGCCTAACCTATCCCATGGGGTTGTTGTGAGGGTAAATGAATGCTCATGTGTGCTGCCCCTCAGCTGCTTGGATAAAGGATAGATTTAAAAGGAGAGCAATGACAACCACAGATTCGTGGGGAGCCCAAGACAATGCACCTCCTAAACCATAAATTGAAATATTCCTTCACACAACACATTCCCACTGGCTTGGATGACTTTAAAGGGGTATTAGAAAAATAGATGGAAGCAGATAAGCTTAGCAATGGCAATTAGTCATAGTGGCTAACAGAACCTCCATGTTCAGATACAGTCTACCACCCAATAGGTTGCACAGAAGCAACAGAAGTAGTGGACTGTTGCCATCCTGGAAGCATCTGGCTAACCACCATGGACTTCTGGTCTGATCCTGTAGGGCTGCTCTTAAATTAAGATTGTAAAAGCCCTTTTGGATCAGACTAAAGGCCAACCCAGCACAGCATGCTTCTCCCACAGTAGCAAACTAAAATTCCTGTGACAAAACCAGACAGGAGCTAAGCACAGTAGCACACTCTGCTACTCACATTTCCCAGCAACTGATATTCAGAGGCATGCTGCCTCTGATACTGGAAGTGTCATGACGAAAGTAGCCCTTGACAGCCCTATTCTCCATCTTATATGCCTCCTACTCCACTAGGAACTGTATAGTAGCCTTGTCTCTTTGCCTTTGGTTACTGCAGAAGGGGCAGAAAATCATTCTGTTCATGGCTAGAGGCACACTCTATTTCACATATTACACCAGTAATAGATTTTGGGATTCAGCTCTGGTCACCCTTTGGACCTCCTAATGTAAAGCATAAAGCACTCTGAATATCTTCATGCATCAGAGCAGACTGTATACCCTTGCATTCAAGAATGAGTTTTGTGTTTCCATCTTTCTCCAAATTAAACCCTACTATCCCGCTTCTCTTCCCCTCTCTGCATTCCTTAATGTTAGCTCCAGATCACTATTGGTTTACCAATTTATCTCCATTCTACACATACACAAGTTTTCCACTGATTAAAACCCTCACCATTCTCCATTAGCAATCAGAGTAGCCCAAGACTGCTAAAGGGCAGGGTTTTTTCCCATTCCATCAATAGATTATTACGGGTGAAAAGCAGAATTTAACCAACATGAGTCAGTGTTTCACCAGGGACGGGTTCCAGACTCCATTAATCCAAAGAATACGCACAAATATAATTTACTTTTGTATCCAATCTGAGTCACTCCGTTGTGTGTGTTAGATGGCCCACTCTCATTCTGCTACCCTCCCCTATCATAGCTCTCCTCTTATCCAGCCTTTTCTCCCCTTTCAGACTTCTTTTAGGATTCAGATCTCACCTACAACCCTCCTCCCTCTCCATTTCCCTCCACACCTTGGTTTTCCAGAGATTTACAGCATCATAAAAAGTTCACTTTAAGCTACAATTAAACACGTATGTTTGTTCTCAAAATGAGCAATTTAACTTTTATTTAAGATGATTATGAAAGGAACAAGATTTGATTTATTCTGTTGGCACATAAAATTCATTCAGGTAAAATACCTCCATTTTCATTCTGAATATTAAAAAAAAAATTAAAGGGAAGTTATTTTCACAGAGCATAAACAAGTTTCATTGAATACCAAACTGGCTGCTGTGTCAAAAACAAAATTAAACTAAAACCTGATTTTGCAAGTATTAATTCCCAGGAGTGGCATGATGAGTGTAAAAGGAGTATGTAAGGCAACTTGGACTAACTCAGGTCGTTTGCCACTCAACACTGAGCAAACAATGATAGAACAGCCAGACTGTAATACTGAAAAAAAATATGTAAGCATATATTTAATTTCAAGGAAACATTTTCAGTTAAGGAAATGAAGCTTAAATTCCAGCAGGAGCTCAGTTAGAATATTAAACACCTTGCAAAATAATTTCAGGTACCAATCTTAGAAGACAGTCTTTGTTTTGTGGGAGTGCCCCTGTATCTTGCTCAAGTTCCTAAAAACAATCAGGACCAAGTGCTTCAAAGTTTTTCAATGAATCCAAAATCTGGCATGGCTTTTCCATCCTCCTCCTCCTGTTCAAAATTTAGGATGTGTACTGGCAAAAATTAGCACAGCTCTTGTTCAAACCAGAGGCAAAAAGTTTCTAAACAATATCTTAGTCCATATTTTAGATTGTAGAAAGCTAAACAGTTTACTATAAATACTGAAACGTAGGAAACTTAATTGCCAAATGCTGCCAGATTTTCTTTAGCTGTGAATGTTCATGAAGGTGGTAATGACAAGTGAGATTCAGCAATGCAATCTTCAGTATGTTTACTCAGAAGTTCAGTGGGGCTCCAAATAAGTGTGCATAAGACTGCACTGCACAGATTTATGAAAGAAAATAAACAGCTCTTTAAAATACAGCATTTTTAAAAGCAGAAATGAGCTGTTTAGAATAAGTTTTAAAGTTAATTTATATAGTCCCATGTTTGCAAAGTCCAAGGTTATATAATACAAATTTATTTGGCTGCGTTATAAGGCAATCAGAGATATTCTTTTCTACAATGAGCTGTACAAGAATGACATATTTAGGTACATGATTATTTTCAAACAACTCCAGAGACATACTGACTATTGCAGCCAAACTATGCAATGTATCTATTACAGTGTAAAGAAATGTCTTGAAAGGAGAAAGGTGCAAACTTGTATCCTTCACCTGCATAGAACTTGTTCTGAAATTCTACCCTGTAATAAGAAAAACAGCACTACATTAAGATAAAGACAATCACAGAAGCCTTTCAAAATTGCTATCCAGATGTGCATAAGATTTAGATCATAACTGATTTGGCAATAAAAATTTCAAACTGAGTAATGTGCTCTATGTGGAGCTGTCCTAGGTCTTGGTTCGGAAGCTCCAGCTGGTGCAAACTGTGGTGGCCAGATTGCTGATGGGAGCGTTTGGCCAACCACATGTGACTCCATTTTTAAAACTTCTGCACTGGCTGCCCATCTGCTACTGAGCCAGGTTCAAGGTTCTTGTATTAATTTACAAAGCCCTAAATAACTTCGGTACAGGGTATCTTAAAAACCGCCTGAACCCTTATATCCCAGCACGATCACTGAGATCATCTGCAGGAGTGGCTTTGACCATCCCCCAAGTTGGTGAGGCTCATTTAACATTGACACAAAATCTTCCAGTGTCATTGGCCCAGTTTTCTGGAATGCTCTGCCAACAGAGATTCAGCAGGCGCCTTCAGTTTTAACTTTTAAGCGCCTGCTGAAAAACTTTCTGTTCTGCCAGGCTTATGCAGGCAATTAAGAACATGCTTTTTTTTTTTTTTGCAACAATTGCCCTTTGTTTTAATTATATTTTAAATGTGTTTTTTTTTTTAATCCTATGGTGGTGGTGGTTTAAAACATATTGTAAACCACTTTGATGTTTTTAATGAAATAGCGGCATACAAATATTTTTATAAATACAGTGCTGTGCAAAAGTAATCAGACCCCCGACCAATAAATATTCAACCCCCCCCCATTAATATTTGGTAGAGCCACCTTTTGTTACAGTAACAGCTTTGAGTCTTTTGGGGTACGCATGTACCAGCTTTGCACACAGCGTCGAAGGGATTTTGGCCCATTTTCTTGGCAGATTTGCTCCAGGTCGTTCACCTGGTTGCACGTCACTTGTGGACCACAATTTTCAAAGAGTGCCACAGATTCGCAATGGGTTTGAGATCAGGACTTTGACTGGGCCACTGTAGGACATTCATCTTTTTGTTCTTGAGCCACTCCAATGTTGCTTTGGCCTTGTGCTTGGGATCATTGTCCTGGTGAAAAGTGAATTTCCTCCCAAGCTTCAGTTTTTTAGTGGACTGAAGCAGGTTCTCTTGCAGTATTTCCCTGTATTTTGCTCCATCCATTCTTCCTTCCAATTTTAACAAGATGCCCAGTCCCTGCTGATGAGAAGCATCCCCACAGCATGATGCTGCCACCACCATACTTCACTGTAGGCATGGTGTGTCTTGAGGCATGGGCAGTATTAGGTTTGCACCACACACAGCCCTTTGAGTTTTGG
This sequence comes from Rhineura floridana, assembly GCF_030035675.1. NCBI lineage: Eukaryota > Metazoa > Chordata > Lepidosauria > Squamata > Rhineuridae > Rhineura > Rhineura floridana. The sequence goes on along the minus strand of NC_084498.1, from coordinate 8,933,004 downwards.
CCAAAAAGCTCTATCTTGGTCTCATCTGACCACAAAACCTTTTCCCACACCACAGCTGGGGCACTCTCCTGCTTTCTGGCAAACTCCAGACATGCTTTCCAATGGTACTTTTTGAGTAACAGCTTCTTTCTTGCCACCCTCCCATACAGGCCAGTGTTATGCAGACCCCTTGATGTGGTTGACTGGGGCACCATTACTCCTCTCCCAGCCACTGAACTCTGTAGCTCCTTCCAAGTGATTGTTGGCCTCTTTCTGTGACTTCTCTCACAAGTCTCCTTCTTGTTCGAGCGCTTAGTTTTGAGGGACGGCCTTTTCTTGGCAGTGCCTGGGTGGTGTGATGCAGCTTCCACTTCCTGATTATTGATCCAACTGTGCTCACTGGGATATCCAAACACTTGGATATTAGTTTGTATCCTTTCCCTAATCTATGCATTTGTATTACATTATCTCTCACTTCTGTAGAATGCTCTTTGGTCTTCATTTTCCTTCAGATCCACAGCCTGACCAATGATCCTTCAACAGTGAGATTTTTATCCTGGCAATGTGACAGCAACTTTAATGGTTCACAGGTGGAGGCCAATGGTAAAGATATTGTGTCCTCACTAGGGCAGTTTATTTGATCTATGTAAATTGGGAGTTTCCACAGCACAGGGGTTGAATACTTATGCAAGCAACATGTTTCAGTTTTGTATGTTTCTTGCACACATTTCCCTGCATAAAACCAATGTCACCGTACGATTGATTTTAGTAAGTAAGTAACGATCCATTGATCCATACACGATATCATACATTAACCATATTAATTTACAGATCCAAGAATATTTGTTTAAATGTCACTCCAATGTTAAAAAAAAAAAATTGTTACAAGCTCTGAACAAATGTACTTCTTACTGAGATTGCTGCTACTGCAAATTTTGCTACTTCCACAGTAATTTCTTCCTTATAATCTGATAATAGGTAATTTACCTGTAGGTGTTCTGAGTTTGATTTTTGATAATTTAAAAGAGGTACTATTAAAAGCAATCGCAGATGTTCATAAATAGGGCAGTGTAGCAGAACATGGATGTTAGTTTCGACTTCCCCTTTTCCACATGGGCATAGGCGTTCTCCATACGGAATCTTATTGTAACGTCCCTCTAATACCTTTGATGGAAGAACATTCATTCTTAGCCAAATAAATGCTTTTCTATATTTTGGTATGTTTAAATTATTTAAATAGGGCATGGGGATAAAATACTTAGCATTGTGTCTGTATTTCCTTGCCTGTTCTAAATGGATTTGGTAATCAACATCTCTAATCCGTTGTTTAATATTTATCCTAGCAGTCTCACTACCCATCTGTGTTAAAGTTTGCTTTGAGAAGCCGAGATATTGGATTTTGTTAACGATAGCAGAGTTCCAAGTAGAGTTGAAATTATCTGTTAGTATATGAGGAGCTAGTCCTTGAGGTTCCAGGGTTAATTTTATCCAATAATTGATCTTCAATGACCAAATTATTGATTCTATGGACTGAACCCCCATTTCTAATCTTATTACACTGTTCGGGACACATGAAGGTAGTGCCAGAATAGATCGTATGAAGGAAGTCTGCACTACTTCTAACTCTGGGAATTTATCTCTTGTTGTTGCTTGCATGCCGTAAATAAGCTGAGGGATTATTTTAGCTTGGAATACTTTAATGGCAGGAATAATCAATTGGCCTCCATTAGTATAATAAAACTTTAACAATGCTTTAGATGTTTTCTTTGCATTTATTGTAACTGATTTTATGCGATAGCTATGGCTACCTGATGATTGGAAAGTGAATCCCAAATATTTGAATGAATTCACTTGGTCAATTGATCTCCCATTTAGTATCCATTGGTATTTTGTTCTTTTATTGCTAAACAGCATTTCCTTAGTTTTTTGGTAGTTTATGTCCAGACGTTCTGACTGGCAATACTGGGCTATACCTCTTAATAATTTCTTTAGCCCTATTGGAGTCTTTGATAATAAGGTCAGATCATCGGCATATAAAAGGGCATTTCTTGGGGCATTAGCTAGCATTGGGGAATGCATTGCGTACGCGTCTAATTTTTTAATAACATCATTAATATACAAATTAAAGAGAAGGGGTGATAGAATACATCCTTGTCTTACGCCTTTTAACGTTGTGATCGAATTAGTTAAATGACCCTGCATGTTACATCTAACTTTCAGTTTAGTATTTTTATATAGTCCCTGCATCAACGTTAATAGACGTCTATCTACTCCTAGATGGTATAATTTCGCCCACAATCTTGATCTTGGTATTGAATCGAATACTGCTTTCAAGTCAATGTATGCCACACAGAAAAGACCCCCTTTTCTATGCGCGTATTTATCAATGATATGCTGTAACACTGTGATCCAAAACAGATCTTTTTGGTCTAAATCCTGCTTGTTCTTGACTCAGTATATCCATTTGTTCTACCCAAGTAATCAATTTGTTAAATAGGTGGGCAGCATATAGCTTACTAATAACATTTAACAGGCTAATTGGTCTATAATTTTCTGGGTCTCCCGGCGAACCTTTCTTAAAGATGGGCACTACTGTCGCCATTCCCCAATCATCTGGTACTATCATCGTTGAATCAATATAGGAAAATAATGATGCTAATACAGGGGCCCACCATTCAGCATTATTTTTATAAACTTCGGAGGGAACATTATCTGGGCCAGGTGCTTTATTAGGTTTTAGATTCTTGATCAGTTCAAATATTTCCTCCTGTGATACTGGTGTCCATTTTGGAAGTACATTCAGTAGTGAGTATTTATATATCCCCTCTTGTTCTGGGCTATGGTATAATTTTGTAAAATGCTTCTCCCATACTTTTGATGTAATGTTACAATTAAAGTGGGAGTGTGATTTCAGCCAATAAGATGTAATCAATTTCCAAAAAATGTTTGTATTTTTTAATTTAGCGGCATTTTGCAAACGAAGCCACCTTTCAGACCTTTCTGTTAGTTTTTTCCGCTTAATTAGTTGTTTATATTTTCTCTTAACTATCGCGTATCTTTGTAAATCATCAGAACGGCCTGACAAGGTATATGCGTTATAAGTTACTCGAAGTTGCTTTTTAAATTGGACACAATCTTGATCGAACCAAGATTTTGCTCTGTTGGATTTACAATTCGAATTGCTTCTTAAATGTTTGGTCAAATTCTTTGTTAACGTCGTCATTATTTTATTAAGTTGATTCAAGGGATCAAATGACTCTGAGCTAGTTATTAAATCTTGTCTGATCTTTATTATCTCCGCCGAATTAAGTATTTTGGTGATCTGGTCTGCAATTCTACGGATCCATCTCACTCTATTCGAGTATATATCTATATTTTCGTCTGGGAAGGAGCTTTTAATTAAATGGATAGATTTCTGTCCGGAATTTACTTCTAAGACAACTGGGAAATGGTCACTTTCCAATCGTCTGACAACCATGAATTTTAGTACAGAACCAAATAATTCACATGAAATGAAACTTAAATCTATAAGTGACGTTCCTGTATATGAAACATAAGTAAATTCGCCCTCAGTATCACCAGGAGAGCGAGCATTCAACAGAATCAAATTAATCTTAGTTGTTAGTTTCATTAAAAGTAGGCCCGCATAATTAATTCCAGTATCTTTTGTAGTTCTCGTTGGGATATTCAATATTTCATCCGGAATTAAATGTTGTTGGAGATATTTAGAATATAGTGCCGCATCGGAAGCACCTAGCCTTGCATTAAAATCCCCCATTAACAAAATCGGTAGTGTTGGGTAGCATTCTGTCAACTCTTCTAGATATTTTTCTAAAAAGTTAAAATGATTAATAATACTCTCCTTGGAGCGACTAGGAGGCAAGTAAACATTAATCAAAATTATTGAAAAATTAAAAAATTCGATTATTATAGCAACTGCCAAATCTTTAAGAAATTTTAATGGTTTTACTTTAACTGCTAACGATGTTGAAATTAATATAGCTATGCCACCTTTAGAGCGCCCTCCCTTGGTACTAGGAGTAGCTTGTATCTCAAATGATATAAATCCAGCCAAATATAATTTTTCTTTTAACCAGGTTTCTTGCAGCAAAATAATATCATGGGCTAGCAAAAACTGTTTTAAATCTACGTTGTTCGCCTTGTTTTGCCATCCGGCAATATTCCATGATATTATTTTAAGCTTATCCAAGGGGGTGTGTTTCCTCTGTCACAGAGGTAAGCACTGGACCTCGCTATTCTTATCATTTTGGCCCCCATTAGGTATGTTATTTATAGATATTGTTCCAATAGGATTCGTCGTTAACTGTGCAAGTGGTTCTAATATCGGATTATTAGCTGGAAAATCAACAGATATACTCTGGTTTGGTCTTATTACTATTGAATTTTCATCTCTAGTATTAGTTGATGTCCCTACCTCTTCTTCTTCAACAGAAATTAATAACATTTTCAATCTATTGACAATTTTTAGACGCTCCGATGCACTTTGTCTGTTACAGATAGTTATAAGCATCCGTTCCTCTGGTAAAATTGGTGAAAATATGGAGTTATCTATTGCTATAGTCTTTTCAGAAACTTCTTGCAGATCAGTAAAAGTTTTTTCCAGCGAATCATTTCGCGTTGTTACTTTAGGAGCGGTTAGCTCTTCCTTGTTTGTTGATGGTCTATCCATTTGTTTGGTAAATTGAGGAATATAAAGATTCATCGGAGGTGCAATGTTTTCGAATAGTCTCGATACTTGGATATTTTGGTAGTTGAAAATTGATCTTTTATTATATATCAGCTGCACATCATCACGATCTTTGAAGGTTACTATCGCTCTTGCCTTTTTATAGTTGAAATGTAAATATTGAATCGATAATATTCGATCTATGTTTATTAAACCCGGTTCACTAGCTTCTATTATGTTCCAACAGTGGCTTCTCCGTTGATAGGTGGACAGCATACCTCTCGGTTTTGGATAATTTATGAACACCAGTTTATAGTTGTTTAAAGTTAGTTTCCATCTGTGATCTACTAAAATTGAATCTTCATCTTGTAAACCATCAAGATCGGGATGGACATCCTTTTCGATGAGCTCCGGTACTCTCTTCACATTGTTCCAGTCGTCACCAACTTCACCGGTCTCCCCATCCTCTTTTAGCAGAGGGGGAGAAGTGTTCAATGTAGGTAGGATTTGTTCTTTACAAGTTTTATTTTTACTTTTTTTATGTTTCCTTTTCCTTTTCTTCTTTTTAATCTGTTGTTGTTGAGGGGTGTCTAGGAGAGCAAATAATCTGTTGAAATTTAATGAAGAATAGTAAATATCTTTGGAGGCCTTGGTATTTCTATTTCTTTTTTTATTCCTTAACTTCCAAGTCCTCTTTTTTTCCCTTTTTCCATTAAGGATGGATCTGTCAGTATTGTTTGAGTGGCTACTGTTTTGCTATTAAGTTTCATTTCCGTTTTAGTATTCATTGACTTTGTTATAACTTCAGTTAGTAATGTAAGTAGAGGGACAGATTCCTCTACATATTTAGAGATTTGTGCTAGAGAGGCTGTAACTACTGATGCCCATGTTCCTTCAATTGTCAGTCCATCCTGAGTGGATGGAAGCTCCATGGATTTCATTCCATTCAATGGTGGCGTTAGTTGGCTCTCCATGTTCTGCTGTGTAGTCATATATTCCATAATCTCCTGCTCTATAGTAGATACAGTGATTGGTGTCGAGTTCTTGCTGTACTCCGGTCCTTGAATTATATTCCAGGATTGTTGAGTCATGTCCTTTAAAGGGGTTAGATCTTTTTCTTGTTGTCAGCTCTACACTGCATCAGCAGTGTCAGAGGGGGCTGGAAATTCCTGGGTCTTTGGCAGGGAAGGAAAGTCCTTAGCCAGCAGTCGGGTTGTAAATCTGCCAGGCCTATCCGAAGCGTACTTGCCGAGTCAGAAGTCCAGAAGCGAGGTCAGTGGAGGTCCGGGATCAATTGCCAAGGAGGTCAGTCAGAGATGCTGCAGGGAAACTAGGTCTACACAAAGCCACGCCTGACGTTGCAGTCAGCAACAAGCTGCAGCCAAGGTGTGCCTTATAAAGAGCAGGATGGACAGCAGGTGTGAGCCCTCAGCGTTTGGGCCTTAAGGAGACTGGCCTGCCTCTCTTCTGCCTGACCTTCTGCTGTCTACGTTCTGCAGGTGAGGGGGGAGTATCCTGTTCACTGTCTGTGTCTGGCTGCAGGGCTTCTGCTGTCCCTGGGGTGCTCTGCAGCTGAGGGGCAGAAGGAGCTGGATTCTCAGGAGGCTCCTCCGTGTCTCCTGCTGCTCCTGGGTCTGCTGCTGTTACTCCCGAGTCGTCCTCATCTGAGGAGTCCTCTGACGGGGCCATGACACTTGTGATGATTCTAGTAATGGCATAGAGCTGCATGTGCTAATGTTCTGATTCAAGTTCAAAATAGCATTCGTCGTCTGGGCAGAATAAAAAGTTTTTAAGTTCGCCCTTCTTTAGGAGCTCGAAGGCTATACTATCTCTCGGTAGACTATCTCCCCTCGTTAATGGAGGGAGTGCTCTCTCCACTGTTCTATTCTCCTTTAAATCTCTGCCAATTAGTTCGTTCATAGATAGGTGAGTATCATAGTCTGCTTGTTTGTAAAATTGTGTTATTTTCTGTTGCTTTTCTTTCTTAGAATCTTTTGTCTTTCTCGGCAAATCTATAGTCGTTGTCGGAGTAATACCTTGTTCTTTGTATGATTGCCTTGTTAATACCATTTTGTTTTAATTTTGTTTTAATTGGGTATGACGTCTTATTTTGATTCTCAGAGTCTTCGCTGTTCACTCTTTCTTCCACTATTAACAATCTCAACGTCCTGGTTAAAAAGCCAATATATCAGGAGTTGGGAAGCTATAAATTGTGCATATAGCAATCCTCCTTTGATAAAAATAAAAGGAGTCGCCGTGAATTACAGCCAGCTTTTAATTGCTTCCGTCTGTGTCCAAAGCCTCATAAATCAAAGTTTAAAACTAGCATGTAATCTGAAGCTTAAAGGGAGTTTTGAGTAATAGAAATCTGAGAGCTATAGATCTTCGAAGGTAAGTAAATAAATATAATTACGGAGCTTCATTAATGTGTGTCTCATCTCGTGGCCATCTTGACTCCCTCCTTCAAACTGATATGTGATGTTCGTCATGATTGATTTTGAGTTTCAGTGTTTCAAAATTAGATACCATACAGAACAAAATTACAATGTACCATTTGTAATTCAGTAATATGAGAGCATTGGTCAGGGGTCTGATTTACTTTTGCAAGGCACTGTAAATAAATATTTAATATCAAGAAAGGATTCCTTTACATTTCCCTTTTTAAAAAAAGTGTACATTTTTGAATAAAAATGTTTTTCAACATTTAACGTTTAACAAACATTTTTTAACATTTAACAAAAATAAAAATGTTTTGCTAGCAAGCCAGCTTTTTTTAATTATATAAAAGAGTGGGAAGGAACACACATACCAGTGAAGTCGTACAGCGTGTAGAAAAGCTGAAAGACCTTCCATGACTAAAAGAATGAATATTGTTAGAACCATAAATAACGCTGAAACTGGTATCAGCAGGATAATCCCGTATGTCGCATCCACACGAAGGCCCACTCTCATGATCATTGCCCACAGCACTTCCGATAATTCTAAAAAACAAAACACAAAAAACACCACCACAATAAAGCAGAAAATTCCAAATCCTGCTCCTTCCTATGCTAGCACACGGCATGATTTAAGGTCAAGCAATTTTACTGGGGATCAATTATAAATTAAAAAGCATTTCACCATTGTTCTAAGTAGTTGAAGATTGTGAAAGAAAACAACTTCATGTTGTGTTGAATCAACAAGACCTGCTATAGGCACTTTTATTAAAAGAAACTAAAACAAACCAAACAAGCGGCTACTTGGAGGGAAAATTCAGGCAGGGATAAGCCCCCCCTCCAAGGTTCTCTGACTCAAACACTTTCCAGCACATTCTTATAGTTTTCTTTCAGAGGCAAAAAGGTTGCTTTCTTATCATAACACAAACATTTTCAAGCTCCTAGGGTAGGGCATCAGGGTCACACGCTTATGTTTATCTATTTGGAAGGTCAAGTCCCAGCAGTTCTCTCAGAACATTCCATGGCATTTCCTTGTCAGCATATTTCAATGTCACTCTCCCCATCACCCCCTTCATACTCACATAGTCTTGATCAAAGTTGGGGCCTACAATTTTTATTCCACAAGATGTAATAACCTAATTAGGCCCTGTTCAGATGCAACAGTAAACTTTTTTTTCACTACATGAATGAACTGTAGAAAGCCACTTCATGCCCATCAGATTGCAAGCATCTGCTTCTACTTTTAAACTATACACAGTCTTCCATGGCATCTGAACTCAGGGAACCATAATTTGTTAAGTTATAGTGAAAACATGTCATAATCAAACAATATTTTGAATTGTTCTCTGACCAGTTTAAATAAACTACAGTTCTCCAAGTTCAGATGTTAGAAGGAACCACGGTTAGTGGAAAACTGAAAATGGATGATTCTAATCTTCTAGTGATGTGAAAAAGAAGAGAGGGTTGAATTCACACAGCTCATTTGTGTAGTAGGAGGAAGCCACCTTCCATTACATTTGAACTGAGCTTTAAAGAATATACATATTATATACAATGTTCACTCTTCCCAGCAGAACTATATGAATTTTATACTGTTTTATGTATTCCTGTAAATCAAAGAGGGGGGAAAAGACCCTTAAAAGACCAAGGGGAGAGCAAGAAAATAGAGCATTTGAGATTGCTTGCAGGATACTTACGTGCGTGGGCTAAACTGAGAGCCCAGAGCCTCAGGTATGAAGCAGTGTTGGAGATACATCCTAGACAGTATTCAATGGTATGGATAGCTTGATCCATGAATACATCTACAAAGTTAAACTAAAGCAAAAAAAAAAAAAAGTGTAAATATGCTGATGCACTTTAGAACTCCAGGGAAACATCAAATTCATTTCAGTGGGTGATATCCAATGTTAGTCATATTCAGAGTAGATCTATTGAGATCAATAGGTCTACATTGTGATGACGTTGCTGGATATCTCCCAGTGTAGCTTTGGGAATCTTTACTATTTTGGAAGCCAGGGCAGAGGGATAAAGAAAAATCTTCCAGAGAGAAGTAGCAGTCATATTACATCTTGTATTCACTTTAAGCTAGCCTCCTATCCCCAGACCAACTCTCTCCAGCGGAAATATAATTTGCTTGCTCAAAGCTGTGGACAACTCTTGAGAAACAAATGCTTCTTTGGTTTGTAGAAGCAGCTTAGTGGCTCAGCTGGCTGACACTGTCACATCTCAATCTGAACTTACTATAGTCTGAACTTGCTATATGTGCCAGTGGTTTTTAAACTTCATTCCTTGGGCAATTTACTGACTTTTACAGATTTATGCATAGATGTATTTGTGGGAAATGGGATATATAAACAAATGGACTAAGACTATTACCCGTCTTCCGCCTGCGGTGCATAGTCACAGGGAAGCACTGGGTTTTATCCTGCATTCATACATGGGGATGGCAAGGCTTCACAGCAATCACAAAAGATGATCCAGAATCCTCTGCAATGCACAGTGGTTCTACGGCAGGCAACATGCTTTGTGACCTCTGGCGAAAGGGGATAGTTACAGAGCACCCTCAAGATGTCAAAGCACTTCACAGAGTAACAAATAAAGATGGTGGGTCCCAGGAGCTTAAAATTTAAAATTTAACACAGGGAGAGGCAACAGAAAGTGGGGGGGGGATTTGGGGACGAGGGTAAATGGGGAAGAATATGCATTAAATTAAGTGGATTTGGTCTTTGTAGGAATGGAAGGCTAAAGAGTTAAGCCTAGGACTTCCTGTAGGGGGGAAGTGTGTTTTGAGGAGGGATTTGAAATCAGAAAGAGAGCAGCATCACATGGATGTCCTGGGAGACATGTGGAACACCATATTCTGCAATGTTTCAGATCACTGCCAAAAGCAGATAAGCCACAAACTGAAGGGGGGTTAACAAACCCTATGCTACACTGAGAGGATTCCTTTTACTTAATTCCATGCTACAGGCAATGGCTGTAAAACACACATGCCCACACGCACACACACCAATCTACCTCTTCCTTCTCATCTTTGTGCCTGCTGTCCAAAGAGCTGCTTCCCTCTTCAATATCATGAGCTCTCAACAGAGCAATCTCTTCTTCACTTTCTTTTCGTACTAACCGGTAACCTTTCTGGAGGGGAAAGGGTTAAGCAATGTTGTTTTTGTGCTTTTAAGTTAATTCCATCAGTTAGCAAAGTTTAAGAAATGTTATTTGCTTGCATTGCTTTGCATGCAGAAGGTCACAGGTTCAATCCCCAGCACTTCCAGGTAGGGCTGGGAGAGATCCCTGCCTGAAACCCTGGAGATCCATTGCCAGTCAGTGTAGACAGTACTGAACTAGGTGGATGAATGGTTTGGCTTGGTGTAAGGCAGATTTCTAGGTTCCCACTCATCCTATCTCACGGGCTCAAGGTGGATTACAGCAACTGTGCCATCAATCCCTTACAGAAGCAAGCACTAAAAGATTTAGTTCGCAAGAAAGATGAGCATTTTAAAAAAATGTAATAAAACACAAATTCTCCCAAGCTCCCTTATCAATATCCTAGCATTACCCAAATTTTTGAGAGTCGAAACACATTTTCCCCTCAAGTCCCCCACCACCTCAAATTAAGATTGGTGGACCACTTTGTTCTTCTATCTGAAAAAGGGGTTTTTTTTAATAGTGTGTAGAGTAAGAACTAACTGCACTCCCCTTCCAGGGGCACAGCCAGGGCCAGATCACAAGGGCCAAAGTCCATGTCCCTGTAGTCCAGGGAAATCCAGGCTTAAGGTTCCCCACCTCTGTTTTAACTCAATCCGTGACTCAGTCCTTCTGACGAAGAACGCTCCTGTGCTACACTGTACAGTGCTGAATGCAAGACTAGTGGAGCATGGGCTCAAATCCACATAGACGTAATGTCACCTGGGTAGCCTTGAGCAAGTCACAACCTCTCACCCGCCTCACTGGATAACCCCATGTATGCAGAGACGTAGAGTGATTCTGTTCTCCAAATGAATTTATAGAGTCAAATTTAATTGATAAAGAGATTTTACCAATCCCGTAATACACATGTTCTCACATACGGTTCTTTCCAATACATACTCTGTATGCCCCAATGCTCTGGCCTCCATTGTTCAACCAGTATAAATAAAGTGGTTTCCCAAAAAGCAGCACCGGAACTGAAAGTAGAGCGACAGCTAAAAGAAAGTTCTGTACAATTATCTGTTTGAAAAGGAAGAAGACAAAAAAGAAAAAAGGTGTTTTACAGGAGATCAACTCCCTTATCATGACAAAATCACAAAATTTCTCCTAATAGCACCTGAAGTATATCAGGACATTCACTCACTATACCGGAGAGTGGGGAGCCTGTGGCCCTCAAGATGTCCCTGGACTACAACTTCCACTATCCCTAACCACTGGGCTCGGGCTAATGGGAGTTGAGTCCAATTACACCTGGAGGACCACAGGCTCCCCATCTCTGATGCAGGCAATATTGATTCTGACATGTGTCAGTTCTTTGCAGAATAAGGACTTGCATAACAACTGGCTTAAATGGCAGTTTGATTTGATGGACTCTTGTTTTTCATTTACTGTTTATATTTCACTAAATATAGTACAATAAAAAATAGGTCAACCATGTTTAATTAAGAAACCCTTCTGATCCACTAACAAGCTGACCCTTTTAACCAGGCAGATTTTTAAAAATTAAATTAAACACAAGTACGTCTTAAAACTGCAGGTGGGAAACACTATTCCAGAAGAGGCACTCACAATTCTCACTTCCACACTCAGGAGGAAAAGCCTTTCCTGAGATAATGCCCACTGTAAAAAATGGATCAGTTAACAAAAACCTAAGATGACTGATTGATGGAGCAAGCCTATGCAAGTGTACTCAAAATTCATTGTGTTCAAAGTGGTACATTCCCCAGTAAGCATGTTTAGGATTGCATTTGAAAATTTTACGGACACAGACCTAAAATGAACACTATCGTATGTCTGTCTGTCCAACCCCATTTAATCCCCCAACCACCCCTCTTGCTTTCTATGCTGTGAGAACATTTCCAACCTTCTGAAAAAGTTTCCAAGGCTTTGGGTTTTGTTATGAACCTTCCATATGCATTCAAGGAATACACACAACAAGGAAGAAAACCAAAAGTCAGGGCAGAAGCAACAGCAAAGACAAAAAAAAAAGAAGAAAAGGTGAGGAGCATTCCACACACACCAGATGACCCTTATATATTATCTGCTTTATACTCTGCATGTTTCTCTACAACATTTCCCTGTATTTATTTATGCTTTTCTTCCATGCCATAACTTTCATATGCCTCTTCATCCATTAACTAGCTTCCAGGTTTAAATCTTATATTTTCATTTATGCAGTATTTGGTTGCTAAAAAGGCAATGTTGCTCTTCTTATCTGAACCTCTTGTTCTTTTCTCTAGATCACGTTTGGGGAACCTGTGGCCCTGCAGATGTTGCTGAACTACAACTCCCATCAGTCCTAGCAAGCACAGGCAATTGCCAGGGTTGATGGGAATTGTAGTTCAGTAATGTCTGGAGGGTCAAAGGTTCCCCATGCCTACTGTAGATTTAAAAAAAGATTTCTCCCAGTACCAACACTCTGAAAGACCCTTTCTCACACATGCTTAGGACCAGTGTAATACTTTTACCCAGTTCTTCCCAGAATTCAGTAATTACTGCTAGGCATTCCTAGTACATATACTCAAAAGCAGCTCCATTTCCCACACCTTCAGTCAGGCTAGAAATCAACTGGAAAGATTTAAGTACATGCGCCTAACCATTCCATTTAAATCAATGCAGTTAGACCGTTGCATTTTCCTTTCGCTTTCCTCTTTGGGAAATCCTAAACTGTAAGACTGTAGACAGGCAAAGGGAAAGAATTCTGAATTGCTGTTGCCATCTTTCAGATTATAAGGCTTACCAACCTGTCCTTGGAAAAAGAAGTGGTCTCTGTTATTAGGAAACAGGAACATGTTAATGAACAGAATCAAAATGCTGGGAGCTGACTTGGAGTTTTCTGCGCTAAAAGCCAACCATTTATAGATGATCATGAATACCAGGTATCCAAAAATAGACAGAATGAACAGAAGTTGAGGAATGAAAACCAAATAAATATTGTACTTCTTCCTGAAATGCCTGATGGAAGAGGAAAGAAGGTGGAGTTATTTTGCAATCAAAGTAGAAATCATTTTTACATGGAAAGTTCATAGAGAAATAAATATACTGTCTATGCCAGGAACGAAGAAGCTGTGCCCCTCCAGATGTTGGACTACAGTTCACATCATCCCTGGCCATTGGGCCATGCTGGCTGCGGCAAGTTGAAATCCAATGACATCTGGAGGGCTACAGTCAAGGACACAGGGACATTTAGACAGCAGCAGTTTCACCATCCCTGATCTATGCAATATTCTAACAGGAACCACACTGGCCCATTTACTGGATCAAAATTTGTCCCAGTGGAGGGGTGTCCAACCCTCTTCCCCAATACTGAAAGTGCTGCTATTTCCAGACCTAAGAGAAAACTGTTCTTTGCCATTTGTAGCCATAGGGTAGAGAGTTTTTGGAAGAAAACTGGGGAGTGGGGGTGGGGGAGGGAAGCACAGAGTAAGACCACGTATAAGATTTGCTATTGGCTAGAGAGCCTTGGATGACAACAAGGCATACAAAATAATCACAAGCACAAAAAACCTAGCAACGAAAATTAGCATTAAGGGGGAAAATGCATTTAAAAATACAAAACTCTTTATTACAATAAATAATTATATATATATATATACACACATACTCCAATAATAAATCTTTAATAGGCCAAATGCTATGCAGTGTATTTCAACATACACCAAAAGCATTTCAATACAAAGGCCCTCATTGGTGAGCTAACATTATTATTATTATTATTATTATTATTATTATTATTATTATTTATTAAATTTATATACCGCCCGACTAGCAATAGCTCTCTGGGCGGTGAACATAAAATAGCATAAAAATACAATGAATAACAAAATAATACTAAAATACAATCAACAATCCAATACAATAAACATTTTTAAAAGTAAACATAACATCAACATAACAAATCTATAAAAAATAAGCATTAACAAATCCAGAAAACAATATAAAACACAACATGCTGACACTCACCAATAGGCTTTGACTCTTGGATATAAAATTTCAGAGGAGGGCAGAGCAATTCACTTCAAACCTCCACTGTAAACAACTGTCCCAGATAAATTGACAGTTTTCAATAATCACAAGTTAAAATAACTTAAATCTCTGCCTTCAAAAATCCCAAACCTCAACATTAATTTTCTCAAGACTTACCAAATTATTTTGACCCTGAGTACAAACTTTCCCAGGCTTTTGATGACTAAGAAGGGAGGCAACAGAGGCTTGATATAAGCTTACTAATGGTCAAAAGAAAAAAGGGTTTTAAATCCTCACTAAAGCCTTTGAATCTGGAGCAATAAGATACATTTGTATGGAGGACGTAGGTTATATTAATTGACCTGGAAAAGTTTGTGCTAATGGTTCATAATTTGGTATCATCGCTGTTTATACGTGGTTGTTTTTCATTTTATTTTAATAAATTCATTCTGAATGTTTTAATACATTTTTCCTTAACGGATTTTGGTTGATAGAAAATAATTGCTACAACTTTGCTGCAAGCAACATACTTACAAGTGGTTAAATCCCCCTAAGATGACTCCAAATGTCATGTGAATCACTCCGATAATTATAGACATTTTCATTTTGAAGGAATTTAAGAAACTGAGACGATTGTTTGCTAGGTTCCAAATCTAGTGAGAAAGAGAAAAGACAGATAGACACAAACTTAACAGAGGAAACTCTCCCAAATGAGATCTTTACTCAAGTTCTAATTACAAGCAAGGATTTTAAGAGTGCAGTATGTCCTTAAGGGCATGCAAGTTAAGCAAGAAACCTCATGTAGGTCTCCCAACAAATACACAAGAGTTTTTTTGCAGGTTAGAAAACATGGGACACCCAGGAGAAGTCCTTGAAATGAAAAAGGCAAACCATGGCTACGCTGAGAATACTCAGGGAGAGATTCAAAGGGACCAAACAGAGACAAGGCAAGGATATTGCTAAGTGGCTCTGCTCACACAGGTGGAAGGCGACTTGGTATAGGAAGCATGAATATGAGGAAAGGTTCTCATCAATATTTTATAGCGCCTTTGATCAGCTACCTCCTGTGGGAACACTAGGAACATAGAACATTGCCTTATACCAGAACAGGCCCTCAGTCCAGCTAAGTTCAGTGCTGGCTACACCAGTTGGGCTCCAACTTACAACAGCCCCAGGCAGAATAGCCAATGGAAAAGGATGATGGGAGTTGGGATCCAGCAACATTTGGAGGGCCACAGGTTCTCCATTTCTGGTCAATACACTGACTGGCAGCAGCTCTCTAGAGTTTCAAGCAGGAGTCTCTTCCTAGCCCTACTTGGAGATGCCAGGGAATAAACCTGGGATCTTCCGCATGTGAAAGTTCCATAAAAGTGAGGAACAGCAGCCAAATCTATAGGGATATCCTAGCAAACAGAAAAAAATGCATAAATAGAAGCTATAACCTGGCTGGTCTATGATTAAGCAAAGAAAAGTCTTCTTGTAGGTTCATTGTGGAAGCTCCAAGGAAGAACACTAACCGGATCTATGCCAAAAGGATAAGGTCCTCTGAACACTCCAGTCAAGTTTGGATTTAGCATCAAATACTGATGATTCATATCCTCATGACTGTTAGAACAACAATAAAGAAGCACACAACAGAATTAGGATTTGAACAGAGATATTTGCATAAGATCAGCAGGTCATTTGCTAGTTGCCTTTCCACGAAACAGTTCAAAGCAACTTAGGCTGCAGTCCAGTACACACTCACCTAGGAGTAAGTCCCACTGAATCCAATGGAACTTACTTCTGAGTAGACATGCAGTGGATTGCAGCCTTACTAAGGTTGCATCCCATTTTAGTCATATTCAGAGCTGACCCACTGAAAGGAAAGCAGATGACTAACCTAGGTCCATTAATTTCAATGGGTCTGCTCTGAGTAGAAATTAGTAAGATACAACTCATGATCCAGTAAAGAGACAGAAATCAATAAAATATTTTTTTAAATGCAGGTAGCCATATTGGTCCATTGGAAAAAAAGAGACCCCTAGAATAACAAAAAACTCACACACACCCCATAACACATTTATTAAGACCAAGTTAAAAATCACAGATGCCAGCAAATTCCCACATTTCATGTTTTAAGACTATTGTAATTTGCAGGCTAGGGCTCTTTTTTAAAAAAAACTTTTTAAAATTATTTTTACAAAGCGAAAGAACAACAGCAACAGCATTGTCAACTCAGTACAGAGAAATCAACCTTGCAGACTATTTATTATTTATTAATTAAATTTATATCCTGCCCTTCCTCCCAGAAGGAGCCCAGGGGGGCAAACAAAAACACTAAAAGCACTTTAAAACGTCTGAAAAACAAAAGACTTCAAAACAAGACATCTTAAAAAACATCTTTAAAAAAACAACTTTAAAAGCATCTTAAAAAGCAGTTCCAGCATAGACACAGACCAGGACAAGGTCTCTACTTAAAAGGCTTGTTGAAAGAGGAAGGGCTTCTTCATCTTGTACAACTCGTGTGCGCATGTGCATACGAGTGAGGAGGCAGGGGGAAGGCTGCATACAAACCACACATTTAAAGCATTTTACTTCCCCCCAAGAATCCTGATAACTGTGGTTTGTTAAGGGTGCTAGGAACTGTAGTTCCGTGAGGGGTAAACTACAGTTCCCAGGATTCTTTGGGTGAGCCCACGAATGATGTGTATGCAGCCAGAGACAGAAAGAGATTGGCTTCTCATCTAGCTTGACAGAATTGTGATAAACTCCAAAGTTTGCTCAATAAAAATATGTTATGAAACTCAAAATTAAAATACACTAATCAATACAGAGAGACAAGGACGGCTCTTGAGAACAGGAAAGGTTTCATCTGTTGGTAGAAACCATATAAATGAGCTAACCTAGCCAGGGAGTTCTGTTCCATGGGCATTACAACAGAGTCCTGCTATATGCCCCACAGGTGTTACTGCTGAACCAGGGCTTCCTCAACAGCTTGGCACTAGCTTCCTTGCAGGATTGCCTTACTTCATGTGTGCCCATTTGACTGCTTCCATCTGTGGAACTGGCACTGTTACAGGTGCCACATAATACTTGTCCCACACACATGTAAGAAATCGGTCTTTTATTGTGTCAGCACCTATACTTTGGAATGCCCTGCCTATTGACATCAGGCGGGTGCCTTTACTGTACTCTTCGGCGTCTGCTTAAAACATTCTTGTTTAGGCAAACCTATCCAGACATGCAGAAGTTGACATGTGTTTTAATTAATGTTTTTAGTCCACTGTTAATTCTAATTATTTTCACGTTTATTACTTGTTTTTAACTGTTTCTCAATTAATAACTAATGTTTCTTGCAAACCACTTAGAAGCTTTATTACAATCAAGTGGTATACAAAATCTGTCAAACAAATGAACTGATGTGGAGGACAGACACACACACACAGGCTTGTGGGAGGAGATACAAACACACACACAGTGCCCTTCCCTCCCCTTTCTTCTTCTTCTTCTTCTTCTCCAGGGAAGAGCCACAAGCTCACATGGTTCCTCCCACCCTTACAGGTGAACAGAATAAGCAACTGCCATGAAAAAAAGTGCCAGCTACTGTGACAAATTTCCATTTTCTTCCAGTGTAAGGATGGCTAGGTGGTACATCCTTCAAGTGAAGAACATGTTTGCCTTATTGGCTGATGGGGGTGGGGGGAGACAACCCTTAACTGCCATGGTAAAAAGGCTGTTGTTTTCCAGTAAGCTATTTATTATTTTGCATACATATAAAAGATTTTTCGCAATAGAATTGAAATAGTAGAAAAATATTATCATGAGAATGGCAGGCCTTGGAGACGCTTTGTTTTGCCCTAAAATGTGTGAAAGTTATGCCGTTGATAAGTTTAAAGTGCTGCATACATGTGGGGATACAAACCAGAGCTTTCAACCTCAATATAGCAGGTTGCTTTCATATTGCACTGGGTTTAGAACAGGAGCCACTCACCCCCACTCCTCCGGAAACATTTGCGAAACATTCCAGCGGGAGCCAAATATATTCAAAGACTTTGAAAAACAATCATTGTAGATCAGGCCAGTGTACACAGAAAACAGTCCCATCAGCAAGATGATGTATCGTCCTTGAAAAAACATCTTCATGATCTGCACATATTAAAAAAGACAAGGCTGTTCACTGCCAGGCAAAATTCAAAGGTAAGATCCTTTGTTACATACACAGAACATAAAAGCTTTGATCCACTTCCAAACAACTGTATTTGGTGCTGCGCAATGTTCAGACATGCCACAATCCAGAGCTCTGTGATACGCCAATGTTCAGCACAAGCTTCACAAGGATGGGGAGTGCTCTGTGCATGCAATCATAAGAACTGCTCCAGATGCAACCAGATGTATTGTTTTAATATATTTTAAAGTCTGTTTCTATCATGTTTTAGAGTGTTTTTGTTTGCTGCCCTGAGCTCCTTCTGGGAGGAAGGGCAGGGTATACATCTCTCTGCTATTTGGAATTTACCATCACTGGGATGAGTCAAGCACATGGTGCTTCCACACTGGAAGGAGAAGTTGTCACCTTCCATACACCAATGAACTAACAGTCCATGGTCATATTTGAATGGGCAACATATCAATATGAGCACAAAAGAGATAAATAGATAACAGTTGCTCAGCTATTTTTTAAATGCAACATAGTCAGCAGTTCAGAGTATGTCTTTCCCATTCATATGGTCAAAACGCTTTAACCCACGGCCCCCTTTCCTATGTTAACTCTGTGTTATTTTTTTGTTTGAATGTTACTTTCTTGTTTTGTTCAAAAAACTGAAATAAAAAACTCATCTGTTAAAAAAATATGTATTTGCATCACAGAGAAAAGTGGGGAGAGCGAGAGCTGGGGCTGAAGGCAACAGGCCTGTCCTGTTTGCCCCTCGCATCTGGCACTCTGAAGGGCATGTCTGAGTCATGGCTTACAGCTCTTTGATAGACCTATTCCCCATGAAGCATCTGTGGTCCTCCAGATGTCGCTGCACTGCATCTCCCATCAGCACCATTCAGCACAGCCAATGATCAGGGATAATGGGAGTTGTCCAACAACATTTGGAGGGCCTTCTCCAGAAGTTTTTGGACCACAATTCCCATCATCCCGATCACTGGCAACACTGCCTGGGGCTCACAGTAGCTGTAGTGAAACAAAATCTGGAGGCCCTTCTCTAGACAGTCTCCAACTCCAGCTCCCATCACTCCTGACCAGAGGCCATGCTGCCTGGGGCTGATGGGAGCCGCAAGTCCTACAGCATCTGGAGCATCACAGAGTCCTCATTACAGGTATAAAGGCTTTGCCCCTCTGTGTAGCAGATATACAAACAAAACAACCAGTGGGAGGGAGAGGAGGAGGAGAAGGGAGCCTTTCCCAGCAGAACCCAGAAACAGAAATATTAAATCATTAAAGAATACTAAAATAAATAAATAAATAAAGCTTTCATCCATACCTCATCTTGTGATCGTAGGAGTCTGGGGTGTTTTTCAAACAATACCATGAACAAAGCAAACAGAGACATTAGGAAGCCATGCCCACAATCTCCAAACATAACAGCAAATAAGAAGGGGAAGGTGATGGTGGTGAAGAGAGCTGCAAAATCAGAGGGACAAGATTTTTTGCTTTATGAGCAACCGTTACATAATGCACAGTATCCAAATTCTCCATAAGCGGCATAGACTAGTTTTCTCTTAAGTCGGTAATGAAAAGTACCAGCATTTAGCTGAATTTGGCCCATCTCTGAGTCAACCCAATCAGGTTTTTAAGGGACACAAGACAAGCTTTTGATCAAGGTGGTTTCTGATGAGAGATGAACTCAGTATGGGAAAATGAGAATCGCTACCATCATTCCACAGAAGCTTGTTCTTGAGAGTTACACTGTGCCAGTTTCAATCATCTGTTGCTAACTGAGGAAGTGTTAAGTATAAGGAAGAGAGGGAGAGAAAATGTGCACTGGTGCAGGTGTGAGCATATGAATGTGCAGAGGTGAATGCAGTGTGTGTGTGTGTGCTCCGAGCATCAGACAGGCCAACCTGAAAATTGAGTTTTCAACTGTAACTTAAATTGGCAGTGCCCACCTCTCCAACAACACCAACAAAAGTCCCCAGCCCCTATTTAAGAAATGCTTGCCATTAAGTTCAGGCTACCTACATGCTTGAAATTATGCATGCACTTGAAGATAAATTTATACACCCTTGAAAGAAAGGTGGTGGTGGGGGAGACCAGAAGGAGGAAAAGCACAATCCAGCCACTGTTCTGTTCCTCCAAGTCCCTCCTCCAAACCTACTATTTCCATGACCGCTTTAGCACAACCCCTTAAATCAGGTGCAGAGAACCTTTGCCCCTCCAGATGTTACTGAACTACAACTCCAGTCAACCCCAGCAAGTATGGCCAATGGCCAGATGATGGGCCTGTAGTTCAGCAACATCTGGAGGACCAAAGGTTCCCCACTCCAGCCTTAAATCCTAAAACCCTACAGTAGTTATGGGTTGTATCCAATCAACTCACAGAGCATTGAAAACAATGCCATGCCTGTTGATTTCAACAGATCTACTCTGAGTAAGATATAGTTGGATGCAACCCTATGTCTGTACATGTTGCTCAAATCATTCCTCCAGTTCACCTCTGCCTCTTTCCCTCCCCTTCTTCTGTTGCCACCCACATGTCAAATTTTAGATAATATGCACTTTAGGGCAAAGTGCATACAAATTGATGGCGCTCTTGTAATTATACAGTTCTAGGAAAACACTTTCAGAAATGCCAGTGCTTCCTCTTATAACCTGGACCCTTCACAACGACCCGATTCTCCCCAACCCCAATCTGAACTGCTCACCTGCCACCCTAGGGGCATCTCCCCTCCCCTGAATGTGTAACAAAGGTCCAGTTGATTTTGAGATGAGGAGCCACTTGGCTTTTATGTTCTCTGCAGCACTCTGTAACCCATCAGTGGTAGCAAGCGTTAAACAGCAGATGCTTCTTCCATGCATTGTAAAGATTTCTTAAGAGCTTCTTGCAACCATTTCTAATTAAAGGGGTGGGGAGAGGGAGTAAAGCAAATCCTGCTTCTCAATAAGTATCTTCCCATCTGTGGGTTACCCACCTGGATTAACTTCTCTGTAACTACCAACGCCGTAAGCTTCAACAATGTTCTGGAATCCAGAGGTGAATTTATTGGTGCGTATCAGAGTGGGAGGAGTTTCTTTTGTTGGTATTGTGTTCATGAACGAAGGGACAGAAGCTCTACTTTCTCTCTGGTTACAGAATTAAACAATGGAGGCCCATATTAATTTTCTAACATTGATTTTCATATGAGCAGATACAGATGTTGGGGAAATACCCTGGGTGGGGTGAACCAAATGCGAGCCACCCTAACCCTGGTGGTGTGCACACACAAAACCTCCATGCCATTTGCCATTTCACAAGGTTCAGGGCTGCATGTGAAAGCCCTTCTGCAACTATGAAAACTAATATGCATATTGCAGCCAGAGCAAGCCTGGGCAATCCAAACCTCATGCACATGCCTAACAGTCATATAGGGATACAGACAGTCTTCCTTAAGCCTTGCTAGATCTGTGACTTCAGACATAACCTGTTAGTGCAATACAGTGACTATCAGCCACCTCCCCTCCACTTATAAATACATGCAATGTATCATTCATATTGAAAACCCTAAATGTTACTCACTGCTACTGCAACAAACCTACCGGTAAATTAAAATCACTTACAGATCCTTCCTCGAGGGCTCGGCGCATGTTTGGCAGGTCAGCCACTGGGCACCAGACCTCAGCAATCAGGCATTTGTTGGTGACGTCAAAGCTGCAGAGGTTCAGCACATGGTAAATTGCTTTCATCTTCTTCACTTGGACATCCCAGGTGTAAATTGATTCGGACGCTTTACACAAAACTTGTCGTAAATAATCTTCCGTTTTATGCAGCACCTTTGTTGTGTTTTTTTAAAAAAAGTGTAAATATTAAAAGCAGTACATATAACAAGGAAATTATACCAACAAAGGGCAAATTTACACAAACTGGCCACATAGGTTTTCTGCCCTCATTATCTACACCCATATAGGTTTTTCAATGTTTTTAATCAGTGATGGCCAACTAGTACCTCCAACAACAATTTCATAAAAATGCTTTCTTGTTATAAGAAATAGAGCAGGGGTGGACAGGCTGCTTCTGTCAATGGCTGTGTTCCCTTAAGGATAATCTTTTGGGGTCTGCATGCTGAGAGTGGGCAGAGCCAGAACAAATGATGGGCAGAGCCAGAGATAATAAAGTGTTCTGGGTTAACTACTCCAGAACAAAGACCACCCTGCTTCAATTTTCACCATGGCTACCTCCAATTTGAACTGCCAACCCTATGCAGATTTACTTAGAAGTAAGTCCTACTGGGTTTGATGGGGTTGCTCTCAAATAAATATAAAGAGGACTTCTTTTGTTTTTAGTACAACAGACCAATGCAGCTACTGTTTTGGAAAGCAAATGAAAGTAATGCCATTCTGACTTTAGTCTGCGCTCTCTCTCTCTCTCTTTCACACACACATAGCGGAGGGCAAACCAAATTGTTCTCAGACAGCTAGGGAACGATATTTTTCCCAAGCCATACAAGGAATTTTATTTTTTCCAATCAATTCATTTTTATCAAACAACATGCTGCCCTTTCCATTTGTTCTGAGAAACTTCACAAAACGAACTAAGAAAACATACTTTAAAAGGCTGAGAAAGACAAGGAAACTGGAATGGAAGAGTGAGGAGCGTCAGTAGGTGTTGCAGACACCAAAAATGAGGCCAAGAGCTGGAAGTTGTCCACCGGAGAAATTAAATCTACACTTTAATGGTTAGGCCTGTCTTTTACATTTCAAACAAACAAGCCACAAGCTGTTCCATTCCTTGTTTATTCTGAAGTCCATACAGAATGAAAGCTGGTCTGACCTTTTCCTCTTAAACATGCACTCACAATTGTAATTATGCATTAACATTCTTCAATGGAAAGATTTGTTCAATGGCTATCTGTGCCTCCACGGCTGGGAAGAAATAATGAGCACGAACAACTTTCTGCTCACCATATGAAGATCCTGAATGCGAACTTGGAGTCCTTCCATAACAGTTCGGCGTTCTTCGAGGGTGCTGGGATAGGGGTAAACATGACAATGGTAGCTGGCAAAAAAAATACAAAGAGTTTATATAAAACAGCCAGAGACAGGAAGGAAGAGAAAGGCTGCAAAAGGTCCAGTATGTTGTCTTGCCAATAAAACCACACACAAACAAAACCTAAAATAGTTCTGGCACATAGGAAATGGCATATTGAGTCAGAGCACTGAACTACCTAGCTCAGTATTATCATTCTGACAGGCAGCAGCTCTCCAGGGTTTCAGGCAGGAGCTTTTCTTTAAGCTGTACGTGGGAGACACCAGGGATTGAACCTGGGACCTTCTGCATTCAAGGCAGATGCTCTACCACTGAGCTACAGCCCTTCCCCAAACTGTGGATGCAATTAATCCAATGTACCAGGAATGAATTAGCAAGAAATCAGCACAGCAGTTTCCAAACTGTGTGCCAGGAAACCAAGGTGCCTTGTAGGTTTTATCAAGAGTTCTTGACCGAGATCAGCAGTGGCGGACAAGCTCTACTGAAAGGCTATTTGCCATTAACAACTTGTAGGTAAGCAATATGGATCAGGGCTGTAGTTAAAAAGCATATTACGCAGCAACCTTGCTGAAGCTGAGCAGGCCTGGATCTGATCAATATTTGTTTGGGAGACTTCCTGGGAACTCCCATTTGTGTCACCTTCCTACTGCTATAGAGTAAAGGTAGAATAAAAACATAATTAGCACACACACTATGTAGCCACAGAGGTTATGTTGTCGGATGCACGCTCAGTTCATGTGTGGCAAAAATGAGGCTCAAGAGACCTAACCAGTGCCCAGGCTAGCAAAGCCTGCAACTGAGAATGTGCCTTCTGCAATGCACATGTGAGTTCTCTGACAGACACTGCTGGTTCCTCAGCAGACAAGCCATGTCGATGGCCTTTCCTGAAGACAGAAAGCTTGTAAGCAGCTGAAGAAGTGACTCTGCATTTCCAGTGACTGTAGATCACAATCTGAGCTGGCACAGCAACTGTGGTCTAAATCTCAGTTTGAGTGCACACTGCCAGGTCACAGTGCAATGAAATGAAACTTGGCAGCTACTGCTCAGCAAAAGTTCAGAAACTGAAAGTGGAAGGCTCAGATAGGTTGTCACTTTTTGTTCCATGTACAACAAGACCCCCAAAGGACCTGTCTCTCTCCTTCTCTTGCTTTCTGAAGAAGGGAACACTGGGTACTTACCACAAATGGCCTGTAGGAGTCAACCAGGAAAACAATGGGTTAACATCCTATCGCTGCCCTGTGAGAAGATTGGGTGTTAACCCATTGTTTCCTGGATGGCTCCTACAGGTCCACCTAGGCACCAAATGGCCTGGGTAAAACATAGATCGATTCTTCTCCTTATTTATCATCCAAAACCTCCACTCAACGTGATTATCTTGGGTGGCTCGCAGGCAGTCCCCTATGCAGGTGCTAACTAAGCCGGGACCTAGCAACATGGCTTCAAGACCATCCTCTGAGCTCATCTTAGAAATGTTCTGATACTACTTCTTAGAAGAGAGCTAGCTCAGAACACACGTAGCTGCATACTGCAGGCCTTTTCGTTTGGGCAGGAAACCTGAGTTTGTGAACAAGTGTACGCATGGCTGGAAACTGCAGCTGAACTCATCTATTACAAATATACCCAAACATTGCTGTTATTATTTAAGACTTACAAAGTGCTCAGAATTTTCTAAGTGCTGTGAGTACATCAAAAGATATAAGGCAGGTCCTGCTTGTGGGCTTCTCACTGTGGCATCTGGTTGGCCATTATGAGCACAGGATGCTGGCTGAGATGGGCCACGGGCCTGATCCAGCTATAGGGCTCTTCTGATGTCCTTATGACAGCCCCTGCCCCACTGATGTAGCTAGGGTTGGATGGCAGGGCTGTTTAAGTCTAGGGCCCCCAAATGACCACCCAGAGAGTGGCACATGATGGGGGGAGGGGGAGGAAGGGAGTAACAAACATGGCCCATAGCAGCATCCTGGGCGAGCATAGGCAGGCTGGGCCTGATTAGGGCTGATGCTGGTTGCCTCTGCATCCTTTCTTCTTTTTTTAAAAAAAAATCGTGGTAAGACATCAGTCCACCAGGGATGCATATGGCTACAGATGATCGTTTTGTTAATTTTTAATAGGCAGGGGGTATAGCCTGCCACTGGACCTAGGTCACCTGGCTGGTAGAAGAAGCCCACTCAAGGTTTGCAGTCTCAGATAACAAGAGATGTGTCCGGTTCACACATTATCTATTTGGAATGTACTCCTAATGCTTTTGAAAGGCATGCCTAAACACTGAATGTGTGAATACGTTCAATACAAGGGCTTAGCTGTGGAAGTCTCACACAAATCCCAAATGAAAGGGATGCTTCTTATGTTGCTATGGACTATGCTGACTGCAGCTCCCCACCCCCACAAGAAAAATATCTATATTTAAGACCATATCCTGTAAAATAAAAATCTCAGTAAGAGAGAGTCAAAAGGACATTAATAAATATGAAATGTAGAAATAAATTGTTAATCCTTACCAGTCACATATTTTCTTAACTTTCTGGCCTATTTGCTCACCCCAATAGGAAATCAAGAAAACAAACCACTTGGTAGGTTCTCCCTGAAAAGTAAAATAGAACTGTTCAGCTTACAATTCCATTACATCGGTGATCTGCCAAGCAAGCATATAGAACCAATATGCACATTAAAAAAAAATGAAAATGAGTTTTGATATACAAAAGGGAGGGCTGTGGTGTAGGCCTAACACTTAAAATCCCCGATGAACAGTGAAGTTATGGTTTACCTTGTTGAGCTAAATCCTGCTCTCAGTCACCTAGTGGCTGCATTTGGATAATATTCTGACAAGAACAAGCTGCAGCAAACCTCAGGCTCGCAGAGTGCTCTGCCCTCTCTGGTGCAGCCATGAGGAGGGATTCAGAAGCTTTCATTTCCATTTGTTATTAAAAGCAGCTTAGCATTTTGTTCAAAGGCCTTAACTATGGTTTGTTTAAAACCAGCCAACTTCAGACCATGAGTTATGAGGCTGGTTAGACCAAGCAAGAAACTGCAGTTCATAAAAAAAACAAAGAACAGAAGTGAAAGCTTGCAATCTCTTCTTTGGAGCTGCACCTCATCCACGGTTTGCTTTTTGCAGAAGTAGCTCAACATGAACGCGCTTCAAATCATGGTTGCACATCCCAGGGCTGCAGCCAATCTTTAACCATAGTTTAGGTATTTTGGCCTAAAAGCTGAACCACAGTTAAGGAAAACAAGCCACAACTAAATGTAATGGTTTGAATAGAGCTAGTGAGTTGCACTAACATACTTTTAACATTTTAAGGTGTCTTGAGTCCCATTGTGCAAGTGGAAGTCTACTTACACAACACTGGATGCCACCCTTTAATTAATTATTTAAAGTAGGATAAATAAAGTAGGTAAACCAGATGTGGGGAACCTTTCACACTCCAGAAGTTGCTGAACTACAACTGCCATTATCCCTAGTCACTGGCCATGCTCACTGGGGCTGATTAGAGTTGTAGTTCAGCAACATCTGGAGGGCCAAAGGTTCCCCATCCCTGCTGAAAACTGTTCTGGGAGCCTCTTCAATTAAGAACCAGGATAAAAAATTTAATTAATTAATTGATTAATTATTTCTATGGGACCAAAGTGTGACTAACTTGCTCTGGATCCAATCCTACACCCAAGTAGCAATAGGTACTTTGCATGCGCAGATGTGTAATTCAGATGTGTAATGCAGAGGTGGGCTGATCCAGCACCAACCTTCAGAAACACTTTCTGCTATTTATCTATCCTGATTACTCACAGTATCTGGATCTTCTAGACATTCCTCCAGTTCTGAATAAGAAACAATTGTATATCCTTTGCAGACTCGCCACAGCATTTTTTCAAAGGCTTCAATTTTTGCTCGGTGAACTAAGCCAGATATAAATCTACAGTAAAAAAAAATAAAATGTACTATAGAAGTAAATTTTAAATTTTATTACATAAGCATTTGGACCAGACAGGATGCAATATGCTATCTTTACAATCCAGAACCATTTGGGGTTAGTGAGGAAGGCTGGGTATTCACAATTTATTTGCAAACTAAAATGCTTAAGCCACTGAAGTGCATGTGGAAGCCATTAAAATTATCAATAAAATTATTCCAAATGGGCTAAGTGATCCCGACATTTATAATAGATTGGTAAACTCACTGATTCCTCATATTTAAAAATACCACAAGTACAAGAAGGAAGCATGACTGATTAACAAATACTGAACCATGTAAAACTCAATTCAATATAACACTATTTGTACTGAGAGAGATACTGTCACTCTGAAGTTGTGAAACAAATATTAGGCTACAAACCTAAACTCACTCACTAGGGAGCAAATTCCACTGTAGTCAATGCAATTTACTTTGGAGTAAGCATGCTTAGAGTTGCACGCTAACTAGATGCAACTACGCCCATGCAAACAAGTTTCACCCACATGCGTAACAACCACATAAGACAGAATTCATGCAGGCTCACTTCCCCACCAGAAGGGAAAGACTATAACAAAAGGTAGCATATATCTGCTCATGGATTCCAAAAATCTACCATGTGTGTGTGTTTAACTATTGAAGCAGTCAGGTCTTCCCCTTCATCTAAAGACAAAGTGCCCATTAACAGTCAAATGCCTGGCAATGCCTATTCAGCATCAGACTTGTTCATCACTTACCCCAGTTTGGCACCAAGCCTGTGCAGGCAGTTGTAGTCCACTAAACGCTCAGTTTCTAAAGTTGGGAACTCTTCATAATTTGTCTGCAAACAGGACTCAAACTAAAAGGAAAAAATGGAAGAAAATACTTCTCTGAGTGTGCTAGAGCTGCATCGAATTGCAGCAGAAGTGCTGACCACTAAGAGAGACTAGAAACAAGTCATGGCTTAAAGTTGCATTCATTGCCTCGCAGGAGTGGAGCAAGCCCTGTGTAAGTCCAACATTCTTTGCAAGAATCCAGCAGCCATTATCTGATACTAAGTGGGCCACTGGAAACAGGCCAGTGGCTCATCGCCTACCTTCCGTGCACTCTGATTTAAAGTGCTTTGCCATGCAACAATAACAGTACCTCAGCTGTTCTTCGGACAAAAGACCGGGTGACCCGTAGCATGTGGGAATATTCCGTCAGCTCAAGGAGGTTTTTCCTCAACTTCTCTTTATTTTTCGTCACTTCTCTCAACTCCACCTCCAGTTTCTGCAATTGCTCCTACAATACAGGACAACAGCGTATTCTCATTGCCATGATTTCTGATCTCTTGGCTTTATACTTGTGGTCCTCCAGATCTTGTCAGGCTATTAACTCCTATGACAGCTAGCACGGTAAAGCGGCTAGAAGTGGATTAGCACCTGGTCTACTATACAAAAACCTCAAGAGGGACAATTACCAAACATGCTGGATGCTCAGGCAGTAAATATTTAGTCAAAGACATTATTAATGTCACTGTTGGCAGCTGCTCCAATTTCCATTGCTCAAAAATGGAAGATATTAACTGATTTAGAATTGTTTTGTGGTATAATAATGTTTGGAATCTGGTGATATCCGAGAAAATAACACATAATCTAAAAGCCTCGGAAGGACCTGAAGACCTGGAATATTTCCATGCCAACTGGGAGGAATTGATCACTTGAGCTACTGCAAATGGTCTGCAAAGTTCATTGTCTGTTACACCAATGCATGAAATCTGGACCTCATAACCGCAATTGATTAAAATTATGCTCCTCTACACTGTTAATACTAGTATGAGTGGCTCTGTAATGGTACAATGAAAATAATTTTTAAAAATGTATAGTTGTATCTGAATTGCATTGGTTTTATTATTATCAAAATAATGCAATAAAAAAGGGACAATTACGTTCTGGAATAAGCTAGCTGTTCTGTGCAAGTTCCACAATATAAAATTTGTGTATGAACCACATCATGGTAGCTTTACATGGGAGTCTACCTCTTAAAACTCTTTCCTATCTGCCTCCCTTGTCTGTCCTGCACAGGCTTGTCTTCTCCCCTCCTGCATGTTGCACTGCTAATTCCTTCCTTTTCTCTGCCTCCATCCTCCATCTCTGGCCTTTTAAAGTGGCCAGCGCTCTGAAGCTTCACTCGCTCCTTCCAGCCGATCAGATGCACCTTACAATGATTTCAAGTTCTGGGTGCTCACATATGCTCATCAAACCTCATTTTACCACAACAAAATGATGAAAACATTAAGTATTCCTTTGGTAACTATTCATTTAATTCTGCATCAGGATGAACAATCTGTCATATCTACTTATCAACTCCCGGCTCAGCTATGAAACCCCAGCTCAGCTAAGCAGACTTGGTGGGCTCAAACAAGTCACTGTCTCAGCCTAACCTGCCTCACAGGGTTGTTGTAATTAAAGTATCACTCATGAGTTTCTTGAGAGAAATTTGGGAATCCAGCAAGGTCAGGAATTCAAGCTTGCACATTCTGACAACTGGCCTTGAATAATGAAAACAAATCAATCTAAGGCCACTCTTTAATTGTTAAAGATCTCTGTTCCCAAAAAGTACCTGAATCTCCAACATCTGCTTAAATGGAGGAGCAGCAGGTGTAACATCTCCTTCTGGTAGAGGAATGTCTGCTTTCTTAATTTCTTGCACCAGATAACCTAAAGGAGATAAATACTTTTAAAAGAAAATTCTAACTCGGTATATCTTTCTATGAAATGGTCTGCTGCGGAATGAAGAACCTTGAAGGCAGTGAGCTCTCAAAAGTTCTTATCCTCAGGCCACATCGATTTATCTGCTCTGGAAACTCTCTGCCTTGTAGAGGACAATGAGCACCTTCTTGGCCATGCAAGCCTCAAGCAGGTCGCTCCCCAGGCCTCAGCAGTCCACACTGTCATATCATGTGAATTGAGCAAGCACAGTAGAATGTGTTCAGTTCTTCCTTGCAGGGGCAGCATTCAGAAGAGCATCAGGAATTTATTTTCTGTTTATTAACTGCTTCCAATGAAATATCTCAAAGTGATTTAATAATAAAAACTTCAACAATAGGAACACATATAAAAACAATTTAATACATAAAAACAATCTCAAGTCCAATACAGATACAGACTGGGATAAAAATCACTGCTTAAAAGGCTTGATGAAAATGGAAGCTTGGAAACGGGGAAGCACACTTTAAGGCTTCCAACTGTTCCTGTGCTGCTGCATTTCTACCTGCCACACCTCTGACCTCAGGTGCAGGGCATGTGGGCATGGTTTCAGGAAAACAGCCTCGTGGGCCAAACTGGGACCCATGCCAGGTCTCACTTGGCATGTGGGCTGCAGGTTCCCCAACTCTGCTTTAGATTATCTTTCCTCAACCTAATGCCCTTCAATTGTTGCTGGACTCCAACTCCCATCAGCCTGTCCGCTTGGTCAATGGTCCAGGGAAAGGGCTACAGCTCACTGCCAGGCCATCTGCCTTGCATGCAGAAGGTCCCAGCTTCAATCCCTGGCATCTCCAGGTAGGGCTGGGAGAGATTCCTGCCTGAATGCCTGGAGAGCAGCAGCCAGTCAGTGTAGACAATACTGAGGTAGATGGACCAATGGTTTGACTCAGAATAAGGCAGCTTCCTGTGTTGCTATGTCAGGGATGATAAGAGTTGTAGTCCAACAACATCTGGAAGGCACGTAGTTGGGGAAGGTTACTTTAGATAAATGGATCTCAGTCTTTAAAGGGCATTTTCAGCTCTTTAAATTGAGCCTAAAAACACATTGGGTTGGATGCAGACTAAGTAAGTTGCACTTATGCCCCACTGAAATCAATGGGACTTCATTAACTCACAACTAACATGTCCCATTGTCCCACTGATTGCAGTGCAACTTATTTAGTCTGGATCCAGTCCATTAGCAACAAGTGCAACTAGTGCAGGACAGGTGCTACATGAACTGATCACCACTGTCCTATCAGCATCCTTGCAGCTGCATTCTGAACCAGCTGAACTTTCCAATTTAAGGGCAGCCCCAGGTAGAAAGCACTCAATAATCCAATCTGGATGTAACTAAACAGTGCATGTCCTGAACAATCTAGTACTTGACACATTGTTTATTTATTAAAATATATATACCACATGATTTGGAAACCTCTTAGATAAAACATTTTTTAAAAAGTAGTTGAGGATGGGACACTTTAATACTTGCCCATGACACCCTGTCACCTGGAAGCAAATATTTAACTCTGAACACTGGTTAAGAATAACAACTGTGTTACCATTAATCCACCAGTTTAAAAGCAAGAGAATGCAATTAGCAAGACAGTGCAAGGCTCTCAGCAATCCTGAGGAATTCAATAGCTTCCAGCCACATTACAGGCTTATCTTACTTCCCTGAGAGGGGAGGGAGAATGGAGGGAGGGAGGGAGAACAAACAGCTCACATTTCTTGAAATAAGGATAGGTGCACAGAGGCAGCATGAAAGCTGAAGCAACAGTGGCTGCATGCACAGAGAGCCAGTGTGGTATAGTGGCTAGAGTGTTGGACTGGGATCTAGGAGAACAGGGTTCAAATCCCCACTCGGCCATGAAGCTCACTAGGTGACCTTGGACCAGTCACTGCCTCTCAGCCTAACCTACCTCACACGGTGGTTGTGGGGATTAAATAAGGAAGGGAAGGACCATATACATCACCTTGACCTCCTTGCAGGAGAGGTGGGATAACAATGCAATAAATAAATAGTACCGAGAACAGGGTCTGACCTCAGCCACACTTGTTGCAAAAGTACTCCCGCATAAGTAACTCTCAAACACGGTTTCAAATTGGTAGGCTACAGACAACACTTTTTTCCTTACATGGAAATAATCTCAGTTTAGGAAGAATGGCACAAGTGAAATAAGGTCCCAAGATGGGCCTCGCTAGGAAGGAATAAGCCTTCTGCTAGGGGAATCAGGGATGCCTCCCTTCCCTTGCCTAACCATTTTAGCACAAAAAGAAGCAGCAAGCCTCCCTGGCTTCTCAGGCTCACCAAGTATCCTTTCCATTTCTTCACACTTCTTTACTTCACCCACGTATCTCCGCTGGAAGACGCTGGTGCTTGGGTTGAGCTGGAAAAAGGGGAAATGTTATTTGCCCTGGGAAGAGCTCCAACCCAAATCCAAAGCCCTTTGCATCAATACTTACAGGAGCGGGAAACCTGGGGCCCTCCAGATGTTGCTAGAGTACAACTCTCACAATCCTTGACCATCGGCCAAGCTGGCCGGGGCTGAAGGGGGGCAGAGTGCAGCAACATCAGGAGGGTCACAGGTCCCCCATCCCTGATTTATCGGATCGATTCCGGAGACAAAGAGTATTGAAATAGTTAAAACTGGGTACTCAATAACCATCCTGTTTCCACTACCTCCACTGTTGGAGGCAGCTTGCCTCAGTTGCTGGGAATCGGCAGGCAGGAAGAGCGCTGCTGCAACGGAGAGTCTCGCTTGCAAGCATCTGGCTGGCCAATGTGAGAACAGGATGGTTGACTAGACAGGCCTTTGGCCTGATCCACCAGGACTCTTCTTATATTCATAATCAAGTGTCCAGGTTCTGACATCAGCCATCTCCCTCCCCATGCCCGCTAAAAAATACTTTTTGTCTTTTAAAAAATTTAGAAATGCTTATGCAAAAGCTCAAGGGCACCTACAGTGCAAATGTATACTTATATTCTGTGAACAGCAAACCCACACACTACTTTGGATATTTTCAGTCTCAAAAACTATTTGTAGTATGGTATGAGGTGTGTCTGTTAAAGAAACAGAAACCCAAAGCCTCCTTAAGCACACAAAATTAGTTGTCCATTTCTTTAGATCCTGGTCAAAGAGCTCCAACACATCTATGTAAGGGATGCACTATAGCGTTCTAATTCTGAATTTAGCCTTTGTTTGCAAACTGACTAAAACTGCAGTCCTATACTCCTATACTCAATTCTGAGTAGCTAATTTATAGGACTGCAATGTTAATTTAGAATTCTCCAATCTAGAACAAGAGCTGGGGGAAAGTGCAGAAAGAGACAATAAAAACAATCAGGGACTGGAAAACTTTCTCTGCAAGGTGACAATCATGATATGGTGGAGACTCTATGTATGGACAGTTCCCAGGACTGCGAATTGGGTATACCAGCTCTGGATGGGGTTGTCCTTCCTCCAAAGGAGCAAGTGCATCATTTTGGAAGTGCTCCTAAATCCATCACTGTCACTAGAGGCCAAGGTGACCTCAGTAGCTTGGATGCCCATTACCAACTTTGGCTGGTGCACCAACTATAACCACTCGTGGATAGGGATAGCCTTGCCACAGTAGTCCTCATGATTAGACTACAGTAATGCGATGTACGTGGGGCTACCCTTATGACTAGCTCAGATGCTGCAGCCAGTGCAAAATGTAGCTGCTAACATAATTAGTGGGGCACCCAGCTTTACACATATTACACCAGCATTAAAAATCTGCACTGGCTACCTATGACATTTAAAACCCTAAACAATATATATAGAGAAAAAAAGACAATTAAGGGAGGACATAACATAAGTTTGTAAAATTATGCAGTGTAGAGAATTAGGCTAAAGAAAAAGGTCTCTCTTTCTCTCTCTCTCTCTCTCTCTCTCTCTTAAAATACTTAAATCTGAATCATCCAACAAAATAGCAGTACTTTAGACCCAAAAAAGTACATCACGCAAACATAATTTAATGTCACAAAATGTGATGATACGCATTGGTTTAGATGGTATTTAAGGAGGATTAGATCAAAGCAAAGACTACAGATCTCTCAATATCTATTAGCCATGGTAGCGAAATGAAATCTCCATGTTCAGAGACAATATGCCACTGAAACACCATCTGCTACAGAGCCTTAGCAAGTGAGAGCTGTGGCCCTCACTCAAACCAAGACTGTGGGCTTCCCAAAAGTATCCAATTGGTGATTTTGGAAAACACAATGCTGAACTGGATGGACTTTTGGAGTGATCAGCAGGGGTCTTGTTTATACTCAAATTAGGAGCATTCTGAAAATTCTAATTTGGAAAAGGATGTACACTTTCTCCAATACTAGTAAACATGTGCTATTAGATGTTAAATAGCGCAAAATATTTGTGGTATTTCATTTTTATATATCAGTAGCATACACGGATGATATAGTTTCTATGAAAAAAATCTGATGATGCCAACTCTGGTCCACAAAAGCTTATTGTCGTCATAAATTTGTTCACCTTAAGGCACCACAGAGACCTTGCTGTTCTTGCTGCAACAGGTAAACATGGCTACCCCTCTGGAAATAGTTTGTATGATAACTAGTTTCTGTTTAACCACAGAGTTCCATCAAATGAGATTGTAAAGTCAATGTACAATTTTCAAGTTATTTATTAATATTTATGAAACATCAAACTGAAATTAGTGCAAAGTGCAAACCTCCCTAGAAAATCAAGAGATCTTAGTGCTTCAGTGAGGCAGATAATTTTTGTATGCCTATTATAGAATTGCAGGTTCACTGTTTAATGGGCGCATCATAAGATAACATCTGAATGATCTTTGCTCAACAGCTGAGGCATAACGAACATCTTTACCCTGGCCTTTGATACCTGATATATTTATATATTAGGACCCACCCTATTCTTGTAACTGTAATTTATTTTAAACTGTTTTAATAACTTATGTTGCTGTAACCGGCCCTCAAATCTTATGGTGAAAAAAGAAATTTAAGCAGTAACAACAGTAATCCGTATTCTGTTCATAAATCAGCTTCCAAAGAAAGGCATAGAATGAATAAATCATAAAACTAAGAAGCAAATATGATAAAGACAAGGAAATAGTAAGTTAATAATCTGTATTAACAGATGCCTGAAGATCTGCGTCTAAGCAATAGCAGTAACAATGAAGGGAAATGGCCAAAGAGGCCCTTCCTGAGGTGACAATGGAAACCATCATATTAATATTTCCAGAAGTCTAAATATCATCATGCCAATAAAATGTTACAGATTGGGTTTCTTTTTTAAAGTTGTCTTCTGGTATTTGAGCATCTTGAGGACTCAGAACAATTAAGTTTTCAAAGATCAACTGTACAAGTGTACTGGTGCAACAAAGGTATTTAAGGATACGAAAACAGAAAATTATAAAAATGACTCAGAGCCAGTTAATCTTTGCAGGTCATTTGTCTGTGTATTATACACACACACACAGAGCTAAGCAGTATCAGTGTATCTTCAGGAATTTCCCTCAGGCATAACCGACATAAATCCATAAAAGGACAAGAAAATTTTCTGTACTAAAAACCTTCTGCCGCTATTACACAGGCCAGTTCCAAACAGGCTTCATCCTCTTGGATTATATATGCAGGTTCCTCTTGGATTATATATGTGTGTGTGTTTGTGTGTATGTATCTCTCTCACACAAAGTGTTAACCTGTCTCTATTTGGTCACTCACTCAATTCCATGTTTGCTGAAGACGCACCTCTTTGCCCTGGCTTTTGAAATTTGAAATAGACGTATTTAGGATCCTTTCTAGTTGTGAATGTATGTCATTTGTTCTAAACTGTTTTTAATAACGGTTAAATAATATATTGTTGTGAGCTGCCTTGGGATCTACTAGTGAAGGGCAGGTTGTTTTATCATTACAGTAGGGCCCTGCTTTACAGCGCTTTGCGTTACGGCGCTTCGCTAATGCGGAGGTCTCAATTAGATGCAATTAGACTAAAGCCCCACTCATACAGTGCTTGTTCCGTTTTTACAGCGCTTTTGGGGCATCGCGTGCCATTCTATTCAATGAGTTCCACTTTTCAGCAGTTTTCACTTTTCTGCAGGGGTCCAGAACAGAACCCACTGTATGAGTGGGGCCCTACTGTATTACTAGTACTACTACATTGTAAGGTACAGAGTCTACTTCATTTATGGCATTTATATCCTGTCGTTTCTACAAAAAGCTCAAGGTGGTTCATATGCTTAGGAACATAGGAAGCTGCCATAGATTCTATTTCCACTGGTGAAGGAAGCATGCCCCTGAATACCAGTTACTGAAAACCGCAAGAGGGGATAGTATTCTTGCGCTTAGGTCCTGCTTGTGGGCTTCCCACAGGCATCTGACTGGCCACTGTGAGAATAAGGTGATGGACTAGCGGGGCCACTGGCCTGATCCAGCAGGTTCTTGCGTTCTCATATAGGTAGACACACCACTAGTCGATCTAACTTAGTACTGTCTATTCTGCTGTGACAACAGCTCTCCAGGATTTCGGACAAAAAGCTAGGACTAAACCTGAGTCCTTCAGCATACAAAACATGCCCTCTACCACTGAGTCACATCTCTCTCTCCCCAAGCTCACTCCTACCTATTTGGACTGGCAGAGGCATTCTAAGGATTCTGGCAGGGGACATTTCTCAGTTCTGATACCAGAGGCCCTTTTAACTTAAGACGCCAGAGCCTGAACTTAGAATCTTTTGTATGCAAACCACATACTCTACCACAGAGCTTCCCAAAATGGAGACACCAGCATTGAACCCAGAGCTCCATACATAACGCAGCATGTGTTCTACCCCTGAACTATATCCCTGTCCCCGTCACCACTTCCCTAATTATTATTCTAATTAATCCTGTGGGATGATGATCAGCCCATGCCAAGGCTGAGCAGGGATTTGAACCCTGCTCTCCAGGGTCCTAGTCCAATACTGTAGGTTGGGGTGGGGATGTTGGTGGACCATAACCATGCCTCTCCAGAAGTTGCTGGACCACAGGCCAGACTAGCGAGGTCTGATAGGAGCTGGAGCCCAACAACCTCTGAAGGGTCTCACTCCTATTCTAAACTTTCTTATCGTTTAGACAAGTGCTGGTGACGTTGCTGTGCTTTTTTAAGATGCGTAGATATAGGCCACATTCACACCACACATTTATTCCACTTTAAACAATCATGATTTCCTCCAAAGCATCCTGGGATCTGTAGTTTGTTAAGGGTGGTGAGAGTTGTAAGTGGATCCCTTGTTCTCCTGACAGCTACAATTCCCAGAATGATTTAACAATCCATCCCTCTTCCCGGAAAACTATGGGAGTTGTAGCTCTGTGAGGGGCATAAGGAGCCTCCTAACAATTCTCAGCACCCTTAACAAACTGTCCTTCCCAGGATTCTTTTGGGGGAAGCCATGACTGTTTATAGTGGAATAATAGAAGAATAAATGTATGGTGTGAATGTGCTCATATACTGAGGGACATACTTAGCTACACACATAAAAAACGAATAAACTGAACAAAACGGCGGCGGCGCCACTCACATCCCTGAAGTGGGCCAGGCCGCGCTCGCCCAGGGCGCTGAGGCACTCGTAGGCCGAGCCCGCCTGGAGAAAGAGCTGTGCCAGGCACATCGTCTCGCTGCGGAACAGGGTGCCCATGGCCGACGGTACACAGCCGGCCCTGAGGAAGGAGCAGGAGGAGCGGCAGCAGCACAGACAGCGGCGTCACAGGGCACCTCGGAGCCGCCTTCGCGTCGTCCTCGTCTTCGTCCTGCTGCGATGGTGGTTCCGAGGGCTGGCGGGTTCTCCCCTTCCCGGGGCCATGGAGACACAGGAAGGATGGAGACCGTCCCCCAAGCCCAGCTGCTTCCGCTTCCTTCTCAGAACTTCGCAGGCGCCTTTGAGATGGGAAAAGGCTAGAGCGGCGAACCGACTGAATTTCCGGTAAACAGGAAAGCGCCATTGTCCCGAGCCAAGTAGCGGTGTCGGTCTACACCTTGGCATCTCTATGAAGAACCCGCTCCCCTGCCTTCCCGCCCTTCTCTGCGATTGGTTCAAGTTTACACCGGAAGCGTGTTAAGGGCCGCTGCTCACTGCAAGCTTTGTTATAATCCTTCATTGACTCTCTATGGTAGGAACAAAAAGCGCTAGCCAGGCGGGCCGAACGACGACAAGCCCGGAGCTTCTCCTCTTCCTTACCAGGGCCGGCCGTTGGTACTCCCTAGGAAAGACGGAGCCCGAGGGGGAGGGGAAGGGATTTAATATTCAAGTCCCAAGTCCCTTGCAATATCTAGCAATATGTAGGACTTTTATTTAACGATCAAAGCAAACGTTTTGATAAGGGTAAATTAAACAGGAAGGGAATTCAATTCACAAATAAATAACCAAATCAAATTACTTTCCCTTTAAATCTGAATTTGATGCCTTGTTTCAGTTTCACGAAGTCTCAACACTACTGTATTTTTGTATGCATTAATTTTTATTTTATTTCTTGTCCTTAGAAAAACATACATTAAAAATGTCTCTTTACATAAACAGGTTTTTTTTTTTTAAAAAGTACCACTTATTAAAAGTATAGAAAAGCATTAACAAAATTGCTGTCTTTTGCCCTGCGTTAACTGAAGACTCATGTCTTATTCCATACTCTGTAGATTCTTTTCCAAGGATCACTCAGGACTGCTGCAACTAGTATGAAAAATGCCAGCACCAAGCCTTTGGCGAGAGCATGAGAGTATGGTTCTCCTGAAACAGAGTTTGAAATAGAAATTAATAGCAGGGCACCATGTTCTTTTTTTCTACTTATTAGCACTTAAGAAGAGATACAGGCCCCAATCCAGAAAAGCTCATGCTACAACACTACAGTGTGTGAAGCTGTACATAAATCAGAGGTGAGCAGCCACTCACAGCTGGGTGCAGAATGGAATATCCTTACACAGCTGAGAGAAGGGGCAGAGCCCACCAGAGTTGTGCCACTTCCACATATGCAAACCTCTACGTATTCAGAGGCAAATTTATTTGTTTACTGAAGTGTTTATAGGCTTTATTACTTGTTCCCACATTATTAGCAACACATAACATTTAAAAACATGGTAAGATAAAATTATAAAACAAAACTAGCAAACAATAATTATATACAAACAGCCCAGAAACACAATGCCTACTGACATTTTTAAAAGCCTCACCAACCTTAATGAAAAACAGCCAGAGATGGCTTCCTCCTCACTTATATATTTATTTATAAACATTAACAAACTGCTGTTATGAGAATTTTATTGTTAATGTTTATAAATAAATATAATAGTAAGTCTATGGCTAAAAGTCTTAGGACACTGCTTACTATTTTTTAAAAATCTCTAAACAGTGTACAACATAAAAACAAACATTAAAATAAAAATACAACATAATACTAATAAAATAGTAGCATAAAAGCATATAAACAAATAAAAACAGGAATCCAGGCAAACGAAGACAGGGTCGGATCTTATGGACCAGGGAAAGCCTGGGGAAAAATATATGTCTTCACCGGACATCTGAAGCAACTGATGGTTAAGAACATAAGGACATAAGAAGAGCCTGCTGGATCAGGCCAGTGGCCCATCTAGTCCAGCATCCTGTTCTCACAGTGGCCAACCAAGTGCCTGGGGGAAGCCCGCAAGCAGGACCCGAGTGCAAGAACACTCTCCCCCTCCTGAGGCTTCCGGCAACTGGTTTTCAGAAGCATGCTGCCTCTGACTAGGGTGGCAGAGCACAGCCATCATGGCTAGTAGCCATTGATAGCCCTGTCCTCCATGAATTTGTCTAATCTTCTTTTAAAGCCATCCAAGCTGGTGGCCATTACTGCATCCTGTGGGAGCAAATTCCATAGTTTAACTATGCGCTGAGTAAAGAAGTACTTTTGTCTGTCCTGAATCTTCCAACATTCAGCTTCTTTGAATGTCCACGAGTTCTAGTATTATGAGAGAGGGAGAAGAACTTTTCTCTATCCACTTTCTCAATGCCATGCATAATTTTATACACTTCTATCATGTCTCCTCTGACCCGCCTTTTCTCTAAACTAAAAAGCCCCAAATGCTGCAACCTTTCCTCGTAAGGGAGTCGCTCCATCCCCTTGATCATTCTGGTTGCCCTCTTCTGAACCTTTTCCAACTCTATAATATCCTTTTTAAGATGAAGCGACCAGAACTGTACACAGTATTCCAAATGCGGCCGCACCATAGATTTATACAACGGCATGATGATATCGGCTGTTTTATTTTCAATATCTTTCCTAATTATCGCTAGCATGGAATTTGTCTTTTTCACAGCTGCCGCACACTGGGTCGACATTTTCATCGTGCTGTCCACTACAACCCCGAGGTCTCTCTCCTGGTTGGCCACCGCCAGTTCAGACTCCATGAGCGTATATGAGAAATTAAGATGTTTTGCATAATTTTACACTTGTTTATATTGAATTGCATTTGCCATTTTTCCGCCCATTCACTCAGTTTGGAGAGGTCTTTTTGGAGCTCTTCGCAATCCCTTTTTGTTTTAACAACCCTGAACAATTTAGTGTCGTCAGCAAACTTGGCCACTTCGCTGCTCACTCCTAATT
Source organism: Rhineura floridana (assembly GCF_030035675.1). Classification (NCBI taxonomy): domain Eukaryota; kingdom Metazoa; phylum Chordata; class Lepidosauria; order Squamata; family Rhineuridae; genus Rhineura; species Rhineura floridana. The sequence continues at coordinate 8,892,321 of NC_084498.1, read as the reverse complement.
CTAGGTCATTAATGAACAAGTTGAAAAGTACAGGTCCCAATACCGATCCTTGAGGGACTCCACTTTCTACAGCCCTCCACTGGGAGAACTGTCCGTTTATTCCTACTCTCTGCTTTCTGCTTCTTAACCAATTCCTTATCCACAAGAGGACCTCTCCTCTTATTCCATGACTGCTAAGCTTCCTCAGAAGTCTTTGGTGAGGTACCTTGTCAAAAGCTTTTTGAAAGTCTAAGTACACTATGTCCACTGGATTGCTAGCACCTGAACCAGGGAGGGGAACTTAAAAGACTGAGTGGCTTGGGACTCTTGCCATCGACCTTTCGTATAAATAAACTATCTGACTCTTGGTATAAATAAACTATGTGTATATTTGTCAATAAACCAGCAGGTTCCCCATCTTTTTACCAGTATAGTAGCGTGTCAGGGGATAGAGAAGTTCTGGCCAGCAAACATCATTTCTCTTGCAGTCATATTCTGTGTAGTTAATCTGAAATCTGCAAAACAGTTTAAAATAAAGTATTACGGGCAGATAGATGTTCTCTCTATAGTGAGAGAACTAATAACATGGCCTTCTTGGTGGTGGCCTGAATGTGGGGCTCCCTCCCTGGAGAATTGTGGTTTTTCTCCCATCAATTAAACATTTTTGTTTGCCTGAGCTTTGGGCATACAGTGCCTTGCAAAAGTACTCAGGCCCTACTGAATTACAAATGGTACATTGAAATTTTGTACTGTATGATATTTTATTTTGAAACACTGAAACTCAGAATCAGTTATTGTAAGGTGACTGGTTTTCTGCTGGGAAATGTTTGTAAGAAACATAAAAAACTGAAACATACTGCTTGCATTAAGTATTCAACCCCTGTTCTGTGGAAGCTCCCAGTTTACACAGATGAAAGAAACTGCCCTGGCGAGGACACAATTACCTTACCATTGGCCTCCATCTGTGAGCCATTAAAGTTGCTGTCACATTGTCTGGATAAAAATCTCACTGTTGAAGGATCATTGGTCAGGCTGTGGATCTGAAGGAAAATGAAGACCAAAGAGCATTCTACAGACGTGAGAGATAATGCAGTACAAATGCACAGATTAGGAAAAGGGTACAAAATAATATCCAAGTGTTTGGATATCCCAGGGAGCACAGTTGGATCAATGATCAGGAAGTGGAAGGTGCATCACACCATCCAGGCACTGCCAAGAAAAGGCCATCCCTCAAAACTAAACGCTCGAACAAGAAGGAGACTAGTGAGAGAAGCCATAAAGAGGCCAACAATCACTTGGAAGGAGCTACAGAGTTCAGTGGCTGGGAGAGGAGTAATGGTGCCCCAGACAACCACATCAAGGGGTCTGCATAACACTGGCCTGTATGGGAGAGGGTGGCGAGAAAGAAGCCATTACTCAAAAAGTACCATCTGAAAACACATCTGGAGTTTGCCAGAAAGCATGAGAGTGCCCCAGCTGTGATGTGGGAAAAGGGGGGGATATTTAAATCCTGGATAGAATTAATATATCAGAAATGCACAGCAAAAGTATATGTTAATAATGAAGTATCAAAACCTATATGGCTGAAACGTCGAACTCGTCAGGGATGCCCACTCTTGCCATTATTAATTGCTATTTTTTTGGAACCATTAGCAACACTAACAAGAAATAACCAACAAATAACAGGAGTCAAATATGGTACGGAGGAATTTAAAATAAACTTGTATGCAAATGATATAGCTTTAACTTTAACACACCCAGAAATATATATTGAAAACACTTTTAAGGTGTTACAACTATATAGTGAAGCATCTGGATATAAAATACATATAGATAAATCTGAGTGCTTTGGAGTTAATATATACAAAAGGCAAACAGAAAGCTAAAGGACACGGGTTTACAATGGGAAGATAAACCAATAAGATACTTAGGCATTTGGCTACATCCTAATCTTCAAATAATCAAATATTATAATTATAAAAGATTGCTTAAACAGATTGAGGAAGATTTAAATAAATGGGGGAAATTACAACTGTCACGGCTAGGAAAAATAGCAGCTATATCCATGACAATCCTACCTAAGATTTTATTTATTTTTATGAGCTTACCGTTAGAAATAGAAAACTACAAACTTATTCAAATACAGAAAAAAATATTGAAATTTATCTGGTCAAACAAGCCAAAGTAGAACAGCAAATGAACATCTGTATCAAAAAATTAGTAATGGAGGACTTGGAGTACCCAACTTTATTAGGTACTATCAAGCAGTCAAATTATCGTTAATTACGGAATGGTTTGAAGATTGCGATAGTATCTTATTAAAAGGAGCAAGAAATGTATAGAAGAAGATTACAGGAACTACTATGGGTTAAGCCAAAAACAATAACAACTAAACAGAATTTTCTTACATCTACAAACACAGTATTTAAAGTATGGATTTACTGCGTAAAAAAGCTGGTCCCAGGTTTCTCCCCTCTGACTTCAATTTTGAGAAACGAATTTGTAAACAATAAACTACAACAAACTATTAATTACCATACATGGAGAAAACTGTTCAAGTATTGTGATTGGTTTAAACAAGGATTTATTATTTCTTATGAAAATGCAGCTGAAATTTTGCATAACGAGAGGCCTCCATTATTTCAATTTTTTCAATTAGAAAAAATAAAAACAAAACACGGAAACCCACATCCCTGTACAGCTTTTGAGACTTTTTTACTACAATCAGAGAAAAAGAATGCTATTGCTAAAATATATCAAATCTTTTCCTCATTAAGTATGCAACAATTGAAGATTGATGGGGTAAGAAGTTAACCTTAATAATTACCTATTATTACTTTTGTTCATTTCATATTTTGTTTTTGCTGTTGTTGTTGCTTTATTTTGTAATGCTTCTATGTAATCGAATTGGAACATTTTGTACTTTTACTTTAGCTTGAATAAAAATTTTTAAAAAAGAAAAAGAAAATTGTGGTCCACAAGCGATGTCCAACCAACCTGAAAGACCTGAAGCGAATCTGCCAAGAAGAATGGGCCAAAATCCCTCAGACACTGTGTGCAAAACTGGTACATACCTACCCCAAAAGACTTATTGCAGCAAAAGGTGGCTCTACCAAATATTAATGTGGGGGGGTTGAATACTTATGCAAGCAACACGTTTCAGTTTTTTGTTTCTTATAAGCATTTCCCAACATAAAACCAATGTCACCTTACAATAATTGATTTTGAGTTTGTGTTTCAAAAAATATCATACAGAATGAAATTGCAATGTACCATTTATGATTCAGTAATACAAGAGCATTGGTTAGGGGTCTGAGTACTTTTACAAGGCACTGTATGTGCATTTTCTGGGATCCAGCTGTGCTAATATTGGTTTTGTTATGCTACTGTTTTCAATTTTCCAATTTTAGATTTTGAATTATTGTATCTAAATGGCTGTATTTTTATTATGTTGTGCATTGTACTGACGACTCCTCTGGGAGAGAGGAAGATACATAAAGCGGCAAGGGATCCATCAGTCAAAGATAGAGAAGCAGGAATCTGCCTTATACAAGATCAAACTCTTTCTTCATCTAGTCCAGAACTAGCTATTCTGACTTACAGCAGCTCTTTAGCATCTTAGGCAAAGATGGGTTTTTCCCATCACTTGATCCTTTTAAACTGGAGATGCCAGGGATTGAACTTTGTATTTTCTGCTTACTCTAGCACTAAGCTATGGTTCTTCCTCCAAGCTTAATTGTCTTATGCATACATTGTCCCAAGTGATTTGTATGTCAGAACTACCACCCCTTTTTCTATCAAGTCAAATTCACTGTTTCATTTATGCTATTGTTATAACACATCTAGGCTGCTTTCACACTGCACTTTATTCCATTATTGTGACGATTTCTTACCTGGTAATTTGCGCATTATATTTGATCTTTCACATGACATACAGGCTAGTTCTGGAATTCTAGTTGAATATAGTGCAAGTTTAGTGCTAATTTTTGTGATAAGTAATACCAGAAATAATCAGTTTGCAAGCTTGGGAACCTGGAAAATCACAGGAGTTTTTTGCTAGCTGCAGCCGCTCACATGACAGGCATCCCAGCATGCAGTGCGTTCCCACTCTTTAGGCACACACTTTTTTTTTGCCTAATGAAAATTGTACCACTATTCCGGCATAGGTGTGGGTAGCAGCAGCATTTCCCACACACACCCAGGTCTATACAACTAAAAAATAAACATGTCAGATGGTAAAGGGAGAGGGGTTGCATGGCGATTGGATGAGATCTTAGACCTCCTACACAGTGGGGAACTACACTGCACATGTATATAATGGGTGAGGGACAAAAACAAGACATTCATTGCAGCTGTGTGAAAGACAGCTGTATGAAATGCCGGGATATTGGCTGAAAGACCTACTGTTCCCTAACGCAATAGGTGCTGCAGCATGAAAGCGATTTTAGAAATTGGGACAGAAGCGCTACCATTTTAATCCATTAAACTAGCGCAATAAGCTCCATGTCTGAAAGCAACCCTAATAGAATTACACTGACACTGCATAAAAAGAGTTACCTTGTCAGTGGAACAGGGGGTTGAGCTGGTATTTTAATAAACTGGACTGCAGCAGAGACAGGAAGAGAGCTGGCTTTATCATCACAGACAACTGGACACTGAACTTGCCATGTTACTGCTGAAAAACTGAATGTGATGGGAAAATCTATATTATAAATGTAAAACCTCAAGCAACAATAGTTAAAATATTAGGTTGTGCGTTGTTATGGCAGCTTTGGTTTTGTCAATAATCTTAGATAAGGTGATCTGTTATTCTCACCTGTATCAGTTTTTAAATATAAAAGGTCACAGGTTGCATTTGGTGACAACTGACTGCACCTTGAAATGACTTTTACTTTCCTATAACGGTCACAAACTACTTTTTGAACATTAAATGGTAGCAGTATACTTAATGAGGCTAAAATGGGAAGGGTAGCAATCTTAAGATATTTTGCCTTCATTTAGATGGCCTGATAGTGAACAACTACACAGGGTAATGTACAGTGATTGCTTTTTCTTCGCAGATCTTCACAGCAACCAGGATCTCTGAAACAAAATGTTCAACACCTTCAGCAGCATATCTTAGGAACAAAGAAAGCTCCCTTGCACCAGGCTCAGGCTATTTGCCATCTAGCCCAGTGTTGTCTATTCTGACTGGCAGCAGATGTTCAGCACAGAAGAGCTGCTCTCATCACCTGCTACCTGAGATCTTTTAAATTTGAGATGGTGGGTATTGAACCTGGGACCTTCTGCAGGCAGACCATGTGCTCTACTATGGAGCTATGGTTCCTTCCCTGGAGACCATATTCTGAATGTGAGTGCATATTTCAGAATCCTGAGAATCTCAGCTATTTTTTCCTAAACTAGTTTCTAGCCCTCATGGCTGCAAGTGTCTCGGCAAAGCCTGATGAGGTATCACAGCTCAGTAGTATGGGAAAGGCTGTTTGTACTAGTGTACAAAACCATAAATAACCAAGGACCTAAATATTTAAAGAAGTACTTCCCCCAATATCAACCAACCTCTCCTCTGAGATCAGTAGGGGAGGCCCTGCTCATGATCCCATCAACGGGTGACTAGTAACATGGCCTTCATGGTGGTGGCCCGACTGTGGGGCTCCCTCCCCGGAGAATTGTGGTTATCCCCCCATCAATTAAACATTGTGTTTGCCTGACGTTTGGGTATATATGCATTCTCTGGAATCCAGCAGTGTTAATATTGGTTTTGTTATGCTATTGTTTTCAGTTTTGTAATTTTAGATTTTGAGTTACTGTATCTAAATGGTTGTATTTTTATTATGTTATGCATTGCCCTGGGGCTCCTCTGGGAGGGAGGCAGGCACATAAACATAATAAATAATGATAATTATAGGATACCCAGTGGTTGAGGCAAAGGGCTTCAGAGTTCAGCAAAATACATTACACCTCCCCCAGCAGAAATCAGACAGTGATGAAACACAAATTTGCATGATATATTCAGCTTTTTTTGACACAAACTTTTTCCCTCCCCAGTGCAGAGTATAATACACTCATGATCATAACAAGGCAAGCAAGATCAGAACAAATGGAAATTACATTTCAATCAGAGACATATGCATCTAATGGGATGAGTATGTTGGCAAGAGGGAAGAGGAATCTCTTTCTGAACAGAAACTAGACTTCAGATTTACAATGGATAAAAGCAAACAGAAGAACACGTGAAGATGGCAAACATAAGTAGTATTTTTTACATACCTAATCTGTACTCCAAGTATCTCCTGCTGTGGAATCCCTTCCACTGCTCCAACATCAGCAGTGATAATCTGAATATTCAAGTGGGCAGGAATATCAGGACAAATTCCTTTTAAATCCCCCAAACTTGTGTTTGTATTTGGATCAGATGTATCTAAACCTGTTAATGGGGAAAAAACATTGTCCTGAGACAATGAATGATGTTGAGCAGTTTATCTTTATTCTTCCAAGGTTACAAGGGGAAAGGGGCAACATTATTTTCATTTATTTATATATATATTCAGCCCTTTCTCTTTAAGGGGCAAGGGATGATCTGCTAAATAAACATGAAGAAGACTGTACTGTTAATTACGCTTTCCAGAAAATAACAGAGCAGTCCTACACTCTGAACTATATGGAGGGAGATATTATTTTCTTTTTAGGGTTATCCTGCCTGTCTTCCATCATGGAACACAAGATAGTGTACACAGTAGTTCCCAGGCGGCTGCCCATTCAGGCACTGAGCAGATCCAGACCTGTTCACCCACGTGGCCAACTCATGTGCCTTCAGACCATAACCAGGGACCACATGCCACCACTGTATACTTTGGCCCCTCAACCAGTGTGACAATTACTCTGTAATTCCATTTATTTCAAAATATCAAAACTCAACTGCAAAACTTCAAATCAAATATGGCAAAGTATAGTTATCCTTTGTACTGTTTTAAATGTTATATGAAAAAGTTTATGCATGTGGTTAAACCATTGGCTACATTATGGTTTTTAATAAGAAAAGTTTTAACGATTTATATTTTTTTAAAAAACTAAAACAAAATTCAGCAATTGCTAGTGAATGTCACTACTCACGGATGATTTCCACCCAGTCATCTGCGACACTGGAAGAGGAGTTGCCCCTCTTCCCGACATGACTGGCTTGCACTAAGGAATTAAGTCTTTCAGTAACGTTCTCCCTGCAAACAAATATATATGTGTTGTTATAATGGAACGCAGAACATTTCCATTGTGGTTGGTCAGCTTATTACACGTTATCCATACTTAAAAATAAAATCTTCAGGGTTGCAGGAACCAACATGGGTATTTTGATGAAATAATTGCTTTCCTTTATATCAACAATGTCCTGGTTCACACACAGCGCTAGGCCATTTTTATTTGCCAAAGTGTGGTTTGTTTGATCATACAGAACAAGCCCAGGAGACTAACCATAGTTTGTTTTCTGAAACCATGGTTTGTTGTTGGCTTACCAACAGTGGCTTATTTTATTTTAACTATGGTTTGGCATGATGTCCAAATCCAACAGCTTCATTTAACCAATGGTTGGTTTGTCTAACCCATGCCACAGAAGCACAAAGCAAGAACATCTGCAAAACAAGCCAAGCTTTGGAGAAACTAGCTATAAGCTTGGTTACTTGACTGTGAGATGAATCATGGTTTGTTGAACAATCCATAGGTTAAAGAAACCATGGCTTAATGTTATGTGCAAATGCAGCCAATGCTAGAATTTCAGTGTGAGGATGAAATCGCTTCAGACATGCCATAAACAGAAAAAGGGGGGAAAACACTATCTCACCTCAGCTGACTGCAGCTATCATTAAGGTCAACTTCTAAAGTGCATCCAGAGATTGAATTTTGTCCAAATAAAAGCGGTGTGAGATTTGCTGATCTACACAAGCCTTTGCCATCTATGTGAGAGAAATATCTGCTTGAGAAATCCTCATATCTTTTTACAGGTTCTTGCTTGAAGTTTTATGGAATATTATTTTTAACAGAAATACTAAAATACACAATAAAAATAACAATGCTGAGACGTTACTGAGTTCCATTCATCTTTTATGTCTGTTAAAAACAGAAAGGTTTTAATTTAATCCAAGCTGAAGTAACTGAGCTGTCACAGTGCAACTCTACTTGGCAATCAAGACTGTAGCCCTGTGTTAGGAAAGCTTTTTAATAGTAGATCTCAATATTTCCCTTTTGGAGCCTTCCAAAGGAAAGTAGTAAAACATCAGAAGCAAATGTAGAAAAGCCATCTAAGGTTTTATTAGCTCTGCATTTGTCATAGATCAGATGAATAAAGGTAATACTTTATTTTACACTATATTACAAATGTAACCAAGAAAACATCTATCAACACCAATCATGCTATATTGCCCTATCCAAATAGCACTGAAGACTAAAACTAGTGTTAGCATAATAAACCTCAGTCTGAAAGGTTTATTTGCATTGCAGTTCTGTAACACTCCATATCAAAATGTAATACCAGGCTTCCAAAGGTATAAAGTGGTAACAGCATCAGAAGAATTCAGATTTGCTGCCCTAATCGGTTTTCCAACTTGATAACCTATACAGACAGACAGAGAGGGTTTTGCGTGAGGTTTTACAGATTTTCATCAATATTAACAAGCAATTTTGCCAAATAACTGCATTACAGTGCAATCTTATCTATGTCTACTCAGAAGTAAGTCTCTTTAAATTCAATGCGGCTTCCTCCCAGGTAAAGGGTTAGGATTGCATCCTTAAGCCTTCCTAGAGTTAAGATCCAAAACACCAGGTTTCTACATTTTCACTCACTGCATCTGCCATAGCAAATGCTGTTCTCTGGCTAGTGTTATAACTGACCAGCCTTGGAGCTCCAGAAGTAGGCAGGGATCATCCCAGCAGTTATGCAGTGATTTTCAATCCCGCCCCAGCTCCAAGGTTGAGAGAATGTGTGGAGTGGTTTGGCCACTGCCTTGGCAGCATAGGGCCAAATCAGCAAAAAAATAATAATAAAAGTTCCTGATCAGAAAAGGGAGGGCTTTCTTGGCTACTGCTTTAGAAGCAGCCACACCAGCACACTCCCTGCTCCACTGTGCTGCAGAACAGTGGATCTGGGTGGCATCCTTTGTTACTGCTCCGGTGTTGGCCATGCCAGCATGCTCCTCATGTTGCTCTCCTTCAAGAAAGAGAAGCGGGGGCCTCTTCAACCACCGCTCAGTAGAAGGTCTTGCCTCCGCTGAACATCACCCCAGCCAACAGAGGCTGGGCAAGGGCCTGGCAATTTTTGCCTTGGTTGCAAAGGCCTCCGGAAAACTTTCAACTCACACAAAAAATATTGCACCCACCCTTGAGTGTTCTGGATTCGGGCTGAAACCAAGAAGACAGTTGACACTAAGAGGAAGGGCAACAAATATTGATATGACACCCCCCCCCAAAAAGGAAACTTAATATCACTGACTGCTGACCACTGACATAGCAACATGTGTCTGCTAAGCCTATGAGGGATTTCACCTGGATTGCCAGACAATTCTTCTTTGCTTGTAGCGTTTACACTCACAAAGTTGACTGTGAATTTCTGTGTCAGTATCTCTAGTAAAGAAAAGGATGTGTTATCAATGTGTCCAAAAAGGAAGGACACCATTTTATTGAACCTTTAATTTCACATCACTATCATACACATCATTACCTAAATTTCCATAACTAGTGTACTCTGCAGCAATACTGTATGCTTTAAAACCCATCCCAGTTTTTCTGTTTATATATAGATCACTTCAAAGCTGGATAGACCTTATTTTTGTAATTCCTATACACTACAGAGGACACAGGTGTGCACTTTTCAGGACAAACAGCACAAGCAACAGCTATAGTCCACCCCTCAAGCGTCTGTAGCTACCTTAGGGGTGAGGACCCTCAGGGCCAGGGACCAAATGTGGCCCTCCAGACCTGTCGGGACTCTCCCCAGAGCACATCACTCACTGGCTGAGCTTCACACCACCTCAAGGGTTTGTGTCTGGCTGGAATGTGTTGCTGAACTCTGATAATGCCTCAAGCTTGCCTGTATGGATGGATGTGTGTGAGTGTACGTAGAAACCAGCCTAGCATACGAAGGTAAAATTTATATTCCTTGCTCCACCCACTTGTTTCTGCCCACCACCACCACTAGCATGAGGCCCTGAGAAGGTTGCCTAGAAGGAATGTGGCCCCCTGACTGAAAAGGGTTCCCACCCATGATCTGCGTTAACACTACGTGATATGGCACAAACAATACAAATTATGCTCCCTCCTCTTTGCATGGCTTTCCTCGCCGTAGGATAGACAGCAGACATGTGGCAGAATCTTCCCTTATCAAAGTGAATTTCTTTTGTTACACAGAGATGGAAAGCCCTCAAAGGGCTTTCGCCTCACAACATACTGAGGGAGACTCCTCCTCCTGAAGCAGACCAAGCATGAAGTCCTTTGCATAACTCTGCCTCTGAAGCAAGAGCAAGGAGTTACCCAGACTACCTCTGAAAGAGTTTAGCCACCAAATATCTGTAGCTACATTGAAACTAGGATATATGGCACAAACACAAAGGCTGGTAGGCTTTAGGCAACCCAACTACTTGAACCCAGCCAACAGAAAATTTGCTTCTCCCCTCCGTTCCCCCGCTGTGAACAGCAGGCTCACATCCCATATCACTAACTCCCTTCGGTTTCACAAACAGTTTGCCATGGGTGTGGGGATTTGCTCTTGGAGTGTACAAATCTTTGGGAACTGGCCACAGAACTAAAAGCCCCACTGAACAACTTGTTTTATATAACAACAATCTGATAATGTTTCAAGAAGATTATGCCACAAAATCAACATGCTGGGTGTGTGTGGGGTGGACTCTTGAGTAAGAAACACAAAATAAATATGATGGTACCTTCTGGACATATTGCTCCAAAAAGGAGAGTAACTTTTATTTCTATTATTCTCTTGCCTTCCCATATGAATGTATAATCTTCTGCAAAGGTCACATTTCTGCATTCTGGACACAAAGAAGATTTTTTATGGAGTCCAGCTTTCACTGGAATTGGAATGGAATTGGTGAAAACTTTTTAAAAATCTATAAAACTGCATGCAACACATACCTACCTCTACCAGTGCAGTTCCCGACATCCATGTCTTTCTCTTCCTGGGTCACCTGTGGCAAGATACTGTCTGGCAAGAAAAAACAACAATGAGGGCATTAAGTCTTAAAACTAGCTGTAATGGAAGGGATCACATTTCCAGCAAAGGGGATCCCAACTGTAGAATTAGGCTTCCACATACTGATGGTCTCTAGAATACAACTTGCATGAAAAGAATTTGAGATGGGCCTCAGGTTTACATAGCTGGATCCCTGCAATTAACATGCAATTGTAAGTGGCAGAGGTGGGGGGAAGGTATTCACAGCCCTCTCTTACATTCAGCAGATGGCTGGAGCTATCAGTTGTGGCAGTGCCCTCTGTTCTCAGGACATGGTCTGAAAGTAAAGAATGCAGCCATCTTGCTAAAGTTAAGCAGGTCTTGTTTCTGACCAGTAACCGTACAGGAAACCACCTAGGACCTCTAGGTACACCACCCTGAGTTCCATAATGGACAGAAAGTGGGATATAAATATGAAACAGAATCTGTGGGTCGATCACTGTTTGCAAGCTCTTAGTACAATTCACGATGAGAGCCAGGCTAGACCAAGTCAACCCTTGCACTGTTTTGCTTCATTTTAGCCTTGAAGATAAAGAACAGTTGAAGCCTGGCAACGATGCCTGAAAGAGATGATCACTGCAAACAGAAAATAACTGAAACTTTGGATCAGCCTTGTTCTGATATAACAATGAACTACCTATTATTTCCAATTAAAAACAAAGCATACCTCCAGTACCACTGTTTATTGCTGTGTCTGGCAGCATACTCCCCCCTTCCTTGCAAGTAGTGAGACATTCCACTTCAAAATTCCAAAGGAATGCAACAGGGGCATTTCTCGCACACTGCCCAGCTATGAATTGCTGTATCACATAAGAAGATAAAGAGTGCAACTTCAGATTTATTTTTGTGAAATTTGTTTTTCCTCCTGAACAAACTCTTAAGTCAGCAGTGTGGAACTTTTTTCATCCCTAACAGGCAATCACCTGGAGGCTCCGTACCAGTGGTGGATGGAGCCAGAGGCAAAATGGGCAGAGCAAAGGATGCAACTCGTATCTTAGTACAGTAGTCCAGGAGGTCTCAGCCTGTTGGTCTGTAGCATGTCTGCACTGAATAAATTATTTTCAATTTCATTGTAAAATACAATCTCTTATATTGTACCTTATTGTATTACAATTTGAATTCTACAGAATGCAAATTGTAATACAATAAAATACAATTTATAAGAAATGAAAAGAAGCAATAAAAACACAATTAAAAATAATACAGCACCTAGCACAGAGTATTACAATTGCTGCAACAGGGAGAAAAATCATTAAGTGGTCCGCGAAGACCCCCAGCAATTTTCAAGTGGTCTGTGGCAGATATTTATACAGTCCTACACACACACATCCTTTAATCCCCATCCAGGCAAGCAAGAGCTTGAAGATACATTCAAAGACCCAGCCCAGCCCAGCCCAGCCCAGCAAAAGCATTTGAAGAGGGTACACATTAGGGCCAGTGTGTGTGTGTGTGTGTGCGGGGGATGTTTTGGAAGAGAGAGAGAGTGTGGCTGGGGAGACTTCCCACAGCCTGATAGAGAAGTATAGTGGGTCACACTCCACCCATGAGCCAGAGGTTCCCCACTCTGCTCTAAGCAGACAAAAAAACAGAGAAAGTGGAGGGATCGCTCATGCAAGCAGGCCGCCATTACCTGAGGAACTGTAAAATACTCATTTTCCATGGTCATTATCGGCTCTCCTTGTTTGTAACCACTAGAATGTTTTCCTGGGATGGTTTGAAATGGAATCTTAAATGAAGAAACTTGGGGTGAAGAACTGCAAAAACATTTGTTTAGGAAAAAATACATTTGTATCATTATTAAAGCCTTGAAAGGCAAGTGTCCAAAGAATTAAATTAGGCATTTCCAGCAGCATTATACATAGTGCAGAGAAAGAGGACAGAGAGAAGCTGTGCTCAGGATCACTCCTTGAAACTGTTTGGCAGAACATTCAGGACAGACAGAAGGAAGCACTTTTTCACAAAGCACATAATTAAGTCATCAAACTCACTGCCACATGATGATAACAATGATGAAATTTATACCCTGCCCTTCCTCACAAAGGGAGCCCAGGGCGGCAAACAACAAATGATAACACTAAAACCATCTTTTTTTTAAAAATCTCATTATGCAGTGGTGGCCTCCAGTTCAGACGGCTTTCAAAGAGGATCAATCAAATTCACGGAAGATTGACCAATCAGTGGCTGTTGGTCACGATGGAACATTCACGTTAAGGGGATGTATGTCACTCAGCAGAGCTGCTGGGGAACAACCATGGGACAGAACGGTTTCCTCCATGCTCTGCTTGTGGTTGGAAACAGGTTGTGGACTAGATGGGCCTTTGGCCTGCTCTAGCAGAGTTCTTACGTTTGTAGCAGCAGTGCAATCTGCTGTAGCACATAACAGGGAGGAGCAAGTAATTGCCTGACGATAGCTGTGCTGCTCTTCTCTTCCCTCTCCCCAAGATGTTTTATCATCCTGTTTGTAGCAACAGGAGACAGAATGTACAGCCTTTGAAAAACAAATAAAGCACGAGGATCAGTGAAAGGTCTAAGAGTACAGCAGGGATGGAGAACCTGTGGCTCTCTAGGTTTTGCTTGACTAACTCCCATCAACCCCAGGTCAGGGATATTGAGAGTTGTAGCCCAATAACATTGGGAGCACCACAGGTTTCCTACCCTGCATACAGCACTGCTGAAGATTCACAGGTGCAGACCTGCGCAACAAACTGAACAAGAGACTACCTACTAGAGCCCTATATCAGCCTTCGTCATCGTGGTGTCCTCCAGATCTTTTGAACTACAGTTCTCATCAGCTGTAGTCAGTCCAGCTGTGCTGGTTGCAGCTGATAGGAGCTGTAGACAAAAACACCTGGAAGGCACCTGGTTGGCAAAGGCTGCCCTATACGACCGTGAAACATGTTACATACCGTGGGCACCTACAGTAAAGTGTTCTGCTGGGTGGTTAAAACACACCTATTTGTGAGGGCGTTCCCTAAGTAGGACTGGTTTTTAGTAGCCATTCTACTGGAAATTCTGGATCTCTGTTTTTAGTAACTTACTGTTTTATTGTATTAGTTTTATTTTATAAAGTGCCTTGCTATTTTATAATGAAAGGTGGTCTATACATGTTTTAATAAATAAATAAAATATTTTCTACAAGAATGAAAGGTTCACAAATTGGGAGGCAGAAATTAGGAAAGAAAAGCATCATCCTGCTTGTTGTTTCTTTGAAAAATATTCCTGGATGAGGGAATTAGCGGGAAAAGATAGATCACTCTGCCTGAAAAATACTAAAAAACAGAAAGTTTGCAAAACAGCATGGGCATGGGAGGTGGGGAGAAACTGTCTTATGCACTTGGTTAGGGGCTATTTTGCAGGCATACAAGTATAGATATCCCAGGTGTTTTTCTGTACTTACGTAGAATGGCCATGATAGAAATAACCAAGGAAAGGTGTATTGTTAAGGGAGGACTGCACACATAAGAAAGGAAACCAGTCAGGGACATTTTTCCCAGTCTGGACAGAGCACAGGTGGTCAAAAGGCAGATTGACATCTCCGCCAAATACTCCTTCAAAACAGGACCCACTGAACAGTTGCTTCATCTCTGAGGTACATTCCTGCGCGAAAGAAAGAAAGAAAATAGAAAAATATTATACAACAGAGATGGGCCCAACTTGTCATCAACCTAAAAAAAGACTGAAGCACATGACTTCCCCCAAAGAATCCTGGGAACTGTAATATGTCAAGGGTGCTAGGAATTGTAGCATTGTGAGAGGTAAAATACAGTTTCCAGGATTCTCTGGAGAATGTTATTGTGCTTTAAATTTAGGCTATGTACCGAGCCTGAGTAGCATCAGTGACTATAGGAGTGACTATATCTCAGTGACAGAGCACATGCTTTGCATGCAGGAGGTTGCAGGTTCAATCCTTGGCATGTCCAATTAAAAGGTTCTCAGGTAGCAGGTAGTAGGTTGAGTTCAGGATCTCCACCTGAAACCCTGGACAGCCATTCCAATCAGAGCAGAAAATGCTGGTCTAGACAGACAAAGCCTGACCTGGTAAAAGGCAGATTTCTGTGTTAACCTTAACAAAGAAATGCAAGGTGAGCAGGGCTGACACTGTGGAGGTGGCTCCTACTGCTTATCAACCCAGAGAGCTATATGCCACATTTTTCATATATTTAATTATTCTTCTTATTCAATTATTCCACTAGCAGAAGACCCAAAGAATCAACCATTGTTGGTTTATTATGCCACAATAGTAAATACAACGAAATATGCACAGTTCTTAAATCATTTTGCAGACATTTTTGTACATTTTCCCTACAAGTGCTTAAAATGCAGGGGGGGTATTCATTTTTCATTAGTTTTTAAAACCAAGAAACAAATAAAATTTTCCAAAATAAAATCTAAAGCTTCATTGTACAGTAGGGCCCCACTCATACGCGGGTTATGTTCCGGACCCCCGCTGGAAAGCGAAAACCGCTGGAAAGCGGAACCCATTGAATAGAATGGTGTGCAATGCCCGAAAACCACAGTAAAAGTGGAACAAGCGCCGTATGAGTGGGGCTTTAGTCTAATTGCATCTAATTGCAACCGCTGTATAAGCAAAGTGCTGTAAAGTGGGGCCCTACTGTACAGCATTATCACAAAATTTCATTTCATTAGTTCCAGGTTTCATTAGTTCCTTCTCACATAATTGCATTATATACAAGCTGTATATAAACTGTAGTTTCTGGACTGCCGCTGTAAAGCGGGAATCGCCGTAAAGCAGAACCCATTGAGTATAATGGGGCGCGTTGCGCGAAAATGCCGCAAAAGCGCAAAAATGGCTTTAAAACGGGAAATTTCCCCTAATTGAAAGCCACCGCATTAGCGCTGGTAAGTGGGGCCCTACTGTATACACATTTGCTTAACAAAATTATTAATAATGCAGGTTTCAGAAATTAAATGTAGGATTAGTACCAAATCACAGCAGCAACGGATATCGCAGGCTCCTGCAGTGAGATTGCAGGGACAAGAGCCCAGTGGCTGAAACACTTGATTGGGGATCACTGTTGCATTATCTATTTTAAAAGAAGAAGAACACTTAGGGGTCTGAACCTTAGGGGGCTTCTCCCTCTCCTAAGCTGTCATCTAGCAGCAGCCATTCCATCTGGCAGTAGCAGGGGGAAACATGGGAAGCAGGGCCACTCCTTTGGCTCTGCTGAGCAGGGCTGTAGTTGTCCAGGATCTCAGGGGTCTTAGACCCCTTACATTTTGGGGAGCAGTGTCATCTGGGAGCCAGGGACATCTGTTGTTGTGGGAGAAGACATTAACAAGGTTCTCATTCTCAGTCCAGTATGGAAAAAAAACTGAAGGGAGCATGGCTGTGACTATTATGAAGGGGCCCAGCACTTCTGAATTTACCACTACACTGCTAAGAAACCAATTCCTTTTGAGTCTTCCTCTCCCTGAACTATTTTCATTCAAGCTGGTCATGAATAACCTGTTGTCTGAGGTTGCCTCAGCCCGTTTACTTTTGCACTGTGTCTCCTAAAAAAAAATTCTTTTCCACCCTTCACTGGTTACAATATAATATTAAAAAAATCAGTTAAAACACGTTACACCAAAAGAAGGGGGGGTCCTAAAAATGATATCTCTCAGCTGACAAAGGCCAGGGCAAAGAGACTCATCTTCAGCACACAATGAAAGCAATAAAATGAAGGTGCAGATGTGCCTTTATGGAGAGGGAATTCTACAGCTTATTTATTTATTTATATCCCACCCTTCCTCCCAGCAGCAGCCCAGGGTGGCAAACAAAAGCATTAAAAACACTTTAAAACATCATAAAAACAGACTTTAAAATACATTAAAACAAAACACCTTTAAAAACATTTTTTTAAAAGAGCTTTGAAAACATCTTTAAAAAAAGGTTAAAAACATATTGTTTAAAAAAAGGTTTAAAAAACATATTAAAAAGCAATTCCAACACAGACGCAGACTGGGATAAAGTCTCAACTTAAAAGGCTTGTTGAAAGAGGAAGGTCTTCAATAGGCACCTAAAAGATAACAGCTTACGAGTTACTGCAGAGAATCACCTGTCCCAGGCTGCCACCCTCCAACTTCCAACAGCAGTGGAACTACTGAGAGGGCCCTCTCTGCCAGTCTTAACACCCAAGATGGAACTAGGCACACAGAAGGCAGCTTGAGACTGTCTAAGGTCACCAGAGGCACGGAACAGGTTTAGCTCTAAACTTGATGATGTACCTACATGCACCCATTCCCTTTTCTATAGAAGAGAATGGCTGCCATAAAGGGAACCAGTAATGTGTGGCACTTCAGGCCACTGCTGTGATGAGGGCAAAGTCTGCCCTCCACCCTTCACGCTGGCTGGATTAGCCACCAACAACATAAATATCATGGGGAGAGGGATGCAACCACACCTCTAAGAGGTCCTCAAAAATGTAAGTTGTCTCTATGCATGTATGCATGACAACTGCCGGCAATGTGCTAGTTATGTTTATGCCATTTACGTGCATGCAGGGAACTGTTTGCATACATGGGGGAGAGGGGGCTTCCACCCCCTTGTAGGCAAAGGTGTTTCACCTCTGTAGATATTTACATGACTTTTGAAGTAGCCTGATCCAATGAGGCTGCTGCACCACAAGACTTGAGGTAAACATACACACTTCTCTGGATTGCAGAAAAGCACAAAAAACAAGCTTTAAAATATAACATAAAGAAACAGGGACCTTTTGCTGTTGCATTTCCCAAGGATGTATTAGCATATATTTCAGCTTGGATCAACAGACGGGCCACCACCACTGAGTCTCGACAAGCTGAGACCTGCAAAGCTTCAACCAAGCAGGGGGCTTCTGTGCAGCAATCAGTGAGATTGGACGTACACAGCTGCAGATTCCTGGTCAAGCGTACTGTCACTCTGGAAACATTCTGAAACACAATTTGATGGCTAGTAATAAATTTACAAAGCATCACAAAGCAGTTTTCAAACACAGCTTGCTAGAAAAGCAACCTTGAACATCAATCAACATCTCTTCTTCTGCCAATTGCATGGAGAAGATGGAAGAGTAATACTTAAGTAGAGTGCAAGCACCACAGAAAGTGTGTTTAGTATTGCAATGCTAGTGGGAAAACACATTTATATTTGCAAAGTGCTGTAGTTCTCTAACAACCACAGGAAGATATAGTATTCTGCATGGGATTAAGTTAGATATACTTTAGTTCTTAGTATAATAAGCCCTTTAATTGTAACAGAAGTATATTTTTGATGGTTTTTAAATTCTTGCACCAATTTCTTCTCCCCTTGCTGATTTTAATTTGATTTTATGACGCTGTGTCTATGATGGCTTTTAGACTTTTTTGGTGTCAATTCATAGTTTATTGTTGGTTTTATTGTTTTTAAATTTTTGATTGCATATTGTATTGTTTGTAAACCACCCAGAGGACATAGTTGGTGGATGATATATAAATGTAAGAAACAAATAAAATGTCACCCAAGTGGGGGGTAGGAACTATAGGAGCCTCTTATGGCAGTCAGCGACAGGCTAATCCAATAGCTGAGAAACTTACAAAATTATGGTTAAAAGAGGTACTTTACACTTAAGATATTTAAGCAGCAATGACAGGGTAGGTTCAGTTTGTTTGTTTTACTAACCCCTTGATATGTGACATTCAAACTCCAGTCACCAGTTTTGTTTCTTCCACTACAGTCTGCTAGGGGCAACATCCCTAGAAAAGAGCAAAGACCAATATGAATACTTTCAGATTTACTCTTACCTCTCACTTAGGCTGCAATACAGTACATGTCAACTCAGAAGTAAGTTCCATTAAATTCAATGGGACTTACTCCCGGGTAAGTGTGTATTGGATTGCAGCCTTAGTCACTACAAGAGGTAGTAAAAATAACAGATCATCTTACCAGCAGAAAAATTCATGTACTCCCTAGTAATCTTTGAGATAGAAAGTGGTCCCTCAATTTCTATCATCTTTGAATACATGCAATTTGGAAAAAATGTCAAAAGAAATCTTACCTGTTTCACTGTCTGCCACAGCAATAGAGAAAATATCTGCTGGACTGCTGGCCAAAGAAGCAGTGACTACGGTCCCAGACATGTAGATAAAGGAGGGACGAAAACCTACAAATAGAAATCAGTATTTGCATTCACACCATAAAGAAATGTTATCAATGTCTGTACTTTTCCACATTTCATTTTCATGTGACCTCACTTTTTACAATCTCCATCTCCAAAGCATAAATATATATCCCTATAACTTAGAATAACCACTCACATATCTGATGAAGTGGACAGTGGGGTTTTTTATGTGTAACTAAAGAAGTGCCTCTATTAAATGCCTTCACTAATTGAGGGAGAAATTAAATTCTACTTATTTGCTTTGGCAAAGAATAATAGGTACATTTTTTAAAAATCACTTGCATCCGAATAAGTCATACTTAAGAGTAGACCCATTCAGATCAATGTGGACTAATTTAAGTCAATTAATTTCAGTGGGTCTACTCTGATTATGACTTTGTTGGATACAACCCTTTGTTAGCAGTTTTTAAATGGATGGATAAATCCAGCTTGATTATTGGTAGCTCACTGAAGAATTTTTGAAAAATAAACTTCATACAATGCATTTCTCCACCACCCCAAAACTACCTTTCCTCACATGCAGAAGCCTGAGGCTGCAATCTCATAAACCAGCTTGGTGTCCTCCAGATGTTTTGGACTACAACTCCCATCAGATCTGGCCGGCATGGCTATATGATTCCAGAGCGCATAGAGCGCATGGAAGCATGCTGGCTGAGGCCAAAGCAGTTGTAGTCCAAAACATCTGGACAGCACCAGGTTGGCAAAGGCTGCTATATACACTTACTTGGGAGTAAATACCATTGAGCTCAATAAGACTTACTTCTAAACAGGAATGTGTATAGGATTATGCTCTAAATTTGTTCGGGATACCAAACTCCATAAACGGCAAAACTCGAAGAAATATACCATGTTTAATAGACAATGGGCAAAGTCCCCTAGGAAAACATGTTATGCAAGTATAACTGGCATGTAAGCGGCAGTATTAAGTACATGAAATCATAAATCCCAAACCTAGAAAGCTCCCTGATAAGGCTCCTATGCTTTTCACAGCCGTGTGGCAGCCAGAAACAAAACAGGTGAAGCCCATGATAGCGATGTAATGAAGGGGCATATCTGCACCTGTTGGAATTCTGCCTGTCACACAGCTATTAAAGGCACAGGAGAAAGGGAGACAAGGGGCCCATTCACCACAATGCACACTCCTTTTTCCTACCCCGGCGCCACCCACCGGTATTCCCATCCTGCGCTCGGGCCCTGAAAAGAACCATCAGCCCCCAAAGGAGCCGCCGGACGAACATAGCAAGGCAAAACCGCCGCTAAGACGAGCCCCTGAGCGCTTCAGCCGCCATCTTGCCAGTAGCCTCCCTCGGTTGCTGTGGAAACGACTGGGAGGAACTACCTCACGTTGCTTGCTCTAAAGAATAAAAGGCCTGCCACCTTTCCAAAAACAAGCCCAAAGTGCTTCACTACATTGACAGCAAAGGCTAAGGTGAGGCACCGCTGTATATGTTAGGGACAAGAAATAGAAAAGAGCATAACCCTACTGTTAATCTCCCCCATGTGCTGTCTGAGTGGTATGCTCCATATTAAGGCAAACTTTAGCGTTCTCATCATTCCTCTTTGCAAAAAGGAACCCAGTGGGATATTAACCTAAATTCAATTAGCCAGCCGGGTTAAGGGCTCCATCAGTTGGACTGCTGATTGGCTAGCTGCTGTGTCTGTCTTAAAGCAACTCCTCTCGGAATTGGGGCAAGGTTAACTGTTGAGCCAGTTTAAAAGTGATAGAGATTCGTGGGATCAGCAGTGTGTTAAGCATGCAAAGAATTCGTGTCCTGTGAGGAGTTTCCTAAAACCTCTCAGGACTCTTAACAAACTACCGTTCCCAGGATTATTTGGGGGAAGCCAGGACTGATTGAAGTGGTATAAGAGTGCTTTAAATGTAAGGCATGGACACCTTGAAGATTAATGGATTTGTTATGGCAAAAACTTTTGTGGACTTGAGTCATCAGAAACATTAAGGCTGCAGTGTTGTAACTGGACCAGGTTTTCTGGGCCTGGGGGTAAACCCCATTAAATTTCATATGGCTTATCTCTTAGGTAGCAGGCTAAGTTCAAGGTTCTGTTTTTGGTGTACAAAGCCCTATACAGCTTGGGCCCAGGATTGTCTTACCCCTTATATACCCAGTCGATCACTGCGCTCTGCAGGTGAGGGCCTCTTGCAGATAACCATCTTATCCGGAGGTCCTTTCTGCACAACATAGGAAGTGGATCTTTAGTGTAGTGGCACCTACCCTTTGGAATCCCCTCCCCTAAAACGTTAGACAGGCACCATCTCTATTGTCTTTCTTGAGCCTGCTGAAGATCTTCCTCTTCCAATAAGCCTTTTAAGTAGAGACATTTATCCCAGACAGTGCATCTGTGTTGGAACTGCTTTTTAAGCTTTTTTTAAAAAAATGATTTAAAATACGTTTTATTTCAATATATTTTTAAGCCTGTTTTAGGATGTCTTAGAGTGTTTTTAGTATTTTTGTTTGCTGCCCTGGGCTCCTACTGGGAGGAATTTAATAAATAAATAAATAAATCTCTGAGGGGACATGCATAGCATTGCACTGTCTTATCCTCACTTGATAGGTATTACTACTATAGTTAAATGGGCATAGTATTGCGGCATAAAATATCTTTCCACAGTCCTATCCGTTGCAGCTTTAATCCATTCATTTAGTTGATCTGTCAAATAACAGTGCAATCCTATGCACATTTACTTACGAATTAGCCCCAATTTAACTGAGGGGGACTTACTTCCAAGGAAACAAATTGGATTGAGCTGGAAATGCCATAGCCCTGATACGATCAATGCTCCAGCTGGGAAGTGTTGCTGTCAGAAGGGCAGAAGTCCAGAATGTGGTGGAGATTTAAATATTACCCCCTCTCATCCTGTTTATGAATTTCTTCCTATGAAGCTTCTCAAAGCGATTTCACAATACAATATATATATATATATATATATAAAACAATTCCATAAATAAAAACAAAACCCATTACATATGCAAAAACAGTTAAAAGCCATTATATCTCAAAACAGTTAATTACATACATAAAAACAATTTCAAATCCAGTACAAATACAAACTGGGATAAAAAACTTCACTTAGAAGCCTTGTTGAAAGAGGAAAGTCTTCAACTGATGCCGAAAATACAATAGAGACAGGACCTAGACTGGTGTGAAATGGGAGAGAGTTCCTCTGCTGCCACTCTATAGGCCTGATTCCAGCATCCTGTGGAAGTGGAACAGACCTTCTGGTAAGATGGTATTTGCAAGGTGCCCTCTCAGTAGGGCAGGGGTGAGACAATCTTTTAGGTATAACCAAAAAAAAATTCTGATTTATATCCTCCTTGAGATGCCTTCTAGCTAAGAATGACCTATGAACAAGTTTATTGTCACTAAATAAAGTTTCTACACCTACTGCAATCTCAAGAATGTTATTGTAGCCCCCCAAAGATTCAGTAAATTGATAACTTTCTCTGCAAGGCTGAAGGAAAATAAACCTTTGAGCTCTTACCTTACACCACCCATTTCTTACCAAGATGTGCATGTACCTGTTCAACCATGACAGTTTTGTAACCCCATGCAAAGCTTACTCCCTACGAGTCCAAAATCTATAGGTGTTAATTTATAATCAGGACCCCAGCCCCAGTACAAATACCTCTATAATGTCACCTTGACAGCAGTGAGGTGATCGATATCTACAAATACACATTTTTCTCAATGTTGCTATTCTTTAAAAATAGGTCCACCTTCTCACTTCCTGAGGAAAGAATGTTGCTGAGGAACTGCTTAAAGTGGACCCAAACAAACCATTCCACAGCACCTTAATGACTAACAGGTTAACAGTGCAACTCCATGCATCCCTGCTTGGAATTAAGTCTACTGTGCTAAGTGGGGTTTATTCCCAGGTAAATGTGCATAGGAGGATTGCAGCCTTATTGTGGTGGGAACATTTGTGAATCAGAGCCCCCAACATCATTAAAGCCTCTACCACAATAGAGCTGCAATCCTTTGTATGTATGGGAAAGTTCTGCAGACAGGTGGGCTACCACCTTCTTGCTGAAGCTAAGCGGGTCTGGGTATGGTCAGTGCCTGGATGGGAGACTGTTGGGAAACACATATATGCTGCCTTGGGTTCCGTAATGGGGACAAGATGGGATGTAAAAATAATTTAATGAATTTGGTTGTACTTAGGTGTAGGATGCAGTGGGACTTACATTTGTGTAAACATGAATAGGATTCCATTGGAAATCCATTAGCCTTTAATGCAGGAATAGGGAACTAGATCTGGCCAGTGGGTGGGATCCAGAACTAATTTGGTCTACAGGCCAGAGGCTCCCTCTCCCTGATTTAAGGTGTCCGAGGACTCTTCTGTGTTCGCTCTAAGGCCACGTTCACACCATACATTTATTCCACAATTCCCAGGGTGGTTTAACAATCAATCCCTCTTCCCAGGGAACTCTGAAGTTGTAGCTCTATGAGGGAAATAGGAGCCTCCTAACCACTCTCAACACCTTCACAAACTGTCCTTCCCAGGATTCTTTGGGGGGGAAGCCATGACGGTTTAAAGTGGAATAATAATGGAATAAATGTATGGCATGAATGTGGCCTAAGGCCACATCTGCACAACTGTAGTTTGTTAAGGGTGCTGAGAGTGGTTAGGATTCCTTTCAGAGAGCTACAGATGGTTAAACCACTCCAAAAATTGTAGCTCTGTGAGGGTCGTGACTACTTTCAGCACCCTCAACAAACTACAGCTCCCAGGATTCTTTGGTGAAAGTGATGACTGTTAAAGTGGTGTAATACTGCTTTGCATGTAAGGTTAAGATGTGGCCTAATATCCATCTGGAACTTATTGGAGTTTACTGTAAGTGTCAAATTCCTATTTAATTTGCTTTTTAAAATTATTCTTAGCATAACTCTCCTAACTCAATAGCAGAACAGAGACAAAAAATAATGTATGCCTGCAACTGATACAGCTGACTCAAGACAGCTGTGAAAAGTGTTTTCTGTCCATAATATCCTTTTAAAAAGTATGCGGATGGGTGGATTGGGGAAGAGAAACAGAAGAGAAGCTTGAAATAATCAGAGCTTTGTTCTGAAAGATTAAGTTTCACTTGCCCGACCTCCCTCAAAGGCTGGGTCAATGTTTAGCTCACGGTGTAGTGCATGGCTGGTGGAGGATATATCCAGCCGGCTTCAACCAGTAAAGCAGGATGTCCTTCCCATCCACCTCCTGACCCATATGAAAGCAAAGTCTATTTTGCAAATCTGCCAGGAGTCTAGAGAGAGAGAGAGTTCTTTCCACATTTTCCTGGGGGCAGGAATACATTGGCATCGCTAGACTTAAAGGAGAAAAGAAATGGCCATAGATGCTGATCCCAGGATCTGCCTGGCATTCTTATACAAAAACGACCCTTTCTATTCCCTCTGCCTTTCAGACTTGCTGACAGCACCTCAGCAGGTTAAGAATAAGTTTCTCAAGGAGCAGAAGAGCCTAACAACGGTAAGGTGACCCCTTTCATTGCCTTTCCACATTCCCCAACAGAATCGCAGATGGCCTGATCTAGTTTCAACCGGCAGCTGTGGGAGTGCTCTTGGGTGCCCATTAATTGATGGAACTCACTGCTGCAAGATGTGATGATGGCCGCAAGCTGAGATGTCTTTAATAGGGGGTAGGCAACTTCATGGAGGACAGGACTATTGGTGGCTGCTAGTCTTGACAAGTAGGGGGAAAGCAGGAAGGCCAACAGTAGGAGCAGCCACAGGTAATGATAGGCGGAACCAACTCATTCTGCTTTTGTCCCCATTGTCGTCGTCCTTGCGGAGTTCTGCAAGGGCAACACTGAGGAGGAAGAGGCTGGCAGGCAGCGCCACCACCTGGACTGGGTGTAAGCAAGAAGGTAGGCAGGTGGGGGATTGGTTGACACAGATGTGTCCACAGATGCCCCACACTGGTGGGGCAGTACCCCATTTGCCCTAACAGACCAGCCTCCCGTGCCTTGCCAGTTCCAGTTTAGGGATCCAGCTAACCAGGTTCTCCTTCAGGACACTATAAGCTACAAGGGACACAAGCAAGGTATTCCACCTGCCCTGGCTTTCTTTGCCAGCGGTTGTGCATCTCCACCTCTGTTTTCAGAACACTGTTAAAACTCCACCCCCTTTTACTCCCAAACCTTGGATGTTGCAGCTCCAGCAGGTTTTACCTTGAAGTCAGCTTCACATACATGTCAGAGTTGATTGGCCATCAACACCATTGCCGCTCCAGGTGTGTCCAATGAAAACAATTTGCTGTTGGCTCAGGCAGACACAGTGATTGGCCTGCTTTGCTGTGGGCAGTCCTAATCAGCAGTGGGTAAGGGAGATGTGTCCAGCCGTGGGCAGAGTCATTTCGAAAGACACCCAGAGAAAACTGGCTGGCTGCTTTTGAAGCAACTGGTGTGTCTGCAGAGGAAGCTGAGAGCCAGGACCATCAACTGGGCTGGTTGTAGGTAGGTAAGAAAGAAAGCAGGCAGGCAGGCACTGAGGTGGTCAGGGGAGCATATCAGCCTTTATGGTCCAGCCTCCAATGCAGAGATCACAAAATGCAGCCCTCTGTGTTTCTTAGTCACGTTGCAAACTGCAGTCTGTCTTTACACCCAGACATCTGGATTGTATCATCCTTTACTGGGGTGAGAGGAGATGTGCCGAGAGGAGGCTCTATTACCTCCAACTTTTCCTAACTACTCTTTGTGAGCCATCTAGCTGTGCGCCATACATTTAAGGACATGGCTTTCCCCCAAGAATCCTGGGAACTGTAGTTTGTTAAGGGTGTTGGGAGCTGCAGTTCTGTGAGGAGTGAACTACAGGTCCCAGGATTCTTTGGGGAAAGTCATGTGCTTTAAATATGTATGGTGTGGATGTGAGGCTATTTGGAGCAATCAGACAATGCCCCTAAGAAAGGGAAAGTGGTTAACATTCTTGCCAGGACCATTAAGGAGGTCCCCAGAAGATCTCCTGTATCCATTAACCCTCTTCTGTACAGCCTGTCCCCTCCAAGCAATCCCACAACAATATACAAATCTACATCTGAGTCCCTTCAAATTAGAGCCGGCTTTGCCAACCTGGTGCCCTCCTCATGTTTTGAACTATGGCCACATTCACAGCAGACTTTTATTCCACTTTAAACAGTCGTGGCTTCCCTCAAAGTATCCTGGGAACTGCAGTTTCTTAAGAGTGCTGAGAATTGTTAGGAGACCCCATTCCCCTCACAGAGTTGCAATTCCCTGAGAGGTTTAACAATCAATCCCTCTTCCCAAGGAACTCTGGGAATTGCAGCTTTGTGAGGGGAAGAGGGATCTCAACAACTCTCAGGACTCTAACAAACTACACTTCCCAGGATTCTTTGGGGGAAGCCATTACTTTTTAAAGCGGAATAAATGCATGGTGTGAATGTGGCCTATAACTCCCATCTACCTCAGCCATCACAGCTGGGGCTGATGGGAGTTGTAGTCCAAAATATCTAGAGGAGTTTATGAGTGCAACATTGAGACTAACAACAAGGAAGCTGAGAGCCAGGACTATCCCCTGGGCTGGATGTAAGAAAGAAGGCAGGTGGGAGCAAGTTGAAGTGGTTGGGGCTATGCTGTATCTGCGCTTATGGTCCAAAATCCACTGCAGCAATCAGTGGCCCTCCAGATGTTTGTTAGACTCCAAGTTCCATCAGCCCCAGGCAGCATTTGAAATTTACAGCATTTGAAGGGCCACTAGTTTCCCATCCTTTTCTAAAGAAACTAGTTTAGAATTTAAAAATCCTTTTTGGTGCTGGGACTGTTGAAAGCAATTGGGAGTCTGAAATATTTACCAGAAACCTACTGTCTCGTCTACCTCTTTAGTTTTAAAACTTATATCCCACCCTTCATCCATAGATCCCAGGGCAGGTTAAAATAATAAAATATACAACAATAGTGTTAAAATAAATTGGAATAAATACTATATAATTATTAGAAGACTAAAGTAATGACAACAGAAGATTTATGTAACTTTAAAGTTGACAATGAGGACATCCAACTTGTAAAGAATTATCAATACCTTGGCACAGTCATTAACCAAAATGGAGACAATAGTCAAGAAATCAGAAGAAGGTTAGGACTAGGGAGGGCAGCTATGAGAGAACTAGAAAAGGTTCTCAAATGCAAAGATGTATCACTGAACACTAAAGTCAGGATCATTCAGACCATGGTATTTCCAATCTCTATGTATGGATGTGAAAGATGGACAGTGAAAAAGGCGGGTAAGAGAAAAATCAACTCATTTGAAATGTGGTGTTGGAGGAGAACTTTGCACATAACATGGACTGCGAAAAAGACTAATAATTGGGTGTTAGAACAAATGAAACCAGAACTCACTAGAAGCTAAAATGATGAAACTGAGGTTATCATACTTTGGGCATATAATGAGAAGACATGATTCACTAGAAAAGAGAATAATGCTGGGAAAAACAGAAGGGAGTAGAAAAAGAGAAAGGCCAAACAAGAGGTGGATTGATTCCCTAAAGGAAGCCACAGACCTGAACTTACAAGATCTGAACAGGGTGGTTCATGACAGATGCTCTTGGAGGTCACTGATTCATAGGGTCGCCATAAGTCGTAATCGACTTGAAGGCACATAACAAGTTATTAGAAATCATTCAGCAGTCTATCTTCTAACACATACACTCCTAGAACCTCTCTTTAATCTGTCACAGTTCCTGTGATCGCTGCAGATTGCTGACATTTAGATAGCAGAGAAGGATTCTGCTACCCAAAATAGGAGGTTCCTCTGTTGATTGCACAAGTTCTTGAAAGCATTTTCCTCCCTTTTTGTTTCCAGACTATAAAAAAACTGGAACACCAGAAGCTGAGCAGACTGAGACAACTGGAGGAGGAGAAAAAGCAATTTGGTCTGCTCATGAAAAAGAAGTTAGCCCCCAGGGTCACCATCAGGTCAGGGTCATCCATTGCCATGGAAAGAGACACCCAAAGGACATTCTCCAGCATCCAGTTTTCTTCTCTGGCTTCAAGTAAGAGCAGCTGGAAGAGCCTAGGCAGCAAGCCCAGCACCAAACCAGGAGCTGGCTTCTTTTCAACCATCAGCAGAGAGTTTCCTTCAACTCATACTCCAAACCTTTGCAAAGTAAGCTTAGTGCCCAAGGAGAATTGGTACTTTAAAATGTAGCCTTACATGCAACACCAGCCCTCCAGATGTTGGCTGGTCTCCAACTCCGAACAGCCCCAGAAGCATGGCCAATGTCCAGGGATGATGGGAGCCCAACAAAATATGCAGGGCCACAGGCTCCCCATCCCAGTTTTAAAAAGTGCTTGCCATACAAATGAAAGTACAGAAGATCCTCGCAAGTGACTATGATTACTACTTATTCCACACTTAACGTTAAAGCAGGTGCTGTACCAGGGCTGGGAAACCTTTTTCAGCCCAAGGGCCACATTCCCGGGCAATTGCCAAGGGGCCACATGGCATTGGTGGTTGGAGCAAGAGGTGTAACTCCTGCTTTTACACAGTAGGCTACATGCCAGTCGTACAAAAGGCAAACATTTCTACATACACACCCCTCTCTCGTCTCCAAGCAAGAGGCATCTTCGCAGCAAGGAAACATTTCAGCAGGCAAAATCACCCGAGGGAGTGGGGCAGGGCTGATGAGAGGTGTGGCATGGGGACAAGGGGAGTAGCCTAGGCAGAGTCCCAAGGGCCAGATGGAGAGGCTTGGAGGGCCATGTATTGTCCCTGAGGCTGAGGTTCTCCACTCGTATGTTATACAATGAGATTTAAAAATGAACTAAAGAATTCAGCATCTGTAGCTTACAATCTTTAAAAAAAAAATAGTGTACAAGACCCTCCAAATGTTGTTGGACTTCAGCTCCCATCAACCCCAGCTAGCATGACCAATGGTCAGGGACAATGAGAACTGTAGTCCTAGAAAAACTGGAGGGTCACAAGCTCCCCATTCCTGAGACAGTGGGTAGTTTGGGTCCTGGAAGGCTTTGGGTAGAAATGCACTTCCGGTTCTGCTGGTTCCAGTGCATCTCCACCTCTCTCTTCTGAAAACAGGCACACGATGCTGGCCAAACCCCACCCCTTTTTACTGTAACACCTGGTGGGAGCAGCTTGAGCGTGTTGTTTTTTTTAATTCAGCATCAAAGAGATTTGGCAACTGATTGGCAAATCAACCTGTTCCCCCTCCAGATGTGGCCACTAGTGTTTTCACAGCCTTAGGCTACGTACACACCATCCATTTAAAGCACGACACCCCCCAAAGAATCCTAGGAACTGTAGTTTGTTAAGGTCATTGGGAATTGTAGTTTGGGAGTAAACTACAGGTCCCAGGATTCTTTGGTGGGAGCAGTGTGCTTTGATTATATGGTGTGTGCACAGCCTTAGATGCAAGTCCCCATGCTCAGGCATTGATTAAGAGTGATAATCGTACTGACGTAACAAAGGGTGTACACAATTAAAAGTACAGACACACTCTCTCTCTCATGTCCTCTATTTCCATTGTGCAGATGAGGAGTGCCATTGCTTCTGTAGCCAAGACAATTTCACACAGACATGATGGAAATCTCAGATGGGTTGGGTCTGTAATGGAAAAACAACCCAAGTGGAAGAACCCCCCAAACAGCCAGAGGACTGAGTGTCCTCTCTGGCCATAAAATGTTGACTATTGTTGGGGAGGTGGATGGAAAACCAGTGGAGAGAGAGGGATGGAATGGAGTAGCTAGTACTCTGAACTCATTGGGCAACTTTGCGTACTTTCTGCTACTTTCGTTAGATGACGGGGCGTAGCTCAGTGGAAGAGCATCTGCCTTGCATGCAGAAGGTCCCAGGTTCAGTCCCTAGTGGCATCTCCAGGTAGGACTGGGAGATCCTATCTGCCTGAAATCCTGGAAAGCTGCTGCCAGTCAGTGTAGACAATACTGAGCTAGGTGATTCAATGGTCTGACTTAGCTTCCTTTGCACTTCTGAGAAATCATGCATAGGATTGCACTGTGTTATCCTCAGTTGACAGGTATTTCTGCTGCAATTAAATGGGTAGAGGATTGCCGCCTAAAAGATTTTTTTAGTGCAGTCCTATCCATTTAGAGTGGGTTATGTTTAGAATTGCAGCTTTTAGCTGATCAGTCAGCTACAAGTGGCTGGTGCTTAGAACAGGAAGCCCTACTCGCTAAAACCTTAACACTCATTGGGTAACTTTGCAACTTTACTGGATGATGTGAGGCGTCCTTCCCTGGCTCTCCCTGTCAGGTTCCTACCTGCTCGTGGTTACTGCCTGTCACTAGGCACCACCAGGGACTCCACCAGTCCGGACCGCTCTCTCTTATGGTTTCTCTCCCCGCTCTAGCACAGATCTCAACAGATCCCCCTGCTAGGCAACCACCAGTAACGTCCCAATACTAGTATTCCCAGAGACTCTGAATACTGGTATTGTTATTCTCTTCACCACTGCCACCATTTGTTACAGTTCCCCTTCAGCCTTGGTCATTACCTTACCCTCCCTTCTGGTCTGTGAAACCCCAGCCAAGGATCAGGCCTTTGGTAAACCAAATTAAGTATTTATTACAGATAACAAAGCTAACAAGATTAACAAGATTTCTTCTTAAGGCACATAAGCATATGGTTTTACTCAATACTAATCCGAACTCCACCTCCCTCCTGGCAAACAACTCTCTAAACCCCACCAAGCAACCCACTCAGTTCTCTTCTCCCCCCCAGATTCCACTCTCACTCTTCCTTTTATACATTCAGCCATTTTAAACACTCAGCCAATCATCTAGCATTCTACTGCCCATTCACTCCCCCTCCTCTTTCACTCCACTTACCATGTATCTTCTAAACAACAACACTTACCATATATACATTAATATAGGAACATCACAGATGACTCCTAGGCTAATAATGGCCTCCTCACTTAACCTAACTCACACGGCTATTGTGAGGAAAAAAATGGCACACGCTCATAACAGGGCACTCCTATGCACATTCACTCAGAAGTGAGCTTTGTTGAGTTCAATGGCATTTATTCCCAGGTGAGTTTGGAAATAAGGGTCTGGCTTGCTGGTCAGATCCAATTCTCCATCCCTGATGTATAGGATTGCAGCACAAATCACCCTGAATTCTTTTGAAGAAAGCAGGATTTGAAGGTGCACTGAAAATTCACTAACAGCCTGAATGTCTGAACTGGCCCTCTTGTTTTCCACCTGCAGGCCTCCAGTCCTTATTTCCCAGACACTGTGCCAGCAGCCACCATATACAAATGCCCACACAGCAAGAAGCGTCTAAAAAGAAGCGAAGGCTACATGCCTCTTCTTGGTCACACAATGCTGTCCACAAACTTTCACGGAACCATTGGCAAGAGGAATTAATGTTTAAAACTGAAAGGTAACCAGATGCATTCTGTCTCCATTGGCAAGATAGCACTTAGTCCCATTTGAAAGGTGGTTTAGGCTTCAATCCTGTGCAATGGGACTTCCTTTTGAAGGGGCATGTACAGGATTGCAGTCCGTTTCATGCATAATTCTGTTAATAACATGCAAATTTAGTGAGAGGTCGTGAGTAATAAGGGAAAGGAGGAGATGCTCCCATTACGACTGAATAATGTAGGCTTGTAAACAGTTACTGGCCTGGTTGCAGGTGGGTAGTAAGAATTGCTTGCTGGAAGAATATTGTATATTAAAAATAATTCAGTTCCTCAACCCTTTTCTTTTCAGGCATTTAATAGATTTCAAACAACTAACACACATGTATGCATGTTAGAAACTTCAGCCACTGATGTTAGAGTCTAGTTCAGAGCTGTTTTTTCAGAGTGTGACTCCAGTAGCTTCTGGTCCACTCTTGAATCAATTCAAAGTGCTCAGACGGGTAGCCTGGCTGCTGCTCACCTCAGCTTGACTCAGAAAGGAGCCAAGTTGCTGTCCAAAATATTGGAAATGCGGCTATTTTTCCAGGCCAACACATAATTCGTACATCACCCAGTCTGCAGTGGCTAGTGCTCACTTTGGGAGCCTCCTTTGCTGAATAGATTAACCTCCAGTTTTATTTCATTTTCACAGACTTCTAGTGTGTTTCTAGATGCAATTCAAAGAGCCAATATCTTACCTATAAAACCTTAAATGATTTGGGACCAGGATGCTTGAAGGACCACCTTCTCCCTGGTAGTCCTGACTACCCACTGCATTCAGTGTTGGAGGCTCTGCTATGCCACCACTTTCAAAAGCACAACTGGTTGGAACATGAGAAGAGCCCTTTTCTATGGAGGCATCTGACTTGTGGGCTTCCCTCACTAGAGGTTTGGTTGGTCCCCTCTCTTTTAAGCTTCCTAGCAAGCCAAGACTTTTGTTTTGTTTCAGTGACCTTTTAATGTAGGTTAAAGTCCCATCTCTGTTTTTATGCTGAATTGTTTCATACTGCTCCTGGTTTTACTATGCAATGGTAATATTTTGAACTTTTAAAAATTGTGACTTATGTATTATTATCTTCTTTGTAAGCAGATTTGAGTTTCTATTATATATTTTGGAAAGTTGTTTGTTCATTATATATTTGGATACCTCTTAAGATGTCATAACCAAATTTTGCATGATGGTTCCGAAGATCAAGGAGGAAATTTTGATCTGTTTTTGATCTACAGTTGAATCAAGATGGGGGACTAAATCTTTCAAAACTGCACTGATTTTGTTTGTTTGCTAGAATTCGAAAGCAACACCAGGTACAAGGCTGCTAGTACTGTATTTTGTAAAGAAAAGTGGAATTTAAATAAATAACTATGTTGTTAGTAGGCCAGGGGATTGTGCACTTGCTCCTACCCATCTTTTGCACATAAATCCAACACATTGGATTTTTATGTCTGTTCACCAGCTATGGTTAAGAGAATGCCAACCCTGAGTCAGGGTGCTCCTAAGCTCCAATGCAGAGCTTTAGAAGAGCCCTTAGCTAGGATTAGCACAAGTCAGACACAGTGTTGAACCACAGTACACAGGATGGGAGACAATCACATCAGAGGACCTTCCCCATGTGCCTCATCCAAGAGAGGTGTGGCCACACGGGAAAAGGCCTTTTCAGTGGTGGCCCCCAAGGAAACACATCTGGCACCATCGTTACCAGTTTTTAGGCACCAGGCAAAGGCCTTTTTATTCACTCAGGCTTTTGGTAAGTAAGCTGCCCTCTACAGTGGTGCCCATCTTTTAGTGGGTAGGGTAGGACTTGTCCTTTTTAAATTTAATGGAACAAAAACAAATCAACATAGTAAACCATCAACTGTAAACAAAACAAACAATAGCCAGTGGAGAGTCCATATCCAATTTATCACAAAGTAATCCTTAATGCACAAATTGAATGATGCATTGCATATTTATCACCAAGGACTTGTCCTTTTATTATGTTATTGAACATTTCAGATATTTTGTATTATACATTGTTTTCAATTTTCTGGTTTTACATTGTTTTTATCAGTTGTATTTTATCTTCTTGTTTTTCTTTAGTAAAAGACGAAAGATTTATACAATCTGAAGATAAACCAGAGTATAACCTGAATCCTGTTTTCTTATGAGCAGTTTATTAAGGAAAAGTTACAAAACAGTTTTTAAACAAAACAGCATTTAGCTGGCAAAGAGTAAAAGATTCAGTATAATACACAGACCTGTTAATAAATTATACAGTCTCTAGAAAGCAATGGTTCCTACTGGACTACCAAACAGAACATAAATTGTTTAGACTTGGGCTCAGGAAGCAAAGCACATGCAGGCAACCATTATTAAGAGGAGAAAAGAAACAGCATTTTGGCTGTGCTGAAATGCCCAACCTTCAAGGAAAAAACAAACAGAGAGCAAAGGCTCACTGTCAGAGATACAGGAAAGGAGGCAAGTTTGTGACTCAACACAGACACAACAGATTTTTCCTATCTCATCTTTCTTGTCCTGAGCTATTCAGGATTCCAGTGTGGAAGAATCAAACCTTTCCCAGTTCTCAAAAGAGGCAACCTCGGCATGAGCAGGATCTCCCTTTGTCAGGACCTTAATAGTTCGATAATAGACCATTCATGGTATCCAGAAACAGATACATGAGACTCAATTTCACTACTAAACATACCAAGCAGTTGTTAGGGTGCTTTAAATGGTGGCATTTAACTCCAATTGGTTAGTCTGAGTGTGCCAGTCTAAGTTTTGGCTGAGCAGGCTGTCTGTTTGGGAGAGTCTAACATACACCCAAAGCAGACGCAGTGATCACTGTTAAAAAAGGAAAACACCAATACCTAAAACTCCTTGCTAACCGTACTGAAAAGCTTAGCTCAGAGCAGTCCAGAGCCCAATGCTTCTGCAGTCTTGAAATTGGGCAGTCTTTTCTATTAATTCAAGAGGAACTCTATAGGACCAGCCTATGAGCCCTGAAATGTCAGTTCCTAAAACAAATATTAGATTTCTTTTTAAATAAATGGGGCTTTCTTTTTGGAAGGAAAGTGTCAAAGCTTAAGGAAGAAGTCTGATTTGTTCCAAATGGAGAAGTTGGTCCAAGGACATTATATGAGAGGAGTCTCGCCCTTAGGTTTACCCATGGCTGTCCTCACATCCCTGCCAGCTACAGCCACTGGTTCAAAGGCAGTTACAGATGACTTTATAACACAAGTTTCAAACTGGCATCATCATCTGTGGCTGAACAGAATGGTTGCATCTAATATTTATTCAGCTGATCCAAAACATTTAGTTCCGTAGCAGATAACAAAGGTCCCTCTTTTCCGATGTCCCATAACCATCACTAGTAGCTTCCCAGCTACAATCTGCGCTGTGAAATAGCACACGGAACTCAACAAACACTGACAATGCCATTAAACAGCCAATTTCAACTTCTTTTTCTTAGCCTTCATGACAGCTGGCAGTGAAATCTTGAATGCAGTCCTGGAATAAGACAAAAAAAAAGA
Source organism: Rhineura floridana (assembly GCF_030035675.1). NCBI lineage: Eukaryota > Metazoa > Chordata > Lepidosauria > Squamata > Rhineuridae > Rhineura > Rhineura floridana. The sequence continues at coordinate 8,857,058 of NC_084498.1, read as the reverse complement.
ATAATCGGGATTGCTGGCTGGGTTGCTAGAAGCTGGGTTCACACATAATGCTAAGCCATGGTTTGTTTTATCTATGGTTTGTTGAACAAACCAGGATCAGTCTTGCAGACAGGCAATTTAAAGGCATCCAAGTTGGTGGCCATTACTGCACTTTGTGGGAACAAATTCCATAGTTTAACCAAGTACTGTGCGAAGAAGTTATTTCTTTTGTCCTGAATCTTCCATATGTTTAGTAGGGTTATGTGGCTACAGAGGGCAGACTACTAAACATGGTCCCAGTTCCACCAACATGGTCAACACATTTCTGAGTGACATCTCTGCAACAATGAGGGCCAGCAACTTGTATCTTTTTTAAAAAACAGAGACTGAAAAACAAATTGAGCCCTACATGCGACACATTTTATTAAAAAAAAAATCTCAAGGACACTTACTCACAAGTAGTACAAATTGGACTGAAACTGCAGAATACTGTGGGGCAGAAAAAGAACAGACACGTTCAGACTGGCTGTGTTAAGGCTGCAGAAGTCAACCAAACCCCAAGAAAGCCAATCATAATAAACCTTACTTGACAAACACACAGAGCAGACATAACCGATTTCAATGAGATTTCTGTGGCAGAAGCAAGCAGCCCGGTAGTCGACATGAATAGGAGGTGGGAGGATTAGCTGGGATCTTTGCTCCTGGTCAGGCAGATATACCCACTGTAACAAATAATAACAGAGTTTCTAACTTGGGAGAAATCTGCTAGATTAAAGTAGAGGTGGAATGATGGTAGATTAGGATTTATTGGATCACTGATTGCCGGGGGGTTCCACTTCCCAATTGTTTCCACTGTAACAACACAGTAACTTCTTTCTAAGCTACGTTATTAGAACACTTGATCCACAGAAACTCAGATTTATCCTTGTACACGCAGACTGTCCCAGTGTGTGGTTAATAGGATGCAGTTGGCAATTGGCTCTACCCCTTGAGCCAGCATTTTGCATCTGGCTCCACTTTCCAAGATACTATTTCCAAGATACTCTCTGTGGCGCAGACGCAGCCGAAGCTCTGCACACGGCCGGAGTTCGATTCCAACGAAAGGAGGAAGTTGAATCTCCGGTAAAAAGGGTCGAGGTCCACGCAGCCTTCCATCCATCCGTGGTCGGTAAAATGAGTACCCGGCATATGCTGGAGTGTAAAGAAAGGCCGGGAAAGGAACTGGCAATCCCACCCCATATATATCGTCTGCCTAGTAAACGTCGCAAGACGTCACCCTAAGAGTCGGAAACAACTTGCACTACAAGTGCGGGGACACCTTTACCTTTATTGTGCCCTTGGCTCTGGTTGGTAGACCTTGGCATTTTAATTAAAAAACAAAGGTAAATCCCACAAGCCTTACATTAGCCCACTCCTGAATGAGAAGACCGCTAAAGACTAGCTTCCTGGACCATAAAATCATAGAACAGTAGAACTGGAAGGGGCCTATAAGTCCATCAGGTCCAGCCCTCTGCTCAATGCAGGAATCCAGCTTAAAGCACACCCAACAGGTGGCTGCCCAGCTGCGTCTTGAATGCCTCCAGTGTTGCAGAGCCCACCACCTCCCTAGGGAATTGGCTCCACTGTCATACTGCAGTTAGGAAGGATCAGACCAAAGTCTGGCTAGCCCAGGATTTTGTTTCCAATGGGGGCCAGTCAGATATCTCTGGAAGCTCATAAACAGTGTGTGGCTAAACCATCACTTGTGGTCTGCCTCCAGCACTGGATAATTGAAGGTACACTATCTTTGAACCTGGAGGCACCATTTAACTTTCATGGCTGATGGCCACTGATACACGTATACTCCATGAAACAAGGCCCACCTACCCAAAACGTTAGCACAAATTCTTGCCATTCACCCTCCCTGGAAAGATTTCAAAAACTGTAAATCATTAGGTTGGAAATTAATCCAAAGACCCAAAAAGTTTCAGCATCCCACCAACCAAGAAGAAAAAGAGCACTTTACAGAACATCGTATGAGTTGCAATTATGACTGTCAGCTCAGTAATAATGTCTTTATGATCTTGTTCATGGAACACCTTTGAAATAGAATTGGTTTAGAGGTGGCTGGAAAAATGGAACTCACCAACAGATACTGCAGAAGAGAGGGCATATGGGGAACTTTCAAGTAAATGCCGCCAGTAATATCACAAGCCTGGAAAACATGGTATTATCATTTTTGAAATAGCAGAAAGCCAGGAGCAAGCAGGCAGCTTAGCAGGTTCAATCCTGTCACCTTTGGGTACAATTAGGAAAGGCCCCTGTCTGAAAGAGTTACTACCAGCCCGTGTAGAGAGGGATGGACCAACAACCTGACTCAGCATAAGGAACCTTCCTATGTTTCCGTTGCCGACACATATTTGGCAATACCCTTGTTAAAAAAGTAAGGTCCTAGACCTCATGACCACCATAAAAGTAAGATTCCTTTCTATTTTCTAGATTTCCTGATATCCTAAAACTTACTTCAAGGTTTAACAGGCCAGTAAAGGCCCTCCCACAAACAAATGGCTAAAGAGAAGTCCAAAATAAGAACATCCCTGTAAGAACAGAATAATATAATGCAAATGGCATGCAATTATAATATTCACATACGCAGCAGCAGCCCTCCAGATCTTGCTGTAATTTCTACTGTGGGGCTGGATGCTGACCTAAAGGCTTCCAAACACTGTAGTCGCTATGCAGGACACACAGCAAAACAAAGCCCTTCAAGCTCACAAGTAAAGTGCGATGACAGACAGCTGTGCCTTTGTCTGAGCTGCCCCTCAGACTTCTCCCCATCCCCATAGGCAAGGGCAACTAAGCAGTAACATATATCATACCTGCTGCAAGAGCCCTGAATCAGCATCCAAGACGCAGGCATCAATCAAAATATTCTGAAAAACCAGAGAAGATGGGAATTAGGTTTATGGAGAAGCAGGGGCAGGAGGAGAGAAACGTTACCAGAGTAGAGATTCCATCTCTACAGGACACTGCATAGGCTACCTTTCATTTTGTACCCTGCTTCCCTGGAAGGAGGGTGCGGAGAAAGGGAATAGCCAGAAAGAGGATCATCTATACAAGCTAGGGATGGGGAACCTGTGGCTCTCCAGATGTTGATGGACTACAAGTGCTATCAGTCCCAGCCAGTATGGCCAATGTCGAGGGGTGAGAAGAGTTGTAGTCCAGCAGCACCTGGAGTGCCATAGGCTCTCCCATCCCTGGTTTCACGTGAGAAATCCATATTGCCGGGGGGGGGGGTGGCTGAGAAACCGTCAAGATCAGCCTCACCCAAGTGGGCCGATTCAGATGACATGTTAAACCACAGTTTAGTATTACATTAACAAGCCAGAGCAAGCACTGGGCTTGCATGCTACTCCTCCCCTGGCCTGGCAGCAAGGAGTTCAGAATCTTTCGCTCCCATTTTAGATTAACTAGCAAACCATGGTTTATAAAGCTGGCTAGCTTCCACTATCCATAGTTAAGATCAAGGATGTGGAACCTGTTTCAGCCCAAGGGGGGCATTCTCTTGCGAGCAAACCTCTGGGGGCTGCACACGAGTCACGGGCAGGGGCAAAGGCAAAAGCAGACACAGCAAAGGATGCGATTCTTATCTTCATACAATAGGCTACATTCCAGCCATGCAAAACTCAGGTTTCTATGCATGTACATATGTGCATGCGTGCACACGCACACTTCTCCCCATCAAAGCAAGCAAGAGGCATTATCCACAGTTTAAGGAGACATTCAAACCAGGGAAAAACACTAGAGAAGGGTACCGAGCAGGGCCTCTGAGGAATCTGGCATGGGGAGAGGGGTGCAAACTGGGGAGCAGGAAGGCAGGCAGAGCCCTGAGGGCCAGAAAAAAAAAAGACTTGGAGGGCTATGTGTTGTTACAGTTTGGATGACACAGCAAACTGCAGTTAACGTGAAATGGAAGCAGAAGCTTCCAGTTTCCTCCTCACAGCCACATCACTGCAGCTCATTCCCATAAAGCTAAACTATGGTTTAGCGTTGCACCCTAAACAGGCCAAGGAGTTCATGGCAGAGGCAAGTGATGAAGTGAGCTCTAACCCTTGCAAGGTGGATGAGGCGGGGGGGGAGGGGGAGAAGGCTGTAGCTTAGGGGTAGAGCATCTTCTTTGAGGCAGAGCATCTTCTTTGAGGCAGAAGATCCCTGTCAGAAATCCTAGACAGCTGCTGCCAATCAACATCCCAGGCTATGGTCTGAAGGCACGTGAGGCCAACACCCTGCTGAAGCTAAGCAGGGTCAGATCTGGTCAGTGCCTGGATAGGAGACTGCCTGGGAACCATATGTAAGCCGCCTTGGGTTTCTATCATGAAAAGAAAGGCGGGGTAGAAATGTAATAAATAAATAATTTATAAATCAATAAATAAACATGGAAAACAATACTCAGCTAGATGGACCTGATGGTCCTTGTATATAAGGCAACTTTCTACGTTCCTAAAGCTGATGCCATAATACATCTACAACGCCCACCATTCCCGACTAGTAACCACTTTGGCTGGGGATGATGGCAGCCAGAGTCCAACAGTGTTTGGAGGGTCACAGCGTCCTCACTTGTGCTAGTCTCTAAAAGTGTTACAAAATTACCATGTGTGTGCATGTCTTCATTTTTAGCTATCAGATTTTACCCCACAACATAATCTAAACAAAGAGCAATTAGTTTTAAAAAAAAACAGGGCTAGGAGTGTAACATGTTAAAAAACGGTCAGGGATAAGGTGTCATAATAAACTCTTGGCATCACCTGTTTCTGGGCTGCAAAGATCACATTCATAAAGTTCATGTACTGCAATGCACTGTCTTCAGCAGCTTTTATAACCTGGATAAAAAAATTTAGCATGTTTTAGTCTAGATCCTATACTAACTTAGTGGAGTCTACTGGTATTTTAAAGAAAAAGCTGAAAAGCCTTACCAAAATCCTAGATTTAATTTCCTGGCTGGCTGCATATTGAAAGGGGGGGGGGAGAGAAAGAAAAAATTATAAAATTGCAACTAACTGATGTTTTGTTCACAAAGTCTCTATGCAACCTACAAGGTGTTTTCCTTAACCATAGTTAAATGTTATATCTGACTGTAATCATAGCTCAGTGGGTGAGCACATGTTTTGCATGCACAAAATCCCAGCTTTCACCCACGGCATCTCCAGTTTTTTGTGTGTTTTTTGGAAGAATCAGGTAGGAAGTGATGAGGAAGAACCTTTTCTGTCTGAGACCCTGGAGAGCTGTCACCACTAATAGTAGACCAGAGGTAGCCAACAGGGTGCCCTGCAGATTTATTTATTTTTTTTAACTACAACTCCCATCAGCCTTTGCCAACATGGCCAATGGTCAGAGATGATGGGAGCTGTAGTCCAGCAACATCTGGAGGGCACCACAATGGCACACTGGAGTGGACATACTGGGCTAGAGAGACAAATAGTCTGATCTGTTATAAGACCACTTCCTGTGTACCCAAACACGGTTAAGGATTGGCTGGAGGGCAGGATATGAAACCATTGCCTGAAGAGTTTCTAAACTATTACTAGCATCAACAACGGTTCACCGTTACACCTGTACTAAACAAACTATAGTTTGAAGGCAACTTTCCCAAGACTCACTGGGGTTTTCCTACACTTGCCCTCCAGGTCCCAAGCTTAGCATGGGAAGCTATACTATAGTTTGATGGTATGTTTGGGATCTTAAGCAGGACGAAAGGCATTAAAATCAGGCTTAGTGCTAACCATAGTTAAATTTTAAGTGCACCAGGCCAAAGAACATCTAATACCTGCACAGCAAACAAATACATGCACAGATCCATGAATAATTCTTAGAATAGCAAATGCATTCAATTCAAAGTAATAAAGGTAAAATAAAAAGTCAATCTACATTTTGAAGCCAATTGTCTTTTTAAAAATTTCTCCGATTTCTCAATAACAGGGTTTTTAAAAAACAACAACGTAGAACACTGTACCTCTTCCCTCTTTAGTCATTCTGTGAATATCTAAGAAATGTAGTATTTAGGAATCATTTTTAAAACATGTTTTAACAGCTCCTTATGCAGCCTCCCAGATGCCAAATAACTGGGCCCTCTGGGCTAGCTGTACAGGTTCAGAGGAGGGCAACAAGGATGATCAGGGGACTGGAAACAAAGCCCTATGAGGAGAGACTGAAAGAACTGGGCATGTTTAGCCTGGAGAAGAGAAGACTGAGGGGAGATATGATAGCATTCTTCAAGTACATGAAAGGTTGTCACATAGAGGAGGGCCGGGATCTCTTCTCCATCGTCCCAGAGTGCAGGACACGGAATAATGGGCTCAAGTTGCAGGAAGCCAGATTTCGACTGGACATCAGGAAAAACTCCCTAACTGTTAGAGCCATACGACAATGGAACCAATGACCTAGAGAAGTAGTGGGCTCTCCGACACTGGAGGCCTTCAAAAGGCATCTGGACAGGCATCTGTCGGGAATGCTTTGATTTGGATTCCTGCATTGAGCAGGGGGTTGGACTTGATGGCCTTGTAGGCCCCTTCCAACTCTACTATTCTATGATTCTATGAAATATGCCTGGCTGGATATAAGGCAGCTTCCGATGCTCCTATGGACAAACATGTACACATTGCCACCGCTTCTGTATCCACCAGATCTCTCCTGGCCTTTCCTATTAAACCTTTGGCTTAATTCCTTAATCTTCCTTCCTGAACCATAACCAAGCCTAAGTATGGATCACTGCATTCACTCACATTCCTTTCTTGCTTTGCTTGTCTATCCCCTCTCATCTCTCCCTGCTGTCTTCTCCACTGTCAAAATGTATACTGGATGCCCCTTGAGGGCAGAGACCTATCTCCCCTCCCCCTTTTTTTGTTTATGCAACTCTGTATAAAATACAACATATACCAACGGCACGTCGCATAGACACAACAAAATCCAGGAGTGGGTTGTACAAAACATCTCCATACTTTGGACAGGACAGGAAAAACTTTTAAAAGTCTGGTTTCAGAAGGATACAGCAAATTGCTTTAGCAAGAGATCCAGCCAGTAACGATTCAGTCTGCTGCCCTCTTATTTCAGCTGCAATAAAAGAGAAATCACACACACACACACTTAAAAATGGGTAAAGTTTTATATTTCCTGGATTTATGTTGATTGTATATTGTCACTTTTACCACGGGTGTTTCTTTATCCTGGTGAAAGCCTTTAAGCTGTTGACCACTGCCATATGAAAAGGCAAAATAAGGAATATATTCTTCAAAATATATCCACACTTTACATATGCAATATAATAATAGTGAGCTCAAATAAGGCCTGGCCAGCACAAGTGAACAAATACCTCCCAGAATCCTCTGCAATGGGTAGGGATCTAACAACAACAAACATATGGGGGTTCTTTAGCAGACAGGCTGATGTGGAAAGAGGATCCTTAAAAAAAGAAAATCACTGCCTTAGAGAAATCTGTGTTCTAGGGCAGGGATCACTAATGTGGCACCCATTGGCACATATGTGCCCACGGCATAGGATCCCCTCCTAGTCTTGAAAGCAGTATTCCATTGTAGCCAACAGAACAGGTTGCAATGTGTGCTTGGCTGCGATTCCTACGCAGTGCCCACAAGTTCCTCTGGTTTGCAAATGTGCCTACAGCCCATTAAAGGTTGGTGACCTCTGTTCTAAGGTATGGTCTGAAAGTACATAAGGCCACTGCCTTGCTGAAGCTAAACAGGACTGGGCCTGGTCAATGTCTGGAAGGGTGACTGCCTGGGAACCACGCATACACTATATTGGTTTCTGTGATGGGGGAACGGCGGAAAGCAAATTGCAAGAAACTAAAGAAAAAAGTGTCAAGTCACTTAAACCACATGCGATTCTGTAGCACAGGCATTTTTCAAGCTTCAGTAAGAGCAGCTGACAGCTGCCTCCGTCAGCCTGGATGGAGGGAACAGCTATCTTTGTCGTGAGCCAATCTAGCAGGGGGTAGAGCAGTGACCAGGAGGCGGGCGAGGAGGACTTGGACTGGGACATTCCAGTCGGGGAAGGACCCAGCGAGGGGAGGGACGACAAAGCGGCCCCTGCTCTGGACAATGACAGGTCATCTCCAGCAGACCCAGAGACCCCCTGGGAGAGATCACCAGACCTGCCTGTCACTCGTCCGCCTGATGAGGCACCACCACCGGACAGCCCTCCCCATGCAGAGGGAGAGGACGGGACAGAGACTAAGGCCCCGCCTTCGCCCTGGTCCAGGAGGCAAATGCGGCGGGAGATTCAACAATCCCAGCTGAGGAGTCTGCTCTTACGCGCACGCACCCAACAGTGACTCAGGGCACACGCAAGCAGGGAGCCCGCCCAGCCCGACTTAAACTGGGTGCAGGGGAAGGGTTAGTTGCTGAGTCAACGTCTTATTGCTGCCAAGTTGTGCCTAGTTAGCTAGAGAGGGATGCTGAGCTCTGAGTAAGTCATAGGTAGATTCATGAAGCACACTGAACTGAAATTTTCTTTTCAATAAAAGAAAAAAACACAGCTGAGTCTGAGTTCTTCGAGTTCGGGCAGGACAATCTTGATGGGAATGGAGGGTGTGGATGACGCAGCATGTGAGGGGGCTTGGAGGATGTAAAGCAGGTGTGAGGAGTCGGCAGCCCTCCAGATGTTGCTGTAGTACAGCTCTCATATACAGAGGCTATGCTTGCACCTGGTGCAGAAACTCCAGATGGTGGAAAATGCTGCAGCTAGACTGTTGATGTGGCAGACTACAGCCAGCACATAACTCCAGTGCTTAAAAGCTTGCACTGGCTGCCCACGTTACTGGGCCAGGTTCAAGGTTAATTTACAAGGCCTTAATAGCTTGGCTCTAGGATATGTGAAGAACCACCTGATCCCTTATGTCCTTGCCCAATCATTGAGACCTTTGGGAGAATCTCTGCTGGACATCCCCCATGGCTCAGATGCACGGCTTATAACGATTAGATTCAGTGTAGTGGCCCAAACCTGTGAAACTCCCTCAAAACTTGCTGAACTTCAAACACATAACTAAGACTTTCTTGTTCCAGCAGGCATTTTAAGGTAGTGCTTGATTTTATCATGATTTGTTTAATTTTATGTATGGCTTGTTTTTATGTACGCTGCTTAGAAATGCGAATGATTAAGTGGTATGGAAATGTATAGAAACATAGTTTGTGTTTAGCAAAGAACATAACTGAATTTTTCCTTTAACTTACACTTCCTTTTGGAGAGTCCTGTTCTGATGACCTGCGTTTTTTATTATTATTTTGCACCATTATGCTATTAACTTGATTTCAATCTGACTATTATACTGAACTGTGCTGAAACACTTAAATTTTATTTCTCAACAAGACATGCTTTTTCTTCACTGAATGTATTAGTTCTGCCAGCTTTTCTTTCCTTATTTTTTTTGTTAATTTTTATGTATGAATCTTTTTTGTATTTATCTATGTATATCTTTTTTGTTACATGTACTGAAAATTTTCCAATTTAAAAAGAAAGAAAGAAAGAAATGTCTTAAATGAAGAAATAATCCCCAACCATTGGCCATGCTGGCTAGGGCTGATAGGAGGTATAGTCCAGCAATATCAAGAGGGTCCACAGGTTCCCCATCCCTCACGGAAAGCAAAACTGCCCTGCATAGGAATGTGTTCTTAGGGAAGTCAACCCTATACCGGGTTAAAGAGGTACATAAATCCTAGATGGTTTAGGAAAAAAGTAAATAAGAGACACAGAGGCAGTGGAACAAAACAAACTGAACCAGATGCACATCTTACTGTTGGTCATGAGGTCCTTTATCTCCTCCGCAATAGTTTCATTTATGGTTGTTAATAACTCGTATTTTCCATCCTTGCTGCCAGAAATATTAGATTCTCCAAAAAGATCAGCAGGTGCCCAGTGCTTTCCAGGGTAAAGGAAACGGCTAAGGGAAATGGAAGCAGAACATTAAGTAATGTTAAGTTAATCAACATAATTAATATGTATCAGACAACATTCATTTCAGGATGAAACAAAGGAAGAAATCTTGCATGATTTTGTTTCTATTGCTTTCTGTCATAAATTTCAGTGTACCAAATGTTTTACAGTTCATATCTCATTTAACCTCACATCAATGCTGTGAGGTAGGTAAGGCCAGCTTTGCACTTTGTCACCTACATGCTCACCTAAGGCAAGTAGCTACAATCTTCTAGGAGAGCAGCCGAAGTGCATGAATCACCTTGCTGGATCAGATGAAAGATCCATTTCTCCCAGCACTTTGTTTCAAAGAGTAGCCAGTTTGACATCTCTGGGAAGGCTCAAAAGCAGAGCAAGATCAAGACAGCCATTCCACCATCGTTTACCTTCAGATTCTGGCACACTACGTTTGAACTGCACCTACCCCCACTCTCCTTATGTCCTCTACGGCTCTCTCCTGAGTGCCTGATCATTCAAAAAGCTACAATACCTTTCCTGTATATGACTGGCTATCACAGCAAGTTTGTTGTTGCGGTTCATAAATAAGTGTGCGTTTCCCAACACCATGGTTGCATCGAGGCATTTTGATAATGTAAGCTGTGAGAAAAGCAAGGGAGAATTATTAAAAGCCAAAAACATTCAGAAAGGGAAATTATGTTTGTGAGCATCTCATCAAACCATACTTATCATAATGAGAGAGAAGATAAATTATTATTTATACTTCAGACAGGGATGGATAGATATTGCCCAGCTAGATGTCTAAAGGTAGAGAATCTAGTAAATTTCTTAAGGGAACGCCCCTTATATCTAAATTTGAGGACTCATTATCTTGAACCCTTAATTGTAGGGATCAGTAGCAATTCCTCTCTAGGTATAATTTTATTCCCACTAGTCAGTACAGATTACACATCATGTAAGACAGCCAAATTTGTCAAATTTATTGTTTAGACATTAATATATGTTAACATACATCAATGAGGTTTTGCTATGGAATATTTTACAATCAGATTATGATAACGTATTCGGTATGTACCTATTTTGCTTTGTTTTACTGTTTTTATTATGTATATATGTGTATAATTTGATTGGTCAACAAGCTACAAGTTGAAATGAAATTGAATAATACAGGAATGGGGAACCAAGAGACCTCCAGGTGTTGCTTGACTCCAACTCCCATCATCCCTGACCATTTGGCATAATGGCTGCGTCTCGTGAGAGTTGGAGTCAAACAGCATGTGCCCCATCCCAGATTTAAAGAAAACCTAAGTCATACATTAGTGCAGAAGTGGCTAACTTTTTCGGCCTGAGGGCCACATTCATCCTTGGCCAACCCTCTGGGGGCTACATGCCAGCAGTTACTGTGGCTGATCCATGCTCTCTCTCACACACAGCCACTCTGTGCCCACTCCACAACTTCTCTGCCCACCCAGCACTGTGTCTACTTTGTTTATTTCTTTTTGCCACCACTGCCAAAATCACTGGGGCCTTGGGGTGCCAGAAAAAAATGTCTGGGGATGCTGGATCAGTCCATTAGGGTGGAGTTTAGCTACACTTACATTAATGCATCATTCATGAAGCTGAAGAAGGAACATAGAAATTCTTCAGGCAAATTTTGGTTTACTTGTAGTACCCAGAAATGCTCTTTTTCAGACCATGCTACATCTACACGTGCTCCTTACTGTACCAGTGTGAGGTCCACATTTTGGGATGCCCCTGGGGAAGATATCCATAGGGCCTCCTTTCCTAAGTAGCCCCATGTCCTCATCAACTGCTACTGCCCATTCCCGTCCCCTGTCATTCTGGGCCCAAACTGCATCAACTCCCAGAGAAAGAGGGCCACATGAGTAGAAGATGCTGATCCTTCTTTCTCCTATCACTGCTCAGTTGCTTGGAACTGCAGCAAGAAACAGCAGCAGGCTCAGGGGGCTCTGAAGGTTGGCATAGGGCCCTCTTTCTGGGGCATGGGCTTTGGCAGTTGCCCAACAATACTGACCCCTGGTAACAGCTCCACAATGAACTATTAGCACATCATCAGTCCAATTCTAACTACAGCTGACTTAGGATCACGAATTTACTTGGATGTTCTTCTGAAAACTGCAAGGCCTACTTGCAAAAATTCATTTAAATTCAAGGCTAAAGAGTTAATTCTAGATTATAATGAATCCAAATGAGTGGTTATTTTAAAAAAACAGACGCTAGAAAATCAACAGTCCTGAAATACATTTCATGACAATAAGAAAGTCTTACCTCTGAACCTCCTAATGCCTGCTTTCCCCACCAGATGGGATTAGTGTCAATGACAATGACTAAGAGATTCAGTTCATCATCTAGAAAAAAAGTAAAATATTGCCCCCCAAAGATGTGAAAACACTACCTGGCAGTTTCCCTGCACTATAAAAGGATTAGCATTTACAATCTCTACATCTAGTTTGTTTATTAGTCAGATGCATGGCTGACCAGATGTTGTTGGACTACAACTCCCACCATCCCTTATTATTGGCCCTGAGGCTGATGGAAACTGGAGTCCAGCATCTGCAGAACCATCCCCTATCTACAGGCAAAGGGGTCTTATCCACATATACATACAAAGAGGAGAAGCCTGCTCAGTGGGGACAGCTTCCAATTTTATTTTTAAAAGCCACAGCAGTACTCATGGGAGTCACATTTCTTTCTTGAGATGCATAAACAATGTGGATGGTAGACCACCTGGGAACCACATATATGCCACTTTGGGCTCCATGATGAAAGAAAAGTGGGATATAAATGTAATAAAATAAAACCTTCATAACAGCTCTTTCAGGTGACTTTACTATTATTCCCATTTTACCAGTAGGAAATGTAAGCATATGGGTAGGGAAGCCAAGCAAACAGAATTTTACTTGCCCAACAAACGTTTCATTGCCAACTGATGGAACAGAAAAAGACAAAGCGAGAGGTGTGTGTGTGTGTGTGTGTGTGTGTGTGTGTGTGTGTGTGTGTGTGTGTGTGTGTGTGTGTGTGTGTGTGTGTGTGTGTGTGTGTGTGTGTGTGTGTGTGTGTGTGTGTGTGTGTGTGTGTGTGTGTGTGTGTGTGTGTGTGTGTGTGTGTGTGTGTGTGTGTGTGTGTGTGTGTGTGTGTGTGTGTGTGTGTGTGTGTGTGTGTGTGTGTGTGAAACACAATGATTTCGCTCCACCTAGCACAAATGCTGTTAGCATACAAAGGAAAGATGGATCAGTGTGTGCGTTTAAATAAATACGTGTAATTCAATGAATGTTTAGCACGGCATATTTAGACCTGAATCTCGTGGAGAGAAACGCGTAAATCAATTATTTTGCTCCAGCTTGCAGAAACGCTGTTAAATAGAGCAGCGCGGGTTTGAATCTGCTTGTAAAAGCATCCTTTTAAAAGAAAGAGCTCTGCACGTACACAAGCTCAAATCCAGTCACTCCACAGAACCGGCACTTTCAAAAATGGGAACTTGACAGCCACGTGTGTGAGACCCGCTCATAACTACATCGCTCAACAAGAACACAGAGAAGGAGCTGGAGTTTTATCCCCGATCCTTCCCCACCCAATTTTGCAAGCTATCCGGGGTAGAGGAGACCGCAACGTGCACCCCAGAGACTCACCTCCACTCATAGCGCCCTATAGTGGGGACAAGAAGTCAGACTTCCGTCATCCAAAAGTGAAGTCACGCACACTTGGGCGCGTCCGCTTAACGTCATTGCCGAGGCTCCCTTTTTCGTCCTTCATCGGAAGTGAGTGCAGCACTGAAAAACGTCCGGCGGGCTCAAGCGGCGCTCTGCTAAAGGTTCCGTCTAAGGGGCACCGTGCGTTAGATGAGCAGCTGGAAAGATTTGTGTAATATTTTCCTCTGCCATGAATGAAGAAGGTAAGGCTGTAATACGCGCTCCAGCTGACAAATCCCCGGTGGTGTTATTAGTATCTTCATTTTAATCTTTTGAGGGATGGCCTGTTTTAAGTTTTGTTAGCTTGAGTCGCTAGCTTTGTCATCCGAACAACAGCAGGGAAATTGCCCCTGTTCAAAGAAATCCGTAAAAACGATATAAAAGTCAGGAAAAAGCAATATAATTCAAAATAATATTAAATGTTTTACTTTACTGTCAGATAGAGAAATATGCAGAATGACGATATCAACGACTGCGTGTGAGAGTGTGAATGGCCACCGTTCATATTATCACCTCTGTACTTTTTTTCCATTTTCTTTTCTTCTGACCTCGCTGTTGACAGTTCCCCACCTCAGCCATATGTACGTATATCTGCAACACAGGATAGTATCTAATGACCTGGACTCTGGCCCATGAAAATGTGTGCTACAATGCATTTGTTGCTCTTTTAGGTGCAACAAGTTTCTTTGATATATAAGCATAATAATTATTTATAATTATATGTGACCTAATGTAAAGCATGCTGTATATTTGTTTTGACTGACTTCAAAATATTCTTTGCTAGTATTAGGCTCCATTTCTGTTAGGGAAATATGCTACATCATAGCATTTGGCTATCTTGCTCAGTATTGTCTACACCAGATTTGGGAAACCTGCTGCCATCCAAAAGTTGCTGCTCTACAATTCCCATCATTCCTGACAATTGGCCGTGCAGCCTGAGGCTGATGGGACTTGGTTGCCCACAACATCTGGGAGCCCGTAAATATTCCCCACCCCTGGTTTACACTGACTGGTAGTGGCTCTCTAGGTCTTCAAACTGGAGACTTTGCCAGCCCTATCTCAAGATGCCAAAAATTGAACCTGGGGCCTTCAGTATGCTAGGCCTGTGTTCTTTCACTGAGTTATGTATGGTCTCATCTTAACATAGGAAGGTGCCTTAGGCCCCATCTGCATTATTCATTTTAAACAGTATCGTACCACTTTAAACAGTTATGGTTTCCCCCAAAGAATTTGTTAAGGGTGCCAAGAATTGTTAGGAGCACCCTTGTTCCCCTCGCCGAGCGCCATTTCCCAGAGTTCCCAGGGAAGAGGGATTTATTATTAAACCATTCTGGGGATTTGAGCTCTGTGAGGAGAACAGGGTCTTCTAGCATCTCTCAGCATCCTTAACAAACATTTCCCAGGATTCTTTGGGGGAAGCCACAACTGGTTGAAGTGCTGCTTTAAATGTAAGGTGCAGATGTGGTCCATGTAATTCTGTATCCGTTACACTGACTCTCCAAGGTTTCAAGCAGGAGTTTTTCCTCAGCCATACCTGGAGCTTGACCCTGGAACTGGATCTGGGATCACTTTGATATGCTAAAAAGCTGCCTAACAAACAGAACAAGCTACTGGTCCACTTAGCCCAGTTTTGTTTCTACCACTCATTCTCTGAGCCTTTTGGCTGGTGATGCTGGGGATTGAATCTGGATTCTTCTGCATTCAAAGCAGGTGCTCCAGGCCTCAGCTACTTTCCTGTCAAGTATTTTTCCCCATCACTGTCATTATTGAGTGTGTAAAAGATGGTAATTGTGACTATTTGTGGAGGTTCCAAACTACCATTTCCAAGACTCGAACTTAAACTATCGTTGCAATGAACTCATGATATTTAAAGCACAGATCACTTGTGAGGTATGAAAGCATAATAACCTTGACAATTCTCTCCTTTTTCTACTCTGCCCCTCATCTTCTTTTCAGAGCTGGTTGAAGCCTTTAAAACCCGGATGAGGCAGGACCCAGATGTTGCCTCTGCTGTGGCAGCCATCCATGCATTGCTGGAGTTCTTGAAGAGAGACAAAGGCATGTTGGATCTCAAGACTGGGTGGGCTGAGCTGTGGAATGAGGGACTGAGGGGCAAGTTCAGAGGAGGGCTAGATCATAAGTGGGCAGAATGTAGATTGAAATCTGCTGGTAGATCTCTGAATGATTTGTTGTAGAGCAGCAACCGTATCTGACTCTGAATACTTTATGTAATAAAAAATGGTAGCAAAAAATTAATAGCAAATGAATCTATGAGTAACATAAACTTAAAATGTGCCATGACTGGTCAGGTGGTAATTGCTTTTCTCTCAGCCCCACCTATAAAATAGGGACATTAATTGGTTGCCTTTGACCAGGTTTTGGGCAGCTGTGCTAGACAGTTTTGGAGTTTTGTATTTGCTTCCCTGATCTGTAGCAACTCAGGTGTAGATTTATACTTGCAGGTCATCCTAGTGCTTATGGGGTGCATTTGGCTCTACCCCCTGAGTTACCATTTTGCTACCTCTCCCACGCCACTATTTTGCACCTGGGTTTCCTAGAAGCTTAAGAGTTCTAGTAAAAAAACAATGCAGATCCTGCAAGCCATCAGTCTGCCCACTCCTAGACTAGATTGTCATTTGGCTTTTAGTAGACTGTTCACTCTTCCTGTTTCTCTCAAGGTGAGACAGTTCAAGGGTTGAGAGCAAACCTCAAGCATGCTATAGAAATTCTCTCTGGTGTGGACTCTTCGGTTGCTGTCTCTTCTGGGGGAGAGCTGTTCTTAAGATTCATCAGCCTCACATCTTTGGAGAACCCGGTGAGTTTTATTCAGCTGTTTGTAACAGAGCAGGTGTGGGACTCTAGCTGTTTGGTAGTCTTTACAGAGTTACTGGCTTATAGATGAAGTCACTGCTGAACAGGGCAACAAGGGCTGCATAACATGATGCAATGAATCACATTGGCTCTGCTCTGGAACCAGCTTTAAATGTTGAGACCCAGCTCTGGAACGTATTAAATACGGATAATGGTAAAAGAGGGCTCCTGAGCATGTGAAACATTTGTACATGGCTGAATAAGAGCTAGATTCCGCATACTTTGGATGAGGGGAAAGGGCTTCTAGGCCAGAGGACGTGTGAACATTGAAGATGGTTGGAAGATGACAGGGCCTTTTCTGTGGTGGCTTCCCATTTTTGGAATGTCCTCTCCAGTGAGGTGCATCTGTCTCCATCACAATTGACTTTCAGGAGGAATTTGAAAACATTCCTGTTTACCCAGACATTTGATGGCTGAAGGGGACTTTTGGGCAATCCGAAAGTCTTAACTTTAACTGTGTCTGCATGTTTTTGCCAGTTTTTAGCATGCTTTTCTTTCTGTTGTTGTTGTTCTGTTAATGTGGTTGCTTCTTTGGGCTCCTTTGGGAGGATGGGCAGGATATACGTTCAAAAATAATAATAACAACAACAACAACAATCTTGGTGCTTCTCGTCTATTTAAAAAAAATGCTAAGCCAGCCTTGTAAATAAGCTTACAAAAGTTACTAGCTTGCTCCCCATCCCACAAAAAGAATTAATGTGCAGGGGTCTGACAGAGGAGAGTTTCCATCCACTAGCAATCTAATGCATTATATAAAAGCAGAACATGAATACTTGAAATAAACAAAATTGATAATAAATTTCTGTCCTGGCTGTAGAGAAGGACAGTGTGCTACGCCCTTCTTCTACCAGCTTTCTGACTCGCCTGCATATAATTCCTTGTTATCTATGGCTACCAAGCAGGTGTTTAAATACAGCCCTGTGCTGACGCCCATGGCATATTCTGGCTTAAATTTGTAATTCTCTTTTTTTCTTTTTCCAAATAATTTACTGATAAGGTATAATTGTTTTCAAATTCCTCCTGAAAGTCATCTTAAGAAATCCAATTTGAAATTATACAAATAACAATATATTTTTCTGCTGTAAACAGTAAAATATAAATATGTACTAAGTTCTATTTTGTAATTTATTTTCCAATTGTCAGTAAAAGGACTCCACTCTGTTATAATTTGAGGATTCTCTAATTTCATCCCTTGAGCTATCCTTCAAGCTATCTTTTGTGCTGCTTTTTCTAGGACTATTCCAAATGTAAAGAGGTCATGATTAAGCGAGGAGAGCTTTTCCTCTTGCGCATCTCTCTTTCGAGGAACAAAATAGCCAAACTTTGTCACACTTTTATCAAAGATGGTGGGGTAAGTAAGTCTGGACCATACAAGAACAAAGGAGTAGAGCGAAGTGTCTTTTGTTCAGTTGTGTGTAATCCACAGACACCCCATGAGAATGCAGGAACTTGCACCGGGCACAGAATGCAGTGTCCTGTGAATCTCAGAGCTAAGCCAGGCGCGGAATGACAGGGTTGTATTCAACTAAGTCCTACTCAGAGTAGAGCCCCTGAAATTAATGAACCCTATGGTATAGTCATGTCTATTAATTTCTCTGAGTAGGACTCTGTTGAATACAACCTGTTTGCTTCCATACTGCTCTTTTATTGCTTTCAGGTTCTATTTTTGACTGTACAGTGCTTAGAGATTTTTGGAATATTAAGTGGTTAACAAATGCTTTTAAAGAAATAATATTTGCAGGGAGGCGCTGCTCTAATTTTTTTTCCCACATTCATATCATATATTCATGTAGCCATTTGTATGTGAGCTTTCTAACATCTATGTACTGTGCAGGGTGGCTTACAACTATTTAAAATCGCAATCGTATAAAAATACATTAAAATA
Source organism: Rhineura floridana (assembly GCF_030035675.1). Taxonomy (NCBI): domain Eukaryota; kingdom Metazoa; phylum Chordata; class Lepidosauria; order Squamata; family Rhineuridae; genus Rhineura; species Rhineura floridana. The sequence continues at coordinate 8,838,695 of NC_084498.1, read as the reverse complement.
CAGTAATCAAATACAATAATGAATACATCAGTTGGCTTATTGTATGTGTCTCTCTCTGGCATGATATGCCTTATTTAATTTTGTAATTTTTAACCTTTTCCTCCCCTGACTCCCCCCCCCCCGTGTGAATTTCTCCACCCACAAAGCTTCTATTAACTCTGCAGAAGTGGGAGGCAGATGCTGTTGTTGTGTCTGTTTCTCCCCCTCCTGCCCCCTGCTCAGAGCTAAGAGCAGCTTCGATAAGGGCTTTGGGATTCACATGACACACCATACATTGAAAATTATGTGCCTTGCCTCCTCAGAGAATCTTAACTCACGCTTACTCAAAAGTGGTCCTGCGAGTGTTAGAAGCTGCTGCAGAAGCAAAGAAACGTTTCAGCGTCTACATCACTGAATCGCAGCCCGATCGAGCTGGGCAAGTAGCTGGTAGTTCTGTTTTCTCTTCTTCCACAAGCACAAGGCTTTGTGCAAATAACGGTAGCCATTTCTGCTCCATCTTTATCTGAACAGGTTTGCCCTTTTATGAATTTAGGTTGAAATCCTGTGCACACTTAACTTGGGAGTGAGCCCTGTTGAACATGGTAGGGCGTACTTCTGAGTAAGCACACGTAGGATCAGCCAGTAGATTTGGCAGCTGGTAAAGAACTATGATTTATGAGTGGCCCCAAAACCACAAGGACTTGGGGAATGGGTTTTGCTTCACTTTTTAAAGTTGGGAACCAAAACGTTTGCCACAAACCTCTTCTTTTAATCCCCCGCATTCCAGGAGCTCAGGCTAGCGTACAAGGTTTTCTTTCCACAACCATCCTGCATTTTCTCCCCACCACAACTTTGTGAGGTAGGTTAGGCTGAAGAGATGGTGACTGGCTCAAAGTCCCCACAATAAGCCTCATGACTGAGCAGGGATTTGAACCTAGAACTCTGATTATAGTCCAACACCTTCCCAAACATGGAGACTCGTGCTTGGACTACAATCCCCCATTGTATCTGGCAATTGGCTATGCTGGCTGAGGTTGATGGGAGGTGTAGCCCAATAACATCTAGAAGGCACCAGGTTGGGAAAGCCTGCTGTAACCACTGCACCACATGGCCTGTTTTCTCCCCACTCCTTTGCACGTAGCAGAGGACTTGAGGGGGGTAGAAGAGGAGAAGAGTGATCTTGCTTTGTGCCAGGCTACAGTCAATGAAGCAGTGGGAAAAGCAGCCAGAGGACTTGAGGGAGGAGTGTCTTGTTTAACTTTGTGGAAAGGCTTCTCTGCAATTCACAGAGGACTTGGGGAAAGGGAAGGTCAGCATCAGCGATCAAGCAAATGAATCTGTGGAGCTCCACAATTGCAACAGCACAATCCAAAGCATGTTACTTAGAAATAAATCCCTCTTTCAATAGGAGTCTCTCTAGTACGCGTGTTTAGAATTGCAGCCTTTCTTAAAAGATCATCCTTGGTGCAAAAGGAGAGGTCAAAATTGATAAGGATAATAAGAAAAAAATCAATTCTATATTGGAAACAAATTTGACTTTTTTAAAAAAACTTTTATTGTATTGTGATGTGTGATTAAGATATTAACTTTTAGAAAACAACTTTAAAATAAAATAAGCTTAAAACTCTCTAACAATTACACAGGCAGAAGATGGCAAAGGCCCTCAGTAAACTTGGCATTCCGGTGACCATCATCCTGGATGCTGCAGTTGGGTAAGTCCGGATGATCAGTGCTGCAGCTTGGAAGGGAGTTCCCCAGGCAGTTTGATATCGTGGCATTTGGCAAGGGCTGGTGGGGCAGAGGGGCTGCTGTCCAAAGAAGAAAAAGTTCATCGGGAGCTGCCAGGCCAAATCTATTTGTCCATTTAGGCCAGTTTTGTCTACTCTGACCAGCAGTGTCTTTCCAGGCTCTCAGGGTCTTTCCCACCATCTGCTGCTTTTCTTTAACACAACCTGGGACTTTCTGCATGCAAACCATATGCTCTCCCACAGAGCTATGATCCTTCCTTCTTTTAAGAGATGCCTTCTCTCTCCCCCAGTTGCATGGTCTTGTCCAGGAATTGTACCCAAGACCTTTTGCATCAAAAACCAAGAAACTGTGTGGCTAGATAAGCTTTCTGTAACCCGGGGTCCTTCAGATATTGTTGGGCTCTGACTCCTATCATCCCTGACCAATGAGCATGCTGGCTGAGGCTGATGGGAGTTGGAGTCTTACAACATCTGAAGGGGACCAGGTTGGGAAAGGGTGTCCCAGATCAACAATGCGCACAGCATGCCCACATCCCACAGGGCTTCTATGGGGAACGCTACTAACTCTTTTGAATCCTGGCACTTAAAATGCTGGTTCTTGCAAAAGTCAGCCAAGGTCCTCCTCATTTCCCTTTGGGTGTAGCAAGACGAATCTCGCCTTTCCCTCCCAACTGTGAAATGAGGGGCAGTGTCAATGCAGAACCAAAAGGGTGTCATTTTAAGCTTAACAGAAGTGGACTCTGTGCATGAAAAAGATAACACCGAAATAACTCCTGCTGCGGAATATGAATTGACCCCTTTCTCCCCTTTGAAATAGCTACATAATGGAAAAAGTGGACCTGGTGATTGTTGGCGCTGAAGGAGTGGTAGAAAATGGTGGAATTATTAACAAGGTAAAATGTATACACCAAGATTTGTGATGGCTCCCTAAAGACTTCACGCTGGGTTTTGCATGTTTTCAGAAATTACTTTTTTCAGAGCTGCCCTGCTGGATCAGAGCAAAGGTCCATCTCATCCTTTTCTCCCCAGTGATTAGCCAGATGCTTTCAGGAAGAAGCTCACAGAGAGTTATGGTCATTCCCTAGCTTTTCCCTCCAACACAACAAAACCTTTATTTAAACCTAAAAATCCTAAAGTTCCCTTCTAAAAACTTATTTATAGGGCTGCAAGGATTCTTTTTTACTTCCTATCAAACACACATAGCATAAGCCTTGCTTGAGAGTGAACATATCCTTTTGGAATTCACTATAAAATCATATTTTCTGAGAAATCTTGAGAACTGCAGCCTTTAATTTTTTAAAAACTATCATGACTCAAGAAAAATTCAATCATATTATGCAAGAAAAATCAAAACATAACTTAAGGCACAATACAGTCAAGTTAAGCACTTTGAAGTTCCATTGGTCTTCAGTGAATGAATGATGCATCTTCTTAACAGTGCAATCCTAGGCACGTCACATTATTCCCAAGTCAGTGGATATAGAATTACACCCTCAATCACTCCCAGGTCACGGGGTATAAGATTGCAGCTTGCTTACTTGGGAGTTCGACTGAACTCAGTGGGGCTTACTTCAGGAATAGGATTACACTGTAAATATATGACTATTAGAGCTTGCTGGGTCAGACCAATAGCCCATCTCGTCCAGCATCCTGTTCTCACAGTGGCCAGCCGTGTGTCCATGGGAAACCCACAAGCAGGACCTGAGTGCAAGTGCACTCTCCCTGCTGTTTCCAGTAAATAGAATTCAGAAGCATACGGCCTCTGCTCATGGAGGCAGAGCATTGCCATCATGGGTATTATTATATCATCCTCATCCTCATCAAATAATAATAATGATAATAATAACATTTATTAGTCGCTTTTTTCCAAAAATAGGACTCAAAAAGGAAAACAAAAACACCCTGCATATGAAATAGCTTACAGCAAGTCAAACAATGGCAAAAAAAATTTCAAGCGAAATAATACAATAGAGAAAATAACAAATGGCAGATATAACAGCAACAAAAAAACATACCAGCACTATAAATATAAGATAACACATTGTAACAATCCTAAGAGTAGTAGCCATTGATAGCCTTATCCTCTATGAATTTGTCTAATTCTCTTTTAAAGTCATCCAACTTCTGTGGCAGTGAATTCTGTAGTTTTAACTATGTGCTGTGTGCAGAAGTCCTTTCTTTTGTCTGTCCTGAAACTTCCAACTTTCAGCTTCATTGGATGTCCACAATTTCTCGTGTTATGAGGAGAGGGAGAAGAAACTTTTCTCTGTCCACTTTCTCCATGCCGTGCATATTGTGTCGCCTCTTACTCATCTTTCGTTTAAACTTCACTGTGCTCAGCTTGGACAGGGTCTTGCCCATAGGGTTTCTCTGATATTACAGAGAGAGGGTTGCTTGGTTCATCATCCGAACCTTAAAATATTTTCTTCTCATCCAAATGCCCTCCTCAGATTGGTACAAACCAAATGGCCGTGTGCGCCAAAGCTCAGAACAAGCCTTTCTACGTGGTGGCTGAAAGTTTCAAGTTCGTAAGACTCTTCCCTCTGAACCAACAGGATGTCCCAGATAAATTTAAGGTAAGTGAAAATAAGAATGCTTCTTGGTGGCCTGCAGCTGCAAAATTCTGTAGCAGTGCAACTGGATGGAAACCTAAGTGCAATGTAATGCCTGATCTTGGAAGTTAAGCCCCAATTTTTAGTATAACTAACACTGTTGAAACATAGCTGAGCTGGAAAGAGTTCTCAGGGCTGTGGAGTCGGTACGCCAAACCTTCGACTCCTCTATTTTTCTACTGTCCGACTCCGACTCCACCCAGAATTGCTTCCGACTCCACAGCCCTGGAAAGTGCTGTAAATGTCTTTTTAAATTGGAAGCTCTCATAGGAGCATTTTTATCGCTGCCTGAATATGCGCTGATCTTGGCATCACAGCATTTGTCTTCATCTGGGTCCAGTGTCATACCCTGACACACAAAATGTTTCCATCTTGAGTTATGATGAAATGCTCAACTACAGATGACTTCATGGGAAGCTTCTTTGAGATTGTGAATTTATATTTTAAAAAAATTGTCAATCAAAATTTATTTTGAAGCCGGAGTTGGAACATTTCTTCCGACTCACTCCACCCAAAATTGCTTCCGACTCCAACTCCACAGCCCTGAGAGTTCTTTCAACTATCTATTACAGTTGGGCCCCACTCATACGGAGGGTTATGTTCCATGCTCCCGCCGAAAAGCGAAACCCACCGGAAAGTGGGACATATTTATTTGAAGCATTTCTCTCCATTGTTCAGCCAAAAAAGGCTCCCAGAATAGCTTACAAACACCAGCTCTAGTGGTGAGTTTCTTGACCGTTTGGACTTTAGACTAGGTGACCTTTTGGTACATTTCAACCCTGTGATTCTATGTTCCGAGTCACCCTTGGGTGAAAAAGCTGTCTTTCACAGAAAGTGATAACGTGCATCTTTTTCTGATTTCTTCCCCAGTACAAAGCTGATACACTGAATCAACGTAAGGCACTTACGGAAGAGCATCCCTGGATCGACTATACCTCCCCATCTTTGATCACTCTGCTCTTTACAGATCTTGGGGTCCTGACCCCCTCTGCTGTTAGTGATGAACTTATTAAACTCTATTTGTAAAAACTGTCCACATCTGGCATGCCTAACAGTGAAGCAGTTTTGCTGCCAGCCTGTTAAAAAGGAAAACACTATGTGTTAATAAGAGGGAAGATTGCTTGTAGAAAAATGATCTGATAGTTCGTTTTGCAGATGTTAGGCATATGGAGGGTAACTCAGTGGTCTGAGCTGCATGTGCCAGTGTGTGTATTTACCTAAGAAGCAGGCTTTTACCCTACATTTAATTCACTGAGACATAAGACTTAATAAAATAAGACGAAGCTACTTTATTTAATATAAAGCCTTACACGGCTTAGGACCACAATACCTGATGGAACACCTCTCCCGACACGAACCCACCCATACACTACGCTCAACATCCAAGGCCCTCCTCTGGGTGCCTACTCCGAGGGAAGCTGGGAGGCTGGCAACAAGGGAGAGGGCCTTCTCAGTGGTGTCGCCCAAAGTATGGAATGATCTCCTTCTCAAGGTGCACCTGGTGCCAACACTTATCTTTTCGGCGCCAGGTCAAGACTTTCCTCTTCTCCCAGGCATTTTAGCATGTGTATTTAAATTGCTTTTTTTAAAAAAAATGTTTTTAAATTTGTGTATTTGTTTTTAATGTTTTTAATTGTTATAAACCGCCCAGAGAGCTTTGGCTATGGGGCAGTATACAAATGCAATCAATCAATCAATTAATCAATCAATAAAATTTATAGAAATACATCGTAGATAGGAAAGACGTACCTAGTTCTAACTAAGTTGGAGGTGCAATGCCCAGATGTGGGTATTGGCGTCATGGTTCAGGAGAGAAAACAAAGACAGATATGTCTCCTCTCTCTCTTCGGACAGTCAAAAACGAAGGAGGGGCAGGTCAGCTTCCCTGAGCGTATCAGTTTACAACTGACAAATTAGGTAGAGAAGAGTAAAGGAAAGGTAGGCAAGCCTAGCCAGCTGGAGGACCCTAACTCTTAAGTTGCAGGAGCGTAGATTCAGATTGGACATTAGAAGAAACTTGACAGTAAGGGCAGTTCGGCAATGGAACCGACTGCCTAGGGAGGTGGTGGGATCCCCTTCGCTGGATGTCTTCAAGCAGAGGCTGGACAGCTATCTGCAGGAGATGCTCTAGCTGTGGATTTCCTGCTGTGAGCAGGGGGTTGGAATCGATGGCCTACAAGGCCCCTTCCAACTCTATGATTCTATCTTCCTTCTGGAATACAAACAAAAGAACCCACTTCCAACAGCAGAAAGAAGTCTCTTGAATTGGTTGTATGAAGAACCCTATGCAGTTGGGAAGATATATTATTGTGAATAAAGCCACAGAAGGACAGAGATGTCCAATATTTTATATGACACACATACTGCTCCCTATGTAAGTTAAAATGTTTAAGCTGAGATGAAATCTGGATGCATATTTCTGATTACAACTTACAAGTTTGAGAGAATCTGAGGTGGAATCATGTGAAGTTGTGTAATGGAATCTGGAAGTGCAAGAGCACTTGTATCATTGTTGAAGGAAGGGCAAACCCTTACTTCAAAGGCATACCTGCACCATTTCACAGACAAGAACAGGGACACACCTGTACACTTGTAATGCCCTCATTCCGACACCAGAGGTCACAGCCTGAGGTCCTGCTATTTTCCATTCTGCACTACAATTATACCTTGCTGATGTTTGCTCTTCCTCTGTTTTGTGGTGTATCCATTTACTTGTAGGTAAATTGCCTGTCTTGCACTCACTGCTTAGGGTGGGTTAAACTTAAGTTTGAATACTTTGCAATGCAGCTGACTCAAACAGACTCAGCAACATATACTATCTGGAGAAAGAGATATGAGAAGCAGTACTCAGAAGGTATGATGGCTATACGGAAAGGAGGTCAGGTCAGTAGATATCTGCTATATATTTTGGAAAGTTGTTTGTTCACAGTGCCTTTGGTCACCTCTTAAGATAATATAAGCAAACTTGGAATGATGGTTCGTGAAATCAAGGAACACGATGTCATTTGGATGCCATTTTGATTCAAGATGGCTGACTGAATATTTCAGAACTGCACTGATTTTTTGCTTTTGTAGCATTCTGGAGCAATGTCTGGTAAGTGGCTGCTGGTTTTTTAACATAAAGGTCTCCCCATCTTCTCAAAGAACAGTGTAGTGCACTGTTTTACCAGAAAGGTACCAGAAACGATTGCTCCTGGTAAATAGGGACAGTTGGAATGTGGACAATTGAACAAAGACTCGTTCCTTTTATCTTTTTTTTTTACCTTGCTAGGGCAAGTCATTCCCTCTTTTTATGTGGTTCATCCAGTGAGTGCCGTTGCTTGGGTAGTGAAAACAGCCCCGTCAACACACAACAAAGTGCTATGGGGGAACCTCAAGGTTTGCAGAAGTGCAAAAAATCTTTACAGAAGCCATAGAGTGAACCCTAACCCAAAACATCAGTCCAACAGAGCATGCTGAATGGCCATGGAATGCTGACTGACTGATTGAGAGGGTGGGGAGACCAGAAAATTGGGTGAGGATGGAATGGAGTAGGTGGAATACTTACAGTACTCCATGCTGCAACATTTTGTTACAGGGCCCCACTTCTTAACAGCGAATGGCAAAATAGACTCCCAAGGCATGTTTTTCTGGATTTATATCAACAGCCATTATAGGTGCTCTATTAAGTGTGCTGTCTGTCAAAACATTCAGGAGCAGAAATGCAAGATGGACCTGTGCTTGTAATAATAATATTGCGACGCTTGAAGTGGTTGCCTTCTCTTGGCATCGGACCAGACAATATTCGGGCTCCTTGTGGGAGAAACTGGAAGAGACTTCCAGATACTCTCTCTCCCCCCCCCCCAAGTTCCAGCGTGCAGAATCAGAGGGAACATATACACCACTGGGGTGAACAGCCAAAGAAAGGGATGGAAGGGCACAAGTGGAGCTGTTCAGGGTTCGAAATACACTTTCTTTTGAATGAATGAAAGCTTATTTCAGTCCATGACCAGGCAGGGCACAACGGTGCAACAAGGTCTCGGGTAAATGACAACAAGAATAATAAAAATGAATACAAAAGTTAAAAAATTAGGTCTACATCACAAGTTTCAAGACATTAGGCAAGACTCAAGTAATTTACATCTTAAAATTCATTACGCAGAAGCCAAAAGATTTCTCCTGCGAGCTATAGCGGCTGCGCAGAATGAGGCGACCTTCGCAGTGATTCGGTGGTCCTGATCAGCCAGTAGGCGATGTACAAGGTCAGTCTCAGGACCCAAGTAAGAATTAGGCAAAATTGGGGAGATAAAATTAGAGCGCAGGTCCAAGTAGAAGGGGCAGTGTAACAATACGTGGCGCACTGACTCCACCTCCCCAGCCCCACAAGGACAAACCCGTTCACAGAGGGGAACACCCTTATACCTGCCCTCCAGTAGTGCTGAAGGAAGGATATTAAGTCTCGCTAGAGCGAACTATTTCCTATGCTTAGAGATGTGCAAGATCATTAAATAATTGGCAGATACAAAAGGTTTCGTATTGGTACAATAGTAAGAGTAAGCAGCGGCCAGGCTCGAGTTATTTTGGAGTTCTATGTCTTTAAGACGTTGGATAATGGCTATTTTTGCCTTCGAATATCCTAGTGCCCCGATCGCCTGGAGTGAGAATCCAAGGGCCTCCAATTTTTTAGTCATTGCCTGCTTCCTTTGGACTGGAACATATCCACCACCGTCAGAGGGGCCAGCCCAGTGGGGACAAATAACAACTTCAGCCAATAGCTGAATCTGTACATCCAGGCGCAGGTCTCAATTAATAGTGTTCCCAGTTCTAAACGTAAGGCCACGTTGGAGACACAACTAGGGACACTCATTATTGACCTCAGGAACTTGGATTGGATAGATTCCAGCGGGGCGTAATTACCACCGCTACAGATTTGGGTCCCATAAAGCAATTGAGCAATGACCTTGGCATTAAATACCTGTATAGCTGAGGGGACGTATTTATTTATTTATTTATTTATTAGACTTTTATACCGCCTGACTAGCAATAGCTCTCTGGGCGGTGAACACAAGAAATTGGCTGCCTTTTGTATAGAAGAATGAAAGCAATGCCTTGACCGTTCTCTGGGCAGACTCAGCAGACCTATTCAGATGCGCCTTCCAGGTGCCCAAGGAATGAAACAGAATTCCCAGGTATCTGAAAGCCTCCCCGAAGAGATACGCCTGGTGCCTACACTACTTCTATCTTTCCGGCGCCAGGTAAAGACCTTTTTATGCTCCCAGGCATTTTAATCTTTTAATTTTCTTAATCTTTCTACTTTTAATATGTATCCTTCTTAATTTGTGTTGTATTTCGTTTTTGTTGTATAAACAAACAACAGAAAGCACATGTTTTTGTGATTTTTTACTATGATATATTGTATTTTATCTTGTTTGTTCACCACCCTGAGAGCTATTCTGCTAAGGGCGGTATATAAATTGAAATAATAAATAAATAAATAAATGGGGTGATTATCAATTTGCCACCGTTGTTTGCGTCTTCTGGAAAATACCAATACCTTACATTTGGCATAATTGATTTTTAGTAGTTCTTCTGTACAAAAGGAGGCAAGCTCTCTCAACAGACAGCGCAAAGATAGAAAGACAATCATCAGCATACAGGAGTGAGGACACATGTCTCTTCGCCAAGTTGGGGGTGGTGGGAATTTACCCCCTCCAGCCATTTGACTAAAGAGTTGATATAAAGATTAAATGAGGGCGCGAGGGTGCAACCCTGTTTCACTCCGTTAAAAGTTGGAATAGGTGCAGATAAATGTCCGGCTCGATTGCATCTGACCCTTAAGTAGGTCTTCTCATGTAGACAGCGAATTAAGCACAGCAGGCATCTATCAATATTCGTGGCCTGCAGTTTTTTCCGAAGTCTCTCCCGAGGTATAAGATCGAATGCTGATTTAAGATCGATAAAAGCAGTGAAAAGTGCTCCCCCCTTGTGGGAGGAATATTTTTTTGCTAAGTGCTGGAGGACAAGACCCTGGTCGATGGCAGAGCACCCTAGTCTGAAATCGGCTTGTTCGTCTGCCAAAATATTTTCGTTCTCCATCCAAGTGGATAGCTTCTCGAGATGGCTAGCATATAGTTTGCTGATGACACTTAGCAAACTAATAGGTCTATAATTTGATGGATCTGATCTTTTACCTTTTTTATAAATGGGGACAACAATGGCCATCTGCCAGTCCTCAGGGATACAAGTGAACTTCTACTCTAGCACAGGAGATATCCAAACTCTTATATTCCGCTGACAGTCTCAGCCTCCATGGTAGGTTCCTACTTGAAACTGTCCTCAAGTCAATCTCCTTACTGTTTCAAGAATTACTGAGATCTCTGAATAATGGCTTATACCTTAAAAAATCATTTAAGACCTCGTGTTACTGTGCAGGTCTCTAAGCCTTGGTTTGACCGGGAATGTGTCCTATTGAAGAATACTCTTATTGAAATCTATAGGAGGTATAGGGCTTCCAACCTGCCAACTTTGCCTGTAGAATACCTGAGTATCAAAAGACGTTATAAAACCTTAATCAAAGAGAAAAAGAAACATTTCCAAAGAGAAGCTTGGCAAAGCTTAATAGAAGCCTCCAGACAAAAAGACTCTGGAACTTTCTGGAGGCTGGTCTCTAGGGGGTGCCAGTTTGCACCGTTGTGTTTTGATTATCATATATCGGCTAGTGAGTGGGAATCCTACTTTGCTGGCATTTTTGCTAAGAGCCAAAAACGTTCTTAATACCTTACCAAGCTGGCCCCCCGTTTTTACCTTTGAAATAACAGCACTTATTAACAAGCTCAAGATGGGCAAAGCGCCTGGTGTCAACAATGTCCCTCCGGAATTCCTCAAGGAACACATAAATTGGTGGGCACCCATTCTGGCGGCACTGTTTACTCACTTTCTTTTGAGGAAATACTCCTTTGCTTCACAAGCTACAAGGTCTGCAGTTCTAGGGATGCTTCTTCCTCATCCCTTTATTTAAGTAAACAGGCCATCCACTGTTGTTACCCACCCACCCCCGGACAAGCTGCTCATTTTTCCTTAGTAAAGTGTCAAATGCGTGTTCCAAGTCAACCCAGAGAGCTGGACAGTGAGCATCGGTTTGTTTGTAACTGGCCAGAGGTGGATGGTGGCCTCAGGCCGCAGAAATTACATGGGGTGTATGCAGCTTGCTGAATGGATCTGCCGTTAAGTAGAACAGGTCCCTTGGGGGGCGAGAATACTTTCCAGGCAAACCACTCCCCTAATTCTGGACACAGCTTTTGTTTTCAATAAAGGTTTTGCTGTGGAGTCTCCAGTCTAGATCAAGCATTGTTTCCTTCTCTCTCACAGCTTAAAAACAGTGTGGGCCAGAAGTAGTCCTCTACCAGAGTCTCTCCACTCTGCTTGTTGGGAGACCCCTTCGTCTTCCTGCTTCCTTGCATAATCTTCCTTCCATGCATTGATTCTGCCACGTCACCAATGGGGGAAGTGCTGCTAGCTGTGCCCAGGCAACTGGCCACTTTGTCAGTGTATTTGAATGATTGTTTCTGGGAGGAGATTGTGTCTGGTGCCAATGTGGAAATCTCTCAAGGTGATCCAGGGCAACTACATCTTCATGGATGCGAGTCAAAGGGGGGAGGGGAGGGAAGAAGGAATGGGGGGGTCTGTTAAGGACAGGATCAGGCCTCAGAGGTGAGGCTGTGTCATGAGGACAAAGTAAATAGAGCATTGTGATCATCTAAAAGCCAATACTGAGATATCTACCCCATGAGGACTAGAAAGTTTTTCTCTTTAAATGTTTTACAATGATCATAACATCTTCAACACTACCAGTCTCTTGAGTGGCTGCTGGGGCATTTAGGGGGCAGCAATTCCTCTGTACCAGGAGTGGGCAATCTTTTATGTCGGGCTGCATTCCTTTAGGGTAATCTGTCAGGGGCTGCATACCAGCAGCAGGCAAAGCCAGAGCCAAAAGTGTTCTGAATTAGTTGTTCCAGTTTAAATAGTGTCCTGCTTCAATTTTCACCTTGGCTGACTTGGATTATAATTCCCAACCCTGTGCTGGTCCGCTCAGAATTAAACCCCAGTGGGTTAGATGGGTTTCCTTTCAAATAAGTATACAGAGGGTGGCGTTCTTTTTAAGCATAGCAGATCAATACAGCTCCTGTTCCATGTCTACTCAGATACATTCCCACTGAATGCAATGGAGCTTACTCCCAGATAAGTGGGGTTCCAACCTTAGCGTGCTCCCCCTCCTGCAGTGGCATTTCAGGGCAGAGGGCATCAATTAGGCGAAGAAGAAGGGGAGGCCTTGGATGATGGACAGGAAACGCAGCAAGAGCAAGCACTCGCAGAAGCACCAAGGTGGCCAAGAAAAGTCCATACACAAACACAGTCACAGTCACTGCATTCCCCAGTGAATATATAAGTGAAAATAACATACAAAAATGCATTATATTAGGAGAAACTGCTTGCAAAAAGTGCATATTAGTGAAGACTGTACAAAATGTGTATATTAGACAAAATTCACACAAATGCTGAAGAATTTTCATGACAATTAAAAAAACAAATTGCTGCAGAAATTTGGAGAACTGAAATCAAAGTTTGAAAAAATGAGAAACAGAGAACTGAAATTGACAGATCCTTCATGCCTACTCCCAAGGCAAGGATTTCCAAGCGATCCCACTCTGAATTAATATCAACAGCTGTTGGACAGGCACCTGTCGGGTGTGTTTTAGCTTGGATTCCTGCATTGAGCAGGGAATTGGACTCAATGGCCTTATAGGCCCCTTCCAATGCTAAGATTCTATTAATTACAGGTGCTCCATGAAGTGCACTGTCTCTCAAAACATTCAGGACCAGCAACACAGGATGCATCTTTGCTTGTAAGAAGGGTATCTCAATGCTTGAAGCAATCACCTCTTGGCATCAGCACAGATCGTACTGGGGCTCCTTGTGGGAGAAGCTAGAAGAGATTTCCAGAGACTCTTTCCCCCCCTAGGATCCAGTTTGCAGAATCACAGGGCTCGCCAACCATATATCACTGGGGAAGAGATGGAGGGGGGTGAGGGAAGCAGAGCTGTTCAGGTTTTAAAATACTGCCCTTTAAGGGAACATTCTTCTTCCTCGCAAGGTGCAAGGCCTACAAATTCTGAAGGGGGCTTCCCCATCCTTTATGTATGCCATTGCCTTTAATGAAGATGAGCTGCTTGTTTTTCCTGAGCAAAGTGTCAACAAATGAGTGTTCCAAATCAACCCGGAGAGCTGGATGGTGGCTCAGGCCATAGATGCTGCATGGGGTGTGTGTAACATGACGAATGGACCTGACATTAAGGAGAACAGGTCCTTGGAGGGGCTGGCATCATTTCCAGGTAAACCACTTCCAGCCTGATTCTGGACACAGCTGTTGTTTTCAGTAAAGGTTTTGCTTTACTGTCCAATGTAGACATAGTTTTCTCTCCTTCTGTCTCTCTCCCTCTCCCTTTACAACTTAAAAGGAGTGTGAGCTGGAAGTAGTCCTCTCCCAAAGTCTCGCTACTCTGCTTGCTAGGAGACCCCTTTGTCTTCCTCCCACTTCCTTGCATAACCTTCCAAGCTCTCTGTCCCCTCCCCCCCCCCTTGATTCTGTCATGTCACCAGTGTGGGTGGTGCTGGCTGTGCTCTCAGCCCAGGCAACTGGCCACGCTATTGGTGTGGACATGACTGAGTGTTTCTCCGAAATCCTGTCTGGTGCCAAAGTGGAACTCATCTTTGAGGTGGTTGAGGGCGGCTTCTACGACATCAACATGCATGTGAGTCAAATCTGGGAAGGAAGGGAGGCCAATGAGAGAAGGAGTCAGGCCCCAGAGGATGGATGAGGTTAAGCCATGGGAGGGGAAAGAAAATAAGGCATTGTGATCATCCAAATGCCCATGCTGACACATTTACCTCATGAGGACTTGGAAGTCTGCCCGTTTAAACATCTTACAAAGATCAGGGCACCTCCAAAACTGTTGGTCTTTTGATTGACTTCTGGGGCATTTAGCGCGTAGCAATTCCTCTACATCAAGCGTGGGCAACCTTTTTTTCTGTCAAGGGACACATTCCCTCAGGGGTAATCTATCAGCGGCCCCATGCCGGCGGTGGGCACAGCCAGAGCTCAAAGGTGTTAAGAACATAAGAACATAAGAAGAGCCTGCTGGATCAGGCCAGTGGCCCATCCAGTCCAGCATCCTGTCCTCACAGTGGCCAACCAGGTGCCTGGGGGAAGCCCGCAAGCAGGACCCGAGTGCAAGAACACTCTCCCCTCCTGAGGCTTCCGGCAACTGGTTTTCAGAAGCATGCTGCCTCTGACTAGGGTGGCACAGCACAGCCATCACGGCTAATAGCCTGTCCTCCTTGAATTTGTCTAATCTTCTTTTAAAGCTGTCCAAGCTGGTGGCCATTACTGCATCTTGTGGGAGCAAATTCCATAGTTTAACTATGCGCTGAGTAAAGAAGTACTTCCTTTTGTCTGTCCTGAATCTTCCAACATTCAGCTTCTTTGAATGTCCACGAGTTCTAGTATTATGAGAGAGGGAGAAGAACTTTTCTCTATCCACTTTCTCAATGCCATGCATAATTTTATACACTTCCATCATGTCTCCGACCCACCTTTTCTCTAAACTAAAAAGCCCCAAATGCTGCAACCTTTCCTCGTAAGGGAGTCGCTCCATCCCCTTGATCATTCTGGTTGCCCTCTTCTGAACCTTTCCCAACTCTAGAATATCCTTTTTGAGATGAGGTGACCAGAACTGTACACAGTATTCCAAATGCGGCCGCACCATAGATTTATACAACGGCATTATATTGGCTGCTTTATTTTCAATACGTTTCCTAATTATCGCTAGCATGGAATTTGCCTTTTTCACAGCTGCCGCACACTGGGTCGACATTTTCATCGTGCTGTCCACTACAACCCCGAGGTCTCTCTCCTGGTTGGTCACCGCCAGTTCAGACCCCATGAGCGTATATGTGAAATTCAGATTTTTTGCTCCAATATGCATAATTTTACACTTGTTTATATTGAATTGCATTTGCCATTTTTCCGCCCATTCACTCAGTTTGGAGATATCTTTTTGGAGCTCTTCGCAGTCCCTTTTTGTTTTAACAACCCTGAACAATTTAGTGTCGTCAGCAAACTTGGCCACTTCACTGCTCACTCCTAATTCTAGGTCATTAATGAACAAGTTGAAAAGTACAGGTCCCAATACCGATCCTTGAGGGACTCCACTTTCTACAGCCCTCCATTGGGAGAACTGTCCGTTTATTCCTACTCTCTGCTTTCTGCTTCTTAACCAATTCCTTATCCACAAGAGGACCTCTCCTCTTATTCCATGACTGCTAAGCTTCCTCAGAAGTCTTTGGTGAGGTACCTTGTCAAATGCTTTTTGAAAGTCTAAGTACACTATGTCCACTGGATCACCTCTATCTATATAGGGCTGCCTTTGAAGACAGTTCGGAAACTGCAGCTCGTGCAGAATGCAGCAGCCAGACTGTTAACGGGGACCAGACGGTCCAAACATATAACACCGATTCTGGTCCGCTTGCATTGGCTGCCTATAATATGTTTCCGGGCCCGGTTCAAAGTGCTGGTTCTAACCTACAAAGCCTTACACGGCACAGGACCACAATACCTGATGGAACGCCTCCCCCGATATGAACCTACCCGTACACTACGCTCAACATTGAAGACCCTCCTCCGAGTGCCTACTCATAGGGAAGCTCGGAGGGTGGCAACAAGAAAAAGGGCTTTTTCAGTGGTGGCCCCTGACTTATGGAACAACCTCCCTGAGGAGATACGCCTGGTGCCAACACTTCTATCCTTCCGGCGCCAGGTTAAAACTTTCCTCTTCGCCCAGGCATTTTAATATGTTTTGGTATTGTGTTGGAATTGTTTCATCTTTTAAAATTTTAAATCTTTTTAATGTGTTTAAATTGTTAATATGTGTTTATTGTATTTTGATGTTAGTGTTGTGCACCGCCCAGAGAGCTTCGGCTATGGGGCGGTATATAAGTTTAATAAATAAATAAATAAATAAATATATGCATGTTGACACTCTCAAAGAATTCTAATAGGTTACTGAGACAGGACTTTCCCTTGCAGAAGCCATGCTGGCTCTGCTTCAGCAAGGCTTGTTCTTCTATGTGCTTAGTTAATCTAGCTTTAATAATACTTTCTACCAGTTTTCCAGGGACAGAAGTTAAGCTAACCGGCCTGTAATTTCCGGGATCCCCTCTGGATCCCTTTTTGAAGATTGGCGTTACATTTGCCACTTTCCAGTCCTCAGGCACGGAGGAGGACCCGAGGGACAAGTTACATATTTTAGTTAGCAGATCAGCAATTTCACCTTTGAGTTCTTTGAGAACTCTCGGGTGGATGCCATCCGGGCCCGGTGATTTGTCAGTTTTTATATTGTCCATTAAGCCTAGAACTTCCTCTCTCGTTACCACTATTTGTCTCAGTTCCTCAGAATCCCTTCCTGCAAATGTTAGTTCAGGTTCAGGGATCTGCCCTATATCTTCCACTGTGAAGACAGATGCAAAGAATTCATTTAGCTTCTCTGCAATCTCCTTATCGTTCTTTAGTACACCTTTGACTCCCTTATCATCCAAGGGTCCAATCGCCTCCCTAGATGGTCTCCTGCTTTGAATGTATTTATAGAATTTTTTGTTGTTGGCTTTTATGTTCTTAGCAATGTGCTCCTCAAATTCTTTTTTAGCATCCCTTATTGTCTTCTTGCATTTCTTTTGCCAGAGTTTGTGTTCTTTTTTATTTTCTTCATTCGGACAATACTTCCATTTTCTGAAGGAAGACTTTTTGCCTCTAAGAGCTTCCTTGACTTTGCTCGTTAATCATTGAATCGTTCTGGATTCACTAATCGAAAGTGAAAACCCATGCGTCACTTTTCACCATGGCTACCTCAGATTAGAATGCTCAGTCCTGTGCTGTACAGGTTTACTCGGAATTAAACATCACTGAGTTGGATAGATTTCCTCTCCAATAAGTATACATAGGGTGTTGTTTTTTAAGTACAATAGATCAATACAGCTGATATTGTGGAACGCAAGTGAAAGTAATTTCTTTCTGACTTTAGGCTTCAATCCTTTCCACAGCTACTTGAATTCAATGGGGCTTACTCCCCCAAGTAAGAGAGGTTAGGACTGCAGCCTTAGGGTGCTGTACACACACAACAGAAGCATACCAATTTATTCTCAGGCAGCTGAAGGGGGACATTTCCTCCCAAATCATAAATTTTAAAAAATCATTTTCTTTTTATCAGTTGTTCTACAACTATAATGGAGGGCACTTTAAACCAGGTAAAATAAGAAAAAACAAGGGGGACGGAATCTGATGGGTTGGGAAAATGAAGTAGCTTCAGGAGATGTCGCAGGGGCCACATGACACCAACCGGAGACCAGGGTTCGAATCCCCACATAGCCATGAAACTCACTGGGTGACCTTGGGCCAGTCACTGCCTCTCAGCCTCATGAATACCCTATTCGTAGGGTCACCATAAGTCAGAATTGACTTGAAGGCAGTACATACATACAAGGAACATTGAGGGCACAAATAATCTGTGTTGCCAAATATTGTACATGATTGCAAGTTGTACAGTCTGACTGACTATTTCATTTGGGAATATTTCATTTGGGAATCACTTCCTGTGAAGCATCTTGAATTGCACAAAACAATAAAAATCTATATAAAACAACTACAAACCATTACAGATTTGAAAACAGTTCAAAAATTACATTAATAAAAACAATTTCAAATGCAATACAGATACAGACTGGGATTAAAATAAACCCTTCACTGAGACAGCTTGTGGAATGCAATACAGATACAGACTGGGATTAAAATAAACCCTTCACTGAGACAGCTTGTGGAAAGAGGCAAGGTGTTATACCTTAACCAGACTCCGTCTTTCTAAGTGAGGATAATATCGGAACCAATAATTACATGAGTTAAAATGATGCAGTTTGTTGAGGGCACCTTCCCACATTTTACCATATCCAATCTGATTATTTTACATGGGCCTAACCGCAGATCAGACTAAATAATACTGTGATGACTGCATATCCCAGTATGAATCTGTACTGGAATTGTTTTTTAAGATATTTTTTAAGATGTTTTGTTTTTAAATATTTTATTTATTTATTATTTTATTTATACCCCGCCCTTCCTTCCAGCAGGAGCCCAGGGTGGATTTTTTTAGTGTTGAATCGCTTGTTTGCTGCCCAGGGCTTCCTTTGGTAGAAAGGGAGGGATATAAATTTTAATGCAAATAACAACATCCCTAAGCTAATGTATGTAGGCACTCTTCCTTTCCATTGATGGGACAACTGCATTGTCATCAGAAGTCTGCCAATTTTAAGCCTGTTTTGATTACAGTTTAAAAACATGACATTCATTCGGAAGCTATCATAGCAATAAAGTTAAAGCAGATGATTCTTCTTTGCTAAAGGAATGTCGTGTTTGTTTTTCTAACTGGGCACCAACCTTCACAACACCTAATCCTATCCATCCAGTTTCAGATGTTACTGTACATTAAAGAATGACTTGAATCTCAGAGGTTCAGCAGCACTTTGGAGTCTTCCCTTTGCCCTGGACTTGTCACATCCCTTGTGCAAGTTGCCTCTCTGCCTTCATTCCCTTGATGTGAAAAGCAAAGAATCAAGGACTGTTTCACTGAAATGCGAGGGAGAATATAAGGGACTACCAAATTCTTTGGAAGTGGGGAAAGGGTGCGATGCAAATTATGCGGATTAGAACACGGTTTCCAAAGTATGGTGCATGGACCACCAGCAGTCCATGAGCATCATTCAGGTGGTCCATGGCATGTCCACATTAAATATTCGTGATGATATCTTAAACTTTTATTTTTTAAGAATTCCAGTAATACATGACCCTCCTTCCACCCCCACAGATTAGTCTAGCTTTTTGTTCATTAAAAAAAAAACTTATCACTTCACAATGTCCATCAAATAAAAGTGTCTTTCCTTAGGTCACCATAGGATGTTGGTGCTTTGTATCCATGTTCCTTCATCGCAGCATATCCAGAAAAGCTAAACCAAACAGCACAGCGCATGTCTGACTTACGCTTTCTCTCTTGCAGTTTGTTAGTCAGTTTTGCCATAAAGCCCAATTCCCCCACTTGCTGAAACCAAATTTCCATTAAATTTGTATTTAACTGTATCTCCCACACAGATTTTTAATTTTATTTTTATATTGCTTCTTGTATTTCTTACATTTTATTTTATAATCTAAGAAATAAATGAAGCAATACAAACATGAGTTAAAAATCATACAGTATCTGGCACAGCAGATTACAATTGCTACTCCAGACAGAAAAATCGTTCAAGGGTCCGCCAAGCCATCAGCAATTTTCAAGTGGGCCGTGCAGGAAAACAAATTTGGGAACCACTGGATTAAAAAAATGCCAAAGAGTAGCGGGTTCCTTTTCTTGTTCCAGATAGCTGGGCCTGACCCTATGTATATTTACACTCTAGAGAGAGTGGACAGCGGGAATGTAACCTTTATTGCCCAGAAGAATGGAACCTATTCATTTTGCTTCAGCAACTGGAGGACCATCTGGATTACTAAAATAGTGAACTTCACAATTAACATCAGTGACCCTCCAACGGAGCAAGACGTGGACAGGGAAGGTAGGCTGAATCCAGGAAACATTCAGGGCCTCAAAACTGAATGGATGCCTGTTGTATCTTGAACGTGACCTTTAGTCACTAAAGTTTAGTGCTTCATATGCACCATGTTTTCAATAAAAAACATTTTAAAAAGCAACAACTAAACTGATACATGTGGGTGGTTATACTGTAATTATGTAGGAAATGGGGGGGATCTGATGCCAAATAATTGTTTCCATTTGCCACAAGGCCCTGACAGGGCCTGCATAGGACCCCCACTCACTCTATCCCACCCCGGGTGGGCCACTGTTTAAATTCCCCACATAGCTTTGTTCCAGGATAAAGTCCCCCACTAGAGGCTAGGTTGGCCAGCTACACATTGCCAAAATTGAGGATCTGCATAACCAAAAATAAATACCAGTTTGCATATGGTAACTTGTAAGTATAGCTACCAATTTAGACATAACTACTCTAATTTAAATAGAAATGCAATACATCTCACCATAGAGGGGAAGACTGTGAGCAGGAGACCTGGGTGCCTGCTCAGTTTGCTGACCAGGTGCTGTTAACTGCCGAAGGGCAACTTTAAGGCTCCTGCTTTTCCTTTTTATAATTCCTTCTCTTTGAACCAGATTTAGACTGGAGAACCCTCAAATGGAAGACGCCTTCAAATAGAGGACTCCATTTGTGGACACTACTAGAGGCTGTTTGGCAACAATCAAACAGTGACCAATAGCCACAATGGATATGTTCTACTTCCGCTGTTGCAGGATGCCTCTGAATACTAGTTGCTGGGATTCACAAGTGGGGAGAGTGCTGATGTGCTCAGGTCCTGCTTGGGGGTTCCCATAGGCATCTGGTTGGCCACTGTGAGAACAGAATGATGGACTGATGGATCTTTGGTCTGATCCAATGGGGCTCTTCTTATGTAGGATCATCCATCAGGGCGAATGAGATACTGCCCCACCAAGCTCAGTCTGCCCACAGCTAGCCCTCACCTACCTGCGCTCTTACAACCAAGCTAGGGCCTGGGACTGCTTGTCAGCTTCATCTTCCTCTTCCTCCTCCTCCTTAGTCTCAGTGTTGCTCCTTATAGAACTCAGCAGGGAGGAGAATGGAGATAAAACAAGGATTGGTTGACTCTGCAGCCATGCGGTCTTCACTTAGAGAGCCATTACTCACTGAGAACAAAGACCGGAAGAGAAGCGAAAAAAGGGGGAGCAAATCCTGCAAGAACTACAAACACTTTGGAGGAGGAATCGGAAGAGGGAAGAATATATTGCCATTCTATTGCCCCCCCATTGCTTTAGGTCACTTGTAACATGCGCTGGTGCTTTACTCCCACTATGGGAAGCATCAGTAATTGGATGTGTAAGGGATATGTTTGTACACCATATTGCTAGGCCTACAAGCTGCTTATCAGGGGGTGGATATGATGGGATGGGAGACTAAGCTATCGCCCTGAGTAGGGAAGGTCTGTAGATTAGTGGCAGAGCACATGCTTTGCTTGTGGAAGGTCAGTCCCTGGCACCTCCCATTGCATTTTATTTTATTATAGGATTTCTTACCCACCTTTCATCATAAGGTCCCAGGGTGGGTTACAACAATGTGGATGTACAATATAAAATCAAGTAAAAAAATAAGAAACTAAAACAATTTTTTAAAATATATTTTATGCCTTTTTTGTATAAATGCTGCTACCCCAGTATTTCTGAGGGCGGCAAAACTGCCCAAAGCCCCCCACCCACCGCACCCATCTTAACACAGGAGAGGGTCTGTAAGGAAGGAGGTGGCCTTGCAGACAGTTGGGGCCCAAGCAGTCTGTCAAGGGTGGGAAGCTGTAGGTGTGAGGATGGCATGTAGTCGTCCGGACCTATCTGTCCAGCCTTCCAGACTGCCCCCAGGCCACACCCTTCACTGTCCCTGCTCTGCACCTCCCTTGCGTGCTCTTGCCTGGCTGGACAGTCTCTTGAAATGGTGACGGTACCTTGTGCTCGCCTGGATGGAGAGGTGGGCGTGCACAGAAGCCTCTGGCTTTTGCAGGACTGGGCAGCACACTGGTAAGCCGCACCCATTGTTTTGCCCACTTTTGCCTCTGGCCACACCCCACACTGACCTGCGGCCCCCAGAAGGGAGTGCTGCCCTCAGGCTAAAAAATAAAAAAGGTTTCCTACTCCTGGTGCATCGTGTTATAAACTGAAAAGTAGGTTGGTCATTGCATGCCACTTTTACAAACCTGATGTGATTGGGGGGGGGGGTGTTTCTCATTTGTGAGTGTGGATGGAGGGGGCACAGGATGTCACCATTCACTGTCACTATTGGATGCTTTCAGCTGGTGGCTGTTCTTGTTCAGTCACCACTCCCCAATGAATCCACTGCCAGAGGCAGTACATGCCTGTGAATGCCAGTTGCTGGGAACCCCAAGAGGGGAGAGCGCTCTTGCACTCAGGTCCCTACTTGTGGGTTTCCAGGTGGGATCAGGTTGGCCACTGTGGGAACAGATTGACAGCCTAGTTGGGCCACTGGCCTGATCCAGCAAGGCCCTTCTGATGTTTCTGATAATCCCACCCCTATTCATACAGAAACTGCTGATATAGGAAAACCTTTCTAACACGTATGGGAGGTTGTTGTTGTTTTATTATTTTGTTTTATGGTATGATAGATTATTTTGGTTTTTCACAGTGTTGCTTGGAAACCTTCGGGTAACAAGCGACTAATAAATCTACTAAATAGTAACAGCAACAACAGTTGTGACACAGGGAGGGCCGGGTGGAGCTGTCAGGTGGCCAAAAATCTTAACATGGGGAAGTGGTCTTAATTTATAGCTTACTGGCAGAGCCCGTGCTTTGCACTGAGATGGTCCCCAAGGTCAATCCCTGGCACCTCCAGTGAAAAGAATCACATGAAGCAGGAACTCTACCTTGCCTGACATCCTAGAGAGCTGCTGCCTGTCACAGTAGACGGACCAATGGTCTGGCTCAGTATGAGGTGGCGCCCAATGCTCCCCCAATTGACAGCTGTGCTGGCTAGGGCTGATGGGTGTTGTAGTCCAAAACATCTGGAGAGGATCTGGTCGGGAAAGGCTGCTGTATCGTAAGACCCCAACAGTGCCAACATCAAAGAGCAAAATGGCATTTGGTGCAAAAGTTTTAAAGATATGAAGCAGTGTCCAGCTGTTTCATCTGTCAGAGTCTCCTTCCCCCGCATCTCCCCTCTGGGCTTCGTTCACACCACACAGCAGCTTCTTCTCAAACTCTTCCTCACTGATTTTGCCCTTCTTCAACCTTTTCAAGAGCCGGGTGTCATTCAGGAGCTCCTCCATATCGTCATCCTCCACATCAGAACCCTGCCGGCAAATAAAGAGAACCGGATTTTAGCACAGAACAGGAATGCCTGGACAGGTACATGGTCCTGTCTTCACCCAAACCCTCTCTTACTGCTCTTGGGGTTTATTATTTATGCTCATTCTCATTCTCATTCTCTCTCTCTCTCTCATTCTCATTCTCATTCTCTCTCTCATTCTCATTCTCTCTCATTCTCATTCTCTCTCTCTCTCTCTCTCTCTCTCTCTCTCTCTCATTCTCATTCTCTCTCTCTCTCTCTCTCTCTCTCTCTCTCTCTCTCATTCTCTCTCTCTCTCATTCTCTCTCTCTCTCTCTCATTCTCTCTCTCTCTCTCTCATTCTCTCTCTCTCTCTCTCATTCTCTCTCTCTCTCTCTCTCATTCTCTCTCTCTCTCTCTCTCTCTCTCTCTCATTCTCTCTCTCTCATTCTCTCTCTCTCATTCTCTCTCTCTCTCTCATTCTCTCTCTCTCTGTCTCTCTCTCTCTCTCTCTCATTCTCTCTCTCTCTGTCTCTCTCTCTCATTCTCTCTCTCTCTCTGTCTCATTCTCTCTCTCTCTCTCTCACATTCTCTCTCTCTCATTCTCTCTCTCTCATTCTCTCTCTCATTCTCTCTCTTTCTCTCTCTCTCTCATTCTCTCTCTCTCTCTCATTCTCTCTCTCTCTCTCTCTCATTCTCTCTCATTCTCTCTCATTCTCTCTCTCTCATTCTCTCATTCTCTTTCTCTCTCTTTCTCACACACACACACACACTCACACACACACTCACACACACACTCACACACACACACACACACACACACACAAAAACAAACAAACAAATTGGCTCTCAAGAGCAGCTTGCAATTAAAATCCGCAAGACTAGATACAACATGTTAGGGAGATGTCGAGGTGTTTTAACAGCAGTTGATAACAAAATTCAGGGGTAAGGAATCTGTAGCCTTCCAAACGTTGCTGGACTCCAAATCCCATCACCCCTACTCATTGGCTAGGCTGGCTGAGGTTGATGGGAGTCTGGAGTCCAGCTACAGCTGGGGGGGGGGGCAGGTTCCCCACCTCTGCCAAAGTTGGACTGTATTATGCTGGACCTTTCATCAGCTCCAGTGACTTCCAATTCATTTTTGGACCCAGTTCAAGATGCTGGTATTGCCCTTTAAAGCCTTTAGGAGGTGGATGGGAAAGCTTTTTCAGCCCAAGGGCCACATTCCCTTTTCAGCAGCCTTCCAGGGGCCACACATCAATGGTGGGTGGGGCCAGCGGCAAAACTGAAGGATACATTCCAGCCAGGCAAAAACACCCAAGGAGGGTGTAAAGCAGAGCCAGCAAGGGGTGGCTCGCTAGAGTCCCAAAGGGGCACATTTGGCCCCCGGCCCTGAGGTCCCCACTCTTGCCTTAAAGGCTCAGGACTGAATTGCCTGCAGGATTACCTTCTCCTGTATATGTCTACCTGAACCAGGTCCTTCTCTGGGTGCCCCCACCAAAGGAATCAAGGAAGGTGGCAACCAGGGAAAGGGCCTTCTCAGTGGTGCCTCCCAAGCTGTGACATGACTTCCCCAGAGAGGGTCACCAGGCACTTTCTTTATAGTCATTTTGGCACCATATTTACAGTCATTTTGGCATCATTTTTATTCTCCCAGGGCCTATAAACCTATGGTTTTAAAGTTCTGAACTGCAACCTATGGTTTACATGTTGTATATTTTTTTAAAAGTATTAACCACATTTCTTAATAAAATCTTTTTGGCATGCTGCAAAACTGGTTTTCTCTCTATCATTGCTGACAATTTTTTATGCTGCAAATGTTTTGCTTTAGTACTGCATTTTACTTCTTGTTTGTTTTCCAGCCAGCCAGACAACAGTGTTACTGGGGGGGGGGCAGTACTGTAAATGTTGTAAAGAACCCTGCTCACTTCCTCTCTTTTCCGTTTGGCTGTCATTTTCTTCTTCTTCTCCTTCTTGGCTTTCTGCTTGGACCAGGCTTTATTCCTGGTGAATTTCCTTTGCCCTTCTTGCTCCTGCAACTCTTTCTTTCGTTGCTCAAGCCACTTTTGCCTCTGTTTTTCTCTGCTCTTGTCCCTGAACGCAATTGAGTCTGTGTTAATATCGACAGGTGTGAACTCTGAGAAGGACCTGCCTTTCAGTTCTGGCATCCTTGGCATCTTCAGCAAGGCAAAACCTCGGGCCAGGCTGGCAAAGTCCAGGTCTGTTGGATGGGGGGGGGGAAGGAGGGGAAGGATAAAGATGGATTAAGAAACACATATAGAAATATATGGCAAAGCAAATAGAAATATACAGCACATATAGAAATATATGGCAAATATATGGCACCAAACTTTTGGAGCCCGTGGGCACATTTAGAATTCTGAGAAAGGGCATGGGCGCCAGTCACAAAATGGCTGCCAGGAGGGCGTGGCATCACAGAAAATAACTGCCGTGAGTTATGTGGCAAACACAAGATGGCTGCCACATCTAATGGAGGAGAAGATAAGACCACAAAGTTGCTCACAGAATGGAGCTCTTTGCACCTCTCCTCTGTTCAGAATTGAAGGTATGGCAGGTGTCCAATCCTGACATCCCATGAGATGTAGGCATGTTTAACGATACACTGAGCCACTGCAAACGGGAGCTGTGCAGGAAGAGCAAGAAGTTTCTCATGCATTGTGGATTTCTGAGGAGATACTTACCGAGACCTTTTGCAGGCACCACAGCAGGTACTGGCAGGCTTACTAACACCTGTGGGCACCACATTGCCAACCCATGTGATAAACCATAGTTCACTGTGATGGGAAGGAGCTGCAGTCAGCCTTGGCGTATGCTATTTCCCCTCTCTTTCCTCCTCAGATACAGCTATGAGATCAGAAGCTTCCATTTCTTATTACCTTCAGATTAGTGTTACATCAGAATCGTACACTGTGGTTAATCTTAACTAGGGTTTGTTGAAGCTACTTTGTTTCAACAACCAATAAATAAAATCAACCAAGTTATCTTAATCACAAGATAACAAGCTGTGATTGGTAGCTGAAGCATGCAATTTCCTCATCACAACCATGCCAGAGAAGGAGAGGGAAGGAGGAAATATATGAGCCTCAGGCTCGCTCCAGCTCCTTCCCATCACAATAAGTAATGATTTATCATGACATCCAAACAAGCTCAATTGTTCCAATGAAAATGTTCTATGAAAATGTTCAAAATGCAATATTCTTTCTTCAGCCAGGCAGATGGAACTTTGGTTTGGCAGGGCTGGAGCCTTAGAGCCGCAGTTCAAAAACACAAATGCGTGGACCCAAGGTAATAGATTCGCTCCGCTGGCAGCCTGTCCAGAGGACTGACTCTCAGTAGATGGGACTGACCTGCATACATAAGATTTATCTCTTGAAATATTGCAGGCTGGAGGAATAAATTGATTGACAGAGAAGTTACACAATATCTTCAGACTTTTTATATTATTTGCTTGCAGGAGACTTGGCTACAGGGGGAAAATTCCTTAAGCATCCAAGGATTTAAGATTTGGGAACAGCCAGCAAAGAAACTGTCTTTAACAGGTTGAGGGAGTGGCAGAATAGCTATTGCAATTTCAACCACCCTAAATGTAGAGGGGATTGAGGTCGAGGGGCAAGTTTCTAAAATCTAACTATTTTAGGGCCCCACCAAGCCTGGTGGGCCCCCCTCCTGGCCAGTGTATTTACTCTGATCAACAACTCCAGCCACTTTCCAGCAGCCTGGCTCGAGGCTATTGTCATTCCCATATTTAAAAAAGGAGCCAGAGATGATCCATCGAATTATAGGTCCATCAGCCTCTTATCGGTCGTGGGAAAGCTTTATGCCAGCTATTTAAACCTAAAGCTGACCCACTGGCTCGAGGAGGAGAATATCATGGGCCGAGAACAGGCTGGCTTCAGAAAAGGGAGATCCACCCTCGACCACTGCATTCTATTAAATCATATGGCAGAAAAATACATGGGCCCTCTGGGTAACGGCTTGTTCGTAGCTTTCGTTGACCTTAAATCTGCTTTCGACACCATTCCAAGCTTTGGGCTAAACTTTCTCGATCTAACATTGATAGGAGACTTCTTTATCTCATTTATCGTCTCCACCAAACTACAACCCTCCGCGTTCGTTGTGGCGCCGATGGGACACTAACGAGCTCCATTCCCGCCCCCAACGGGGTCAAACCGGGCTGTATCCTAGCTCCTGCACTTTTCAATCTCTTTCTGAACGACCTCAGTACACGCTGCCACTCTCCAGCTTTCCATCCCCCAAAAGTGGCTGACCAAAACTGCCCCCTGCTGCTATATGCAGATGACACTGCACTTTTATCCTTGTCCCAAGTAGGCCTGAAAAGACTTTTCCGTGCCTTCAAGGCCTACTGTGCCACAAACCTATTATCTATAAATTTCGATAAGACCAAAATCCTAGTCTTTTCCCAGCGTCTTTCACTGTCCGAGTGGACAATTAATGGACAAAAAATCACCCAGGTTAGGCAATATAGATACCTGAGGGTTACCTTTCACTCCTCTCTTTCCTGGTCCCCTCACATATGTACTGCGGTGCAACCCGCCAAAAAGACATCAAAAGACATTTCCCGTTTTTTCAATACCAGGGGTGGGCAGTACATACTAGCAGCCTCTCAGGTCTTTAAGTCCAAAATCTTCCCTCAACTCTTGTATGGTGTCCCCCTTTGAGCCCCGAGTTTTAATCCTGAAATTGAATCAACTTTATCATCATTTCTGAGATTAATTTTTGGGGTCCCCCGTTGTGTCCCGGCTGCCGTCCTCAGGCTGGAGGCGGCCCTGCCCTCACTAGAATCTATTGCCTGGACTCTAACCTTCAGATACTGGGTTAAACTAGCTTATAAAAGTCCTTCCTCTGGAAATTTATATTTCCTCTGGTGTGATTCCTTCTCCAGCTCATGGTCCAAAGCTCTCCTTGCCAAGTTGGCCACGCTGGGTTTCTCAGTGGAATATCTAGCTTCGCTGGATCCCGTGACAGCCAGACGAATCATCGAGACTCGGATTAAGGACATGTATCTTCAGAGCTCGATGACTAATGGTGCCAAAACCTGCTCCCCCCTTTACTCTGATCTAAAGTTCACATTCCCTGAACCTGCTCCCTATCTAGAACATCTGACCATGCCTAAATTCCGTCAAGAGCCCTATTTAATTGCATCTTCTCCTCACTTTCAGTAGGCCGTTTTCAGGGCACCCCTTTTGAATCTTGTTTATGTCCCTGCAAGAGCGCAGTCGTCGAGACCTTGCCCCATGTCCTCTTTCACTGCCCCTACTATGCAGCCGAACGCTTCAAATACTTAAATCCGATTTTAAAACATCTCCCCGGCAGGCCTAAAAGCATACTACTGCAACGTCTTCTGGCTGGTTATGACAAACCAACAACTCTATCTGTTGCTAAGTTTATCTCTGCCGCTCAACGTATCCGTATGAAGATTCCCCCGTCTTCTTAGCAAATTAACGTTGTTTTAATCCTCATGAGCTTTGTTTCATATATTTTATATATTTTATAACCATAGATTTTACTTCTTGCAAAAGTAATTGTATTGGGTCCATGACTGCACAATAAATTTGATGATGATGATGATGATGAACTATTTTAGGGTTTTAGTGATACAAGGATATAACTCAGGTCACCTGATATGTGTTAAAATCTACATACAGTACCTTCCATGTGCCCTTAAAAATTGTATTTTTGATCATGATGCAAATCAGGACAGGGCAGCAATTGTTGGTGCTCAATTTTCCATGTGGTTTCCTGAATTTGAGTTAAATAGTTTAAGGACACCCTGTCTCAAGATCCTGATGCGCTCTAATCTCTGCAGGGCTTTTACTGAACTTAGATTTCAGCTGATGCCCTCAGCTTATCTTGATAGGAGATATCATGGGATCTCACAAGAGGAGCAGAGATGTGTATATGGATGCAGTCAGACTGAGGACATCATATATTACTTGCTGTTCTGCCCACTTTTTGAGGACCTCAGGGAGAAGTCCCTGTCTCCTATTATGCAGCTATTTTCAGATTGATCTCCACAGAATGTTGTACTTTATTAGAGAACAAAAATGCGTATATCACATATAAAGTGGCTCAGTTTGCTCTAGCGGCGAAGAGGTTGCTTTCTTGTTACTAGAAAAATTTAGAACTTTTAATATGATTGTTTCAGCAGTTATAATGGCTGATATTAAGTGGGATATTTAATGGCTGATTTCCTGACCTGTTTTAAATCTTGTATTTCTTTCCTTTAGTATTTTAAATTAGTTTAATAATATAGTAAAGGTCTATGGCCAATGTACAATAAAGGATTGACTGATCACATAATCTTTCTTCCACAGTGTCTCCTGTAACCAGGTACCGGACAAACAAACATACACAAACAGACACAGGCTTTAAATCTTAAAAGAGAAGACACACAAGAGAAGGGAAGTGGCGGAAACCAATGTGAAGAGGAGAGTTTCAAGCAGAGACTTATATACAAAGCAGAATTTCTCCGTGTGAGGAAGGCAGAAGCAAGTTCCTTACAGCAGCTGGTTCTCTAAGGCTGTGGACACACCATACCATTAAAATACATGATTTCCCCCAAAGTATCCCGGGAACTGTCGTTTACTCCTCACAGAACTATAATTCCCAGCACCCTAAACAAACTACAGTTCCTAGAGTTCTCATGGGGAAGTCAAGTGCTTTAAATGGGCTCCTACTGGGAGGAACGGCAGGACATACATTTAATAAATAAATAATAAATACAATAATACATGTATGAGGTGCAGCGCACACAGTCTGACACCAAGAGCCATAGCTCAGTGGCAGAGCGTCCACTGTGCATGCAGAAGACCATCCCTGGCATCTCCAGGTAGGGCTAGGAATGTTTGCTGCCTGAAGCCCTGGACAGCCGCTGCCAGTCAGCATAGATAATACTGGCCTAGACAGACCAATGGTCTAACTCAGGATAAGGCACCTTCCTATGTCACAATCTCAACCCTGCTGGTGATCTTGATTTTAATCAGACCAGAGAGAAGAGCACAGAGGGAAAGCGCTGGACATGACAAGGTGGCAAGAGAGACACAAAATCTCAAACACGCCAGAGTTTATTGAAGCCCAACGCATTCTGGAAATATGATTTTCTCTCTTTCTTCAGGGGCAATCTGAGTAATCAAGCTTCTTGGCAGCCTTTGCCAACCTGGCGCCCTCCAGATATTTTGGACTACAACTCCCATCAGCTTCAGCCAGCATGGCCATAAGATGCTGGAGATGATGGGGAATTGTCGTGCAAAACATCTGCAAGTCACCAGGTCAGCGAAAGCTGCTGTAGGGCAGTCCTGAATCAAAACAACCAGTAGAAACACACACACATACACACTTTATGTATATGGATATTATACACACACAGTGCTGGGGGTAATTACCTTTTACCCGAAAGATCAGGTTGCATTCGTGTTTAGCATAAGCCTGCACGTAAGATACAAACGCCTTCATCCCTTTCTCATAGACAGCTCTGTCAGCCAAACTTAGAGACTTCACCTTCGGCAGGACATTGGCCACATTATGCTGCAGTTTTGTTTCCTGCATGGGACACTATTTGGGTTTCAAATAATAATAATAATAATTATTATTATTATTAAATTTATTTATACCTCGCCTTTTGGCCAAAGGCCCTCAAGGCGGCTTACAAATAAAAATAAACACAAGTATAAAAATACATCAATAAAAGCAATACAATTTACAAAAAATAAACTAAATAACAAATAATATTATTAAGAGAAAAAAATGTCCTTTTTGTTCTATGCAAGCCTCACAAGGGTCTGTCCTATCCTTTTGACCCTCCAACAAGAGTTTGTTGCCACATTCCAAAGTGGGTGAAGTTGGGTTGGCATTTGGACTGAAATAATCTGAAACAAGCCGCTAGAAGTGTGCCCCTTTGCTCAGCTACTTTAAAATGTTACCACTCAAAGAATTTTGCAAGTTAAAGACACATTTTTTTGCTCTACATATCATTTTTTTTGGGGGGGGACATGAATTGTGTAGAAGTGAGAATTTCTGAAGGTGCAAATTCTCCCACTAAGCATGCTGCAGAATTAACTGTCAAAATTTACTGATTTATTCATTTAATTTCAGAATCACTTCCCATGAAACATTCTGACGAGATAAATGTTAAAAACATTTTCAAGTCCAGTAGAGATACAGACTAGGGTATGAATCTCTAATGAAGGTTTGTTGAAATAGGAAGGTCTTCAATAGGCACTGAAAAGACAGAGATGACACTTTTGAACAGGGGGGAGTTCCAAAGGGTAGGTGCTGCCACTCTAAAGGCCAGATTCCTGTATCATAGAGCAGTGGTTTCCAAACTTGTTTCCTCATGGACCACTTGAAAATTGTAAAACAAACCACCCACAATGCTAAGGATCTTGGTGGACCACTTAATGATTTTTATACCTGTTGCAGCAATTATAATATTAATTATTATAATTATTATATTTGTATTGCTTCTTTTATTTCTTATATTGCATTTTGTTGAATTATAATTTGAATTCCATAGAATTCAAATTGTAAGTGTTCTTCACAGACACACCATTGGCCACCTGAATGAAGCTCGTGGACCACAGGTAAGGAAACCCTGTCACACAGAACAGGCTTCCTATAAGAGGCCCTCTCCTGCAAAGTACAGTGTTCAGTTGGATTCAATTTTATACAGTAAGGGTGAGATGATCTTGTAGGTATCCCGGTCCCTAAAACCTATATAGGGCTTTGTACACCACTCAATATTCTCTCCTCAACAGGTATTATTTAAGAGCTCCATTCTGAATGGAACCTGGAAACATGATCTCTTCTTCATTGTGAAAACAGATGAGTCCACTCACCTTTTGGTTAATGGCTAGAAAATTGACATAGGCTTCTTCCATGGGAAGCAAGAAGACAAGTGCGCTGCCCAAGTGGCCGATGCGTGCAGTGCGGCCACAGCGATGCACGAAGGCACTGAAATATCAGAGAAAGATGACTTAGCAAGAGGAACATGCCTGCTCCTTTAAGGCAAACCCCTAGACCGACACTGATATGCTGTTACTGCAGAGCTCAGCAGATTGTTTACATCCTGTTCCTGTGAGGTCGCAACCAAAGTGGCAATTCAAGATTTGCTGTATTCTAAAAGAGAAGGAAGAAAGAATCTGGCACCTTGCATTGCTTGGAGGATCATATTGTAGAACCCAGTTGACTTCTGGAATATCAATGCCCCGGGCCATCACATCGGTGCAAACCAGAATGCCACTAAGAAGCAAAGGGAAAATGCAAAGTTTTAAAAAGAGAGGGAGGCAAAAGCAACACACCTCATGGTTCTCCTGGCTATGCTACTTGGCTCTTAGATGTGGAACAAATGGCTCCTGCAACAAGATGGTGCAGCGTGGAATGCTGCTGATCAAGATCCTGCCACTCTATTCTTCCCACCACCACCAAAGAAAACAACTAGCATTCTGCAGCCACTGAGCATGCTCAGTCTTCACTGGGGTGCTTTTGAGGTCTCCCCCTTCTTTTAGGGTTTGTTTTTTAAAGATCTTTTGGACTTCTGCCAATCTTCAGGTTCTGTCAAGCCTGCCGATATCTCCCTGTTGTATGTGGATAGTACCACTTTGGCTACATAAAAATTGGCGCTCACAGTCTGAGCACTGGAAACAGAGGGAATGATCCTGAAGCTAACAATTCTGAATTCTTAGCAGCTTGTCCAATAATCTTACCTCCAAATTTATTTATTGATTTATTAAATTTATACCCCATCCTTCCTTCCAGAAGGAGCCCAGGGTGGCAATCACAAAGACACACACACTCCCTCTCTTCTTGCTGTTCGCTGAATTAGTCCTTGTGAAAATGCATCTCACCTTGGAAGTTTCCGGAATTCTGTGAAGATCCTATTCCGTTTGTGTTTCATTTTCCCGTGGAGGCACATTATTTTCACGTTCTTAATCAAGGATTCCAAAGCCTTCCCATAATACTCCACACAAGCACAGGTACTGGAAGTACAACAAAACACCGTAAGAAATATCAGCCTTGCGATTCTTCATTTTAGAGAACCCACAGGCCCACAGGAGCACAATCGGACCTGCACCAGCAGCTGGAACTTCCAGAGACTGGAAAACAGGATGCGCCATCACTGCCCTCCCCAGCATTTCCTTTTTGCTGCTGTCAGCCTCCTCTGCCAGAGAGGTGAGGGAGCCAGCTGTCAATCATTTAGCCTGCTGAGAAGACCCCTCCCCCTCTGAACTGTGTCTAAGCTGCTGAGGCTCCTTAGACCAGCACCAGCAGCTGGAACTTTATGGCTTGTTAACTTTTTTTTTTTTCCTGTGTGCTTATGTATTTAACGATTATTTCTTTTGCAATATTGAATTTATTTTATGTTTGCTAAATTGTTGGTTTTTGCATTCTTTGAATTTATTGATACATTTTGTAAAGTGATGATGATGATGATGGACTGCCTTCAAGTCGATCCCAACTTATGGTGACCCTATGAATAGAGTTTTCATGGTAAGCAGTATTCAGAGGGGGTTTACCATTGCCTTCCTCTGAGGCTGAGAGGCAGTGGCTGGCCCAAGGTCACCCAGGGAGCTTCGTGGCTGTGTGGGGATTCGAACCCTGGTCTCCCAGGTCGTAGTCCAGCACCTGAACCACTACACCACACTGGCTTTGTCTCAAACCCCTCCCCTGCCAATTTTTTCTGTTTGATAACAAATGGAAATAAGCCACTTTGGACACAGCTCAGTGTGGAAAGGAGACATATAAACAAAGTAAATCAATCAATGTCTGAATATTGGAAAGGCTATTTTGACAAGAATCCAGGACAGGTGAGTGTTATGACCTCCATACTGCAGATGAGGGGCCGAAGCCAAGAAAGGAAAGCTGTTCTACGGCCACCCTGTATCACTCCTAGAAAAATTATTTGAAGAGCAGGATAAACGTCTTGATAAAAAAAATCTCCACAACCACGTTCAGCCACGTCTGCAATCAGGGCTGGCCCCAGGCATGCCGGGGCCCTTGGGCACCAGCCTGCCCCGGTACTCCCCTTCTGCAATCTGCGGCAGCATTGGTACCATGGATCGCAGGGCAGGAGAGCCCAAGCCACCCGCCATTCCCCCGCTCTATTTACCTTTCTCTGTGCTGTTTTTTTCGGCTGCGCACACTGCACATACAAGTTTGCCATCAATCAAGATGGTGGCCAAGGTTTCCCTAAGGGGCTGAAGCTACACACGCACATTGCTGCCATCAACCAAGATGGCGGCAGAGGCTTCAGCCCCTTAGGGAAACCTCGGCCACCATCTTGATTGATGGCAAACCTGTGCGCACAGTGCGCTCAGCCGCAAAAAACAGCAGAGGGAAAGGTAGGTGAAGCGGGGGAATGGCGGGCAGCTCTGAAGCTCCTGCCCTGCTATCCGCAGCAGCAATCCTGCCGCAGATTGCGGAAGGGGAGCGCAGGGGCCCCACAGGGACCCCTGTCGCCCCAGGGGCCCTTAGCCAATGCCCCATCTGGCCACCCTTTAGAACCGGCCCTGTCTGCAATCATGGGATCTCCCTTGAGGCTGCACCCACCTGCTTGCTAAGCTCCAGGTGCAGTTTTCCTGTAGCGTGCTATGCCACAGAGGCGATAGGGAAACTCAGCCTATTAGACAGGGATGGGGGACCTCCAGATGTTGCTGGACTCCCAACCCTCCCCAGCACCAGCCAGGACGGCCAACGGTCAGGAATGATGGGAGTTGGGAGTCCAGAGGGTTTTTCCATTTAGCCAAATAGTCAACAACTTGGGAGACCTCATGATGGTAGGCAGTTAGTTCTCTTTCTAAAACACTTCTGGATGCGTTTTGATCTGCCTTCCATTTCTCACTGTGCTTTCCAGCTGGCTTAGGCAAGGATCTTGCCACGGACATTTCTCTCCCAGATGAAGAGACACCAGCAGTGCTCTCTCTATATTAAGGCAGGGATGGCGAATCAGCAGCCCTCCAGATGTTGCTCCCATTAGGCCCAGTCAGCATGGCCAATAGCAGAGCTTGGAAAAGTTATTTTGAACTACAACTCCCATCTGCCTCAAGCCAGCATGGCCACTGGATTGGGCTGATGGGAGTTGTAGTTCAAAAAATAATTTTTCCAAGCTCTGGCCAATAGTCAAAGAAGATGGGAGTCCAGCAACATCTGAAGAGGTGCAGGGGTTTCCCAGCCCTGTTTTAGATTACCTTTCTGCAGTTGGCATTACCTGAAAAAGACAATATGTTTTTCTGGTTTGTGCTGACGAAGGAAGTGGACCAGCTGGTTAAATTTCTCATCTGCCTTGCAGATCTGAAACAAAGAACAGAAACATAAACAGGCAGGGATAAATAAATGGCAGCAAAAGGCTAGGAAGCAGAATACCACTGTCTTTCAAAACCCTTTTCAAGGTTAATCGAAAAGCTTCTCTTTAGTCCTCAGCTGTAAAAAACAAAACAAAAAACCTGCATTTGCAGGCATGTCTCAGAGGAAGGCAATGGTAAACCACCTCTGAATACCTCTTACCATGAAAACCCTAAGAACAGACTATTCAAAATGCAACATGAGATAGTGCAGGAAGTTGAGACTCCCAGGTCAGATGGCACTCAGTGAGCTACTGGGGAAGAAGAACAGACAGAAATTGTCAAGCAAGAAATGGAATGTATCAACATTACAATACTTGGAGTGAGTGAATTAAAATGGACGGGAATGGGACATTTTCAATCAGGCAACTACAAAATACTTTATGCAGGAAATGAGAAATTAAGAAGAAATGAGGTTGCTTTAATAGTGAGAAGTGATGTAGCAAAAGCAATTAGGAGCTGTAATGCAAGGTAGGAGTGAGTGATATCGATGAGACTTAACGGGAAACCTATTAACATAACCATCATCCATGCTCCAATGGCAAACACAGAAGAGGAAAAAAAATGGAATGCTTTAAAAGAAATGGGGGTGCCTCAGCATCTGATTGTTCTGATCTGCAACCTATATTCTGAACAAGAGGCTACTGTAAGGACACAATATGGAGAAACCGATTGGTTCCCCGTTGGAAAGGGTATGAGACAGGTGTATTTTATCACGCTACTTGTTTAATCTATATGCAGAACATATCATACGGAAAGCAGGATTGGACCAAGATGAAGGTGGTGTGAAAACTGGAGGGAGAAACCGCAAAAATTTAAGACAGTGTTTCTCAACCTGGAGGTTGTGACCTCCAGGGGGGCCGCAAAGTAATCCAGAGGAGGCCGCAAACAGTAATGAATTATTTATTATTATTATTTTAAAAGTCTTCACTATCTGGATGTTGTCTGCTCTCTACTGCCGCTGCAGATGACACCTCCCCCTTGCTCCAAACGAGAAGGGATGAGTTTGCTGAAGCACCACAGCGTTTTTCAGGCACGCCAAGGGTAGGCATCTGCCTATACCACACACCCGACACGAACCCACCCGTACACTATGCTCAACATCCAAGGTCCTCCTCCGGGTGCCTACTCTGAGGGAAGCTGGGAGGATGGCAACAAGGGAGAGGGCCTTCTCAGTGGTGGCCCCCAAATTATGGAATGATCTCCCTGACGAGGTGTGCCTGGCGCCAACACTGTTATCTTTTTGGCACCAGGTCAAGACTTTTCTCTTCTCCCAAACATTTTAGCATGTGTTTTAATTGGCTTTTAAATATGTGTTTTTAAATTTGTATATTCGTTTTTATGTTTTAATTGTTGTAAACCGCCCAGAGAGCTTTGGCTACGGGGTGGTATACAAATGTAATAAATAAATAAATAAATAAAAAGAAATTAAAAATGGAAAAATCACACTTCAACTGCATTGGCTGTAACTGAGTGGTGTCAGGTGTTTTCTTCCAAATTGAGGCCATGTGGTGTTAAGGGGTCAAGTCTAGAGATTCAGAAACACTCTTCGATTTCCAATGTTCTTCATCAGATGGCATCTCTACTGCAATAACTAATAAGTGAGAGCGGCTATGATTCTCTAAGGTGGCTCACATATTACTGCTAAAGATTTAACATCTCATTATTAAACTGCAAAAGCCTGGGGAAATAAAAATGTGGGAGACAGACTAATACTAGGAAAGAGATCATTTCACAGCTGGGGTCCTATCATGGAGAAAACCCTTCTATGCATCCCCTCACCCCAAATGCATTTCCTCTCAGTTGTAAATGCCTATAAAAGATGAGGGCCACACAGCGGAGGGCCAGGATCTCTTCTTGAGCAGCCCAGAGCGCAGGGCATGGAATAACGGGCTCCAATTACAGGAAGCCAGATTTCGACTGAACATCAGGAAGACCTTTCTAACTGTTAGAGCCATACGACAATGGAACCAATTAGCTAGAGAGGTAGTGGGCTCTCCAAAACTGGAGGCCTTCAAGAGGCAGCTGGACAGTCATCTGTCGGGAATGCTTTGATTTGGATTCCTGCACTGAGCAGGGATTTAGACTCAATGGCCTTATAGGCCCCTTCCACAGTTCTATGATTCTATGTAACTGGATTGTATTAGTACTTTGTCTGAACACTTTTTACATGCACTGCTATTTAGGGAGGTTTAGAAATATTTAAAATGTATTGTTGTGTATATGCTATTTTTTACTTCAGTTATGACATCAGTTTTGACATCAGGATTGAAGGGTTTCTTGGGGTATTGGTCTTCTGTTCCATCCACCAGTTTTGAGGTGGGTCTACACAAGTTACTTTTCTTACGCTGTATTATGTATGACTGTACTCAGTTATACAGTTAATAATGAAAATCCATAAAAATACTTTTAAAAGGAGGGGAAGAGAAATATTTAAATAGACAAAGAAAAAGCACCACATGAGAGGCGGGATGTGAGGAAACAGAAGGGCCCCAGCTCAGTGACCGAGCGCATGCCCTGCATGCAGAAGGGCCCGGGATCAGTTCCTGGTGTCTCCAGCCAGGACTGGGAAAGATTCCTGTCTGGAACTCTGGAGAGTTGCTGCCAGCCAGTGGAGACAACGCTGAGCTAGACGGACATACGGTCTGACCGGGTATAAGGCAGCTTCCTATGGAGCCGTCCTCACCATGTAGTAGTTTTGGAGCCGTGTGGGGGTCTTCTGGGTGTTGGTCGATGACATTCCCTTCTCCTTCACTGAGATGCGGACCGGGTTCCGGAGGCCCGCTCTCACCAGGTTCTCAACCTCTTGGGTCTGAGTTGCCGAAAAGAGTCCAGTCCGTCTCTGCTTGGGCAAAAAGTCCAGAATGGAATTTAAACTGCAAGAAAAAACAGTTAGGTACATCAGAAGAGCCCTGCTGCATCAAGACCCAAAGATCCACTGGGAAGAATGTTCTCTGCTCCACATTTTAAAACCACCCCAAACTAATCTGTGGTTCCTGGACTACTGTGTGTTTCAGAACACAGTTATCATTCAGGCTGCACACTTCTCTGAAGTCTGCGATGCCGTCTCGGTTAAAAAAAAAAGGTGTATAAAAAGCTATTTTACAGGGGAAATGTGTACAAAACACATATTAAGGGATAAGTATGTACACAATGTGTGTTTTAGGGGGAAATGCACAGAATTTAATGAAATTTAAATTTCTGTTTAAACCCACAGAAGACAAGATGAAATGCTCTAAACACATGAAAAACTCACACAGAATGGAAATAAACTGATCCATCCATCTCTCCTCCTTAGTTCCAAAGTAGCCAACCAAATGTCTCATAAACTGAATGTTATGCCACTGATAGTCTAGCAGAAAGGCTTTTGTTAGGCTGCAAGAGAAACTTTTGGAAAAGAGGGGCGAGTATTGTCAAGGCCAGTTGATGATCAAGGGCCATCATGCTGGAAGGTCTTCTCTATCCACAAAGGACATACCTTGCTTCAAAGCCCATATCCAGAAGCCGGTCTGCTTCATCCAAGACCAGGACATCAAGCGATTTCACAGAACTGGCCAAATCCAGCCCCTCTGACTTCCTCCTGAACATGTCCTCCAAACGACCTGGAGTGGCTACAAGGATGTTTCCACTGTTGGGTACAGAAAGAAAAAAAATACTTTTCTGGCCGGTTTGAGGGAAAGTTCCTAACCTCAGAGAAAATCATAAGAAGTCCAATCTTCCCAGAACGGAGATCAATAAAGTCAAGAGAGATTTAATAAAGGAAAAGGAGACGCCATCCAGGAAATAAAAATTCCTTCCTGGAAACA
Organism: Rhineura floridana; assembly: GCF_030035675.1. NCBI lineage: Eukaryota > Metazoa > Chordata > Lepidosauria > Squamata > Rhineuridae > Rhineura > Rhineura floridana. Next base: position 8,799,189 of record NC_084498.1, on the reverse strand, counting down.
TCATTCAGTCTTCTTCCCCTTGCACCCAAACCCTTTATTTTGCTGCTACCAGGCTGTTGCTGAATGTCTGAGAAAGCTAAAAGCCAAATAATGAGAAGCAAAGTGACATTTTCAAATCTTATGACTTACAAACTCCCCTTGGGACTCTGGGTTACATTAAGAGAGAATGAAATATGAAGCATGCCAGAAACTGCTTTTCTGGAATTCCAGTGTAACTTAAACTAATAATATGCTTATTAATGGGGAGTTGGGGAAGGTCACAGGGAGACAGGCCAGACACGAGGACCCACAAGGGTCAAATGGCACAACGCTGCTCATGGCCACAGGATAGACAGGGAGCAGCTGTGACAAAAGAAGCTTGAAGAAAGCCCTCCACAGGAAGCAAAGCTTAGGGCTCAATGAGTGATGGTAGCTGTGTGCAGCAGCTGTGAAAAAAGGCAAATTCCATGCTAGGGATCCTGAGGAAACGTGTTGAAAATAAAACTGCCGATATCATAATGCCATTATACAAATCTACGGTGCTGCCACATTTAGAATACTGTGTATAGTTCTGGTAGCCTTACCTCAAAAAGGATATTGTAGTTTTAGAAAGTTCAGAAAAGGGCAACCAAAATGATCAAGGGGATGGAGCGACTCCCCCATGAAGAAAAGCTGAGCTTATCAGTTTAACGAAAAGGCAAACAAAATGTGACATGATAGAAGTATATAAAATTATGCAAGGCATTGAGAAAGTGGACAGAGAAAAGTTTGTCTCCCTCTCTCCTAACACTAGAAGTCATGGACATCCAATGAAGCTGAATGTTGGCAGATTCAGGACAGTCAAAAGAAAGGGCTTCTGCACACAGCGCACAGTTAAACTATGGAATTCGCTCCCACAAGAGGCAGTGATGGCCACTTGGATGGCTTTAAAAGAGGATTAGACATATTCATGGAGGAAAAGGCTACCAGTGGCTGCTAGTGCCAATGGTTATGCTCTGCCTCCAGAGTTGGAAGTGGTATGCTTCTAAATACCAGCTGATGGAAACTGTAGGAAGGGAGAGTGCTCTTGCACTCAGGTCCTCCTTGTGGGCTTCCCACGGGCATCTGGTTGACCACTGTGAGAACAGGATGATGGACTAGATGGGCCTGGCCTGATCCAGGAGGCTCTCCTTATGTTCTTACATGGTTGCAAATTAGACTCAGGGGAGGGGGGTATACCGAACTGCCTCTCTGCAGTCCTAGCTTTCCAGCTCTGCAAGTGAGCCAGGAGATGGATCAAACATGTACGCACATGAATCAGTCCCACTTTCTAATATCTTCCTTGGAATAACACGGTATCATTGCTTATCCCATCCATTTATTCTGAGACCAAGTGGTTGAATAATCCCAAATTCAGATCAATGGGAGTACTGCTAACCTAGGATTCTAGTCACTAAACCAGGTGCAGGGAACCTTTGGCCCTCCAGATGTTGCTGAACAACTCTCATCATCCCTGGTCATTGGCTATGCTTGCTAGGGCTGATGGGAGTAGAGGTTTAGCAACATCTGGAGGGCTAAAGTCCCCCACCCCTACACTAAATGCAGGATGCATAGTAACTTCAAACAATGTGTATAGTTCTGGTAGCCTAACCTCAAAAAGAATGAATGAATGAATGAATTTAGATAGATAGATTAGATAAAATAGATTAGATAGATATCTCTCACCCTTCCTCCCAGAAGGAGCCCAGGGTGCTAATGTTCCAATGCCCAGGTAGTAAAATTCCAGCAGCACCGGCCGGTAAGTAACTCACCCTTGTTCTTTGAATCTTTCTACATCTTCCATAGGATTATTTCCACCAATTAGAAGGCATTGGCTGAAACAGAGCACACACGCTGCTCAAAAACCCCACCAATGTGAGTCATTATGCCCAATCTCTTAGCAACCAGAATTCTTTAGGTAAGAATATAAAAGATTCTTACCTAAACTGGGGAAAATACTTTGTGAAGTAGGATATCACTTCGTCTATTTGAACGGCAAGCTCTCTTGTGGGTGTGATGACAATAGCGCCAACCTGAAACATCAGAAAGAAAATGGGAGTGAAATATACAAGCCATCTATTTTCTTCAACACAACTCACTCCTCCATCCTGAACAAATGCAACTGGCCACACTTCCTATGGGTTTCAGCTGAAATTTTGAGAGATGGTGACTGCAGAGTGGCTGAGGGTCAACAGAGATGCATAATACAAAGGGCTCAAAGGCCCCTCAACACACTTTGAGCTCAAGATGTGCAACTGTTGCATAGTAATGAATCAAAAGCTGCTATGCTGAAACCGTTTGGTGGGGTACTCTGTTGCTGCTGCTGCCTCCTGCTTTTAGGGAATGAAGCACCCTGTGGCTGCTTGCCTGAAATAGGAGAAAGCTGTGGCTGTGCAACACCTTATGGACCTCTGGACACAGAGGTGTTGTCAGCGACAGTAGCAAGTTTCCTATTTGCAAGGGGAGGGGAAGCATAGGAACATAAGGAGCTTCATCATTTTGATCAGACTTTTGGATCCACCCAGCTCAGTGTTGTTTACACTAAGGGTAGTCAATCTGATGCCCCCCAATCTGATGAGACACCAGAAGGGTGAACAGTGGACTGGAAACAAAGCCCTATGAAGAGAGACTGAAAGAACTGGCCATGTTTAGCCTGGAGAAGAGAAGACTGAGGGGAGATATGATCACACTCTTGTACTTGAAAGATTGCCAGAGGAGGGCCTGGATCTCTTCTTGATCATCCCAGAGTGCAGGACATGAAATAATGCGCTCATTACAGGAAGCTGTAAGGGGCACAGGATATAAATTCAGAAGAGCAAAATTACCACAGGCCTAACCACAAGTGCCAAAGACACTTGAAGAGAGACACTGCTTACAAGTGCCTGTACGCTAATGCTAGGAGCCTGCGAACCAAGATGGGAGAACTGGAGTGCTTGGTCTTAGAGGAGAGCATTGATATAGTGAGCATAACGGAGACCTGGTGGAATGGAGAAAACCAGTGGGATACGGTTATCCCTGGATATAAACTATATCGGAAGGACAGGGAAGGACGTATTGGTGGCGGAGTCGCTCTATACGTGAAAGAAGGCATTGAATCCAGCAAGCTCGAAACCCCAAAAGAGGCAGACTCCTCCACAGAATCGTTGTGGGTGGTGATACCATGCCCCAGGAGGGACTTAATACTGGGAACGATCTATCGTCCCCCTGATCAAAATGCTCAGGGAGACCTTGAGATGAGATATGAAATTGAGGAAGCATCCAAACTAGGAAATGTGGTAGTAATGGGTGACTTCAACTACCCGGACATAGACTGGCTGCATATGTGTTCCAGTCATGACAAAGAAGCAAAGTTTCTAGATATTCTAAATGACTATTCCCTAGACCAGTTGGTCATGGAACCGACCAGAGGGACGGCAACCCTGGACAATCCTCAGTGGGGACCGGGACCTGGTGCAAGATGTAAGTGTTGTTGAACCGATTGGGAGCAGTGACCACAGTGCTATTAAATTAAACATACATGTAACTGGCCAATTGCCAAGAAAATCCAACACGGTCACATTTGACTTCAAAAGAGGAAACTTCACAAAAATGAGGGGATTGGTAAAAAGAAAGCTGAAAAACAAAGTCCAGAGGGTCACATCAGTCGAAAATGCTTGGAAGTTGTTTAAAAACACTATATTAGAAGCTCAACTGGAGTGCATACCGCAGATCAGAAAAGGTACCACCAGGGCCAAGAAGATGCCAGCATGGTTAACGAGCAAAGTCAAGGAAGCTCTTAGAGGCAAAAAGTCTTCCTTCAAAAAATGGAAGTCTTGTCCAAATGAAGAAAATAAAAAAGAACACAAACTCTGGCAAAAGAAATGCAAGAAGACAATAAGGGATGCTAAAAAAGAATTTGAGGAGCACATTGCTAAGAACATAAAAACCAACAACAAAAAATTCTATCAATACATTCAAAGCAGGAGACCATCTAGGGAGACAATTGGACCCTTGGATGATAAGGGAGTCAAAGGTGTACTAAAGAACGATAAGGAGATTGCAGAGAAGCTAAATGAATTCTTTGTATCTGTCTTCACAGTGGAAGATATAGGGCAGATCCCTGAACCTGAACTAACATTTGCAGGAAGGGATTCTGAGGAACTGAGACAAATAGTGGTAACGAGAGAGGAAGTTCTAAGCTTAATGGACAATATAAAAACTGACAAATCACCGGGCCCGGATGGCATCCACCCGAGAGTTCTCAAAGAACTCAAATGTGAAATTGCTGATCTGCTAACTAAAATATGTAACTTGTCCCTTGGGTCCTCCTCCGTGCCTGAGGACTGGAAAGTGGCAAATGTAACGCCAATCTTCAAAAAGGGATCCAGAGGGGATCCCGGAAATTACAGGCCGGTTAGCTTAACTTCTGTCCCTGGAAAACTGGTAGAAAGTATTATTAAAGCTAGATTAACTAAGCACATAGAAGAACAAGCCTTGCTGAAGCAGAGCCAGCATGGCTTCTGCAAGGGAAAGTCCTGTCTCAGTAACCTATTAGAATTCTTTGAGAGTGTCAACAAGCATATAGATAGAGGTGATCCAGTGGACATAGTCTACTTAGACTTTCAAAAAGCGTTTGACAAGGTACCTCACCAAAGGCTTCTGAGGAAGCTTAGCAGTCATGGAATAAGAGGAGAGGTCCTCTTGTGGATAAGAAGTTGGTTAAGAAGCAGACAGCAGAGAGTAGGAATAAATGGACAGTTCTCCCAATGGAGGGCTGTAGAAAGTGGAGTCCCTCAAGGATCGGTATTGGGACCTGTACTTTTCAACTTGTTCATTAATGACCTAGAATTAGGAGTGAGCAGTGAAGTGGCCAAGTTTGCTGACGACACTAAATTGTTCAGGGTTGTTAAAACAAAAAGGGATTGCGAAGAGCTCCAAAAAGACCTCTCCAAACTGAGTGAATGGGCAGAAAAATGGCAAATGCAATTCAATATAAACAAGTGTAAAATTATGCATATTGGAGCAAAAAATCTTAATTTCACATATACGCTCATGGGGTCTGAACTGGCGGTGACCGACCAGGAGAGAGACCTCGGGGTTGTAGTGGACAGCACGATGAAAATGTCGACCCAGTGTGCGGCAGCTGTGAAAAAGGCAAATTCCATGCTAGCGATAATTAGGAAACGTATTGAAAATAAAACAGCCGATATCATCATGCCTTTGTATAAATCTATGGTGCGGCCGCATTTGGAATACTGTGTACAGTTCTGGTCGCCTCATCTCAAAAAGCATATTATAGAGTTGGAAAAGGTTCAGAAGAGGGCAACCAGAATGATCAAGGGGATGGAGCGACTCCCTTACGAGGAAAGGTTGCAGCATTTGGGGCTTTTTAGTTTAGAGAAAAGGCGGGTCAGAGGAGACATGATGGAAGTGTATAAAATTATGCATGGCATTGAGAAAGTGGATAGAGAAAAGTTTTTCTCCCTCTCTCATAATACTAGAACTCGTGGACATTCAAAGAAGCTGAATGTTGGAAGATTCAGGACAGACAAAAGGAAGTACTTTACTCAGCGCATAGTTAAACTATGGAATTTGCTCCCACAAGATGCAGTAATGGCCACCAGCTTGGACAGCTTTAAAAGAAGATTAGACAAATTCATGGAGGACAGGGCTATCAATGGCTACTAGCCATGATGGCTGTGCTCTGCCACCCTAGTCAGAGGCAGCATGCTTCTGAAAACCAGTTGCCGGAGGCCTCAGGAGGGGAGAGTGTTCTTGCACTCGGGTCCTGCTTGCGGGCTTCCCCCGGGCACCTGGTTGGCCACTGTGAGAACAGGATGCTGGACTAGATGGGCCACTGGCCTGATCCAGCAGGCTCTTCTTATGTTCTTATGTTCTTAAGCTAAATTTCGACTGAACATCAGGAAAAACTTCCTAACTGTTAGAGCAGTATGACAATGGAACCAATGACCTTGGGAGGTGACGGGCTCTCCAACACCAAAGACATTCAAGAGGCAGCTGGATAGCGACCTGTTGGGTAGGCTTTAAGTGGGATTCTTGCATTGAGCTGGTTGGACCTGATGGCCTTATAGGACCCTTCCAACTCCACTATTCTATGATTCTGTGAATTGGAGTCCAACGGTATCTTGAGACCAGGGTTTCTCTCCAGGGTTTTAGGGAGGGGCCTTTCCCAGCCCTACCTGGGATTGAACCTGGGACCTTCTGAATACAAAAAAGGTACACTACCACTGAGCTATGGCCCTTCTCCTAGGGGATTGCTTACCTGCTCACTTTGTACCACCTCTTCCTGCAACAAATTAAAGCACTCACACCCACAACCTCCTTTCATCTTGTACAATGCATTCAGCACACCTTAATCCCCAAGAAGAAAAGGGCAACAATGGAACAAGCCAGGTGACAGTAACACTGCAGCTTCTGAACTGCTGTATGCTACAGTTACATGTTCACTGAAAAGCTCACAGCGCTTTCAGTCTCTATTTATTTAAGCCTTCCTCTGTCCTAAAAGTGCAGGTTAAGCTTCACAAAGGAATGCACTAAGTAAGAAAGCCACTCTTAGTTCAGCCTCAGCTGAAAGTAAAGCACTTAGAACACTGGAAATACACCATTTAAGTGACAAGTCTTCCTATTTCATCAGCTCTCTGAAAAAGAAAATTAATGAGTTGTATCCAATGCTAGTCCCACTTAGAGTAGACCAACTGAAGTGAATAGACATAAGGCAGTTATGTCCATTCATCTCAATGAGTAAGACCAGCACTGAATATCACCCACTGTCAACATTCTTAGGCATTAGCATCAATATTTTAGGCTCTTGGCCAACTAATTGTTCAAGATTGATCCCAATCTTTTTTTTTTAAAAGAAAAACAGTGACATTTTACCTGCATTTTCTTGAGCCTTTCTTCCCGTCGGAGAAGAATTTCTATCATGGGAATAATGAAAGCTAATGTTTTGCCACTGCCAGTTACCTAGGGACACGGAAACAAAAGGCATGAAAAATACCTTCAACTGAAGGGCAAAAATCACCGTGAAGTCGAGCACAGAACACTCACCGCTTCAGCTGCCACATCCTTATTTGTCATGAACAAAGGAATAGTTGCAGACTGAAAAAGAGGCAGAAGTGAAAGGAAGATATTATTATTTAATTTGAAAATGTTATATCCTGCCAAATTTTCAAAAGGTGGGTAACAGTTCCAAGCATTACAACAATATTAAAATATATAAGAATTCACATTCTAGTCCCCATCAAGAAATTAAGATATTCACATAAAAAAATCAAAACCACAATAGAATTCAAAAAATATCCATTAGAACGAAAATATGAAAAGATAAACCAGAGAAAGAAATCATGGGGCAATGCTCAACTACCATATCTGTTTACAGCAAGGAATGAAGAATCTGTGACCCTCCAATATTGTTGGAGTCCAGTTCCCATCAACCCAAATCAGCATGGTCAAAGGGCAGAGATGATAGGAGTTGTAGCCCAGTCTACAAAAATAGTTTCTTGCTCCAACCGATTCTGCAATTTCTCATGTAGATGACTAGCATATAGCTTGCTAATAATGTTCAACAGGCTAATGGGTCTGTAATTAGCAGGATTGGATCTTTTACTTTTTTATAAATTGGGATAATAATGGCAAGCCCCCAATTCTCTGGGATACATGCTGAGTGGTCGGTGCTCGTAAATAATGCTGCCAATACTGGGGCCCACCACTCTGCATTAGCTTTAAATACTTCAGGAGGAATATTATCATTCCCAGGTGCTTTACCCAGTTTCAGTTTGGCGATGAGATTTGTAACTTCCATAACAGTAACAGGTGGCCACTCTGGGAAATCATTTATGTTAGCCCTTGCTGTCTGGTGTCCTTCCTGGCCTACTGCATAAATATTACTAAAATGCAATTCCCAAGAGTGCATAGGGATATGGTACTCCAAATCAACTGATGTTTTTGGCTATCCCCTAGTGACCATCCTCCAAAAGGTACCCGAGTCTTTTGTCCTTGAAGCCTTTATTAAACACTGCCAATTCTCTCTCTGAGCCTGTCTTTTCCCCCCCTTAATTAGATTTTTATAACTCATCTTCATCTCCATCCAATCTACGGGCAGTATTGATAGATTCCTGTCTCTGTAAGGTCTATATTTTTCACTCAGGGATTTTTTCATAGCTATACATTCCTGATCGAACCAAGCTTCAGACCTACAGGGGAGGCTATGTTTCCTTACCAAGGACTTATGTGTTAAACAATTTTGTAAGTCCAAAATCAGTTCTCGGAAAACCTTAAGAACAGATTGCACAGAGTCTGCTGACAGCAAGGCATCACATTGACGAAGACTCCTATCTGAGCATAGCATCCCTTCTAAATCATTCTCCAACTTAGCCGACCACCTAATACGTGCAGCTCTTACTTCAATCCCTTCATTCAAAATAGGTTCCCGATCTGCATGAATAATTCGACTGCCACTATTCAAAGACAAGACCAGGGGCAAGTGGTCACTTTCTGTGCGTTTGTCTACCACACAACTGGAAACTGCATTTAACAAATCATAAGAAACTATGAAGAAATCAATAGTAGATGCTCAAAAACCAGATAGGAAGGTAAATTCTCCATTTCTATCTCCAGCTACACACCCATTTGCCATTGCTAAATCCAGTCTATTTAGCATTTGCATAAGACAGAACCCGGCATAATTGCACCCTTTATCTTTAGACTGTCTGACCGGTAAGTTAAAAGCCTCATCCATTACAGGTGGGGTTTCATGGAAACAGGAATACAGAGCCTCATCATTCAATCCAATTCTAGCATTAAAATCCCCAGCCACAATCACAAGGGCTTCTGACTATAAAATGTTAAGGATAGCAATATATTCTTCTAATCTTGACCCAATGTCCTTCACCAATTTTTTTTTATGAGGAGGAGGCAAATAAGCATTTATTACCAATAACCAAGACCAATTACACTTAATAACTAAAGAGGTAGCAATCCCAGCCAAAGAGTCTGGTCTAGTAATAATAGCTTGGATATTCATAGAAACCAGCACACTCAGACCTCCTTTGGGATCCCCCCCCCGGAGCTTGGGCTTGCTTCCAACGAGTGGGCCGTGAAACCATTCAGATCGAGTTCCTCTCTGGCCCAGGTCTCTTCTAAAAGGATAATATCATGCTTCTTAATATAATCCAAAAAAGATGGATCTGCAACTTTATTCCGCCATCCTGAAATATTCCATGAAAGAATTGCTAGCTGAGAACTTGGTTGGTTTACTCTTTGTCAAGCCTCCTGGCGCTTACTTGCTTGGATGGTGGATTCTGCACTTTAGGTGCCATGCTTGATAATCCCAGTTCGTTCTCCAGATGATCAATTGCGTCTGTAGTTGGATCTAACCTGCTGACATTTGAGACTACTGGATACAGTGGGCTAGATGAATAGCCTGTATAAACTGTTTCCTTCTGCGGAGATCCCTTTTCCTCTTCATCTAGATATCTCATATCCGTCCACGTCTGAGATGAGAATGCTACAGATTTTGCATTAGATATGGTAGGTACTAATTCCATCCCGGTATAGCCCTGTTCTGTATTAATTGCTGTTAGATTAATTTCTGCTATGAGCTGGCATTGGGAGGCGCAATTCTTACCCTCAGGAGGTCCCTGTGCCATTCCCTCTACACCTTGTAAGTTATCGTCTTGTGCTAGGGCAAGATCCTCTGTCGCTCGATATTCTTTCTCAATATAGGCGCAACTCCTACCCTTTGCCTGCCTGTTTAATAAATGGGTTTTTAAGATCTGAAGTCCTGTTATGATTTCGTTTTGTGCTACTGGGGGTAAAGCACAGAAAGAATCTAATAGCATTTTCTCCTCTTCGTTAAACAAATCCATCCCATTATTGGACATTAGCCTATATTCTTGAGTCCAAGCACAATTTTTCTCCTCACAAACCTGTAAGTTCAAGTCTTTATAAGGAGGGGGGACTTCTTCAGCAGATTCAAGCTCAATTAAAAAATTTTTCCAGCCCGTTATCCACCTTTGCCAAACTACCTTTCATGTGTGGGAAAGAATGGACAACTAAAGCCTGGGTTTTTTTTTTTTTTGCTAATTTCTCAAAAAAAATCTTGATATTAATATACCACTGGTAGAGAATGCATCTCTACATTCGAGTACGAGTCTGGCTTTACCCCAGCCACTAAAAGTAACCATAGCATGTGCAGTAACATAACTGTAATATAGATATTCCATTTGGGTTATGTCATCTATGGAGAACAAGCCCGGGAGAGTTCCTTCCGAAACTTTTAAGTGATGAAATTTACGTTCATTTTGTATGAGAAGGCAGCTTTGGGATAATTAGTGTTGGTCAGTGAAGCATGCTGTGAGACTCACAGACAGGGTTTTTAGCAAAGAGAGTGAAACCTGAAGCAGAAGGGTTAAGCTGTGAGAACAGAGCGCCAGGTTTGCCAAGGTCAGTAGCTGACTGGGAAGCCTGATAAGGTGGGATGCTTGGAAAAGCTCAGTGTGGGGGAAAAGCTGTCTGTGAAGAGAACTGTGTCTAATGTCTTTGCCTAGTAAAGACTCTTACAAGAAACTTGCCTGGCCTGGCTTATTCCTGTTCTATGCGACTCTTGGATTCCATCCTTGTATGATCTATACACGCACACGCCAACAGGGGTTATGGGCCCAGCTTATCATACAAGGTAACGGGTTCGAGAGTGTTGACGTGACGTTGGTGCAGAGAGAAACAAAGTGCAAGTAAGAGGCAAGTAAGAGTGGACAACATGGCTGTAAACCTGTTATCCGGGATGCCAATGGAGAGACTGAATGCTGTAAACTACTCCAGCTGGAAATGGAGAATGAGAGCAGTTCTGATTAAAGAAGATTTGAATGATGTTGTAGAAAAAACCCCTCCGGCAGCTCCTTCAGCAGCGTGGTTGAAGAAAGACGAGAAAGCGAAGGCTTTTATTACTCTGGGGCTGTCTGATTCTCAACTGTTGCTGGTGAGTAATGAGCCGACAGCTAATCAGATGTGGGAGAAGCTAAGAGCCGCTCATGTGCAGCAAACTGCGGGGAGCAGGCTGTGTTTAGCACGGAAACTTTATCAGATGCGTTTTACAGATGAAGTGACTATGACAGAGCATCTGGCTGAATTCCGTGGATTAAATGCTGAGCTGCAAGATAGAGGAGTGCATCATAGTGACATTCAGATGGTCTATATACTGTTATCTTCATTTGATCAAAAATGGGATGTCCTGGTCTCTAGTCTGGAAACTTTACCCGACGGACATCTGAATTTGGACTTTGTAGAACAGAAACTTCAACAAGAGTGGAATAGAAGACAAGAGAATAAGAAAACAGAGTTAAAAGAGACTGTGGCTGTACAACAACAACAAAATCAAAGAAACAGGCAAGAGAATAAAATATGTTACTTTTGTGGGTCCCGTGGACATATACAGAGACATTGTTTAAAGAAGAGAAATAACAGGGACTTTGGAAGTCAGAGAACAAGCGTGAACTTTGTTACTAAGGAGGACAATAAACTCATTAACTCTAAGTGGCTTCTCGACAGTGGAGCGTCTAATTGCCTAATCACAGACTCTAGTTTATTTTACACTTCAAAGCCGGCGCAGGAGAAGATTTATCTGGCTGACGGATCGACTCAGGACGCGATTGCAAAAGGCACGCTCAGGTTGAGTAATTTGGGAACTATATTAACAGATGTGTTATTGGTTTCTGGTTTAAAATATAACATTCTATCAGTAAGAAAATTGGCTCAAATAGGTTGTAAAGTTACATTTGAAGGGGATAGATGTTTTGTGAGAAAGGATGGTGAAATATGCATGCAAGGGAAATTACAGAACCAAATGTTTATGGTTGAGTGCAATCTTGATAAACCCACGTGTGCTTGGATAAGAGTTAATAAAGATAAACATGATAATTGTTTACAAGAATGGCACAGAAAATTAGCACACGCACATTTCGAAAAGGTACAAAACACCCCAAAGCATAGTCAAGATTTGAAATTAACACATTGTGAGCATGTGGATGAGTGTGAGGTATGCTATAAAACAAAAATGACTGTGACTCCGGTAAATAAGAGCTGTGAAAGTACGACCACTGAACCCTATCAGCTCATACATGTGGATTTGGCTCCAGTGCTCAAAAGGTGGAGTAAGGTTTTATTTAGTGATTGTGGATGATTTCTCCAGATTTACACATGTGTTTTTATTGAAAAAGAAAAGTGAAGCAGAAGAGAAATTGAAGGCATTTATACAGAGGACAGAGACACAATATGGGGTTGTTATCAAAAATATCAAATCAGATCAAGGTGGGGAATTTACCAGTAATTCATTTAAAACATATTTGGAAAAGAAGGGAATAATACAGAGTCTCACTGCTCCCTTCAGCCCATCCTCCAACGGAACTGCAGAGAGGAGGAACCGGTCATTGCAGGATTCAATGAGAGCCATGCTAGCAGATGCAGATATGAATAACACTTATTGGGGTGAATGTATTCTGTACACTGTTTATATTCAGAACCGTCTCATGCACAGAACAATAGGCATGTCTCCCTATGAGAAGTTGACTGGAAGAAAGCCCAGGGTGAAACACATAGAACATTTTGGGGCAAAATGCTGGGTACATGTTGCAAAACAGAAAAGGCATGGTAAATTAGGCTCAAGAGCTCGAGCAGGATGCATTTTGGGATTTCAGAATTCATATTATAGAGTTTGGTTGCCTGAGAAACAACAAGTAGTGTTAAGCAGAAGCATAAAGGTGATAGATAAACCTTGGAGAGACAGTCAAACAGTTATCCTAGATAGTGCAAGCAAGCAGGAAGCAGCAGATGTTCCTTTTGGGCAGCAAATTCCATTAAGAACTGCATTGACTGATCTAATACACGGTGGCAAACGTACTGTAAAAAGGCTGAGAAGTGAAGACATGGCAATGCAAGATACAGAAATGCCAAGTACAAGTGCAGGAACAGGTGCAGGTCCAAGTAAAATAGAGAGTGAGGAAGAAATGGAAATAGATAATGTTAGGAGATCAGAAAGAAAAATGAAAGGTCAACCATCTCAGAGATTCACATTTAATGTTACACAACAGAATAATGAAACAGATAAATATCCAGTAGAATGGGAAAAAGAAGGACCAATAGATAAAGAAACAATGGATCTCATGTGGAAGTTTTGTGTTGAGGAATGAAATATAAATGTATTATCAAATAAAAGTGAACAAAAATGACTCTGTAAAACTTGTGTGAATAAAGAAATAAAGAAACAAGAACTGAACTGAAAAATGTAAATAGAAACTGTAAGAAAACAAACCATGTACTGATATGTATTGTAATGAAAAATTAATATTGTAGAAATGTAATAATGAACAATGAAGTTTTGTAATCTGTGAGTCTCAGGTGGGGGCTGTTGGTCAGTGAAGCATGCTGTGAGACTCACAGACAGGGTTTTTAGCAAAGAGAGTGAAACCTGAAGCAGAAGGGTTAAGCTGTGAGAACAGAGCGCCAGGTTTGCCAAGGTCAGTAGCTGGCTGGGAAGCCTGATAAGGTGGGATGCTTGGAAAAGCTCAGTGTGGGGGAAAAGCTGTCTGTGAAGAGAACTGTGTCTAATGTCTTTGCCTAGTAAAGACTCTTACAAGAAACTTGCCTGGCCTGGCTTATTCCTGTTCTATGCGACTCTTGGATTCCATCCTTGTATGATCTATACACGCACACGCCAACAATTAGATAATACCAGTTTTTGTCGATTAAGCACTAAAATCCATTTATCATCCACCGCCATCTTCTGAGATGGTTTAGGATCCAAGAGCATGTGTGCCTATGGATCCTGCAGATCAGGATCCTGATCCTGCGCTGAACTATCTGTTAAAGGCTGCAAAGGGAGAGTGGCTGCTTTTTCAAGAAGAGAATTGGTGTTATCACCCTTATTTCGTTCTGATTGAGTTTTCATCTTACATTTCATTTCTGTTTTCGGCTGGTATCCAGTAACTTTAAAAGTTTCTCAAAGTCCATTTTATTGCAGCGTTGAATCTCTGACTGTTTTATGTTCTTGCTCTTCTTTACATTACTGCTCCGCCTCTTCTTAGCCATTCTCTTAAGTTCCTTATGGAGCAAAAAAGGGTGTGTGTGGCTGTGAATCTCACAAAGAGACCCTGCACTTCTGAATTTGCCATTATGCTGCTACTGGAGACCCAGAGAGGACCCCAAAAATCCAGTCTCTGGGCAAAAACTGGAGTCCTGACAACCCTATTTAAGAGGGCTGCAGGCAGAGACAATATTGGGGAAATGATCCTTCTATTAACACTGCTGGGAACTTACTCATTCACTTTATTTTTTGTATTTATATGCCAACTTTCCTCTAAGGAGCTTAAAATTCTCCCCCTCTCCATTTTATTCTCACAACAACCCTGACAGGTATGTTAGATTGAGAGACAGCAACTGGCTCAAAGATACTCAGTAGGCTTCATAAAGTGGGAATTTGAACCCTGGTCTCCCAGGTCTTAGTTCAACACTCTAACCACTACACCACAACAATTTCACTAGGTGTTAGATGGCCAGGGAGATTAGTACTTGTGAAGCTACACAGAGGTGGACCCGATCCATGCCAAAACAGGTGAGAGGCCACTGTACTCCTGCAAGTTTACGAACTGGCTGAGGCTGCAGCAAGATCATCACTGGATGACCTCCCAGAGGGCCCCACCAACAGATGCAAGGCAGATTAAGGTTGGGGAGAGGGTCTTCCCAGTTGAGACACCTTGTTTCTGGAACTCTGTCATCAAGGAGGCTCATCTGGGACCTTCTACGCTGTTTCAACAGCAAACAAATATATTTTTGTACTAAACCATCCCGAGAATATTTATACTGAAGGGCAGCATATAAGCTTCCTAAACAAATAAACAATGCTGAACAGCAGAGACTGTAGGACAGTTGCTGACCTTTCTCTTTCAACAAGCCTATTCAGTAGAGACCTTATCCCAGTCTGCATCTGTTTTGGAACTGCTTTTTAAGATGATTTTAAAGGTTTTAAAAACATGTTTTATTTTTTAAAAGTTGTCAAGATGTTTTGTTTTTGAGATGTTTTATTATTCTTTGTTTTTAGTGTTTTATCCTTTATTTACTGCCCTGGGCTCCTTCTGGGAGGAAGGGAAGGATAGAAGTTTAATAAATAAATAAATAATAAAATCAATTAATTACCCACCCACCAGTAGGCCCCAGGGCGGGTCACAACAATATAAAATATTTCTATAGAAAACCTGCCCTTCACCATAAGGTAACTCTTCAAAATACAGAGCGGGCTTGGCTTTGCTTGGTGCAGAATTTTTTGGGTGGTGGTTGTTTTAATCTAAGCAGCATTCACCGCATGCTGGCTAAAATCCCATTTGAAGAGCAGAGCAACCAGGAACGACGGTGAAGGTAAGAATCATTTCCTCTTTTAAAGGGGAAGGAGATCAAAGTCGGCTCTCTATTCCCTCCCCCCAATTCACTACCTACCTGTACAGGGGTCATGTGAGAAAAGCCCAGCTCCTGCAAGGCCCGCACAACGCCGGGGCTGAACTTGACAGGCAGGGAATCCCACGTCCCCTCCGTCACCGTCTCCATCTTGCACGGTCCCCTCTTCTAGGGCGGCTGTGAACCCACATCCGCCTCTTCTCAGGTCCCACACATGGACGCGTCCGGTTCTTCAAACGGCCGTTCCGGAAACAGAACTTGTGGGACGTTGGTTCCGCGTCAACGTCCCGTGACGCTCAGCAGTGAGCTGCCGCCGCCGGAGCCTTAGTATCCCTGTCCCAAGCCAGAACTGGGGAACTCTTACCCTCAAGGGTACCTTTACGGCAGGGTCGGGAAACCTTTAGCCCCGCGGATGATGTTGGTTAGCAACTCGCATCAGCATCACCCCCCTCATTCAGTAAGGCTAATGGGCAGAGATGATGGGAGCTGGAATCTCCCAACATCTGAAAGGCCACAGGCTCCCCTGGCTTGCTACCGACCAAAGGTGGGGAAACTGTGACCCTCCATATGTTTCTGGACTACATCTACCATCATCTCTAACCATTGCCCATGCTGGCTGCGGCTGATGGGGAGGTGGAGACGGGGAGGGAGGGGAAAGAGATATTTCCTTAGTTGTTTTATTAAAAAAACCCAACTTCTATTCCAATGATTTCCCTAAATCCATACCACTGCTACTATTTAATATCCCTTGTACCCTTAACATACCAATCACATTGGTAAATTGTGGGATATAGACATGGTACAAAGCCAGTTGAATATAGTTACTTTATTTAACAAATACATTGTTAATTTATTACAAGATTGTGCAAAGCACAATCTGCTGTGGTTACTTTAAAGGTATACACTTGCTAACTTGTTACTTTCACTTTAATACCAGTAACTTATTTTATTATTACTAAACCAAGACAGCTTTGAGGAAATAGTTATATTAGAACTGATTCATCTAAAATAAAAACACAACAAACATACCCAGGAAGAATTGCTCAGCTAACATTGCTCCTGATATACCACCATCACCTTTTGCTCAGGCTGGTAAGTTTGTTTTCCAGGCAATTGATGCTGCTGGGATCCTCCCATCAGTTGCAGGCCATACCAAAAAAATTCCCTTATTGTATTTATTAAGTAGGTGGAGGAGGGGAGAAAGAGCCTTAGCTCAGTGCTAGAGTATCTGCTTTGCATGCAAGTGGTCCCAGGTTCAATCTCCAGGTAGGACTGGTAGAGTCCTGCCTGAAACCCTGGAAAGCTGCTGGACAGTGTTGGTATATAAATACTTGTATAAATAAAACATAGCCATCATAGCTAGTAGCCGTTGATAGTCTTATTCTCCATGAATGTGTCTAATCCTCTATTAAAGTCATCCAAGTAAATGGCCATCACTATACCCTGTACGAGCAAATCCCATAGTTTAACTATGTTTTGTGTGTAGTACTTTTTTTTCTCTCCTGAATTTTCCAACATTCAGCTACATTTGATGGCCCCAAGTTCTATTATTACGAGGCAAAAAAAAATTATCTCCACGCCATGCATCTTATATACTCCACCCTCCCTTACAAGCCTTCTTTCTAACCTAACACCCCCCAACACTGAAATTTGTCCTCCTACAGGAGTCACTCCAACCCCTTGATCATTTTGGTTACCCTTTTCTGAACCTGTTCCCGTTCTATGAAATCCTTTCTGAAGTGAGGTGAGCACTGCAGACAGTATTCCATGTGCTCCTTGTCTTACTCCTCTGTACATCTGTTGTGAGGGCATAGGTCTAAAAACTACTTAAATACTATTAACACATACTGTGGCATTTGAGTTTCTAATGGACCAACAGGGCTACCTAGCTTTTGCCCACCAAAACTTTATTGTTACTGCCCACATTATGTTGTTCTTGATCTTCCTGCTTTTATTAAGCCTTTTTCCCCATAATTATTGTTTTGATTGCAAGCTCCTTAGTTTGCAGTACAAACTTCCTGAACTTAGCTTTCCATGGGCTTGCTTCTCCATGAGCTTTATACTCCCTCCATACACTTCTCACTAGCTAACAAGTTAACAGTCCTCTTGCTCATCCCTTTCCCCTGCTCAGTCCCTTTTACCTTGCAGCTTCCTATCTCAAGAAGGTCAACATCCAAGTCTTACTGTTCTTGCACTCACATGACTCCTTGAAACAGTTTTACCCTGGCGTATCTCCTTTCCTGTTCCTTTCTCCCTAATGCAGAAATCACTAGCATGGCACATTTAAGGTTTTCCACTGACACCTACAAGGCTCCTTCTGAGCAGCCCCCACTCTTCACTGCCCCCTTGCTCATGAGGTGGTGAGGGTGGTTAACTTTTTCCGCCTTGAGAAGTTCATAGAGCTGAAGAAGGAAGTTGGCTGAGCAACACCCTTCAAACTCTTGTGTTTTAAGGCTCAGATTAATTCTACAGCACGGGTAGCCAATATGGTGCCCTCCAGATGTTGCTCAGCTATCATAATCCCTGACCACTGGCTAGAGCTGATGGGAGCTGGTATCCAACAACGTCTGGAAAGCAACACATTTGTGACCCGTTCTATAGGATCCAGGTTTTACCCATCTCTCTTGGAAAAATGAAGTTTGTGAATATACACTCTCTCTGTCTAAACCAGGGAGGTGGGAGAGAAGTGAGCAGACAGTGCCATTCACAGTGCTTGCTCAAAAATCCAAATGTGCCCACAAGCTTAAAGAAGGTTGGTGAGCCCTGTATCTTGTTTTTATGTGTAAACCCGCAATCTGTAAGCCTGCAATCGGGGGCCTCTATAGCTTTACTTGTACTTTCATTTCACCTAGACACTATTTTTTTTTAAGTCTCAGTATATTATCCTTCTCAAGCCTTTCAGACAGGGCTGGCGACACAGCTCACCAATTCCCATGGGACTGTGATCTTAATCTCTCTGCAGCCTACTTTGTGACCAAGTTTGTACACAACAGAATGAATGAACAAGTTCTGGGCAGGCTGGGGAGGACTTAAATTTTGATGCTATTGGGTGCTGTATTGGATGCTGTTTTAAAATCATCATTCCACAAAGCTCTTTACACTCAGCTCCTTACAAAGAGATTGAAGAAAGAAAAACAAGAAGGTAGAACTGCTATTTAAAAATGCAAAGCAAGCATCAGGCAGTGGTTTTTTTTAAGAAGGTGTTTATTTATCGAATCTGGCCAAATTTCAAGAACTTTTAAATGTACATCTTCTAATTTGAAGTCAATGTGTCTCGTACACAGAGTTGGCATACAACAGCTGCACTGAGGTGGGGTTAGCCACCCATTTGAAGGAGGACCGCTGCTAAGTGTCCAGCTAAGGCTGAAAAGATTTACTTGAACCATGAAAACTTGTAACAAATTTTAATTAAATTAAATTTGGTACAAAACTCTTATCCATTACCAATAGAATGCCCCCCGCTTTTGAAAAGAACCAGCTCCCACCCACCCCCAAATTACAATCAATATATATCCGACCAATATACATTAGCCACAACATAATCTTGGATCAACACCCGCACCCAGAGACGGCAATTTTTAAACCCATCATCCAGACAGCAAGAAGGAAAATAGCTGGTACAAAAATGAAGTTGACATGTTTGAGAGGAAAAAGCACAATATATACTGGTTACTTCAAGACAGCCTAATTGGGAGTGCCAACTCTTTTCTTGACGGAGGCTCCTGTGCCTTTAACAGCAGTCCAAAATGGAGAAACTCAACAGGTACACTTTATCATGGAGTTACAGTGACAGCAGCAGCACTTGTTGAGTTTTTCTACTGTGCTGCTCTTAAATGCACAAAAGCCTCTTGGGAAGATGCACTGACAGGGAAAAATGGCACCCATTTCATTTCTCCCCGCAACATAAAAGGCACAGGAGTCTTCGGCACAGGAAAGGTGTTGCAGTTCTAGTGGTGTTATGACCATACAACAGTATAGCTGCTCTTCTTTTACAATATCAGATGCATAGCATGGTAATAACCTCCCACTGCTTCTCCCCCTGACAAATAGTTAAAACCTTTTGGCATCAGGAACCAACATCCTGAACATTAATTCTACAACAGTGCCAAACACAGGAGCAGCTTTGGGTTTGAAAGCAAAAAGGAAAAGATTTAATCAGGTCTTCCCCAAACGACTGCCTGTTCATAAGTTTGCACACAAAACCACAAGGTTAACTGGCAAGAACAGTGTTGTATTTTCATCTCATTAATTAAAAAGTATCTCAGGAACAGGCCAGTGTTATTACAGCAAAAGTGCAGGAGACTTTACAGAAGTCAGCTAAGCACACCTTAACAGAACCATCAGCTGGTTCCAATATGTCTGAACACAAAAAACGTGTCTGTTTCTTTCTTGGCATACTTTCCTGGAAGTACTGCCTGGCTTGTGTATATGCCAAAATTCCTCTCCTAGGTAAAACGGAGAGGAAATCCTTTGATCGAATTAAACTGTCTCTCCACAGGCATTTAAACAGTGTTCTAGGACCTCGTACCATTTCCCCTACACAAAATAGCCATTTCATTACAAAGGAAAAGGGAGAAAACAATCAAGGAAGAATTTCAGTTGATCAATAGTGCTGTTTTTAAAACTACCTTTTGCAATTTGGTTGAACTCACTTTGGCTGGTGAGAAACAAAGTCTGCCAATTTCAACATACTCTTTCTAGGAAATACACACTGAGAGTTGTATTGATAGATATGTATAAAAAAAGCTAAGAAGAAAACACAAGTTTTATAGTTCAGAACGCAGGGATAAAGAAAACTAAGTGAATTTTGTGACCAAGTTGTTTCGTAGACAGTGAATGGAGACTCTGGGATCACTGAAGAGGGAGGGTGACGGTGGGAAAAGTTTGATTAAACGACTCTCCGCACTTCAAAAAACCTCTTCAGATAGTAGATTTGTCCCAGTGTCATGGCAACTAGTACGAGGGCTTCAAAGAATGACCAGAGGACCACTCTGCTATTTGTGTTGTCGTTAACTGGTGAAGAAAAAACAGGAAGGAAAAAAACATGTGATTAATACACAGGAATTAAACAGAAGCTACACATGTTGAGATCCAGATGAATCAAGGATCACTTCCTGCCATATAGGCCTACCCTGCATACTGAGATCATCAGCTGAAACTCTGTGCCCCACCTGCCAGCTGAGGTACAATAGGCAACCACAAAAGTTTAGACCTGTTGGATAATAGCACCCAGAATATGGGGTTCTCTTCCAAGAGATATGGGTGACTCCATCTTCACTGCCTTCAGATGCCAGGACAAGATGCTATGAAACATACATTTGATCTAGATGGTGCTTGAAAATTCTGGGTGTTTTTGTTTGTTTCTACTGATTAGCTGTTTTACTGTTCTGTTTTCATCCTGACCTTTTTGAGGGTTGTGCGCTGATTTGTGTTTCTTGCTTTTTTTTTTTTTAAAGTGTCTCTAGTTGCCTTGAGGGTCCCCATTTGGGAACAGAAAATGTGGGATAGAAATCTTTTAACAAAATCACGTTGCCTGTTTAAGATTTGGTTTTCCATGCAAGAATGACACTATTAAATCAAGATTACCCTCAAGAAGATGGCTGGCAACTATCACCAGCAAAGACCACAAAAGGATGCAGCATGCAATTAACACCCAATTAAACCCAAAAGCTGTTTCAGTTTGATAGTCTGAGAATCTCAAATCCTTTGCTCCACAGGGACTACCATGCATTAAATAAAATGCTTGCAGGCATGAGTGGTTCAATCAATGTGGAAAGGAGAGCAAGGAAAACAGTATCACAGCCTCCTCCTGTTACGACTGTCTCCCCTCTCACTATGGAGCCTTCTCCCGCTAACTGCCCTGCAACATCAAATGCTGGCTCCTTCTCCAATATGGGCGGTTGCTTTATTTTGAGTGCATGGTTCTTGAGAACCAGCTTTGAGAATGCTGCTTGATAAATAGAATATGAATCTACCCAACAGAAATGGGCACCTGACTGAACAAGAAGAGGAGCTACAACCAGAGAAAATGAGGAGAAAAAGTCAGCACAGGGAAGTACTACTATGGCTATCTGGAGCAGGGCTTTAAGTGCCCAGCATAGCTTTCTCCCCCATGCCCATCCAAGATTAGGAAAAGCCAAGCTGAGTGGGGCAAAATGGGGGAAAAAAACATTAATTAAGCAAAATAAAAAGTAACATGCAAATATGGCCCGAGAGGACCACCATTCTTTATGTAGTTTGTTTTACAGAAATCGCAAGAAAGTTTTCAAGCTTTCTCTTTGCTAAAAACATGCAGCATTTCAGAAGCATCATGAAGAAAGCTGGTGTCCCGTGTCTAAGAGTCTATTAACAGAAAAAATCAGAAAATCCTTGGTTTGAATCTCTCGGTGCCATGAACTTGGGGGGGGGGAGGCAAATCACTTTCTTGGCCTTCCCACCTGTGTGCAATATGGAGATTACAGGTTACCTTACAGGGTTGTTGTAAGGATCTCAAGGTAATATGCATGAAGCACTTTGTACACTCTAACTCTGTGAACCTAAAAGCCAAGTAGCCTATATTACCATCATGATCATGGAGAGGAGCCCCGTCCTCCATGGCATGCATGGTAACACAGGCTACTAGCAATTTTTTAGAAGCCTGCTTTCTACCAAGTGCAGAGTGGCAGAGGAGAGAGGGCAATCTGTTCTGCTTCCACTAGCCACTACGCTTCCATGCCACAAGGCTGATATGAATGCAATGTATGATGAAGGAGAAACTTGCAAATGTCAAACAAATCTACTTACTTGCTCGATGTATCCTTTCACGGACTTCCATGTATTCCTGTTCATGCTTGACGGCTGTCATAGCCACCGCTAATTCATTAATCATCTCTTCTAACTTGTTCTGATGAGCTGCAGATGGATCACAAAACATCACATTTGTGGTGCAAATAACAAAATCAAGCAGCAACTACACACAAGTTTCAAGTCTTCACAGCCAGCAATTTCGCCTTTTGGAGAAGGGAGGAAAGAGTGGACATGTGTTTTTACCAGGTACAAAAACTTCCTTTATCTGGTTATTCATTCTAACTCCCAGCTTCCTCAAACAAGTTAGATTAAATTAAGTATAGTTTCCATAGTGTCACAATTAAGATGTTTTAAATACCTGAGGTAAATAACATTGTGTTATCTCCCTTAGGACTGCTGCCATCCCAAGTCCTCACAGCTTACATACTGCCTCATTTGTCCCTATGCCAGCCAGAGTTGTTCATATGGATGGGGTTGATGTCGTACTGCCTACTGTTCATTTATAAAGACAATAAACTCATGCAAGATTGGAAGAAATGCGTCTTTTGCCTTTTGTCCATTAGCTAGTTCTCTTTTGTCTGTTAACTTCTCCAAGAGCGCCACTTGCCACACCTGGGCACACCATGTAGTTTCAGATCTTGATCTAAGGACCTTAGTATTTATTTGAAAAATGAAATAACCAATTGCTCTGTTAATGCAAGCAGGCAATTCCTGATGAAGCTCTGACAAGGGAATGAAGTGCAGAGCTTTTACTTGAAACTTGCTAGATGGATATCCTGCCTTTTCCCCTCCTGCAAAGCACCTCACATATTGGGTTCCCAGGCAATCTCTCATCCAGGCACTGACCAGACCCAGACCTGCTTGGCTTTAGCTAGGTCACTGCATCACGGGTCTGCAGACATGCCTGGAAAAAAATCCTACAAACCATTCAACGGAAGCTTAATGCTGAGATGCAGGATGGGACAAATGCAGATTTCAGTGATCAAGCCAACAACTGTGGACAGAAATAACAGTATCTAGTTACTTTGTAGTTTGCACAATCCTATTTCTATTAGGGAGTGAAAATGTCTTTCCAGAGAGCCCCTCCTTCCCTGTCTCTCATGCACACTCCCTTCTCACACCCAGCAAGATAGCTGACCCACTTTGGGAAACACTGGCGTAAATTACTTTGTGCTAACTGAACATGCTGATGCCAAAGAGTCAGAATTCTTTCTAGAGGGAGAAACTGGTAAAAGGGGGAGAAGGTCAATGGGGAAATACAAAGGAACTTCTCAAACCTTCTGATCCAGGACAAATCACTTAGGTAGTGCAATATGGGTGCCTTATTAGTAAGACCACTCTTAAGCACACTTGTAAACATGCCAACACCCACACATGCATGTTTATGTTTCAGATAGAAACCTAGGGTAGGTAATCAGCTGGCTGCCAACAGGATAAAGGGACCATATAACTCGAGGGGGTATTGTAGGCCATCTAGTCTGATGCCTTGCTTCATCTGGGCAATGAATGCTTGGATGCTGTATCTGGCCTGCAATCTTTCCTCCCATCCTGGGGACCGGCAACAGCATGAAGAAAAAGGAGAGAACCAAGATAATTTAAAGCCTTGGGCAAAAGAAGGGTCAGGCACACCATGGCCTGCTCAAGGCATATACGTAACCAAGGATATGAGGGAGGGAGAGACAGCCTGCACCTTTCATGACAGTTGGCCACACCTCCTCAGGGCAATCTACCTCACAGCTGAGAACCAGTGCCAGGATCCAAGCCATGCAACTAGTTTTGCACACACACCCCACAGCTCTACACTTGCATTCTCAAATGGAATCCCCCAAAGCTAAATGAGAAGCCAGTTCTAAAAGCAGTTCCAGATTTGACATTCGTGAGGTCTGCTGTTCAAATGGGAAACGCGTGTGGGGGAAAGGGAAAAAAATGCTGTAGTAGCAACATGGATCCTAATGGCTTAAAGACTGCAAAGTGACAAGAGCTGTTCACACACAGATCTTTTCATTTCTGTACAACAATACCACTGTGCTAATCAATACATATTAGCAAGAAGTCACACACAGAATGCTCCCGATAGCGATTAGCAAATTAAGAGAAGCGAGGCAGGAGAACTAGCAAGCTTCTGAGAAGCATTACACATACCATCCCAGTTATCTCCACCACCTAAAAAAAAGCATGAGAGATAAACAAATACATGGGGCAAAAGGCTAAAAATGTCACAGAGGGCTATGTCACCATGGGCCAATCTGCCAGTTGTCTAGGATGGTAATTTTGCCACTGAAAGAGATGGAAGGAACTTACCCTTCCTAACAGACACAGAGCAAGGCCTGCCAGCTGTTGACATGAAGACAGACATTTGCATTAACCGCTCTAAAGCAGCAAGCCAAAGATGGGAAAGGCTTCTCCCACCCTGTGATGCTCTCTTGCTGAAGGGCAAAAAATGGGGACTCCGCTTGCTATGATAGATGGTGAGCAAATGGTTTGCTGCAGCATGGAGTAGGACAACAATACATCTCACTGGCCCAGAGCTCTTAGAAGAAAAAAGTGCTGTTTCTGAAGCTGGCAACCACAGAACAACAGGGTGCCAAAGGAGAGTGACATTCTAAGAAAGGGCAAGAAAACAGTACATCTGCATCCCTATTCACTGCTCAATGAAAGACATGAGGGAGGGAGGCAAGGCTAAGGCGGGCTGCATGTATGCTGAGGTAGAGGTGTGAAGGAACCAGAAAAAGGTGGAAGGAAAGTCACCAGCTACCTGTCTCAAATGTTTAGGCGCCAACTGGTGTTTAGAGCTCAGCTCTGCAGAAAGCTGCCAGCACTACTTTTCGGGACTTCAAGCAACAAGATTATCTGGGATTTTTCAAACTAAATAAAGAGGAAAGAGCCTCTCATTAAGCATCGCATAGATTTCCCTGATCTATTTCCATCATATTGCAAAAAGAGCTAATTAAGCTGTATTATGAAGCATTTAAATCCAGGAGAGAGAATGAAGTTTATTGGACAATATTACAGATGCAGGGCAAGGACAATAATTTCTAGGAAGAGAGTGTGAAAGGTGCCAACCAGAACATTTTCTTAACTGGATTCGCCCTCACCTTCTGTTTCCATATCTTGCCCCTTTGGAGCTTCACCAATGTCAATAGTGAACATCACGATCTTTGGAGTCATGGTGGACATTCTGTTGCTGAAGCAAAACTTGTATGTTCCATCCGTGTGGGCTGCAAACGTGTATTTCCCACTGGACTCTCTGTCTCCTTTGTAAATGGCATTGTTATCAGGCCCCGTTATCTGGAAATGAGAAGGAAAGACTTTACTTTTTACCACATTATACATCATTTACGTCCATAACTTACATCTGAACAAGGTATGTTTTATTTTTATTCATTTATTTATTACATTTCTACCCCGCCTTTCTTTTCATCATTGAAACCGAGGGCGGCTTACATATGGTTCCCAGGCGGTCTCCCATCCAGGCACTGACCAGACCTGACCCTGCTTAGCTTCAGCAGGGTGCTGGCCTCATGTGCCTTCAGACTATAGCCAGTATATAAGGATTGGGGAATAAGTGGCTGACGCATCATACAAATGAATTGAAAAACCATAAAGCCAAAATATTTCCCATTCAGAGCACGGTGAGCATGCCTCGGAAGGCATCTTCCACTTTTAATTCACAACCAATGTGTTTATTTTTATTTACTTCTCTAATTGTGCTTGCTCAAAATCTCATGTGCAGTTGTCATGGAACCAGTAGGATTGAATTCCAGGATCTCAACTGTGTTTGATTAAAATATGATGATCCAGCATCCTGCAGTAGACACCGGAGAATGTCTCTTTGTGCATTTCCTAAGCAGGACATTGCATTACTTTCCCACTATCCTCCAACTCAGAGCTTGCTTCACCACACAAGCCTCAGACTTTATCTACTCATGTAACAGAAGGACAAGGAAGCAGAACGTGCTACACCACTTCCAAATGAGGATAAGAGAGGCCATTTTTAATGCTCTTCCACATTAAAAACTGTCAGCAAGTTAAAACTAGCACATCAGGAAAAAAACATTAGTTCAGCCTGCTCGCTGTTGGGCTAATTTTCTACCTTCAGGCCCTATTTTTTTAAAAATAGGCAAGCTTTTGAACCTGCAAACCCCCATCTGCAGCAGCACTGCCCATTCAAGCACTTCACTTAGCTATGCTAGTTAACCAGGTCATAATGCGCCTGTTCCTACCAATTTAGCATTATTATAAAGAACATTTAAAACAATCTGTTTGTTTTATATCAAGAATCGAGTTCAGAAAAATGAAAGAACAACCATTTGAGTCTAATATGAAGATAGCAGCAGACAGTCCAGCATACAGAAACTGTGTTCAGAATGCTTCCCCAAGTGATAGAACCTACATTGAAGAAGGATCAGTTGAGGGGAGGGTTTTGAAAACAATGCATCTGAGGGCTAGAGTGCCTCCCTATGTTTCTTTCTGCAATGAGGCTGGCACAAACACAAGTCAGGTGGCATTGCATAACTTACCCTGATAGAATAACTCAAAGCCTAGCTTGGCACACTGTGGCTGTTCCAATGCCAGCACATGCAGTTAGGGTTTAATGTTTTCATGCACAGTATAGTAGCTAACACTTGGTAGAAGGCAATCTCTTCTGAACCATCCTTACTTCAAAACTCTTTTCTCATCTAATCCCATCCAGTCCCTTCTACTGTGACTAACCGGGGCTCCTGCCCATCCATCCCCACCCTCTGAATTATGACAGAAATACCCAATGCAGAAAAAGACTGTAGAGACCATAAGGGGAAAAGCCATAACTTGGGGGAAAAGCCTGATCCAATTACAGTAAAATGTTCTTTAGAGAAATCATGTATTACATATTGTCTTTTGTATAAAAATAAGTTAAGGCTTATTGTCTAGCCACAATGTTCCAAAACAAACCAGCCAAGTTGGAATTCAAAAAGCTTAAGTACCATCTTCTAACTACTCTGCTCTACTTAAGAACCAAGGGAAACACATCCATTTACCAAAGTGCCCTCCACCACCACCTCCACTTCTTCCTCCTCCAAAATCTCAGGTTTTTCTTTGCCCACAACTTTTTTCTTCAGTTCCATTCATACAGTTGTCCAAACCCATTCAGTTTCTCTTCTTACACTTCAACTTTCTTTCTCATCCTCTCCCTCATCAGTCTCTTCCATTAAAAAAAAAACCTCTTTCCCTGCCCCTCTTCCATAGAATTTTACTGGTTTCTATTAAGTTTTTAATCAAGAAAATGATACCAGAACTCTCCCTTTCCAGGCCACCAACTATCCCCTTCCTCACAGCCAAGCTTGACATTCAGCATTTAATCTCTGGAAAGAGAAACTGCAGAGACACACTAAGTCTCAAGACCATCTAAAAATTATAGTCTCTGTTCTAGAAACTACCTTTCTCCCCAGTCCTAACTGTATGGAAACCCCCTGCTCCAAACCCAGCAACACTCTTCTGATGAGAAAAATTCACCCTGAACATGGTTCAGAGACGCTAAAATATGCTCTCTATATCAACATCCCCCAACATGGTGCTCTCTAACTGTTTTGGAATACAAGTCCTCTCAGTACCAGTCAGCATAATACATGGAGATCTCCTATTTGGAGAAGTCTGTTCTCTATGTATCTGAGCATACAAAGTCCTGGTGCAAAAGGGGAAGGATTCCTTCTAACCTCCACAAAGGCAG
This sequence comes from Rhineura floridana, assembly GCF_030035675.1. Classification (NCBI taxonomy): domain Eukaryota; kingdom Metazoa; phylum Chordata; class Lepidosauria; order Squamata; family Rhineuridae; genus Rhineura; species Rhineura floridana. The sequence goes on along the minus strand of NC_084498.1, from coordinate 8,771,261 downwards.
CTTTCATAGCCCCTTCTTTTCTTCACCCTCTCACAGCCCTGTCCCCCTCCTCCAAACCTGGGGAACCAGTTTCTTCCACTGCATGCTACTGGGATTCGCCTTCACATCACTATCTGATACAGCAGGAAAGAGAAACCTGTGATCCTCCAGACGTTGCCAGATTACAATTCCCAACATCCCTGAATAATGGGCTGCGTTAGCTTGGGCTGCTGGTAACTGCAGTCGAGCAACATCTGGAAACATCTCGTTGTACACAAATTCCTGTGTGGAAAGCCTTGGTGAAAAGAAGGGAAAAGAGATGCCAGCGAGGCTAAGCCATGGCACAACCCCAGACAACACCGTCCTCATGCCCACGCAGGAGTCTTCACAGGCTACGTGCTTGTACAGCCCAACCCAGGGACACCCTCCACCGTACACACACACACAAAATAAAGACATCTCCTCGGCGCGAGTTCCTCCCAACACAGCAGTCGTAACCCCTCTCCCACGGAGACTCGCCTCCACGTCGATGTCGAGGAAGCCCCCCTCAGCCACCTCAAAGATGAGGCCCATCTTGGTGCCGGACGGGACCCGCTCGAGAAAACACTCCTCGGCGTGCGCGTCGATGCTGACGAAGTAGCCGGCCGCCGGAGCCGAGAGCGCGGCCAGCAGCGCCAGCACCGCCCGCACCGGCGACATGGCGGCTGCGGCGGCAGCGTTGAGGGAGAGGGAAAGGAGAAAGGAAAACGAGGCGGGTCGCGCGAAGGGAGGGAGGAAGGACGCCTTGAGCGTTCGGCCTCCTACTCCTGCCCAACGAGCAGAGCAAATGGGCTTTGGCGGAGGGGCGCTTCCGGCCCAGGCCACGCCCCTTCCGGGGCACGGGGCCCTTGCTCATAGGCCAGAGACGGGCCCGCTGCCACGTACAGGCCAGGCTGGGTGCTATGGCGGCCGCCGAGGGAAAGATTGAGGGAGTGAGGCGTGGTGCCCAGTCGCAAGGCGCACGCTGATTGGGCGAGGGGAGGAGACGGTAGAAAGGGGGCGAGAGAAAGAAGGGGGGGAGGACGGTGGCCCCGCGAGGTTAATCCGCGCGTGCTACAATTGGCAGGACTGGCGAGCGAAGCGACGGCGGTCGAGAGAGGATACTCTTGGCTCTTGTTAATAGTCTGTGTAAGAGGCCAGAGGTGCGATTACAGCAAGGGCGTTCAGGGCAGTTTTCGAAACGGGCGTGGTTTTGCCTGTTGGACTGCAGGAAGTTTGCTTTTGGAAAGAGGTGGGGATCCTGTGACCCTCCAGATGTTGTTGGACTCCAGGGGTGGTATTCAGTACTAGTCCTAATCAGAGTAGACCCATTGAAGTTAATTGACATGACTAAATTCATTCCAGTGGGTCTACTCTGAGTAGGACTGAGGTGACTACAACTCCAGCTGTCCCATCAGCCCCAGCCAGAAGGGCCTGTGGCGATGGGAATTGTAGTCCAACAACATCTGAAGGGCTGCAGGTTCCCCTGTATTGAATAATCAAAGTTAAACACTAACTCAATATGGCAGGAGGTTTTCTGGACCAGAGACCACTTTATCAAATGCATGAGGCAAATGCTGATCACTCTCATGAATTATCTCTCCTTGCCACTTTGCCAATAAACTAGGAAGACTTAATAGCTTGATCCTTGGTATGTTTCATGTTTATTAGGGAGCTAGTCCCACTGAGTTTTATTATGCTTATTCCTCAAGTAAGTTTATATAGGATTGCAGCCTTAAATGAGACATTACTTTTTCTTTTAAATTGTTCTTACTGCTTTTTGAACTATACAAAATGTAATCAACCAAAGAAAATAAAACTAGAGTTTGTATGGAGTGCAGTATCTTCCTGCTCGCAATCACTTTACATTACAGAACAATATGGGCTAGGGAGCCAACTACTCTTCCCTCAGTTGTGGGCATAGATCAGTCCAGAAAAAATGTTGGTGTCTGGGCAGAGCAATCCCAGAGGACCCCTTGCCTTTATATGCAGGAATGACATCCACATGTCCACAAATCTGTCCTGCTGTGCTTTGGTAGATCCACAACAGTGAGTTTATTTCTTGTGTCAAACCAAGCTACCACACTCTATAGCCATCCAGCTGCTTCCAGTGAAGCCTCTGATGTTTCCTGGTGTTTGGCAACTTCTGTTCTGGCCTCCGGAAGGAAGAGTATTATTAAGACTTTGTTTACTACTGTCCCCCTGGATAAAAGGGTCAGTGATGTACAAAGTGCCCAGCTCCAATAGAATACCCAATATAGTCCCAAAGGCCTTACTTCTGAGTAAACATGCATAGGATCAAATGGTTATTAATTTTCTAACATTTAAAGGGTGTAGGTGAAGTGGAATCTAGCCCATTAAAGTGTATTTATTTTGAATACTTGGAGGTCGGCCATTATCAAAGGTGCTATGGACTTGAAGAAGCATGTGTACAGGGCGAAAGGGACAAACGAGCTACGCGGAAGGCACGTCAAGCAAATCCTCATTGTGACCATCTTACATCTGGAAACCTATGTCCTCACTGTGGGAGGCTGTGTGGATCCAGAACTGGCCTCCACAATCACTTACGGACCCACCGTTAAAGACCTTACCCTGGAAGACAATCTTACTCGGCCACGAGTGATTGCCAATAGAAAAAAATGATTCATAGGGTCACCCGACTTGAAGACTTTAATATTTTAATACCTTTAATATTCAATGTTGTAATTCTTAACACCTCAACATCTTCACATCCTAATATTTTAACTAATTTTAATATTTATTATCATGTACTGAGTTTTTTAGTTATTTCTGTGTTTGATTATGTTTGATTTATGGTATAATGAATCTATTTTAAAGCTGTTTAATATATGGTTTTAATTATGTATTGGTTGTTTGTCTGTTGTGCAGTGCCCAGAGAGCTTCGGCTATGGGGCGGTATATACATTTAATAAATAAATAAATAAATTTCCATTTTTTACATGACAATGAGCATTTATCCTGCATTCATCCTGATTTGCTTGCTGGGTGTTTATACATCTTCCCATTAGTCATTTATTAATCCAACACTTTTCAATTCATTTCCTTGTCACTTTCCTAACTACAAAAGGCCTGCTTCTTTTTTAAAGTGAATTTGTTTCCCTAGGGTGGCAGAATCCTTTAATCCACTTTAATTGCACAATCCTACCAATCCTGGTATGCGCTTTAATCCCTTCCGCAAAATACTGACAATCCAGAGACACCCTTTGGCTGACAATGGGTAGGCAACATGTCTTCTGAGTCAAGAGAGTGGGGTGGGGCTATGCAATGCACGCAATGCATGTTTACTCAAAACTAAAATCCACTAAGGTCAATTGGACTAGCTCCCAAGGTAATAGTTTCCAGAAGGGCAGTTGTGTTAGTCTACTGCAGCAAAAACAACAGTTTTGTGGCATCTTGAAGACTAACAAGTGAATTATGGCATAAGTTAAATCAACATCACCACCAGGCTAAGTTCAGAGCAGGGAAGCAAGTATCCAGAAAGTGCCTTCCATGCACTTTAGAATTACAGACACTCCAACAGGATGTACTCTGTAGTGACAGGAACTCTGCAAAACAAACTTTTGTGCATTAAAGAAGCTCTGCATGGGTGGGGGCCTCCTCCTCATAGATACTGATGAGTAGGGACTCCATGCTCAATCCTTAATCAAGCAAGGACAACTTTTTTCTGTTGGTTTTTTCTCTCTTTATTTTAAATAACACAAAACAAGGATCAAATAAAAATAAAAGAAACAAAGATAAAAACCCCATAACCACCACAAGAGGAGCCACTGAACAAGCAATAAGCATCCTCACATACAATATTTTCCAAAGTTATGTCTCTTGAATGAAATCAACATAACTCAAAGTACTTTTCCACAATAAGTCATGTATTGGTGGTGGTCTACAATTTATTTATTTTTTTGGTGGTGTAATCAATTAAAATAGTACTATTTTGCAAAAAAAGAAAAAAGTTATCTACTGCTTTTTATTGCTCACAATTGCTTAGTGTTTCTGTTAATGTCATTTACCATACTTATTTATTTTATTTATAAAAATAGTTGTACACCACTGTTTGTTAAAAACATCGAAGTGGTTTACATGTTTAAAAAAACAACCACCACCATAGAATTTATTTTAAAAACCATTACAAATACAATAAAAACAAAGGTCAATGGTTGAAAAAAAAGCATGTTCTCAATTGCCTGCATAAGCCTGGCGAAACAGAAAGGTTTTCAGCAGGCATTTAAAAGTTAAAGCAGAAGGCACCTGCTGAAGCTCTGTTGGCAGAGCATTCCAGAGAACTGGGCTGATGACACTGAAGGCTCGATTTCGTGTCAATGTTAAATGAGCCTTGCCAACCTGAGGGACAACCAGAGCTGCTCCTTAAAGAAGACCTCAGTGATCGAGCTGGGATATAAGGGTTCAGGCAATCCCTAAGATATCCTGGACCTAAGTTGTTTAGGGCTTTGTAAATTAATATAAGGACCTTGAACCTGGCTCAGGAGTGGAAGGGCAGCCAGTGCAGATGTTCTAAAAGTGGTGCCACATGCTCCCATCAGCAATCTGGCAGCCACATTTTGCACCAGCTGGAACTCATGAACCAGGGCCAAGAGCAGCCCCACACAGAGCGCATTGTAGTAATCCACCCTCGAGGTTACCAGTGCATGGACTACGAAGGTCAAGCTATCCCTATCCAAGAACAGCCATATATGATGAACCAGACAAAGCTGGTAAAAGGCACTCCTAGCCACAGAGGATACTTGGGCCTCTAGTGACAGAGATGAATCCAGGAGTATACCAAGTCTACAAATGTTCCGAGGGAGCGCAACACTATCCAGAACAGGTAACCTTCCTATCTCCTGCCTATCTACCTCTACTTGGTGCTCCATTCTTCAAAACAGTCCAATGTTGTGTTCTTCCAACTCTTGATGAGCCTTACTGCAGTTAACAGAGACATTAGCAGCTCCGTATGAATTGTAGATTTCCATTCTCCCACAAAAAGAAATAATAAAGCTGTTTAGTGTATAATAAAGTATAATAAAGTGTTTAGTGTAATAGTACAACAATAGTACCAATTTTATTTTTAAAAAAAGTATTGAACAATAGGGTAAGTCCACCACATACAATAATAAATACCTGACTCTCCACATCCTGTCCAACAGTCCAAAAGGCTGCTGTAGTAGAGCTAGATGTCCTGCTTAAAATAGGAGGGTCAGGCATCACCTGTGTACAGCCTTGAATGAACGTTCCCTCAACCTTGTAGAAACTGATTAAAAAGGTGTTGCCTCCCACACATCATTCCAATCTGTTATATCAGTTGTAGGATTGCCTGTCCCCATATGAACCAGCCTGCACCCCTGCGGTCTTAATCAGAGGGTCTTCTCCATGTGCCACACCCCAGGAAGGTGTGGAGGGTGGCCACTATAGAGAAAACAGCTGCTATAAAGAGCTATTTAGGAGGTGTGAGAAGAAATACAGAAATTGACAAAACAACAATGTTATTTCAGGCCTGAATTAGCTTTATTGAACATTTGTATGGGACAAAACACAAATCTACAATACAAAAAGACTTATAGGATTTATGCTGGTGGCAGCCAGACTGGAGATTGCCAAATATTGGAAAACATTGGACGGTTTAACACTGCAAAACTGGCAAAGGAAACTGTGGGAAATTGCTCTGTTAGAGAATTTAACTCAGAAAATAAGACTGGCAGAAGGAAAAAAGAAAATTAAGGACTCTTTTGAAGTTGACTGGTGGCCTTTTATCTTGGCTGCTACATTGGACACTAGTTTGGGACCACTGCCTTAGCCATTCAGATCATTGTGGATATCTTAAGAATGGAAGTTCCTCAGAGAAGAAAACTATAAAATAAAATCTTGAAAGTTAATTGTTATGAGGGGAAAGTGAGGGAAGGGGGGTGATCGGGTTTTTTATTTGCTAATACTCTAATGTAAAATTAGAAGTTATCAATTCTAAGAGGAAAGGGAATTAATAGGTCATTTTTTATTTTGTATCTCAATATATGCTAATGCAAAATGGAAATAAAAATAAAGAAATAAAGCTATTTAGATCTGTCTTGTTTGTCATCTAGCCTGAATGGGGAACTCGAAAGATTGTGGCTACTTTGTGACATTTTAGTTGGTCCTCATAACTGGAGTGATGTCTCCTTGTGGTCCAAATTGATAGAATGTTGGAGCAGGAGAAGTTGAAATAAGTAAGTGTAAAGTGATATACACTGGGGCAAAATAAATAAATAAAATCCAACTGCACATTGATGCTGGCAATGCCTGACCAGGAAAGGGATCTTGGGGTTGTGATGGACAGCTTTATGAAAATGGCAACCCAATGTGCATTAGTTGTGAATTTTTTGTAAACCACCCAGAGAGGTTCGGCTATGGGGTGGTATACAAATGTAATAAATAAATAAATAAAAGCCAACATTCTACGTCGGTGATCATTAGGAAAACAAACTGCCAATATCATAATAACTTTATACAAATCCATAGTGCCACAACAGGGTAATATCCAATGTTAGTCATATTCAGAGTAGATCCATTGAAATTAATGGACTTCAGTCTATTGATTTCAGTGGACCTACGCTGAGTAGGACTAACATTGCCTGTCACCCACTGTGTACAGTTCTGCCAATTGCAACTCAAAAACTATATTTTAGAACTGAAAAAGATGCAGAATAAGGCAACCAAAATGATCACAGGGCTGACATAACTTCCCCGTGAACAACGATTGCAATGCTTGCGGCTTTGGGGTTTTGGCAGGTAACGGGGGGACATGACAGAGGTATATAAAATTATCCCCTCGCTGGATCGTCACCTTGTAGTGGTGAGTGGGCTTACGTGTTCCAATGAACCCTGTGAGCGATGCCATTGAGAGTCATGTACACCCAGCAGGGTTACCCATGGCGGTAAGGTCAAGGGAGAGGAACCAGACAAAGAACGATCCAAGAAAGTCCTCAATGGCAGAAGAGGTGGAGGATAACAATGTGTATGTTACAACGGCTGTGAAGGCGGATGAAGGCTGCAGCAGATAAAGGACTTCCAATCGTCATGGTACCCATGCCATTGGATCAAAGCCTTTTTCTGTCAAGATTGTGTGTTGATCATGGTGCACCGATCTCCCCACATAAAACAAATTCACGCACAGGCATCTTCCATAACAAAAGTCCCATGGCAATTGGCAAATGGCGACGGGGGCAGGACTGTGAAATCCAGAAGCCCCTAGTTATGGTCTGGTACATTGGCGATGGATACAGATTCAGATAGATCCATTGTTAAAGACTATATTTTGGAAGACAATCTTACTTGGTCACGAGTGATCACCAAGAATATAAAATTATGCATGGTGTGGAGAAATTGGATAGAGAACTTTCCTTCATCTCTTATAAAACTAGAACAAGGGTTCATCTAATGAAGATGAATATTGGAAGATTCAGGACATATGAATCGAAGTATTTGTTCATGCAGCACATATTTAAAACTATGGAATTTGCCCCCACAAGATGAAGTAATGGCCACACCAACTTGGACTGCTTTAAAGTGGATTAGACAAATTAAGGTAGGATAAAGCTATCTATGGCTACTAGTCTATTTTATGTCTATTTTACCTGAAGACTCAGAGGCAGTATGTTTCTGAATACCATTTGCTGGAAGCCACAGAAGGTCCTGCTTGTTGGCTTCTCATTAACATCTGGTTGGCCGCTGTGAGATCAGCATGCTGTACTAGATGGGCCACTGACTTGATCCAGCAGGACTCTTCTTATGATCTTAATTCACGCCCTTGCGGGAAGCTATAGCATCTTATGCTAGTTTCTCCATCAGTAAAATGGGTGTAATAATGTGTAGCGCCAGCAGTTACTGTGAGAACATTTCATTGTAATCTTTGTGCAGATTTGATATTTTTAATAGGTCTAATAGATTTAATAGTCTATTGCAAGATAGATTATCTTGTAACATGTTAAGGAAGTTGCCTGCGAAAAGCTAAATGAATAAAAGCAACAAAAGTAATTTGTTAGCTGGATAACATCTAGGATTTAAAAAAAATAATATTTAAAAGGGATAAAAAAAAAACATCGTCCTCTTCATCAGATTCATGAAGTATTATCCTCAGTGACCTTAATGCATCTGATGACACTGATTCTGCTCACCAACGCTTACGTCACAATCACTGTGCCTTTCAATAACTGCTAATACATCTGATGCAGTGGACTCTAATGCCTGTTTTTGCTTTATTTTATAACTGTCTTGTGGCAGCACTTTAAAGACTAATGATAGTCAAAGCTTTCCTGGTCCTGGACCACCATCGGCTTCACCAGATGCATTACTTGCTGTTGTTAGCTGCCCTGTGCTTTTAAAAGTGGGCTATAAATGTTTTAAATCAGGTATAGCCAATACGGTGCCCTACATTCTTGGGAGTCTAGCTCAGTTCTGCCTACACCAAGCATAGGGAATCTGTGTCCCTCCTGGTCAGCCTTCCCCAACCTGATGGCCTCCAGATATTTTGGACCGCAGCTCTCCTCATCCCCAGCCTGTACGGTCAGCAATCAGGAAAGATGAGAGGTGAGAATTTTGGGGAGGGATTTAATCACATACTGGAAAATTCAGGCTATGCAATTCTCATTCACTCAGAGGTCTTGTGCAACAAACCCACTTCTCCAAAAGACCAGACTTCTTGGGATAAGGAAAGTGATGGGAAAATGCACTGTTAAGTGTGGGATAACAGGAGTGAAAATTGGTGGGAAAAATATGATTAATTTAAGATATGCAGATGATAACCATACTACTAGCAGAATTCAGTAATAATTTCAAACAAATGCTGATGAAAGTTAAAGAGGAAAGCACAAAAGGAGGACTACAGCTGAATGTCAAAAAGACTAAAGTAATGACAACAGAAAAGCTATATAACTTTAAAGTTGACAATGAGGACATCCAACTTGTAAAGAATTATCAATACCGTGGCACAGTCATTAACCAAAATGGAGACAATAGTCAAGAAATTAGAAGAAGGCTAGGACTGGGGAGAGCAGCTATGAGAGAACTAGAAAAGGTCCTCAAATGCAAAGATGTATCACTGAACACCAAAGTCAGGATCATTCAGACTATGGTATTCCCAATTTCTATGTATGGATGTGAAAGTTGGACAGTGAAAAAAGGGGATAAGAGAAAAATCAACTCATTTGAAATGTGATGTTGGAGGAGAGCTTTGCAGATATCATGGACTGCGAAAACGACAAATAATTGGGTGTTAGAACAAATTAAACCAGAACTATCACTAGAAGCTAAAATGATGAAACTGAGGTTATCATACTTTGGACACATCATGAGAAGACATGATTCACCAGAAAAGACAATAATGCTGGGAAAAACAAGGGAGTAGAAAAAGAGGAAGGCCAAACAAGAGATGGATTGATTCCATAAAGGAAGCCACAGACCTGAACTTACAAGATCTGAACAGGGTGGCTCACGACAGATGCTCTTGAAGGTCACCTATTCATAGGGGCACCATAAGTCGAAATCCACTTGAAGGCACATCACAACACCTAAGCTCCCGGAAAACAAATCAAAGTGAATGCTCAATACAGTAAACTGCTGAGATTGTCTGATCTCCCTCCAAACAAATCAAGGTGAATGCTCGACAATAAACAGGTCATCTGGAGGCGCCCGTAGTCCAAAATGTCTGGAGGGCACAAGGTTGGGGAAGCCTGCTCCAGATGTCGTTGGACTCCAACTCTCATCAGCACCGGCCAGCATGGCCAAAATAGTCAGAAGCGATGGGCGTTGTTGCCCAGCAACATCTGGAGGTTCGTCCTCTGGTCCCCAGAGCCAGCTGCCTTGCACGGAATCCGACCCTTGCTCTGTCGAGCTCGGTATTGTCTACACTGACTGGCAGCAGCTCTCCAAGGTTCAGGCAGGGCATATTCCCTGCCTGGAATCCATCCGTGGTCGGTAAAATGAGTACCCGGCATATGCTGGGTGGTAAAGAAAGGTCGGGGAAGGAACTGGCAATCCCACCCCATATATACGGTCTGCCTAGTAAGCGTCGCAAGACGTCACGCTGAGTCGGAAACGACTTGCACTATAAGTGCGGGGACACCTTTGCCGTTTTTACCTGGAGATGCTGAGGACTGAGCCTGGGGCCTTCGCCACTGCGAGAGGATCCTTCCTAACACGTGGAGGGTTCATCGCCCTCCAGCAAAGACCCGAGCGGCTGTCTTCACGCTTCCCGACTGCCCCGCAGGGCTTCGCCAGAGAATACATCCCGGCTGTTCTCCCCAACTCGGCCGGATGAAAAGCTGCAGGCAGGGCCAGGCCTGGGTCAGGGGCGCAGCAACGTCCCGCCGCTTCCTCTTACCCTCCGCACAGGGAGAAGCTCGAGTTATATTGGAGCCGCGCAGAGAGAGAGGCGGCGGCCAAGGCAGGAGGTGGGGTCTGGGAATCTGCGGGAGGAAAGGGAGAAGCCGCCGCGCTTTTCCTTCCCCGCCAGCTCTTTTTCTTCTCTAGATGCCACGTTTGGCGCCGCAGCAAAGCCCGTGACGGGAAACAGGCGGGCGAGAGGACGAGCCACGGCCGGGAGCAGCAGCGGCGAAGTTTGCAAGTTGCGAAGCGCTCGGTGGCGCCGTCGGGAGTGCTGCCTCCCCCGCTCTCCTCCGCCGCCCCTCCCCTCTTCCTTCGCCGCGCTGTTGGGAAGGGCCCGGCTCGCTTTCCCAGCGGCGCGGCGCCGGGAAGGGCATCGGGGGAGGGCTGCTGGCGCGGCTGCCTATGAGAGAGGCTTCGCCGGGCTCCTCCGCTAGATCGAGGGAGGCGGAGGCGAGGCGAGCCGGAGCCGCGGCCATGGACGGCGTCGCCGGCCTCACTTCTTCGGCCCTGGAGAAGAACGTGGCGGACTTGACGGTGATGGACGTCTACGACATCGCCTCGGTGGTGGGCCAGGAGTTCGAGCGGCTCATCGACCAGCACGGCTGCGAGGCCATCGCCCGCCTGATGCCCAAAGTCGTGCGCGTGCTGGAGATCCTGGAGGTGCTGGTCAGCCGCAACCACATCAACCCGGAGATGGAGGAGCTGCGCCTGGAGCTGGACCGGCTCCGCCTGGAGAGGGTGGATCGCATCGAGAAGGAGAGGAAGCACCAGAAGGTCAGGGCGGGGGCCAGAGATGACCACGGGTGGATCAGGCCCGCGTGGGGGCCAGGGAGGTCAGGGGCGTGCGGCTTTGGGGGGAGGGAGAGAGAATAGATCCGTTTCTCCGCCCAGCGGTGCCCAGGCGCAGACCAAATCCGGCTGAGTTGGAGGGCGAGGGAGTCTCTTGGACACTCTCTCGCATTTCTCCCTCCCTCATTTTTTCTTCCCCACCCTTTGGAAATGTGAGATTTGTACGCTCTTCGGGGCAGGGACCTGGGCTGTGTAACTCTCTCCAGCCTCGTGGAGATTGGACAGCCCGCTGCTGTAAAAGAAGTAACAGCAACAGTGGCAGCGAGAGGACGGACTTGTGTGCATATGTTGGGTTTGTTGTTTTTACTTGCCATTTAAGCCCTGCTGGGATCCACCAGCCTTACTCTTAGGAAAGGTTGCCTGTAGGATTGTGTATTCCCTAACTATCACTAGAAGTTAAAGTGATGAAACTGAGGTTATCCTACTTTGGACACATCACGAGAAGACAGGATTCACTAGAAAAGACAATCATGCTGGGAAAAACAGAAGGGAGTAGAAAAAGAGGAAGAGCAAACAAGAGATGGATTGATTCTATAAAGGAAGCCACAGACCTGAACTTACAAGATCTGAACAGGGTGGTTCATAACAGATGCTCTTGGAGGTCACCGATTCATAGGGCGGCTGTAAGTCTGAATCTGAAGGAACATAACACACACACACACATGGAAGAGGTGGGGGGAAATCTGTGTAGAGGATTTGCTGATATCAAAGGAAAGGGGTCAGCCCTCCAGAGGCACCTGGTCGAAATGCAGCAACCCTAACAGGTTGCTCAGTAGCAGCGAGCAAGGCTTCCAGCCCTCTCCAGAACTTATCTTCGGCCTGGATGTTACAAATTTCCAAGCAAAGGGTTTATCCTTTAGAACAGGGGTGGGAAATGGAAGGGGGGGTTTTAGGCAGCCTTTCGGGCCTCTCCAACAGGCCTTTGGAGCTCTCCCCAAACCACACTCTCTCCCCCATCACACCCCTCACTCGCCCTGCTTCACACACACCCTTGAGTGTTGTTTTGTGTCCTTGATCTCTGATAATGGCTGTTGCTTGCCTGGATTGGAAATAGTGAGGGGTGCGTGAAACTATGTGTAGAGACTAGCCTACTAGACAAAGGTAAATTTTACATTCTTGGCAACTTTTGCCTCTAGCCCCTCCCCTGACTGGCATGTGGCCCTCAGAAGGTTGTTCAGAAGGGAATGCGGCCCTCGGGCTGAGCAGAGTTCCCCACCCCTGCCCTAGAACAACATGTCTGAAATGAGGGGTGCCTCTAAACATTGGCAGAGTGCCTTCCCATCCTCACCGATTAGCCACCACCTCCTACTGTTGTAGGATCATTTGATTGAAAGGCAGGGTATAAATCTTCAAAAGAAATCACAGAACATATTTGTAGATTAAAAGCTTTCAGACAAACTTCAGCCTCAGCAATTCCAGGCATTTTTTAAAAAATTATTACATTTATATAGGTGCTGTTCAATAAAAGGCAAAAGATTTGTATGATCTGAAGAGAGACCAAAGTATTAGGTGTTGTTCAATAAACATTCCCTGGGTGGCTTAAAATAATAATATGAAAAACATAGTAATGATTTAAAACCAGCAATAAATAATAAAAGATAGTACAAAGCTTTCCTTGCATAGAAGCAGCATAAAATAATTTACAGCCTAGATGTAAAACAGTTTGTTGTTGTTATATGCCTTCAAGTTGATTACGACTTATGGCGACCCTATGAATCAGTGGTTCATGACAGATGCTGTTGGAGGTCACTGATTCATAAGGGTCACCATAAGTTGTAATCGACTTGAAGGCACATAACAGCAACAACAAATGAATCAGTGACCCCCAAGAGCATCTGTCATGAACCACCCTGTTCAGATCTTGTAAGTTCAGGTCTGTGGCTTCCTTTATAGAATCAATCCATCTCTTCTTTGGTCTTCCCCTTTTTCTACTCCCTTCTGTTTTTCCCAGCATGATTATCTTTTCTAGTGAATCATGTCTTCTCATGATGTGTCCAAAGTATGATAACCTCAGTTTCATAATTGTAGCTTCTAGTGATAGTTCTGGTTTAATTTGTTCTAATGCCCAATTATTTGTCTTTTTCGCATTCCATGGTATCTGCAAAGCTCTCCTCCAACACCACATTTCAAATGAGTTGATTTTTCTCTTATTCCCTTTTTCACTGTCCATCTTTCACATCCGTACATAGAGATCGGGAATACCATAGTCTGAATGAAGTTCTGGTTTAATGAGTGAATAAAAGAGATTCACTCAGCACCGATTTACTAGCCTGATCCTATGCATGTTTACTCTGAAGTAAACTCAACAGCTCTTTATGACATTTACAGTCACGGTGGAGACATAGTTGCAGCCTTTGAAACGAAAGTGTTCTGGGTGATCACTGAAGCAGAACCTCTCTCCTTTTCTGATTCTAGACAGACAAGTGGTAATTCCGTGGTGAAATAATAATTATTGTTGTTAATTACATTTACATCACACCTTTCCTTTGAGTAACTCTAGGCACCACACACATTTCTTTTCATTTTATCCTCACAACAACCCTCTGAGGTAGGACAGACTGAGAAATAGTGACTGGGCCAAGATGAGCTTCATGGCTTGGTGGGGATTTAAGCTTGGGTCTCCCCAGTCTTAGTCTAGCGTTCTAACCACTCTGCCACCCTATCTCTGTTAATTGCCTAGAGGCACTCTAGGGGTTTTGGGTTTTTGTTTTTTTGGTATTACTTTTTACATGCCCTAGTTGACCCCTGGCTTCAGATACAAGTTCTGGAGCTTTGAAGTTCTGTAGGCTGTTCTTGGGCTATATTAGAGCACTGGGAGGAAGGAAAGAGAGATGGAAGAGGTAAAGGAGAGAGGACTGCGGAATATTTATTTATCCGATATCCACTGTGCCCATTCACTTCTCTTGCTAGAATTAGACTCTCAGTTGACATCAGCCTCCGATTTGGTTGCACATTAGAGTAGCAAACGAGAGGCTAAAATAGAGTCAACAGACCCTGGAAAGATCACAGGCCTTTGACTCACTTCTCCCTCTCTCTCTATGCCCAGAATAAATTGTGTAACGATAGCTGGGTTGTCAGCTCTGGTGGACAGAGGTACCAGAGTGTCACTGTGTAACTGTAACACTCTGGAATTCCTTACAATCAGGGTGTATAGCTTGGGTAACAACAGTCCTAAGATAACTTCTAAATCTATAGGCTGCCACTCTTGCTCTATGGGTAGACCTATCACTGGAAGATTTCACTTCCAAGTCACTTTGCATCAGATGAAAGAACAAGGAATGAGAGGGGGAATCCCAAGACTCCTGGTTGATTATTTGAACCCAGGCCTGGGGCCTTCCAGATATTGTTGGACTACAACGCCCTTCATCCCTGACCATTGGCTATGCTGGCTGGGGCTGGTGGGAGTTTGGAGTCCAGCAACACCTGGAGGGGGACACAGGATGTGTACCCATGTGTTAAGCAAAGCTTTGCCTGGAAATGAAATGTGTCGTAAGCATGGCCAGATTATACTAGAGCAATTGCACCAGGGCTCATCTCTCTTTCTACAGTGCCCTGCAAAAGTAATCAGACCCATGTCCAATGCTCTCCTATTACTGGATTACAAATGGTATATTGTAATTTTGTTCTCTGTGATATTTTATTTTGAAATGCTGAAACTCAAAATCAATTATTGTGACATTGGTTTTATGTTGGGGAATGTTCGTAAGAAACATGCGTTTTTATGTGTCTCCTTTTTCAAGGAAGGGGAGCCCTTATTTTGGGAATTCCTCCAGGGGGCCCAACCACCTTAATCTGCCCTCCTCTCAGTTTCCTCTCTCTTTGTTGCCTCCAGTAGTATGGAGAAAGCGGGGAGGGGAGAGGGGAGGATGGGGGGAGAGAGAAAGACAGCCTTTCCTGGCCCATTGCCCACTGGTGTGTTGCAGCAAAAAGCACTTTTTGATTCCTTCCTGCTCAGCAGGTTTGAAAGGAAGGGCAGGGAAGAGAGGGCGAGGGGGACTAGAATTCAGATCACTGCCTCACCCCAAAATAAAAGGAAATGGGACAAGGAATGTGACGGCAATGCAGATGTAATCCCATAGCAAACCAATTTTCTTTGACTCATTTTGCATTATGGGCAAGAAGCTATAGAATAGGCTTGGGTTGCCAACTAGCCAGGAGTTGATATGCTCCTGTGCTTTTAACAGCAGTAGAGATCCACTGGTGAAGCTTTTTCACAGTATGGGGGTGAACATGCTCATCGGCTGATGCCTGTGCACCGAGCTGCCGGTTAAGCAGGCTTGGGGAACTTGTGGCCCTCCAGATGTTGCTGGACTACAATACCCATCATCCCTGACCATTGGCCATACTGGCTGGGACTGATAGGTGGAGTCCAGCAGCATCTGGAGGGCCACAGGTTCCCCACCCCCGGCTTAAAGTTACAGGTGCAAGAGCTGATAAGAAAGATGACAAACATACTTATGTCAATGGCAATTTTATTAATGTTTTATAATTGTACTATATATATATATATTTTTCCATACTTGCTCATATTTTAATTGTGATTTTATTTGTTGTACACCGCCCTGAGAGCTTTCTGCTATAGGGCGGTCTAGAAATGTAATTAAATAAATAAATAAATAAATAATAAATGTCCCAAACCTTTCTGGAGTCTGTTCCTTGACATAGAACTCTATGCCTCCCTCTGCTGCTAGGATGTCAGCCTTTGCTGCTCTGTTACTCCACAGGTACAGCCCAGGAAATCAAAACAGCTCTGTGGCTCAGTAGCAGAGCGCCTGCTTTGCATGGAGAAGTCCCAGGTTCAATCCCTGGCATCTCCAATGCTTAAATCTCCAAAAAGCTGGAGTGCAGATTGGATATGGGAAATCTGTGGCCCTCCAGCTGTTGTTGTTGTACCGCTCTCATAATCCCTGGCATTCCACGGGGCTGATGGGAGGTGGAGTCCAACAAGGTCTAAAACAGGCTTCCCCACCCTGATGCCTTCCAGACACTTTGGGCTACAACTCCCATAATTCCTGACTGCTGGCTTTACCGGCTGGGGCTGATGGGAGCTTTAGTTCAAAACATCTGGAGGCAGCAGGCTGGGAGAGACTAATGTGGAGGAACTCACGTTCCCCATACCTGACATAGACAGTACTGAACTAGATAGACCAATCATCTGGCTCTGTCCAAGGCAGAGCTTGGAAAAGTTACTTTTTTTGGACTACAACTCCCATCAGCCCACTCCAGTGGCCTTGCTGGCTGGGGCTGATGGGAGTTGTAGTTTAAAAAAAGTAATTTTTCCAAGCTCTGGTCCAAGGCAGCTTCCTACTGTGGTCCATAAACTTTAATGTTGATTGTATTTATGCCCCACTTTATTTCCATCATGGCACTAAAGGCAGAGTACCATTGGAGCTTGCAGGCATTCTCCTCTTCAGCCACTAGCCAAACTCAGACCTGCTAAGCCTCAGGAAGGTTCGCTGCATCATGTGCCTCCAAGATCATCCTTAGGAATATAGGACCGTAGGAAGCTGCCATATACAATTGGTCCATCTAGTTCAGTATTCTCAGCAGCAAGGGCAGGGAGCCTGTTGCCCTCCAGATGATGTTGGACTATCGCTCCCATCCTCCCATACGATTGGCCCTGATGGCTGGGGCTGATGGAGAGCTGTAGCCTTTGCCAGCCTTTGGGTCCCCAGATGTTGCTGGACTAGAACTCCTGTCAGCGCTAGCCAGCATGGCCAGTGGTCAGGAATTATGGGAACTGTAGTCCAGCAATGTCTGGAGAGCCACAGATTCTTCACCCCTGGTCTACACTGTTTGGCAGCAGCGCTCCAGAGTTTCAAATAGGGACTCTTTCCTAGCCCTACCTGGACATGCCGGGGATTGATCCTGGGATCTTCTGCATGCAAAGCAGATGCCCTAACCACTGTGCTATGTCCCCCCCCCCTTTGAATGGAAAGAGTTTGATCATCTGGAACCCTAGGCTGATGTCATGTGATCTCCTCCTCTAGGAACTAGAATTGGTGGAGGATGTTTGGCGAGGCGAAGCTCAGGATCTCCTCACCCAAATCGCTCAGCTTCAAGAAGAGAACAAGCAGCTGATGACCAATCTCTCTCACAAGGACGTCAACTTCTCAGAAGAAGAGTTCCAGAAACAGGAAGGCAAGTGGGGCCATCAGAGATTCTCATTGACAGGCTTGGGTTTATTTGACCTGAAATTAATTAAGACTGGGTACCGGGGAAGCTGTTTGGCAGTGATCATGCAAAAAGTACCAACATCAATCTGTATGGAGCATGCGACACCAGCTGTATGTCAGCTTGAATGGCCTCATATTGGTTTCTAGCCCCAGTTCAAAGGCCTGGCTTTGACCTTCAGAGCCCTTAAACCAGAATGATTCTAGACTACAATTCCCATCATCCCTGGCCATTGGCTATGTGGACTGGGGCTAATGGGCACCACATCCGAAAAGGCCCTGTTCCTTGTGTCCACCCAGTGACCCTCAGTCAGCAGGGGACACGACGCAGGATTTCAAGATATTGAACTGAGTACAGAAAGAATGCAGGTGGAAAATAATGGTTTTTGTTGTGGTTACCTGTATATTGCTTGTCATAACCAAAGCAATTATATCAACCCAGGTCAGATAGTCAATTAAAGTGTGGGGGTGGAAGCAAAGGGATTTGTGCTCTTGGCAGGCACTCCTAGGAATTAATTGTTTATAACAGGGATGGGAAGTCTGTGGCCCTTCATATGTTGCTCGACTACCAACAGCCCCAGCCTGTATGGCCAATGGTCAAGGATGACAGGAATAGTAGTTGGAATATTAATTTCTAGCAGCCTTCTACCCAGCATTGTTTGGGAATTCTAAGAAACAACAAATAAAGCACTGCAGTTTTGAAATCAGTGGTTAAAATCAGTGCAATTTTGAAAAGTTCAGTCCATCATCTTGATCCAAAATAGTGTCCAATTTTTTTAAAATTTTCATAATACAAGAAGAATGGTATAAACAGGAAAAACAATATGCCATAGACTCTATTGTATAAATGCACAAAAGAACGATATAAATAGATACATTCCAAACAAAGAAATCTACATAGGATGGAGCTTGCATTTAGAAGAACTTTGCACAAGAAAGCCTTATCAGGTATACAAATAACAATAGAATTTCACCCATACATGTTAACATCGCATGATACTGGGTAAAACTAAATAATAGGCTGTCACCAAACATCAAGAAAAAGGAAAAATGGTGTTCCGTTGTATCCAAACGTAGATGAGAACCTGCTCCTTGATCTTTGGTTACAGTATTTAAGAGGTGTCCAACTGTATAGAGAACAAACGACTTTCCCAAATATATAGTAGATGTGTGGGCTGAAACATGAAATGGGGGGGGGGAACGGCTCCTGCTTTCTCTCCATTACCCTTCCCCTCCCTCCGGTAATAAGTGTCAGACCAATCTGCAGAATCCTGTCTTGCTTGCCCTAGTGGGATTGGTATTGATCATCAGCTCTTTTTCACAGCACCCGCAGAACTGAGCTACCAGCTTCATATTTCACATATAACTATTTTTATATGAAAGAACCTCCTTGGGAGCAGGGGGGTGGAGCACCTGCTTGGTCAGGATTTAGGAGCGGAACAGAATTTCCACAGCAGTCACAGGTTTAGCCTTTCCTCCTTCTCCTGTCATGGTTATTTTTTGCATTTATATCCCACCTTTTCTCCAGGGAGCTCAAGGTGGTGTACATGGTTCTCCCCCCATTTAATCCCCAGAACAACCCTGTGAGGTAAGTTAGGCAGAGAGAGACTGTGACTGGCCCAAGGTCACCCAGTGAGCTTCATGACTGAGCATTTGAACCCTGGTCTCCCAGGTCCAAGTCCAACACTCTAACCGGTACACCACACATTAGCTCTTGCAGAGAATGACCACTTAGTCCGAGGGTGAGGAACCTGAGGCCCTCCAGATACTATTGGACTCCAGCTCACATCACCCTGACCCATTAGCCATCTGGCTGGGGTTGATGTTATCTAAGAACCTCTGGATGCCACTGGTTCCCCATTTTTGAGGCAAGGTTCAACCCTATCCCTACTTACCTGAGAGTAAGCCTCATGGAACTCACTAGGGCTTACTTGTGAGTACTCATGTGGAGGATTGTTTGATCAGTCTGTGAAATGTCTGAGAACATTTAAGCTGCAGTCCTGTACCCTGTTGTTTAGAATCATAGAATAGTAGAGTTGGAAGGAGCCTATAAGGCCATCAAGTCCAACCCCCTGCTCAGTGCAGGAATCCAAATCAAAGCATTCCCAACAGATGGCTGTCCAGATGCCTCTTGAATGCCTCCAGTGTCGGAGAGCCCACTACCTCTCTAGGTAATTGAACTATGCCTTGAATTAGCATTATGTGTGAATCTAGCCTGCCGGATTAACTATGGCTTATTTGCTATCAACAAACTACAATCTGAAGCCATGGTTTGTTACTGGCTTACAAACCTTGCTTTGCTTTTAGCTATGGCTTTTTGTTGCATGGAAACCCAGCAACCTTCCTTAACCATGGTTTGTTTGGTGAGTGCCTATGGTAGGGTAGCCAAACTACAAAGGTACAACAAAAGAGCAGCTGGAAAACAAAACCAAACTCAGGAGAAATGACCCATGATATGTGTGATTCTCTGTGGGACAACTAGTGGTTAATTCATAGTTTGTTACACAAACCATACCTTAGCATTATGTATGAACCAGGCCACTGTATTATATTAGAGATTAAAAAGCATATTTGATTTTAGAAATACAGGAAGCATGTCTTTTACCAAATCCACCATAGGTTGATCTAGCTCAGTATTGGCCATTTTTGCGTGTCATGGTAATTTATAATAAACCATAGCTTACCCAGCAGCATGGTAATGCATGCTGTTGAATCACTTGTGTTTTACTCTGCCCTTTCTAGAGCCAGGAACAACAAACCACAAGTCTTGGTTTAGTGTGATGTGCAAACCAGTGCTCATGGTTTGTTTTTCACGTGATGGGAAATGAAGTTTTTTTACAGCATTAATCACAACATCATCTTGTACATCTGTGCTATATCCACATTTAGAATTAGGTTTTTAAAATAAAATATTAATTAAGTTTTATTAGTTGCTTTAAAGAAGCATCTCACAACAGCTTAAAATAACAAAATACAACATATTTTCCATGGCTGCCCCTAGGCTCTGGAACTCCCTCCCTAGGGAGGCAAGAATGGCCTCCTCTGTGCAGTCCTTCCGCCGACAGCTAAAGAGTTTTTTCTACTGGCAGGCCTTTGGAACTGAAGGTTTTAAGGGTAGTGACTGAAGAGGATGCTGTATGTTATTGTTTTACTTGTATGCTCCTAAACTGGGTTGCCGTATTTTAAGAGTAATTGGTTTTAACATCTTAATAGTTTAATCCTGCTTTAATGCTGATTTTATATGTTTAATATTTTTATAGGTTCTTAATGATATGAACTTATTTTTATCTGGAAGCCACCTTGAGTTCCAGTTTGGGAAAAGGGCGGGGTATAAATAAAGATAATAATAATAATAAAAAGCCAAATAATTAAAAGCAAGGCACAATATGGGGCAACCAGTCTAGAAAGACTATCTAGAGGACTTCATCCTCTAACCTAGATTTTAACTACCACAAACAGCACCCAAAGGGAAAATGGTGTTTGGGTGTGTGCAAAGAAGAAATTAATACTCAGATGCCTGAGAGAAAAGAAACATCTTCATCTGGTGCCAAAAATAAATGAGTAAATATTACCAAAGTAGGCAGGTTTCAGATCTTTTCCAAAGCAATAGAATAAGAGAGCTTAACAAAACCATTAGGAGTCACACGAGAAGCTTTACAAGTAATGCAGCTTCCAGAATCAGAAAGGCTACTTGCCCTGGGGGACTTGCATTAACACAGGTGCTTTTTGAGTATCCTTTTGATGTGAGAGGAGGAGTCACCTGCTCTTACACACCTGCTTACGACAGCCCTTCACTTCTGCCACAGACTCTTCATACAGTAGGACTGTGGAAAGAAAGAAAAATATCAGGGGTGAGGCTTATTTTTTGTTAACTGTTTTTAAAAGAGCCATCTCTGGTTTGGGTCAAGATATTTATTTAATTTTTTAAGAGAGGATTGGGAATCCATTTATGCATACTCCTTTCCAAAATCATACTCTCCAGAAATGGGGGGGGGGATGAAGAAAATAATATTGCAAGGCAGAGAACTTTAAAAAGCAATTGCTTTTCTCTGGTTGGGAGAACAGAAAAAAATACCATATTTCTGTTCTGTCTTTACAGTTATTTTTCTAACGAGGAAGTTTTAAAACTTTTTTAACTAGATAGAAAGAAAAATTGGCTGAGGGTGAGGAACAAACAAACTTAGTAGTGGAAAAGATATTTACTACAAGTAAGGTCTGCAATTAAATGTTGCAGCATAGAGTGTTCCTGTTCAGGATGCCAGGCAGCCATGCCCTTTTCCAGGACCCCTTCCATACTAGTTTTCTAATTTTTTTCTTCTGACACTTGCTGTTCTGGGGCCTGCGCATGCCTAGTCCTCATTGAGCTAGTTTGTAGTTACACGAATCTTTCTTTTTTTCTTTCTTTATTAATTAAATTTATATCCTGATTCCCGCCCTTCCTCCCAGTAGGAGCCCAGGGCGGCATCTTGTGATTCCTCCTAGCCTGTGCCGATATCTACCTTGTATGCTTTTGCTTTGGCTCCATAAGAATTGGCACTCAGAGAATGAGTTCCCTGTTAACATGTGCGATGTATGTATAGATGAATATATTTCCTTTAATGAGTTCAAGATAGCGTATATGGGTTTCTGAGGTGGCCTTATACCGGTCGCTGAGCAAGCCCAGGCTAAAAACCTATACCCATTTACCTGGGAGTAATTCCCATTAAAGTCAATGGGACTTAGTTCTGAGTAGACATGCCAAGGATAGCACCCGCAGACCTCTTTACCTTTAGAAGTGCTACTGGATCATGTAGCTTCAGACCACGTCCTGGGATATAAAACCTGGAGTAACTGAGATGGGTCGGTATATGTGTATTATCATAGAAATGAAGTTTTTTTGCTTAAAGTATAAACAGATTTCTTTGCTATTTATAGTGTTCTTGACTGCTATGCTAATAACTACTGCATGACAGGCAGAAATCCACTGGGGTAGCTTTCTCAAACTCAGGAACCAGTGTGAGACAGCCAGTGTGGTGTAATGGGTAGAGTGTCAGAAGCTTACTGGGTGACCTTGGGCTAGTCACTATCTTTCAGTCTAGCCTACCTCATGGGGTTGTTGTGAGAATAAAATCAGGAGTAGGAGAACCATGTTTGTATGCCACCTTGAGCTTTTTGGAGGAAAGCTGGGATATAAATGAAATAAATATATAAATAAACGAACAAACCTGTGGCCTTCTAGATCAGGGTAGCCAGTGTGATGTCCTCCTGAAGTTGTTGGGCTACAACTCACATCATTCCTGGCCATTGGCCATGCCGGCTGAGGCTGATAGGGGTTGTAGCCAACAACATCTGGAAGGCATGGCATTGGCTACTCCTGCTCTGGATGTTACTGGGCTGTATCTCCCATCATCCCTCATCATTCGCCGTGCTACCTGGGACTGATGGGAGTTGGGGTACATCAACATCTGGAGGGCCACAGGTTCTCCATCTCTGCCCTATTGGATAGTACCAACCTGTTGAATTTCTGCCTCTCATACAGTTGCTAAAGGTGCAGGAGGATTTTCAGCCATCAAGGATGATTATTTACAAGGGGCGATATAGCAACCAGTACTTACTATCACAGAGTATTTTTCCCTGTCTCTTATTTTCTTTCTTCCAGGAATGTCAGAAAGGGAAAGGCAAGTGATGAAGAAACTGAAGGAAGTAGTAGATAAACAAAGGGATGAAATCAGAGCGAAGGACCGAGAACTTGGTCTTAAAAATGAGGATGTGGAAGCTGTAAGTCTCTTTTCCAAAGGAGGAAATGCCAATTAATCCCAAGTAAAGTTAAGCCCAATATCTAAATACATTTAGATATGCAGCAAATTTGCAGAGGTGTATCACTGACTTTTAGTAGATAAAGGAGCCTCCATGTTCAGAAGAGGTATATCTTGCAATAGTGCAGGGATGAGGAACCTCAGTACCAGGAACTGAATGTGGCCCTCTAGGCCTCCCTGTCTGGCCCTCAAAACTGTCCCAGGCCACACCCCTTCTCCCCAGCCACACATCCCCTACCACATTGGCATGTGGCCCCTGGAAGGTTGCCTGGAAAGGAATGTGGCCCTCGGACTGAAAAAGATTCCTCCTAGCTGGAGTAGTGGATGCTGGGAGCAGCCAACCAGGGATGGCTGTCTCTAGCATTAGTTATTTGTGAGTTTTCCTGGAATATCAGGCTTACCCTTGCTGGACATTAGATGAATATTTCATCTGAATTTGTAAGGCTCCATCTGTCCTATACATTTAAACAAGCATCATACCATTTTAAACAGTTATGGCTTCCCTCCAAAGAATCCTGGGAACTGTAGTTTGTAACATTTGCTGAGAGTTGTTTGGAGACCCCATCTTCCCCTCACAGAGCTACAATTCCCAGAGTTCCCTGGGAAGAGGGATTGACTGTTAAATCGCTCTGGGAACTAGTTCCCAAGATTCTTTGGGGAAGTCATGTGCTTTAAACGTATGGTGTGTACACAGCCTCCAAATAACTCCTGAAACAGAGATTCCTTCCCTGATAAGTTCTCTTGCAGCCTGTCTCCCGCTGCTCCTTTTTTCTTTCCTTAATAAATTGAATGTTTTGTAATTTAATTGCAGTGACTTGTCAGCTGTTCCCTCCCTTCGCTCCTTTCTTTCTCTCAGCTTCAGCAACAGCAAAACAGGCTGATGAAAATCAATCACGACCTTCGCCACAGAATCACCGTCGTGGAGGCTCAAGGCAAAGGACTGATTGAGCAGAAAGTTGAGTTGGAGGCCTACCTCCAGACCAAGGAGCAAGAGATGGGAGCGCTGAGGGCTGAGCTGGGGAAACTCAGAGAGAAGCTGCAGGGGGAGCCGAACCAAAATGGGGAAGAAATTCAGGTAAGCCCAGCTTTTTCTCTAGAGATAGATCTATGTTTGTTCTTATGTATGTATTTAAATTTAAATCTCATTGTAACTCCAAGGAGCTCAAGGAGGTATATACAGTACTCTCTTCTCCCTCACCGCACCCCCATTTAATCCCCACAACAACCCTGTGAGGTAGGTTAGGCCAAGAGAGAGTGACTGGCTCAGGGTCACCCAGCAAGCTTCGTGGCTGAGTCATGGCCTTCCCAAGTTCCAGTCTGACACTCTAACCCATAATTGCCCTACTCTGGCTGTATTATGCTGTGTTTATGGTGCTTATTGTGTTTGATAACCACCTTGAAATGGAGAAAGGTGAGAGATGAATTTGTAAAATAAAGAAAGGCAAAAACAAACTCAAAATAATCAGTTTGCTCCCCCACCAAATAGAGACTTTGTGTGTGTGTGTGTGTGTGTGTATTATATATATTATCTACACACATATTTATTTATTAAAATATTTATAAGCCACACTTTTCATAAAAGTATGTCAAGATGGTATTACAAAATGCAAAAACATGATTGAATTAAAAACCAATAAAACCTTTGTTAAAAACAGTAATGAAGTCATCCATAAGTACTGCATTGGTTGTAAAGAAAATTCATGTTAAAAGGCATGTTTAAAAAGTTCAGTTTTCAGGAAAATCCTGAAAGAAAGAAGGGATGGTTCCTGTCGAACCTCTCTGGTAGAGAGTTTCACAGGGCATGGCCTGCCACACTAAAGGCTTGGTCCCTGGTGGAGGCCTGCTGAACATCAGGGGCATGAGGAACAACTGAGAGTGCCCCATCAGTAGATCTCAGTGATCAACATGGAACATAGGGAGTTAGGCAGTCTTAGATACATAGAATATACAGTAGGGCCCACTCACATGGCAGGTTAGGTTCCAGACCCCCGCTGAAAAGTGAAAACCACCGAAAAGCAGATCAGCTGTAGCACAGGGGCCTGGAACCTAACCCGCTGATCGCGCCAGAGGAGGAGGAGATCAGCTGTAGTGCGCTACAGCTGATCTTTCCCTCCTCCAGCGAGATCAGCTGAAGCGCGGGGAGCTCCAGCCCCCCCTCCAGCTGATCGCCCCACTGGCGCCTTATTAGTGGAACGCCAAAAAGGGGGAGCTGAGAAGCAGGGCCCTACTGTATATAAATAACTTAAGTCAGGAGTTCTCAATTTGTGGTCCACAAGTTTCATTCAGATGGTCTTCGGTGTGTCTGTAAAATTACAATTAAGAATCATACAGCATACACACCTTACACTTAAGCATGTGGAAATTATAATTTACCCCTCAGAGGGCTATAATTCTAAGCACCCTTAACAAGCTACAGTTCCCAGAAGTCATGTGCTTTAAAAGTATGGTGTCTATGTGATCCACTTAGGCCCTCGGCTATTTTCAAGTGGTCCATGGGATCTTTAGGAAAAGTATCGAAAATAAAACTGCTGATATTATAATGTTGTTATGCAAATCTATGGTTCAGCCACATTTGGAGTACAGTGTACAGTTCTGGTTGCCTCACCCCAAAAAGGATATTGTAGAGTTGGAAAAGGTTCAAAAAAGGGTTCAAAAATTATCAAGGGGTTTGGAGCAACTCCCCTATGACGAAAGGTTGCAGCACTTCAGGCTTTTTAGTTTAATGAAAAGGCGATTAAAATGTGACATGGTAGAAGTGTGTAAAAGTATGCATGGCATGGAGAGAGTGGATAGAGAAAAGATTTTCTCCCTCATAACACTAGAAGTCATGGACATCTGATAAAACTGAATGTTGGAAGATTCAGGACAGTCAAAAGAAAGGACTTCTGCACAAATTGCATAGTTGAACTACGGAATTCGCTCCCGCAGGAAGCAGAGATGGCCACTAACTTGGATGGCTTTAAAAGAGGAGTAGACAAATTCATGGAGGATAGGGCCATCAATGGCTGCTAGCCATGATGGCTGTGCTCAGCCTCCACTGTCAGAGGCAGAATGCTTCTGAATGCCAGTTGCTAGAAACTGCAAGAGGGGAGAGTGCACTTGCACTCAGGTCCTGCTTGTGGGCTTCCCATGGACATCTGGTTGGCCACTGTGAGAACAGGCTGCTGGACTAGATAGGCCACTGGCCTGATCCAGCAGGCTGTTACGTTCTTACGGAGAAAATATTTTGGGAACCACCGACTTAAATATTAATATAGTTATGCACACCCACACTGTATAGAAGTTTCATACCACTTTTAATTGTTGTGGCTTCCCCCAGTACTACTTCATACACTGCTTAATTAAGACTACTAATACCCAGATGTAAATCCCATTGAATTTATTGGGGGTTATCTCTCAGTAAGCCTGTATAGGATTACACTGGTGGAATATTCCCTGTCACAAGAGGCAGTGATGGTCACTTTCTTAGATAGCTTTAAGGAGGCAGGTTAGGAAAAACTCACAGTGGTAAGCCTTATAACCTGAAAGATGGCAACAGCAATTCAGAATTCTTTCCCTTTGCCTGTCTCCAGTCTTACAGTTTAGGATTTCCCAAAGAGGAAAGCGAAAGGAAAATGCAATGGTTTAACTGCATTGATTTAAATGGAATGGTTAGGCATATATTTTAGCATGTGCTTTAATTGGCTTTTAAATATGTGTTTTTAAATTTATATATTTGTTTTTAATGTTTTAATTGTTGTAAACCGCTCAGAGAGCTTCGGCTATGGGACGGTATACAAATGTAATAAATAAATAAATAAATACAGTGAGTAAACATGTCAGCAGCTATTAGCCATCATAGCTCAATGGAACCTCCAGGTTCAGACAGTGTACCTCCTAGTACCAGTGGTTCAGAATGGGTAGGCAACAGCTGAGGAGATATTGCCTTTATGCCCTTCTGGTGGGCTTCTTGGAGGCATCTGGTTGGCTACTGTGAGAAGCTGGCCAGTGGACTAGATAGACTTTTTATCTGGTCTAGTAGTGCAAGACTGGAGAACCTGTGGCCCTCTAGATGTTGGACTGCGACTCCCATCAGCCCCAACCAGTGTGGCCAATGGTAAGGTATGATGGGATTGTAGTCCAGCAACATCCAGAGAGCCCCAGGTTCCCCAGCCCTTCAGTAGGGCTATACAAGTAATTGTGAGTCATTTGAGTTCTTAATATTTTCACTTATATAGCTAACTTATTTTATTTTATGGGGGTGGATGAAATAATATAAATAACATCTCTTTAACATTATATTTGGCTGCATTTCAGTGGATAAACTGGAACATTTCCCATCAGCCAGAGTGTTTTCTAGTGTTCTCTTCCTCCACCGCGATTGCAATGCAATTTTAGTTTTTTTAAAATGCATGAGCTCATTTGATGCACCCGACCTTCTGCGTTGCTGTGGAGTTTGTGGGGTTTAATTTGTCTGCCTCGCATGTTTACGTCTGAGACTCAGAAGCTGGCAATGTACTGATTGTGCTACTGGCAAATAGAAACAGATGCTTTGGGCAGAGAAATAAAGTTAAAACTATGGAGGACTGCAGATACTGTGTCTTTCTGTATCCTTTGCTTTTCTTCCCCCACTCGCTAAATACAAATTCTGCAACCAAAATAATTAAATTGTGGGTGCAGAACAAATCGTACAACTTTTAATGCTTATGCGTAATTCTGCTTCCATGTTTTCCATGTTGTGAACCACCCAGAGAGCTTCGGCTATGGGGCGGTATATGAATCTAATTAATAAATAATAATAAATATTCCATGTTTTCATATGTTCAAATGGTTTTATTTATTTTCCTGACAAGGATGGTTAGGAACTACGTGCAAGAGAGGTTGTCATTATGACAGTGGGAACTATCTAACTAGTGTTTCAACTAAATGAAACACCCACACAGAATTCTTTTTTTAAAAAAACACAACCCTACAGATTTCTCAAAGCATCATATATTACACCAAACACTGGATTTTGTGGTACCTGAAGGATTCCTTGCATGGACATAGCCTATGTTCCTGCCCCCCCCCAATAATTCAGGGGTTTCATTATTTTATACTTGGGAGAGACCCTGGAATATGAAACTCCTCCCCCCCCATATAATATCTTTGGAAGAAGTGGTTTTAGAGGGACATGTAACACTACTAACAGTTGGTGTTGGTTACATGATTCTTTGATTTAACCATATTTGAAATTTGCTACTTGGCGCAAACTGTAACAACCTTTCTCTTTTTTTGTTGCTTGTTTGAAAAACAAGTTTCTAGGTCTCGGTATTACAGAGGTAGGTTTGAAAATGTAACCAGCTTCCACTGAAATCCCAGGAAACCAGAAACTGAGGAAGCTGGAAGACAAGCAAAAGTAGAATTAGTTGGTTCTGCCCATCATTGGCTCTGGCTCGGGCCTCCTTGTCTTCTGCCCTACCAGTCTCAATGGGCATCAGCCACCACTGCCACCATCTTGGCTGTCTACTTCTACATATCAGATAATTTGATATTTTTTCTCTGCTGAATCTCCTTTCAAATTAATTGCCCTTTTCCTCACAAATACTGCTAGTCAGGTGCCAATTCAAAGTTGTTGTTGTTTTGGTTTTTTTAAAAAATCTCCTTGGCTACTGCTTCATTTTTTGTACTCTCTAGAACATGTTTGCATTCTGGTGATTTAATTAGATTGGCTGTTTTGCCAACAAGAAACAATTGACCGTTTTGTCCTTTTTTTGAGTTTGGGGTCAGTGTTAAATCTACAGTGATGCCAAGAGAATGGAATATTCTAAAATAATTAGCCAATGGTAATTTTGTACTTCAGGTTTGTGGTAAAATAAAATGAGGAATAGTAGTTTTAAACATCTCATGGAGGTGATGAAAAAAAGAGTATTCTCCCCCCACCCACCCACTGTGCTGTGTTGTTGTTTTACTTCATTTGCAACAATAGCTTGTATGCATTCCGTTTGTTAAATGGGCACTGATGTTGTAAATTTTAGAATGTAGAACTGTAATCTGCCTTATACCGAGTCAGACCATTGGTCCCTCAAGCTTAGTGTTTCTACACTGACTGGCAGTGGCTCTCCAGGGTTTCAGGCAGGAGTCTCTTCCAGCCCTATCTGGAGATGGCGGGGACTGAACCTGGGACCTTCTGCATGCAAAGCAGACGTTTTACTGCTGAGCTATGGCCCTTTTCCAAAGTAAGAGATTCTTAAACCCAGTGCTTTTTTGTTAAAAAAAATAATAATAATGGAGGGCTGGTACTCATATCTTGATAAAAGGGCCATGGGTACCAGCACAAAATGGCTGCCAAGGGCAGGACAAAAAAGTTGCCGGTACTCTGTACTAGTGAGTTCTGTCACGACCACCACCACCATCCCTCTTAAACCACTCTGGGAGTTGTAGCTCTGTGAGGGGCATAGGAGGTCTCCTAACAACTTAACAGCACCTTTAGCAAATGACAGTTCCCAGAATTCTTTGAGGGAAGCCATGACTGTTTAAAGTGATGGTGCTGTAAGTGTATAGTGCAGATGGGGCCTTAGTTGCCAGTATTGCAAGTGAACATGAACTGTTTGTGCTATTGGTTTCGGCTGTTGAATGAAGAGTTGAGTAGACAAATAAATAACCTGTCACAGACACCCCCCCCAAAAGAAGCCTGATGCCTCAGCAGCTGTCTTGAGTCATTTGTTCCAAATCTGTGTCTGAATATGCCTTTGGGGGGGGGGAAATACACTGTGCCTCAAGGAAGATGATACTGAAAGAAGCGTGATATTTGTTTCCCCAAATTGAAACTAAATGTGTTAGTGCTTCTTCAGATGCTTTGAACCTTTTCCAGGTTGGGGGATGAAGCGGGAATCAGCTTTGGTGGTTCTTGATAGATTGCACGTTTTGGTGATTAGACTGGTGTAGATTGTTTTTTTGTATGCTGGGGATTAGTTAGAGGGTTACTTGTATGTGTGTTCTGCTGCATTCTAGTATTGTTGCCCAATGGATATTTTAAATGACTTATGGCTCCTATGTGAAGAATGTTTTTGAAAAGTGGGTGGTCATTTTTTTCTTTATCAGTATTTTCATATGTATAGTTTACCCTGTTTTATATAAACTGCTTGGAGGTTTTAGTTAAAATGGTATATGGATCTTGTTAAATAAATAAACATCTAATTACATAAAATATTACTTTCATAATCATTAAATATACCAATGATGATAAATTAATACTTAAATTTATTTATTTATTTATTTATTGTATTTATATACTGCCCCATAGCCGAAGCTCTCTGGGTGGTTTACAGTAATAAAATTATTGGGTTGTATGCAATACTAGCCCTACTTGGAGTAGACCCATTGGAATTGATGGACGGGACTAACTTAGATCATTAATTTCAATGGTCTACTCTTAGGCTGTATCTGAACTATACAGTTAAAGCAGTATTATTCCACTTTAAACAGTCATGGCTTCACCCCAAGGAATCCTGGGAACTGTATGCTAAAGATGCTGAAAGTTGTTAGGAGACCCCTTGTTCCCATTGCAGAGCTATAATTCCCACAGTTCCCTGGGAAGAGTGATCGTTAAACCACTCTGGGAATGGTTGCTGTGTGAGGCGAATAGTTATCTCCTACTAACTCTCAGCAACCTTAACAAACGACAGTTCCCATGATTCTTTGAGGGAAGCCATGACTGTTTAAAGTGGTATGGTACTGCTTTAAATGCAGAGCGCAGATGGGGCCCAAATTGGATATAGCCCATTATTGTCTGACTGAGTTTACTTTTTCTTCATTCAGCCAGTGGGAAAGATCTGACTTCTGTCCAAGGTGCTCTACCATGCCTCTACTAGGCCCACAGCCAGGCATCAAGCATCAGTTTGCCCACAGACTCCCTAGAAAGAATGGCTGCTTTCTTCTCCTGTTTTATAGTGTGCCAATTTTAGGGCAACAGCATCTCTTTTCCTCTCATTAGAGCCATTCCCAGCTTTCTTTGCTGATGAGGAAGCAGTAATTATAGATTCGGGCAGAGAGATGATGTTACCACACACTCTTCACAGCCATACCCAGTCAGTCGGGTTGAGTTAGCCATTGGCTGCAACCTCTTTCATCCTTGGCTGACTAAGAGATGGTATATGGTGGAAAATCCAGTTCCTTCTAAAGATGAAGTACAACTAAACATGGGAAAGTTTGGTCCAAAGGACAGGACTTTGGATGCACATGTTCTCTTATCCGTCTGCTGCTCTTTTCCTTTCTGATACTGGATTTGAAACTTTGTCAGTAAGCTGCCCAGGCAATCCCTCTGAATGCAGTGCAGCCATAAGAATGCAAGGAGGGGCCAGACTGTGTACATCCCATACATTTAAAGCACATGACTTCTCCCAAAGAATCCTGGGAACTGTAGTTTATCCCTTATACTATTCCCAGCACCCTTATAAACTATAGTTCCCAGGATTCTTTGGGGAAAGTAATGTGCTTTAACTATATGGTGTATGTAGCCCTAGTGTGGTGTAGTGTTGGATTAGGATTGGGGAGACCCAGGTTCAAATCCCTGCTCAGCCACAAAGTGAAGCACGCTAAGTGATCTTGAGCCAGTCACTGTCTCTTCAGTCTAACCAACCTTACAGGATTGTTGTGAGGAGAAAAGTGGGGGGGGGAGAGAAAGAGAACCATATACATAATTTTGAATCCCTTGGAGGAAAGATGGAATACAAAGGTCATAAAATTTCTGCTGGATTAGAGCTGTACGTCTGTCTAGTCCAGCCATCTACTTTCTAGCAATGCCAATTGCATATGAATGGGTCTCCACCACGTTCTTGTTTTAAAATATATCTGCTTTTTGTTTTAAAAACGTTTGTTTAGCTTTTTATGGTGCATTGCCCTGAGACACTTGTATGGAAGCCAATAAATTAAGTCTTTGGAAATGGATGGTTCCATACAGCTCATGAAATTGTCCGGTCCTCTTTTAAAGCTATCTGCACTAGTCGTTATCATCACAACTTGGGGCTGTGAGTTCCATAAATTATATTAATAGAAACTGCTCCAAGGATGTATGTATGTAAGAACATATGATTAGCTCTCCTGGATCAGACCAAAGTGCTATCTAATCCAGCATCCTGTTTCCCACAGTGACCAATCAGACGCTTTTCTGGGAAGCCCACAAGTAGGGCATAAATACCATAGCCCTCCCTCCCTGTTCCTCCCCACCAACTGGTACTAATTCAGCCAGTGGGGAAGGTGAATAGCTGCTGATGGATCTCTTCCATTAATTTGTCTAATCTTGATTTAAAGCCAGCCTTCGTCCAACCTGTTGCCCTCCGGATGCTGCTAGGCCTTTGGCCAGGTGAGCTGAAATCCAGTTGGAGTCCCACAACATCTGGACGGCACCATGTTGGAGAAGATTGACTAGCAAGATTCCAGGCAGTTTCTTCAGACAAGCTGGGAACTGCAACGTCAACCATATGTTTATCCCCCTTGCCCAATTATTAAAAGACATGTTGTTGTGGTCTGGTGACTCCCTGCATGCATTGGATTGGTCCTTGCCCCTATAAAAGCTTCTCTAGCTTGGCACAAAGTTGGCTCTTGTTGAAGGCATAGAGTTTCATACCTTAATGTGTGGATGGAACAGCTTGTCCCATACCTCTCATACAGCAGCCTCTATTTTAGCAATGTTGTGGAACACTTTTTTATATTGCTTGTTTTTAAGATTTAAAATTCGCCCTAGATTACTTTTTGTTTAAAAAATGAAGCCAAAGCAACCTGTAAGCAAGACCCAGACCATGTATTAATGAGTTTCTGTTTGGTCCTCCCAGGCAGAAGAACCAAAAAATGATGAATACATCTCAGAATCTGAGAAGACAGCCATGGATCTGAAGGATCCCAACCGCCCTCGGTTTACCTTGCAAGAGCTGCGGGATGTTTTGCATGAGAGAAATGAACTGAAATCTAAAGTTTTTTTGCTGCAAGAGGAGCTTCTGTATTATAAGAGGTGCGCTGTTGCCTTCACCTTCTGTCTTTTGCAGCCTGATGCTACACAGAGTTAGGTGGGCCAAAGCCAGTTTATTTTTCATCAGGATCACAGGCTGTTTACACTGCAGTCCTAGGCTCAGCTCTGAACTTTAGTTATATGTCTGCTCTACTTGGAATAAGTGAAATGGAGGCAGGATGGGGAATTCTATTGGTTTAGGGCAGTGGTGGGTAATTTGTGGTCCTCTAGATATTTCTGGGACTTCAAATCCTATTATGTCTGACCATTAAACAGGCTGGCTGGGGCTGATGGGAGGTGGAGCCCAACAACATATGGCTATAGATTTCACATTGTTTAGAGGCCACAAGGTATGCTTTTAAAATAGTAATGAGGGCCAAGAATATCTTGGGCCATTTACTCCCAATTTTTAGTTCTTTCTCCTCCCTCACCTCCCCAAGAGAAGTTTTTTCTTGATGGAGATAATAAAGAAGGACATTCAGGCAGCAATCAGTAAGAAGTAAACCTGCCTTACATCAGGTCAGACTAATGGGGCTGCATCCAATGTAACACCAAGTGTAAGGTCACTTAGTGGTATTCTTGTTGTGCTGGTGGAAGGTTGTTGCGCAAGGCAAAACACAAGTACCTTACCAACGATAGTTGGACAACAAATTGCCAACAAGTAGCTGTTGTGCAACAAGCTTCCATTAGCACAACTGTTGTGTTGGATTCCTTTGTTGCAAAGCCTTTAGACTCTGCCATCCCACCAGCTCAAGGGCTCTTGCACTAGCAGACAGAAACATTAGACCTTTGTCTGTTTAGTCTAGATTGTCTGCTCTGGCTGGCAGTAGCTCTCTAGTGTTTTCTAGAGTTATTTCACTAGTTATCTCGCATCACCAGCAACCTGATCTTCTTGGGTTGGTTTTTTTAAAATGAAATAGCGTTTAACTTGTTGTTCCCCATGCTCAGCACATCTTCAGTCCCACCTTGTCGCAAAATTTCTGGCTGTGGTCCTGCTAGTGGGTCACACTAGGGCCAGCCTAAGATATTTTGCTGATTGAGCTGAAGGATAAGCTTGCCTGCTCCCCTCGCCTCCACCATTCCGTAATTATGGAAGCTGACCAGACTGGCAGTTGAATCATACTTCAACACTGGCATCTTTCACCACTTGTGATAGTGGAAGGCCTTCTTAGAGGACTCGGTGCGAGATGTCCAACATCTTGCTGGTTGCCACCACTCCTAACACCCCAGCATCCACTGGCTGAGGCAACTGTCTCACTTTGCCTCAGGGTTTGAAAACCTTTGGCCCTCCAGAAGTTGCTGAACTACAACTCCCATCATCCCTAGCCATTGGCCATGATTACTAGGGCTGATGAGAGCTGTACCTCACCAATACTGGGAGGGCCAAAGATTCCGCACTCCAACTCTACCTTATGGTTGGGCTGGCCCTAGATCACATTCTACACTGCATGGTTCCCCTTTTTCTCACACTTTTCTCAACCTTTGCTGGAGGTATTTAAACAGAGACTGGATACACATCTGTCATGGATGCTGTCACGGCAACTGGCAATGAGCAAATGATGTGACTAGATGACCTCCAAGGTTCCTTCCAATTCTATATCTGTAGGTAGAACCATATAAATTGACAGAGGTATAGAGGTATTCTCTCTCTCCCCCCCCATTCTGTGTGTGTGCATGAGTAATTTATTCCAGGTGTAATGAGAACAACTGGTACATAACATGTACATTGTATATCTTTTTCCCTTCTCATTTTTAAGTGACGAGGTTGATGAAGAAACGAGGTCTCCGCAACCCACAACCATAATTAATTCAAAGCCATCCACTCAGCAAGAATCTGGAATCAAACGGCTGTAAGTATTCTCCTCTTCTCAACCGTGCTTTAAACTTGATGGGGAGACTTAGTGTCTTGTGCTTCTTGGGGTACCTGTGCTTTTATAAGACTCTGACAAATAATTATGCCCAGCATCCTCTTTTTATACCTGTGCAGAATAACCTCTATAACGCCACAAAAACCACCTCCTTCTGCACACCTGTTCTGATTCTATTTGCCACATTTAAAAAACCTCCACATTTTTGTTATTACTTGGGTCAGTAATAACAAGTTGCTACTGGGTGACCTTTTTATCTTTAACAATACTTTCTGTTTTCCTGGGACATATGTTAAGCCAACTGCCTGTAATTTCCAGGATCCCCCTTGGATTCCTTTTTAAAGATCTGTGTTACATTGGTCACTTTCCAGTCTTCATGTGCATATGTACAGCTTTTCAAATGACAGTAATTAATGGACTATGACCTGGGAGACCAGGGTTCGAATCCCCACACAGCCATGAAGCTCACAGGGTGACCTTGGGCCAGTCATTGCCTCTCAGCCTCAGAGGAAGGCAATGGTAACCCCCCTCTGAGTACTGCTTACCATGAAAACCCTATTCATAGGGTCGCCATAAGTCGGGATCGACTTGAAGGCAGTCCATTTCCATTTTTCATCTTCTTTGGTTAATCCTTGTTAGACTGCACAGTTTTCTCATAATATTTTTCCATGAGGGCCAACTACAGCTTTATCTCCTTGATGTTCTTCTCTTTCATACACAGGATTTTTTTTAATGCCGGGGGAGCAAGGAAGCCAGAGTTTATTCTAATGTGCAGCTAGAACATTTTGAGCAGTGTCACAAAAATTTGTGCCGTGAGAAATTCATTTTTGTGCAGTTTAGCACGTGGGATTTAATAAGGAGCTGAGTAATTTCTAAAAAAGAAATAGGGGGGGAGAGAAATAGAAAATGAAGATAAATACTGGTCCCTTTCAAATCTTCATAGCCTTATACTACAAGTTAGTACTTTTTTGGTAAAAAATGAGATGCTGGTACTCATATCTTGATAAACGTACAGGGTGTGTGTGTGCCAGCACAAAATGGCTGGCATGAGCAGCAAAAGAAAGAGGTGCAGGTACTCTACTGGTGAGTGCTGTCAGAAAAAGCCCTACTAAAAGTATATCATGGGGCTAATTAGTTTGGGGGTGGGCAGTGTGCTGGCTGCATGTGCAGTAGGGAAAAAAAGCTTAGAATAAATGCTGAAGGAAGCATGTGATTTGCTTACCCACTCACCAGCAAGGGTTCCCAAACTGGCCCATGAGCTTCATACGGGTGGTCCACAGCATGTCTATGCATTTGTTGTTGAAGACGGGACATGGCAAATCCATTGCATTAACCTGAGCCAGCATGCCAAATAGTCAGGGATGATGGGAGCTGTAGTCCAGCAACCCCTGGAGGACCACAGCTTCGCCATCCCTGACCTGCTGTTCCATGAGCAAATAGAAGCAGAGCTTGGAAAAGTTAC
Source organism: Rhineura floridana (assembly GCF_030035675.1). NCBI lineage: Eukaryota > Metazoa > Chordata > Lepidosauria > Squamata > Rhineuridae > Rhineura > Rhineura floridana. The sequence goes on along the minus strand of NC_084498.1, from coordinate 8,734,782 downwards.
TTTTTTGAACTACAACTCCCATCAGCCCCAGCCTGGGGCTGATGGGAGTTGTAGTTTAAAAAAGGACTTTTCCAAGCTCTGAGTAGAAGACTACAGCAGGAAGTTCTGGCCCTAAATGTGCTGATGCTATAATGCAAAACTAGCTAGTGCCAAGCAGCGTGTACATTTAAATGCCTGCCAAGTTCTCCTGAAAATCTCCAAAACCAGGGCGTGAGCTTGCTGGGGGGGAAATGGATGCTGTTATCTCAGGAAAGGCCAAAACAAAACTGAAATAAGCAAGCAGTGTGTCATTGCACCCTTACTATATGATGTTCTCTTTCGTTTGTTTTTTCTCCTCTTGAGACTACAGTGGTGGCACGAGGGGGGGAATTTTGGTGTGTGTGTGTGTGAGTGCTTTGTCCCAAATGTTAGAATGTGAAAAAAGAAATCATGGTTTTTTACATTAACACATCCTAAACCATAATTTCTCCAAATTAAGTCCTATAGATTTTGATGTTCAGTTTTTTTAAAAAAAAGTATGCTCAGGGTGGCAGCCTTTTTTAAATTTCCAGTTTATGATTAATTTATAATTTGTATGTTATAAGTTACTTCAGAGGTTTAGTGGGGGGGATGGCAGAACAGGGAACAAGCTATTTTGGAGGAAGAGGGGACCTCCCTTCCTGCTCTGTAAACTCTATGAAGCTATCATGGGCTGATGATTGCACCACTGTCATCAACAAAGAAAACATAGCCAAAAACCAATGAGGAAATTGAAAAGTGTAAATCCTTGGGCAGGATTTTTGTTGGTGTTTTTGTTTTTGAAAAAGCAAGCTCTGAATAGTTTTGTACCCTGATCAAACAGCACCCTTTTGTTCCAAAGTTGTGTCACTCGTTTGTTGCTGATGTGATGATCAGCGCAGGCTTTAGAAAGAAGAGAGACAAAAGCCTCTGTGTGTCTGCGGGGGTGTTACTTGATGCAACACAGCCAGTGAGGCTGTGTAACTGTAGAAAACCAGTTAAGAATAAAAACAACAACTGTGTGTGTTGTTTTTAATCTAATAATAGCAACTCCCAGCAGCAGCTCTGTCAGGAATGTCTCAGAGCTGTGTTTAGGTCAGAAGCAAAAACAAAGTGCTCTGGTGATCTCAGCTGTGTCCTTAATTAACAGCAACAAGTGGCATCTGCAGCAAACTGTTGCAGTGTTGATTGCTACATTTCCATCCAGCCATGCCTTTTCAAAATGTTCCATTCCCTCAAGAACATAAGAATGTAAGAAGAGCCTGCTGGATCAGGCCAATAGCCCATCTAGTCCAGCATCCTATTCTCACAGTGGCCAACCAGATGTCTATGGGAAACCCGCAAGCAGTAACTGAGCACAACAGCACTCTCCCCTCCTGTGGTTTCCAGCATCTGGTATTTGGGAGCATACTGCCTCTGTCTGTGGAGGCAGAGCATAGCCATCATGGCTAGTAGCCACCGATAGCTGTATCCTCCATGGATTTGGCTAATCCTCTTTTAAAGCCCTCCAAGTTGGGAGCCTCCTCTTGGAGCCAGTTCCATAGCTTAACTATGTGCTACATGACTTTCTTTTATCTGTGCTGAACCTTCCAGCATTCAGCTTCGCAGGATGTCCACTGGTTCTCATGTTATGAGAGGGAGAAAAACTTCACTCTATCCACTCTCTCCATGCCTTGCATAATTTTATAAACTTCTGTCATGTCACCTCTTATTCACCTTTTCTGTAAGCTAAAAAGCCTGAAATGCTGCAATCTTGGTTGCCCTTTTTTGAACCTTTTCTAAATTTACAATATCCTTTTTGGTAAGGCAATCAGTATTCAAAATGTGGCTGCACCATGGATTTGTATAATGGCACTATGATATCGGCAGTTTTTCCCCCAATGCCTTTTCTAATGATCCCCGCGCATGGAATTTGCCTTTGTCATAGCTGCCACAGATTGCGTCAACATAAGATATTCCATTCTGTTCCCCCCTAGTTTTCTGTTGTCCATCCTATCAGTCATACAGGGTTATGCTGCATACTGAACATCCTCAGTCTTCATCAGGCTCTTTTTTATTTCCCCCTTCTGTTTGGGTTTATTTCCCCATGGATTTTTTGTGGTGTTGTTATTTTAATGCATCCTGTGCTTTGGAAGCCCAGGGTGGCAAACACATGTACTTCTGCAAACCTTTGGATTCCCCCAAACTTGCTGATAGGAACATAGAAATCGGATCATTGGTCCATCTAGCTCAGTATTATCTTCACCACGTTCTTCAACCTTGGGTCCCCAGATGTTGCTCCCATCAACCTCAACCAGCTTAGCCAGTGGCTAAGGATGATGGGAGCTGTAGTCCAACATTTGGGGACCCAAGGTTGAAGAACAGTGGTCTGCACTGGCTCTCCAGGATTTCAGGCAGGGTTCTCTTCGAGCCTTATTTGGAGATGCCAGGGATTGAACATCTTGTGCATGGATACTGTTTTGGCTACATAAGGACATGCAGTCGGAGAATGAATATGCTATTGGTATACGTTGTATCCAATGATGTGAGTCCCCCTGGTTATTCAGAGCTTCCTGGATGGGGTTAGATCATAAGTCCAGCATTCCCTGTCCAGTGGGGACGGCACCTTGGATTATTTATTATTTATTATTATTTATTAAATTTATATACCGCCCGACTAGCAATAGCTCTCTGGGCGGTGAACATAAAATAGCATAAAAATACAATGAATAACAAAATAATACTAAAATACAATCAACAATCCAATACAATAAACATTTTTAAAAGTAAATCAGTGTAACTTAAAATGCTTCAGAGAATAGGAAGGTTTTGACCTGGCGCCGGAAGGAGAGCAGAGTCGGCGCCAGGGGTACTTCCTCGGGGAGACTGTTCCATAGTTCGGGGGCCACCACTGAGAAGGCCCTAGATCTTGTCATCACCCTCCGGGCCTCCCTGTGAGTTGGATGCCTTTGGGACCTCACAAGCAGAGCGTGGTGGAGTTAGGTTTTCCCTGTTTGCATTTTAAACTCTGAGGTCACATCCACACCATATATTTAAGCCACTCTTATAGCACTTTAATAGTCATGGAAATGTTTGGGTACTATTGTTTGGGAATTGTAGCTCTCTGAGGTCAGCACTCTTAACAAACTACAGTTCCCAGAATTGTTTGAGGGAAGCCATGTGACCTAAGGCAGGGGCTGGGGAACCAGTGGCCCTTCAGCTGTTTGTTGGATTCCCAACTCCCATCAAACCTAGCCAGCATGGCCAGTGGTCACGTATGATGGGATTTGCAGTTCAGCAAACATCAAGAGGGCCACAGATTCCCCAGCTCCTGCCTAAGTCACATCCACACCATACATTTAAAGCCCTCTTATGCCACTTGAACAGTCATGGCTTCCCCTCTGCTCCTGCCTCTGACCGTGGAGGTTCCATTCAGTGTCATGGCAAGTGGCTATTTATTAGTATCCATTGGCTTGATCCAGCAGAGTTCTCCCTTATGTTCAGAGGCTTTCTGGGTCAATCCAGGCTCTCTTTCCCATCCTTAGAAAAATCATAATCCTTTAAGAACCTAAGAAGAGCCGTACTGGATCAGGGCAACGGCCTATCTAGTCCAGCATCCTGTCCTCATAGTGGCCAACCAGATGCCTGGGGGAAACTCACGAGGTCCTGGGTGCAATGGCATTCTCCTCTCCTGCAGTTTCCAGCAGCTGGTATTCGGAAGCATTCTGCCTCCGACCGTGGAGGTAGAGTACAGCCCTCATGGCAGCTTCATCCTCCAAGAATTTGTCTGATGCGCATTTAAAGCCATCCAAGTTGGTGATTGCTTTATTTATTTATTTAATTATTGCATTTATATACCTCCCCATAGCCAAGCTCTGGGCGGTTTACAACAATATGTAATGCTCCTCAGTTAAGTCCCATGTCTCTCCTTTCTGTGGCTTCCTTTATTTGCTTTTCTTCTTTCCTCTGCTTGTGTGTACTTCAGTACCTTTAATTTCTTACTAAAGCCTCTTCTCTCCGTGTCTGTACTTCCCCAACCAGGATCTTTACAGCTATAATGCCTATGGTAGCTGCCGGATTGATCCCTGATGATCCCACATTGCAGCCAATAAGAAGACTTATGTCCCTTGTAGGAACTCTTCTTTTTTAATTGGTTACTATGGTGTTTTTCGCTCCCCTGTTTGTGCATGATGTGTGGCTCTTCCTCACTTTAACTCTGGTTGTATTCTCCTTGGCTGACTGTGGGATCATGAAACTTTTGTTAAGAAGATGGCCAATCAGAATGCTCCTTTGCTGCATGATGTAACAGCTTATTTATCAAGAAGTCCACGCCCCGTTGCACTTTTGTCTAATGCAAGGCTGGAGAATCTATGACCTTGCAGAAGTTGCTGGACTCCTAACTCCCATCAGCCATAGACAGAAAGGCCAGTGGTCAGAAATGATGGGAGTTGTAGTCCAGAAATATATGGAGGGCTGCAGGTTCCCTATCCTTGGTCTAATGCTAGTTTGGTCATTCTATGGGCCATGAATTTCAATTAAGAATTTTTCAAGCAAATAATATAAGAAACTCAGGTTCCTTCTACTGCCTTGCTGGCCTCTTGGCTTCCTAGCCCACAGTCCCTTACCTAAAACTTCCATGCCTGTTAGGCTGCAATGAATAGGCCTTCCTAGTCAAATTTACATTGCACTGCCTTTGTAGAACTGTCACTTTGTCAACATTGTTACTGGCCCTTTCCACTCAGAAGCTGGAATTTATTTAAGCATCCATGACATCATGTGTGCTTTGCCAGTGACGGAGGGCTATGTATGTATGTGCTTCACAGGCAGACAAAAGTCTGTTGTGAGCCTATTTTATATGAGCATATTAATCATTAATGTAGTATAATCTTGCTTATGAAGCCTGCCTACTGACAGATTGCAGCAGACTTTTATTTTAAAAATCCTATTTGATTTGCAACGCAAAAATGCTTTAGACGATACTGATTTTACTGACAAAACCCCAAATGTTGGCATAGCTTATTACTTTATATATCAACTTGTAACAAGACTCAAATTGGTATCAAACCTCAGAGCAGCAGTAAACAAGCATCACAAAGATTCACAATATGGTTAAAATGTCTCCAGACCTTGCCAAATGTTTTGAGACAGGAAGGGTGCCCCGAATGAAGAATGACATCACTCCCATCACTAAGGATGCGAAGAAACAATTCCCTTGGCTGGAAAAATAGTTCCAAGTTCCAAGGTGCTGGCATCAACATTTTAGGATTCCCCACCCCCCTGCTTCTAAATTCAGTATGTATTTTAATTGTGGCTATCTCAAAGAAGATGGTTGGCTACTGCTGCTGCTGAGCTTGTGCCAATATAAAATCACTGTGATTAAGGTTGCAATCCTATATACACTTACCTGGGATCAAGCCCCATTGAACTGAAGGGTCTTGCTTCTGAGTAGATGTGCATAGGATTGGGTTGTAACGCTACTAACTTTAAAGTGTACATTGCCCAAATTGAGTGAATTTGCATTGGAGAAGGCTTTGGACTTGTGTCTGTCAAACAGCTACCTTCTTTGCTCCAGTCTGCGTAACAAAACTGTTTTTGGAAATGAGGAGATTTGGGTTGGATTTACACAACACACACCTGTGCAGGAGCTATGAGTATAGGGAAAACCATTTGCCCAGTTTGTACATTCTTCCCCACAATACATGTTACCAATGGGAAACAGAGGCAGAGAGAGAGAAATGGAATACCCCAGACTATTCACTGAGTTGGAAATGTTAACTTAAAGTCTGTTAGACTGAAGGATTATTGGCAAGAGCTTTCAGCTGGCTGAAATGAGATCTAAGCTTATTGCAAAACCTTCTTAAAACCTGGCCTGTCAGAGTTCCCTCATCTTTATGTAGACGGAATTTGGCCAGTGTGCGTGGGGAGTAAGGTATTGTTTTGTTGAGTGTTCAAAATACACAGTACCCCCCTCTCTCTACACAGACTAAAGAAATAATTATAACATTTAAATTACCCTCCCCTGTTGCTCACTTTTTATTTTGGTTTACTTAGTGCTAAAAAGAGAGAGCAATTATCTCTTGAGGCATTTGTAAGCCCTCTTCAGGTGTTCTCCTCATAATCACATGGAGGATGGGAGTGAGGCTATGCATGCTGGTCCTGTCCTGCCATGACGTTTCTGCTGTCCTCTTGTTGGCCAGGGGAACATTTGAGGAAGAGGGCTGGCCTTACCATGAGGCAGCTGCTCTAGGCGGCCAATGCTGAGGTGTGGGGAGTGGACAGAGCTGGCCGAGCTACATGGTCTGCTCCCTAAGATAACCGAGTCTCCTCAGGTGCAATGGAGGACTCTGTTCCACTGCCAATGTCAGAGTAAGATTCAACTGCCAGTCTGGTCAGCTTTTGTATATGGGATGGAGGAAGTGCCATCTTGTCCTTTGTCTCAGGTGACAAAATATCTTGGGCTGGCCAGAGGGCACCTGCCAAATGCACATAGGCTGCCCCCCATTATTTAGAATCCAGCACGGAGAATGTCTGAAGAAGGCTTATATATTTCCACTAATGCAGGTGTGGGGAACCCTTGTTGGTGAATTACAGTTCCATCAGCCCCAGCAAGCATGGCCAATGGCCAGGGATGATGGGAAATGTAGTTCAGTAGCAACTAGAGGGCCAACAGTTCTCCCACACCTGCACTAATGGAACTTATGTGGTGGCTGTCCCAGTACAGAGGCTGCATTTCCAAGTGGGTCAGTCTTCCCCAAAACAGCCAAGATGTTTTGCTCCCTAGTTAGAGAGTTAGAAACTGGCAACATTTTAAAGATCTTGTTGTCTTGCTTAACAGAGAAAAATAGTTTTCAAATCCTTCCTCCTCTAAGCTCCAAGGCCTTAACCTGTTTTGTTTTTCCCCTCCTCTTCTCTCATCCATCTTCCTGTTAAAGGTTTAGTTTCTTCTCCCGCGATAAGAAACGGATGCCAGCAATGCAGAGAAATGCCCCCTTCCAGAGTTCCTTTGGCGAGTGGGCCAACTCTAACAAAGACGATGCATACACCGAACAAGGCCTAGAGGCCCTGCAGCACCTGTGACTGGAACCCAGGGGTTTTGGTTGCTATGGTAACGGCACAGCGGAGGAACTTGCGTAGCAGATTGTGACACCTGGATACAGTTCTCCTTCCCTTTCCAGTCCCCTTCCCTGGTTGGCATCGGGTTTTATTTTTCCCACAAGGAATCCCTTGATGTTTACTTGGCGACTGCACTCCAAGAACAAGATTCTAGGCCTCTGTAGCAATGGCTTTGTATACTCTGGTGTAGCCGCTCTGCAGGGACTTTGGCCATGTGTTAACTTTAAAAGCCTGTGGGTTGTTTTTGATGGCTTGTATTAACTTCACTTTAAAAAAGTTCATTTTAAACCAAAAAAAACCACAAAATACTATGCCGTTACTGAAGAGTTACATTCAAGGTCCAGCTAACATCGGAAGATCCCACCCCCTACCCCCTGCATAATTTGTTGGACGAGGGCATCTTACCCAGTCATCGTCTTCCTCTGACTGTTTTAGAGAGATGATGTCTGGTCTTAGCTACTCTGCTTGAAGGCAGTTCCTGTCAGCCGCTGAAGTGGCACTTTCTTGTTGCAAGAGGAATCCATTATGAAAATGACTGACGCAACATACTGGAAATGGATCAGGACTATCTCTTTCTATATATATTTGGTTTGTTATTTATAGTGCCTCCTAGAGCATGGTGTACAAGGTGATGGTGCCTTGCATTTTTGCTATGAATTTTCTGACGTATTAATGGAAACTAAACAGACAAAATTTATGCTAACCCTTTTTTAAAAATTTCCTTCTCATACCTTAATCTCTTCCCTCTGTCTCGTTGGGAAGGTAGTCTCTTCTGTAAAGGGAGTAGGCATAATCTCCTCAAGAGCTTTGGGAACAAAAGTCTGTCAGCTTTTAAACAAATATTGTCTATATGGGTGGGATCCAAATAGCTATGTGAGATGTGCCCACTGGGTGATTAGGATTTGGGGTCCTAGTTCCCACAGGGGCTATTGCTTGGGGTGGCTTTGGTTCACAGCGTGCTTAATTGTCAATTTGCCACAATGTGCTCTTTTGAGTTTTTTCATCTCTGTGGTAATGCCAATGTCACCCAAGCATTCCTACCTCCAAGGCTTTTGTGCCACTTGGCAGAGGCAGGAAATATCTCTTCAGAGTTGGTGTGAGGAGTCTCCACACAACTCTCCCCCCATGAATAAAATTGAGTGTGTGAGGGGGGAGCAAGCTAATGCCTGCTGCCTCCACCCACCCCAATGCTGTGGTGGCTACTGGCCATGCCCCCAGTGGCTACTCATTTGGCATTATGGTGAGAACAAGTGAAACCTGCAGTGTATCCTCCCAGCTATCGGGAGTGCTCCAGCCAGCCTTTTCTTCCAAGCAGGGTATTCGCCCTCCCTCACCAGTCCTCCAATTTCTGTATTGCTTTTCCAACTAACATTCATCATTCCGAGGCTACTGAGCATGCTCAGTCCTCATTGGTCTTTTTTAAGGGGGGGGGTTTTTGCCACCTCAGTTTCAAAAAAAAATAATCAGAAGTTTGTTTGTACTTCTATGAACCCCTGGATTTCCCTGAGCATATTTACACTTCCCTTTCTTTTCTCAGCAAATCCATTTTGGCTCAGTTCTTGCTGTCGCCCATCCCTTGGGTTTGCTATTAGAAGGAGAGGTGTCCTGTAGGTATCCTCCTCTCCAGAGGGAACCTGCTTGGTCAGAGTTCCATATTGGGCAAAAGGGCCCTACATTTATAGGACCCCTTTTCTTGCAGACACTGAATGTGCCATAGCTCAGTTGTTTAGCGCTACTTTGCCTGCAGACGGTCCCAGGTTCAACCTTTGGCATCTCCAGGTAGGGCTAGAAGAAACCCCTGCCTGAAACCCTGGAGAGCTGCTGCCAGTTAGTGGAGACAGTACTGAGCTAGAGAGACCAATGGTCTGGCTTAGTATAAGGCAGCTTCCGATGTTTCTGTTTGTGGCTACTAGAGGGCATGACTAGTAGCCACACTGGTATTAATGGTGTGGCCAATCACCAGCTTTCTGCCCCCCCCAATTATTGAATGTATGAATGGGTTTGTGTGAAGACCTCTGGAGTCTGGTACCTAAGAGTGAGCTGGGAGGGGCCCTGTTCAAATCTCCCTTTAGCAATGAACCCACTTAGTGGCCTTAAGCAAGCTGTTGTTCCCTCAGCCTCACATCTACGATTCAGGGATAAAAATACTGGATTGCAAATCATTTGAGAGCTGCTGTTATAAAAGTTATTGAAATAGGTCAAGCACTTTGTGCATTTAGTAATAGTATAGATACCAAGTACACTTATTGTTCTGAGCATCGCCCTTGGCCTAACAGTATATGTAGAAGACTTATTTCATTTTTTCCCTAGCTATAATTTTAGTTTAAACTTAGTGAATCCTATTGAAATGGCAGTGGCCAGTTTGTACAGCACTTTTATTATTAATAATATTTATTATTCTTGGCTGCCATTCCACTAGCTTAGGGTTGTGCCCAGCGTTAGTTCTACTCAGAGCAGACCCATTGAAATTAGTGGTTGTGACTAACTTGGCACCATTGATTTCAGTGGGTCTTCTCTGAATAGAACTTAGTTGGATCCAACCCTGAAGTTCCACCGACCTTATTGGGCTGAAAATCAGTTTAACTCCAAGAACTCTCCTCTTAATCCAGTTGTGCCATTGCTGCATCCGCTACAAAGCTCTCCACGTTTTGGACTACAGCTCCCATCAGTCCCAGCCAAAAATCTTTGTGGCCAGGGGCTGATGGGAGTTGTAATCCAAAACATCTGGAGGGCACCAGGCTGGGAGGCTTAAGTAGACCCCTTGTATGACAGCAGCTGTCTGTCAAGATTTTTGGAGTGCCTCAATTGAGACACCTCCAATTAGTATGCAGACCAAGAATTTTCTGTCTCTGGCTGCCCCTGACCACTATACATATTTCTGTATATAAAGGGAGACTGGTAGAATGATAGACTCATTTGCCAGTGTTTGGGGGGGGGCAGCACTCCGACTTTACTGAATGTAACTGCACAACAACCCTGCAGTGCACTTTTAGTGGTTTTACTTACTGTTTTTCCTAACTGGAAGAGTTTGTCTTGCAATGAGTGCCTGCTGTCTCCCAACTGTGCCACCTGAACCTACCTGATACATAAAGAAGCCTTATATTGTCAACACATGGCCAAAACCTATTCAGGGGAAGGATTCTTAAACTTAAGGATGGACACTTACTCATAAATTCCAAAATGCACATTTGAGCAATACCTTTATTACGTCACATGTGACCAAAAAGTATGCAAGTATTTGGGTTCCCTAATTGCATCTAGCCTGATGAAGAGCTGCGAATTCAAAAACTTGCATATGATACTTAGTTAGTCTAATAAAGGTATTGGCCTAATGTGTATTCTGGAATTATTAAAGTGCCCCTACTTACAAGAACTGGGCTCTTCAGTTAAACTCAAGGTAGGAAAGTCTTCCGCTTATCGAGCTTGTGCCATTCACAGTTGACCTAATGGGCTAGATGACCAATGACATTACTTGATATGACAGCTTTTTATGTTCAAAAATTAGTTGAGATTTCCCTAATGTAAACAAATCAACTGATCCCAAACACATGTAACCAGAAGTGGTGGGTGCTCAGGGGAACTTGCTTCTCAGTAAAACTAAAATCCTGTGCCCATGGGAAGCAATTTCCATTGCACATCTGTGGGCACTTGCTTCTGAGTATACAGGCTTAGGTCCAGGTTGTAGGTAGACTAAGGCGGCTTCATATCAGTTTTGCAGCTAAACCTGCACAGAGTTCATGCCAAGCCATGCAGCTATTCCCAGCATTCAGAACCAATGATCAGGGTGGGGAAGCGTACCTCCCAAATGTCTGTTTCTCATGCAGCTGCAAAAGACAGAGGAGCCCAGCTAGAAGTGAACACTGACAGCCTCATTTTGTGTGGTCACCACCACTTGATGTTGAGTTGACCTCTGCTTGTATCTAAAAATTGTGGGTAGTCCTGCTTATCTATTAAAAAAAATAATCCAAAAGCCAAGGTAGGTGAATACCTTTATTACAGGGGTGTGGAACTGGTGGCCCTTCAGACTCCAGCTGCCATCAACCCCATCTGGCATAGCCAATGAGGGGCACAAGTTCCTCAGCCCGCTTTATCAGAGCCAGTAAGCCATGAGCAAATGTTTCAAGTTCTCCAGAGTTCTTCTGCAGCCGGTGTGGGAAACCTGTGGCCTTCCACATGCTGCTGAACTACAATTCCCATCAGCCCAGCCCCAGCAAGAATGGCCAATGGTCAAGGATGATGGCAGCTGTAGTTCAGCAACACCTGGAGAGCCAAAGGTTCCCCACACACAGGCTAGATGTTAAACAAAACAGGGTAGGGTGGGGAGAACAAGTAGGACATGATATTAAAGCACTGAGGCAGCCTTGTATGTTTATCAACTTGCTTTGTAGCCCATGCGACCCACGGAGTTTCATGCAGAAGGCGGGAGGAGGATCGTCCCTTCTGCACTAGCCCATTCAGTTTCCATGCTAGCCGTGAAGGAAGAAAAGCCTCTTCCTGCATGGGCATCACGGAAACCAAGTTGGCTAGCAAAGGGGAAGGACAGATCACTCCATCCCCCCCCCGCCGCCTCCACCAGCCTGTTTTTTGTCTGAGCATGCCAAAAGTGCACATTTCCAAGCTTGTGGCATAGGCACAGGCTTCCTCTCCTCCACGACCAGCAAGGGAACGCAGGCTCTTAGCAGCTGGCTCGTGAAAAATCCCATGTCTATGTTAGTAACTTTTGTGAATTTCTTTTCAGGGCTGCCCTAAAGCCTGTAGTTTGTAGCAATCTTGTGCACAATTTCTCTACCACACCACAAACTATGGGCTTTGGGGCTTTGGCAGCCCCATTCTGTTTAAATTAGAAGCATTTTGGGAAACTGTAAAGCTTGCTAGTAACTTTGGGACATTTTTGTTGATCTTAATACCGATGCTGCCCTACTGTGGCTTTTGGTTGTACTTCAAAGTTCTTGGCATGAATATCAGTGTTTTGGGTTTGTTTGTTTTAAACCTCATTTTCTATTTCTAGTTCTCCAACTACTCATGGAGAAGTGGACAGGGCTACCCCAAACAGGCAGCTCTTCCATTCTCCATTGCTCTGTAAGCAGATGCAGCCCAGTGTATTCTTGAACCATCCCAGGAACTCACATGTGTCCAGCAATGTCTTTAAATAATACTGTACTGCACACACATGGGCAAATGATAGCCAACTAGCTATCAGTGATGTCACCACCTGAGCTGTGTGTGGGTGGAGGCTCTTCTACAGTATTAGGGCAAGTGCCAATCTCAGTATGCCCACCTTACTGACAAGTCCAAGGGGTGGCACTGCCGGTCAGATGCCTCCTCCTTAGTCTCAGAGTTGCCCTTGCAGCACTGAGCAGAGAGGAGGATGGGGACAAAACTAGAATTACTTGTCTCTGGCTGTCATTGGCTCTGGCGCCACCTACTGTTGATCTCCTTGCCTTCCGCCCTACCAGTCCCAATAAACACCAGCCACCATTGGCTCTGTGTGTGTGTGTACTTTGGCTATAGGATGAATGCAATGAAATAGTTTCCCCCAAGTTCTATATTTTAAATGTTTCCCCCCCTTTTCATCACACACACTCAGATGCTGCAACTTGAATGAACTGTGCAAATGTGCTAATTTTGCATAATTTCTTCCACTACGGCAGGGCTTGGAAACCACTTTCAGCTCAAGGGCTAGATTCAAACCCAGCTACCTGTCCAGAGACTGCATTTCAGTGGTGTACAGCAGTAAATCCCAAACTTTTTTCCCTGCAGGCCACTTGAAAATTGGTGATGGTCTTGACAGATTGCTTAATGATTTTTCTGCCGGCTGCAACAATTGTAATGCGCTTTGCTAGGTGCTGTATTGATTTTTTAATTGTGGTTTTATTGCTTTTATTTCTTATCTTGTATTTCATTGTAATTCCACAGAATTCAAATTGTGATACAATAAAATACAACGTAAGAAATAAAAGAAGCAATAAAAAATAAAACATGAATATTTCACGTGGACACACCATGGACCACCTGAATGAAGCTTGCGGACCCCTGGTAGTCCATAGGCCACAATTTGGGAACTCCTGGTATTCTGGGCAAAACAAATAGACCCCGCCCCAAAAAAGCATAAAGAAATCACAAACCACATCATTAAATTACCATCCCATATCAACCTCCCTCTTCTAGGGGTTGCCAACCTGCTTTCAGACCCTATTGAAGTGTTAACATTTCACCAATTGTCACAAACTCAAGCATTCCCTGAATGCAATTGTCTGAAGAAGACTTGCCTACAGGAAAAGAGGCGTGAACGTGTGATATGCAAAAGCAGTGAATGTGTATCTTTAATAAAGATTCAGGGTGCTGTAAGTTTTTTAAAACAGGCGATAAATGGGGCTTGTTTGGAGGGGAGGGGTGGGTAGAGAGCTATGTCAACTGTAGATCTTTTTAATATTCTAAATAAACTTTCTCAATTAACAAGAGGTCTTCTGTGGCTTTTGCATGTTCTATAAGCATGTTTGAGCTCTGTCAAACATTTGGCTAACTAATCAAAATTGGTACATGAAATGCGGCGGCCCTACTTCACTTCCTAGGCCAGGGTTGGAGAACCTGGGGCCCTCCTGTTGTGCTTAGACTCCATCAGCCTCAGCCAGGAAGGCCAAGGGTAAGGAATGATGGGAGTTGTAGTCCAGCAACGTCTGGAGGGCCACAGGTTCCCCAAACCTATCCTAGGTCTCACTGCTCTCTCTTGTTCCCACCTCAAAGGCCTACAGAAGAGCCCTCACTCCTTGGTGCTGCTGGCCTAGAACCCCACCATCCCTGACCATTGGCCATGCTATCTGGGGATGATGGGAGTTGGAGTCCAACAAAATCTCAGGGGCCACAGGTTAGCCAACCCAGGCCATCTGGCCTCTTTTCTGGTTTCTCCAAAACTCCTGTCCTCCCCTGCTCATCCTTCCTACCATACAGTGCAGCCCCCTCCTTTCTGCTTGCCCTGTGAAGAATTCCTCGCCCCCCTAGTCGAAGTGGTATTTCCTTTCTCTCCACTGTTAGCATTCTATGACTGAATGGTTTCCACCTGAGCATTAAGAATGCGCGTGAATGTTTTGCATCACCAATCACATGCATCCTGAAAAGCTCGGAGGTGCATGAGACCAAGCAGTACCCCTGAACAATTTTAACAAAATTCACAACATCGTATATTGTAGGGAGATGAGAATTCCCCACAATTCCAAAACTTATGAAAGAGTTCTCTGGGCTTTGGCTCGGTTTGTTTCAGAAGCTGAACCTATTCTTACCCATCATCCTCTGGTGTTCTGTGGCCATGCAGCACTGGAAGGGAGCATTCCATCAGTGCTCGTCTTCGTCTCTTTGCTTCTTTGAGCTGCGGTCCCGACTGTGGTCTTTCCTCTCTCTGTCTCTTCCCTCTCTCCCTCTGCTCCTTTCCTCTCTGGAGTGCCGCTCCCCGTCTCTCTCGCCCCATCCCTGTGACCGTGACCGCTCCCTTTCAGAGTATCTCTGGTCTCTGGTCCTCTCGTGATCTCGGTCCCTAGACTTCCAGTCCCTCGCTCTCTCCCTGGACCAAGCGTGCTCTCTTTTTTCCACCTGACCTTCCCCGTAAAAATTGCTTTTCAGACCAGGCAAATGGATGGGCTTCCGGAAGGGCCTGTCCCTGCCACCAAACCGCAACTGTCCCGACTCCTTTTTGCCTCCAAAACCGCCCCCAAGCCTCCGAGGGATCCATCCTTTCAGGGTCCTCTCCAGCTCAAAGTCAACAAATATCTCACGCTGGTCAATGATCAGTTTGTTTGCGTCTCGGTGAGCTTTCACTAGAGCTCGCTCCTCTTTGTACTCAATGAATGCGTAACCCTTGGAAAAGCCAGTGACCAGGTCTCGCACCAGGCGGATCTTCCGGATGTCTCCGTACCGGGAAAAGACTTCCTTTAACTTGTGCTCTGTGGTTTGCAAGTTGAGCCTGGCGACAAAGAGCGTGAGGTGGGGGTCTCCTGACACATCTTTGTTGGGAACATAGTGGGCCAACATGGCTCTCCACACGGCACGGTCGTGGGGCTCCTGGTCCGTACCATCAATGCTTCCTGCTTTGAGGGGATCATACTCTTTCGCGATGGGCGCCCACTCATTCATTGTCTGGAGAGAGAAGAAAAAGTCTTTAAGGCAGCAGTTTCCCAACTCCCCCCACCGCCGCCAGACCACTTGAAAATAGCTGAGGGTCTCGGTGAACCACTTAATAATTTTTATGCTCATTGTAGCAATTGTAATGCCCTGTGCCAGATGCTGTGGGTCTTTTAATTGTATTTGCCTTCTTTCACTTCTGGTATTTTATTTTCTTGTATTACAATTTGCATTCTATAAAATTCAAACTGTAATACAGTAACATAAGAAATTAAAGAAGGAATAAAAATACAATTAAAAATTAATATGAATATTTAATGCGGACATACCCCAGACAACCTGAATGAAGTCACGGATGCCCTACCCCCAACTCTCTCTCTTCCCTCCCTTTGCTCTCAAACCTGCTGAGGAGGAAGGAATCCAAACGTTCCCCTTTTGCAGTGCCAGCAGCAAAGAAACCAATAGGAAAACTCCCAGCAGCCCCCAAAGTCAGCATGGCCAATGGTCAGGGATAATCGGAGCTGGAGCCACCAACATCTCTCTAGAGCAGCAGTTCCCAAACTCCCCCCCCCCCGGATCACTTGAAAATGGCTGACGGTCTTGGCAGATCACTTCATTTTTCTGCCTGTTGTAGCACTTGAATGTGTTTTGCTAGATGCTGTACGATTTTTAATTGCATTTTGATTGCTTCTTTTATGTCTTATACTGTATTACAATATACATTCCATAGAATGCAAATTGTAATACAACATGCAATGTCAGAAATTGCTGGGAATTGAAGCCCTCTGTGGGATAAACTACAGTTCCCAAGATTCGTTGGGAAAAGTCATGCGCTTTCAATGTATGATGTGGGAGCTACGTTATTCCTAACTAACCTTTAATGCGATTTTAATGTGGAGATCTTTTGTAATCTGCTTGGAGAGCCTCTTGGGGCTATAAAGGAAGATGTAAGTTTTCAGGCAAAGGCACAAAAGCAGGCTAGGCTGTTTCTCTCTGATACGTTGGCAACCTGAATGATCAGTTGGCAACCCCAGATTCCGTCCTCTTCCGCCCCAGTTCAAAAGCCTTTCCCGCCTACAGCAGCGTAAGCACATTACACAGCCGCGTCCCTCCCCACGATCTTTGCAAAGGGCAAACACCCACCTCGTGGATAGGAAGTCAGGGAGACCCAGCACAAAGCACAGTGGAGGCTGCCAAGCGGGAAGGCAGCTTCTTGTCTACAGCGGCTCATTCGCCAGGACAAGAAAGGCACTCCTTCCCCTCCCAGCAGTCGATTCCTTGGGCCTGGCAAGAAGAAGGGTTTTTAAAAGGCAAGACCGCAGTCCGGCTTTGCTAAAAGGATTCCCCAGTAGCTCATGCCAGTGCGAATCTGCAGGAATGAAACGGAAGACGCGTTTGCCTGCCAGGGGTTCCGTGGGCGCCCCCTGGTGGTAGTGGTCTCGCGCGTGTTACACCTGGTTTTTCTAAACAGTGTAAATAAATAAATAAATAAAAATAAAGGAAGTCACCTTCCTTGTACGCCTGCTAAAAACATTTTTGTTTAGGCAAGCCTACCTGGACATGACATTATGTACATTTGTGTTTTATTTAAAAAAGTTGATTCTTTTATTACATCTACTGTTTTTAAAGTCTGCTTTTATTGTTTTATACCATTCCGTGTAAACTGCTTACAGTTTTTTAATTAAGCCATAGATACATTTTGCTAAATAACAATAAAGCGCCTACATTATTCTAAGCGCTATACATGATAAAACATTATTTTAGTCAGCCCAAGGATCCAGGGTGTAAAGAAGCAGTCCTTAGCCAGAATGGGGCAAGTTGCTCGTGGCAGATTTTGGAACTTTTTTATTGGTGGTGCCTTGCCATCTCCCTTCACGGCCACTCAAAAAATCTTCCTCAAGCTGAAATCAGCAAAAACATTAAAAGTTTGCTTGGTGTGTTTGTGTTTTTGAAATTCAGTCATTAATAAACTTTAATTAATCTTTCTTCAGTAAATATAATTTTTCTGGTTATACTGTCTGACAAGCAATTGTACAAGACTAAAGACATGATCTATCCATTAAAGTGTACATACCAGTTATTTATAAATGTGGAGTTAATTCAGCATGTTGATGTTTACAGTCATGATGATACTGAAGATTCTTTTAAATCATGTGCAGTTCTGATAATAGTTCCTGAATCTCAATATATGGCAGCTAAACATAAATCAACTTTTTGTTAAGCACTGTGTGTTACCCTCCTCAGGAATACACAGGGCAAGTTACTTGACTGGGAGATTCCTTTCCCAGAATCACTGTGCTCTCTCTGGTGCCATCTATGCTCCAAAACTCCACAGTTGGTAACCCTTTAATATGCCTGTTTTACAAGTGAGGACCACTGAGGTTGAGAAAGATTTATCCTTAACAAAGCCATAGAAACAACACCAAAGAATCATAAAAATCACAGGCTCACCTCGAGGACACCAAAACAACTGAATAGCAACAAAAGGTGCTCAAGAGACGTCTGAAAGTGATCGGCGAGGATCCGTGTCAGAGGATTCCCCCCTCCCACCCCTCCGTGCAGGTTGACTCGCCGCTGTTCACGCAAGTCAGAAAACTTTCCGCCACTTTGCTGCCGCTCACCCACACACGCGGCTGTCCCACGTCCCCGCGGAGCGAAAGAGCCTTCCGCGACGGCTGGGCCCGGTTCAAGCCCTAGAACAGCTCGAGGTCCGGCAGAACAGGATCCAAAGATCTGGGGTTTGTTGGGGTGCCGGGAACTGGGGCTGCTGAGCGACTCTAGACGCTCGGGACGATTCTTCGGGGGCGGGGAGCCACGACCGTTAAAAGGGCCCTAAGAGCGCCCTCGACGCACGGTGGGCGAGCGAGAAGCAAGCGCGCTTCGCTCTTGGCAACTGACGGGCAGCCCAAACTCTTTGCGGGGCTCCTCCTGGCAAGGGACGCCTCGAGGCGCAAGCCCGGCCTGCCCCCTTTCCTTTCCAGCCCCGTGGCGCCTTTCCCCCCCGGGCTCCACCCCTCCGGCTGCTCTTTGATTGGGTCCTCAGGAGCTTCGCCCGGGAGGCAGGTCGGAAGAGGCTCTGATCGTAGCCGAAACTTTCAGAGGAGGAAGGAAGTGCCTGCTGGATCTGGTGCCGGCTGGCCTGGGCAGTCCTTGCAAACGGGGCATTCCAAGGAGCAGCGGGAGATCCGGCGCCGTCTTCCTCCCCCCGCTTCCCTCTGGACGGTTGGAGCTCTCCAGGCGTCCCCTTGAGTTGGCATGCAAGCCCAGGAGCCCCAGAAGGAGGAGGAGGAAGAGGAAGAGCAGGAAGGCGGGGATGGGCCTGACAGCCCTTTCAAGAAGAGCCCTTTCCAGCTGACTGCCGAAGACGTCTATGACATCTCCTACATCCTGGGCAGGGAACTCCACAGGCTCAACAGCGGGCCCCACATGGCGGTGGCCCCGCGGGTGGCCCACCTACAGTTCAAGATAGTCAGCATCCTGGAGATGCTGGAGACGCTGGTGAACGAGAACAACCTGGCGGTGGAAGCCCTGAAGATGGAGAGAGACAGCTTGAAAAGAGAGGCCGAGGGGCTCAGGAAGCAGGTGGCCAGCGGAAGCATGGAACAGGTACCTCCAAAGCTAGGGCTTCATTGCTGTTGCTGGGTCATGCCTTGAGCCGGAGCTTTGGGACAGGCAGAAGGTCCCAGGCTTGACCCCTGGCGTCTCCGGGTGGGGCCGGGAGGGATCTCTGCTTAAAATCCTGGAGACTCACAGCCCACCCATGTAGACCATACTGAGGGCTAGAGGGACCAATGACTTGGTATGAGGCAGTTCCCTATGTTCCTCTTATGATCGCTATGGTTGTAATCAGTTTGTAGGTAGGAAAGCTTGGAACTGGCACCATGGTCATCATCATATCAGTCATAAGGGTGCTGGTGTGAGTTAGCCACTGGAAAAAGGAAGCAGCATCACGCCTCCTCAAAGGCAGACTGTTCTTTCAAGTGTCCCACAGTTAGTTGAGCGGAGAAAAGAGAATTGATCAACTGGTCCAGCATTCTGTGTCTGCTAGCCAGAGATGCTCCCGGGGGAGCTCCCAGAGAAGGTTGGAAAGTGGCAGCCCTCCCCTGTCTCCAGTGTCATAGCTCCATGCTACATCATGCTTAGAGACATACATGAAAATAAAACATATGGTTGAAATGTATTTATTACGTTTTTATCCTAGCCTTCCCTCAAGGAGCTCAGGGTGGTGGACATTAGAGATGGGTAATCTGGGATGCTCCCGCACTCCGCTCCAGATGTTGTTGGGCTATGAGTCCCATCATGCCTGACCATTGACTATGCTGGCTGGAGCTGACGGAAGTTGCGGGATCACCTTGACCCATATTTGCCCACACGACTGCTTTGATCTGTTTAACTGGCACTGTTATAGGTGCCACTTAATACTTGTTCCCTACTTGTAATAAATTTGTGGCAGTACCTTACACTTTGGCACTCCCTGCCTATTGACAACCAGGCAGGCATCTTCACTGTACTGTTTGTTAAAAACATTTTTGTTCAGGCAAGCCTACCTAGACACTTAGATGTTGACAAGTTTTAATCTTTTTTAAGTTTAAATGTTTTAATTACTTTTTCTTAACTGGTTTTAACAGATACTTTTGATATTTTTGTAAACCACATAGAGGTTTTATTACAATCAAGCAGTATATAAATTTTATTAAATAAAAAATTAAACCCAGAAGGCCATTAGTCCCCCGTTTTTGACATGCATGTGTCTCCTATAGTTTTTCCTCACAACAATTCTGTGAGGCAGACTAGGCTGGAAGAATGTGAATGGTCAGAGGAAACTGCCTTATGTCAAATCAGGTAATTGATCCACCTGGTTGTCTACAGTGACTGGCAGCAGCTCTCCAACATTTCAGATGGGATTTTCCTAGGGCTAAAGGGAGATGCCAGGTATTGACGCTAGGAGTCTGTATGCGAACCAGGTGCACTTCCACTGAACCATGATCCTTCTTCTGTGAGCTTCGCGGCTGAGTGAGGCATTGAACTCAGTTATTCTTGGTCCTAGTCTGAAACTGTGTTTGTGGACATTTTGGAAAACCCACAATATGAAGTGATTTATACACATTTTACAAATCAGTCCTAAAAGGAAAATAATAATAATAATTCCTATTTTACAAAAAGTGGAGGGGGGAATAAAAAATAGAAAAAGAATAGAAAAAATATTTTAAAATAGTGCTGGACTAGGACTTGGGAGACCAGGTTTCAAATTCCTACTTAGTCATGAAGCTCCCTGGGGGACCTTGGGTCAGTCCCCACCTACCCCGCAGGGTTCTGATGAGGGTAAAATGTGGAGAACTGTGAATGCTGCTTTGAGCTCCTTGGAGTGATGGAAAGGTGATATATAAATGTAATAAAATAAAATAGCAGGAAGGAAATCAAAAGATAAATTATTATCCCAAGGTCATCTGTGGAATGCATGGCAAACGTGGGGTTTGAATCCAGTTCTCTTCCAGCCTTCAAATAGCGATACTGTAATATGTTTATGTATTTTCTAGCATGTGTTTGATTCTATTGGCTTTATGATAAGCATCATGGACCTCCCCAAGGTATAGCGATGAAGTGTTAAATATCCAATTATTTTTTTAAAAAAAGGTCTCCTACACTTTACATCAGAGATCAGTGACCAATATCATGGGAGCTCTGTGCTGCACGCTGTGGAACTTATGAAGAGAGAAAGAATTATCAGACTAAATGCTGGCCTTTGTTTTAGATCTTATCTATTTTTACCTCTATTGTAATTCTGGGGATTTATCTCATGTATTTGTTATTTATTATTTGTAACCTTGTCTTTTACAAAATTAATTTTAAAAAATCTTTCTTTTGCTTAAAAAAAGTCTCATTTGGTTTTACAAGTGGGATCTGCAACAAAATGTTGCAGTATATCCTGACCTTCTAGCAAGAGTTCTGCTGTTCAGGGGTCTAGCCAGTCATGGCCTCCGCCACAATACTATTACTTGTAAGGAGCTCAAGGATAACATTCCACTCCACACCTCCCATTTCCATTTTTTTATTTTCCAGCTGGCACTCGGCATTCCCTGGCTACTGAGCATGTTCAGTTCTTGAGAAGGCAGGATGGTAATGGGGGTTCCCCCTTAGGTGTTATTTTTAAAAAGATTGTTCTGTATATCTGTAAGTCTCAGGGTTCTCCCCAGTCCTGGTACCTTGCTGTTGTTTCTCTGTGGTCCTAACAGTTTTTAACTGTATCTGTTTTTAGAATGCTTAAAACTGTCTTTAGAATGCTTTTAATTGTTTTGTTGATGAGCTTGCCACCCTGGGCTCCTTCGGGAGGAGGGATATAAATTCAATCAATCAATCATTTGGCCCCATTTCTGTTGGCACTCACCATCTGAGTTTGCTATTTTACGGCTGTCTAGGTAAACCTCGGCCCCAACAAGATGATAATTGACCTCACAGATGCGAACCGTCCCCGCTTCACACTGCAAGAACTGCGGGAGGTGCTCCAGGAACGCAACCAACTGAAGGCCCAGCTGCTAGTGGCTCAGGAAGAGCTACAGTGCTACAAGAGGTGAGCTGCCAGATAATATATTTTTTTAAAAGGCCGTTCTTTGGAATGTTCTCTGGAAGGTCAAACAGCTATTGCTTCACCCACTGGAGTTCAGACTTACCATGTGGTCGTGATTAGACACTGGTTGAGGCTCATCTGTGTGTTTATTTTTATTTATTTTTTCAAATAGTGCTCTCACTCTTATTCCATGATGGTGGGGGTGGCCAGGAGGGAGCAGAAAAAAAACAGAGGAAAGCTGAAACAGATGAGGCAATGGAAGACAGGATGGGGAGGCCCTCTGCAAGCAAGCAGTTCAGACCTCTGGCAAGAAAGGAGTGAAACCGTGGGGCGGCGGGGGGAGAGAAGCAGAAATGGACGTAGCAATGGACAGAGGGGTAGGGGATCCCCCTGCAAGTGATCATTGCGGGCCTCTAGCAAAAGCAATCCATCCCTCTTCCAATAGACCATTGGGTGGGGAGGCAGGGAGGGAGAGAAAGGGGAGTGTGTGAGAGAGATAGAGAGGAAGGTGTGTCAGAAAGAGAAACAAAGAGAGAAAAGGGGTGTGTGAGAGAAGCTAAGAGTGTGTGTGTGTGTGTGTGTGTGTGTGAGAGAGAGAGAGAGAGAGAGAGAGAGAGAGAGAGAGAGAGAGAGAGAGAGAGAAGGGGTTGGCTTCTCACTTTTGGCTCAGGTGTTGCCCACCGCTGACACGTGGCCCCTGAGAGATTGCTCCTCGGTAATGCGACCCTCAACAGAAAAAAGAAGGCTGTAGTGAGTAGGGCAAGGCCGACTCCTCTTCTTTATTTCTGCCCTGGAATGTCACAGGAAGGGTCCAATGAGCAGGTTATTGCCAAGCAGAAATCAGGCATTTTGCTCAGTTATGGCTCGATCCCGTGAGCTGAAGTACCGGCACTGACCCTGCTGTCCTGGTGGCCAAACAGATGCCTCCATGAAGCCTGCAAGCCAAGCATGAAGGCAACAGCTGCTGCCATGCTGCCAGGAGCTAAGCTATGGTTTGGTTTAGTGTTATTTCTGAACCTGGACTTGCAGTTTGTCTGTCTGTAAGAAACCACAAACTGAAGCCTAGGATTCTTCTATGGCCTGCCGGTTCTGTTTTATTTATGGGAAGCAAGCCATGAATCTGGGTTCTGCTGTAATGCTAAGACAAACCATCCGTAGTTCCTAGCAGTGCGGCAGCAACAGGGAAGGAGCAAAGCACCTGGGCTTTTCACCAGTAGTGTAGTGACACATTTAGAATTGCAGGCTCCCTTCATGATAGTCACAGCCATGCCCCTCACAGCCACCCTCTTTTCCTCTTTCCTTTGTCTCTCTTGCTCTCCATGTCATTTCCAAGTCCACACTCCACTACAACAGACGTCCCTAGGAGCCAATCAGCATGAAGGGGGGAAACAGCTACTGAGAAGAGTCTTCTCAGTGGCTGACTCACCTCCTTTCACTCTGATTGACTCCAGTCAACACAAAAGGACAAGGATGCTTCTCCGTGGCTAATGCTCTCCCCTTTTATGCTGATTGACTCATACATAGGAACTCACCACCATATAAGTGGTTTGTTGATGGCCTTTTTGAGGATCTCCTGTTCCAGTTTACCCATAAAGAGATTCACATATGATGGAGTTTATATATATATATATATATATATATAGAGAGAGAGAGAGAGAGAGAGAGAGAGAGAGAGAGAGAGAGAGAGAGAGAGAGAGAGAGTTTTGAAAGCAACAAACAGAACTTATAACTTACCACTTATATGGTGGCGATACATTGATGACATCTTTATGGTCTGGACAAATGGTAAAGAGAGTTTAGAACAATTTAAAAATTACATCAACTCTATCCATCCATCTATTAAGTTTACATTTAATAGTACAAATGACAATCTGCACATCCTTTTTCTTGATGTCCTTCTCATCATTGAAAACAACAAAATAGCCACTGATCTCTACAGCAAACCCACTGATGCCCACACCTATTTAAACTGGAAATCCTGTCATCCTAAGCATGTAAAGAAAAACATTGTGTATAGCTTTACTCTGAGAATCAAACTTATTTGCAACACTGAAGATAAATACCAGAGAAGGATCAGTGAACTTAAACAACACCTTCTTCTGAGAGGATATCCTCCACATATTATCGATTGCAATATCCCCCATTCTGTCCAGAGAAAACCTCCTCCATCATATTGAGGTGTCAAAGGGCAGGGAGCAACGGATTCCATTTGTGGTAATTTCCATCCAGTATCTCCTAACTATCACCGAGCAATCAGGGAGAGCTCTCCATTTCTGGCAAACTCTGAACATCTTACCAGAGCCATCAGCAGGCCTCCTGTTGTAGCCTTTCGCCAGCCTCCTAATTTGTGCAGACTGTTAGTGAGAGCTGTGCTTAAGCCACCTATCACCAATCCAGGGTCTCATCCTTGTCACTCCGAACACTGTATCACCTGTGTGTACCTCAGGGAGACAGCTACTTTTACAAGCACTAGGACAGGCAGGATATATTACGTCAAACAGAACATCACCTGCAGGTTCTGCAATATAATTTATGTCATCGAATGCAAAAGACCAGGATGTCATATCCAATACGTAGGAAAAACCACAACTGACCTACGCACACACTTCAGAAACCACAAATCGGCAATCTTAACAAAAAAAGTGGAGCAACCAGTTGCAAAACATTTCATCATTGAGGGTCACAGCCTGTTGGACTTTTCCATTACAGCGATAGAGATGCCAACAGATCCAGCAGCATTGACTAAAAGGGAGAACTTTTGGATATACTCTCTGGACACATTGGCACCACATGGCCTGAACCTGGAGGACAGTACCACCACTACATAGGTTCTGCAAATGAAGCCCCTCTGAGCATTCCATCCTCAAAGCTCTATAACTGCCACCTTGGTAACAGCATTTGTATGTTAGCAGCTGATGAAGGCGGAAGCTGAAACATTTTGGTATTACAATAAAAACCTGTTTTGTTAATCACAATTACGTGTGTGTGTTTTGAAAGCAACAAACAGAACTTCATCCAAGCTTGCTCTGGATCCTTACAAGGATTCCATCAATCACCTAAAAATATATGCACGTAACTGTGATATAAAACAGAGGCATTTATTGTTCTACCAAAATGTTTTGGGTTTGCTGTAGAGATCATTAGCTATTTTGTTGTCTTCAGTGGTGAGAAGAATATATATATATGGTATTTTAATTGCATTTTATGTATTTTAATTTATTTTAATTTGTTATCTTTATTGTGTACAATTTTTATTATGTACATGTTCGATTTTATTGTAAGCCGCCCTGAGTGCCCTATTATAGGGTAGAAGAGCGGGATAGAAATCTTTTAAGTAAATAAATAAACACCTCCCCCTGCTCTCTTTCTCCCTCTGTGGCCAGTGGCCTTGTTCCAGAAAAGCAAGACTGGACTGAGCCACTGCAGAAGGGTCCAAGTGTGGAAACCACTTCAAGGTCTTGTCAAGGAAGAGAAGAAAAGGCCACTATCAAGCGACTGTGAGTCTTCCCCCTGTAGTTTTGAGCGGTATTGGAGTGGGAGAAGCATAGGTGGGTCTTTGGGGTGTGGGGGAATTTAAAATCTACACTAAGGCTAGTAGGAGCTAAGCTATGGTTTGTCTGACATCTGACATCACCCCCCATCAGAGTGATGCCAGCTGCTTGTCAGGTTGGTGCGGTGTTTGAAAAATGACCTTGTGCGGCAAGACTGGCCTACAGGCTGGTGGTCCCTCACCTCTGCTATAATCCATCCACTTACACAATTCTGGGCTGCAGTTCTGGGATAAAACATCAGCTTTGCTTGCCAAAAGGTCCCGGGTTCAAATCCCAGCATCTCCAGGTAGGCTTGGGAATGTTTCCTGTATGAAACCCTGGAAAACTGCTGTCAGCAGACAGTTTCGAGTTGGATGAACCAAGGATGTCACTCGGTACCAGGCGGCTCCCTCTGTTCCTAGAGTGGGCGGGGGGGGTACCTTTTGGGCCCTTGAGATGTTGCTGAACCACAACTCCCAACCTCCTTGGCCATCCCTGCTGGGGCTGATGTGAGTTGTAGTTCAGCAACATCGGGAGAGTCCTAAAGTTCCCCAGTCCTGTCCTAGAGTCTCCCGAAGAACCCTAAATGCTTTATCCACCGTAGAAAAACTGTTGTTTCGGGAAGGGCCATAGCTCAGTGCTAGAGATGTGCTGTGCATGTAGGGCTTGGGTACAGTCCTTGACACCTTCAAGCAGGACTGAAACCCTGGAGAGCTGCTGCCAGTCAGTGTAGACAATATTGAACTAGGTGGACCAATTGCCATAAGGCAGCTTTCTATGTTTTCCTGTGTATAGCTGACCAGCTTTCAAGGCAAACAGAGAATGCTGTTCTTTTCACTTTCTTTTGTCACTGCTCACTTGCTCAGAGAGGAAACATGAACAGGCAAGGAGGGGGAGGGTTGACCCCACCCACCACCAGTGCCCAGCCTCTGCCAGATTACTCCCCCCCAAGAGAAAATGGTCCTCTCTGGGAAAAAGCTTCCCCACCCTTGCTCTAGAAGGTAGAGTGGGTGTGACTAGAGAGGAGGTGTGGTTAGAAGAGTCCAAAGGGCCAGATAGAGAGGTCTAGAGGGCCACATTCAGCCTCTGGGCCTGCGGTTACCTATTCCTGCTATACACACTGACCTGAGAGGAGATCCCACTGAATTCAATGGGGCTTTACTTCTGGAGGTAGATATGTCCAGGATTGCATCATATGCATTGCAGCCCTAACTTTATTAACACTTAATAAAACTGATGGGATCCTTCACTCTTGCACAGTGTAGAAGTAAATCTTTTGAAGCACAAGAGTTAAATATGTCCCCCCAGCCAGTGTGGCATAGTGGTTAGCGTGTTGGACTACGACCTGGGAGACCAGGGT
Source organism: Rhineura floridana (assembly GCF_030035675.1). Classification (NCBI taxonomy): domain Eukaryota; kingdom Metazoa; phylum Chordata; class Lepidosauria; order Squamata; family Rhineuridae; genus Rhineura; species Rhineura floridana. Next base: position 8,708,126 of record NC_084498.1, on the reverse strand, counting down.
TCGAATTCCCACACAGCCACAAAGCTCACTGGGTGACCTTGGGCCAGTCACTGTCTCTCAGCCTCAGAGGAAGGCAATGTTAAACCACCTCTGAATACTGCTTACCATGAAAACCCTATTCATAGGGTCTCTGTAAGTCAGAATCGACTTGAAGGCAGTCCATTTCAATTTTCATGGTAATTCAGACCAAAAAAAAGAACATCAAAGAACCTCCCATTGCAGTACCTGTCAGAAGCAACTTTACCTGATCCTCTAACCTGGCGGGGGACGGGGACTGTGGCCTACCAGGTGTTGTTGGACTCTAACTCCCATCATCCCTGGCTATTGACCATTCTGGCTGGAGCTGATGGGAGTTGGAGTCCAACAACATCTGAAGGACCAGAGGTTCCTTACCCCTGCTCTAGGGAGTGGCAGAGGGTCCCTGGCTGGGATACAGGCATTGACAAGTGCTGGACAAAAGCTGCCTGCCATGACACCCTCTGCCCTTGCGGCACATCATCCTTGCCCACATGCATTGTCTTCTCCCTTTTCAAATGCAGGTTTGCTTTTAGAAAGCCCCGATGAGGAACCCCCTCATTGCTCTTTGAAGATGGGAAGGAAAATATGAACCAAATACTGCAACGACTGCACTAGTTGAACAACGTGCTGATTGTGAACAGCTGCAGGAAGTTTTGAGAGTTGTGTTTCTATGCACCCTTTTCTCTTTCTGATGTTCTTGGTGCTGTAGAACCTCTCTTGAGCATGTTACAAGGGTCACCCTCCTACTGGAAATTCTTGTCTGTCTACTACAAAGAGCAGAATAAAGTCATACAGTTCTGTTTCTAGAATCCTTTTGAGGTTATTTTCATGCTCTTAATATAGAGACTTATTGTTTTTTGTTTACTGCAATAACTGTGTTGTATCAGTTGTTAACTGTATGTTAAAAATCTCAGTGAAAAGCATTAAAATCATTTTGCAGATGTTTGTCCATTGCTCTCTGCTTTTGACTGCGCAGGCCTATTGAATTATTTGTGCATTTATTATTGTTAATACTTTCAATCTGGCCTTCAATCAAGGCGGCTTAAAAGCAACAGGTTAGAATAATACAAAGCCCCCAAACTCAGTACACACATACAACACCCCCAGGAGTCCTTAGTTCCCTGCCTGATGGATAGAGCCAGAGTGTGCCTCCTTCCTGCTCTGTAAACCCAGGGCAACCTGCTTTTGGAGCAGAGTCTCCTTTCTGGCACGGATGGGGTAAGCAAGCTCCCTGCAGCTGCTCCTTCTCTGGCCAATGGATGGGGCCAGGCTGATCTTCCCCTTGCTGTTGTGTACTTCCTGGGAGATGGGGAACTTCTCAATGGTCCACAGTCTCCTGGCTGATGGGTGGGACCGGAGAGTGTTTCCCTTTGGCTCTGTACTCCCAAAACAACTGGCATTTGGAGCAGAGTGTTCTTTCCGATAGGAAGAAGCAGGTTCCTTGCAGCTGCTTCTTCACTGGCCGATGGACAGGGCCAAGTTGGTCTTCCCCTTGCTGTGATGTTCTTCTTGGGAGTCAAGAGGTGCCTCCTTCCAGAGGCATATCCTCCCAAGTTATGCCGGCGGAAAGATCTAACCATGAATTGTTAACCCCTGTGTTTGGTCAGCCACTTGATGACCATTTATGCGACAGTAAAAATGTATACTTTTTTAGGTATTCCTTTAGTACCACTCCCTATATATCTGTATATATATCTGTATACTATATATATATATACATAGATCCTCCGTGGCGCAGAGTGGTAAATGGCGGTCATGCAGCCGAAGCTCTGCTCACGGCCGGAGTTCGATTCCAACAGCAGGAGGAAGTCAAATCTCCGGTAAAAGGGGTCAAGGTCCACTCAGCCTTCCATCCATCCATGGTCGGTAAAATGAGTACCCGGCATATGCTGGGGGGTAAAGAAAGGCCAGGAAAGGAACTGGCAATCCCACCCCATATATATGGTCTGCCTAGTAAACGTTGCAAGACGTCACCCTAAGAGTCGGAAACGACTCGCACTACAAGTGCAGGGATACCTTTATATATATACATATAGTATTTTATGTATTTTAATTTATTTTAATGTTTTTGTGACAGCAGGTATAGCACAGCAGGTAGGAGCACCTGGCTGAGAGTCCAGAGTCTGTGAGTTCAAATCCCCACTCGTGTCTCCTGGGTATCAAGGGCCTGCTAAAGATCATCCCCACAGGGAGTGGCTCAGGGGTTACGTGCCCTGCCACCTGTGCAGCCATGGACAAGCTGCATAGTCCCAAGGAGCCCAGTTGCCCCCCCAGCTGGCAGTTGCGGACAAGGAAGGGGCTGGCTCATGCAGCTGTGGCAAGCTGAGCAGGCCCTAGTCAGCTGGGGAGGACTAGCCTCAGAGGGAGGCAATGGGAAACCCCCTCTGAGTACCACTTACCATGAAAACCCTGTTCCATAGGGTAGCCATATCGGGATCAACTTGAAGGCAGTCCATTTCTATTTAATGTTTTTGTGATTTTATTGTTTACAATTTTATTATGTATGTGTTTGATTTTATTTTTCTAAGCCGCCCTGAGTGCCCTATTATAGGGTAGAAGGGCAGGATAGAAATATTTTAAATAAAATAAATAAATAAATATTGCAGCGTCTGGCAGCAACGGGCAACCTTTGGCCCTGCAAAACTACAAATCCCATCAGCCCTAGCAAGCATAACCAATGGCCAAGGAGAATGGGAGTTGTAGCTCAGCAACATCTGGAGGGCCAAAGAGCTCACCTGCAGTACTGAGATGTTGCTGTTGTGGGAAGAGTAAGGAATATAAAGAACGCTGCTGTATCAGGCAACTGAAGCCAGGTTTCCCATACAGAGGCAGGATATTTCCACAATGCTAATTAGGTTGGGCCGTAAGAAAGAGCTCGAGTCCAGTCGTATGTGGCGACCACAGGATTTTAAGCCTCCCAGCACACCCAAACATTCACACGTGGCTAAACAGAGTCACAAAGGGACAGAGCTCAGTGGCAGAGCATCTTATGGGCATGCAGAAGGTCCCAGGTGCAATCCCCAATGGCATCTCCAGGGTGGGCTAGGAAAAGACTTCCTGCCTGAAACCCTGGAGAGCTGCTGCCAGTCAGTATAGACACTACTGAGCTAGATGGACCACTGGTCAGACTCAGTATAAGGCAGCTTCCTATGTTTGCTAGGAGCTCCAAGAGGACACTCCAAAGCAGCCTTCCCTTTCTGGTGCCCTCCAGACATTGTGGACGTCAACTCCCAACAGCCGCATCCTGCACAGCTAAAGGCCACAGGCGATGGGAATTGTAGTCCAATGATATCCAGTGATCAACTGTTTAGGGAAGAAGCAGAACCACAGAAGCAAGCCATTCCTTGTTAATAAATACCTCATTTTATTTATTTGTTTATACAGAGAAATATTTTATTCCATGTGTTTGTTTTTAGCTTTTAAAAAATACATTACTAAGCCAGGTCCCATCTTCCCTCCCCCCCCAATTGCTGATCAAGCATACAACCAGGATGTCACAGTTTTTGTGGATGCCCACCATGCCTCCCTCCCTCCCTCCCACCGCCTCCCATACTTAGTGTAGCTGAAGTTGCACAAAATGCTTCAGGCGCTAAAAAAGAACCGGGCCCCATCACCACTGCACATTCACAGAAGTATCATGCCACTTTAAACAGTCATGGCTTCCCCCAAAGAATCCTGGGAACAGTCGTTTGTGAAGGGTGCTGCGAGTTGTTAGGGGAGACCCCTCTTCTCCTCACAGAGCTACAATTCCTAGAGTGATCTATCATTCAGTCGCTCTTGCCAGGGAACTCAGAATTGTAACTCTGTAAGGGGAAGAGGGGTCTCCCCTAACAACTCTCAGCATCCTTCACACACTACAGTTCCCAAGATTCCTTGGGGTAAGCCATGACTGTTTAAAGTGGTATGATACAGCTTTATATGTACAGTGCAAGTGGAGCCCCAACCCCACTACCCCAGGAAGAGAAGTATCCTTGGGAAACACAAAGGGGCAGGAGACAGCCCCCCAAGCTGCCACCACCACCTCGCCAGGCTCTCACTTTCTGACAGCAGCAAGTCATGTGGCCTTGTGCCATCACAGCCCAAATAAATGTGAAATCACATTCACTAGGGGGGAAGGGAGGCGAGGGGGAAAGGACACTGAAATTCATTATCACAGAATCACGTTTCCCTCTGTTGATCCCAGATCAGGCCTTTGGGATTTCTTTTAGAATGGGTGGGAAACCTGTTATCCTCCAGTTGTTCCGGGACTACAACTCCCACCATCCCTGCTATTGAACATACTTGTTTGGGATGATGGGAGTTGGAGTCCAACACGGAGAGAGCCAGCAGCCCCCCCCCCATATTTAGAGGGTATCCAACACTTTGGAGGTAGCCAAGGCCCAAGAGCACTTGGAACTAGCTTAAGGGGCATACCTTAAAACAGGAGGAGGGGGCTGTGGGCCTCCAGAGGTTGTGGAACCCCCCTCCCAACAGCTGCAGCCAACATGGCCAATGATCAGGGATTATGCGAATGGTACCCCCACCAACATCTGGAGGGCCACAGGCAGCCCATCTCTGCCCTAACAAATATACTGTTTTCCCCAAAAGTGCCTGATGAATCCCATTCAATCCAATCACAGGGTGCTGCATGCATGCCTGTACCCACACACACACACACACACACACACACACACACAGGGAACACAGTTCACAAGGAGTAGTCAAGAGTAAATAAATAATCCCACATTTGCACCAGAACCAAAGGGCACCTCCAAGCAACCAGATTGTTGAAAAGGAGTTTTATCCTAAGAAGCTTTCATTCAGAAAAATCCCCTTAAAGAAAAGCCCTCTCAAAAGTTGGCCACTGATTCCATAAAACCCTCCAGTCTTCTATATGTTAAACGAGAGAGAGAGAGAGAGAGAGCAGTTCCTTAAGTTAATTACTAATATTTTGGCTTCATATTTCTACACGGATCAAACAGCATTTACTTAATAATAATAATAATAATAATCCAGGAAACTCAGGAATGGAGTTCAGAGGTCCCATCTGCACTATTTATTTAAAGCATTATCATACCACTTTAAACAGTCATGGCTTCCCCCTAAGAATCCTGGGAAGTGTAGTTTGTGAAGGGGTGCTGGGAGTTGTTAGCAAGGAGACCCCTCTTCCCATCACAGAATTACAATCCCCAGAGTTCCCTGGGAAGAAGGATGGATTGTTTAAACCACTCTGGGAATTGTAGCCCTGTGACAGAAAGAGAGGTCTCTTGAGAACTCTTGGCATCCTAAACAAAATACAGTTCCCTTACCAAAATGTAGGGGAAGCCAGGACTGCTTGAAGTGGTCTGATACTGCTTTAAATGCATTGTGCAGATGGGGCCAGAGAAAGAGAAGCTGGGTGCACAGCTCCTACCGACCCCTGGTAGTAATGGAGGACATGGCACTAGAAAGCGCCAACAAGAACACTGTGCCCACTGGTCCCTGTCCATGTGGGGCCTAAAACCTAGGGAGAGTTCTTCCCTTGTCTGACAGCTGCCAGGCCTGGACCATGAGGCTGAAAGGTGCTGGGCTGAGATGGAGATGGGGAACCTGGGGCCTTCTAGATCAGCCTTTTGCAACCTTTGGGTTCCCAGCTGTTGCTGGACTACACCTCCCATCAGCCCCAGCCAGCATGACCAATGGTCAGAGATGATGAGAGTTGCAGCCCAGCAGCATCTTGGAAAAGGCTGTTCTAGATGTTACCAGACTACAACTCCCATCATCCCTGACCATTGGCCATGCTTGCTTGGACTGAGGGACGCTGTAGTACAACAACATCCGGAGGACCAAAGATTCCCCATTCCTGCTTTAAGGGAAGGCTGGTGGCCGTACAGCCAATGGATGTCCAAATCAGGCGATGCCAGGCCTCAATCACTGAACAGCCTCAATCCAGAGTTACTGGGATAGATACATCTTTACTTGGCAAGACCCTGGGTGATCTGCCCTCAACCTTTGCAGAAATCTGATGCGTATGTTACGGCGACTGATAACATCGACATGCAAATTTTGACAATCCCAGATGAAGTTCCCAAGTGTCCAACATGCCCTGGAGTGGGTCGACTGTTACTTAAATGCAAGTGTCAAGCATTCACTGCAGCCATGACTGACATCTCTTCCTACCCCAGACATTCACCTGGGATGGTCAACATTCACACCCCTGCATACGTTTACTTTATTATATTATCCTTCCCACCCTCCACCACCCCTCAGTTGAGCAAAACTGTATCTTCAAAAATGAACAAACCTTGAGAGCTGCAATTCCCTCTGTAAAAATCCATATTTGTCCCAAAGGTCCTAAGTTGGGAAGCACTGATCAATTCTATTTATTTGCAAACAGGTAGAGGTGGGGAAGGAATAGGGAATCTAGACGAGCCTAATATGTAAAAATCATCAGGAATTCGGTTTCAAGCCTGCCTGCCTGCCTGGCAGAACAAAGACTAGAGAGGAAGACGTGCATCCTGCAACAGACACTTTCAAATCATCGTTTACGGAGCAGGCTTTGGAAGCGATCTACCACGAGAGCTGTAAACAAGACCCTTGTGTCCTCTTTAAAAAAAGAAAGAAAAGGTTCGTTCTGGAGAGACAGGCTAGTGTTTCAGCCACGGGTAAGCTTCAAGAGAAGCTTTGCTCCTGTCTCCGTAATCGTACAAGAGTTCCTCGCCAGCTTTAATGTCCCGGGAGGCGACGAGGATGAGGTGGGGGATGCCGTCAACGTCGTGGAGCTTCGTCTGACAGTTGCCGCATTTGCTGTGATTGATCAGCCTTCCCAGACGGTGAGTCTCTTTTGTGGCATCAACGCTGGGGTGGGGGAAAGAGGAAAAGGAAATAAAGAAACACACAATTTTTTCTAGGGCAGGTGGGTGGAGGAGCACCTGCAGTCCTTTGGATGTTATTGCCCTGGCTATTGGCCATGCTGGCTGGGGGTGATGGAGTCCAATGATATCTGGAGGGCCACAGGTCTTGCATCCCTGATCTGTGTCGTGATAGCCATAGGGAAAAAGCGTTCCCAGGAACAACTCCAACATAGCTCAATACTGAGGCCCTATCAGCACATTACCTTTAAAGATATATTGTACCCCTGTATCAGTCATGGCTTCCCTCCAGAGAATCCTGGGAACAGAGCTACAATTCCCAGAATTTCTTGGGAAGAGGGATAGATTGTTAAACCACTCTGGGAATTGTAGCTCTGTGAGGGGAATGGGGGGGCGCGAGTCTCCTAGCAACTCTCAAACTATAGTTCCCAGGATTCTCTGGAGGGAAGCCATGACTGTTTATGTTCCATCTTCTCAATAAGTATATAGACTTTAGAGCAGGGGAGGGGAACCTCAGGACCACATGTGCCCCTCTAGGCCCCCCTGTAGGGAACTCTCTCCTGGCAAGAGGGGGTGTGACTAGGGAGGATGTGTGGCCTGTAAGAGTCCTGAGGGCCATATAGAGAGGCCTGGAGGGCCGCACTCACCTCCTGGGCCTAAGGTTACCCATCCCAGCTACACACACTTACCTGGGTGTATATACACACTTACCCACTCAACTCAATGGGTTGTATCCAATGTGGCACTAAGCTAAAATCACCTAGCAGTATGACTTGTTCCGCTGGTGCAAAACATTTCACCAGAGGAACATTGTTCCACAAGAGGAATGCACAATAGATGGCACAGCCCGTTGCATAACAAGTTTCCGCTACTGCCACTATTGCACTGGATCCTCCCATTGCACAACATTTAAACTTATCCATCCGCACTAGCTAGCGGACAGAGTACATTGGAGACAGCCCAGTGGGGTTTACTTCTGGAGTAGACCTGGATTATACGCACTGCAGCCCTAAGTTGACTACCACTTCATAAAAACTGGTGGAATCCTTCACTCTTACACAATGTAGAAGTAAATCTTTTTGGCATGAAATGTGCCCCCCCTCCCATTTTAATTCAGGCAAAACCAACAACAATTCCAAGCATGGCAGCTGTCAGAAGGAACTTCACTCCATCCTCTAATCCAAAGATGGGGAACCTGCATCCCTCTCAATGCTGTTGGGAGGACCACAGGTTGCCCATCCCTGCTCTAAAAATTAGCTTTGCAGAAAGACAGAAGCTCACCAGTATGTTTTCCTCAAGTACCGGAAGTAGTACATGTAACAGCCAGTGGATGGGTCTTGGGCATATACGGCTTCTCGTTTCTTAGCATCCGTGATCTCAATGAGATCCCCATGATATTCGACTACAAACTCCCCCCGCTTAAAATGCTTGGTTGCAATGACCCCTCTCCCCTTGCCGTCAATGAAGTCGATCTGTGAAGGAGATGGAGGAAGAGGAAGCATCAGCAAGTGGACAAAGATCTATTTTAGATGCACTGATGGACTTGCGCATATCCAGTGGGACTTCCTCCACTCGGCCTTTGAAGAGCTGATTCCCTGCTAACCTGTTATGCGCATTTTTTGGAGACTTCCCAAATTTCAAAAGCAGTACCGCATAGCACAGAGGCCTCCTGTTTGAGACATGAAAAGGCCCAAAGCTCTGTAGCAAGGAGTGGGGGACCTGCAGCCATCCAGATGTTGCTGGACTACATCATCCCTGACCGTTGGCCATGCCTGCTGGGGCTGATGGGAGTGCAGAAGCATCTGGAGGGCACCACTTTGGCTTACAGGGAACTTACTCTCCAAACATGGATCCTGCTGAAGCAAAAACAGAACTGTTCACACCCAAAAGTGAGGTATTAGCAAGGCTGGAGGAACTCCATGGTTTGCAGAAGTTTTTTTTTTTTTTTAATGGGGGGGAACCCAATAAGATGCAAAAACAACAACCCCAAAATAGTCCTATGAGGTCATGCTCAGTGGTCACAGAGGGTTATATCCAAGGGGGTGCTAAGTTAAAGCTATTTAGCAGTAGTATACTTGTTCCGCTGGCAAAATATTTTGTGCCCGTGGGACATCATTGTGAAAGAGAACACACAAGCATGTTGCTGGTAACTTGGTTGCACAATAGATTGTGTACTCTGTTGCACAATGAGTTTCTGCTAGCCCAACTGTTGCACTGGATTCCTCTGTTGCATAATGTTTAAAACTCACTCTTGAGCTAGTAGACAGAGAATGTGGGATTTACAGCCCAGAATGTTGGCTTGACTGATGGCAGAGACGTAAAAAAAAGGAGAAGTGGGATGGAGGGGTGGGGGGAATGGAATGGACCATCTGGGAAAAGGGCGTGGCTCGCACCCTGAACAGGAGCATTCCATATTGCTGCATTTTGCCACAGGCCCCACTTGTAATTTAAATCAATACTTTTTTAAAACGTCCCTCCCTCCCAGATTAGAAAAACCACAGCAGCAGCAGCTACACACAGACTGGCATTAAACAGATTCTTCAAAAATCCCACTTGGTCCTTCCCAAAGTGGCTCTTGCACACAAACCTTCATATATGCTAAATTTGCAATTCTTTGGGATTAAGGATGGAAAGAGGAACAGAAAGGGTTTTGTTTTAAAAAAGCCATACAGATTCTATATGCCAGTTATGGAGAACCTATGCTTGTTTGTTGCCAAACTACAGTTCCCATCAGTCCCAGCAAGCATGGCCAATGGCCAGGGATGAACGGAGCTGTGGCTCAGCAACATCGGGAGGGTCAAAGGTTTCTCCGCACCTGCTACATGCAAATATATGAACTCATTCTCCAAGGGTGGATCCTTGGGTACCCAAAACGATGCAATTGATGAGAGGAAGGTTTGAGCAGGCTCAGGGGAACCCTAAGGTTTGCTGGTGCACAATAAAATAAAATGAACAAATCTAGCATAAAAGCCCAAGGCAGCCCCCCAGTCCGGTGCACTTCCGATGTTTTGCACTGCAACTCCCATCAGCCCCAGCTGGTGATGGGAGCTGTTGTCCAAAACATCAGGAGGGCATCAGATTGGGGGACAGCTGCTCTAGCAGTTGCTGGGCGATAGCCCCGCCCATCATTCCTGACCATGGGTAATACTGGCTAGGGCTGATAGGAACTGTACTTCAAGAACTTCTAGTATTTCTACCAATGCCGCCGCAGTTACCTTCATGCCATCTTCTTTGCCGCTTTCTATTAGGTCATCTATCCGCTTTTTCTCCTCTATCTACAAAGAGATTGGAAAATATGTTGCCATTTGAAGAATGAGCCGAAGGCTGGATTCCTATGCACACTTTCCTAAGAGAAAGTACCAGCAAACCCTTTGGGGCTTAGTCAATACGCATAGCATTCCAATGAGTTTGGTGGTACTTTCTCCCAGGCTAGCAAGCATAAATTCACAACCTAGGGGGTTAATTCAGTGCTAGTCCTGCTCAGAATAGGACTTAGTTGAATACAATCCATAAACTCAATGTGGCTTACTAACAAAACCTAAAATCAAAAGCTTTAGGCTGCTAAAATTTGTGATCCAAGATCCGTAATCTAAGATCTGCATCCGAGGTCCTGCTCGTGTGCACGCAAGTGAAATTAGTTAGGCTGGTGAGCACACGGGACAGGCCTTCCCGGTGGTAGCCCTTGCAGTTGTGGAACACTCTTCCAGTTAACATTCATTGGACTCCATCAAGTTCTGGCATTCAAGAAGACCTAAGACCATATTATTTTTCACTATTGCCTGTAAAAATAATATTGGTGATCTAATTCAGGGTATACACCTATTTGTCTGTATTCACTCAGTGCTTCATACTCTACCTAGGATCATATTGCTTTTACCATAAGGACCCGCTTGTCAGGGCCCCGCTTTTTGGCATTCTGCTAATACGGCGGCGCCAGCGGGGCAATCAGCTGTAGCCCAGGGAGCTCCAGCCACCGCGCTCCAGCTGACAGCGATTAGCTGGAATGCACGAGCTCCCCACACTCCAACTGGAGCACGGGGAGCTCGCACACTTCAGCTGATCACTGTCAGCTAGAGCGCAGTGTTTGGAGCTCCCCACGCTCCAGCTGATCATGTGCTCCAGGTGATTGCTGTCAGCTGGAGCGCAGCGGCTGGAGCTTCGCACACTCCAGCTGAGTAGTGCCCCACTTTCCGGCGCTTTCTGCTTTTCGGCGGGGGCCTGGAACAGAACCTGCCGTATGAGTGGGGCCCTACTGTATTTCTCTCTGTAAGTTGCTTTGTCAGGGCTTGGCCCTGAAACGTGACTTGTAAGGAACTGGAATAAAGCAAGTAATAAGAAGTAAAAAGTAACTGGGGAAAAACAACAAGCCTCCCTGAGCCATTCCAGGAATTTTAATAATCAGCAAACAAAGACATTTGGAACTGGACTGTCAGATGAGAACCATCATTCCCACAGAATCCTTTATAAAAGTTTACACAGTTCCTCAGTGGCACATCTGTCCTAAAGACGGATGTTTGGGATGTATGGTAAAGTTGTTTAAGAGGCGCTACAAGAGAAGAGAGTACCTGCAATTCTTTTTTGCTCTTCCGGGAGCTTCTTCTAATAGGGTAATAATCTGTAACCTTTCGGTTCTGTTGCGTTTTCCCTTGAGCTCTGAGAGAGATGGAGAAAGCCACATGAATGCAAAAGGGATCCCCACTTGTTAGCCAGAATCACATCTCCGGGACAGGAGCATCTCTGTGCAGAATATACCTAAGAGATTGCCACATCCCCACATTCTGCCTGACAAAGAGCTCCGTGTCCCTCACATTCCTTTGACTTGGGGATGGCGAACCTGTGGCCCTATAGATACTAACCTTTGCCCATGCCAGCTGAGGCTGACAGGAGTTGAGAGTCCAACAACAACTTGTGAGCCACAGGTTCCCCAGCCCTGGATTGCACCATCATATCGAAGCACCAAATATCATGTAGCAATTGTAACTTCTGCTTTTTCTACCCATTCTGAAAGCTTCCCACATAAACAACCAAAGAGTTTACACAGTCAGCTTATGTGATTATCTTTCTAATGTTTGTGAACACACATCCATAGGTTCCATTTTTTCTCCCTCTTGTGTGTTCATCTTAGTTATGTGCCAATGATTGTTTATTCCTAGGTGTTGCTATTGCACTATTTTAGGGTTGCCAGGTTCAGGGCCTGAGACTGATCCTGTATCTTTAGGAGAAGAGACAGTCAGCCAAGTGCAGGTGTTCTTGCAACACTGTAATGGGAAAAACCACAAGGTGGAACCTGCACTTGGCTGACTTTCTCTTCTCCTAAAGATACAGGATCAGTCTCAGGCCCTGAACCTGGCAACCCTACACTATTTGCTTAAGCATATCAGCTTTTTTTAATTGATACAGACTGCACTCTAGCGGCACCTACTGACAATAAGCAGGCATTAGCCCCAGCTTTATTGGGCCATGTAATGCCATTCCATCAGGCTACAGGAAAGGAAGAGAGGAAACTACAGGGTCTCGCCACTGACTCTGGTGAGAGACCAGCAAATTTTGGTCCTCCTCTCCTTGTATCTTTTTCCATTCTGGCTTGTCATTACAAGAACTCCATGACCAAGGAAGAGTGCCTGCTTTCCCCCCCCGCCTCCGTTTTTCCTTTCATGTCATGCCTTTTACACAGAACTTGGAAGTAACTAGTTACAAGTAACGAATTACTTGTAATTTGTTACTTTTTTCAGTAACGAGTGGGTAACTTCATTACATTTTGCTGGTAATAGAACAAGTAGTAACTTCATTACTTTTGAGGAGTAATTGTAATGTTTCCAGCATTACTTTTGCACATTACTTGGGGGGGAGCAGGGGATGTCTTCTGCTCCTCTGATTTGTGAATAAAAACAATGTGCTTCAAATTGGGCTTCTGTGCAGTGTTGTTCTTCCTTCATGCTCTATGGGTGCTTAGGAGGCAAGGAGGGAGGAGGTGGAGAACAAGACGGGGTAGAGAAAACAATTGTTTAAAAATTGACAGGAGTGGAAGGAGAAAAGAGCTGGAGGCAATATATATATAAACAAAAATATGTGTGTTGGGTTATCATGATTGCTGGGGGTGGGGTGAGGGGATGTGAGATTCTGTTATGCCATTCTGTTAATCTTATGGATAAAAAAAAATTCTACTACCCTCTGTGTGTGTGTGCTTATTTTTAATGTTGTTTTAGGCTACTTAGATGTGCAGCAGCCAAGGCCAGCACCTTGTAGGCAGCTAAAAAAAAGTAACTAAAATGTAATTGTAGCAATTACTTTTGAGTAAAAGTAAAGTAATCAGTTACTTTCAGAGCAATTGCAATTGTAACGGTAATTACTACTTTTGGGGGGCCATGTAACTGTAACTCATTACTTTTTAAAAGTAATCTTCCAAGCTCCGCTTTTACACTATAAGCTTGTGAGCAGGTAATGTCTAATTGGTGGCATTTGCAAGCCACTCTGGGAGCTTTTTTTTGGTTTCAGAATGAGACAAAATTGTTTTTAAAAGACTGTTTCAAAACCAAGCTGCTCCTTCAGGATTTGGGCAGGACGAGTGTCTTCAACTTATTGAGATCAGACAGAACTTTACAAAGCTCATTGTACAGAAAAAGAAGAAATTGTGGATTTCATACTATGACAGCAAAGACATTTACTTTCTTTTGGGCCCAGGTTTGGTCTTGACTCCTTGCTTCTGAGCTGGCTTTTTGTCTGCTGCGTTGGCAGACTCTGGAGGCAGCACACGTGAAGGTTCTCTGGCGTCTGGTTTTTGGCTAGAGAAGGAGGCCGGAGAGTCACCCCCTCTCTCTTTTTCGACCAGGCCCTCCGATTTCATAGCACCGTCAGTTGCATGGCCAATATTTATTCTGTCTGTAAATAATGAGGGGGAGGGGGGAGGAAATGCAAATCAGCACAGAAGGCAGAGGCTCACATCTTCCTTTGCACCATGTCAAAACAGTGCTCCAATTTAAACATTATTCTAACCCACATGAGCAGCAGGCAGGAAAGGCAGTGAAGACAGACCAACCCTTCTGACAACTAAAGCGACCAAGGAATTGCACAGATTTGTAATGGGTGAGCTCTGCTTCCCACCCCCACCTTTGCTTCTCTACTGCAGGTTTGAAGAACCTTCTTCAGCTTCAAGGGCCGCATTCCCTGCTGGGCAACCCTCCTGGGGCCACGTGCAGAGGCCACAGGCAGAAATGGGCAGAGCACAGTAGCGGAGTGGCAAATTCAGACGCGCAGGGTCCCTTCATGTTACTCACAGCTGCACCCTCCCCCCCCCACTGTTTTACTGCGGGGTTGAGAAAGAGAAAGCATGAAAGAGGATAGTGTTAGTTACTGAGAAGAGTCTTCTCAGTGACTGACGCACTTCCTTTCACTCTGATGGGCTCCAATTGGCAGAAAAGGACAAGGAAGCATGTTAAAAGACCCTTTTCAGTGGCTAACATGCTCCCTTTTCATGCTGATTGGCTTGTAGGATGCTGGAGACATAGGGACCCTGCTCCCCAAAATGTAAGGGGTCTAAGCCCCCCCCCCGAGACCCCGGATGACTACACCCCTGGCAGAGCAACAAAAATGACTGTTACCTTTGTACAGTAGGCTAATTTCTACATACACTCACACACCACTCTCTGTCCTCTCTGCAGGCAAGCAGAAATCATTGCCACAGTTTATGTGCCACGGTCCTGTACCCCAAGTCTTTGGACGACCCTTAGGAATGCCCCAGATGTTATCCCCCATTTGGCATTAGATGCCAGGGAGGAGTGCTAGCTTAGTCTTCTTCCCTATCTGCTCATTTTCGATGAGTAATACATTTGTCTATTTTTTTGAAAGTGCGAAGCTGTACAATTCAGGCACAGTTTCGCCAGTCAACGAATAGTCTCTCCAGACTCTGATAGTACACGTGCGTGCTCCAGTATGGAAGGGCCTTAGCTCGGTGGAAGAGCATTTGCTTTGCACATAGAAGGTCCCAAGTTCAATCCCAAGCTTCTCCAGTTAGAGCTCGGAGAGATTCCTGCCTGAAGCCTTGGACAGCTGCGGCCAGCCAGAGTAAGCAATACTGAGTTGAACGGACCACTGGTCTGACTCGAAATAAGGCAGCTTCCTCCGTTTAATATCAGCCGACCACGTGCCACCCTGGCAGGCTTCCAACGGGGCAATGCGATTCCCAAGACGAAAAAGGTTCGCCACTCCCAGTCTATAGAACTCCAAAGGAGGTCATAAGCATCGCCTCGAGAGTCCGTGTGATGTGGAAAAGTTGGAAATAGGTTTGTGTGCAGGGCAGGGGAACTGGGTTCAAATCTCGGCTAGCTCAGCCACAATGCTTACCAGATGACTCTGGGCCCATCATGGTGTTTCAGCCTAACCCACCTCACAAGGGCTGCTGTAAGGATAAAGCATGGGGTGGGAGATACAGCAGCCACAGAGATGATGCAACATCCCTGTGCGGAACATCTCGCTTACATGCTGCTTCTGAAAAAGGATTTTTCCTATGAGTGAGATTTAGGCAACGATTTAAAAACAAACCCACACATATATGCACAGGTCGGGCCACATAGCCAACCCAGCCACTAACAATGCTTACCATCACCTTTCTTGTAGGTTTCATTTCCTGGTTTGCTCTGGCATTTTGCCTCATGATGCGTGGCTGAATTTTCCTCTTGAAGTGGAGGTCGTACAGCAGGAGGTTTGTTTGGACTCATGTAGGTATAGATTTTGGACTGACAAATAAATATGTTCTCCTATAGCAAGTAAAAGATTTTCATATAGCTTCTGTTCAAAAGAACCCATTCCTTGGTGTATCTTTGTCTTTTAAAAAGCAACTATGGAATTTGGTAGACGACACCAGCTGTCATTTGAAGGGGCGGGCAAGCCACCAAGTTTCTAGCCCCTGTGGTTGAGATTTAAAACTTTATGTGCAATTCCCAATAAGATCTCAGGTGATGATGGTGGAAGGGAGAAACAACGATGAGTAAGTGGGTGTGCAGACATGTACAATAGGAACATTCTTACACAGGAGAAATTGCTACTGGAGTCAATGTGAACAGCCTCTGAGAACATAAGAACCACCCTGCAGGGTTAGAACAAAGAGCCAATCTATTCCAGCATCCTGCTGCCCACAGTGGCCAACCAGCAAGCCCACATCTGGGGCATGAAGGTGACAGACAGCCTTCGCCTGTTGCATTCAGAGGTATACTGCTTCTGAACATGGAGGCTTTAGCTAATAGCCACTGATGGACTTCTCTTCCATGAAAAGGTTCAACTCAGCATGCAGGGTTTGTGCTATTGCAAAATTGTGCATAGGGATGCAACCCTATGCACACTTACCTAGG
This sequence comes from Rhineura floridana, assembly GCF_030035675.1. Lineage (NCBI taxonomy): Eukaryota > Metazoa > Chordata > Lepidosauria > Squamata > Rhineuridae > Rhineura > Rhineura floridana. The sequence goes on along the minus strand of NC_084498.1, from coordinate 8,691,934 downwards.
GAATAACGCTTGCAGAATGCGGTGGAATTTTCTTCCAAGCAAATACATATAGAATTGCATTGTTGGGGGTGGGGGAGGACAGAAGAGTTTTGGATATTTTTAAAGGTGCAAAAATTAACCATACTAAAAGGCAGGGAGGGAAACCCACATATACCCAAATGCTTTTGTTACCACAAACCGGCTGACTGCAATGACGAGATTGTCATTTTAAGATTTTTTAAAATAGCAAGCATATAAGAGCTCATTGTGTATCCCATAAAAGGCTATGAGGACAAGGGGTGTTAATGACTTTATATGCTGCTTTGTTATGAAGGACAGCCAGTGTGCGTAGTGGTTAAGGTGTTGGACTACGACCTGGGAGACCAGGGTTTGAATCCCCACATAGCCATGAAGCTCACTGGATGACCCTGGGCCATTCACTGCCTCTCAGCCTCAGAGGAAGGCAATGGTAAACCCCCTCTGAATACTGCTTACCATGAAAATCCTATTCATGGGGTCACCATAAGTAGGAACCCACTTGAAGGCAGTCCATTTTTTCCCCATGTTAAGAAGGGGCACTGCCTGAAGAATTGCCCTTTAAACCACACCCCAAAAATTGATCTTAACTTTGGGGAAGGACCATAGCTCAGTGGAAGAGCCCCCGCTGTGTACGCAGAAGGTCCCAGTTTCAGTTCTTGAGATCTCCAAGGTAGTGCAGAGGAAGATCCCTGCTTAAAATCCGGGAGAGCCACTGCCAGTCGGTGTAGACCAGAGAGGCGAACCTGTAGACCTCCAAATGTTATTGGACTACAACTCCCATCATCCCTGGCCACTGGCTATGCTTGCCGGGGCTGATGGAGGATGGAATTGAACAACAGCTGGAGGGCCACAGGCTCCCAAATTGTGATCTGCGGAGCATCATCCAGGAGGTCTGTGGCACGTCTGTGGATTTGTGGTTGAAGACGGGAGATTAGAAGTTAATATGAACACTTAATGTGATGCATGTGTAATTGCTTCTCGTATTTCTGATATCGTATTTCATTACATTACAATTTCAAGTCTATGGAATACATTAAAACGCAATATATATGAAATAAAGAAGCAATAAAAACCCAATTACAACTCGTACAGCCTCTAGCACAGCACATTACAACTGCTATAACAAGCAGAAAAATCATTAAGTGGTCCACCAAGGCCCTCCACAATGTTCAAGTGGCCCATGGGGGGAAACTTTAGGAACCACTGAACTGCCCTGACACTGGAGAAATTCTTGTAAAGCATTTACCTCAGTAGTATAGTGGCAAATTCAGAAGTGCAGGGTCCCTTTATGTTAGTCACACCCACGCTCCCCCCCCTTTTTTTTGCTGCTAGGTTGAGAATTCGGTATATGTTAATCCCTTCTCCCACAACAGATATCACTAGGAGCCAATCAGCATGAAAGGGGAGAGTGTTAGCTGCTGAAAAGAGTCTTCTCAATGGCTAACTCATCTCCTTTCGCTCTGATTGCCACCAATCAGCAGGAAAGGACAAGGAAGCACGTTAGAAGACTTTTCTCAGTGGCTAACACACTCCCATCTCATGCTGATTGTCTCATAGGATGGTGAAGACATAGGAACCCTGCTCCTAAAAAAGTAAAGGGTCTAAAGCACATACACCCCGAGACCCTGGATGACTACATCCCTGGTTTACCTGTTGAAGCACTTTGGAAATATATTATTATTATTATTATTATTAGCAGCAGCAGCAGCAGCAGCAGCAGCAAGGGAGAAAGGAGGAAAGATGCCTCATTTTCATTCCCAGTGCTATATGGAGAGTACATTTTGGGTTTGGAACTAAGAGACATGGGTTCAAGTCCTTGCTCAGCCATATACAGACTGACCTTGGCCAGCTAATTCCATTCTGCCCTCAGCTACTCATGTGTAAAATGGGGATTGATCCAGTCTACTTGATAAGAGCTGCCATCTAAAGTATAAATTACTCTGGGATGTATTCAGTTTTCGCCATACTCTGAGCAGATCCACTGAAATCAATGGGCACGAGTCCATTAATTTCAATGGATCTACCTTGAGTAGAACATACAATCCTCCATTCATTTAAAAGCTGCATAGCAAACACCAGCTCACCCTCAAAAGAGCTATTCTGATCTCATACCAGCCCGAAACAGCTGGAGGGAAAAAACAGGCCAGGCCCTTGGAAGGAAGGTCACAATCCCGATTTTGCACAGCAACAGCTGCGATGCAATTGTCAAGTCAAGAAGTTTAGATCTTTTATTCCAATTCATTTTTAAAGTTCCTGGAAGTGTAAAGGCTCCCCGCCCCCCAAATTTTAAAAAGGGCAAAAAGTCTTTTCCACAGAAAGGGTTCTCAAAACATGCTCCGGGTTGGACATTTGGCCCTAGAGTCCGGCTCTGGCAGCGACCATTTTATTGGTAGGATCTCGGTGGGGCACAGGGATAGAAAAAGGTGATCGGGACGCACGGGGGAGGGGATTGGGTTCCTCCCCTTTCCCCTCCCCAGTGATTGCTGCAGACCGCAACCCTCGGAGGGGGACTGTCAGAGGGCGATCCACCCCTTCCCTTCCTCCCTCGCGGGCACACCCTGCGGGGCTTCCTTCCCGGCAAGTCGGGCGCCCGGCGCTGCCGACAGGCCCTTAAGGTCCGCTTCCGTTGCGCTGCGCCCAGGGCGCACCGGGGAGGCCAAGCGCTTCGTCGCCTTCGCATTTGGCGAGCCAGGGGACCCGATGGCGGCGGAAGGGTGGCTGGGAGGGCGCAGAGAAAGCGAGCGCGAGCAAGCAGCGATCCGCCTTACCCCGTTCATCTTCGGCCGGCCTTGGCCCCGCTTGTCGGCGCTCTCGGCAGTGGCGGCGGCAGCAGTCCCCTCCGCCTCGCTCTCGGCTCTGCCCTCCTTGGGCTTGGACATCTTCCTCCTGCCTGCGAGGTGGGGGGAGATCGAGGGAGCCGGGTGGTCAGAGCGCCGAGGTGGCGGCGGCAGGCTCCAGCGTGGCGCTGCCCCGGCTCATGCCCTAGCCGCGGACGGCGCTGCAGCAGCAGCTCCTGGGAGAGCCGCCGGCGGTGCCCGCGTCCTCACCGCCATGTTTAAATTACTCGATGCGCCCTGGCAGGCAGGCGCCTTCCCAGCCGCCAGGCGGAGTCGCGCTTCCCCTCGGGAATCCCAGGCAGACTGGAAAAGCCGGGGGTCGTTCCCGTCCGTCCCCCGCCCACGGGCGATCCCCCTCCTCCTCCCCGCCCCGGGTTTCCGTCTCCCTCCCACCCTCAGCCCCCTCTGCCTTCTGCTTCATATGCCATGGCTCTCTCCACCTTGCAGCATCTGAAGCTTACCGGAGAAGAGCTCCCGAGTACGTGCAGAGTGCATTCCCCTCTCCACCGAGCAAGGAGGGAGAGAGAGTTCTTTCACACATTGCACCAATAGGAGTTATGAGCCTGTCCTCTGCTGCTTGGTAAAGCCCTGTGGAAATGGGTGCGATCATGAGAATAAATCATGATCATCATTGAAGGGTCAAGGGGAGGAATGCCACATCAGAGGGGTGGCATTTCTGGCCAGATATGAGCCCGAGAACATGTTAGAATGGAAACTCAGCACTAAGGTCATCATCCTTGTCATCAAGTTGCATTCCCCTGTCCCCACATAAATGTGGGGTGCAGCCCCCCCGGTATCAATGCACTCATATCCCTCTATTAAAGCTACCACTCATCCTACTACCAGTCTACATCTGCACAGGAATTGTTTTTAAAATGTTTTATTGCTTGATGTTTGCCACTCTAGGCTCCTTTGAGGAGCAAGGGCGGGATAGAAATTTAATAAATACGTTGTGCATTCTCTGATAGTAATTTTTTTTTTAAAGGCGAGGAGGCAGGCCGGGCTCCAGACTGAAGGCACGGCCAGGTCAGATGCTGGAGGGGGAGGGAGGCTAAAGACAGCAACTGGTAACTTTGTGGTGAGGGAAAGGCAGTATTTACATGCTCAGAGGGGCTCTAAGTTGTCCACTTTCAACAAAGACTGGAATTAAGCCATGAAGTGCTCTTATTTCTTCACCCCACCCACTTGGGAAAATATGCTTTCCTCACAACCCCCAAAGTTTTCATCCTAGCATCCCCCAAATCCTCCCATCCTGCCAGCAGCCTTCAGCTCCCAGATTTCAAGTGACCCTCCAAGACCAAATCCCCAAGCATCCTACCTCTTTCCTCCCACACTAGCCTATTCCCTTTGATTTTTCTACCCCCATCTGAGACACCCCCAACAGAATCACTCTGCTCTACCTGAAATCTTCACTGACATTCCTTCAGAGTAACCCCCCACTCCCCACCACCCATATAGTCCCCAGCATCTTTGTTTCATCTCCCCCAAACATGCTCCATACCCTTCCTTAGTTTCTACCTTTTTCCCTCAGCACCCCAAAAATGGTCTCCCTCATGCTCTCCCTTTGCCCCTAGACCTCACACCTCTGTATAATGGCTCCACCATCTTGAATAGTGCCTTTGCAGATAGACATTCAAAAGGAAAGAGGCACGGCCATTGCGGGAGACACAACTGGCTGAATTTCCAAGGGCGATGCTCAAACCTGCAAATTGTATCCCCCGCCCTCCAAAGATGTTGCACTCATGTCCTGCTTGGGAGGGCTTCCCGTTGGGGCATCTGGTTGGCCGCTGCCAGAATGGGCCACTGGCCTGATCCAGCAGCCAGGCTCTTCTGATGGTCTTCTTAAAATTACAGCCTTAAAGGAACAGCTCCATCTTTTGGTTGTTCCGCAGGGAGTCTCAGACACGGCACAAAGTGGAACCTCTCCACCCTCTTCCTCCTTATCTGCCAAATCTCTCTCTCTAGGAACACAGGAAGCCACCTTATACCGAGTCAGACCTTTGGTTCCTCTCACTCAGTATTGCTGCACTGACTGGCAGCAGCTCTCCAGGGTGTCAAACAGGATTGCCTCCTAGCCCTACCTGGAGATGCTGGGGATTGAACCTGAGGCCTTCCGCATGTGAGGCAGATGCTCTGCCACTGAGCTACGGCCCTTCCTCTCGCTCTCTGCCCTGCCTCCGTACCTATAGATTCCATGCATGCTGGCCTATAGAGTGAAATATTGTGGTGGGGAAGCAGGAACATCATTACAAAACAGTCTTGGCATAAATACAGGCAGCCTAATACATTAGCACTGCAAATAAATGTCAGTCCCAAGAATGAAGGTGCAGTGTTTGCTCAGAATGAAGTCCCATCGAGTTCAATGGGGCTTATTTCCAAGTGTGTATGCCAGCCTTCCCCAGACAGGGTGCCCTCTGTATGCTTGGAACTACAATTCCCAGCAGCCATCTGGGGTGGGGGGAGGTGTCTGCTGGGAGTTGTACTCCAAAACATCCTGAAGACACCTGGTTGGGGATGGCTGGTGTATAGGATCACAACTCTAATTGTGGGATTTCAGCATAGAATACCTTCTGCATGCTTTTCCTTACAGTTTCACAAGCAAAAAGGATTTTTTTGAACAGAGGCGGTTTGCATTGTCTATGATGCAGCCAGGACCTTACAGCCACTCTCCTCTGCCTGCAGCTTTGTACACACAACTGCCTCAACTCTGTAACCCCACAGATTTCCCAGTACACAGTACCATGTTCGCATCCTCCAGATGTCTCCATCTGGTTCCCCAAATACCACATTTCACCCCTATTCAATTATTTTGTCCTTACAAAGGCCTCCCCCATCTTCTCCCTAGCTTCTAAGGTTAAACAATTTCAAAGAGTGGAAGTTACAAAAAGAGTATATTTTATTCTATGAGCAAAACATTATTTTGGAAGCTTCCACAATTCATCAGTTCAGATCCTTTTTTTCCATTTAAAATAGGACTTCCAATAATCATTAAGCAGTAAATGTATTATTAAACAAATTTATCGACTGCATCACAGCATAAAACCATTGAAGCAATGTACAAGGGGAAAATGATAATAAAACTCACAGACACAAGCTCTACAAGCCATAAAATCAATCCAACAAACTCCAAAAAACAATACAACCATCTATACAAACTCCAAAAACAGCAAAACAATTTCATCAGATATAAAACTGAGGATTCCACAAATGACTGGGTTACACTTCAGGGAAAGCCTTCCTAAAGAAAAATGCCTTCTGTAGGCACTTAAACATCATCACGCTAGGCACCTGTCAGATTTCAGGTGGTAATTAATTTCAGAGGGTTGGAGCTCAACACTAAAAGCTTCTAGTACCAGCTAGGCAATGTCCCATTTGAAGAGTGCAGTTGCTGGGCAGGCTATATTGGGCAAGGCAGCCCCTTAGATCTCCTGGTCCCAAGTTGTTCACTGCTTTAAATGCTAAAAGCAAATTCTTGAACTGCACTTGTGAGCATATTTTTACCAATTACTTACAAAATCTATGGATGGGAAGGGCCCATTTAGAAGGGGCATTCTCTCTCTCCTACAGGACAGAATACCTCTCCTAGGATAGCGCCCCTCAGAACCATCAGATGCACATTTGCACAGGCTTACAGCACAATCCTAACCACATTTACTCACAAGTAAGCCTGACTGAATTCAATGGGGCTTCATGCCAAATAAGTGGGGCCAGGATTGCAGCCTTAATAAAAAAAACCATACCATTAGTAAACTAATCTTGAAAGCAGGTGACAACCACATATCTGCCCCACACACACCTATCTCGCCCGTCAGGCCCTTAAATCCCTTCCCACAGTCCGCCTCCCTCCTCCCAATTCAACCGCTTTCAGCCCCATTCCTTTTAAAAGCAGGGGTGGGGAACCTGCAGCCCTCCAGATGTTGCAACCATCACCCCCCAACCATTGACTGTGCTGGCGGGGGCTGATGGGAACCGAAGCTCAGCAAATTCTGGAGGGCCACAGAACCCCCACTTCTGCCTTAAACCTGCACTCTGTAAATGCTCAGAAACCACCACCCCTCAGGGCTAGAGTTAGCGGCAGCCCCTTACCTGTTGTTTTTAAGACAGCTTCAGAGGCGCCATCACTGACTAATTGGGGACAATTTATTTATTATTTATTATTTCAATTTATATACCGCCCTTAGCAGAATAGCTCTCAGGGCGGTGAACAAACAAGATAAAATACAATATATCATAATAAAAATAATAAAAACATATACAAACAAACAACAAAAAAACACTACAAAAACACAATACGACAAAAATTAAAAATACGGATTAAAAGATTAAAATGGTTAAGAAAATTAAAATGCCTGGGAGCATAAAAAGGTCTTTACCTGGCACCAAAAAGATAAAAGTGTAGGCGCCAGGCGTACCTCTTCGGGGAGGCTGTTCCACAACTCAGGGGCCACCACAGAAAAGGCCCTAGATCTAGTAACCACCCTCCGGGCTTCCCGATGGGTTGGTACCCGGAGGAGGGCCTTAGATTCTGAACGAAGTGAATTATCAATGGAAACCGCTTGTGAGGGTACCCCCTATTTTTCCTCCCTGGCAATTTGAATTTTCCCACTCACCCTTGACACCCACCTAACCCCTCTCCCATACCACAGCTACACTTCACTTTCCAAAATCATCCCCTCCCAAAAGACAGAGCCCTCTTCCCATGCACTTCTAAGAACTCTCCTCCCCAAGATAACCTCCCTCAGTTCCTCTGTCCATTTATTGGACCCCCATTCCCCTAACCCACCTTCTTCCAAAACCCCATCCCATAATAGTCCCCAAGCCAATGGAAAAGGGAGATAAAATACCTTTAGTCATGATCCCGGATAGCAAAGCTCAACCAGGATCAACCGTGTCAACCAAATCCGAAAAGGGAACCCCTTTTTGACAATTCTACGGCAAGACTCAAAGAGACTCTCCCCGCCTCCTCAATGTAACCAACCGCTTCCAAAAAGATACAGCCGTGTCTCTCATTGTTGTCCGATTGGTCCGCCTCTCTGCCACTTACGCGCATGCGGCCTCTGGTTGGATGTGTATTAAAGCATCCCGCAGATCCCAGTTTGTACTTGAAGTCGAAAGCAGCTTCCCGAGAAGGAGTGTTTGAAATGAGCGTTCGTCCGCCGCTGATTGGTGAGTGAGAAAGTGAGCGGACATGTGATTGGAGGAGAAGGGTCGCGGCTGTTCTTCCTCTCTGCTGGACGTGCTCCACGTGCATGGAAATCGCATCGAGAATATAGCATCCCTTATCGGCTTCGAGGTATCACGCTTCGGGAACACGCGGAGCTGACAGGGACGTCTTATACATGAGCGGGTAGTCAGAAAAAAGTCTCACAATGTCTGGTGGGGCTGACTCCCCTGTGCGGGTTTGGAGCCTAAGCTCACAGCGGTGAGATGAAGGGAGATCTTTAGCACAGCGGCTCCCAAACTCCCCCCCCCCGCCGCAAACAGCTTGAAAATTGCTCGTGGTCTTGGTGAACCACTTAATTTTTTTTGTCACTCTTTTGTAGTAATTGCAGCATGCTGTGCTAGTTGCTGTATGATTTTTAAATGTATTTGCATTGCCTCTTTGATCTGTTATACTGCATTTTCTTATATTACAATTTGCATCCCATAGAACTCAAATTGTAATACAAGAAATCAAAGAAGCAATGCAAATACAATTAACAACGCAGCCGAAATCTCTGCTCACGGCAGGAGTTCGATTCCAACGGAAGGAGGAAGTTGAATCTCCGATAAAAGGGGTCGAGGTCCACTCAGCCTTCCATTCATCCGTGGTCGGTAAAATGAGTATCCGGCATATGCTCGGGGGTAAAGAAAGGCCGGGTAAGGAACTGGCAATCCCACCCCATATATACGGTCTGCCTAGTAAACGTCGCAAGATGTCACCCTAAGAGTCGGAAATGACTCGCACTACAAGTGCGGGGACACCTTTACCTTTTTATGAATGTTTAATGTGGACATGCAGCGGACCACCTAAATGAAGCTCAGAGACCACCGTTTGGGAACTACAGGTGCAGGTGGGCATGGATTTCTGTTTAACAATAGCAACAACAAAAAATGCTTTCAATATAAATTAGACTAATTAAATTAACAAAACTTGGGACTAACCATGAATGGATGTCAACTCAGACCTAGCACTCAAAACAAATCCATGTGTCTCATCTAGCTGACTCCTGTTGGGGGATTGAAGGGCTCTAGTAAAACACAAAGCAGATTCCACAACCTTGAAGTCTGCCCTCCACTTGTACATCTATTAAACTACAATGGCTACACACCAATTGAATAGGTACACAACAGACTTTACTACCATGTAGACATGCAATAAGTAGCACTACACAAACTGTACTCTTCACACAGATTATGAGAACGATTTATGACATTTATTAGTCACTTTTTACTTTTAAAAATGTCTCAAAGGGATTTAAAAAGATAAAATCCAGACAAGACTGAGATGCTGCTAGTGGGTGGTTCTTCTGACCAGATGGTGGATGTCCAACCTGTCCTGGATGGGGTTGCACTCCCCCTGAAGGAGCAGGTTCGTAGCTTGGGGTTTTTCCTAGAACCATCTCTGTCACTTGAGGCTCAGGTAGCCTCGGTGGCACGAAGTGCCTTCTACCAACTTCAGTTGGTGGCCCAACTACGTCCCTATCTGGACAGGGATAACCTGGTTTCAGTTGTCCATGCTCTGGTAATCTCCAGATGAGGTTACGGCAATGCACTCTATGTGGGGCTGCCTTTGAAGACGGTTTGGAAGCTGCAGCTTGTGCAAAATGCAGCAGCCAGATTGGTAACAGTGACCAGACGGTCCGAACATATAAAACCGATTCTGGGCCACTTGCATTGGCTGCCTGTATGTTTCCGAGCTCGATTCAAGGTGCTGGTTTTGACCTATAAAGCTTTACATGGCTTGGAACCACAATACCTGATGGAATGCCTCTCCCTATATGAACCCACCCGTACACTACGTTCAAGATCAAAGGCCCTCCTCTGGGTGCCTACTCGGATGGAAGCTGGGAGTCTGGCAACAAGGGAGAGGGCCTTCTCAATGGTGGCCCCCAAATTATGGAATGATCTCCCTGACGAGGTGTGCCTGGCACCAACACAGTTATCTTTTCAGTGCCAGGTCAAGACTTTCCTCTTCTCCCAGGCATTTTAGCATGTGTTTTAAATTGTTTTATATTTTTAAATTGTGTTTTAAATTGTTTTTAAAAGGTGTGTTTTTAAATCTGTATATTTGTTTTAATGTTTTAAGTTACTGTAAACTGCCCAGAGAGCTTCGGCTATGGGGCGATATATAAGTACAATAAATAAATAAAATACAGATGAAAAATAATTAAAACCAGAAAATGTAAAACAATGTGTAATACAAAATACCTAGAATGCTCATCCAATAATAATAATGACCCCACTAAAAGATGACCACCACCATAGAGGCCAGCTTAGTTATCAGTGGCCTGAGTGAATAAAAAGGTCATAGCCTGATGTCTAAAATATCAAGTACGGTAGGGCCCCAATTTACAGCGCTTCGATAATGCAGAGGTTTTGAATTGTGTCCATGTCCCATATGTTCAGCACTTGTTCTGTTTTTGTAGCGATTTTGTGGCATGATGTGAATTGATGGCGCCTGCGTTGTCAGAGCTTGGAAACGTTCCTTTTTTAAACTACAGTTGGGCTGATGGGAATTGTAGTACCCAAGCTCTGACAACGCTCTCAGTAGCTGAGTCCAAGAAAGGCGTCAGGCACCATTTTATTATTGAGGCAGGAGGCTGAGGGCAAGCGAGCGTGCGAGCGAACAGACAAGGGGGAGAGCGAGCAAGCAAGGGAGGGATGAGCGAGGGAGGTGGCGGAGGGCAAGCGAGCATGTGAACAGGTGGGGAGAGAGCGAGCGGGCAAGGGGGGATGAGCGAGGGAGGCGGTGGAGAGCGAGTGAACAGGCAGGGGGAGGGAAAGTGGGGACGAGCGAGCGAACAGGCAGGGGGAGGGGGAGCGGGCAAGGGGGGGATGAGCAAGGAAGGCGGCGGAGGGCAAGTGAGCAGGTGCAGGCGGGCAGGCAGCTCCCTCCCTGCGATTCTGCGGTAGCACTACTCCCCCACCATAACGAGGGCGAGCAAGCGGGGGGAGGGAGAGGGCGATGCACAGAAAAGTTGAACCTCAATCAGCTATTGCAGGGGGAGCTTCAGAGGCCAAGCGCTGTCAGCTGGAGCTCCCCACACTACAGCTGATTGATGTTCCGCTTTTCGGCAATTTTCGCTTTACGGCAGGGAGTCTGGTCCCTAACCTGCCATATAAGTGGGGCCCTATTGTAATGCTTAAAATGGTGAGGGGAAACCCCCTCCACTAAGTATTAGCAACAAAAGGGTGGGGAATACAGTTTTCAGAAACAGAATAGGAATTCCTGATAGGGTCTCAGTAGTTTTTCATGGCAAAGACAGGCACTAACTAGAGGCATTCAGTAACAGCCACACCATATATTTAAAGCATATGGCTTCTCCCAAAGAATCCTGGGAACTGTGGTTTGTTAAAGGTGCTGGGAACTGGAGTTCTTCGAGGGGTAAACCACAATACCCAGGGTTCTTTGGGGGAAGTTATGCACTTTAAATCTGTGGTGTGGGATCATGTGACTTAAATCTCAATAGTCTGCTGCGGTTCTGCCAGTTGTGTAGTACAGTAGAGCCCCGCTTATACAGCGGATTCCGTTCTAGACCCCCACCGTAAAGCGGAAATCACCACAAAGCGGAACCCCATTGACTTTAATGGGGCGCATCGTGCAAAAATGCCACAAAAGCTGCAAAATCGTGTTTAAAAGGGGAGGAAAGCCGCCGCATTAGCAGAACGCCGGGAAGTGGAGCGCTGGTATGCGGGGCCCTACTGTAATGAGATTCCAGTAGAATCACCAAAAGAGAAACCCTAACTCCATATAAATACATTAGAAAGATTTTACATGACTTCCCCTTCGTTTTTTCTGTTTTTAATTAATTAAGGTATTTCATTAAATTCATATCCTGCCCTTCCTCCTAGAAGGAGCCCAGGATGGCAAACAAAAACACTCCAAAACATTTTAAAAACAAAAGACTTTAAAAACATATTAAAGCAAAGCATCTTAAATATATACATTTTAAAAAACTTTTCATTGTAGAGTTCTGAGCTGTACAGCATCCACATTTAGAGTATGCGTTGTAGCATTAAGATGCGCTATAAATTAATACAGTGAGTAACGAGATTCGATGCCGCCTAGTGACAAAGTCCTCTTGATCCAGAAGACGAGCACATAAAGCTGCAGTTGGGTAAACTGGGCAGAGCTGTGCGCGTTGCTGCGGATACCTCCCAAGCGACAAATTGTGTCCGCACCTGCGTAGTACACCACCGATTCTTCCCCCGACCTCTTCATCATGGCTCCTGCCATAAGGACTGCACTTTCCCATCGCGCCTTGCGAGAACAAACTCTCGCGATAGGAGGGCCGGACATGCGACATCTATCCCTTGCGTCGGTACGCACAGAGCCGCCATTTTGGGAAACAGTACCACGTGATTCCCAACGGCCGTCTCCTCGACCTCCTCCGCTTTGCCCCTCCCAACGGGAAAAAACCCGGGCCTAGGCCAGCACTCGACCCTGAAGCGGCAGCGATCGTGTTACTCCAGCAAGTAATGAGTCGACGCCGGGATCTGCGGAGGGGCTTCGCCGACGACGAACATTTTAGTAATATCACCCACGTCTTCCCCCCCCACCCCTCCCCTTCGCATTCCTCTGAAGCAAGGGAAGAGCGTGACGAAGCGGCGGGGCACGTGACCATGCGACGCGGCGAAAGATCGGCTGGGCGGTCCACCATGTGACCCGAGAAGAGGCGGCGAAGGAGCCTATGATGACGAGGAGGAGAAATACGCGTGCGCACCGCATTTCCCAAGGCGCGAAGGAAAGGAAGCGGGGAGGGGGTGCAAGAAGGCGAGCGATGGTCACGTGTTTGCGCAGTGGAGGTGCGCGTCGCCAGGCAGAAGAAGGAGGCGGTGACAGCAACAGTGGCTGTAGCAGCCGGGGCAGCCTGCTGAGGTCACGTGGTGTGGCGTCATCGCCGCCGCGAGCCCATCCCTCGTCGCGCGCCGCCGCGCCGCCCCCTCCCCCCTCCGCGAGAGGGGAGGGCGGGCGCGCAAAGATGGCGGCGGTGAGTTAGAAAGCGGCTGAGGCGTCAATAAGGGAGCGAAACACGGCGGAAGGATCCCGGCACAGCTTCCGAAAGACGGCCAGAGTGAGTCCGTCCTGCCTCGCTTCTTCGGTTGTGTTTTTGTTTTCTTTCTGGTCGGGGGGCGGTGAAGTGACGACCATGTTGAGGTGCCTCAGGGTCTGCCCTACCGGCCCCCGTTCTCTCTCCTTTGCTGCTCCTTGAGCTCTGGCTATTCAGGTGGAGAGAGGAAAGAAGCGCTGCGTCTCCCTGTCCCGCCACACACGCGCGCGCGCACGCCTTTCCTCAGGTGTTCTTGGAGCCCCTCACTCAAGCCTGCATGATGTTTCTCTGACCCTCCCCTCAATAACGAGCGATTAAGTTCTTTGTTGCATGGGGGGGTTCTTTTCCCAGCCCTTCAGGTTGAAGGTAGACATGAATTGGCCCAATACTGCAGACCGAGAGGGCTTTAGAGCTACACCGGTGAAGAAAGTAGATGAGCTGATGTGCCAAGAAGGGTCCTTTGCTCCTTCTTTCTTTTCCTCACACTCCTTTTCTCTCGCCCCCCCCCGCAGCCAAATCTTTTAGATTTTCTTTTTGCTCCTCGTACAAGGGGGGAATGTAATCCTTTGCTTCTTCCCCCTTCCCCATTATGATTTGAGGTTCCCACTTTGTTTATTGTTTCTGCTTGGAGATGGGGATTGTTTGTATCCCTTAGCGCAAGGGTAGGTTAATGTGGTGTTCTCCAGATACCGTTGGTCTGCGGTTCATGCTTCATCATTGGCTATGCTACCTTGGGCTGATGGGTGTTGTAGTTCAAGACATATGGTGGGCACCACATGGGTGACCTCTGGCCTAGATTCTCCATGTGGTAGGGTCTAGTTTCCACCTTATTTTAAGTAATTCTCTAACATCCCCGACCCCCCCCCCACACACAAGGCAGAGAAGGAAGGTAGTGAGGATTGAGTTTATAACTGGCTTATTCTCCATTTGTATAGCAGTGTGCAAAGTACATTAAAATATTTCAAGCATTTCTAAACAAGGCTTGCTGCCCCACTGAGTTTTAAAATCTAAATTTTAATAGTGGGGGAGACAGTAAGATTAGAGATAGGGAAGAAGCATGATTTCTTAACCTTCTGCCTCTTCCCTACTCTTAGTCTGAAAACTGGAGATCACTTTTTGGACAGATCTCCAGTATTTTGAATTAATGGGCTGGGCTGGTGCACTCTTGCTATATATTCTCTCTTTCTCATGGGATCTTTCTGCATCAGAGCAAACTTCAGTGCAGTTTGCCAGTGGCAATACCATGCTTGCAGATTGAGCTTCTTAAGTGAACTAGCAATTATGCTTGCTTCTTTTGTGTGTGAATTATGTTGTGAGTTTTTGTTGATAGTCTTTTGTCAAAGGATGCCTGGAGTTGCCTCATTGGGTGGATAAGCACTAAAGAGAATCAGTTGCCTTGTAAAATGTGGGGGAAAGCTGCAGTTTGTTCCTCCTGGCTGACTAAGCAGAAATGCTTTTTGTTCCCTTATGTTTCAAGTTCTCTTTCGATATCTCCTTAGCAAGCAGACTTAGATCTCTCATTAAAATGGAACCAATTACCGAGAGAGGTAGTGGGCTCTCCGACACTGGAGGCATTCAAGAGGCAGCTGGACAGCCATCTGTTGGGAATGCTTTGATTTGGATTCCTGCATTGAGCAGAGGGTTGGACTCGATGGCCTTGTAGGCCCCTTCCAACTCCACTATTCTATGATTCTAAAATGTAAAGGGTTTGTACAAAAACAAAGCCAGAAGCATTGTTTGGTTCTCATATACTCTGTTAGTTTCCTCCATGCTGCTTTTTAGGGGAGTATTTTAGTTGATCAGTCATTGGCATGCACTAGTGTGTGTACAACAATTACACAGCTGGTTCTAACCCAATCCGGAAGTTTATGTCCTGCACATGTGGTGTTATGTGCAAAGCTACGTTCTGGTGAACTATCTAGGAACTTTCTTGCTACATTCTGTTTTGTATTAGTGAAGGCTTTCAAGGATTTGTGGATTCAGCAGTGACTGGGAAACATTAATTTGTGAAATGGACTCAAAGTCTGTTTAACTCAAGGGTTTGCAACCTGTGGCCCTCCAGAAGCTGCTGGACTATAACTCCAATACTTGTTGACCATTAACCATGCTGGCTGGGGCTGTTGGGACGTGGAATCCAACATAATGTGGAAGGCCATATGTCCCTCAGCCCTGGTTTAACCCCATAAACGTTCTCTTGCAGAAGTTGTTGAGGAAAGCAACCTTTCTGAATCTTTTGTGAACATAGGTATATTTTTTGCCTCATAACCCAAAGAAGTATTCTATTTCAGTGGGCAGAGCAATCGTACTCAGGGGAAGCTGGTGCAAGTGGTGCTGGAGCAAAAGAAGCCAGTGTAAAATTGTGCCGCATCAAATTGCTGTTCAGAAGCCTCTGGGTTGGCTGAACGGTGGCTCACCAGGAGCTGCATGTAGGGGTTAGAAAGTAAAAGGCTGCTCTCCTAAATTCCCCTACCAGGGAGCAAGCCCTCTCCGTTGACTTCTGTATTAATTTTTTTAGACTGACCTTTTTCCCAGAGTAACTTTTGCTTGAATTGGGACCTGCTGGAGTACTCAAAGCACAAGTTGGATGTGACCTAAGTCCCCTCACCTTGGCTCCTCCCCTGACATACCCTTTTTCAGGACTTCCACCAGCTTCACTTATGCTAGTCTTTGTTGAGCTCCAGTTGAGCTAGACTGAGGGATGAGCTGGGACCAAGGCCAGCTCAGCTGGAGATCCGCCGCATCCAACTCCCCCCCCCCCAGCGAAAATGCGAGCTGGATTGTGCCCTGGGTGATGTTTATAGAAAATGGTGGCATTCAACTTAAAGGCCTGTTAAGTATGACCAGTGTAATTTTCATGGGCATTCTTGAGATTTTGTTTTAATAATGAATGTTTTATCCTTTACCTGGTTGCATATTGAAATAACTTTGATGAAATTCATCATTGGTAAATCTACAAATCCATTGAAACCATATGCATTTTTCTCCTTCTGTGACACTTTGAAGGTTAAAGGAGCTGGAGGTTGGTTTTGTTACATGTACACTTTATGTTCTTTTGTCAGTGTGCTTCATTTATTAAAAAGGTTATTTGTTTACATGACTATTAATGATCATAAAGCCTGGCTTGTGACTTGAATGCTAGGTTTATGGTGTTCATAACTATTGTGAAGTACAACTGCTACTGCCAGGTATATCCATTGTAAAATGCTGTGGTCCGTCATAACTGTTGAAGTCTCAGTACCTCCGAGGTATTGATGACTTTGGTCTCTAGCTTAGCAAGATGGAGCGTTCTGAACTTGGCTCTGAGTTGTACATCTGCCATGGTGTATGCCATTTTATGTGTTTTGGCAGAAGATACAACTTAAAAATGCATCAAATACTAAATAGAACCCATATGATATAATGCAGTGCTTTTCAGCGCTTACAGTCGTGAAACTCTTGGCCCCATCAATCTGTCAGATGAAAAGGTGTTGTGTTTTATTGCAATCTATTATAGTCCACTTAAAGAATCATTCATTTGTAAGTCAGGTTATGCAGCTTAATAAATAAATCTCGAAATTGTCCCAAGTTGGCAGAACTCTTGGGGTGTCATTCTAGCTATGTGCTCCCTTGGAGACCAGTTCAGTTCATTCAAAACTCATGGGAGATGAATCTTGCTAACAGTAAATGTGTTTTAGTACTCTCTTCATTACTGGAAACTAATGGGCCTAGGAAAGGTACCACCTTTAGCAGTTAACAGGGAAGGAGTTAATCTAATGCAAACAGTTATTGCAGTAAATGAAAGATAAACTGTGTCTCCAACATCTTGTAGCTACAGCGTTGAATGGGGACAGCCTGTAGCAACCATACCAGCTAAATAGGCCTTAACAGAAAGAAAGATGGGCTTAATAATGTCCATGTTAAGCAGAAATAAAGTAAAATATTGGGGATGATGCTAGAGAAATCAGCAAAAAAAGAAAGTAAATTGGGTAGGGTGGGTGTGGGCAATCTGTGGCACCCATGTCTTGGGGGACATAGGCATCAAGGTTTTAAGGAACTCTTGAGCAGGAGGGCCCACTAGCTGAGCAGTGGCACAGTCAGGCCTACGTTCTTGTCTACTGCTCAGAAGGCTGGTGGCAAATGCACCTCACACCACAGGGAGCTCAGTATATATGGTAGTATGTATTAGGGTGGCCTTGTTTAATATTTAATACTTGTGGTTTGCTTGTCAAAAAGGTTTCCCGTCACTGGGTTGGCGAAACAAAATGTGCAGTTGTCAGAATCTCTTCTCATTCTAACATAGTTGGAAACAGAGGTACATGTACCAAAATCTCACCACTCTTGCTAGAACATCCAGTACCCTGATTTTAAGCCTGTTTATTAGAAGCATGTCCCCATGACATAACAGTGGTTCTTGGGAGCAGGCAGTCTAATAGAAGGGAGGCTTACGATAATATTCTGTACCTAACAGGAACAGCAGCTCTTCACATAATGGGTTAGAGATGAGAGTTTAACCAACCATACTTAAATGCAGTAGCAACTTTATGAATACCTTTTTTGTGAGTTTCTGATATCCGTCAGAGCAGTCTTGAGAATTTTGTAGAAGCTGATGCTCCTTATTCTGTAACTTGTGGAAAGGAGTAGCTCAGAGGAGTATTGCCTTCTGGAGTTCTGTCAGTATACACCATTGCTGCAACTTAAGCAATCTAATCGTAAATTTGTTTTGTTTCAGAGATGGTGGAACCAGGACAAGATCTGTTGCTTGCTGCTTTGAGTGAGAGTGGAATCAGCCCAAATGACCTGTTTGATATTGATTCTACAGATATGGGTCTTGTAACCCCAGCTCCGGCTGTTCAGCAGGTTGAAAAGCCATAAAATTTAAACTAATTACAGCAATAACATTTGAATTGCCTTTATTGACCTGTGAAATACATTGTTGATACTGCGTGACTGATTAGGATGTTTGAAGCTACATATTTTGTATATACATTAAAACATGGTTGTAGTTTGGCTCTGAAGCCACATGGGTGCTGTATTAATGGGCCTATCTTCAGTTTGGCTACCAACATTCACTCTTACTCTGTTTTACATTAAGCTTCCCCAGTTCCAAGTCAATAATGTGCAGTGGTTTGAGGCAGAGTAATTGACTCTAGGAAATAAACTTTTCAGGATATATGCTGCTCATAATTGGTATAAAATTAATCTCCTTGGAAAGTTTCTCCTGTAACGTTGTAACGTCTCTGCCTGTGCTGCTCCTTCCCTTGCATAAGTCACTTGGGTCTGTCATGTCTTTCAAATTAATGGCAACAACCTAGCCTCCATCAGGCATTTCTCTTCATGTGATTGAGACCATATGGAGAGAGACAGTGGTGCCATGTGTGCTTTCCTCACCCCTACTACCCTGCCCCCTTCCTGACACTGTCCACATGTTGGAAGCTTTTTGCAGGGGAGATGGGTGTAGGCTAACCCTGTAAGCTACAGCCCTGCCCTCGCAGCAGGCTTCTCACATGGATATTTCACGGGGGAAGGGTGAGCGTGCGGGGCACCACTGTCTTTCCACATGGGGAGCTCAATTGCATAGGGAGAAATGCCTCAAGAAGGCAAATGCAATCCAGTAAAATTCACGTACATATAAATATGTACAAATACACATGTGCTGTCATCCAGACTTTGCTTAAGGTCACAGAGTAAGTTGTCAGTGTTTTTTTTATTTTCTAGAGGCAGTTTAAGTGCCCAAGTGTCTTGAGTGGAACATTTGTGTGACTATTTTATACAGCAATTGTTTATGTGTGCACATAGTATTTTATTTGGGATATATCTACAATTAAAAGTTCTCCCATGTGTTACTTAGTGGCAGCCATTCCATCAGACTGCAGAGCAGAAGAAGGAAAGCCGGGCTGTTCTACTGTCTCTGCTGAGAGACCAGTTGCCTTGAGCCTTTCTTCAGCTGTCGTCCAAGAGCAGCTATTCCATCAGACTTACTGAAATATTTCTATTTTAGCTGGTTGTTACAAAAACTAACTTTAAGAACTGATATCTGAGCTTGCTTTTTTCCTCTTCCCTGCCTGCCCCATTTTCTTTGTCCAGGCCTTCTACATTGTGAGTTTGAGGGCATGGTCCTACGACTGATTTTTAAAAACTACTCTTGGAACCTTTTTTGCTAAAGGGTGGGGTAAAAATGTATTAAATAAAAAGGGAAAGCAGGTGAGACTCTTGTCTTAAATGGATGTTTCCAAGATATATTACACAACATAACTTTATTGTCACTTTCTCTCTCTAGTCGGTACCACTTAGTACATTAGAAATGGGCCTGGAGACTGAAGCATCAGGTGCTGTTAAATCGGAACCACAGACTGCATCTTCTCCAACTGTCCTGAACATCAGGGTAAGCAAAGTGAACTCTTAAGTATGTGAGCTAAACCTTTGCCTCTGGGGTGAACTTGATATTGGGAGAAAAAAACCTGAATAAGCACAGATTTCCCTGCACGTACTTGGAGTTGCAAGACAGCTTGAGCTATTTGGAAGCAATTTTTCCCCATGGTCAAGTGTTTAAACTGCAATGCAGAGTTCAGTGTTCACTAACTTGCATAGCATGCCAATTTGTACATGAATAGTATGTCTGAGGCAAAGTCTGCTTTGGGGAGACAGTTTGCTTCGGTGTATTTTGAATCCTAGGTATTATATATCGTGTTTATTTATTTATTTATTTATTTATTAAGCTTATAAACCGCCCGACTAGCAATAGCTCTCTGGGCGGTGAACAAAGTACAGTAAAATCATAATACAATACCACAGGACATAAAAACAATCAAAAATCAATTACAACAATTTGTATAAATTTAAATTAAACTAAATTAAAATGCTTCGGTGAAAAGAAAGGTTTTCACTTGGCGCCAAAAAGAAAACAGCGTCGGCGCCAAGCACACCTCCACGGGGAGACTGTTCCACAATTCGGGGGCCACCACCGAGAAGTCCCTAGATCTTGTCACCACCCTCTGGGCCTCCCTATGAGTCGGGGCCCGGAGGAGGGCCTTCGTTGTGGAACGTAGTGTATGGGCCGGTTCATATCGGGGGAGAGGCGTTCCAACAGGTATCGTGGCCCTGCGCCGTATAAGGCTTTATAGGTTAATACCAACACTTTGAATCTAGCCCGGAAGCTTATTGGCAGCCAGTGCAAGTGAGCCAGAACAGGTGTTATGTGCTCGGACCGCTTGGTCCTTGTTAGCAGTCTGGCTGCCGCATTTTGCACTAGCTGTAGCTTCCGAACAGTCTTCAAAGGTAGCCCTACGTAGAGCGCATTGCAGTAGTCTAAGCATGAGGTTACTAGAGCATGTACCACTGATGTTTCTACTGAAAGTATTCCAAACTGCCTGCACAGTATAATAAATACTGGATTGCATGCATTGTTTTTGTGATATCAATGGAAGCTCCATTCATAGCAAAAATATTGGATGCTCCCCATTATTGAATAACGGGGGGGGGGGGGCTAAATAGTGGTGGTGTGGGTTTTCAGTAAAAATTTTGAATTGGAAAATTTTCTAGAAAAAATTGTTAAGCGTGTTAGGGTAATTTGCATAGGGTAACTTGCATTGGAAAATATTCTGATGCCCTAGAACAAGCTTGGGCACCTGTGGGCCTCCAGATGTTGCTGGACTGCAACTCTTATAATCCCTGGCCATTGGCCATGCTTGCTGGAGCTGATGGGAGTTGTAGTTGAGCAACATCTGGAGATCCCCATTCCTGTTCTAGGGAATGATTTTACTTGGCATGTTTGTTTTAAGTATATTTATTTAAATTAGTAGTCCACGTTAATTCCCCCCAATTCTTCATAGTTTCTACATGCCATTAAATGTTCATTTTTGCTGCATTATTGGCCAACTCTTGCCCGTGATATTTGTATGTACGGACTTCCCTTCTTCAGTGGTTTCATTATGATTCCAAATACTAGGTTTTTTCTGTTCAGGTATAATAATTTGGAGAGTAACCAGATGCACTAAAAGCTGAGCAGATTTTATACAGACACTTCCCCAGCTCAAGGAAAGAAATGCAATGCTGCCTTGGAATCTTGTTTGCTGAAAGTGAAATCAAAAATTTCAGTTTTAGTTTTGATTTTGTTTGCAGCGTGAGACTAAATAAGAATTTTAAATTTGGTTTCTGTTTGGCCTGCACACCTGGTGATGTGAACTCAATAACTTGATTTTTAGTTTAGATATCACATCTATGATCAGCGCTTGACAATACTAATATCAAGCTTGTGATATTCATCTTAAAATTGTAAGAATGTTTTTTCTTTTTATAGCAACCACCATCAACCACAACCTTTGTGTTGAATCAAATAAACCAGCTTCCTACTCTGGGGACTACCATAGTAATGACAAAAACAACCCCTGTCACCACTACCAGGCAGACGATCACTGTAGCAAAAATTATACAAACCAGCACCACTACCCGGCCATCAGTTGCAGCACCAACAGTACGGAACGCCCTGACTACCACAACCTCCAAGCTGAAAGATCTGCTCACAAACAATAGTCTTAATGAGCTAATGAAGCTGAAGCCACCTCCTAACATTGCTCAGCCGGTTGCAACAGCTGCAAGTAAGCGGGTTAGGAAGCCGACTGGATGGAGTATTAATTTGCGGGGAGTTGAACGGAATGGTGTAGCATTCTCATTGCAGGCTGCATACCCATTGTCTTTATGCCAGATCACCTTTCTTCAACTTGGTGGTCTCCAGATATTTTGGACTACAGCTCTTCTTTTATCATTTACCACATTGGCTGGTAGTGATGGGAGTTGGTTTAGAACATTTAGAGGGTACCAGGTTGAGGAAGATGGTGTTAGATGTTGAGCACTCAGCCTTTTGGCTACCAGAGGACATAATCCTGATGGTTTGATACAGCATCTTAAAATGAGAATTCAAGCTTAAACTGGGCAGGTCAACTTCGTTAATGTGATACTTCTAAATAACATGAAGTAAGCTTTGTAACATGTAATATGTAAGTCAGCCTTCACCAACCTGGGACCATCAAAATGTTGGACTATAAGTTCCATCAGCAACAGCCAGCATAGTTGATAGATCTTGTAGTCTAAAACATTATAGGGCACCAGGTTGGTAAAGGTTATGGTAGGGGAATTGTTGGACATGGTGTACATTAATAGTCCAGCAATGTTGTAAAGTCCACATATGAGTGTCCTTACAAGTGGAATCTTTGTTTAGAAAAATTGCTGAGGGTCTTGGCAGACAGTGTAATTATTTTTCTGCCTGTTGTAGCCATTGTGTGCTGTACTAGACACAGTATTTTAATTGTTTTTTAATTGCTTCTTTTATTTCTTATATATTGTATTTTTATATTCCATGCAGTTTGAATTGTAATACAATGTTAGAAATAAAAGAAGTAATAAAATACAATTAAACAGAAGTATGAATACTTATTGTGATGGATGTGCTGTCTCCCGTCTTCAATTGCAAATCCACAGTCATGCAGTGGACCACCTGAATGAAGCTTGTGGAGCACTGGTGGTCTATAGACCACAGTTTGGAAACCCCTAGTTTAGAGCATACTTGCTCTGTATCAACTTCTCTAAATGCAGACTGCAATGGAAAACATAGCTATGCATAAAGATCATTTTTAGGGGGGGTGCTATTTCTGTGAATGAATAGGCTTTAATGGTGAAGCAAGGTGCAAACATTTTCTTGATTAAAAGTATTTTACACTATTATTTGTCTTGAATCGCTCCAGAGAAAATTGAGTTTAGTCTTATATTCTGATCCACCAAGTTATGGCAAACTCTTTTTTTTAATTATTTTTAAAAGCACATTGACTAGCATGCAGTGTGAGGCCTCGTGGCGATGGATGTGACAGATGTGACTTAAACAATTCTCCCAAGTCTTAGAACATAACGTACACATCTGAGAATCGTTATTAGTTGTGAATACCATCATGTTTGGATGGAGAGAGATGCGCTCAATCTTGTGTTCACCTAAATAATTTTAAAATTATTGAGACCCAAAATGTTGACTTTCTTCCAGAAATAATTATAGTGTCTCCAAAGGTGGTAAACGCCACCAAACCAGGTAAGATCACTTTCACTTCTAAAACTGGGAGTAGGGCTTTCTCTCTTTAACCCACATGTGACAAATATAAGGTGATCCAGGTATACCTTTGGTGAAGGGTGTCTTCTGCAGTAGTAACATTGGTCTAACAGCCAGCAGCCTGTCTAATTTGACTGTGACAGAACCTGTTGAGAATTTTGATGTTTAGGATTGACCTTCAGCTATAGAGAGATGATTTGACTATACCCTAGAAATTTTTATTTGTTAAATGTTAACCTGGAAATTTCTTTTTGCAGCTGATATAAGCAATGGTACTGTAAAAAAGGAGGCATCCACTAAAGAAGTAGCAAGAATATGGATAAAAGACCTGAAAATGAGAAGCTTTTCTCCAACAATGGTAGGGGCAACTTTTTAAGCAATGGTGTTTATATTGCTCTCTAACAGACTACTGCTCCTGAAAATTTGGATTCCCCCCAAAAAAACACAAACAAAAGGGTTTCTGAAGGAGTGCTGCTCCTATAACAAATCTTCCCACTCTTTAAGATCTACTGAGGTTTCCCCCCCACATCCAGTTGTCAGATAGGCCTTGACTCCAGTAGTCTCCCTTTCTGTTGTGGCACCCTGATTTTGGAACTCCCTACCCAGTTATATTTGTCAGTTGCCTACAACTGCTACAGTTTAATTATAAATGTTTGTTTACCTTATCCCAGGCTGCATCTTTGTTGGAATTGTTTTTATGATATTTTAAACTTTAAAAAAAGGTTTTTTTAAGATGTTTTGTTCTTAATGTTTTATAGAAGTTTTTAGTGTTTTGTAATTTGTTTGCCACCCTGGGAGGAAGGGCAGAACAAAATTTATCAATAACAATAATAATGCTCAACCCTTTGTGGTGGTCTTGATCCATATTTGATCAGTTAGCAATAGTCTTCCAGATACGTTTTTTTAAAACCTTGGGTTTTGATCAGTTTTGCTGCATGTTGGCATAATGTTTTATTTTTAATGTTTTGTTTGTGGTGTGTTGGATTGTTTTATATGTTAAGCCTCTTCAGAGACCCTGTTTGCATCAAAATATTTAATATTAAAATATTTGATATAGATTTATTAATAAGAGCTGATTCACACTTGAATCTTCATCGGCTAGAACATCAAGTGATAGTTTACATCACTGCATGAGCAATTGTGATACAACAAACCACAGTTTTTTGAATCGCTCCAAGCATTATTTTTCAGTGGAATTGGTTAACCCATTCTATTGCACGTAATTGTATGCTATTACAGTGGTGTGTGGACCGAGAAGCTCCCAAGAGTTTCCCAGTTCTCCAGTTGTACATCTACATGGGAGTTCATTTCAGATAGATGTTTCCAAGTCTGAGAAAAACCATACTTTATATGAGTGAAAGTGCTTCGGTGTCACTAAGGTATCTAGACTATGCAAGGTCTTGGAGTGTTTCACCACCATCTGTAAGGGAAGTGAGGGATGTAGTTCTGGTTGGCTAAAACCTTTAAAGGAGTGCCTTAAGAAAAAAAAAATCTGCTCAAATAGTGAGGTTGATTTATAGAATGTTTCTGTAATCAGAATGCCCAAAACACAGTACTTTTAAATACGGAACAGTACTTTCTTTTGGTGTAGCAGAATCTGATCAGTTTTTAGCTTTCCTATTCCTGTATTAATACAATGTACAAATGCAAATCTTTGTTGCAGAAAGTGCCAGTAGCAAAAGAAGAAGAAGAACCTGAAGAAGAAGATGAAGAAGAAATGGGTCATGCAGACACGTATGCTGAGTACATGCCCATAAAACGTATGTTATATAAATTGCTCCTTTAAAATTACTCTTAATACACAGATATAAATTATAGAGCTTATAAAGCAGAAATATGTTCTGTGTAAGTAGATAATGGTTGTAGTATGTGTTTACATATGCCTGCCTAAGCCTTTTCATTTGAAGTCTGGATCTCCGCTTCAAGCAACAAATCTCTAGATGTCTGGCAGCCCAAAGTTACATAAATGGAATTCCAGTCAAACAGGGCTCCCCCCCTACATTGTCGTCTCCCCCAGCAAAGGCCCAGGAATGATCAGGGGGGCTGATCAAGGGGAATTGCAGGAATTTAGGAGAGGGGATTCCTTGCACTGGCAGAATTGCCTTTGTGCTTGTCCAGGGCATCTTTTGGAATACCACTCACTGGATTATTTCTTCAAGATACATTCATCAGTTGTTTTCTCCTAAACTGAGGCTTGTATTTGGCCTTCCTTTATATATTTGGACACAAAGAAATAGCAGCAGGCAGCCTGAGTAGTCCAGAGGGATTTTTAAAAAAAATATAGTATATTCTGCCTCTCTTCCATCATGGAGCTCAAGGTGACATAGTAGGGTTGTTTCATGTATGATGCTTAGCTTCAGCAAGTTGGCTGCACCATGTGCCTTAAGACAATGTGATTGCTTTGCAGGCAGCTAATTTTAGCAGGGCTGCTTTAGTTCCTTGGGTTTTCTCCAAGATATGGGGTAAGGTGTGTATAAATCATGAGTCATATTGAGAGAGAACAAATGCTAGTCCCTGTCCTTTACTTTGTAAACCCTTTTAAACAGTTCATGCTGCTCTTGTCTGTTAACAGCCTTGTATTTGGGGCTGTCCTTAGCTTTAGGTTTACTGAGAGTAATGGTTTGAACTGGATTCGCTACAAGTTTGCTCTTACTGAAGTACCTTGTGATAGGATGTTGCCTAGAATTTTTATAGGACTAATCCACCTACCTTTTCCAAACAGTAAAAATTGGTCTGCGTCATCCTGATCCAGTGGTAGAAACCAGCTCTCTCTCCAGTGTTACCCCTCCGGAAGTTTGGTACAAGTCTTCAATTCCTGAAGAGAGTATTGATAATGGCTGGCTGTCAGCATTGCAACTTGAAGCAATCACATATGCAGCCCAGGTATGTCACAGTTTCATGTTTTACTTCAAACTCACATTGCTTCAAGGGGTTGAAGGGTGACTTCTGCTATACTGAATCTGTTTTGTGCTTTTTGTAACTTTCTGCAGCAACATGAAACATTCCTACCTAATGGAGACAGAGCTGGTTTCTTGATAGGTGATGGTGCAGGCGTAGGAAAAGGAAGGACCATAGCTGGAATAATTTATGAAAACTACCTCTTAGGTAGAAAAAGGGCAGTATGGTAAGTAGGGAAGATTCAAATATGGAAATAAAATGTGTAAGCTAGATCCTTAACACGTTTTGTGTGTGTGCTGTATCTTCATAGTTGTTTGTTCTCTTCCAGGTTTAGTGTTTCAAATGATCTGAAATATGATGCAGAAAGAGATCTGAGAGATATTGGAGCAAAAAACATTTTAGTTCATTCATTAAACAAGGTGTGGAAATCTTTTACTATGTACAATTGAGGCAAAAACATTTAGATACGCTTGTGTGAGGTGCATGTTACATGAGTGCTGTGTATCTTAGACACTGACACCTACCGTTCATGGTTTTGTTGCCTACTTGCCTAAGTTGCTGTTGTAGCACACACTTGCTTGGAATCCCGCTCTGCCAGTGCAGTATCATTAAACGTTATCAAGATGTTGCCATGGCTTTAGAGTGTTGCTACAGGAGTGATGCGTATTCCAGTGTTTAGGATTGCGGGTGTTAGTCTCCAATTATTAATTACTTGAGCTCTTTTGAGTTTATTTGGGGTAGTAATTTGCTTCTGAACTCATCCATAGAAATTTGTAGTTTGCAACAAATTAGGGCACAAAACTTTAGCTGGTTATGCTGTTTTAGTTCTTTCGTTCTACAGCATTAGATATCTTGCTAGATCTGTTATTAAATCACTTTTTACATGTGTTTCAATGTCTTAATGGCCTTTGATGCATTTTTATACTTAACAAATCTACTATTAGTACTGCAACAATAAAGTTATAATCATCATGATCAATATCTATTTATTACGGTCAGTAGACCAGAAACACAATTGATAAATACAGAAATACAGTGCAGAATAAAATACAATGCAACAAAAACATTCAGTGCTCTGCACAGTAAAGTTCTAGTAACTAATGTATTCTTGGCAATCAGATGTTAAATAGAAAAGACAGTCTTATTGATCTTGGTGGAACTTCTGCATAACGTTTCTAGGATTGGGGTTTAACAAGTACTTGGCTAGAACTGCTTTTGTGCACATTTCTAATTGGGAATGGAGAGATCTGTCTTTTTCCAGTCCATGTCAGTTTTGCATGTCCTGACTCATAAAGCTGTTCTGTTCCATGTCTGCATCAATTGCAAATTTTTAACCACACGAAAGTACTAATTTTTGAATGTATCTTACCCTGAAATAAGGGTAACAGTTCTTGTTCTAAAATAAGGTATGGATGTTTGGGGCCAAGAATTGTAAAACAAAATTTGGAGAAGTGCAAAAACTGAAGGATAACTGCTCAAATCTGTGTATTGGTCTAGGAAGTCTAAATCTTGTCAGTTCATTTAAAAACGTGGAATGAACTAAATCCTTGAGTATCTCTACTTCTAATAAAGAGCAAAATTGTACTAAATGTGATTTTATCCCAGTCCTGCCTTTCAAACTGATTAAAGAAATCTGCTGCTCTTTGCGTGGTTGAATATTTGGGTTTCTCCCTTTACTGTAGCGCACTGAATGTTGGGAGTTCGCCCACCTTTCTGTTGTCTCCCCTTTAGGATATTCTTCAGGGTTGTACACTTACAGTCTTGAAACATTTCCATGTGTTTCTTAGAACTACTTCAGCAGAAGCATAAAAAATGGCACAGGCACAGCCTTGCCAAAATTAGGAACATTTCTCATTGGAAATGTAGCCTTAAAAATAGAGGAAATGTGAACAACCTATGTGAGCAAGTAAAAGTCCTCAAGACTGCTGTTCACGTTAGTGTTTCCAGTTGTATACCTTTGTGTGTATCCTGATGTAACTTTACATTATCTTGGTGGGACTGGAAAGTACAAGTTTGTCACTGAAGCTTAAGGATCTGATCGTTTTGTCTGTTGCAGGATGTCTTCCACACTAATACAATGTTTCTGTTTTAGTTCAAATATGGAAAAATTTCTTCAAAACATAACGGGAGTGTGAAGAAGGGTGTTATATTTGCCACCTACTCCTCTCTTATTGGGGAAAGTCAGTCTGGGGGTAAATATAAAACCAGGCTCAAGCAGCTTCTTCATTGGTGCGGAGATGGCTTTGATGGAGTTGTATCTTTTCAGTGTTCTAACTTGGTGTAATAATAGCCCTTTGTGCTGTGGAGTTTGTTGGGTGCCACCGCTTACTTTGTTAAGCATTTATGTTTTGCGAATTTTAAGTTCTTGGATTGTCAGACTCTTGGAGCAGATGGAGTCAAATGTAGAAGCTTAAACGTCAAAACCTTTATATTTAGATGCCTAGACATGAGTGTCTAGTAGTTGATTGCTGTAATGTTTGATTGGCTTTTTAAGTCTTAATTGATTGTCCAAATGGAGCACCTTTTTAGACTTCTTGCAAAAATTACTTTTAATAAATGCTTCTAAAAACTGCAGATGGCAACACCATTTTGAGGCATCCCTCCTCTCCCAAACAAGAGGAATGCCTCTTCTGAAATGCTTGGTGCAACATAAGCATATGTCCGTTATCTAAATGCAACCAATATGTACATTTGATTGACTAAAACTTGTGTGATTAATTTACTGAGGATGCAGTCCTATCCACATTTATCTGGGAATAAGCCCCACTGAATCTAGTGAGACTCGCTTGCAGGTAAATGTATTTAGGATTGTGCTGTATGATTTATTTAAACTGTCAGTTAAAACTGCCTTGGGAGTAAGATTATTCTTATAATGTCTATTCCTTAACGATATATTCAGATAGTATTTGATGAGTGTCACAAGGCTAAAAATCTTTGTCCTGTTGGCTCATCAAAACCAACTAAGACAGGCTTGGCTGTTCTGGAGCTGCAGAATAAACTTCCCAAGGCCAGAGTTGTCTATGCTAGTGCCACAGGTATGTATTGCTATCTGTTTTAAATGTGTGTGGTTGTTTTTTGTTACCTTTATTTACTACCTAAGTGTTTGCTTTCAGGTGCGTCTGAGCCACGCAACATGGCATATATGAACCGCCTTGGGATATGGGGTGAAGGAACTCCATTTAGGGAGTTCAGTGACTTTATTCAGGCTGTGGAAAGAAGGTAAGTACTTGGCTCTGTCTGTATGTCAGTTGCTGTGGTATAATATGCTGAAGGGCTGTAGCTAAGTGGTAGAGCAGATGCTTTATATTTCGAAGATCCCAGATGAAAATTCTTATCCTCAGTATAAAGGTTGCGGGATTGGGCTGACTCTGTAAGACAACTTCATCTTCATTGGCCAGTTGGCTCCTGAAGATTTCCGTGTTTTAGGGGACAACTTGGGGCTTAAACGTGAAGCTGTTTTATTTGCTTGGATACAAGGACGACGTTACATTTCTAGACAGAAGAGGGAGAAGTATTTTACATGACCCAGACAAACGGAATTAGCGTTATACCGTGTCATACCCTACGCCACCCCACAGGTGCCAGGTGCATGTTAAGGACCCAATCCTCCACCCTGGGTAATTGATCCTGTCCAAGCAATCCCCCTTGTCAAGGTTGTGCAAACCAACACCAAACCTGCCAGGTAGAAGGTAGGCTGCCACCACCCCTCAATCTGAAGAACCACTCTGAGTCAGGGGAAACCCAGAGCCCAGATGTAGTTCTACCTGGGATTTCTAGGGACAAGAGCCAGATAGGCACTCCTCATCCAGAAGCCCCAGGCAAAACCAAAACACAGTAGTTTGTGGTCAGTGGCCAAGGTACCAGGTTCAGAGCCAAACTTGTCCTCCAGCCATGAATACACATGGGTAAATAGAAGTAGCTTTCTTGAATAAAATATACGTGCACAATTAATAGCAGCAAAACAGTTCCTTAAAACCTACACCCAAACAGGGGTTTAGGTAACACACATAAGAGAGTTCAAACACAACCAAAAATAACAAAACTAACTAGCCTATCCTACTTACTTGAAGAGGTAGTTGTTGTAAATCTCACCTCTCCCCAGAGAGGCTTAAGTTGGGTAGTGAAGGCAGTGGAACCCCACTCAGGTAACCACCTGTCTAGATGGAACCCAGGGGAACAAAGGTTATAGGTTTCACCCCCTATACTTAAAGAAAGTAGCAACAGTTCACAGTAATTTAGCCAATCGGGGCTTTCTAATGAGGTAATGCTTCCCGAAGCTTTTTCAGTTTTCGTGCCTAGGAGGCCCCCTCCTTCCCCCCTGATCTCAACTCTTCTCAGGCCTGCTTGACCTTGAGTACCAGGCTCCCAGCAGATAACAGATAACCAGGTGCTGCTCTTCAAGCCTCTTAATTAGTTGCAGCTGAGAAATGAAACTTAAAGTTTTCTACTCACACAGAGGCCCATCTCCTCCCAAGATGAAATCCCCACAATTCTCTGCATCAGAGCCATGTTACAGTAACCATTCTGAACCATTCTACAATTTCATGACATGGAACCCCTTCAAAAAGATGATGTCAGAGCTCAAACAGCTCTTCTTCATCGCTGGCTCCCCAAAGAGGTAGGAAAATAACAGGTTAGCAACAAAATAAACAAGACATCTTTAAAAAGATTTTAATAAAAGGAAATATTTGAGTATATGCTCCAAGCATGATAGCTATTTCTCGACTTATGCCTTACAAAAAAGTATGTTTCAAAAAGATAAGAGAAAAACCTTTAAAAGGTATGCCTAAAAGAGAAAAATTCTTAACAAGAATAAAGGACCCCTAAAATGCCCACAGAAAACAGGAAAATCACAAAAAGACTTTAATAATGGAATAAAAAGTTAGGAATAAAAATGGGCAGTCCAAAAGCAAAACAAAGGTCATAAGCCATAAAATCCAAGTTCAAAATCCAAAACTCAGGTTAAAATCACAAAGCCATAAAAATCAAACACAAAGGTGAATGGTCGGACTGCAATTGGAAATGATGTCCACACAGGTAAGGCCGTAATTTCTCTAAGGCCCATATCAAAGCCAAACATTCCTTTTCGATAGTGGCAAGATTCTGTTCTCATGGAATCAATTTTTTACTAAGGTACGCAATGGGGTGCAAGCTTCCATTTGCGTCATGTTGAAGCAAAGCAGTTCCAAGACCATAATTTGAAGAATCAGTCTGTACAACAAAAGGGGCAGAAAAATTAGGAGCTTTCAGAATTGGGTGTTGCACAAGCAAAGCTTTCAAAGCGTCAAAAGTATGCTGACACTTATCAGTCCATTTCACTTGATTAGGCTGGTACTTTTTACACAGGTCGGTCAAAGGTGTGGCGATGCTACTGAAATGAGGTGCGAATTTTCTATAGTACCCTGCTAGCCCCAAAAAAGATAGGACTGCTTCTTAGTATGAGGTATAGGCCAATTCTGAATCACCGCAATAACATTACAATTATGATTCAGTTTCTGAGGAACACAAGGTCTGTTGCATACATCCGACTGAAAAAAGTATGGTCCCAAAGTCACATCAGGAACAGACTGCCGAGATTCTTGCAAGAACCTCTCCTCAGAAGTTCTTGTTGATAAAAGAGTGACACATCCAGTTGGCACACAGGCTAAATTCTCACTCCCAGCACAATCCAGGAGTTGAACCACAGACAAACCCTGTGTTGTGCGAGGATAAACAATCTTGCCCATAGTCTGTGCAGTAAAACCCTCGGCCAAGCTGCCATTCAGATCCTGAAAAGGTAGGCAACTAGGCATAATCTCAGTGTCCAGTACAGTCTCTCCCAGGGGATGCAGGCTTCCTCCTCCTCCCCTGTCTGAAACTAAAACTTTAAGGACCTCAGCCTGCTCAGTCACTGATGGTGCCTTCTCTGGAGACAAACTCTTCTCCACAACTGATGTTTCAGACAAAGCGAAGTCTGGCAGAGCTGCAGTCTCTAACACAGGCATCTCCCCAACCTGTCTATTAAGGAGGGGCTGGTCTCCCCCACTTCCCTTCGTGGCTGAAAGCAGTTTCTCCACACAGACCTCAACACTGCCTTGCTGTGTCCCAGTTACAACACTTACAGCATCAAACTTCCCCAAAGTCACAAACTGGGTTTCTCCTCCTAGCTCCTTTCTGGCAGGATCAACATCATCTTGGTTCTCCAACATTCCAAGAGTCGCCTCCAATAAGCTGGTCTCAGGACCACATGCTTGGGCTTCTTCCCCAGACAAGACAGTTCCAAGTTCACATGGTAAACTTTTGGAGACTTGGCCAGTCAGCAAATTAGAATTGCTTTTTAGTGTAAATAGTGAATAGTGTTATCTAAAATGCATGCTTGTGAATAGAGTCCCTTAGTGTGAAGACTCTTAACCAATTCAGTGCCAAACTTTCTGGAGGCACAAAAGCAGTTGTGGAGGATACTATCTTTAGAGGGTCTGGTAACTGTGACAGTTTTGCTTTCAGAACCATAAGTGTACATTACATTGTGTCATTTGAGGTTTGTTTTATTTATAAAAGTGTGTGTAAACAATGATAAAACAAAACACCGTTAAAAAGCAAAATTATTAAAGTGACAGGCTAGTTACAGTTAAATAGCTTCATAGGCCTGTAGGCATAACAAAATATTCAAGAGATGCCTGAGAGTCTAACGTGAGGGTGCCTGCCAAACCTCTGCTGGAAGAGTGCAAAAACATCAAGCCTAAAGGGAAAAGACAAAAAATGACAAAGCAATGTAAGGGAATGAATTTTAAAAAGCTTTTCAACTTGTTGGAGGACACACAACAGGCACCAATTAAAAGCTCCAAGAAAAGTAAGGCATCTCAACAGACTGATGAGAAATATACCACCCAAGGAGACTTAGATTCCTTTTTTAAGTCATCCCAACCTTCCATTGGGAAAATAAACACACGACAGTCGCAACGGTATTGCCCAAAGATAAAATTGAATCAATGCCCATAGCAGACAGAATACAAGATCCATGCTGGAAGAGTGCTCCACAGCAACACTAAATGCTCAGTTTCTAGTTGAGGCCAGCTGGGCCTCTTTAATGATCTCATCTACAATATACTTGAATCGGATGGCTCCAGAAGGCCATTTTGTCCCTCAATCACAGAGCAGGGCCATGTGCACACGAGGCAGAGCTTGGAAAAATTACTTTTTTTGAACTACAACTCCCATCAGCCCAATCCAGTGGCCATGCTGGCTGGGGGTGATGGGAGTTGTAGTTTTAAAAAAGTAACTTTTCCAAGCTCTGACACCAGGGCTCCCTTCCCAACCAGTCCCAGCCATAGGGTGCCACAGTCAAGCCAGATACTATGCAGAAAGGTATCTGGCTGAGTTGAGAGCTGTTGATGACACAAGCAAGGCAAGCTATGTACTGCAAACCTTCTTCCACTCGAAAGCCTTTGGCTAGTTAGGCACTGAAAGGATGCGAATGCCTTCTGGTTCCAAATTATGATCAGCTGGAAATGGAGCGTGAGTAATATTACTCACTTGCGTATTCATAGGAGATTTTTAAAACTAGGCTAAGTTCATGTCATATAGCATCCTGTCTCCCTTTTCACATCTATAGTGTGTGTTAAAAACTATGGTGCTTGCAACTTAATCTGGTGGTGATGTCACATTGTGATAGTGCTTGAAGAAATTTGTTCTGTTGAAATATCGTCAGACTTGAGTGCAATGTTGGCTTTCCCCAGTATGCCCAAGAGCTGTCTATTTTAAAATAATGTTCTTGGATTTGTTTCCAGGGGTGTGGGTGCCATGGAAATAGTTGCCATGGATATGAAGCTAAGAGGAATGTACATAGCAAGGCAGCTGAGCTTTTCAGGCGTGACCTTCAAAATCGATGAAGTTCAGCTGTCTCAGCACTATGTTAAAATGTATAATAAATCTGTTAAAATGGTAAGTATATTTAAATATTATATTTCATGTGTTAGGCTAGGAAATGATTTGAACTTTTCCTATCTAACTTTTATGCTGCAGTTGAACACACAGACCCTGATCCAGACAGATGTAGTCATGCATAAATCCCATTGAAATCAGTGTTGGGAGTTCACAGCATTAAGGTGGTTCTGCTTCTACCTGGAGGATTCTTTTCAGAGAGTGGCATTGTGGGACTGCAGTTCAGCCTTGAGTTATTTTTATATATGTGTATGTGTGTGTACATGTATACGGCATATGAAGCCATTGGGAATGGTCAGTAGGGAATTTGGAACAAGGTGTCTCCAATATATGGATGAAACCCGCTCTATCATCTGAGCCAGGTTAGGCTGTACAGGTCCTCGACTGGTGCCTGGACACAGTAGTGGTCTGGATGACGGGCAGTAAGTAGAAACTGAATCCTTACAAGACTAGGCCTGTTGATAGGTGGTTCCCAAGTCTGGGAATTAGGTAGGTTACTAGTTCTGAACAGGATTGCACTCCACCTAAAGGAACAGATGTGTCATCTTGGGGTGCTTAGAGATCCAGAATAGTTGTAGCAGGCACAGTTAATGTATTGCCAGGTACATCTGTTCCTGGATAGGAGATATACTGGCTGCAGTGATCCATGCATTCATAGCCTCAAGGTTGGATTACTGTAATGCTCTCCACATAGGGACTGCTTTGGAAGCTGCAGTTAGGGCAGAATGTGATGGGTAGGTTGCTGTATTGTGCAGCCTACCAAGAACATATAGTGCCAGTTCTGACAAGCGTGTGTGTTTATATATTTATTATTTGATTTATGTCCTGCCCTTCCTCCCAGTAGGAGCCCAGGGCGGCAAAGAAAAGCACTAAAAACAATTTAAAACCTCATAAAAACAGACTTTAAAATACATTAAAATAAAACATTTAAAAACTTTTTTTAAAAAAAGCTTTAAAAATCTTTTAAATAAGGGAAAGGTTTGAAAACAGGTATCCTGGTCCCAAGCTGTATAGGGTTTTGTAAACCAAAACTAGAACCTTGAACTTAGCCCTATAGCTAATAGGTAGCCAGTGCGATTCTTTCAGAAGCGGGGTGACATGTTGGCAATACCCTGCCACAGTGAGCAGTCTTGCTGCCCCATTTTGCACCAGCTGCAGCTTCCGGACCAACCTCAAGGGCAGCCCCACATAGAGCATATTACAGTAATCCAGCCTGGAAGTTACCAGTGCATGGACAACAGTGGTCAGGCTATCCCAGTCCAGAAACTGCCACAGCTGTCTTACCAGCCGAAGCTGGTAAAGGGCACTCCTAACCACTGAGGTCCCCTGGGCCTCTAGTGACAAATAGAATCCAGGAGCACCCCCAGACTACGGACCTGCTCTTTCAGAAGGATTACGACCCCATCCAAAGCAGGCAACTGACCAATTATCCAAACTGGGGAACCATCAACCCACAGCGCCTCTGTCTGGCTAGGATTCAGACTCAGTTTATTGGCCTTCATCCAGCCCACCACCAAGTCCAGGCAGCGGTCCAGGACTTGCACAGCCTCTCCTGATTCAGATGTTACAGAGAAATAGAGCTGGGTATCGTCAACATACTGCTAACACCTCATCCCAAATCTCCTGATGACCTCTCCCAAGGGCTTCATATAGCTGTTCAACAGCATGGGGAACAAGATGGCACCCTGCGGCACCTGCTGCTTCTGTGCTCCCAAGCCAGATGCAAGGTGATTATGTTGACTTAGAAAGCTATGTATAATTTGGGATTTGGGTACCTGAAGGAGCTCCTCTCCCATATAGACCTGCCCATGTCTGCTCTGTGGGGGAGGCCCTCCTATCTGGAGCATATCATGCGGCAAATTGAGGAAAGTCATCCGTGGTGGTGGTGCCCCACTTGTGAACTTCCTCCCTCTAAGACAATAGTTCCAGACCTTTATGAGTGCAGGACCCTCTTTGTAATCTCCAACCTTGTCGCTCCCCCCATATGCTAATGGTTTTAATTTTACTCTCTGTTAATTTAAACAATGCATAATGAAGCATTTAAATAATGTCACTTTTTATTCATCACAAAAACATTATTATGATATTTATTACCTGTCCTTCACCAGAAGGTCCCAGCGCAGTATAAACAACATATAACAAACTGTGAAGGAGATAAAAGTAAAGCAGTCAGAGTGGTGAACAGAGCCTGGTTGATGCCAGGGCGTTTGGACCCTGGTTGTAAGTATTCTGCCAGCATACAGCAATGTCTCTTCTTCAGCACTCGGCTCAGAAAGCGCCATATGGCAGTAATAGTATGTCTAACAGACAGAACGTCAACAGGCAAAGCTTGCCCCTTAATTGTATTTCTGTACTAGAAATGGCTTAATTTAATTTCTGTTTAATTTCTGTCTGCTACACAGTTATTAAAGGCACAAGAGCCCAGTTCTCTCCCAATGCGAACCCTAAACCATGCAAAGAACTCAAGTTAAGGATAAAAACAACAAAGTTGGGCAACTTAACATATTTTAAAATATTTTAAATATATATATTTTAAATGAACATTTACAACTGTATAAAAACACACTCAGGCCTTGATAAACAGCAACAGAAATACCCTGAGCATGAGCAATTTCACATTTTTGAAACTTAACTCTACCCATTCTTTTTTGGCTGCTTTGGCTCAGTCACTAACTCTCAGCCTAATTTACCTCATATGGCTGTTGCTCCATTGAATTCTACAGGACTTACTTCTGAGTAGACCTGGTTAAGATTGCACCCTAAGTTCTTGCATTATAGACATAGTTTTACTTCCTTTAACCAGAATTATGTATATTTGTACTACAAAGACCCATGCTCTCCCCCCTCCCCCACTCCCAGAAAGGTAGTACAGTTTCAAAGCTTCAACAGAATCTTAGTCTGGTCTGAGGACTGCAGGTTGATTTACCTGGGAGTGAGCCCCATTAAATATGAAGACTGACTTCTGAGTAGACATGTATACATTGTACTATAAGTTAACTATACAGTGAACTTTTGATGAATGACAAGGTGTGTATTCCTGGGGCGATGCTCTGGGACTCTGCCCCATTAGTTTTTTGGCAGATGGCCCCCTCCCTAGGTTCCTCTGTCTCTACAGCCAGAGGCAATCAGCTCAATCGATCCTCCCTCACTGCCAGTGATAAAAGGTGGGGAGAGGCACTGGCATTTAAATAAGCCCAGACTTGTAGCTCAGATTCTTCCCTGCAGGGGTGGTGGACAGATTAAGATGGTACACCCCCAGAGACTAATGGAATCCACTGGATTCCTGAATGCCCTGGGGGAGTTCCCAGTAGATAGAGCAGGTGACCCTGTTGAAGTACTTGTCACGCTGGGGAAGAGCGAGGCGCATCGGGCTCTTGACACTGGTTGCCCCCAAGCGCCCTCTCTGGCATTGTGGAGCCTGGTTTGCACCTTGGTACACCAGTGAGCTAAAGGCAATGAAACAGGCTGGATGACGGCTAGAGCGCAAGAGGCGAAAGACGTGCTGTGAGGCTGATCAGGCATGAGTAAAACATCATAACCGTGCCTACTGTGTGGTAGTGAGGGTGGCGAAGAAGGCCCACTTCTCTGCCTCTATTGCATCCTCAAGTAGCCGTCCAGTGGAGCTTTTCCGTATTGTCATGAGTCTGTTGACATCAGCTCCAGGAAACGGAGTTTTAGACCCTTCAGAGGCCCACTGTGAATTATTTGCAAGGCACTTCGAGGGTAAAGTTGCTCGCCTCCGTAGCAGTCTTGATGCCCCATCCACATCTACTGTAGTCCCCAGTAAGGTGTCCAGTGCAATGTCTGCTGCAACATCTTGGGAACAGTTTCAGTTGATGCGGCCTGATGACGTAAACAAGATGCTTGCAATGAAGCGGCCAGCAACATGTGCTCTCGACCCTTGCCCTTCTTGGCTTATTAAAGCTTGCCGAGGGGGTTTGACCAAGTGGATCCAGGGTGTGGTCAACGTATCATTGTGGGAGGTAGTCCAGCTGCCCTGGAAGGCGGTGATCCGACCGATCCTGAAAAAGCCCACCCTGGACCCATTGGTCTGTGACAATTACTGACCCCCTGCTTGTAACAGAAATACATTTCCTTGTTAAACTGGTTTTCCTGCTCTTATTACTGAAGACTTAGAAAGAACTTTGGGAAACAGATGGCAATCGTTTACTACAAAATCACCACACATTTTTACACGTGTTTAATTGTTTTTAAATGTGTTTAGAAATGTTTAATTCTGTTTGTTATAAAAATGTTTTAAACTAAAATACAATTAGAAATAAAACTATTGCTGATGTGTTAGCTTTCATGGGCTCCTTTGGGAGGAAGGGCAGGTTATCAGTTTAATAAATAAACTACACTGGAGCTCTCTGTGATCAGTTGAACATATTTGTACAGCCTGTAAGAGGTAGCTGTAGGACTGACTTGGCTTGTTCTTACTGCTAAATCTTCAGGTGCATGTATTGCTCACCATAATATAATTGCAGTCTTCAGAGAGATTTAAAGTACACGCTTATCAGAATTATTCTGTAGTGGGTTAATTTACAGGGACCCCTGGGACTCCTCTGTGAGGTCAGTTGGTGATGGGGGCGAGGTTCCCTGACAGACAGGGTGATGCACATCATTGCTAATCTTCAATCGT
Organism: Rhineura floridana; assembly: GCF_030035675.1. Classification (NCBI taxonomy): domain Eukaryota; kingdom Metazoa; phylum Chordata; class Lepidosauria; order Squamata; family Rhineuridae; genus Rhineura; species Rhineura floridana. The sequence goes on along the minus strand of NC_084498.1, from coordinate 8,653,297 downwards.
GTTTTAGTGTAGAGAGAAGGAAAGCAAAAGCAAAAGGAGATAGAAACATAGTCAGAACCCTAAATGCAACAATACAGCGACTAGTACATAAGGACAAAGAACTATTACAATAGTTACTGTATAGAAATAGAAGAGGACAACAAAAAGGGTAGAACAAGAGCCCTGTTCCAAAAGATTAAAGAAATGAAAGGGAAATTTAAACCTAGAGTAGGGATGTTGAATAATCAACAGGGGAACACACTGACCGACCGAGATGAAATAAAAGGAAGATGGAAGCAATACACTGAAGAACTCTACAAAAGAGATGCAAGGATGACAGATTCATTCACGGAGGAACCATATGATGAAGAACCAGACATTTTAGAATGCGAGGTGAAAGCTGCTCTTAAAATACTTGGAAGAAACAAATCACCAGGAATAGATGGCATACCAATAGAGTTGTTACAAGCTACTGAGACTGAATCTGTCCAAATTTTTAAAAAAATTGTCAAGAAATATGGAAAACTAAACAATGGCCCACAGACTGGAAGTGGTCCATATACATCACAATTCCAAAGAAAGGGGATCCCAGAGAATGCGGTAATAGAACTAGTGCCTTAATATCCCATGCAAGTAAAGTAATGCTCAAGATTCTACAACAAAGGTTGTTACCATATACAGAGTGAGAAATGCTAGACATCCAAGCTGGATTTAGGAGGGGAAGAGGCACCAGAGATTATATCGCAAACATATGTTGGATAATGGAACGGAGCAAGGAATTTCAGAAGAATATCACCCTGTGCTTCATAGATTACAGCAAAGCCTTTGACTGTGTAGATCATGAAAAACTATGGAATGCTTTAAAGGAAATTGGGGTGCCACAGCATCTGATTGTCCTGATGCGCAACCTGTACTCTGCACAAGAGGCTACTGTGAGGACAGAATATGGAGAAACCGATTGGTTCCCCATCGGAAAGGGTGTGAGACGTGTGTATTTTATCACCCTATTTGTTTAATCTACACGCAGAACATATCATACGGAAAGCAGGATTGGACCAAGATGAAGGAGATGTGAAAATTGGAGGGAGAAACATCAATAATTTAAGATATGCAGATGATACCATACTACTAGCAGAAACCAGTAATGATTTGAAACGATTGCTGTTGAAAGTTAAAGAGGAAAGCACAAAAGCAGGACTACAGCTGAATGTCAAAAAGACTAAAGTAATGGCAATAGAAGATTTATGTAACTTTATAGTTGACAATGAGGACATTGAACTTGTCAAGCACTATCGATACCTTGGCACAGTCATTAACCTAAATGGAGACAATAGTCAAGAAATCAGAATAAGGCTAGGACTGGGTAGGGCAGCTGTGAGAGAACTAGAAAAGGTCCTCAAATGCAAAGATGTATCACTGAACACCAAAGTCAGGATCATTCAGACCATGGTATTTCTGATCACTATGTATGGATGTGAAAGTTGGACAGTGAAAAAAGCAGATAAGAGAAAAATCAACTCCTTTGAAATGTGGTGTTGGAGAAGAGCTTTGCAGATACAATGGACTGCGAAAAAGACCAGTAATTGAGTGATAGAACACATTAAACCAGAACTATCACTAGAAGCTAAAATGATGAAACTGAGGTTATCATACTTTGGACACATAATGAGAAGACCTGATTCATTAGAAAAGATAATAATGCTGGGGAAAACAGAAGGGAGTAGAAAAAGAGGAAGGCCAAAGAAGAGATGGCTTGATTCCATAAGGGAAGCTACAGACCTGAACTTGCAGGATCTGAACAGGGTGGTTCACGACAGATGCTCTTGGAGGTTGCTGATTCATAGGGTTGCCATAAGTCGTAGTCAACTTGAAGGCACATGACAACAACATCTTCTGGGGTAGGGATGCAGAATCTGTGACTCTCCAGAAGTTTTTTGATTCCCAACTCCTATCAGTCCCAGTCAGCATGACCAATAATCAGAGATGATGGGAATTGTAATCAAACATCTGGTGGACACCAAAATCCCTGCCCCGTTGTAGGGTGTGTTCAATTTACATAAAGCAACAGTGAGGTCCATGTCAAAGTGTGAATGATTCTCTGAAGGTAGCAGGTTAGTAAATAACTCTGATGAATGAAAACATTCTTGGACAACTCATCTGAGACCTTTAAAAAAAAAAAAGTCTTGCTGTGGTGGTCATGTTACATGCAAAAGGTCATAATTTTTAAGGATGAGAAACTTACCTGCTGTTCCTTTTTCAGTGGGTGAGCGCCAGGGAGAAGTTCCAACTAGCAGCCGACCTCATTGATGCCGAGCAGCGGATGAAGAAGTCAATGTGGGGCCAGTTCTGGTCTGCCCACCAGAGGTTTTTCAAATACCTCTGCATAGGTTCCAAAGTGAAAAGGGTGGTGCAGCTGGCCAGGGAAGAGATAAAGAACGGCAAAGTAAGTTCCAGACGGGCCTTGACTCTTGATATTTTTCCAAACCATGGTTTCATTCTCTCAGAAAGAGGTGGGAGTGGCCTGAAGTGTAAAGGGGGAGGGGGAGATACACTTCATGCATTTGGAAGAGCTTAAAGTCTCAGTACTGTGTGTCTTTTCTCCCTCTAGTGTGTAGTCATTGGGTTGCAGTCCACAGGAGAGGCAAGAACCTTAGAAGCTTTGGAGGAAGGTGGTGGTGAACTGAACGACTTCGTTTCCACAGCAAAGTAAGGCTCATATCTGTCGTATAATATGTCCTGGGGGGAGATAACCTTGTTTCTAACCGTCTTGGAAAATGCAAAGAACTATATAATAAAAATCAAGGTAGGTTCTTCCTGTAGGCTTACTGATCTTCAGCATGAGCAAAAGGAAGGGCTCACTAGGGTGGAGGTAGGCCAGTGAGCTGTGCGTAGAGACACAGTCTTCCAACATTTTTTTTAAGCGTTGGAGATGTTCATCTAAGTGCACTTCAAGTTAACCCTTAGCCTTCAGTCTTATATTTAACACACTTGAAATTAATATCAAATAATTCAAACCAGGATGAGTTCATTCGACTTTTCGGTACATTTCAGCCAAAATCATGAGTGTCTATAGGAGAACATGAGACAACAGTTCCATGTGCACTTGTGTTCAGGTCTGTGCTCATTTGGTATGATGTCTTGTCGTTAAGATCTACTGTTTATAAAGTTCTCTGCCCAGCTCCCTCTGCTCACAGTTGCTTGCAGAATGCTTTGTTATTAATTGTGTTTTAAAAACTCATCAACAAATATCCTTTGGGCAGGTGTTTGCAAACAAAATAGAATGCTAAAAATACAGAACACTGTAATTTAAAAAGACACAATTGAAACACAAAATAAAGCATACAGTTTAGCACAGAAAAAATAAAACATTTGCCATTTAGATTAAAAATCATACTAAACCAGCAAGAGCTTAAGGTTTGTTTAAAACACAAGTTTGTTTAACTTCACCTGGTGTCAAAGACCATAGGTGACAGGTGAGCCTCTCTGGGGAAATGTTCAAAACCAGGATATTGCCTCTGAGAATCCTCAGACACCCACTTCACTACATTTGGTGGAGGCAAATAAATTGGGGCCTCCAAAGAGGTTCTTAAGGTTTGAATAGGTATATATAGGAGAAGGTGAACTTTCAGGTAACTTAGTCCCAAGCCGTCAAGGACTTTATAGGTTAAAACCAGCTCTTTACACTGGGCTTTGAAATGGCCTTACAGCTGGAAAAGCATTGCATAATATCCAGCTCTCAGTTAATAATCTTGTGGCTCTGTTTTGAACCAACTGAAATTTCCACATAATTTTTAGAGGCAGCTACACATACAACATACTGGAATAGACTAACTGGGAAGTTACCAAAGCATGGGGTAACTGTATTGAAGCTGGTAAAAGAATTTGGAAATCTGCGAGAGGATATAAAATGGTTAGAACAGTAGGGAAGAATGTTGTAAAATACCTCTTATTTTCTCAGAAAGAGTTGATGCCAGTGTTGTGTCTAGAGCTCTAAACTCGTTAGGGCTGCTGCTACAAGCTTCTTTAATTCCATTATAACTGCTGTACATAATAAGCATACATATTCCCTTGAATGTATCCAGTGAAGTCATTGCGCAGTGGAACTTCATCTCCCCGAATGCCCCGCATCCACCCCAGATCTGCTCTGGAGTCCTGGGGGAGTCCTCAGAGATTTGGGGTGGGGGGAGGGAGGATGAAAGGGAGGGTAAGCTCTGTTGCACAAACAGAAGCCATTCCATGTGCAGTGGCTTGGTTGGTTTGTAAGTTTTTAAGATCGTTATTTTTAAAATTCTCATCTCTGACTGGAAAATGCTTTCTTGATTGTGTAGCTTCTGCTGCATCACTATTCATACCTAATGCTTATCTGGAGCTGTAGAAATTGCAGCTCCACATAAGAGGAACATAAGAAATGGTTTCTAAGTGGATTGGGCTTTGTTTCAAGCAGCACACTGCACAGGACTTTATTGGAGTCTGGTATGTTTCCAGTGCATGTGCCAAGTTATGGCCCATTGTATTTTTGCTCGGTGATACAGTACTATGGGTGGTCCCATTTTGAAAGGTATTGACCTGAGACTGGTCAATCCCCACTTGATTAAAAGTTCTAAAAATTCTGGAAGCACACTCTTGACCTGACAATGCAGGCTGAATCAAGATTTAATGGCACCTATATCAAATAGTGCCTGAAACAGTTCAGACCTGCTTCAAGAAGATACTACATGAATAGCAGAATTTAAGAATGCTGCAAGGCATGTAGGTCGCTCATTAAACTAAGCAAAATTCTTTTTTCTAATTCTGCAGAGGAGTATTTCAGTCTCTCATTGAGAAGCATTTCCCAGCTCCTGACAGGAAGAAGCTTTTTAGTTTGCTAGGAATCGATTTGTCTGCTCACAGTAATAACAACTCTCCTAGGGACAGTCCTTGCAAGGAGGACAAAGTGAAGAAACGCAAAGGTAAGTCTTGAGCTACTTCTGAAGTTAATAATAAATAATAAACTTTAATTTGTTAGTCGCCTATCTGTCCAATTTTGGACACTCTAGGCGACTTACAGCAGCAGCAAGTACAATATACAATACAATAAATACATTACACAATACAATAAATACATTACACAATACAGTACAATAAATACATTACACAATACAATACAATAAATACATTACACAATACAATACAATAAATACATTACACAATACAATAAATACATTACACAATACAATAAATACCCATATTCATCAATTAAAACTAACATCAAGACATCAGTTAAAACATTACAACTAATCTAGCTCGAGTTCCTGTAGGCGTGCCTGAAGAACCAGGTCTATAACGCTCGTCGAAAACTCATCAGGGAGGAGGCATGTCGAAGATCGTAGGGGAGGGAATTCCAGAGGGTGGGAGCCACTACTGAGAACGCCCTCTCTCTGGTCCGCACCAGTCGAGCTGTTTTGGCCGGTGGGACCGAGAGGAGATCCTGCGTAGCTGATCTTGTAAGGCGGCTCAATTGGTGATACTGGAGGCGGTCCTTTAGATAAACCGGGCCGAAACCGTATAGGGTTTTAAAGGTCAATACCAACACCTTGAATTGGGCCCGGTAAACCACTGGTAGCCAGTGAAGGTCTCTCAACACCGGAGTGATGTGTTCCCTGCGACAGCTATGCGTAATCAAGCGTGCCGCCGCATTCTGCACCAGTTGGAGTTTCCGGACTGTCTTCAAGGGTAACCCCACGTAGAGCGCATTACAATAGTCTAAGCGAGAGGAGACCAGGGCATGTATCACTCGCGGGAGAAGCTGTACAGGAAGGTAGGGTTGCAGCCTCTGTATCAGATGTAATTGATACCAAGCTGCCCGGCTCACTGCCGAAACTTCAGCTTCCATGGACAGCTGGGAGTCAAGAATGACCCCGAGGCTGCGGACCTGATCCTTCAGGGGTAATCTTACCCCATTAAACACCAAGTCGATGTCTCCCAACCTTCTCTTATCACCCACGAGTAACACCTCGGTCTTATCAGGATTTAGCTTCAGCATGTTCTCGCCCATCCATCCACTAACGGACTCCAGGCACTTGGACATGGTCTCCACAGCCACCTCTGGTGAGGACTTAAATGAGAGATAGAGCTGAGTGTCATCCGCATATTGGTGACACTGCAGCCCAAAACTCCTGATGATGGCTCCCAACGGCTTCACATAGATGTTAAATAGCATGGGGGAGAGGATAGAACCCTGTGGCACTCCACAAGTGAGAGGCCAAGGGTCTGAAACCTCATCCCCCAATGCTACCCGTTGGTACCTGCCTGAGAGATAGGAACGGAACCACCGTAAAACGGTGCCCCCCATCCCCAATCCCTCTAGGCGGCTTAACAAGATACCGTGGTCGACGGTATCAAAAGCCGCTGAGAGATCCAGGAGGATGAGGAGGTTATATTCTCCCCTATCCAACGCCCTCCTCATATCATCTACCAGGGCGACCAAGGCTGTTTCAGTTCCATGTCCAGTCCTGAAGCCCGATTGGAATGGATCTAAATAATCCGCTTCATCCAAGTGCGTCTGTAGTTGTTTAGCCACCACTCGCTCTATCACCTTGCCTAAGAATGGTAAATTAGAAACTGGGCGAAAGTTTTTCAACTCTTAGGGATCCAAGGAGGGCTTTTTCAAGATGGGCCGTATCACTGCCTCCTTGAGGGCTGATGGCATTGCACCCTCTTCCAAGGATGCTATAATTATAATTATAAGTTATAATGCTATTCTAAATGCTAATATGGTTAAGAAGAAATGCTTAAGAAAAAGTAGTAAAACTGGCACGGTTATATAGAGCAGGGAGTCCTGGGACTTGGGCTCACTCAAGAACTACTTTGGGTTACACTGATTTTTACACATACTGAAGTTCAATTTCTGTCTGTTTGGACAGTGGTGTCTCTCTTGTGCCGTGGAATTGTTTGCCTGAAATACTTGCTGCGTGTATCACTTTCTCTATTGCCTGAACTGACCTAAAATCTAGATATATGAAAAACAAAACTCATTTGAACCACTTTTTTGCAAATTGTGCTCATTTAATTTTGTGTAGGGCTTTGCGCTGCTCATTCTTGCTATATAGGAACTTAATGTGCCTCCCACTGCACCACAGCAAACATGGGATCTTCAGCAGTTCCCGCTCTCGCATATGCCATCCATCCTACCTCCATAAAAATAAACAGCCTCTAAACTGTTTTGCCCCTACCATAACCCGTATCTTCAGCCCTTTTTTTTTAAAAAAAGTAAAATAGTCAGTACAACAGCCAACAACAGCAATGAGATAACATAGCCAATTACAGTAAAGGTCTTGAGTACAATTCCTGTACAGTCCTTAAGTGCATAATAAAGAAAGGTTAAGAAAGCTAGACCTCCATCTCCATTGTCTAAATGAGTTCCTCCATAAATGCCAGTTTGGTTGGGGTAGTCAGTCCTGTTTATATGTTGAATAACAGGGAACAAAAGGAAAACTTGTCTGTATCAGTATGACCTTGGGCTTTTAAAATTTGGCTCGTAAGCTTTTGAGCCAGAGTAATGTTGCATACACAGTCATACCAAGTACCCAGTGAGATGCCTTCATTTCCACTCCTTTTTTATCAGTCCCAGTGCAGGTTTAATTTTATACTTGGGGAAAGCCCAGGCCTGTAAATGTTAGGAATATGGCAGCTCCTCATTTGGAATTTTTGTATGGACTGCCAACCTTTTATGAACTATGGCTTAAACATCTACAAAGTCTTTGCTAATAAGCTGGCGGCAGTGTGCGGGGGTAAATGTCACTTGATGATAATCACCTGCTTATTCCCTTTTGTATGCAAAAAGGTGAAGAAATAACCAGGGAAGCCAAAAAAGCTCGTAAAACTGGAGGACTAGCTGGGAGCAGTTCTGACGAAAGCTTCAGTGAGTCAGACGTCTCGGACAACGAAGAGAGCGACAATGAGAGCTGCCGGTTCTTAAGCTCTGGGGACGACGATGACTTCAACCCATTTAGGGATGAATCTAGTGAGGATGATGAAGATGGTGAGGCAATAAGGGTATCTTAGTAATTTAGTATTACTTTGGTTGCATTATTTACTGCAGTACTGCTTCCTGGAGGTTGCTTTAAGCCCCATGGTACAAAGGTTACCTTCGTAAGAAACAGCTCTTGGTACATAATTTTCATATTTTTCAGGGACTAATTTGTTGGCTTGCTCCTTTAATATTTTTCTCTGTCTTCAGACCCCTGGCTAATTAGAAAAGAGCATAAGAAAAATAAAGAGAAGAAAAAGAAGAAAAGGATAGACCCAGATTCTATTCAGAGTGCCTTACTAGCATCTGGTCTTGGATCCAAACGGCCCAGTTCACTTTCTTCCACAGCTGTTACCTCTTCTACTACAAATATGTCTGGTATGTTCAGTGTGAAGCTTCTGAATTGACTTTTGAAGCCTGCAATGGAAGCAGTGATCTTAAATTTCTCAATTGCTCTGTCCTCTTATTGTGTTCTGCAGCTAACAGTAATACAAATACCAGCTATATAACAAGTCAGGATGCTGTGGAAAGAGCTCAGCAGATGAAAAAAGAATTGCTTGATAAACTGGAAAAACTATCAGAAGATCTTCCTCCTAATACGCTGGATGAGCTTATAGATGAACTGGGTGGTCCTGAGAATGTGGCTGAAGTAGGTGCTGAATCTCAAATACGTGTGTGGGATGCAGGTCTATAGTTCAAGGTGTTTTGGTGAGGGAGCTTTAGAGTGGGAATGGTCAGAACATCCAGAACCAAAATATAGATAGCCTAATATGTTTAATATTGAATCCAATTAAATAAAACTTTAATAAAATAAAACATAGTTTTATTAAAATAAGAGCCTAGTGATTGTCATTCCAGTGCCTTTGCACCTGTTGGCTTAGATTCTAACTACCTTCCACTAACAGAAGCTTCCCGCAGAGTTCTGCTCAAAAGATGCTCCTCCTATCAGTGGGAGGTAATGGGAGGGATAGTGACTTTTACCAATCTCTCTACTTGCCTCTTAAACATCTGCTCCAGAGGGCTGGCTGGGAGTCCTCCAGAGCAACATGAGGGGACTGGGGGCTGCAGTGGGAAGGGGGGGGCTGGCAAAAAAAAAGTTACCCTGCTGGATCCCAGTTCCCTCTGCAAAGGGGCAAACACTTCCCTTCACATGCTAATTAGGATCTTACTGAGCAATTATCAAAGTTGCTTTGCAATCATCTCTTGTAACTAAAGGAAACAGTCTGTGTGCTGTTATCGCCTTGGCTCCCTTAAACAAACTTGGTTTCCTTGTTTCTTTCTTTGTTATTTATTCACTTTCATTCACATATTATGTGTAACAAAGGAGGCTTCACAGATTCACAAAGTGAAAGTGACTTCAGAACTATAAAGCTCAGAGAGTTGTCTCTCTCGCTGTCAGTATAGTTGTTTGAAAGCTAAACAGTCCCAGGTTGAATTTGTTTGAGTTACTTGTAGCCTCTAATCTAAAGGTGATGTGCAAACCCATTTCTCTGTTTGTTTAAATAATGTCACTCCGGTGCACTATGCAAAACTTGACAGGTCCCTATCCTGAGCACTTTTCAATATAAAATGCCCAGGAGAAAGGAGATGGGAAATGAGGCAGGGGGAAGAATAACAATAATGTCGAATTAGTTCAGTTACACATGCTTTGGCTACAGTTACAGTAAGATATTGGGACCACGAGGATGTTGCAGAGGCTTCCTGGAAAAAGCAAGTTTTGAGGTGGGGGTTGAGGGAAGGGAGGTAGTCATGCTGAGATGTTCTGCAAGGGATTTCCAGGCATAAGAGGCAGCAAGAGAGACGGGGAAGGAAACCTTTAGATGGTAGAGTTAGAGGATCAAAGGTCATAGGAAGGGACGTGTTGGGATATAAGAGCAGAGATGTAGGCTGAGGCAGGTCCATGGTGAGTTTTGAAAGCAAGAACAAGAAGCTTGTCCAGGATCCAGAAGTGGAGAGGAAGCCAGTGCAGGGTTTAAGAAAGCAGTTGGGGTGTCACATGGTCAGAGTGATAGTTTTGGTAATAGAGTCCTGATTGAAGCAGCTGAGTCAACTAGAGAAAATACTGTGGTAGTCAGAGTGGGAGAGGACCAAGCCATGGATCAGATTTTTTACTGAGGGGACAGAGAGGAAGGGCCATATTTTTGTAATGCTGTAAAGGAGATTAAATTGAGGGGGGCGGAGAGAAGCATTGCAGAGAAAATCAAGACTTTGTGCCTTATGTACAAAGTGGATGGTGATATTGTCATTGGATAAGGAGAGTGAACAGGGAATGGAGGGATTGCTAGGAAAGATGAGAAATTCAGTGTTTTGGGTATGCTCAGCTTGAGATGATTTCCAAATGGAAATCCCAGAAGATGTGGGATTGGATGGAAAGCAAATGTTCTTGGGTAGAGAAGCAGATCTGGGTGTCATCTGCATATTTTTCTTTCTTGGCGATAACTCGTGACCGAGTAAGATTGTCTTCCAAAATAAAGTCTTTAACAAAGGATCCGTCTGAATCTGTATCCACCGCTGATGTACCAGTTCATGACTAGGGGCTTCTGGATTTCACAGCCCTGCCCCCATCGTCATTCGCTGATTCCCATGAGACTTTTGTTATGCAAGATGCCTGTGCGTGAATTTGTTTTATGTGGGGAGATCGGTGCACCACAATCAACACACAATCTTGACAGAAAAAGGCTTTGATCCAGTGGCATGGATACCACGACGATTGGAAGTCTTTTATCTGCTGCAGCCTTCATCTGCCTTCACAGCTGTGTAACATACACATTTGGTATTGGATGTTGGGAATTCCTTGTTGGAGCTTTATGGCTTACTGTCAGAACTAAAGTAAATAACTTTCATCTCTGTAATGTGAGAAAAAATGCTTATATTTCTACCTATTTTTTTCAAATAGGAAAAGCTGAGCAGTTACAAAAGCAACCTTTTTGTTCAGTAAACTTTAACATACAAGCTCTTTGATGTTTCACCCCAAACCTACCCCCCCCCAATTTCCACCTCCGTGGGAGTGAGCCATCAAGTGCTTCAAGCCTTCATAGCAATGAACGAGAGGAAACTGGTGTTAACCTATCAGCTTGCAGGGCAAGTCAGGCTTTGGGAAAGTGTGCCACAAATGGGCAGCATGTTTCATCAGATAAGCTTGTTCTTGGGCAGCTATAGAAGTGCACATGGCATTACTTGGAAGCATTTAATAGGTACCTAAATCATCATTTAGCATACTAAAACAGGTCATTGTTCCAAAGATGACAGGTCGCAAAGGGAGAGTTGTGAGTAATGACGATGGCAGCATCTCGTATGAGTCAAGGTCCGAGCTTGATGTTCCTGTTGAAATCCTAAATATTACAGAGAAGCAAAGATTCATGGATGGCGATAAGGTAATGGCTTTTATTACCCTTGTTCTCCTCCCCCCCCACCAGCAAATGTTCATATTAAGTCGATCAACAAACATCAGGGAATTCTTGGCAATACTTTGTTTCCAAAATATAGCACATCATGTTAGTACCTGATGTTTATATTGGGGATGGGGAGCCTGTTTCCATTCAGAAATTGCTTGACTCCGGCTCCCATCTTCCCTGGCTATTGGACATGCTGGCTGGGGCTGGTGGAAGTGGAGCCCAGCCAACATCTGGACAGCCACAAGTTCCTCATACTGGGGGGGGTGCATAAAGCCAAGCAGCTTTTGCAATACTGCAGCAGCATAAGAAAAGTCTGCTTAGAAGTGTTGTACGTATTGGCCTGCCAAAGATTTTGATGGATCCTGAAGGACAGAAGCAAGGCTGTATCTGCCTTGGCAAGCCTATTCTGTAAGTGCAACTGGTACAGATAGTTTACCTCCTGAACATCCCACTACACAGCTACCTTTTTTAAAAAAGCAAATGTAGCACACCTGCATTTTCAGGAGGAATTTTCTAAGTCAAAAAAATAATGTCAACTTATGGAACTTGATGCCTCTGAATTTCTAAGAAAATGTAAGAAAAAGATGACTTTTTCACCTTCTGTGTGAATGTGGGAACCTGCCGTTGGTCTATGTAGCTCAGTATTGTCCTCTCTGACATGGCTTTCCAGGGTTTTACACAGCGGTGTTTCCCAGCCCCACTTGGAGACTCCTACATGCAAAGCATGTGATCTGCCTTTGAAGTACAGTCTCTCCACAAGCTGTAGCTTGCCCCAAGAACAGTGGTCCTGCTTATAACAGTTTCTCCCTGCCTATTCCAAAACATGTCCACAACCTGCCCATAGCAATATCAGAGTAGAAATCCAGCTTTGTAGCTGTTGCTAAATGGCACCTCTCTCTTTCCATTCTTCCTCTATGTTAAAGAATATTGCCATCATCTCTGAAGCAGCCAGCTCAGGTATTTCATTACAAGCAGATCGAAGAGCCAAGAACCAGAGGCGAAGGGTGCATATGACTCTGGAGTTGCCGTGGAGTGCAGATAGGGCGATACAGCAGTTTGGTGAGCAGTTTGATCTTGGCTTTGGAAATGATGCTTCTTTGATGGGCACATGTGTTGAGTTGTAGCATTTGCAGTGGAACAGTTTTAACAGTAGTCCTATTTTTGCGATGTTGCTAAACAGATGTATGTAGGCTTGCAGACTACATGGTGCTTTAAAGGAACTAGAGTTCAGTCTATGCCACGTTTTGCACAATATCAAAAGACAGTGAAATCTGACAGTCTTGTCTTGATTGGAGTGCCTAAGGGCAAGAATACTTGAACCATGTTTTCTAGCTCTTGTCTAGATTGAGTTGTCTTTCTATTATCTTTGTGGCAAACTACTATGGAAGAAGTGACTTGCAAGATGATTAAGAATTCACTTTTATAATAGTTTCCTTAGAAAAACCCAAAGTTTAAATCCTTGGGTTTTTTCACTTCAGTTATACCTGAGGCGAAATGCAGCTTGAAACATGAGCAAGCTGAACCTTCTTAATTGGTTAAATTTGTCTTCCAGATGTTGAGGAGGGGAAAGTATCCTGGCGAGGGTTAGTCCTCCCACTTGCTCCAAGGACAGGATGATGCAAATTTGTTTATACCTACCCCATCCTGTTCTGGTCTTGCCCACTTGGTAGAAAGTGCATTTTTTCCAGAGCTCCTACTCCTGGCTATTTTTGGTAATTAACATGGTGTGGACAAATTCTGACACGTATGGACTTTGTTCCCCTTTTTTCTGTGGGCTTCTTGTTGTGAAGGGCCTTACCCCTCTCCCAGTGTACATTTTCCAGGCCTGTTGTACCTCATATGAACTGAGTACATTCTTGAACACTCGCCAATGGTTATATACTGAAAGCAGTGTATGATCCCAGTTAGGAAGCTGTTATTCAGAAAGTGTGACCGCTAATGCTGATTAGTATTAAGGAACCTCAGTTAGTTTCTAAAGAACCACAGAGTCCCCTGGAAGACAGTTTGAAAGCCACTGGCTGAGATGATGGATTGAATCACTGATTTTATTATTATAAAAAACATGGTCACCAAAGACATCTCTGCTTTCCCATCAAATATTTTGAGTGGGTGGGCAGTGCTGGTGACTTGAGTGAACAAAACCTGTTTTTCTTAATACCCAGGCCGAACTCACAGATCCAACCAAGTTACTGCGCCAGAGTATGTCTTCCTAATATCCGAGTTGGCTGGAGAACAAAGATTTGCATCAATTGTTGCCAAACGCCTGGAGAGTTTGGTAAGGGGATTGCCAGTTGTAACTTAGACTAGGAAATTGACTATTAGAGAGCAAATTGTGGTTAAAGGTTCATGAACTAGAAAACTTATTTCTCAATTACACAAGGTTATAATAAAGTTGAAAGCAAAGCGGGAAGCATCTAAGATGCTGTCGTTTAGAGAGATGCTGTCATCCCTCAGTTTGAGTGTGTGATAGAGAGGCTTGATGCTTCCATGCGTGGGAGTTATGGTCAAGGAAGGCATCTCCACCTCTTTTTTGGTGATCCCTTAGTCCCATGCACCACAGTCCGCCACATTCAACAAGTACCAAACCTCAGAGGCTTTTGGGAAGGTTGGGCAGCACAGGGGAGGAGGGAGTGGGAAAGTCCATTTCCATCAACCCCTTGGTTGTTGCTTTGTTATTCAGCTGATAGCTAAAGTTACTGAAGTATTTAGAAGATGAAAGATATAAAAACTCAGTTCACTATTGGGTAGTTTCTGCAAAAATAATTCTCAGTGTTGAAAATTCTCATATTCAGTTTGGAAAAATACTTGAAAAATGTTTGTAAGAATAAACTAACAGAAATGGTTCAAAAAAGAAATAGTCCCAGTTCTAGCGGTTTACCTCTACTGATGCAAAAGTATCAATCCTTTTGTTGTTAAAACCAGAAAAGCAGTTTAGAAATACTCGATTTGTCAGTAGTGATGCAAGATCTTTTTGTTTTGTAGCTAGTTTTTTGGCTTTCTGTTTCTTCCCTCTCCCTTGAATTTTTGTCTGTTTTTAAAAAGAGGATTGTTGCATGTAGCTCAGGATTTTAAAAACTTTGTCTTATTTTACAACCATCTCTTAATAGGGAGCCCTCACTCACGGTGACAGAAGAGCAACAGAAACAAGAGACCTCAGCAGGTTCAACTTTGACAATAAGGTAAGCACTTTAAAAATGTTTTGAATAAAGCAAGCTGTATCCTACTTAGATACTTGAAAAATAGGCTTGTATTCAACTAAGTTCTGCTCTACCCATAGTTTTTCTTTTTCTTTTTGCGTCATAATCGTTTCCCTTTTTGAGTTATGGACTTTGGCACTTTAATAGTATCATGCATTTGCATAAGTTCCAGTAACTATCAAATGTATAAATTAGTCAGATTTTGGATGTGAGAGGCAAGTGTCCTAACTTTCTAGGGAAAGAACATGATACTTTTTGAAGAAGGATCGTTGCGTTTTACAACTGATTATAGTAGTTTTCTTCCACTTTGCTTAACAGTATGGCCGAAATGCTTTGGAAATAGTGATGAAGTCCATTGTGAACTTAGACTCCCCGTTAGTGTCTCCACCAGCTGACTATCCAGGAGAATTCTTTAAAGGTACAGGAATTCAATTTTTTTCATCTGAGTTTGGAGTCACTTGTATAAGTGAAGGGAAGCAATTTTGTAGAATAAATTGAAAGTATAATCACATGGTGCAACTATGTGCCCCCTTTCCTATCAACTAAGTTTATTAACATTTTCTGTTGAAATTGCATTATCTGTTTTCAGTACTTGGATCTGGAGGGCACAAGTGCTTTTGGTTAATGACATTCCAGTTATGGAATCATCAGGACTTTAGGTGGTAGATATCACTGCCTGTTCATGTCACCATATTTATTTTAGAACTCTCTTGTACACTGTATTGGTTGTGTTAGGGGTGTTTTCGTGGTGGCGGGGAACCCTTCAAAATTTTGATTACATTTTATAAATGTGCTAGTGGTACTTAAATTAACTCTGTAAAATGCAAGGATAGAACCCATGACAGCTTTCATAAATAACTGCCCTCTATTTCTTCTAGATGTCCGACAAGGTTTAATAGGTGTGGGCCTAATAAATGTGGAAGACCGATCTGGGATTCTAACGCTTGACAAAGGTATTTGTTCCTTTAATATCTATATCAGTGGGAATTACTGAATTTTGTAATGGTCTTACATAGTCAATAGCAACATTTGCAAGGGTTATATTCAGTGTTAGTTGTATTTAGTTGACCCATTAATACTAACAGACGTGACTTGGGTCCGTTAATTTTAGTGGGCCTACCCTTAGTAGAATTTAGATACAACCCTCAGTCTCCAGGTGTGAGTAGACGAACCAAAGGTAGGTTTGCAGGTCATAGGGAGTGTTTTGAGGTCAGTAGTGTGTTTTCCAAGTCCTTGGCGGAAGACTCTAAAGATATCACTCAACCTGAAAAAGTTACCCCTTTCCTTCTGCCTCACCAACGTAGTACAGAAGGGAGCCTGGAGAGGAGAGGAGAAAGACAACTTGATGCAGCTGTTAAGGTCAGAGGCAAGGCCAGGGGGTGGGGTGAGGGGAGTAAGCAAACGGTTTATAGTAGAGTTCAGGAAGAGCATACGCTTCTTTTAGCCAACTGCCTATGTCCCTGCTCACAAAAGAATCCTAAAATTACTAATACAACCAAAGAAATACTACAGACAGAAATTAACTAATTGTGCTAGAAAGGTGGGCAGCTGGAGGCTATGCAAGGGATATGGAAGTGCATCAGCTATGTCTTCCATCTATGTAATGCAGCCGGCAACCGTATGAGGAGCCGTGGGACAGTAGGGAAGCTGCCAGATGGATCTATCTTTTTGAAGAACTAGGGAAATACCCCTAAATGCGTTTCCTATCTCTCTGCCCTTTAAGGGAGATGCTACCATCATGATTTGTGCAGAGTCTCATAGGTGCACAATCCGGCATGTGATTGATTTGTGTAGGATATTGATTGCCTTCATTGTGGATGGATGACTTGCATATATAGTTAGTGGGGCTGTTGGTGCTTCAAAATAAGTTCTGTGCCAGGATCAGTGGAACAGCAGAGTTCTGCAACTTGTCAGTTATACAAATCAAGCAGATTTACTTAATTGTATTATGTTCCTTGTTCTGCACAATTACGGTTTTGCTAGTTGGGGTGGTGGTAGATGAGGTTGAGCCAAAGAGCTATGGACAGTGTCGGTGTGCCGCCCTGCAGAAATGCTGGAAAGCTTAACAACAGGAAGCTGGAATTCGGCACCTAATACAACATTCTTCAGGTGATTTGTGCTTCTGTGGAATTGTAGCACAGCCCTGTATAGAACTGGCTGAGAGACACTCCTCCTCCCTCTGGCCCCTTGGTCTATGTGGAATTCTGGCCCTCCAGATGTTGTTGAACTACAACGCCCATCCTTGACCACTGGCATTGCTGGCTGGGGCTGTTGGGAGTTGGAAGGCCACAGCTTCCCTCCCCTTGGTTTGGACTACCAGCTGTTGCACTGATACAACAGAGAATGTACCTCAAGCCAGAGGTAGCTACAAGACAGTAAACAGCAGTTGTGAATGGTCTCAGATTATCTGTTGCTTATTTGCAATTCAGCCTATGAATTAATCCCCCCCAAAATTCTGACTTTAATTGCTTAATCTCCTTTTGTTCTAGATTACAACAATATAGGGAAATTTCTAAACCGAATTCTGGGCATGGAAGTGCATCAACAGAATGCTTTATTCCAGTATTTCTCAGACACGCTAAATGGAGTAATACAGAATGCTAAAAAGAATGGAAGATATGACATGGGCATTTTAGGTAAGAGCATGAGTTCTCACAGTGTGTTAGCCCAGGTTCTTCTACTGCCACTAATAGAAGCAGATGGGAACCAGCCACCACCCTTGCAACCTCATGCTGCCTGCCTTCCTGGGAATGAACAAGGTCCTGAACTGGTAGGATGTATAGTATGGTTTTAGTAGCAATAAGAGCCAAGCAACTCAAGTTCTTCAGACCTGCTTCCTTGATTGGTTCCCGCTTTGAGCATTCTGTCTTTCTGCTGTTCCCCCCACACCCCATCCCTTCTATAGCCACTGCTACTTGTGCCTTTCTCTGCTGCTTACACAGGTTGTCAGTTCCCCCAGACACCTAGTCACCATGTTAACTTATGGGATTGCTGTGATAGCACTTGAGGTGGCAAAGTGAGCAGGCTTAATGCTACTTTTCTGTGTCAGGTACCCTGTTTTGTTTTGTTTTTGAAACCCCTGAGAAAATGTGATATTCTCCCTCAGTGCAGGAGGCTCTTCTGAGACTGCTTACTCCTCTACATAGGCAGGGCCACAGCAGCCATTGCAGACTTTTGTTGTTCTTTAGATACTGTGCTAATATGTATCTTGTTACTCTCTTGAAGATCTGGGTTCAGGAGATGAGAAAGTGAGGAAGGCAGATGCCAAAAAATTTCTAACACCAGGATATTCTACCTCGGGACATGTTGAACTGTATACAGTAAGTCTGAAAGCTAGCTGTTAGGCTTGGCAAGAGCTGCTGACACTTTTTTGTTAAATCTGTTAAACATTATAACATGTTTCAAAGCTTCTTACTAAGAACCCTTTTGGCTTGTGATGCATTTTCTAGATAAGTGTGGAGAGAGGGATGTCGTGGGAAGAAGCAACTAAGATTTGGGCTGAACAGACTAGACCAGAGGATGGATTTTATTTATCGCTTCAGGTGAGTCTGTGTTCTCCACAATCTTCCACTCAAAAGCATGTTAATCTCATTGACCATTATGTATATCTTAATTACAATACAAACCTAAAAATAGCTTTAGTTTCTTAATAAAGAAATCATACTTGGCATTTATGCAGCATATCTTCAAGGTAGGTCAGTATTATTTCAGTTGAGTGCCTGAGACTATGGTGGCAGTGATAAAGTTTTTTCCTGGAAGAGGTAAGTCTCTCAAACTAAATCCCAGAGCAGATACTTGGTGAGAAGGACAGGGCTACTCTTGCCTATGCTATAAGGCTCCCTCCCGAGATCTTTGCTACTTGCTTAACTTCATCTGACAGATTCAAACCCTGGTGTCTTTAAATAAATATGTTCAATCTTGACAGCATCTTGCGCAAAGTACATTTTCACAGTAATGTTTTTTCCCCCTTTTTCCAGATTCGAAATAATAAGAAAACTACCATCCTGGTGAAAGAAGTAAATCCCAAAAAGAAGCTTTTTCTTGTATATAGACCAAATACTGGAAAACAATTGAAATTGGAGACCTATGCAGAAATAAAGAAAAAATATAAAAAGGTTACTTGCTTTTTATTAAAAAAAAGTTTTCTTTATATAAATACACTGTGTGGAAGACAACAAATTGCCACATTTGTATTAAGCCTATAGTTTGGAGGGAGGGGAAAAAACGTGCATGAATTTCATGCATGAATACCCTTAATACCAATATTAGTATGCATGAATTCCATTAAAAATACCCAGATGCTAGATGTAAAGAGTGGTTTGTTAACATGACACATATTTGTGCATGTAGGAAGCTGCCTTATTTTAGGTCAGATCACTGATCCATCTAGCTCAGTATTGGCCACACTGACTGGCAGCAGCTCTCCAGGGTTTCAGGCAGGAGTTTCTCTGAGCCTGGAGATGCTGGGAATTGACTTGGGACCTTCTGCATGCTCTGCCACTGAGCTCTCCCCTGCTACATGCCTTTCTAACCTGGGCTGCCCCTTTTTCACACACTGGCTATTGCAAGTCTTGCCACGTTCAGTGAGACTTCCAAGTAAAGTGTGCCTAGAACTGCAGCCATAGTCAGATGCAATGACTTTGTGGAAATACTCAAGTGCTGAATAGGTGGCATTTGACCCATCTAGAAGAAGTGGTATGTGACCCACTGGGACATAATGCCAAACCGTGATTTTAGTGTGTTATGAACCTACTCTGCAGAGCTTTCTGTTCACATGTAGCATCCTCCATTGCCTACTCCCCATGCACACAGTTTCTGATTCTTGTTCCAAATCATAGTTGGCCAATTCCTCCTAACAAGCAAACTATGGTTTGCGCTTGTCTGAATGGGTAAACTACGGTTTGCAGACAACTGTCAAAATATTTTTTTCTTTAAATAATTTTTGGAGGTTGTATCACCATAGGGAGCATGTGAGCCTTGGTTTCCTTGAGGGTTCAGCTCATTTGTGTAATGCCAGACCATGGCTTGGCATTGCATCTGAATGTGACCTGTTAAACTCCTTTTTATCCTTTGAATTCAAGATGCCAGATCTGTCTGTAATACATCTGTAAAATCTAATGCATTGCATTTCCAGGTACCTGCTGATGATGCTGTGACTCACTGGCTAGAGCAGTACACATCGTCAGCAGACACTTGCACCCATGCTTACTGGTGAGTTCTTCAAACGCCATTGGAACTGACTCCACACAGAATAACAGGCCATATGTGCTCAGGGTTTCCCACAGTTGCCTCCAAGTACAGAAACCTCACATTGGAGCATATTGGAAGAAAGCTTCACCAAAGGATTGCCTTGGTGGCTTTACCAGAAAAAATATCGAACATGAGAATTGTGCTAGTTTTGATGAGGCTTGAACAGTACCTTTGTTCAGCATTAATTTTGTCTTTCGTTCTCATCTACTTAAGTGTCTGAGCAGCTGTCGTACAACTTCATTGTACAATTTCATCAGCTTAACTTGAAAGGCCCTACATGGGAAATGGCCAGTGCAGGGAACCTGTGGCTCTCTGGATGTTGCTGAAGTACTATTTCCATCACCCCCAGCTAGCATGGGGAATGGACAGGCGTTATAGTCCAACAACATCTGGAGGGCCAAAGGTTCGCTGTATGTTTGCTAGGGCAAGGGAATTGTGTTAGTGGAGAAGGGTATCCTAGAGCATGTTACTTCTGCCCTCTCTCCCTAGGCAAGGCCATGTAAACCTGGTTGCTTAGTGTCATGGGATGAGGCCCCTGAAGGTTTCTGGAGATGTATTATATATCTGGATCTGTGACAAACTTAAATCCCTCTAGTTTTCACATATAGAGAGTTCTTTTTCTTTTCTTTTTTTACTTTTTTTTTTATTAAGTGCCACAAGCCTACCTGGGTAGTTTTTTCTGTACTCACTGGAGAATTGTAAAGAAATGTCTTCATTGTTGATGTATATTTCTCTTTTTGCTATGGGTGTCAAAACTTGTTATTGCTCTGTTGTGGAAAGATGCTGCTGCATCAATTTGCATAATGTAGTTAAATGAGATTTGATAGATCATGATAAGTGGCATCATTATTTATAACTGTAATAAAAATTAGCGTTTTCCATTAGTGGTATTGAAGTTTAAGCAAACATTGAGGAATCTTGATTGTCAGAGTATGTTTTCTTCTGTTGCTCTATAGCAGGAGTGGTGGGAAACTGTTGGCCCTATTGCTGTTGGGACTCTAGTTCCCGTCTTCACCAGCCAGCATGGCAATGGTTGGAGATGATGAGTTGTATGTGGTCCAGTAACATCTTGAGGGCTACAGGTTCCCTAATACAATCTATAGGGAGGAAGGCTTTTTCTTTTCTGTTATTTGAAATCCAAAGAGCATTTATTTTTGTGGTGCTTTTCACAGAAATTGTGTGCGTTAAAGAAAAGGGCCTAACTTACTTATCCATCCTTTCCTTCCTCTTTCAGGAGAGGCAACTGCAAAAAAGCAGGCCTGGGCCTGGTATGTGAAGTTGGCTTGCGCTGTCGGACGTACTATGTCCTGTGTGGTTCAGTCCTGAGCGTCTGGACAAAGGTGGAAGGAGTTCTAGCCTCAGTGAGCGGTACAAATGTTAAAATGCAGATTGTTCGGCTAAGGACGGAGGATGGGCAGAGGATTGTAGGCAAGTTTGATCATTTGTCATTATCTTTTGGTCCATGTGGCAAGTTAACTCCTGGAGTCTCTCTGACCAGGATCCCGAAAAGTGTCTTAACTAGTTTTATTATTATTATTTAGTTATTACATTTATATCCCACCTTTCCTTCAAGGAGCTCAAGGTGGCACATAGGTTCTCCATCTCCACTTATCCTCACACAACAACCCTGTGAGGTAGGTTCGGCTAAGAGGCTGTGACTGGCCCAAGGTCACCCAGCAAGCTTCATGGCAGAGTGGGAATTTGAACCCTGATCTCCCAGGCCCTAGTCCAGCACTCTGACCACTATACCACACTGGCTGTGCCCCTAAGCGGGCTTTGGCCTGTCTTGAATAGAAGGCTCACCCTATAACCATCATTTTTCCCCCCAAGGTTGTATACCACAGTCTATCCACAGCCCATTTTTCTTCAGTGTCTTACGTTAAAGAGCAAGGGGCCTACTTTCAGAGTTGAAAAGTGGGGGACAAGCCTTTGTGGACACCTAAAGTAGCTTTTTTGAAAAGGGAGAGAGAATGAAGTGGGTACACACAAGCCCTTGAGGACAACTAAAATAGCTTTTTGATCTGGCTTCTGTGCCCTAAATGAGGCAAAGCGGCAGGAGGAGTGTTCAAATTGCATTTGCTGTGGCCACATCCTACACAGAGGAGGATATACCCCAGATATTGGGAGCATTGGGAGTCTGAGGCCACGGGAAAACAAGCAGAGCAAGTTTCCTTGATGCCCGTGGTAGCAGCTACTGCCCCCATATATGCACAGTATCTTGGGCTAGATACCAATAAATTACTAAGTCCACAAAGCCCCTGATTATTGTTCTCAAGATAAAAGATCCAGGTCAGATAATTGGGGACTGCTACCTTGGAGTTGAGAAGAACAATGTAGGTTGTTCATAAACATTGTGGAGTTCTGTGAAATAAGACCCAATCTCCTCTTCTGTTGCAGGCTTGATCATTCCTGCAAATTGTGTGTCTCCCCTTGTAAACCTTCTCTCAACATCAGACCAGTCACAACAGCTTGCAGTGCAACAGCAACAGATATGGCAACAGCATCACCCACAGAGCATTACCAATTTCAACAATGCATGAGAAAAGAGAGTCTTTGGTATTTGGCTGTAAAAGCATATCATTGCATTTTAAAGAAATATCAGGGACAGATTCCAAAGAAATAACTTTCAGTTCCATCATGCTCTCTTAGAACTGTGCAGAAGTGAAGAGGCACCTGAAGGGTGGTTAAACTGAAAGCCAAACTTTGCTTTACAGTGGTCCATGTGTCTTTTTTAAATCTCCCTATGCTCTTTATAGTGCTTTTTGTTTTTACAAAAATGTTTGTCTTGCTTAAGCTGCAAACCACAACTTTTTTCTTTTTGAAGAGGCTTGAAAATTCCCAACCAAGCTGTTCATTCGCCTTGTCATACAGTGCTCAGGGTTTAATGCAGTAAATTGATGCCATTGCTGCGGGAGAGGTCCTCAGATGCATGTATTTTGAGTTCATATATAAAGATGATATATGAAGTATTGGTGGCAACACAGGTCTCAACATATTTAAAAATGCATTTATTTTATAAAGCAGCATGAAAATTTAGAAGTTTGCAAACCACACACTCAGGTTTGTTCCCCATTTCTGTTTTGGCCGTGCATGTCTTTGGATCAGGCATGAATAGCATCTCTTACGCAAAAAGTTGCCATGGAGAAGGGAGGGAGAGACAATCTCAGTACAGCATTGAGGATTGCATTTTTTTAAAATGGCATCTGCCCAGTGATTGCATTTTCTGGCTTTCTCTTAGAGAATGTATATTTGAATCTGCAACATGGTTTTTTTTGTGTGTGTGTGTGTGATGAAAACATCTTAAATTTTTAAAGTTCTTTTTTTAATGTATTAATGGTGTTCCTAATGTGTGTTGCAACAATGGCTTTGAAAAAGCCGATTTCTTTTCCTCTCAAATGTTTCTTTTATCTGCTGAGGTTTTAGGGAAACACAAGTGCAAATTTGCTTCCATTTCACATTACAGCCCTTTTTAAAAGTTTTTGTTTGTTTGTTACTAAATATCTTACTTGAGCTGTAAATTAGACATTGGGGGAGGGGGGCAGCAGCACGTGAGGGTTCTGATGTATGTGCTGGGTTGGTTTTTTCTGTTGCCCCATAACTTGAATACTTTTGTTTATGTTGTAAGACATTGTAGAGTTTATCCTGGAGCTGTTCAAAATTGTAAATGTACAAAATGTTAATAGTCACTTATCTAAAAATATGGGAAAGTTTTGTTTTGCCTATAATAGTAGATGTTTATAAGAAAGTGAAGGACAATGTTTGTCATTTTTCTTCTTGCTTGCACAGGTTGCACTATTGAAAATTTGAGATTGTATAAACCTGTCCACAGAACTGCAAGATACCAAATCTTGTAGGTGTCAAATAAAAACCTATTGTTCTAACAAGCAATGAGTCCTGTGTTTTTCATCAGTCTACCACAATTCTAAGAACATTTTAATGCTTGAATCATGTGGTGAGTTTACATCACTTATTCCCAAGCGTGTGCCTCAAGATTAAACAATGAAAGACTCCTGTGAATACCCTGCAAAGGGGAGGTTGCCTGTTGAGCCTGTACGATTTACCCCTGGCTTTGCTTCTTTTCAATTAGTCCCGTGTTTCTGCATCAGGTGTGATTGAATCATTCAGCCATTCCCAGTACAACTGAATTATCCACCCTGGTATTGCCTCATTCTAGTCAGGAGGTATGCTCAGATCAGTGGCAAACTCCAGTAGGAACGTTGGTGGTGGGATCATGTGAGGTTTCAGTACTTCATACAACTTCTAAACAATCTTGTTCAGGTGGGAGTGAAATTGGCCTCAAGTTTTTATTCAGAAAATGTGCTTTGCTTTCTGAACTTGGAATATACCTGTTAATGTAGTTGATTTATATCCTGCTCATGATGCATTGGGTGACTTGCACAAAAATGTAAAATGACAATAAGAACAATTTTACATGGTCAAAAAGCCATGTGGCTTCTCTTGTCATTCATAGCTGTAAAGCAGCAGTGGGAAACCCGCAGCCCTCCAGAAGTTGGGCTACAATTCCCATAATCCCTGACAACTGCTCATATTGGTTGGGGTGATGGGTTGTCCAGCATCATCTGAAGGGCCACAGATTCTCCCTCCCGCTTGTAAAAGTTTGCTCCCTCTGCCATTGCTAATAAACAACCTGCTGCTTTTCATGGGACTACTTGTGTTTTGCCAGAAGACGCCCATGAATCACTGTAAACTTGGGCAAGTGCTACTGTAAAACCTAGTGATGCACAAATAGCACTATGCTACAAAACAAAAAAGGAGGGCCTCTGTTCTAGTTTGACAACTGCTATTATGAAGGAAGCCTGCATCCTAACCCTGAACTGGTTGGCTGCAATAGCTGGCTAAAAGGCAAATCAGAAGTCCCCAATTCAAATGCAACTTGGCCATGAAATCAGTGTGTAAGCAACCTTGACTTGCCTCTAATCCTTCCCAATTCTGAAGAGCTCCAGAAGATGGTGGGGATGAGAGAGGGAATTGCTATACTGAATGTAACAGGCCTTTTCACTGAAGGATCGGTGTCCAGGATGAGATACCTTAGGGTAGGGATAGGGGCTTGGGGGCCCTCACAGCTGTTACTACAACTTTCCTATGAGCCTCAGCCAGCATGGCCGAAGGTCAGGGAGTTTGGGAATAGTAGTCCCAACAACACCTGGAGGACCACAGCTTCTCCATCGCTGCTTTCTACCAGGGCTTTCTTTGTGGTAACCCTGGCTTTGGAACTTTCTCCCCAGAGGTTCATTCGCCTCCCTCCTGTTGTTCTGGTGACAGCTGAAGATTTCTTTTTCAGAGGGCCTTTGGGTCTTCTGCTGGGTGCCATTCTTCTGTTCATTGTGCTGACATGTTTATTTGCCTGTTTTCATTCTGTAAACAGCTATGACATTTTGTGACTAGCACTATAAATATATTTTAAACTATGGCTTAAAACTTGTAAGCTATTTAGGCAGTGTATGGAGTGGAAGAGGGGATAGGTACAGATGGAAGATTTAAAATATAAACTATGGCCAACACGTAGTAAGCAATCAGATAATTGGGTCTGGAATAACAGTATCAAATGGCTTGAAGGCAATTTGAAATGGAATTGTGCACAACACCTAACAGGTAGTGATGGAGACAGGCAACACTATTGATGTAGATGCTTTATTTTTAGATCCAAGTAGTTGCAATGGTCATAGAATCATAGAGGTGGAAGGGGGCCTATAAGGCCTTCGAGTCTAACCCTGCTCAATGCAAGAATCCAAGTTAAAGCCTATCTGACAGGTGGCTGTCCAGCTGCCTCTTGGGGGCCTCCAGTGTTGGAGAGCCCACCACCTCCGTAGGTAATTGGTTCCATTGTTGTGCTGCTCTAACAGTTAGGAGGTTTTTCCTGATACTCAGCTGAAATTTGGGTTCCTGCAACTTGAGCCCATTATTCCGTGTTCTGTAGCACCATCGCCATCTTTATTCCCCAAGTTTTTCTCTTATTATTATATCCCACCCTTCCACGAGCCCAGGGTGGCAAACAAATGACAAAATACAAAAACTTCTATAAAACATATTAAAAACAAAACATCTTAAAACATCACCAAAAAAATCTTCCGACAGATGCGGCCTGGGATAAGATCTCTACTTAAAAGTCTTGTTGAAAGAGGAATGTCTTCAGCGAGTGCTGAAAAGACAGCAGAGACACTGAGTTGCCTGCTCAGTTTCTGGTGCCTGAATTTCTTGTAGTCTAGACCAGACTTCACCAACATGGCGCCTTCCAGATGTTTTGGACTACCGCTGCCATCAGCCCCAGCTAGCATGTGCTGATGGATGTTGTCTAAAACACTTAGAGGGTGCCAAGTTGGCGAAGGCTGGTCTAGAAACAAAAAGGGTGGAGGGAAAGATTTATAATTTCTGTAGATCAACCAAAAAACTACCTATTTTGTGTAGTATTACTGAACTTCGCAGTAACTGCTGCAAATCAGAGGTTGGAGTAGTAAAATGCAGAACATAAGAAGATGCCTGCTGGATCAGGCCAGTGGTCCATCTAGTTCAGCATCCTGTCACACATTGGCCAACCAGATGCCCACAGGAAACCCACAAGCAGCACAAAAGCACTCTCCCGTCCTGCAGTTTCCAGTAAGTGGTATTCAGAAGTGTAACAACTGGCAAAGATTTGATGCCAACTGTTTTCATAGACCAGCCCCAACATCAAAAAGCCTCTTAAATTGTAAACTTCAGATTATTTAGAACAGCTAGGGAAGCTGTGGTCCTCCAGATGTTGCTAGACTACAACTCCCATTGTCCCTGACCATTTGTTGCGCTGATGAGAGTTGAGAGCTCAACAATCTCTGGAGCATGCCACATTGCCAATCTCTGGCCTGCTGTTTTAAAGTTTTAAGCGTGTCACTAAATCAGTTATATCAGCTCTACTTTCTGGTTTTGCTTGGGAGCAGCCTAAAACTATTTGTCTGAGGTGGAGCATCAAATTGACTTCTCTTCTGCTGACCAAGGACGACAACTTGAGGCCACAGTGGATAGCTCGATGAAAATGTCTACCCAGTGTACGGCAGCTGTGAAAAAGGCAAATGCTGTGCCAGGGATCATTAGGAAACAAATATATTGCCGTCATACAACTCTACGGTGTAGCCACACTTGGAATACTGTGTACAGTTCTGGTCACCTCACCCAAAAAAGGATACTGTGGAGCTGGAAACGTTTCAGAAAATGATCAAGGGGATGGAGCAACTCTCCTATGAGGAAAGGTTACATCCGAGGCTTTTTAGTTCAGAGAAAAAGTAACGGGAGACATGACAGAGGCGTGTAAAATTATAAACAGAGGAACAAGCAAATAAAGAAAAGTTTTTCTCTCTCATACAGTGCTAGAACTCGGGAGCATCTAATAAAGTGGAATGTTGGAAGATTCAGGACAGACAAAATCAACTACTTCTTCACACAGTGCATAGTTAAACTACGGAATTTGCTCTCACAAGAGGCAGTGATGGCCAGATGTAGTCTGGCTACTAACCCTGATGGCTACGTTCTACCTCCAATGGCAGAGGTGACGTTATTTAGTTTATTAACTGCTCTTCACTAGCAGGTCCGAGGGCAGGTTACAACAATCTAAAATTCACCGTTAAAAACGAATTGTTGTTGTTATGTGCCTCCAAGTCGACTACGACTTATGGCGACCCTATGAATCAGCAACCTCCAACAGCATCTGTCGTGAACCACCCTGTTCAGATCTTGTAAGTCCAGATCTGTGGCTTCCTTTATGGAATCAAGCCATCTCTTGTTTGGTCTTCTTCTTTTTCTACTCCCTTCTGTTTTTCCAAGTATTATTATCTTTTCTAATGAATCATGTCTTCTCATTATGTGTCCAAAGTATGATAATCTCAATTTCATCATTTTAGCTTCTAGTGATAGTTCTGGTTTAATTTGTTCTAACACCCAGTTATTTGTCTTTTTCGCAGTCCATGGTCTGCGTAAAGCTCTCATCCAGCACCACATTTCAAAGGAGTTGATTTTTCTCTTATCCGCCTATTTCACTGTCCAACTTTCACATCCATACATAGTGATCAGAAATACCATGGTCTGAATGATCCTGACTTTGGTGTTCAGTGATACATCTTTGCATTTGAGGACCTTTTCTAGTTCTCTCACAGCTGCCCTACCCAGTCCTAGCCTTCTTCTGATTTCTTGACTATTGTCTCCATTTTGATTAATGACTGTGCCAAGGTATTGATAATTCTTTACAAGTTGGATGTCCTCATTGTCAACTGTAAAGTTACATAAATCTTCTGTTGTCATTACTTTAGTCTTTTTGACGTTCAGCTGTAGTCCTACTTTTGTGCTTTCCCCTTTAACTTTCATCAGCATTCGTTTCAGTATGGTATCGTCTGCGTATCTTAAATTATTGATATTTCTCCCTCCAATTTTCACACCTCCTTCATCTTGGTCCAATCCTGCTTTCCATATATGTTCTGCATATAGATTAAATAAATAGGGTGATAAAATACACCCCTGTCTCACACCCTTTCCGATGGGGAACCAATCTGTCCTTACAGTAGCCTCTTGTGCAGAGTATAGGTTGCGCATCAGGACAATCAGATGCTGTGGCACCCCCATTTCCTTTAAAGCATTCCATAGTTTTTCATGATCTACACAGTCAAAGGCTTTGCTGTAATCTATAAAGAACAGGGTGATTTTCTTCTGAAATTCCTTGCTCCGTTCCATTATCCAACGTATGTTTGCGATATGATCTCTGGTGCCTCTTCCCTTTCTAAATCCAGCTTGGACGTCTGGCATTTCTCACTCTGTATATGGTAAGAGCCTTTGTTGTAGAATCTTGAGCATTACTTTACTTGCATGGGATATTAAGGCACTAGTTCGGTAATTACTGCATTCTCTGGGATCCCCTTTCTTTGGAATTGGGATGTATATTAAACGTTTCCAGTCTGTGGGCCATTGTTTAGTTTTCCATATTTCTTGACAGATTTTTGTCAAAATTTGGACAGATTCAGTCTCAGTAGCTTGCAGCAACTCTATTGGTATGCCATCTATTCTTGGTGATTTGTTTCTTCCAAGTATTTTAAGAGCAGCTTTCATCTCGCATTCTAAAATTTCTGGTTTTTCATCATACGGTTCCTCCGTGAATTAATCTGTCATCCTTGCATCTCTTTTATAGAGCTCTTCAGTGTATTGCTTCCATCTTCCTTTTATTTCATCTCGGTCAGTCAGTGTGTTTCCCAGTTATTCAACATCCCTACTCTTGGTTTAAATTTCCCTTTCATTTCTCTAATCTTTTGGAACAGGGCTCTTGTTCTACCTTTTTTGTTGTGCTCTTCTATTTCTATACAGTAACTATTGTAATAGTTCTCTTTGTCCCTATGTACTAGTCACTATATTGTTGCATTTAGGGTTCTGGGTGTTTTTATCTCCTTTTGCTTTTGCTTTCCTTCTTTCTTTAACCATTTTAAGAGTTTCTTCAGTCATCTATTGAGGTCTTTCTCTCTTTTTAACTAGAGGTATTGTCTTTTTGTATTCTCCCCTCATAATGTCTCTGACTTCATTACGTAGTTTTTCCGGTTCTCTGTCAACTAAGTTTAAAGCCTCAAACCTGTTCCTTATTTGATCTTTATGTGCTTCTGGGATGTTATTTAAATTGTACTTTGGCATTATGATTGTTTTGTTGATCTTCTTTAGCTTTACTCTGATTTTCGATACGACCAGTTGATGTAAGGGAAAATATTCCCTCTGGGATCTTTTCTAGGTACTGCAAATAACAGCCATTCGACAAGATGTAAAGTAATAAAAAATAGCAGCAATTTATTAGAGGAGCAGTAGTGTATTAGCTCAGAGCTAAGACCTCAGTTGAAACCAAACTGACTGAAGTCCCGAACACCGGGTACAAGTTATTTTTATACATTTCTGGTTACATACGTTGCATACCAGTTCCTGCATCATAGACACGTATTCTTTGCATAGATAAGAACTTAGCATTTTGCTAACCACACAGGCTATATGGTTCGAACAAGCATGGCAAATATACTCTGCATAACCACAGAGGCACATTGTCTAGGACAAAGCAGGCTACTGGAACAAAGTTTGTGGTTTATAACAGTATGCTACATCGAATAAGCTGAAAGAACAGGATGTGGTGCTCTGCTACTGCTGAAGTCACTAGGTAGGCAGATTTAACTGTGTGTACGTCTCTTGCTCGCCTGGAGCCTATGTTGTCAATCACATGGTCTCAGAAATATGGGGTAACTTTGGCTCTTATCACACAGTCCATGATCTGTACCACAGTCTGCTCCTGGTCCTGTTTTCGCAGAAAGTATGGAACTTCTCCGTCTTCTGCTACCAATTATATAATCAATTTGATTCCTATATTGACCATTTGGTGATGTCCAGGTGTACAGTTGTCTTTTCGGTTGCTCAAAAAATGTGTTTGCAAGAAACAAATTATTAGCTTCACAGAATTCAATAAGTGTTTCTCCTGCTTCATTTCTGTCTACTAGGCCCCATTTCCCCACAATTCCTAATTCTTCTCTGTTCTTCTCGGAAACTTCACCTGGTCCAAAATGCAGCGGCCAGATTACTGGCTGGGGTTCCCTTTAGAACTCATCTAACCCCTGTTTTAAAACAGCTGCATTGGTTGCCAGTTCGTTTCTGGGCCCAGTTCAAGGTGCTCAAGTTAGTGTTTAAAGCCCTACATGACTTAGGTCCCAAATATCTGAGACACCACCTCCTTCCCTACAGACGCTTTCAGGAGGGAATCCTCTTGGTAGTTCCATCGCCTTCAGAAGTTTTTTTTTTTGGGGGGGGGGGAGATGTTATGACCCAGGAACAAGCATTCTCTGGCAATCCATAAATTGTGGAATTCCCTCTTTACAGAGGTGTGCGTTGCACCATCGCTATGCAGGTTGGGGCAAATGTTGAAGATGCACCTCTTTATTTTGGTCTTTGATACCTAAGATGTGCGTTTTCAGAACCCACTCTATTCCTGCGATTGTAATTTGTTTTCACTGTTTTTAATCCTGAATTTTAAATTGTAACCCATCCTTCACCTGCAGCTTCCAATTTAACAACAACAAAACAACAATGCCTAGACTCTTTCTTTTTGTGGCAACTAGTAATATTATAAGTATTCCTAATTTCATTTTGTTTTCATTTTGTTTTCAACATATGGGGAACCTGAGACCCTCTAGATGTTGCTGAACTACAATTTTGGCCACATTCACACATTTATCCCACTATTATTCCACTTTAAACAGAATCCTGGGAAGTGTAGTTTGTGAAGAGTGCTGATAATTGTTAGGAGATCCCTAATCCCCTTACAGAGCTACAGTTCCCATAGTCCTCTGGGATGAGGAAATGACTGTTAAACCACACTGAGAATTGTAATTATGTGAGGAGAATAGGAATCTTCTAACAGGTCACAACATCCTTTACAAACTACACTTCCCAGGATTCTTTGGGGGAAGCCATGACTGTTTAAAGTGGAATAATAGTGGAATACATATGTAGTGTGAATATGGCCTTCCGTTGTTCCTGGCAATTGTCCATGCTTGCTGGGGCTGATGGGAGCTGTAGTTCAGCAACATCTGGAGGGCCAAAGATTTCCCACACCTGGCTTTCAAAACTGTTGGCCATTCCTTACATGGTTTACTTGTTCACCTTTACTTTCAAGTAGTTAGAATATGGGATATTCAGTCAAAACCAGAATTTTTTTTATTGGGTTTTATGGATAAACAAAAGGAAAAGAAATATGGAAGAATAATATTATATATGATCACGGCAGCAAGATTACTATATGCACAAAAGTGGAAAATGGAATCGATACCAACAATGGAAGAATGGCTATTGAAATTAATGGACTTAGTTGAGATGGACAAATTGACATGTCTTATTAGAGAAAAAACGACAGATACATTTCTTAAGGAATGGAAGCCTCTTTTGGACTTTTTGTTGAAAGAAAAAAATGAAATGATGATAATGGGATTTGACGATTAATTAAGATAGACTTTGGAAAAAAGTGAATTTCGTATGTTTTAGGAGACAGGTTTGATATATATTATATACTTATAGCTGATCTGTAACAAATCGGAAGTCAAGTTTTTTCTTTTGATTTTTTTTCTTTTCTGTTGTATTGTTTTTGTTGTATTTGTATTTGTTTTATAAAAATTTGAATAATAAAAAAAGAATATGGGATGTTAAAAGCACCCTTTAATTATTCTAACTGATCTCTCCTTCTTAGGCTCCATCTGCATTATACCTTTAAAGTAGTATCATACCACTTCTCCCAAAGAATCCTGAGAAATGTAGTTTGTTAAAGGTGCTGAGAGTTGTTGATTCTCAGAGTGTTTTAACAATAAATCCTTCCCAGGGAACTCTGGGAATGGCGGCTCTGTGAGGGGAATGGGTGTGTGTGTCCCCTAACAACTCTCAGCACCTTAATGAATCACAGTTCCCAGGATTCTTTGCAGGAAGCCATGACTCCTTAAAGTCATATAATACTGCCTTGCATGTATAGTGCAGATAAGGCCTTAGTATTTTCCATCCTTTGTTCAGGTTTTAAGTCATAAGTGTGTGGATTATAAGTGTGTGGAAGGTTAGTGAGAGCACCCTTTAATCATCTAGCTTGGCAAGACGTTTCTGTGGCCCGTCTGTTTGGTGAAGTTAGTGCCTTACCTTGTTCATTTGCTTATAAAATTTTGTTTTAATTTGGGGTGCTTGGGCCAAAAAGCGATATGTAAATAAATTGTAGTAGTAGTAGTAACAAATAAAACTGTTCTTGAATGGGAATGCAGATATGAAAGGGGTACATATTTTTTGACTGATAAATTGGAGTGCCTTATTTATGTTTCAGCTAACACACTTTTTAAACAAAGTTCCCCCCCAGTATAATTATAAAAACTGCTGGTGGCAGGCACCATCTGAAAAGGGTAACTTTCTTTTCACTCTTGTACAGGAAGGTAGTGCCTTTTCTAAGACAGTGTCTGCTGTAACACAAACATACAGTATGTTAAAAAAAAAAAAGACACCCATCCTCAAAACTATTGTATTGGAGGTTACCCACTAACCCTTAAGATCTTTGTTGGTCCACCAGGGAAAAGGCCTTTTTGGTGGTGGTGCTTAGATACAGAACAGCTTTTCTGCTGCCATCTTTGTGGTCTTTTCTGCACCTTTCTGCTCATCTAAACCCTTAAATAGATCCTCCGTGGCGCAGAGTGGTAAGCGGCTCTGCTCACGGCCGGAGTTCGATTCCAACGGTGGTCGGTAAAATGAGTACCCGGCATATGCTGGGGGGTAAAGAAAGGCCGGGGAAGGAACTGGCAATCCCACCCCATATATACGGTCTGCCTAGTAAACGTCACAAGACGTCACCCTAAGAGTCGGAAACGACTCGCACTACAAGTGCGGGGACACCTTTACCTTTATTATATATACATATAGTATTTTATGTATTTTAATTGTATTTTATGTATTTTAATTTATTTTAATGTTTTTGTGACAGCTGGTATAGCACAGTGGGGAGGAGAGCCTGGCTGGGAGTCCAGAGTCTGTGAGTTCAAATACCCACTTGTGCAGTCTGGACCTTTCTTTAACTTTGGAGGTATGTCGAATTGTTTTTGCTGAATCTATGTTCCTTTTTACTTTATGTGTTTTATTTATTTTTAAAATATATATAGTGTGAGCTGCCCAAAGATGGCATGGCAGACGAATGTTGCAAATAAACAGTCACATAAAATATATGCAGATTTAATTAATTAAAACTCACTTGATTCATGTACAGAGGTTTCTGTAGCCTGATGGCAGTCTTGCTTGGAACACTTGAAAAAGCTAGGCAAATGCTAAATAATGGGTGGTACGTATCCAAATGAATTTTACTCAGTTGACCCATTGAAATAATGGGTCTACATTAGTCATGTCTATTAATTTCAATGAGTCTACTGTGAATACAATTAACATTGGATACAACCCATTATCATTAGTACCATCATCAGCGGCTTTTGACACCGTTGACCACAGTATCCTTTTGTACCGATTGGAGGGGTTAGGCATAGGGGGCACTGTTCTGCAGTGGTTCCGTTCCTTCCTCTCTGATAGGTACCAGAGAGTGGCATTGGGGGATGAGGTTTCGAATCCTTGGCCTCTCACTTGTGGGGTGCCACAGGGCTCCATCCTCTCCCCGATGCTATTTAACATCTATATAAAGCCGCTGGGGGCTATCATCAGGAGATTTGAGCTGCAGTGTCACCAATATGCGGATGACACACAGCTCTATCTCTCATTTAAATCTTCACCGAGGTTGGCTGTAGAAACCATGTCCAAGTGCCTGGAGTCGGTGAGTGCCTGGATGGGAAGGAATAATCTGAAACTGAACCCTGACAAAACCGAGGTACTATTCGTGGGAGACAAGGGAAGGTTAGGGGATTTGGTGGTGCTCAATGGGGTACTGCAGCCTCGGGGTCATTCTTGACTCCAAACTGTCCATGGAAGCTCAGGTTTCGGCTGTGAGCCGGGCAGCACTGTATGAACTCCATCTGATATGGAGGCTACACCCCTACCTTCCCAATCATCTGCTCCCATCGGTGGTACATGCCCTGGTCTCCTCTCGCCTTGACTACTGTAATGCGCTCTATGTGGGGTTACCCTTGAAAACAGTCCGGAAGCTGCAACTGGTTCAGAACGCGACGGCGCGCCTGATTAAAGGCAGCCGCCGGTGAGATCACATAACTCCAGTGCTCAGAGAGTTGCACTGGCTACCAGTTGCTTGCTGGGCCCAATTCAAGGTGTTGGTTTTGACCTTTAAATCCCTACACGGTTTTGGCCCAGTCTATCTGAAGGAGCACCTCCAGCATCATCAGCTATGCCGCCTAACAAGATCGGCCTCAAAAGACCTTCTCTCTATCCCACCAGTCAAAACAGCTAGACTGGTGAGGACTAGAGAGAGGGCTTTTTCAATTGTGGCCCCCACCCTATGGAACTCCCTTCCAAATGATCTCCGCCAGGTCCCCTCTACAATGAGTTTCCGCCGGGCTGTGAAAACCTGGCTCTTCAGGCAGGCCTTTGGGGTGGGTTAGATTTTATCATTATCACTTTTAGATTTTAATGTTACTGTATTGGTGTGTCATTTTGTGTTATTTTGTTCAATTTGTACGTCGCCCAGAGTGGCTGGATGGCCAGCCAGATGGGTGAGTAAGAAATCCAATAAATTAAATTAAATTAAATCATCTGAAGTTTTGGTTGATTAATCAATTAAGCTGGCACTAACCTGCACATTAGAAAAAAAGTGATCCTAATACACCTGTGTTCAGTCATCTGTATGGGTTTCCAGGCCATTTCCATGCTCAATTCAAAGTGCTGCTTTTAACGTTTGAAGCCCCCTAATGAGGGTTGCCAGGTTCATGGCCTGAGACTGATCCTGTACCTTTAGGAGAAGAGAAAGTCAGCCAAGTGCAGGTGTTCTGGCAACAATGTAATGAGAAAAACCACAAGGTGGAATTCTTCCTTCTCCCTGCACAACTTTTAAAGATACAGACCTCTTGGTTGCCCGGCCCGGCCTCCAAGAGGTTTTCTGTATCTTTAAAAGTTGTGCAGGGGGAAGGGAGAATTCCACCTTGTGGTTTTTCTCATTACATTGTTGCCAGAACACCTGCACTTGGCTGACTTTCTCTTCTCATAAAGATACAGGATCAGTCTCAGGCCATGAACCTGGCAACCCTAACCCAGGAGCAGAGAACCTTTGTTTCAGCTTAGGGCCACATTAATGGGAAACCTTCCAGAGGCCATAGCTGACCAGCCGTGGAAACAGGTACTCTGTCACCTGTGCCTCCAGTGATGGAGTCCGTGAGTATCCACAGGGCTTCTCCAGAACAGGATGGTCACCTCATCCCTGACTGGAGATGCCATCCATGCAAGGCATCTTCATCTTGTCAGACTTCCAACTTCAGGTTTGTTGGTTTTCATCCATCCCATGACTGCAGCCAGAGACTGATAAAGCACCTAAACAACCTCACATGATTCCGACAGAAAGCAGAACATATCCCCTGATGAATGATCTGAATAACTTTGTGTAGATCAGGAGTGGAGGACCTTTTGGTCCTCCAGATGCTGCGGAGCTACAACTCCCATTGGCCCCAGCAAGCATGGGCAATGACCAGGGATGATGGGAGTTGTAGTCCAGCAACATGGTGGGGGCAAAGGTTCCCCACACCTCTTACAATGTGTGTGTGTGTGTGTGAAGTGGGGCAAGATGGACCCCAATAAAGCCCCATGGCACAACTGCTGAACACAATCCCCTCTTGAACTGGCCCTCTAGGCCTGAGCAGAACCATCTTAACTCTGTGTCTCCAGCCCCCACCCTACCAGGACTGAAGCCAGATTGGAATCGGTCTAAATAATCAGCTTTTTCCAACAGCACCTGATGCTGCCAGCCCCACCCTGTCAAACACCTTGCTAGAAACTAGACGTTAAATGTTGAAAAAAATCAATCACACATTGCACTAATTATAGAAATTAATTTCAGGTTTTAATTAATCTTTTTTGGGAGGGGGGAAGGGAAGAGAGGAAACAGCCAACAGTACCTAAAAAGTTTAGCAACTTTCCCATGCTCAAGCCATTCTTTAGATTAAAACTTTCATTCCCCTTCCCAAACAGACAAAACCCCCTCATTTTCTACATCCCTTCTGCAACTGAAAAACTTCTTCCCAAAACTTCTTTTAAAACTCGCCAAACTTATTTTAAACACACACACCCCTGCACCCTTCTAGCCTGTAAAATGAATTCCTCCCAATAGTGACAAGTGTGTGTGTGTGTGTGTGTGTAATCCTGTACTTTTCGAGCCCACGCATTCCAGAGCTCCCTGTGCTGCTGTTAAAACTTTTTCTTCCTCTTTCCCCCCCTTCCTTCCTTTGTCTCTTTCAAAGTCATTTTTCGGCCGCCGCCTCCTTCCTCCTCTCCTAATGATGTATGGATGATTTACTGCGTTGGGAAGGCGCGAGGGAGATTGGCAATCTATACACACACACACATATATATATGCACACATGTCTCGATCTATATGTGACGCGGCCATATTTGTGGAGTGCGCTTGTCTATGGCAGTAAACAACCCCCAAAGTCTCGGGGAAGGCGGACGCCGAGCAAGTGACCGAGCCGTGTCGCGGGATTCCAGGACATCCCCACAGCCTCCTTTCGCTGATGTCGCTGCTGCTTCTCGGTATGTCTTACAAGCCAAACTTGAACGCGCACGTCTCGGCGGCGGCGGCGGCGGTTCCCATCAGCCAAGGTAAGGCGCCTCTGCAAACTCTCCCGACCCAGCCCGCCGCGCTGCGAATTATTGTTCTTGTGCATCTTCGCGAGGGCCCCCTTTGGCAAAAAGCGCCGCTGGCCCCAGTGCGTAAAGGAAAGCGCCGCGCCGCCCTGGCTCCCTTGCTTGAGAAGGAGGTCTCGCTCTTTTGCTGTCCGTCTGTCTTTCCATTTCCACGTTAAGGTCAGATCCACGGAGCTGATTCATCTCCGCCATTATGCACTTTTCTGTGGTCGGGGGGGGGGTAGCAGCCCCGGCGTTTGGCGAGCGGGTGCAAAGTTTGGACCCTTGGCCCAGCCCCCCCTCCCCGCGCCCGCTGTGCCCGGAGCAGGTTGGGGAAGACTCTGCGCTCTCTCCTCTTCCAGGATCGCCGGAACCGGAGCCTCGGAAAGCGGTGGCTGGGCTGGCTGGAGACGTGGGGGGAGGGGATCAAGGAGCAGCGGGCGGATGATCGCTCCTGATGCTTTTTTCCCCGCTTTTCCCTCCATGATCGCCTCCCTAGAGCGGCTGATTGATTCGGATCAAGGAAGGAAGCGAGGCGCGTGGCACGCCTCAGCGAGGGCCACTGCTGGCGGCTGGGTGCAAGTGCGCAAGGAGCCGGCGGGCAGGCGGGCGGAGGTCAGCCGAGAGAGAATCAGGCGGGGCAGGCGAAGAAATGGGCTTTAGTGGCGAGCAGGCGGAGATGCCCTCCAGGTGTTGTTGGCACTCCGATCATCCCCAGCCAGCATGGCAAATGGTCCGGGGTGATGGGAGTTTCGTGGTCCATAAACGGCTGGGGGGCAGGTGGCGGGCTTGACCCCCGTTTAGTGGTTTCAGGGCTGGTCTGACAACCCTGCGTCCTTATCCAGGGCTGAGCCAGGGGAGGCAACTCCGGACCCGCTACTTTGGCATTCTTTCCTCCTCTTGGCGGCACGCCAGAGGCAGAGCCTGTGCACCTAAGCAAACGGACAAGCGCTTCACAGTGCAAACTTGTCTGCTGGGGTCTACGTCCCCCTGTGTTTGGTGGGGACTGCTCCTAGGTAGGGGTGCATAAGGTTGCAGCCTCAGTCCCTCCTCCTTTCTTCTTGGACTAGGCAAATTGATGTAAGGGAGGTTAATCAATGACTGCTAGTAATATTGGTAATTATGCCACCTCTGGGATCACAGGCGGTAGCATGCTTCTGAATTCCACTTGCGAGGGGAGCAACAGCAAGGGGGGGATCTATTCGCTTCATGTCCTCTGTGTGGTTCCCAGAAGCATCTGATTGGCCACTCTGGAGAAGCAGGCTGATGGATGAGATGACCTTTGCTCCGATCCAGGCAGGACTCTTCTTCATGATGGACACAAGCGGCTTTAAAAAGAGATTAGACAAATTACTAGAGGAGACACCTATTAGCCATCACAGCTAAATGGAAACTCCATGTTCTGGGACAGTCTACCTTTGAATACCAGGTGCTGGGGACAAACAATAAGGACTGCAGCTTTGTCCTCAAATGCAAAGATGTATCACTGAACACTAAAGTCAGGATCATTCAGACCATGGTATTTCCGATTTCTATGTATGGATGTGAAAGTTGGACAGTGAAAAAAGCGGATAAGAGAAAAATCAACTCATTTGAAATGTGGTGTTGGAGGAGCACTTTGCGGATACCATGGACTGCAAAAAAGACAAATAATTGAGTGATAGAACAAATTAAACCAGAACTGTCACTAGAAGCCAAAATGATGAAACTGAGGTTATCATACTTTGGACACATAATGAGAAGACCTGATTCATTAGAAAAGATAATAATGCTGGGAAAAACAGAAGGGAATAGAAAAAGAGGAAGGCCAAACAAGAGATGGATTGATTCTATAAAGGAATCCACAGACCTGAACTTACAAGATCTGAACAGGGTGGTTCATGACAGATGCTCTTGGAGGTTGCTGATTCATGGGGTCGCCATAAGTCGTAGTTGACTTGGAGGCACATAACAACAACAACAAGCAGCTGTCACCTCCTGTCCATAATCTCCAAGAAGCACCTTACTGGCCACTTCAGGAAAGCAGGTTGCCGGACTTGTTGTTATGTGCCTCCAGGTCGACTGCGACTTATGGCAACCCTGTTTTTTCGCAGTCCATGGTATCCGCAAAGCTCTCCTCCAAAACCACATTTCAAAGGATTTTTATCTTATCCGCTTTTTTCACTGTCCAACTTTCACATCCATACATAGAGATCGGAAATACCATGGTCTGAATGATCCTGACTTTAGTGTTCAGTGATACATCTTTGCATTTGAGGACCTTCCTTTCCTCTAAGGAGCTCAAGGTGCCCTACATGACTCTTCTCCCAATTTCATCCTCACAACGACCCTGTAAAGCTAGGCCAAGAGGCAGTGGCTGGGCCCAGGGGCACCCAGTAAGCTTCAAGGCTGAGTGGGGATTAGAACCCTGGTCTCCTAGGTCCTAGTCCAACACACTAACCGCTAGGCTAAACTGGCTGTTATCTTATACATCCTTGTCTTCCTGAAGATAAGGAGCCGTGCACGCCTGAACACAGGAAGGTGCCTTACACCAAGGCATACCATAGATCCACTGAGCCCAGTATGCCATCTTCTGGCAGGCTGTGATTCTCCAGGGTCTTTCCCATCAGCTGGTACCTGAAACCCTTTTAACTGGAGGTGCTACATTTTGACCTGGGACCTCCCATGTGCAAAGCCTAACACTTGAGACAGGTGTGCTCCACGGCAGGCTCATGGCTTGTCGGCTGTGTCACTCGAGAGAAGGTGTGTGCATGCGACTGATGAGCATTGCCCCAGATACAACTTCCATGTTGCCAGTATCTAATTAAACTGAGCACAGCATAAGAACAAAAAAAGATGCCTGTGGGGCATCTAAGCCAGCATCCTGTTCTCACACGGCCATCCCGATCCAGATGCCCCGATGGGAAGCCCATAACCAAGCAGGACCGGAGCGCAAGAGCACTCTCCCCATCTGCGGCTACCAGCGACTGGTGTGCTTCTCAGCGGAGGCCATCTGCACATTCCGCTGCATGTTGTGACCCATCAAGTGACATTTAGGCTTGTGTAAACTGTCCCTTACACAAGCCCAATGGAGCTTTAGATGCACATCAAAAACCTTTGCATTGTTTATAGCACAGTGGGGAGGAGAGCCTGGCTGGGGGTCCAGAGTCTGTGAGTTCAAATCCCCGCTCGTGTCTCCTGGGTGTCAAGGGCCAGCTAAAGATCACCTCACAGTGAGTGGCTCAGGGGTTACGTGCCCTGCCACCTGTGCAGCCATGGGCAAGCTGCATAGTCCCAAGGAGCCCAGTTGCCCCCCAGCTGGCAGTTGCGGACAAGGCCGGGGCTGGCTTGTGCAGCTGTGGCAAGCTGAGCAGGCCCTAGCCAGCTGGGGAGGACTAGCCTCAGAGGGAGGCAATGGTAAACCCCCTCTGAATACCGCTTACCATTAAAACCCTATTCATAGGGTAGCCATAATTCGGGATTGACTTGAAGGCAGTCCATTTCCATTTTCAAACTGTCCCTTACACAAGCCCAATGGAGCTTTAGCTGCATATTCAAAACCTTCGTATTGCTTAGAAAACTTGGCCGTTTTGCCTATGCTCTCTTTATCAGTTAAAGAGAGTCTGGGCTGTGTTCAGTGTTAACCATACTCAGAGCAGACCGAATGAAACTGTTAGACTTGACTAGCTTAGGGTCTGCTCTAGGACTTAGCTGAATACAACCCCGTTTGCTTCTCTTTGCCTTTCCTTTCTCACTCTCCTTCACTTCCATGTTCTTTCTTCTGTTTTTACTCATGTCACACACCCCTTTCACTTTCTGCATCTTGCTCTTTTCATTTCCCTTTGACAGCTTCTCCCCTCTCAAAGTTTCATTCGGTATAATTTTGCTCCTTGTTGAACAGCAGCAGTAACGGTGTGTGTTTGTTTATAATACTTACATCCCACTTAAGTAAAACACAAAGTGCTCAGAGGCACCCTGGTGTGTAATTCTAAACCAGGGGTTCCCAAACTATGGTCTGTGGACCACCAGCGGTCCATGAGCATCGTTTAGGTGGTCTGTGGCATATCCACAATAAATGTTCATACTGTATTTTCATTGCTTCCTTTATTTCTTATGTTGTATTTTATTGCATTACAGTTTGAACTCTAAGGAATGCAAACTGTAATACAATAAAATACAATATAAGAAATAAAAGAAGCAATACAGATACAGTTCAAAATCATACAGCATCTAGCACAGCGCATTACAACTGCTAAAACAGTGGTCCACCAAGGTCCTCAGCAAAAAAGGTTTGGGAACCACTGGCTTAGAAAGTGCCTGTGCTTTAATTGTAAACGATAAGTCTTTTTGTACTTGACTGTGGTTGGTAGATCTTGAGTTTCTAGTGAAAAACAAAGTAGTTCTGAGAGACGAAACCCCTGATTATAGCTGGCTACACTCCATATGTTAAAAGCAAATGTAAAGCACGCGACTTCCCTGAAATAATTCTGGGAACTGTAGTTTAAGGGTGCTGGCCTGGGGACTGTAGCTCTGTGAGGGGTAAACTACAGTTCCCAGGATTCTTTGGGAAGAGCCATGTGCTTTAAATCCATGGTGTGTATTACTCTTAGAACATTTATATGTGACCTTATAGCCATGAAAGGCTCTCAGAGTAGCTTACCAAAGATTGTCACACTAAAAATTGCATTCAGGACTGATACTGGGAACAAAAATAACATAGTATCATATGGGTCCAGGATTATTCATGTGGGATTTCCTGCCCTTATCCTTGCCTGGGGTATCGTAGATTCTTTACTTTTTGGCGTCCTTAGGTAAAGCCAATCAGCATGAAAGGGGAGCATGTTAGCCACTGAGAAGAGTCTTCTCACTTGGCTAACAGCATGCTTCCTCGCCCTTTTCTGCTGACTGGAGCAAATCAGAGGTGAGTAGCTAAAACATGCCTACCCTTTCATGCTGATTGGCTCATAGAGTAAGTGAGCAATGAGATTCATGGGAAAGTACTTTGGTCTCTCAAACCCTAGTCCCACATTGGTTTCATTTCAGAATTCTTAAACTCAATAGGTTTCTGGCAATATTTAGCCCCTAGAGAGAGAGAGATTTCAGGGGTGGGGAGCCTATGCACACAGCACTTTTATTCTGGTTCTATAATTCTGTAATTGCAGAAGAGGCAGTGAATCCTGGGGGTGTGCTGTGAGGGGGCGTGGCGTGAGCATCTTGAAGGAACCCTGCACTTCTGAATTTGCCACTACAGTACTGTTCTTGTCCTTCTTTGACATTGCCCTTGAGCCTCCGCCTACTAGGCAACAGAGTACACTGAGGTCCTCTGAGGCTCGGGAGAGCAGCTGAGCTGTGGAGGCTGCCCCCTTAGGGCAAATGGAGCACTTCCCCGCCCACCTGCCTGCCTTTTTCCACTAGTTGCCAGCTTCCTCCTCTTCCTCAGTCTCTGCATAGCCTTTGTAGAGCTCACTAATGAGGAGGATGGGGACAAAATCAGAATGAGCTAGCTGTGCCTGTCGGTGCCTCTGGCGCCACCTACTGTTGGCCTCCCTGCCTTCTGCCCTACCAGTCTCTGTGGGCACCAGCCACCACTGTGGCTGAGCAGCTGGAATTTGTTCTGCCCATGATGGAGGCCAGTCTTCCTTTGCTGGTCATTGCCAGGCAACCGCTCCTACTGAGGTCCTCAGAGGCAAGCGTAATTATTTCTGTGGTCATCCAGTCTTAAAGAGAAATTGCTCCCACCATAAGCAAAACCATGTACACAGAGTCACAAGAGGAAATTAATGATGAAAATTTTCCATTTGTCAATTGCTACCTGGTACCTACTTGTGATTGGAGATGCTGGGAATGGAACCTGCGACCTTCTGACTGTGAAGTCTGTGCACTGCCACTGAGCCAGGGTCCCTCTCCTTGACTGGTTATTAACTGCATATTATGAATCCCATCTTGTAAGGAATTACCCAGTACTCTCAGCCATACATACCACAACACTATGCACATTTACTCAGTCAATGTTCAGTGCTATGTTCAGTGGGGTTTCCTCTGTGAAAAGTATCCCTAGGATCACAGCCAAAATCAGACAAGTTCAGCAGAGCTTCTAATATAACTGGATCTCCTTTTTGCGGGGGTGGGGGATCTTTGGCCCTCCAGATGTTGCTGAACTACAACTCCCATCAGCCTCAACAAGCATGGCCAACGGCCAGGGATTATGGAAGTTGTAGTTCAACAACATCTGGAGGGCCAAAGATCCCCCACCTCTGCCCTTTTGGATGTAGGTTTTTGTGTTTGAAAGAGGACCCTGAGATTGAATATCTACCCACCCACCCTGTCCCCATTTCGGATGCTCGCTTTAACTACCTGCTAGGGAAAAATTGTAGTCTGGAGCTTTGTCATTTCAACAGCCCTGTGAGATGAATTAGGCTAGGGGGTCACTAAGTGAGTTTTATGGCTGACTGGGGATTTGAACCCAGGTCACTTTTGTTTGAGTCCAACGAGTCCAGAGTCTGTGAGTTCAAATCCCTGCTCGTGTCTCCTGGGTGTCAAGGGCCAGCTAAAGATCACCTCCACAGTGAGTGGCTCAGGGGTTACATGCCCTGCCACCCGTGCAGCCGTGGGCAAGCTGCAGAGTCCCAAGGAGCCCAGTTGCCCACCAGCTGGCAGTTGCGGACAAGGCAGGGGCTGGTTTGTGCAGCTGTGGCAAGCTGAGCAGGCCCTAGCCAGCTGGGGAGGACTGGCCTTAGAGGGAGGCAATGGTAAACCCCCTCTGAATAC
This sequence comes from Rhineura floridana, assembly GCF_030035675.1. NCBI lineage: Eukaryota > Metazoa > Chordata > Lepidosauria > Squamata > Rhineuridae > Rhineura > Rhineura floridana. The sequence goes on along the minus strand of NC_084498.1, from coordinate 8,609,426 downwards.
CACTTACCATGAACACCCTATTCATAGGGTCACCATAAGTCGGGGTCAACTTGAAGGCAGTCCATTTCCATTTCCATTCCACAGTAAGCAGAATTGCTCTTTGAAGTGTAACCTTTAAGGCAGCATCTCTCAAACAGTGGGCTGGGACCCACTAATGAACCTTCTGTCACTTTCAGGTGGTCCTCAGTGCCACAGCCTGCCCAGTGCCGCCTCACTGCCTGCCCACACATAGACCAGGTATGGGGAACCTTTGGATGCCCAGTTGTTGCTGAGCCACAACTCCCATCATCCTCGGTCTTTGGCCATGCTGGCTGAGGCTGATGGGAGTTGTAGTTCAGCAACATCTGGAAGTCCAAAGGTTCCCCACACCTGCTATAGCTTTTTAGTTGGACCAGTGCCAGCATTAAGAGCCCCTTGTGTGCTGAGTAAAAGCAGCTAGGACACAGAGAAGAGGCAGAGGAGGTGTTAAAGAAAATGAGAAAGTAAGATGAAAGGTCAACATAATATATAAACTAGGAACAGTGCTGTGTAGTGGTTAAGGTGCTGGACTATGACCTGGGAGACCAGGGTTCGAATCCCCACACAGCCATGAAGCTCACTGGGTGACCTTGGGCCAGCCACTGCCTCTCAGCCTCAGAGGAAGGCAATGGTAAACCCCCTCTGAATACCACTTACCATGAAAACCCTATTCATAGGGCCACCATAAGTCGGGATCGACTTGAAGGCAGGCCATTATCATCATCATCAGGAACAGAATACGGGATAAGAGAAGAAAGCTGTGTGAGGAGAAAGAGGAGAATGTAAAAGGACTAGGAAGGAGGGATGAAAGAAACTGGCAGGTTTTTTGGCGGGAGGGGAGGGGGATAAGTTTCAAGTTGAGTGTGACAGGACAATAGGAGAGGAAAATAGAGGAGATGGATGAAACATACTTTGAGAGGCAAGTGGAGGCGGAAAGGGGAAAGTGTAAAAGAAAAAGCCTCTATTTAGTGCCTGTAGATCAGAAAATTCTGACTAAAATGGGGGCCGGGCTATCACAATACCTCCAGAGCAAATGTCTGTATGTAGCTTGAGAAAAGCTGAGCTGTGGAACTCCTTGCCACCAGGAAAATGCTGTGGCAAAAAACTTTCCTAATCCATCTTGGAAATGGCTGTCTGTAGTCAGAAGCCATAGACCTGAACTTCCAAGATCTGAACTGGGTGGTTCATGACAGATGTTATTGGAGGTCACTGATTCATAGGGTCGCCATAAGTCGTAATCGACTTGAAGGCACATAATAACAACAAACAAATCAGCTGACTGTGCCAAACAGTCTGGTGAGCCTCAGTAATGTTTAGCTGTCTCAAGTGGGCCCTGGGGGTCAAAATTTTGCAAAGCCCTTGCTTTAAGGCTTAAGCTATGCTGCAACAGGGTATTGGTGAAATGAATAATTGGGAGGATTTAGCATTGAACAGCTAAAGTTAGACTTTGGTTTCTTAGACTAAATGATGCTGATTAAAGAGTTGCTTGAGATGCATTTGAGATGTTGTTGGTCTCTCTCTCTCTGTATTAGAGATGTAAAGGCCGGGGGGGGAGGAAACAGGAAGAAATGGGAAAGCCCCCCCCTCCTTTTTTTCCAGTTTTTTTCCTGGCCTTCACATCTCGGTGTGTGTGTGTTGCTGATTGTTAGGGCATTTGCCTAAGCCAGGGATGGAGAACTTGTGGTCCTCCAGATGTTGTTGAATGATGACCTCTATCACCCTGACCATTGTCCAGATTGGATGGGAAGTTGGAGCCTAAGCAATAAAGTTTGGATTGATGGAGAGTTACTGGTGTTGGGTGAAGCCTGGGTGGGTTTTGCTTACAAAAGCTCCACCAGGACGTTCTTCTCAACAAGTTGAGAATGAATGGGGGCTGCCCCCAAAGTCCACGTCCTTGCGCACGCACCTCCCATTATTTTGCAGTGTGGCTTGTGCAGGGGAGAATGTCCTGATAGATCATGCCCTAAAGTGCTCCCTCCCAAAGCTTCCAGCCACTCTTCAGGGACGTGCTGGGTGTAAATGTTATGTATCTTTGCATGTGTGGGGCCTTGGATTTGCACATGTTTCTCTCTAGAGACTTCATTTTGGCTTAGCTTTGTCTAAAGACACTCCCACCCTGCTGCAAACGCAATGAAAAGAGGGACATTTTCTCATGGGGGGATTGTTCGTTTTTGGAGTTACCTAAAGCTGAGTGGAAATGAGGTATGAGAGAGAGAGAGAGAGAGAGAGAGAGAGAAGCAACAGGCTCTGTTGGGTTTCACAGTTCTGAATCTTCTGTAGGAACGCTGATTTGGTTGTGTCCTCCCCCACCCCCACCAAATATTTCCTTTTGTCCTGTGTTTTGGATGGCAGAACAATTGCCACATTTTAGATGCGCTTGGAGCAAGAGCCATTTGCCACAGCGAAGGGATGACTGAGGCAACTGGAACCAGTCACTCCCCAAATCTATTACGCTCTTTAGCTATCGTTACTGAAGGCCCTTCCAAAATAATTCTCAGGGATGCTCAGACTGTCCCCATTTGTGCTGCTGCTTATACATCATCTGTTCTACGTAAAGAAACTCTTTAGGTGGAATCTGGGGAGGGAAAGAGGAGGGAAGGGAAGAAAACAGCCCTCCTCCGTTTCCAACATGGTTCCTCTGTCTGCTTTGTGTACCAGCCCTTCCTCTCGCTAGGCACTAATGCCGGCACCCTGGCTTAAGGCCAAGGGAGTTAGACAAAGGAGCCCTGGCAATTGAGTATCTCGGGTTCACAGTGATATGACTGCAAATGCTCACTGCCTCTGATTGGGGGATTGGCTTGGGCAGTCAGGGTTGGAGGGGGGCTTCTCTCAGGCATCCAGATTAAAACTCCCTCCCCTCGCTCGCTCACTCACACACACAAAAATTCAGATCTGGATTTCTGACTTCGGTTGCAAAATATGAAGGCCGTTTTGTTTTGTTTTTAAAATTGCAGCAAAAGTGAAGAAAGCATGCAGGTGCTTCCCAAGTCTGTTAGCCTGGAAAAAGGCTGCAGAAAGAATGAAATCTTTCCTGGCTGAATTTCTGCCTGTTATGCCAATATGCCAGTATTAAAAGCACAAGAACCCTGCTTTAAGAGGGACAGAGAACGCAACCCCATGCCCTTCTTCGACCCAAATATGTGGGACTGTTCGGAAATCCCGAGTTACTGATCATAAACTGGTGGGTTATGTGATCCATGCATCACTGGGGCTGGAAATTTTGCAGGCTACCATGGAGTCAAATAGATGAAAGAATGCTTCCTCCCCCCCATCTCTATTCAATCCTGCATCCAACAGTGGGTGTGCTCATGCATTCCAGGTGGCTGGGGGTGAGGGAGGCTTTTAAGGGCTTCTTGCCGCAGTTAAATTGTCCTTTTAACTTTGATTTCCCCATCAATTAGCAAGGAGAGAGCATGCAGTTCGTACGCTTTGCATGACAAACCCCCCACAACTATTACAATACTGATGTACATAACCTTTCTTAAGAGTATCACCAATTTGACCTTGATATATCCCTGCCCCTCAATTGGTCTCCCATCATTCTTGCCAAGTTCCTCATTATAATTGTTTGGGGTTGCCAACTTTTTTTATATATAGTGTGCCTTTAAAAACAGCTCAATACATGGAAATTAAACGAAGGAGGCATTTCCTGCTAGGGAGGTAAAGCTACGGGAAAGTCAAATTCCTTTGTATCATACTGCTGGTTGCTTTTGTTTTTTACTGAATTTTCTAAACACAAGTACCAGTATATAAGAAATAAGCCCCCCAAGAAGGACATGAAAATAAACAACATTAAACAATAGCACCAACCCAACATTTTTTTTTGTGCCATCGGTGGGGTCCGATGCAAAATTTAGCAATAAGATACCACATCTCCAAAAGGTCATCTGTGCTTTTTTGATCATTCAAAGCCCTTACTTGTTTGTTAACTTTTCCATTAATACAACAGCCCATATTCGTTGCCTCCTTCCTGCTGTTGGAGCATCACCAGTAAAATAGAAAAAGAAATAAAAGTTGGCAACACCATTACCTTTCTTTTCTGTTCTTCTGGGCTTCTCTGCTGCTAGAAGTTGCCACCTTTTATTCTGGCAAGGCTCCTGAGCCTATATCAGTTGCATGAGAGGTAGAAATGCGGCAGGCAAATCTCTTCCTATAGTTATACTGTCCTGTAGAGAAAAAGTGACACCTGTTGAATATTTGCCCGTGGCTATTAAAAGCACAGGAGCCCTATCAGAAAGAAAGGTGGCAATCCTAGCTGGAAACCACTGTGTTGTCTTCCCAGTAACCCTAATGCAAAGATGGGAAACCTGTGTCTCTTCTAGTTGTTGCTGGACTCCAAATCTCATCAAACCCAGCCAGCATGGCCAATGGTCAGGGATGATGGGAGTTGTAGTCCAGCAACATTTGGAAAGCCACAGGTTCCTCATCACTGCTAAAAGGTATTATTACCCTGGATGCGGATTCTCCACTAGATTGGATTGACTGGTGTACCTGGTGGGTCTTCTTCCTGCACCTTGACATCTTTGCTCAAGAACAAATTGCTTTGTACCTCCTAGGGTGGATTCAGACATACCTTAGTCTGGATTGCCTGGGACAGGGCGCCAGCTTCAGGAGTTTGTGTCAGGTGGCCAGGTGCAAAAGAGGAGAGGGCTCCTGCACCTTTAATAGCAAGCTACACCGGCTGAAATTTCCTCTTCTATGTCACTACTAAGGGTGCATGAGTCCTGCCCTCTTTTTGCACTTGACCACGCTAAGTGTGTGGCGGTACAAGATGAGAGACCGCCAGACTGGGAAGAGCCCTAAGCAGCAAGGGGTAGAACATGCCAATAAGGTGTGCATCTGTGAGCTATGTGCTGGGTGCCTTGAGTGAGTGAGCCAAATGACAAACCACAGCTTCACCAGTGCTGACGTAAATGAAAGAGCACCTTTACCATGCCCTGGGCAAGGGTTGCCCTATACTTTTCCAGGGCTCCAGAAGACTAAGGAAAGCTGCCATCTGCCGAGTCAGACTATGGTTCTGTTGGCCTCAGGGTCGTCAGGAATCTGCCAGCATGATGCGGCTCTGGAGGGTTTCAAGCAAAGAGAGGTCTTTCCCGTTGCCTGCTCCCCAATCTTTGAAACTGGTGAAGCCTGAGATGGAGTCGGGGAGCTTTGGCCTTTCTGCAGAAGGAGCCCAGGCAGCTGAGTTAGACTCTTGGGAGCTGCTGCCAGTCAGTGTAGACACTACTGAGCTAGATGGACCAAAAGGCAGCTTCCTATGTCTCCGGGGTTTTTGGCAGGGTTTTCCCCCAGCCCCACACGGAGACAGTGGGGATTGGACAGATGCCAGCTGCTCAGCCACTGAGCGATGCCCCTTCCCCAAAGGAAAGCACTGGCCACGCTGTGCCTGTAGGGGTGGATTCACTGCCACCAAGCACCCCCTGACAGGCCTAGGCATTCCACTCCGCTCTGTTGCTTTCTGAAGCTGCCGTTGCTTGGAAAGGTGTGTGCACAGAGGTCCTTGCACGCAGCCATGCACACACAGGCCGAATTGGTCCATCTAGCTCAGTTGTGGCTACACGGGCTGGCAGTGGCTCTCCAGGCCACAGCTTGGAGGAGGGTAGCCACGAGATGCTTCGCCTTTTCTCCCAGCCCTAGGGCTGGACTAGATTGCCAGGGGCTGCTGGGCGGGCGGGCAGCCTTCCGGCACTCTCTTTTCCAAGCAAGGTTGGCTCCGTGTTTATTTCCTTCCACCCTCGCCCCCCAGCTGGGCTGAGCTGGCAGGGCTGCTAATGCGGCCATCTGCACTGAGCGGGAAGGGCTGGCACTGCAGCCAAGTCCAAAACCCTCCTTTTGTTCTCGGGTTCTGCTGCTGCAGGGCTGATAAGGCACGCTCCCGGCTGGCTGCTATGGCTTATTACATCTTCGAGGCTGACGGCAGAGGAACAGGTAAAGGCACCAGGACTACCCACTGCCTTGGCACTTGGGGGGGGGGGACGGCGCTGGCCTAAACGCAGCAGCGGCCTCTAGTGCACGCTTTGGGACACTGCGGGGGAACATCTCCCCCAGGAGGAAGTGCAGGGCCGACAGTGTGCCATTCCGTTGGAGGCTGGGCCTGGCAACCAAGAGGACTTCTGTGTCTTTAAAAGTTGTGCAAGGGGAAGGGAGAATTCCACCTTGTGGTTTTTCCATTACAGTGTTGCAAGAACACCTGCACTTGGCTCACTTTCTCTTCTCCTAAAGATACAGGATCAATCTCAGGCCATGGACCTGGCAACCCTAGTTGGAAACGATGTTCCTGGTAGCGCTCACTGTGGGACGTACATCACTAGAGCTACCAATAATGTTTTCTGTTCCTTTCCTGCCATTTCCCCCTTTCCCCTCCTACAAGCATTTCTGACAGCGGCCTCTCAGGCGTGCCCTTTTTCTGTAAGATTATATTTTACAGCAGGTGCAGACTTTAGGCGAGATGTCCTCGTAAGGCTCACCCTTTCCATCTGCAACATGGGAAGCATCGTATTATCCTACTTTACAGGGTTCTGGTCAAGAGGTCCAAGTATTTGAAGAGCTTTTGATTACTTGCGAGAAGCCACATGTGTGTGTGTGCAGACATACATACAAAGGGATCAGTGGTCTCCCAACTCCCCCCCCCCCCGGACTGCTTGGACATTGCTGAGGGTCTTGGCAGACTGCTTAAATGATTTTTCTGCCTGTTGTTACACTTGTAATGTGCTGTGCTAGAAGCTGCATGATTTTTAATTGCATTTGTTTTGGCTTCTTTTACTGCTTATAATGTATGTTTTGGTATTACAATTTTCATTCCACAGAGTTCAAGTTCTAATGCAATAAGATATTATATATGAAATTAAGAAGCAATAAACATACAGTTAAAAACCAATATAAATATTAATGCGGACATGCTGCAAGCCACTTGAAAGAAGGTCAAAGACCAGGGTTTGGGAACCTCTCATATAGACAGACTGATTTTGGTTTCATAGAGATACATTTAAAGTATCCTCACAAAAATCCTGGGAACAAAAGTTTACCCCTCACAGAGCCACCATTCCTAGCACCCTAAACAAACTACAGTTTCCAGGATTCTTGGGGGGGGGTGCTTTAAATGTATGATATATTCACAGTCATAGATAGCAAATACCAATTTGTTATAATTACCATTATGTCTTGTGTTTATCGAATACAAATGTATTTTTGTTCACCTTGTAAGCTGCTTTGAGCCCAATTTTGGGGGGAAAGACAGCGTACAAATAAAATGATGCTTGAGTGCTTCTAGTGATTAAGAATGTGGCAGAGCTTATGGGGTGGCAGTAGTGTGGTGGCAAATCTAGAAGTGCAGGGTCCCTTCATGATAGTCATGCCACGCCCCCTCACTCGCTTGCTGTCTGTCATGGTCCTCAGTCCTTCCTGCACATGCCTTCTCTGACAACAACAGATGTTCCTAGAAGCCAATCAGCATGGAAGGGGAGTGTGTTTTAGCTACTGAGAAGAGTCTTCTAAGTGGCTCTCTTGCTTTCTTTCACTCTGATTGGCTTCAGTCAGCAGGAAAGGACAAGGAAGCATGTTAGAAGGTTCTTCTTGGTGGCTAACACACTTCCCTTTCATGCTGATGGACTTGTATAATGATGGAGACATAGAGACTCTGCTGCCATAAAAGTAAGGGGTCTAACACCTACCGAGACCCTGTATGACTGCACTCCTATGGGGTGGTATTCAGTGCTAATCATATTGAGAGTAGACCCAATGATGTTAATATACGTAAGGTTCATTCATTTCAGTAGGTCTACTCTGAGTAGGACTTAGCAGAAGACATCAGCATAGCTAATGGTTATTAACAGGATAGAGCAGACAAGTGCCGATTTTTCAAAAACAGAATGTTCACCCTGCATTGATGTATCTTACCTTTGATAACCGTTCTCACTTTTAATGTTTTCTTTCGACAAAGCTGGGAGCGTTCACTCTCCTTCCACGAGCATGGCAGGCTCAGGGCAATACAGACATCTTATAAATGACTATGGACCCCCGTCTCTAGGGTACACACAAGGAGGGCAGGTAAAAACCAGCCTTCTGGGCTGTCTGCTGCATGACTGTTATGTCACTTGTTGCTTTTATTCCTTGAATTAATTTCATGTATGAAAACCTTTCCATGATTTTTATGTTGTAAATATTATTATCATTGTTATAATGAATTAATTAATTTCATTTATGAAATATCCCCAAGTGATTAACAATAGGCTGTATCCAGTGCTAGTTCTACTCAGAGTAGACCTGTTGAAGTTAATGTACACGACTAACTTAGGCCTATTGATTTCAATAGATGCACTCTGAGTAGGAGATAGAGGGATGAAACCCAATTAATAACATATATAAAAACAATTTTCTATATTTAAGATACAGGCCGGGATAAGAATCTCTACTTAAAAGGTCTGTTGAAAAAGGGCAGTTGTGGTTATTGTCGTCATGATTATTTATGAATGTACGTGCTGCATTAATGACAACATAGGCTTCTAACTGGTTTGCAAAGTATGTATAAAAAAACTTACACAAAAATTAAAATATAAATTTCCCTAATTAAAATACACAATGACACAGTACCTTTAAAACAATACAGTAAACAGGTGGAGAAAGCAAGGGAATGCCTCTCTAAGTTGATAAACTGGTCTTGATTTCATCCAGTTAATGTATGGATTAAAATATTACAGAGTCCAAATAGAAGTGATAGATTGAAAAGACTTAAGCATCGAGGGATCGTGTGATTCAAGCAGGTTTTTGGTACAGATGTGGGATTTAAGGCTTCAAGGGTACTTGCTAACAAGGTTCTATTGTCACCAAGACTGGCACTCCTTTCTCCTACTCTTCTGGATGAGGATGTGACAGTGTTGCACCATCCGCTTACAAGGTGCTTTATAAAGAATGAGAGGGCAGGCCCCTGCCCCAAGGGGATTACAATCTAGAAAGGATTGTAAGGGAGACAAGAGAGGAAGGAAAAGCAATGTGGAGGCTGGGGTAAAAGGAGAAAGAGATGAGAGTATTGCAACTACATTAATTCAGTCTTAGTTGCAGCAGAGCAGCAACCATGCTGCCTGGGTCTGATGGGATTTGTTATCCAACAACATCTGGAGGGCACCAGGTTGGTGAAGGCTGTAGTAGAGGAAGTGGACTAGAGCAGCCTTCCCCAGCTGACCTCCACATGTTGGATTCCAGTGCCCAAGCCAGCATGGCCAATGGCCAGGGAGGATGGGAACTGTAGCCCTAAACATCTGGAGGGTTACAGCTCTGGGGATGGCTGGAATAGGGGAACCAGGTGATAAACAGCTCATTTCTAAACTTGATTATTTCTTTATACTATTTTTGACCTACCTTTCATCACAGTGTGATTCCAGAACAGGGTACAATCAAAATTACCATTTAAAAAAGCTACACAACATTATAGTGGCAATGATGGTCAAAATCCTAGCCAAGATAATTAAGCCCCTGCAAATGACTCCTGGAACAGAATTTTCAATGGGCAGCAAAGACTCTGCTCCAGTTGTATATTGGGGAAGTGATTCCATTGGCACGACACCTCTCTCTGGTTGTCGGATAACAAAAGATGTCCCTCTGACGTGGGATAAGAAGATGAGGTTCAGCTAATGATCTTAATGTATGGGTGGAAATATCTAGGTCCCAAGCTCTTTAGGGCTTTATAAGACTTTATAAGTCATTTATAAGTTAAAATGTCATTATCAGCATTTTACATTCTGGGTAGCAAATCGGTATCCAATGCAATTATCTCAAGATGGGCGTAAGATGATTCCAAGGAGCCAAATCAGTCGGCGGTCTAAGCTGCCACATTTTGCAAATAACTGAAGCTACCAGATCATCTTCAAGGGCAGCCCCACAGAGAGCGCATTGTGGTAATCTGGTTGGGAGGTTGTCATGGTGTGGGTAGGCTATCCCTGTCCATGAATGGCCATAGATGATGAACTTGCTAGAGCTGGAAAAAGGCACTCCTTGCTGCAGAGACCACTTGTGTGTCTAGTAACACACTCAGACTATAGATCTGCTCTTTCAAGCAGGTTAAACCTGCTGTTTCAAGCAGATGGTGATGGTGTTGGTTACTCACCCTTCACCAACAGGTCCTGGGGCAGGTTACAACAATTTACAATTCTGTATTAAAAGCAATTAAAACTTCAGATTATCTTTACTTCAGGTTACTGAAGAATGACCCCATGAGTTAAGAGAGATTTCTTTCCTAGTAAACAACAATATAGCTTGCACTGAACAGCCTTCTACATTGGAATACTCTGATTAAAATGCCTATGCACACTTACCAAAGAGTAAGCCCCAGTGAATACAGTGGGACTGCTTGTCTGAGTAAATGTGTTTACAATGAATGAATTCATTGGTTTGAGGTTGATTGTGGTCTGTTGGGTTACCATGACTTGCTTTGATCTGATTCATATCTTGTCTGTTTCCACTTCCAGGGAACAAGTAGCAGTCAAGTACCACAGAGCAAGTACGCGGAACTTTTGGCCATTATAGAAGAATTAGGAAAAGAAATTAGGCCTACATATGCTGGAAGTAAAAGTGCCATGGAAAGGCTAAAACGAGGTAATAAAGCTAGTTTTGAGGGGAAAATTTTTTAGGCTATATTGCTGTATGCTAAAACAACTGACTAAAGTTTCCAGTCCACAAGATTATGAGGAGAAGCTTAAAAACACTTGACAACTGATAACAGTTTATTAACAAGAATAGTCCAGGTTGGGCTTCTTATGATCCAGAGCTTCCACCTTAGGTTCTATGAAATGGAAAAGCTAAAAGGACATCTAAAAATGTAAATGTACTGTCTTCAAGTTGATTCCGACTTATGGCGACCCTATGAATAGGGTTTTCATGAGGCTGAGGGGCAGTGACTGGCCCAAGGTCACCCAGTGAGCTTCATGGCTATGTGGGGATTCAAACCCTGGTCTCCCAGGTCATAGACCAACACCTTAACCACTACACCACATCGGCTCTCAAAAAGAGCATCTAGTACCTCCCCAAAATACCATCTGCTTCTAAACTGTGCAATCCAGACTGCAGTGTGCAAGATACCAAGAGCACATAAAGTAATACATAACTTGTAAAGTACAGTCTCTTGTCTGAACGATTGGTTCTGGTAGCCAGCAGCTCCCATTAGCCCCAACCAGTATGGCCAGTGGTCAGGGATGATGGGAGTTGCAGTTCAAACAACACCTGGAGAGCACCAGGTTTGCCACACCTGGATGGTTTGCTATAAGCCTGCTTTCTCTGAGCACCCGAAAACATGCTTTGCCTCTCCCGCTGAAGTATTTGAAGATAAATTTTGTTCCTTGCACAAAATGCTGCAGTGGTGATTGCACAGCTTCGGAAAACAGGTAAATAAATAACACAAGGGCATGGCCTGCCAAGAAGCCCTGAACATGCCCCACTGAAGATGAATGGCAACTACATCTTTGTGTGAAACTGTCTGCCTGAACTATCTACGGTTTTTTGTAAAAGGAAACTCAAGTAGACCATATTTTCCTTATTTTGCAGGCATAATTCACGCAAGAGGACTAGTTAGAGAGTGTTTGGCAGAGACTGAGCGGAATGCAAGATCCTAGCGCCTTTCCCCACGGCTACAAGATTTTCCCATCTCAACACCGATTCCTTTGGAGACTACAGAAACGTTCAGACAGATCCCTTAACTTGACAGTTCCACTTTCTCCCCCCCACCAGACGCTGCCCTTTTCAGGAATGTGTGCCACAAGGCGAGGAGGTACTAGGGGTGCGCCCACGGGTATGTGTGCTCAGCAGAAATTTTGGATTCTCTCCCTCCCCCCCCGACATCCATCCTAGGCTATACTTCAAACAGTTTTTGAAACTCCCCTTGGTTTCAAAAGCAGCCCATCACCATCCAGCCAGGTGGGCTTCTGTTTGAGAAAGTCCAAAGGTCCCCTCAGGGGATAGAACTCATTGCATTTTTTCTGTCTGGATTTGGGTCATAGTTGAGCAGAACAAGATTCTCCTCCCTCCTACTTAAAGTGGAGTTTGCAACATTTAATTTGGGATGCTCCCTGAAGCAGTTTTGAAGGTGGTTTTGTTTTTTTTAACTGCACTCAGAGTCCTTTCTCAATTCTCTCTTTTCTGGCCAATGTTGTTCCTTCGACTGACAGTATTCCTCCCATGCAATGGTTTCAGTTTGCATTCTAGGGCTCCTTAGAAGCATTCTCAGTGACAAACATCAGTAACATCAGACAAGCTTGCCTGAGAGGAAGTTCCTTTGCTTACTGTCAGTCTTTCCCTGTAATGTAAAACGAGTGTTGGCTGTGTTGTTAAGTCACAAAGGGTTGTTCATATGAGACAATGGCTAGGCTAAGCCAGTCCAGACAACACACTATGTGGATTGGGGGGTCCACATCCCATGGTCTTCTGCAATGCAGCAAGCTTCCCATGCCAACCAAGCTATGCAGAACAGCTGATGAGGAACAGACTCCTTGGAAGTAAAATCTGAAAACGGTCACCTTAATTCTCAAGCATTCATTTTGCTTCACTGCTACACCATTCTTACGATATTTCTTTCATTTTGATTATGGAGATCACATGTTGTTTCCCTCAACCAATAGCCTCCCAATTTCTAGTTTGGTACACACACACACACCATAAATTTTACTCAGAAATTTATTTTCCCCCTCCACCCTTCTGCATGACTTTTAGTGTCAGAGTCCATTAAAAGTGCATGAGTTCTACAAAAAGAGCATTTTCAAACCTGTCACAGGGCCCCAAAAGTAACTCTATTCCCCCGATTTAAATTGTAACTTTGCCAAAAAGAAAAGAAAAATTCCAAATAAGTGACTAAAACTGTTGTTTGCATCTTTGTATGTATTTATTACTTGATGTAATAAAGCTTATTTTCAGTAACAGTTTGTACTGTTAAGAAGTGGAGGCCCAGTTGCTCAAAACCACCCCTGTGTACAACTGTCGGGAGATCTGACAGATCCCACAAGAAGGTCAGCATAGGAACAGAACTTGGTGACATGGCAGGTGAAAGGGTGAAAATAAAACTGAGAATCAGGGGAACCACCACACATACCCGCACACCATTCTGAAGACATTTAGGGTGGTATCCAGGGTTAGTCGTACTCCCAAGTAGATTTCACTGAAATCCAGGGACTTCATTGATTTCAAAGGGTCTGCTCCAAATATGACTTAGTTGGCTATCACCCATAGACTGCAAGACTCCAAAGCGCAACTTTCTGGGTTACCTGCCAAACTCTGCAGAAGGCCCTCATGTTCATAGCTCAATTATCAGCTAGGTATATAAGGGGTGAGGCGACCTTTCAAGTATTCTGGTCCCAAGCTGTATATGGCTTTATACACCAAACCCAGCACTTTGAATGTAGCTCGGTACCTAACTGACAGCCAGTACAATTCTTCCAGCAGTGGGGTGATATGTGATAGCTAACCCCTGGGAGCAATTGAGCCACCATGCTTTGCACCGGCTGCAGCTTCCAGACCAACCTCAAGGGCAGGGATGGGAACCTGTGGCCTTCCAGATACTATTGGATTCCAGCTCCTATCATCCTCTGCCAGCATGACCAATGGTTAGGGCTGATGGAAGCTGCAGTCCAGCAATCTCTGGAGTGGCACAGGTTCCCTATCCCTGGCATAACTCTTGGGATTAGGAGATCCAGTTAATATTGGGCTAGACGAGCTTTTTCCAACTTTGGATTCCCAGTCATTGAACTACAATTTCCATCATCCCTGATCATTGACTAAACTAGCTATGGACTATGGGAGAGTTGGGGGTCCAACACCCACCCACCCTGAAGGGTAAGGCTGTGAACACTAGTGGCCAGAGGAAAGTGTTTCCATTAGCCACACCTGGACGGGAACAGGTTGTTCTGCTGATCAATTGCAAAATCTCTGTGAAGCTGAATTAAAAAAAAAAAACGCACTCAATCTGCTCCCACCAGGTTGTGTAGTAAAAAGGGGCAGGGTTTGACTGACGTCGTGTGCCCCCTGGTTTCAGAAGAGAGAGGTGGAGATGCACTGGAACTAGCCGAATAGTGAGTGTGTTTGTATCCCAAGTCTTGCCTCACTAACTCTTTATAGAGTTCTTTGGAAGTGTTAGGAATCATAAAGACAGAGGTGATCCAGGTGTCTGTCCTGGCTTCCATCCAAGAATGACATGTGCACTTTCTTGTACATAAAGAAACCAAGCTTTATTCTTGCAGACTGACAATGTAAACTCAGCAACAAGACGAGAGCCAAAATTATTCCAGCTGCCTTGAGGCACCAGCAAGGGGCAAGGATCAAACCTTAAATAAAACCCAGTAAAACCTGGCTCCCTAAACCCAGTTCAGGGAAAAGGCCAGGTGTCAGGATTCCAGGATCAGGAGGTGCCATCTGAGACGGCAGAGGAGGGTGAAGTCGTTCCAACAATCGGCCCTGCCTACCCACCACACTTTTAAACGGGTGAGGGAAGACCAGCTATTCATGAGAATGTGTGTCCCTCTGAGTGCTCCTGGCCTGAAGTTGGGCACTCCTCCTTGGGGGCTGATTCTGCTCCTGCCTCTTGAAGTTCTAACACTGCCTCCTCCCCAGACATCTGCCTGTTGGCTGCGGAGCAGCTCACCTCCTCTGACAGAGACAGGGCCACCTCTAGCACCGAATGGCCTCATCCATCCCCCCCGAGCCAAGGGAAAGGGAGGGCCCAGCTCTGATCCATGGCCTCTCTTTTCAAAAATAGTGTTACAACTTCATGCCTGCAAATCTCTCGGCTCTTAACAACAAAAGGGAGTTGCATTAGGGCTTCTTGTTGCTAATCCATAGTCTTTCAACAGACAGTGGCCAAATTCCTCTTTTCTGCCCAAAGGAGTCGTAAGAGGATTCTTTTTTCTTAACTGTTACTTCTTTTATGCCATACATTTATATTTTAACTATTTTGATGTTTTATTGATTATTCTATTTGAATGGGTCTATGGCTGTATGCCAATAAACAAACAAACTGGGCAGAAGTAACGAGTGGGGTACCACAGGGCTCGGTCCTGGGCCCAGTGCTCTTCAACATTTTTATTAACGACTTGGATGAGGAGGTACAGAGCATGCTTATCAAATTTGCAGATGATACAAAATTGGGGGGCACAGCTAATACCATGGAAGACAGAAAGAAAATTCAAAGGGACCTTGATAGGCTGGAGTATGCTGGAATAGGCAAACTTGCATGGTCACTTTAAGGGATATTGGGGAAAATATCCCATGTAGCTGTTTACCATGATGTAACTTCCTAATGGGTGGGATTAGTTACCTGACTTCCTCCTCCTTTGTCCTGGAAATTTTTGAACAATCTCCATTGCTGATCTCTTTACCTCTGGGGGAGGCCGCATGGGAGATGCTCTCCTCAGAGCATCACTACTAAAGACTAATATTGCATCCAGTTCTGGTCTCCGCACTTCAAGAAGCATGCCGACAAAATGGAACAGGTTCAGAGGAGGGCAACAAGGATGATCAGGGGACTGGAAACCAAGCCCTATGAGGAGAGACTGAAAAGAACTGGGCATGTTTAGCCTGGAGAAAAGACTGAGGGGAGATATGATAGCACTCTTCAAGTACATGACAGGTTGTCACATAGAGGAGGGCCAGGATCTCTTCTCGATCGTCCCAGAGTGCAGGACACGGAATAATGGGCTCAAGTTGCAGGAAGCCAGATTTCGACTAGACTTCAGGAAAAACTTCCTAACAGAGCCATACAACAATGGAACCAATCACCTAGAGAGGTAGTGGGCTCTCCAACACTGGAGGCATTCAAAAGGTAGCTGGACAGGCATCTGTTGGGAATGCTTTGATTTGGATTCCTGCATTGCACAGGGTGTTGGACTTGATGGCCTTGTAGGCCCCTTCCAACTCTACTATCCTATGATAGTCTTTCACAGCTGAAAATGGGGATTTGCTCATAAGACGGAGGGAAAGGAAACCAAAGGAAGAAGAGTAACCTTGAACAAAATGGCCAATTTTATTCACATGTTTGCAGTTACTGTGCTCACATTAATATGATGTCTCGGGTAAGTCTCAGCCAGCATGGCCAAAGGAAACAGATGTTGGGAGTTGTAGTCGGAAAGATCCGGAGGGCAAAAGGCTGCGGCAACCTGTTGTCCCCAAGCTACTGCCTGTGAAGTAGACCAAACCAAGTATGCTTTCTATCTGTCAATTATTACTCACTGGAATTGGGTTGGCTGTCAAAGTGAGTTTATAGCAGCTCACAGGATAGGCCGGAAATGGTAAAGTGTCTTCTTAACTCTTGCTCATTTCTCAAACCCTGCAGTGCAGGGTGAAGATTATAAAGACATTTACAGCAACATTAAAAGGTAGGCAGGGCATTCCAGGCAGGAGGTTGCCAACCCTGCTTGAATATGGATATCTTTGCAGAGGATCCCTAGTAAAGCCTTACCAACACCAACCATATCTACTATATCCTGTTGAGTTCTATGGGGCTTAGTCCTTTAGTATGCATGCTTAGAATTGCAGCCTTGAGGGGTTACTTCTGAGAATTGCTATCTAACATCTCCACAACACTAGGCTCCCTTCTTTCTACGATGGCCTTCTGGTAACTGGATTGGCCTCAGGTCACTTAAACCCTTCCTGCCAAAAGCAAGTAGGCTAAATTAAATGTTCCCTACCCAGGCTCCCTAAACAGGGAAGGAATGATCCCATCATCTCAGCTGGACGTGGGAACACCCTGATTTAGCTTAGATTAGTATCTTAATTTCCAGTCAGAGATTTTTTGTTTGTTTGAGTGGTATGCTCCCAACTATGGTTGATACTTAATGTATCATACATAATGATATCACTAGGGCCTGCCCCTGAAATCCCAGGGTTGGGATATTTCTGACCTGGCAACCCTAGTCTGAATACACATCAGGCTTAATAGATGAAATGCCATAAGAAACCATGGTGTTATAAAGTGGAATAATGTTATTTCCTGAGCATGCTTCTGACAAGTAACCTGCCATGTCATCTATTGTAACATGTTCCTTGCTCAATTAGCTATTAATTCAGATTTGAGATTTTCATCGTATTGTTATTAAAAATCACTAACAGATTTTTATGATGTTAAGGGATCTAAACATTTTATCTATCCATCCATCCATATGTTCAGTCATATCCTTTGCCCAATGTTTCATTAACAACCAAACCTGGGAAACTTCCAACGCTTCAAGAAGAAAGAAATGTCTCCATTGCACAGCATCATTTCCGTCCTCTTCTTTGCCCATGAGGATCCAGAGTATTCACCTGAATTCTAGGGATTTGTGAGTCCTCTTCCCATTCAGGACCTGTGGCAGGCAACCTGGACCATTTCAGCTGAGGCACCAAAATCTCCACTGAGAGCTCACCGCCTGACTTTTCTTCTTCCAGAATGTACTCTTCTGTAAGAGGAAGGCAAGTCTGGAGCTCCAGAACTTTGCAACTTCTTGGATGCAATTCCCTATTCTGAGCCATTCCTAGCAATTTTCAACCCTGGCTTGAGGACAGAATCTGATTTGGTCACCCTTGGAGGGGAAAGGAGAGGGAAAGTTGGACTCAATTGATCCTCTTGGATCTGTATGTGGCTTTTGATGCCATCCTCTGAAGGAGTATACTTTGGTTCAGAATTGCAGGTGGTGTTTCGTGGCATGCACACAGACACCCAGCTTCACACAGATTACACTGGTGTTGAAAGATCTGCATTGGCTACCTAGTAGCTACCAAACCAAGTTTAAGGTTTTGTTGGTGACATTTAAAGCCCTAAATAATTTGGGACCAGTTCACCGAGCAGCCCGCCTCCTGCCTCCCCTGGTACAGAGCAGACCAAACTGATCTTCAAGGTCTTCCAAGGAGACCCTGCTTGCAACCAGGGTCTGTTACTGGTGGCAATGCAGAGGCGGGCATTCTTGGTGATCTTGCCTGGTGCAATGCCCTCCCTCAGGTTGTTTGTGACTGAAGCGGGCAAAGGAATGGCACTCTTAAAACTATGTCGACCCAAGCTTTCTTACAGGTTGAAAGTTTTGTTTTATACACCGCTCAGTGTTGTTAGTGGTATATAGTGGCATGTTTTGTTTATCACGTCTATGCTTTAGATAATTGTATGGAATGCTGCTTGCACTTTAATTTTTCTCATTCTATTGTTATTGCCAATCGCTTACAGGTTTTTATGAAGTAATCTAAACATCCATCCACCCACCCACCCACATTTTCAGTCATGTCATTTCCGCAGTATTTCATTGACAGGCAAACCAGGAAACCTTCTGGTCCTGCCAGAAGAAGGAAAACCTGACCCTAAAGGCCTTCTGCAATTTATGCAAAACTTTAAGGCGGGAGAACAGGTACATCTGTCCCTTTCAGAGCCACATGCCCAGATGCTTGCCCCGCTTTGCCCAGCATCATTTCCGTCCTCTTCTTTGCCTATGGGGATCCAGAGTATTCACCTCTGAGTCCATCATTTCCTGAATTCTTTTTTTAAATTCTTTTTTATTAACTTTTTTTTGGATACAGAATTACACATTAATTACAGGCTCCAAACACGAGTGCTGCTTGACATAAAAAGAAAAAATATATAACCAGAACAAACCTGAAACTCCCCCCTCCCATTTGCTGCAGAATATTGAATTTAAAGCCCATATATAATAGAGATTGGAAAATTCTTACGATAAAAAACACAAATATAGGACACATACATATATCAATATGAGTTTTTAAAGCACCTATCATTGTCTATCAACTTATTAATACTGAAACAAAAAAGACAAAATTAACTCACATACAATGTTAGGCATTCCAGATTCGAGTGTAATGGGGTAGAGGCTCTCTACCATGTTCTTTTTGATTTACAGACTATAAACGGATACCAAGTTTCATAGAAATTGTCTTTCTTGGTGATACCTTGGGATACTCTCAATTTGATCGTTAATTTTTCCACGAAAGCAAGATACCATGTTTTCCTATACCAATAATCTACTGTAGCTCCTTGTAATGTTTTCCAATGCGTAGCTATAGTGATCCTGGCAGCCATCAAAAAGTGACCTAACAGAGTTTAGTAGATTATACCTTTGTTTGCTCCTTCAGATAGATTCAGCACTGCCAATTGTGGTGTTCTATTTATTTGGAGATTATTTCAATTTCATTAAAGATTAAAGTCCAAAAGTTTTGCACTGAGGCACACTCCCACCACGTGGTGATAAGTTCCAGCCATTATACATCCTCTCCAACATCTGGGGGAGTGTATCCAATTAATTTGAGATAGATGTATTGGTGTCAAATACCATCTGTGAGCTATTTTTAACATGGTTTCCCTTATTTGGTTGGAAACCAGAGGTTTATTCCAAAACTTTTCCCATTCTTCCTCCTCAACTTCTACTCGCCAATCACCTTCCCACACTTTCTTTAATCCAGGTAAGTTCTCTCCTTCTTTATCTAATAAAAGTTGATAAATTTTTGACACAATACCCCTATCCCTGTCTCTTGTTGCCAATATAATATTTTCAAAGGGGGATAAACTTGTCCTTCCTGCTTCTTTAATGTTAGGATGGTGTATAAAGTCTGCTGTCTCCAGTGTAGCCACTGAAGTTTTGTCCCTCCAGTGCTGTGTTATTGGGGAACCATTAACATAAAAATCACGAAGACAATAAAACCCCTTCTCTCTCCACGGCTGCCAAGGTAAGTATCTATTGGTATTATAAAATTCTGGGTGAAAAAAGAGTGGTGTCATAGATGATGTCTTAGATAAAAGATATTTTCCCCATCTTCGTAGTAAAGTATCAGTGAATGGATTTTCTTTTAATTGTTGTAACAAAGTTTTTGAGGGTTTTCTGAAGAGTATTACCCCTAATGGAATACCTTTCACTAAAATATTTTCTAGTTGAACCCATCCTTTTGTTTTATTATCCAATATGATAAAAATAAGATGATATAATTGGTTGGCATCAAAATAGTGTTTTAAGTTTGGAATCCCCCCTCCCCTTTTTGGATTGTTGGTATGTTTTTTTAATTCTGGGTAATTTTTTATTAAAAATAAATTGTTCAATTTCTTTTTGCCAAATCTTTGTTTTTCCGAGATGTGAACAGGGAGTGCATGAAATAAAAAGGTTAACTTAGGTAAAAATGTCATTTTTATTGCGGAGATCGTTGCTGATAGTGAAAGTTGTAATTTAGCCCACTTATTCATA
This sequence comes from Rhineura floridana, assembly GCF_030035675.1. Taxonomy (NCBI): domain Eukaryota; kingdom Metazoa; phylum Chordata; class Lepidosauria; order Squamata; family Rhineuridae; genus Rhineura; species Rhineura floridana. The sequence goes on along the minus strand of NC_084498.1, from coordinate 8,589,231 downwards.
TCAGCTTTTAATGCATACCAAATTGGTCTGTAGTTAACCATAAATAGTTTATTAAGGTTTCTATGCACTTGCACTCCCAGGTATCGTAGCTGCTTTGGGCACAAACGAATGCCCAGAGCAGCTGAGAATTGGCGCCAAGTCTCTGGAGATTAGTGGAAGCACATTGATTCCGATTTTGTTAGATTAACTTGTAGGCCAGAAATCCCCGCAAATTGCTCTAATTCTGTCTTTAATGGGAGTGCCGCTTCTGAAGGTCATTGTCAATGCCATGTCATCAGCAATACATACTAAAAAGGTGTGTATCCTGGTTTATCTGTATCCTTTTAATATTTTGGTTTTGTCTCAAATGTTGTGCTAAAGGTTCCATCATCATCAAGAACAGGAGAGGAGAGAAAAGGCATTCTTGTTTTGTTCCTCTATGGATTGTAAATTGTGGCGAATCTCTGCCATTTATCCTAATCACTGCTGTAGGTGAGTAAATTCGGTTTAAAAGTGTTAAAAATAGTTTCCCAAAATTCATTCTTTTTGCTACCTCAATTAAAAAGGGCCAGTGTACACAATCAAATGCTTTATATATATCTAGAGATAAAAAAGCATAGGGATAATTAGATTTACTGTAACGGATTAAATTTAGTATTTGACATATCAGGTCAGCAATTTGTCTTCTGGGTATAAATCCTGTTTGATCTTCATGAATTAAATTTGTGACCATAGTCTTTAGTCTATTTGCCAGCAGGGATGTAAATATAGCCATTATTTAATAATGCTATTGGTCTATAAGATTCTACATCTGAGGAATCCTTAAAGGGTTTTGGAATCACTGCAATTCTAGCTGTTTTCCTTGTTTGAGGGAAGGGGTCTCCATGAAGAATGCCATTAAATAATTGTAACAATTTAAGAGTTAAAATCTCTTTAAAGTTTTTGTAAAATTCATTAGTAAAACCATCAGGTCCGGGACATTTGTTAGACTTTAATTTGTCAATTGTTGTATTTATTTCATCAGCCTGTATTTCTCTTATTAAAGTCTCTCTCTCCTCTCCTATTAAAGAGCGAAGGTTGGCCTTATTTACATATGATTCTATAGCTGAATGGTCTACCTGCCGGTCTTCATATAGATTTGACAAGAATTCTGTGAAAGCTTGTCCTATACCTGCACTTGTCCAAACTCTGGAACCATCTGATTTTTGGATTACATGTATTGTGCGTTTTTTACATTTATGTTTTAGTTGATTTGCTAATAACCTTGAGCTCTTACTGCTATGCTCAAAGAATTTTTGCTTTGTGTATAGCATATCAATTAAAATTTTGTTTGTTTCAATCAAGTCTAGTTCATTTCTTTTTAATATAAGCATCTTATATGTCTGCTGCGACCCTGTGAGACCATATTGGTTCTGTAGCAGTGCAATTTCCTGTTCTAGCGTACATCAAAAAAGAAGAACTCGTGCAAAAAGTAAGAAAAGCGAAGGAACTGTTTTATGACAATAAAGCAGTCATGGTGTTACAAGATCTATGCCCGGAAACTTTGCAGAGACGCAGGGACTTTCGACCAATAACAACTGCTCTTCAAAAAGCAAACGTTAAATACCGCTGGGGCTTCCCATTCAGGCTGCTGGTAACACGTAACGGCCAACTTCTTTCGGCATTTACAGTGAGAGAAGCTCGGGGTTTGCTCACAGCATGTAACAGAACAGCCGGATATCGCAGAATTGGAAGAAACAACAGGACGTTTCCCTCACTGTTAGAGGAACGAGAGGGGGAAAAGCAACACACAAGGGGAACGCAGAGTAAGCATGACACTCGGCAAGAGGAACCATCACATCCTCCACTTTTAGAAAATTGCAGCTAAAGTCAGCACTCTGTTCCTTATATGAATGACTCCTTGTATAAGGATGTGGCTTATAATTTTTACTTTCTCTTGGGGAGACAGAGATCGCAGGGACAAGAGATTATAAAAAAAAGAGAGATAACTTTAACTATTTTCAGATATATGTGCTTTAGTGCTAAGGGGTCAGACTGAGGGTTCATGGGGGGGGGAATAACTTCTCATACCATGAACCTGAATCTAGTTTTATTGAATGATACTCCGGGGGGGACACGGGGGGAAATAAGAAGATATTGACAGTATTTGTTTTGATCTTCTTGTAGTCATTGCCCGGTAATATAGTGCTTATAGCACCTTGGGCCAAAAAGCTTGAGCCAGTCGGCAGAAGCGCTAGCCAGACTATAGTAATCTGGGCTAGCCTACTTTGGACCCTTCTTTGGAAGGGGAATTTGTTTAGTTAAGATTTTACTATTTTGAAGAAATGGCTATTCGTGAAGTTGGGGGGGAAAGGGCTAGGGGATGTTTGGGGGCAGGGGTGGGTACTTTGCTGCAGAGGGAAATATTTTTTCAGTCAATCAGTTGCATCATTTTAGATGTGGTTAAACTGCAGATAATCTTTGATGAAAGCCCAGTAAAATGTACAATACAAAAGTAGTGACCCTGAATGTTAAGGGTTTAGGAAATGTAATTAAAAGAAGGTGCATACTTTCATATGTTAAGCAAATGCATCATTCTGTTCTACTTCTACAAGAAATTCATAATCCCAAAAAATTAAAGACTATTAAAACATGCTTAGTTTGGAAATCAATATTTAGCCAGAGGCACATCCAAAGCACGAGGTGTGGCAATAATTTTTACGTTTAATTTTCCTTTTAAAGTTAAAAAGATCCTAAGAGACCCTGAAGGTAGATTTATATTTGTAGCTGGGTTACTAGATGGAAAGGAGCTATGCACTTTTGGCTCTATATACGCCCCTAATAAAGGACAAGAAATTTTTTTTGCAAGTCTTATCAAAAAGCTCTTCAAATTCAAATTAGGAAATATAATTTTGGGTGGTGATTTTAATATTAACTTGAAAGCCACTAACTCAGCAAAAAAAATTTTTAAAATTAAAACTAGATTGAAATCAAGCAATGCTCAAACAATGAGCCAAACCAAAACACAATTTTTACGCATCTTACAACGTTATAATTTGAAAGAAGTGTGGTCAGAATTATACCCGACTGATCATAGGCACACCTTTTTCTCATCAGTTTATAAAACTCATTCACGGCTAGATGGTATAGTGCTCTCAGACACTCTGCTTTCTCTTGTACAAAATGCTGATATAGGAGTAATAAGGATCACAGATCATGCCCCAGTATCAACCACATTGCAGCTTGCTCAGTCGAAAGCCACTATGCCTTCATGGCGTTTTCACCCTTGGTTGCTAACCACACAACCCTGCAAAGACAAAATCAGAGAAGCTCTAATAAATTATTTTAAAGAAAATGAAACTCCAGAAACTTCGATAGGCACACAATGGGAAGCAATGAAGGCAGTCATCATTTCCTGAATTCTAGGAATTGGTGAGCCCTCTTCCCACCATTCAGGACCTATGGCAGGGAATCTGGACCTTTCAGCTGAGGCACCAAAATCTCCATCTAGAGCTCACCGCCTGACTTTTTTTCTTCCAGAATGTCCTCCTTAATTGGAAACAGCAGGAATGTTTTCTCCAGGCCATCTCTGCCAGCTGCCAGGAGAACCGGGAGCTCCCGTTTTCAAAGGCTGCCCTGGCAGAGGCAATCCTGGTGAGTGAGATGCAGCTGCTGAAATGCAATAGGCAGGAGACAAAGGCTAGGTGAGGAGGAGCCCTGGATATCAATACTCGGGACAAAGAAGAGCAAAACTGGGAAAGCAGGGCTTGTGTGCGTGCCAGAGAAGAAACGTGCAACCATTCTTGGAACAGGAGATCCAGATGGATGGATCTTTGTAGACTTAACCGAATGCCATGGAGCTGCAATTCTTCACCCTTGGGATCTTTGCAGAAGGCCTATGGGTGAAGAAGAGGTCACGTAAAGGCCACTGGGTGGTGGGGTTAGAGGAAAGTTTGGAGTAGTGCAGAGACTTTGCTGTTCTCTCCTGGGGCACCCTGGAAGTTGAAGTGCCAATCACTCTCATCCTTTGTACTTTCCTGTTGATCTCTCCCAGATGGTGTTGGAGACTCTGCCAGGGGAACTGGGGCCATCATCCATGGTCTCCCGGTCCATCCTTGCATTTTACCACCTCAGGTATTCAAATCACATCTCCATAGCTTTGCCACAGTGTCGGGGGAAGAAAAGGGGACAGACGTCGTTATTCAGCACCATTGCCATCTAGACTAGAAACAGCCCTTCCTCTCACTTCATGTTATGTAGAGTTCCCTAATTCTTCCTCTCAGTCTTCAAACTTCCAATGAGGCCCAGAAATCAGCCCTGCCTGCCTTGTCAATGGTTACTTATCGGGACCGTTGCAAATCCTGAGTGCCCATCCCAAGAGCTAATATGAGCAGGAAAGCTTGCAGGCCCAAGACCAAAACACTGCCATCATCTGATTACTCAGCAGGCCAACCTTGAACAGATCAGGACTTACTTCTGAGTCAATGATGCCAATGGACACCTTCCTTGGAAGGCCTCTTGAAAAAACAGGGTCTGGGTGGGAAAATCAAAGCTATTGCCCTTGGGCGAGCCTGAAGAACACTCCCCCTCCCTCTAACCGCTTGCTTTTCCTTTTGCCTTATCAGCAAAATCAAGCCTCCACTAGACCGGGAGACGGAGTCAGCACTTCTGAGGCTGGTGCTGCACTCCATTTTTTTAATGGCCACGGAGGATCCCCATAGCGAGGTAAGTTCTGGTCAGCTCACCAATTCTGAGACCAATCCCACTGCTCTGGGTCTGTGGTGCAAATAAAATTAAATTCTACTGTGGAGACACATTCCATCCTTGAGGCTAGTGTTATTATTATTTATTTATTATTATTAAATTTATTAGTCGCCCATCTGGCTGGTTATCCAGCCACTCTGGGCGGCATACAAAATAAAACATACAAATACATTAAACATTAAAAATCTGTTCAGGTGTGGATATGCCTCAAGGAAGGTGCGGAGAGATGAGACACTTTTAGCTACATCAGCGCACATATCCCTGTCTTCTCCCGCATCCCTAGAAGATTTTCCAGCAGGAGGGCCTCACATGGATGGGCTCAGCTCCATGACTGTCTCTAGCCTCTTGCAATTCTGCTCTGTTGGCAGGGAGGTGCATTCAACCTCCATACGCTGACCTATAGCTCTCTTTCTGTTCAGGCTCTCTACAAAAGAATAGCAGGCACTATGGAGCAACTGCTGAAGTGCCTGCTGGATGGGGATCCCTCCATGAGCTGGCTTTTCTTCTTATTGAAGGTGAGTGGGTAGTAGGGACAGCATAGAAGGGTGGCTCCAAAAAGGAGGGAGAGTCCACCATAGAGAGTCTGCCTTGACTTGTCACCACATTGAGTCCTCTTGACCAGCAGAGTCACCCACTGTCATAAAAGACACCTAAGTTAACTTAAGAGTTTTTGAGGGTTCTTTTTGCAGAATCCAGAGGCAGCTTTTATTTCTGAGACATAAAAAAGGTGGACACGCTTTGTGTCAAGGCAGACCTCAGTAGCAGGGCTTGGGGGTGGTGTGGGATAAAAGCCCTGTGCAGATGTTGCCAGGATTCTGAGGGTCTGCTTCCTTCCACAGCACATAAAATTCTGGTTCCAAACTAAAGACGGCAAAGAGAACGTGAGGGCACTGAAGACCACAGCAAGGTTGCTGGCGTACGCTGCCAATCTGAGAGAAATAAAGGTGAGTACCCCACATAAAGGCACTGCTTTGAGCCCTGACTTGGAGGCGCAAGAGAACGAGAAGTGGCCAGCCTTGATTCCGAGAAGTGTTTCCCACTCAGGCCCAGGCAGCTGACGCTGGACTCTTAGGTGTGACAGGTAAAGAGCAGCCAAGAGCCATGCCTTAAGTGGACTAGCTTGGCCTTTGCTTATCTTCTTGGAAAGATAGAAGATCCTGTTGTCCCAAGAAGGGTGTCAGGTGGGAGACGTGCCCTTTGTCTGGGTGTTTTGGCCAATGGCATCTGAGCACCTCCTTCAGGATGGTTTCTACTGGATCTCTTGCCATCTTCATCCAAGTCCCGCTTTCCAACAGAGTGGCACCTTCAACAGAAAGGAAGTCTGCTCTGTAGGGTTTCTTCCTGCTGACGAGGACATTGATCCTTTTGACTTGGTCCATTTATCCTGGAAACGGACAAGATTGCTTATCACTCCAGCTTGTTTTCTTTCCCACTAGAAATCTGGCGAATTCCCTGAAATAGGAGGACTTGTAGCAGAATTGGCCATATTACTGACACACCCTGAAGATGCTATCTCCCACCAGGCCAGGAAAGCACTTGAACGCATCCAGAGGCTCCTCCTCCAGCAGAGAGGTAAGCTGCCTGATCCATCTTTATTTCTCAAGACATACAGCAACACAGAGAGAACTCCACAAATTCGGGCCATACCCCGGAGACAGACCCAGGAGCTCTCACAGGGCTTATCTACACGGGAGCCTAACTTCGTACAAAAGATGTCGCTCTTACCATCATAATAGATCTTCAAGATCCATGGTTCTTGCTCAATGGTAGCTATCTATCCACTGGTTTCCATTCACACAAGTAGGATGCAAGTAGGATCCTCTGGGAAGGATTAGTGTCTCTGTTTCCTTGTGGCCTCATCCTCTAATTTTACATGTTTACTCCCTCCAGTTGTTTGGGCTTCAAGACAGCGTCCAATTGACATGAAATGATGAAACTGACGAGACACCCCCTCCCATTCTCGCCATGGAAGCATCCCTGGGAAAAGGCTGGGGGAGAAAGGGGGATTAGATACTCTGGAAATGGAGCCCATCACTTGCAAATAATAAACTCACTTGGTCAAAAGGTCAAAATAATTACGTGGAGACAGGGAAGCAGCTTTTTTTTTTCCAAAAAAAGTTTAACTCATCCTTCCTAGGAAGGAGCCCAGGGTGGCGGACAACAAGGGATCAAACACTAAAAACCCCTAAAAAACACATCTTAAAAGCAACCCCCCCTGAAAAGCACATCTTAAAAATAAGAGAAAGGGAACAGGAGGAATCAGGCCACGATGCTAGTGAGCCCAGGATGTAACAAGCGAGCAAGATTGAGCTGCTGGTGTCTCCCTGTCAGGACTGGATGTCAACTTGGAAACAAAACTATGGAACACAAATCTGCAAATGATAAGGAGCTCCGAGACTATTTCAATATCTGCAGCGTCGGTGAGGTAAGGAGATCCCTCTGCGGAAACAGGAAAGGTTTTCGCATTGCAGGATTGCAGTTCGAGGAGACACTTCTGGTTGTTCCCAAGATTACACCGGTGTGGGACTATTGGTTGGAAAGTTGAGGCTACCCATGGAATGGAAGAAAAGTGGGGAGGAGGGAAGTGGCTTGCTTGAGTCCTGCTTGCATCTGACAGCCTCCAGGAGCAGGGCTTAAGGCTGAGGGGATGCGTGGTCCTCAAGAAATGCCAGTGGGGGCAAAAATGCATACGTTAGACAAAATGTGAACAAAAATACTTCCCTTAGAAGAAATGTGCATTCAATGCATATGAATTTTCACAATGACTTTGAAAGTCTCACAGCTGATGGGGATATGGGGTGAAATTCAGAGATTCGTCCATCTTTACAAACTACATCTTTCAAACTGTGTAATCCTGAATGCCAACGAATTCATCTTTGTATTTGGAGCTCAGTGAGTAAGAATATTTCAAGGGGTGGTGTTATCATCACAAGGGGGGGAGGTGTTTGTCTTTCCTACCACCCACCCAACCCCAGACACGCACACACTCCTCCTGAACCTTGACTCTTCTAGAGCCTTAAACAGTATTAGATTGGCTGGAAACCAGAGGAGCAGCATTTTAAAGCTGCTCCCTCATTTTATTCCCATGCCCAACAGGATGGATTGCCCTTAAAGCACACTCTTCTTCAGTTTCACTTCTTGATTTCCAATGTGACCTCTTGCTGATTTTAGGTGTTTAAGAAAACAAGGACCTTGAGGACTCTAATTACCTGAGTTTGTCTTTCAAAGTTTTAAGGACAGAGAACGTAAATTACCTTAATTAACACTGGAAATTCCACTGGGAGCAGACAAGACAAAATAATTTTCACTACCCTCACGTGATTTTAAATTACCAAACTACTAAACTATCAGGACATTATAAAACTTCGATTCTCCTCTATTGACTTTTATTGATTTATAAATGGTTCAAACAAGGAAAAGATGTTATGGACAAAACCCCCAAATGGACAAGAGCCAAGTAGAACCTGGGAAAGAAATCTTACAACCAAAAATTACAAATATCTTCTTACCAACCAAAGGGGACAAAGAAAAGAACAAAGACCACCATCCTGCTGTGAAATTTTTCCTATGAGTCCGGCCATCACAACGCGTTTTAGCTCCACCTATCGTGCGAAGGCAAGAATGTCTTTGAAGTCAAGACTAGGGGCGTCAGGCCCCTCCCACTCTCCAGTTCATTCTTGCCTTCGTACGAACAAGACTGGATTTATAGCGTAGCATTTAGCTAAGTCTCTCGTATTTGTTTGTGTATTTGTCTTCAAATCCTTCCTTTTTCTGTTTTGTGTTTAGCTCACTGAGGGTCCCCACAGAGACCGCGGCTGCGGCTCTCTTCGCTCTTTTCCCAGTCCTGAGCTATTCATTTCAATTTACTTTCCTTCCTTGACTGGGGGCTCCCTCTGAGACCGCGGCTGCGGTTCTCTTGTTTTTGGCCGTTTTTGAGATCCCCCCCCCCCGGCTCTGTTGCATCCATTGTCTGGGGGCTCCCTCAGAGACCGCGGCTGCGGTTCTCTTCGTTTTTGACCGTTTTTGGGCTTCCCCCCACCGGCTCTGTTGCCGCGGCTGCGGCTCTTCCGATCTCAGCGGGAGCTTGCGGCTGCGGCTCCCGCCGTTATCCCGTCACTCGATTTAGCCTGCCCGGGTCCGTTCTCTCCCCACTGTAACCTGTGGCTGCGGCTACTTCATTAGTGCCTTTACCTGAGTTTTACCTTTTACCTCAGCTCACCCTCGCTACGTGGATTTAATTTCCCACTGCGAAGGGCTTTGCAGACGGCGACGGCGGCTCTCCCTGCGGCGGCTGCCGCTTTTCCCTTACTGCACTGTTTCCTCCTGGGGGTTTTTTAGAGCCGCTAGTGCGGTTTTCGGCCCCGCGGTTCCTCCTGCGAAACTGTGCCGGGCAGCCCTTCCCCCAGTTTTGTTACCCTTATTAACCATCGGATACCTCCCCTGCAGGCTATCTATCTGTATGTGTGTTGTATACGTGCTGCAGACAGACTTACACAGGGCTGATTTACACACAATTTTACTGTGGCTGTAATTCTAGTGGCTGGATTATATTATCAAGGCTGGAGCTCCAATCCTAGTGGTCTGGATTGTATTATCAAGGCTGGAGCTTTAATCCCAGTGGCTGGATTGTATTATCAAGGCTGGAGCTTTACTCTTAGTGGCTGATTTGTACTAAATCTGATTTATATTGGTCCTGCCCCCTCTGGGGTCGTGAACCAAGCCTGAAACCCAGCCTACAGCACTAATCTGAGTGTACCAACTCTAAAACAGCCTATATTACATCAACGCTGATACCTCAGTGCATTCTGCCCCCTCTGTGGCAGTGCACTTCGCCATCTGCCGGTGTATTCTACCCCCTCCGTGGTCGTACGCTGTGCCAGTTCGGGTCTTTACATCCTGCCCCCTCCGTGGCAGTGTACTGCACCCAAGTTAATATAAGATGGCAGAACAGCCAGGCATGTCGCCATCAACCCATATGGTGCCAGATCAGCCAGGCATGCCACAATCAGCCAAGCCACAACATCCTAACACGACTAAGACCAGACATGCCAAAGCACTGGCTAAGACAAAACATCTTTCCAGCCATAGTAAACCAAAGCGCCCACGTTATGTCTCTGTGCCAACCACCACCACAGCGCAGGCACACATAAGCGATATTCTCCATTCCCCTGCTGCTGCCTCTGACGAGGAAGAGTTTGTTGGCTTTCCCGCTCAGTGTTCGCCTAACGAACCTCCCTCCGTTTTACCGCCCCAAACATCTGTTCCAATAGTTCCTCAGCCACATACACCTGCCACATCCGGTCTGCAGCTGTCTCCTGATTTCCTCTCCCAACTTCAAGCCATGCTGGCATCTTTCACCCAAATGCAGTCACTACCACAAGTTCCTGCCATACCTCCACTTAACATGGACCAACGTGTGTGCCATGAAGCTCATTCTTCCGGTTCACCAGATCCCTTTGATGTAGCCAGAGGCAGATGTACGGACGAAGCCTCGTATGCGGAGGAGTCAACTTTCACTGACCATGTTGAAGGAGACGAATGGAGCGACTATTCAGATCATGAGGAGGATACATCGTATTGCTTGTTTAATACCTCAGACTATCAGCCGCTAGCACGCAGGGTAGTTAATACCCTTGGTCTCCAGACTGCGCCGCCAACTTCGTCCGCCCCAGCTATCAAAGGGGCCAAGGTCCTCAAATCCCCTGCACCTACTGAACACTACATCCCGGTGCCGGACCCAATTGCCAAATTAGCCTCTGAAGAATGGGCCCATCCACTCAAAGCTCGACGCTTCAAGAACCTGGCTGACAGACTTTACGCCCTAGGCCCAGACTTTGCCACCAAGTTAGATGTCCCTGGCATAGATGAACCAATCGCTCGCCTCGTTTCACGATCGCTTTTGCCCAGGGAAGGGGAATCCCACCTAAAAGACACTACTGAGCGACAAATAGACTTCGCCCTCCGCAAGAATCACGAGGCCACTGCCCTAGCCATGCGTGCCTCCGCTTCAGCCTCCATCTTCTCCAGAGCATCTATGATGTGGCTGGATGACCTTCTAAAGGACGCTAACCCTGATCCTGTCACTCTCAGAAGAGCACTATTGAAATTGCGTAAGACAGCAGCTTTTGTGGCCGATGCCACTTTGGATGCCACTCAATTAGGGGCACGAGCCATGACGGCTCAAATAGTCGCTCGTCGCACCCTCTGGCTTCGCCACTGGCAAGCTGATTCAGCGGCCAGATTGAATCTGTCCAGGGCTCCTTACTCCGGATCTCTACTCTTCGGCGAGGAAGCTCTAAAGGCAGTGCTGGTTGATCCAAAAGACGCCCACAAACCGGTTCTGGCCACAGTCAAGAACAGCGACCACAGGCCCTTCAGGCAATTTCCTTCCTTCCGTTCTAACCAGCCCTTTCGAGGAACGCGGGCAAGAGGACGAGGCCGCGACTTCAGACCCTATGACCCCAACGCATTCAGGGGCTCCTGGAACCGACGCTTCCAGGGCAGAGGTCAGTACCAAGGGTGCAGGGGCAACTCATCGTCCTCATATAAGGGAGGCCCTCGCCTACGCAAGTAGTCTTAACGCCTTCCCCATTGGTGGCAGATTACTTAATTTTGGAGATCGATGGCTGCGCCTTACTAAGGTCTCCTGGATCAGGGACCTTTTCAGTTATGGTTATACCATAGAGTTCTGGGCAACCCCATCAGACAGATTCCACCTGTCTCCTTGCCCAAGGGCACCAGCCAGGCACAACATCATGCAGACAGCTATACACCACCTCTTGGACATAGCGGCGATAGAGCCAGTTCCCACAACTGAGAGGTCGGAAGGGGTGTACTCCCTCCTATTTGCTGTGCCAAAACGAGATTTATCATGGAGGGCGGTATTGGACCTCAAGTTTGTCAACCGTTTTGTAACATATCGCAGGTTCAAAATGGAATCACTCCACTCCATTACGGAGAGTCTGCATGAAGGAGACTTCCTGGCTTCTATCGACCTTAAGGAAGCGTATCTCCATGTGCCCATTTGCATAGCCCACAGAAAGTTTCTTCGGTTTGCTTTCGGCCACCAGCATTTTCAATATAGAGCGATGCCATTCGGCCTCTCCTCTGCTCCAAGAGTGTTTACCAAGGTGCTACTCATCCTAGTGGCTTACCTCCGGACCCAAGGGGTTCATATCTACCCATATTTGGATGATCTGCTAATACGGGCCAAGTCTGAGGAACTGGCTCATCATCATTTAATGATCACCCTCAATGTTTTGCAGGCCTACGGCTGGCTTGTCAACTTCGACAAAAGCCATCTCCAACCAACCCAATGCCTACTACATCTAGGGGCAATGTTGGACACCCTGCAGGCAATGGTCTTCTTGGCTCCAGATCGCATCACTGCCATCACAAGCATCGCAAGGTCCCTGATGCAACAAACATCCGCAGACGTCATGCTTTTCGCCAGAGCGCTCAGGATGTTTATATCTACAATCCACATTGTGCCATGGGCTCGAGCCCACACTCGGCCCCTTCAATGGATTCTGTTGCCTTTTCAAAAAGACATTGCCAGTTCCAACCATCGCCAAGTTCGTTTGAGCCCCGCACTGCGCCTCTCCTTCTGCTGGTGGACCAAGGTTCAACACCTCTCCAAGGGCACGTCGTTCAGAGAACCCCGCAGAACCGTTGTAACCACAGATGCCAGCCTCATAGGTTGGGGAGCCCACTGCAACTCCCAGTACGTTCAGGGGGTTTGGTCCAACGCAGAGCAATCCCAAAGCATCAACTGGCTGGAACTAAAGGCTGTCCACTTAGCTCTATGTCATTTTCAGTCTCTGTTCCCTTTGCATCATGTGCTCATTCGAACAGACAACACGTGTGTAAAATCACATTTGAACAGACAGGGGGGCACCAGGTCTCGTCCTCTGCAGGACTTAGCCTCCCTCATCTTTGTCTGGGCAGAACAACATCTACAATCCCTGAAAGCAAAACACCTCAGAGGGATTTGGAATGTGACAGCAGACTGGCTCAGCAGACAACAGGTCTTTCCGGGAGAATGGAAACTCCATCCAGCCATTTTCCATCGTCTCCAGTGTCGGTTCGGCGCCCTCTCAGTCGACCTGTTTGCTTCCAGTCGCAATTGCCAGCTTCCCAGGTACTTTGCCCGATACCTGGACTCAACAGCAGAAGCAGTGGATGCTCTGACAACACCGTGGCCAGACGGTCTATTGTACGCCTTTCCTCCCATACCATTGTTAGCCAAAGCCTTGAGGAAGGCGCGAACCGAAAGGGCACAGCTGGTTCTGATAGCACCATTTTGGCCACGCCGACCGTGGTTCTCAGATCTTCTGGCAATGTTGATGATGGATCCTTGGACACTTCCAGTAAGGCCAGACCTTCTATCCCAGGGGCCAGTACTGCACCAGGACCCTACTTGGTTCAATCTAACAGCGTGGTGTTTGAACGGGGACATTTGAGGTCAGCTGGACTGTCTGACGCTGTGATTGATATTATTTTGGCCTCGAGAAGACCATCTACCACCCGTATTTATCAACATACCTGGGTGGCTTTCTCCAAGTGGTGTCAGTCCCACCACCATGATCCATCCCAGGCCACTGTGCATCAGGTGCTCCAATTTCTCCATAGCGGCTTTATGATGGGACTTCGACCCAACACTCTACGTCGACATGCGTCCACTCTGTCGTCCATTCTCTCAGTGTCCTCTCCTGGAGATCATATTTCCTCACATCCGTTCATCAAACGTTTTTTGAGGGGAGTCGCCCTACGCTCTCCGGCTGTTGTCCATCGGTTTCCCTCATGGAGTTTGCCGAAGGTTCTGCAGGCTTTGCAACGTCCTCCATTTGAACCTATCAGGATTGTGCCTCTTCGTATACTGTCCTTCAAGGTCTTGTTCCTGATCGCAATCACATCTGCCAGACGAGTTTCGGAGTTGGGCGCATTGTCTTCCGCTCGCCATCTCTGCATCTTCCATAAGGACTCTGTTGTACTGAAGACTGATGCTTCCTTCCGTCCCAAGGTTGATTCAGTGTTCCATTGCAACCAGGACATTGTTTTGCCTTCCTTTTGCCCGAAACCTACCCATCCTCTCGAGAAGGCTTGGCATTCGTTGGATGTCCGGAGGGCTCTCAAGACCTACCTGTCTAGGACCCAGGATATACGACGAACTGAGTCTCTGTTTGTATCCTTTCATCCAAGGTCTATGGGGCATAAAGTTTCCAATCCTACCTTATCCCGTTGGTTAAGGGCATGTATTACTTTAGCATATGAGTCTCTGAAGCTGTCAGTTCCAGCTAGTATAACGGCTCATTCTACCAGGTCAGCTGCCACTTCGGCTGCTTTTGCCACTAATGCTCCTGTTGCCGATATTTGTAGGGCTGCAGTCTGGTCTATCCCACACTCGTTTATAAGGCATTATAAAATTGATCGTTATGCATCTGCTGACGCATCTTTCGGCAGACGAGTGTTGCAACAGGTTCTTAATGAGGATTAACACGTGGGTGGTCCCTCCCTGTATGGGCTGCTGGGGTACATCCCGTTGTGATGGCCGGACTCATAGGGAAAATGGACCATTGGTCTCACCTGAAGGGTGATTTTCCTATGAGGACGGACATCACGACCCTCCCAGTTGGAGGATGACTATATATTTTCTAATGTATTATATGTTACTGTTATGCTATTATATTTAAATTTAAGAGTGAAGTCAAGACTTCTAGTTCTGTTATACCGCTATGTTGGAGTCATGTCACTATGCATGGTACTATTGTGTTATTTTCCTGCTGCCAGGCCGGTTGGCCTTGTTCTTGTATTTTTAGATATTTCTCCTTAGACTCGCTGCGAATGAACTGGAGAGTGGGAGGGGCCTGACGCCCCTAGTCTTGACTTCAAAGACATTCTTGCCTTCGCACGATAGGTGGAGCTAAAACCCGTTGTGATGTCCGTCCTCATAGGAAAATCACCCTTCAGGTGAGACCAATGGTCCATTCTCTACCGCAACGGAAAAATCCAGTTTCGGATTGTGCGAAGAGAATGAAGAGATCCCGGAGTCGGCAGCCTCAGTTAACACACAAAACTCGGATGACAAAGCAAACTTGGATCTCTCACATGAACAAATCTCCCCATTAAAACGGTTTAACACTCTCCTGCCGTCATTTGAGAGCGAGAAGTTGCTATCCCCCGCTCTGTCTCTAGAAAGTGACTTACAATTTCCTCCAGACACCCTGCCTACCGGCCATGTTACAGACTCTCACAACCAGCCTCTTTTTACTGCAAACTCACAGCCATCTTCTGCATGCCCTATGGTGGCAACGGAAGATGGGGAATTAGAACAAATTGGTCAGAAACTATTGTTAGCAGGACAAAAGTGTCTGATGTAATTTGCAATTGCCACCAAAGAGACTGAAAACATTAAAACTTTCCTGGGAGAAACAAATAGTCTATTAAAATCACTTGTGGAAGAAATAATTAAATTACATCAGTATAACCCAGTAACTACAACAAAGCGTGCAAAAGCAAAGAGCATAGCAAAGAGACATCCTACAGCTCCCAAACAGAAAAAACCCAAAAATATTAAAAACTACAAACCCCCGAGGCGAGAGAAGATGAACTTCCAGAAGCTGTTTAAACTGCTTCAGGCTCAGGAATTTCCAAACCCTCGAACAAAGAGCTTATCCCCTTTAGCATCAGGCTCATTAGCCCTAACTGCAGAGAGGACTCCCTCTAAAATCCATCATGAAGACTTGCCTGAAAGTAAAGAATGCTCGAACGCACCAGAACTGATTAATCGTTCCAAACTAGGGGCCGACAGTGAGGAAGGCTCAACTAACAACATTAATCTACAAAGTGAAACTATAAATGGAAAATGGCTTCTTAAATACAACCCAAAGAAACTTGCGCTACTGAACCTTCCTCTTTACAGATTTAAAGAAAAAGCCGCAATTAGGAAACAAAGAATTTGCTCTGCTCTCCAGTCGCTGGGTCTGATGGATTTATGGCCAGACGACATTCTGAAGGTGGAACAACTTTATAACCCCTCATCAAACACGTCCGTTCTCCTTACCTTTAAGACGCCTGTGACAACTGGGTGGTTAATTGACAATAATTCCCTGCTTAGCAGATATGGTATATCGGTCCAGAGACATTTTACAAACCAGGCAAAACCTACTCCCCTGTTTATCAAGAGATCTCAATCGATGAAACCTAATCCACCTTCTATGAAAGGGAAGCCGACCCAGAATAGAAGAAATATCACATCAAACACTGGAGGCCTGATGCCACCTCTGGATAGAACTCCCCAAACCAGCCTTCCAAATCTGAATCCTTCTACATCACCAACTGGTCAAATCACTCCGGTAAACAACGTAACCTACCTTTCTTTAGGAAAACAAAACTTGGAAAGTTTAAACGCCACCTTTTACGACCTTGTTACTGTAGATGAGTTAAGCCTTTCCCCGCCCCTAACCTCCTCTCTAGCCCCGTTGCGGTCACCCCCTCCCCGATAAATTCTAAGAAGAACCAAGAAGCTTCGTTTGATTTTACATGCGAGGGAGAGGAGGAAATGCTAACTTGCTTTCATACATTTTCAGATTGTGAACAGACTGTGGTTATTAACAAACTACAAAACCTGTTAAACAACCTTAGAGCTAAAAGGATTGGCTCCAGATATCTAGAGGATTTTGAATTAGGCTCTCCTACTAATTCCCAAGTATTCCTTCCAAAAGCATCATCTCAAACGTCTCTAGACCTGGCATGACTTGCGATGCAATAATCCACGAGGCCTCCGATATTAACTGACAACCCGAGGCACTATCTATATCTCTGAGTCAAACTCGAGACTCATCTGAGGAAATAGTAGACTCCTTTCCTAGGATTTTACACAGCGAACCCCTGTGAACTGCTGTTCTCTTGCAAGTGAGAGACTGGCCCCAAATCTAAGCCAGTTTAAAATTATTTCTTGGAATGTTGCCGGCTGGGCCTCAAAACTAAACTGTCCTGGGTGTGTAGAATTTCTAAGAGCCTTTGATGTGATATGCTTGCAAGAAACCTGGTCAACAAACAATATAGCTCTCCACGGTTTTGTAACTGTTGAACTATTTGCTAAACAGGTGGCTTGCAGAGGTAGACCCAAGGCTGGTATAGCAATTCTAATATCTACCTTATTAGACGCCAAAATTGAGAAACTTGACCCATGTGAGAATATTGCAATTGCGACTCTCTTAAAACTAAAACATTTCCCCATCTTAATAATAAATGCTTATATTCCCTCGTTCACTCTTAAGGGAAACACAATATTAATTTGGCAACATTTGGAAAATTACATAATAACATTAGAACAAAAATATCCAAAAGCTCAAGTTTTAATCACCGGGGATTTAAATGCTAGATTAGGCCCAAATAACGCTGCTCTGGCCTCATCCCCACTATGGGGTGTAACAAACACAAAATACTTAATCCCAAGCTACAACAGAAGTTCTAAAGATCACAAGATTAATTTTGCTGGGATTTGTTTGACCCAATTAGTGGCTTGGCTAAATTTAATAATCGTCAACGGACACGAAGCAATTGACTCACCTGCAGAGTTCACCTTCATCTCGGAGCGAGGAAGCAGTACAATTGATTATGTGCTGATATCCCCCTATTTGTTCTCACTTATTTCCAATTTTACAATTGGTGTTAGGCTGGAAAGTGATCACCTCCCCCTATTACTCAGTCTGTCTCTAACCAGGGAAGGTACCAACTTCACAAAACCAGCAAGCAGTAACTCAAGACCTGTAACTTATCCCAAAAGACCGCAGTGGACCGCTCATACCATCGCTAAGCTTGAAAACTTTCTAACCTCCCCTATGGCCCTAACTACTAGGAATCAGATAATTACATCAATAGAACTTCAGAGACCCTGTCAGACTACTCATCACTAATTTTTGCCCTAGTGAACTTCCTGGGTTTGCCAAAGCACCCCCTTGTCCTAGCAAATTTGAATTACCCCAGATGGTTTGACAAGGAATGCAAGACACTAAACAGACGTTAAGAAGAATATATCTCACAGGGAAGCAGAAGTAAAAACCCTTCCTTCAGAATATTTTGTGGTAAAAAAGAACTATAAAGAATTAATAGCTCGCAAAAAAAGACAGGCTCAACAGGAAAGCTGGAAGTCCTTAATAAATGCTTCCTTAAATAATGATTCAAAGCTTTTCTGGGCTCTGGTTACAAATGCCCTAGGAGCAAATGTCTCCTCACAATGCACCATTCAACCTGAAATATGGGAGCGTTATTTTTCACGGCAATTCTCAAATTATGAACATAAGCCAGGATGGCTTTCATCTAGGCCCAGTCCAAACATCCTACCAGACTGGCCCCCAGTAGAGCAGGAAGAGGGTTATACAGATTAAAAATCTGAAAAATGGAAAAGCCCCAGGCATTGACGCGATTCTTCCTGAAATGCTAAAAAGTAATATCCAGTGGTGGGCCCCACTACTCTCATCCCTATTCACCCAGATAAACCTGTCTGGGTTAATCCCTTCATCCTGGCTTGAGGCGATGATTATCCCATATATAAGAAAGGAGACAGAGGAGATCCTGCAAACTACAGGCCCATTAGTCTCCTCTCAGTAGTGGGTAAGTTATATGCGAGTCTCTTAAATACTAGACTCCAATCCTGGTTAGAGGAGGAAAATATTCTGGGCCATGAACAAGCAGGTTTCCGCAAGAATAGATCCACTATTGAGCACTGCCTTGTATTAAGATTCCTGGCAGAAAAATATATGAGCGGAACAAACAGGGGCCTATTTGTAGCATTCATGGACCTCAAAACGGCTTTTGATTCAGTCCCAAGAGATCTATTGTGGGCTAAATTTTTTAAGACCTCAATTGATAAACGGCTATTATTTTTGATTAGTCAATTTTATAAAGACATGTCCCTGAGAGTGAGATATGGACTAGACGGAAATTTAACTAGACCAATTAATGCTAATATTGGTGTACATCAAGGCTGTGTTTTGGCTCCAGCTCTGTTCAATCTTTTTATTAATGACCTTAACACCAAATGTTACAATGAAAATCTGCATTCCCCTAACATTGCAGGAGCGAGATGCCCTCTGCTATTATATGCAGATGATACGGTCCTAATGTCTTTCTCCGAAATCGGCCTCAAACGCCTTCTTCGAATCTTTATAAGTTACTGTGAACAAAATCTTCTCACCATCAACTATACAAAATCAAAAATAATGGCTTTTTCCAAAAAAAGGGTCTCAAAACAGTGGAAAATAAAAGGCAAACTCTTTGAACAGGTCAAAGAATTCAAATACCTTGGGATTATATTTTCCTCTACACTCTCCTGGACTCCCCAAATCAAGGCTGCAACCCAAGTAGCACAAAACATTTCTAAAGTTCTCATTAGATTTTTTTATACTAAAGGAGGCTGCTTTATCCCAGCAGTCTCCAAAGTTTTTAAAATTAAAATTATTTCACAACTTCTCTATGGTATCCTGTTATGGGTTACACACTTCAACAAAAAACTTGAAGCTATACTCTCAGGTTTTCTTTTGAGCATCTTTGGCTTCCCAAACTGTGCCTCCTCAGCTGGCCTCAGACTAGAGGCAGGATTCAATTCAATAGAATGTACAGCTTGGCTGCAAGCCTTTAATTTCTGGCTTAAGGTAGCTTATTCAGGACCTTCTTCTGGGCTCCCACATCTTCTATGGGAAGACCCGTTTGAAAGTTCCTGGATCAAAACATTCAATGGAAAGTTAAATCTTTTAGGCCTATCCAAAGAACTATTGTCATCTTGGAGCTATAAACTGGCCACATCTGTAATT
This sequence comes from Rhineura floridana, assembly GCF_030035675.1. Lineage (NCBI taxonomy): Eukaryota > Metazoa > Chordata > Lepidosauria > Squamata > Rhineuridae > Rhineura > Rhineura floridana. The sequence goes on along the minus strand of NC_084498.1, from coordinate 8,569,693 downwards.
AATCAACGTATAAAAGACCTTGATAGACAATATTTATTCTCTAAGGCAAAAACATCTTGCTCTCCAATTTACTTCGACCTGAACTTTCGCTTTCCATTGCATGCGTCATATCTAGAAACACTCACTTTCCCTCAATACAGATTCTTGTTCTCCAGAGCGAGATTCAACTGCCTACCCTCTGCTCTTCTTACAGGTCGGTACCAAGGTACCCCACAAGAAAATCGTTTTTGTATTTGTAATTCAAACACACGTGAAACCCTAGAACATGTTCTTCTTTAATGCGAGCTATATCAAGATTTAAGAACCAAAGTTATTTTACCACTCATTTCAGGATATCCTGAACAATCCGAGTGGCTTGTTTGTCACCTCTTATCTGATAAAGATAAAACTATAACCAAACAAGTAGCCAAATTTCTATATATTGCGCAATTTTTATGGAAAAGGCAAGCTAGAATCCTTCAGTGCTGATATTATTAATTTTAATTTCTACTTCATATTTTTATCTGTAAGACCAACTAATTTTAGTTTTAATTATATATGCTTGTACACTGTCTTTTATATTTCTTATGTATGTCTAGCAGGACTTGTAGTCTGCTTTTTTTGTCTTGTTCGGGTCTATGACCGTAATAAACAAATTGAATTGGTGTTTAAGAAACTATTGAGAGGAGAAAAGGGCATATCTGATGGCAGATGAGGATCGCGAGATGAGGATCGGGGAGGCTGCGATGTTTCTGATCTACACGATGATTGGGAAATCCAACAGATTGTTGGGAAAGGAGGTGAGCTGCTTTCATCATCAGGACAGAAAGCAGACATGTCAGAAGAACTATCCACAATGGTTACAGGGAGGTGTGACAGGGAGGCGAACGTGTTCACATTGCAAATATTTGCAAGTGAAAGATGCCAAAACCCCTTTGAAGGGGAATCCATGAATAGAAACCATGAGTGGATATAACCACTGAGGAAGTGCGCTAACCTGATTTTGGACGCACCTTCAGTTTTCCTGCAGGGATCATGCTCTGGAGAAAACGTCTGGTTTTTGACACAAGTTGAATTTCTACAGTACTGAAAGGACAGTTCTTGCGTTGATCACAGAGGCACCTCCCCCTTCTAGGGAGTGGGAACTGCATAGCCCTGATTGGCTGGCTCCCATGCCAGTCTAAAATTCCTAAAGAATAATATGGGCCTAATATGTGAATGGATCAATATATCAAATGTTTGGGGAGGGGAAACCAAGGAAACAGTTCTCCGGAACGATTGCAGGGGTGTGTGTGAAGATGAGAGGATTTGATCCAGAGACTGTGCATTTCTCACTACATGAGTAAACGGGGGAGGAGGAGGAAAGCTTTCCTCATAGGAAAAAAGCCAAAACCCACATCTCTTCAAAGGGATTCAAGAGACACTGCGATTGCTCATTGGTCTTTTCCTCATTTCCAGGCAACAGTGGTAAAGGAAAAAGTCTTCCGGCACCTCCACCTCATGAAGGACCGAAAGTTTTGTTTTATACACCGCTCAGTGTCGTTAGTGACATATAGTAGCATGTTTTGTTTATCACATTTATGCTTTAGATAATTGTATGGAATGCTGTTTGCATTTTTATTTTTCTCATTCTATTGTTATTGCCAATCGCTTACAGGTTTTTATGAAGTTAAGTAATCTAAACATCCATCCATCCACATGTTCAGTCGTGTCCTTTCCCCAATGTTTCATTGACAGGCAAACCAGGAAACCTGTCAGTCCTTGCAGAATAAAGAGAACCGGATCCAAAAGGCATTATCCAATTTATGGAAAAGCTTAAGGAGGGAGAACGGGTACATGTGTCCCTTTCAGAGCCACATGCCCAGGTGCTTCTCCCGCTTTGCCCAGCACCATTTCCCTCCTCTTTTTTGCTCATGGGGATCCACAGCATTCACCTCTGAGTCCATCATTTCCTGAATTTGTGAGTCCTCTTCCCATTCAGGACCTGTGGCAGGTAACTGGACCATTTCAGCTGAGGCACCAAAATCTCTGCCCAGAGCTCACTGCCTGACTTTTCTTCTTCCAGAACATACTCCTTAATCGTAAAGGCCAGGAATGTTTTCTCCGGGCCATCTCTGCCAGCTGCCTGGCAGCAGAAACGAAAGGCCAGAAGACTTGGGAGCTCCCATTTTCAAAGGCTGCCCTGGCAGAGGCAATCCTGGTGAGTGAGAGAACTAGACAAATGCAGACCATATCCCTGGAGAGATCCAGGGTCTCTCACAGGCTCTTGCATCTATGGAAATCATTTATTTATTAAATTTATAACTCACCCTTCCTTCTAGAAGGGGCCCAGGGTCACAAAAAACAAGTGATAAAACACTAACACACCCAGAAAAACACATCTTAAAAACAAAACAGAAAGGCACCAGGAAGAACCAGGCTGTTACGTTAGAAAGCCCACGATGTAAAGAGCAAACCAGATTGAGCTGCTGGTGTCTCCCTTTGGGACTGGACGTCAACTCAGCAGCAAAACTGTGGAGAAGTAAAGATCAAAACGAGCTCCAAGGCTAGAGGTAGAGATCCTTCTGTGGAAACAGGAAAGATTTTTGCATTGCAGTTCAAGGGGACACTTCTGGTTGTTCCCAAGATTAGACTGGTGTGGAAGGGTCTATCGATTGGAAAGATCAAGATATTCTAACAATATGTAACTACTGATCACCCTCAATACTGGTGGATTGGAAAGTGGCCCACGTAATATTAATTTTGAAAAAGAAATCAAGGAGGAAATTGCAGGCTTAACTGCCTCTTCTGGGAAGCTGGTACAAATCGTGGTTTGACAGAATTACCAAGCATATAAAAGAACGAGTCTGTTTGAAGCAGCATTAGCATGACTTCTAAGGTTGAAGAACTGTGGGTTAGACAACACAACCCTTTCATGTTGTAGGGCCCACAAACGTGGGTTGTTTTGACACTGCACTGCATGTTAGGCTGCTCTAGCCTCATGGGGTCAGTTTGGGCATCATTCCATTCCCATTTTGCATGCACGATGCTGAATGATGGCACCATGCTGGGAACATGCCACACCCACTGCTTCATGGTCAGCACACACCTGGCATAGTTTGAATGACCTGAGGACAGAGACTTAGAACAGGGCTTGCAGATTAACACTCCTCCTGTGTGCAACCAAAAAAACTGCCAATGTTGTCTTGGCAACCGGCAATTGGGCACCAATTCCTGAAAGTGTGACAGGAAGTTGCCCAGCATCAATCAACATGGGTCTCCACAGAGACGTGCAATTTTGATGCAGGAACTTCTGAAAGGGTAGGTAAGATTAGTTTGTAGGCTCCAGTTGCTGGTTACAAAAAAAGGGAGTAAAGAACTCAACTTGTGGCAGCCCAAGGTGATGTTGTATCCTGGCTGAAGCTTTCTGACATCTGATGAAAGGGAAAACAGTCATAAGAGTTACCATGACTTGCATTTTACCTCTGTGAGTTGCAAGATTTTCTTGCAATTCTAAACTAGTTCTTTGAAAACAAAACCAGGCAAACATGAAAGAAAAAGCCAGAAGTTCCCCTATCATGCACACCAAAGTTGATGTGCATGTGTGCTTTAAAAATAAACCCACAACTGCCTCAATTCTCCTTATTTGTCCTCCAGTGCTTTCATTTCTTTCAACTGCCTTTTCCTTTCAAGATTTTCTTTTGCTCGTCTCTTCTTGTCTTGCTTCTTCCTCTCAAATTTCCGTTTCTCCTTAACAACATCGCTGGTTTCGCCTTTGTAGAACACATCAACTTTCTCCTGGAGGATCTCTCTGGCTCTCTTGCGGTTCTGCTCTACTGATCGTGTCTGATGGCACTAAGAGGGGAGAAAAATAATAATTGACTTAGGGAATGGAAGCCTGCCCTTCCTGAAAGTGAAAAATGTTACTAAAGGCTTTGTGTTATAGAACCACTAACTACTGCTTTCTGGGCAGAGAATTCTGGGACAGGAAGCAGCTGGGAAGGTTAGAAGAGGCACTATAGGATTACAGAGGCTTGAAAGAAGGTTTGTGGGAGCCATCCAGATGGGGTGCCAGAAGTCTTGTAGATGTGTGGAAAGAGAAAGCAAGGGCTAGAAGTACAAACAGCACAATGGACCAAACCTCACTACTCTCCATTTTCATGTACGTTTGGCTACCCGGAGGGGGGGGGAAGGGAGAATGAACCGTTGGTTCTCACCTGAAAGGTGATTTTACTGGATGCCAGCCCATCATGTGGGTAGCAGTGTCATCTGGAGTCCAAGGACAGGAAATGCACTGAAGGTTGCAGCTTGAGGAAGTAGTTAGGCATCACTGGCTTGTTCATTTTTGGACGTCATCCACTAAGACGTGATACTGGAAGAACCTATGAGCAGCCCTGCAGAGAAAGGAAAAAAATAGCAGCAGCCCTGCCACAGGCCACAGACAAGGACAATGGTGCAGCCAGCAACGTTCTAACCTAGCTTGGGAAAAGCCCAACGGGGAACTACAGTGCTAAACTTAGCCTAGATATGTACAAGATATGTACAAAACTGCGATTTGCCTAACTGGCCAATCCTCCTTCTCCTAATATGGACCTTCACATGCGCTGGGAGCAGCCTGATCCTAGATTCGAATTAGTGGTTGAGCCCCGACAGACCAAACCGGGTGGGCCGTGATAGACTAGCATCCAGTAAAATCACCTTTCAGGTGAGAACCAATGGTTCATTTTCCCTGGAT